>NC_134531.1:262374811-263624811 GCF_050624435.1 Tenrec ecaudatus
ATAATTCCACAAGAGATAAGTAATTTTTCCTAACAAGAATGAAATAGGGGAGGTGACGGCACAAGAGAAAGAACAAAATAGATCAGAAAGCTTAAAAAGAGTTAGTAGGAAAATTCCATTGTGTTTTGAACTTTTCCACGAAATTCTGAAGCCTCCTCATATGGTTTCTAAATAAGTAACTAAAAATGGAGTAAGAGCCAATATTGCTTAGAAAAGTCTTGTTTTTGCCAGGATAATAGTAAGAAGAGAGTAATCTATGTTATAGTCTGCTTTACTAAAATCAGTAATAAGACCAAATGTCTCTGTTGCTCACATTTCATGGAGTTTTCAAAGGTTGGCAATTTGAAACTACCAACTGCTCCTCAAGAGCAAGACGGGTTTTCCACTCCTAACAACAGTTTCAGTCTCAGAAACTCACAGGGAAAGTTCTCCTCTGTCCTACAGGGTGGCTGTGAGCTGGCATCGTATCGCTGGCAGTGAGCTTGTTTTTTGGTTTTATTCCTTCCACATTCATCATACTACTCTAATAGAAAACTTCCATAAATACAAACATATGAACGAAGACTCGGGAGAAACAGAGGAAGTATCAAATGAAAGAAAAGTAAAAATATATTAGAAATCCGTTCCTTCATTGCACATCTCAGCAGCAGGGAATTTACCACTGGCTATTCCTCCTTAGGTCTGGGGCTGCCCTCTGTTGCTGGTTCTTTTGCCTTCCAGCCCTCTGCCAAGGAGGGCTAGTGGTATAGCCGATTGCACACAGAGTTGGAACTCCCATAAGGTTCGCTGTTCAAATGCATCGGCCGCTCTGCTGAAGAAAGCAGAGACTGTCTTATCCCCCAAAGATTTAGTCTCAGAACCTCTGGGGAGCATTTCTACGCTGTCTTAGGGGGCTTTTACAAGGCACAATCTATGCAGTAGAAGTGGCGTTGGCTTTCCTTCTCCCATCCCCTTTTCCAGTGCCCCCAGAGAAGATGGACAGTGGGATCTCATCATTTATTGGCCGCAGGAAGTGGCATCACACTTCCTTATGCCCTCAGAAGACAACTTTATAATCTCTATGATTTAATTTTACAAAAATTTAAGCTTTAACTTTGCTTATGTATCTAATTTTATTTCAAGTGCAACATTTTCTGGTCACTTCCAAAAGCAGTGATTCTAATATTTCTCCCATCAGTTGTTGTTTGGGGCTATCAATTCAGTTCCGACTCAAAATGACCTTATGCACAGCAGAACTAAACACGGCCTGGTCCTGCACCATCCTCACAATTGTCCCCATGTTAGAGCCGTCGTTACAGACACTGTGCGAATCCATCTCCTTGAGAGAGTTCCTCTTCCTCACTGCCCCTCTACTCTACCAAACATGAGGTCCTCCTCCAGGGTCGCCTCTCTCCTGAAAGCAAGTCCAAGGTATAGAAGACAAAGGCTCAGCATCCTCTAAAGAGCACTCTGGTCTTACTTCTCCCAGTACAGATCGGCTTCTCCTTTTTAGCAGTCCATGATGGACTGTTAATATTCTTCTCCAGTGGCACAATTAGAACTCATTGATCCTTCTGTCTTCTTTATTCAATGTCCAACGTTCATACGCATATGAAGTCTATTGGAAACACCATGGCATATGCCAGGTGTAACTTGGTCCTCAAAGTGAGATCCTTGCTTTTCAATACTCTAAAGAAGTCTTGTGCAGCAGACTTACACAATGCATCTCCCATTAATTGGCTTTTAAATATTATTTTCCCAGACTTAACAGAAATATACCTGTCTAAAGCCTATACTTAGGTCTTCCCACCTTTGCCTTCAGCTTTGTCTTCCCTTTTTGGTGGCTCCCAAAACTCCTTTTACATGATTCACCTTTCTTTCATTCTATAAATGTTAAAAGTCTACATATTGAATGATAGAAAAGGGCTAATCGAGTTCTGATCTTGAAACTAAATTTATTTCTAGATTATTGTTTCCCAGTTTCCTCTCTAGGAATCTTGTGTTTATGCTACCTTTTCCCCACCAGACTGATGTGACCCATACTCTGCTCACCTCATCACAGGGAAGACCCCCTAACACCAGTCATCAATGACCAATCACCGCCTCTCCAGAAGCCCTTTTGCGTTTATTTATCTCTGCAGAGCATGACACTTTGACCCACTTCTTCTCTCAAGGAAATCATGATAACACAAAGCAATCTGTAGCTACAGAGAATGATTAAATTGAATATGTACTTGTGGAATCGAATGATTTTAATGAAAATAATTTATAGAAAAAAGCATGGTAATAAAACATGAGCAAATGCTCAGAATTTAATATCTACATATTAGTTAACCAGATGCATTTATAAATGCAAATCATTTGTATTCATAACCTTTTGTTTCATCTGAATTGTATAATATGCTAACAAAGTGAATTTAGGTTACAAATGTATTCTTTCAGTGCCCAATTTCTTGATTTGTAAAATTGAGATAAGAAAGTAGTTAATTAAGGAATTTTTATGAACATAATGGTAGATAAAGAATGCAAAGCCTTTAATAGAATTCATAAACTGAATAAGTGAAACATCAATAAGTGAACTAGTTCTTAAAATTTTCTATTTTGAAATTTATTTAATGAATATAAAATGAATTTTTAAAATAAAATGATCTATTAATTTTGGGATCTCATTCAGTATTTATATTGACAACATGTAAAGCTTATTTGTGAAGCTTGGGATGCAGATTGTTGTTTCAGTTAAATATGCTTGGCCAAAGAGCAGAACACTTATGTGTGACTATTACGTAAAAGGGCTGTTTTATCCCTGTTTTCTCTCTGGAGAATCTCTACAGAAGACAGATTTACAAAGTTCAGCCAAGTCACTAGATTTCTACCCTAGGAATATAATTGTACTGACAGAGAAGGAAATCAAGAAGAAGTAGATACCCGTGTCATGGAGGGCTAGCTCGCTGCAGCTTAATGCAAAATGCTTTCGCTTGGTTAGCTTTCCTTTTATAAAAATCAGCAAATTGTAACAAATTGTTGCACAAGATTTTATACATTTATTTCAGTTTCCAAGATTCCCCTTTGCTCTCTCTTTTCTATGCAGTTTTACAAAATACCTTGTATATATATTGCTTATTTACTACCTATACAATATTATTTACTATGGAACTTCCAGTTTGTCTGTGTTCTTCCAGACTCTTGTCCAGATAATTACTCTGAGACGCGCTTGCATTAACTAGGTTAAGTTAATGTTTATTTTATTGTTGAATGTCCATTTATGCTCTTATAATTCCAGTTTTGCAAAGGGCTATTAATCAAATTCAACTAATATTGTTCTTTCTTGGACCATCTCTTTTGGCAATAGCAAAGAAGCAAACCATGCAAAATAATCCTATTAGAACCATCATACTAGGAAATAACGTGCTTATGGCTAATTATAATAATGATTCTTTGTAATATCTTGAGTTTGTTTTGAGCACACCATCGAAAATTGTTCAGTGTTCCTAATTCTCTTTATCTACTAAAATTGAAAGAGCTATTTTCAATTGATGAGTGTGTGTGTGTGTGTGTGTGTGTGATGTGTGTTTGGGATGTTGCAAGCCTCTTTCTTAAAATATTATATGATGCATATTTACTTACAATAGTTTTTTATTTGTTTGGATTATTTTTGTTTATTTATTCATTTTATTTATTTATTTTGCTATTCACTGCAGCACTTTATTTCACCTTACACAACGCCGTGTTGCTGGGCCCTATTGTTCACTGATAAAAGTAGAAAATCAAAATTTGTTGTGTCATCTCAAAAAGTTGAGAATTGCATACAAAAAAAAAACCTTACATAAATTAAAAGAATGAGTAAATTTACAGGTTTAAATGCAAACCGTCTTCCAACTCAAGGCAAGTAACAGCCCCCAGGGCTCCAGCGGCCAACATCAGCTAAAGAAAGGACACTTCTGCCCCACAGGCCGCACACAGCAAGGACTGGCTGCTTCCGGTCCCCTGCTGGCCTCCGGGCGATCCTGGAGCCCACAGCTCTTCCAGTGGGCACCCTGCACACACTGGTCAGGTCTCCTGCACCCTGGTTGCCGGTGCTGGGACTGAAATCAAAGGATGTATAGGGCATTGAACACAGACCAGGGGGACAGTTAACGTGAATACAAGGTCAAGATCAGCAACAAGTCTGACGATCGGTGCTTCAAGGACAATTCTTCCAAAGGCTTCTTCCAGGTTCAAGAGCCGGCATGAGAGGCCGACCTGCGCTGTCATCGCGCTCAGGCGGCAGGTGGCAGCACCTGCGGGCAGTCAGTCTAGAAGTACTTGCGGTGGACAATGGAGGGGCCCGACTCGTCGTACTCCTGCTTGCTGATCCATATTTGCTGGAAGATGGACAGTGAGGCCAGGATGGAGCCGCCGATCCACAAGGAGTACTTGCGTTCAGGGGGCGCAACGATCTTGATCTTCATGGTGCTGGGCGCCGGCGCTGTGATCTCCTTCTGCATGCGATCCGGTCTGCGATGCCAGGGTACATGGTGGTGCCGCCAGACAGCACCGTGTTGGCGTACAGGTCCTTCCGGATGTCCACGTCACACTTCATGATGGATTTGAAGGTGGTCTCGTGGATGCCGCAGGACTCCATGCCCAGGAAGGAGGGCTGGAAGAGCATACAGCGACAGCACGGCCTGGATGGCCACGTACATGGCCGGGGTGTTGAAAGTCTCAAACATGATCTGGGTCATCTTCTCTCGGTTGGCCTTGGGGTTCAGGGGAGCCTCGGTCAGCAGCACGGGGTGCTCCTCGGGGGCGACGCGCAGCTCGTTGTAGAAGGTGTGGTGCCAGCTCTTCTCCATGTCGTCCCAGTTGGGGACGTTGCCGTGCTCGATCGGGTACTTCAGCGTCAGGTTGCCTCGCTTGCTCTGGGCCTCGTCGAGCACGTAGCTGTCCTTCTGGCCCATGCCCACCATGACGCCCTGGTGCCGGGGGCGCCCGACGATGGACGGGAAGATGGCGCGGGGACGTCGTCGCCCGCAAAGCCGGCCTTGCACACGCCGGAGCCATTGTCGATGACCAGCAGGGCGACCAGAGACACCGGGCGGTGGCGGAGCGGAGAAGAAGCTGAGAGAGGCGGCAGCGGGGACTGAGCATTTGGATTATTTTTAAAAGGTAACCAAAAGCCTTATGATACAAGGGTTCACCTCTGAGTGATGATTTAATTTAATTATTTTAATCTGTAGTTATAAATTTATATGATGAACTGTAATTTGCTATTTCAATAAAATATTTCTACTGTTCAGTTAATTTTATACACGTCTGCTATAAAGAGTAAACAATACAGAGTGCAATATTGTTACACAGATAGCACACGTGTTATATGTTTTTGCAAATGAAGCAAGCTGCTGACACTTTATTTTCCTATGTGTGCTTTGAGGGTTTGAAGTGTGGTTGTGTTACTTACACGAGCATGTTATTTCCAGTGAAACTATAGATGAAGTCAATGCTTTTCGTTGGCGATAACAGAACATGCTCTTCTCTTCACAAATTAAGCCGATGCTCTCCAATAAGGCGACTTTCTCACAATTTAGCAACGATAACTCCTTTAAATACGAGAAACTCACGTGGGTGTCACAATGTCATGAGATGGCCAAGGTACCTCATTTAAGGGGTGTGGATCTCAAGTTAGACCTGCTGTTGTTCTCCATCCGCTCCACACAGTTTAAAGTGCATACTAACTGCTTCGTGATATTGTACAAAGGGATACAATATACTTGGAGTGGGGTCTGAGATTCTATACCTCTCAGAGGTTGCTAGATGATGCTGATTCATTGTGCATGCCCAAACAGCCTAACCCCTGGTTGGGGCAAGTTTTGATTCCATCCAAAGGTGTTTTAAGAAAGACCTGATATCTACTAATTTAAAAAACAAAAAACAACCACGCTGTGCAGCACACTCCTAGTGTGGCACACATGGATTTGCCATGAATCAAACGCAACTCAACAGCTATTTATTACTTATGAAGACGAAATAAATGGGTCTGTATAATAGATGGTGAATTGGGACTTTTTCTTCCAGTAAGCCTTGCAGTCTAGGGGTTATACACTGAAATGCTAACCACGAGGTTAGTAGTGTGAAACTACCAGCCGCTTTCCGGAAGAAATATGTCTTTCTACTTCCATACAGAGTTACTGTTTGGGAAACCCACAGCGGCAGCTCTAGCTGGTCTTAGAGGGTCCCTGTGAATCGGCACTAACTCGATGACAGTGCATTTTTCTCCTGGTACAGTCTTGAAATATTAATTCTATTCTGACAAAGTGTGACATGCCTGCAAATACAGGATTCATAATTACCAACAAAGATAGAAGATACAGCATTGCAAAAAATGTATAAGAGGATTTGGTAGATTTCTCGGGTGGGAAAATACCTTGGTTATTCACTTATGAGATAGAATTCACGCCAAAGCCTAGTTTGTGATTTTTAGGGCCTTCCGCTGGGAGGTGTGGTCAATTGTGCTGATTGATCCCATTGGCTGAATTAAGCCCACCTGGCCTAGATTGGACCAATCTGGTTGTACCGCCCACCTAGGTGTACTGCCCCACCTCCCACGCCACATGGCCTGAATAGGGGCCTGAATAGCATGCCCTTGGGCCTTTATTGGCTTCCAACTTCCGGTGGGGGGCCCTATGCATAGATAGGAAAGATAGGAACAACCCCCTATCATGCTATCTAACAGATTCTAGAAAATGCAGTTTTAATTGATTACAGGAATAATAATTTTTTAAAATCCCCAAACTCACTGCCATCAATTTTCTCGGCTGCTTCTGACTCGTAGTGACCTCTAGGACAGAGTAGAACTCTTCCTGTGAATTTCCAAGGTTGTAAATCTTTTTGGGAGTTGAAAGCATCATCTTTCTCTGGAGGAGTGGCTCGTGGTTTTGAACTGCTGACCCTGTGGTCAGCAGCCCAAACCATTATAACATCAGGACCCTTAACAGAATATAGTAATAATATTAATAATAATAATACATATAGCAATTCTAACTTCTCTCTATAACAGACTATTGAATTAGCCACCAACAGCTTATTGCACCAACGAGCATCGTGATTTAAGTCCTAGTCTGCTCAATACATCTATTTCTACTGTTTATTTTCATGCAAACATTTATAAAGTAATCTAACAAACCCACTGCAATTGAGTTGATTCTGGTTTACAGTGACCTCCCTATAGTGTTTTTGAAGCTGAAAAGATGTACCAGAGCAGATAGCCTTTTCTTTCTCCATTGGGGCTGCCGGTGACTTTGAACCACTACCTTAAGGTCAGCAGTACCATACCTACCCAGACCCACTGCATCATTGGGTCTCTTGGAGTGACGATAGCACCTGTGTAAGACAAGTGCTGTATGATTGAGTCTCTAAAAAACAGCTAGACCAAGATTTCTATGTCTTTCTATTTTTTTAAAAAAAACTGGAAAGCAGAAATATACAGAGCAAAGATCAAAATGTCAGTTACAGAAGTGAGGGGAAGGGCTTCTCTTACCACTAAGGAAAATTACGAAGCAGGATTTTAAAAGCCTCTAATGCTCTTGCTATGGTTGAAGCATTGCTTGTATTCCTGTTGTTAGTTGTTTTTGCTTTGTTTTCCCAGAATGGCTTGTTATTTGTGGGCAATTGTCTGGAAACGATAGGAAATTATTTTTAAATTGTAGACATAAATATGCTACAAAGCTTTTGCATTAGGCACTGGCTTATATAAATTTATATTAAAAAGAAATCAATTGAAAAGGAGCCAAACTCAAATAGTTTGAATTATCCAAGCCTTTTAGATAGCTAGGAAGGCTGAGATTCTTGTACTTGAAATCACAAAGACTTGCATAAAAATAGGCTTTGTCTTGCGCGAGACAGCGGCTTACATTGTGGGTTCGAGTAGAATTCAGAAAAAGTCACTGCTCCATCCTTGGCTGCAGGGATATTTTGAAGAAACTTAATGAACAGTGTCTTTCATATACTGTGCATGCCATGAAGCTCCTAGAACACCCAATGTAGCCATCTCCGTAGGGGTGCTGTGAGTCGGTCTACTCCGCGGCAGTGAGTTGTTGAGTATTGGGAGCAACCTCTGCTGACACCTCTCCGTATGCTTCACACGCTCCACTGCTATGGTTAGGAATCAAGATAAGGCGGGTCTCGATTGGGATGCTTTGTTATAAAACGTACAGTTGCCTCCCACACAGCCATCATTCTCCCATTTGTATTTCATAGAAAAACCCCTTTATCCCATTTCCAAAAATCAATGGACATGTAGTGTCACAACTCTTTTAACCAAGGAGTATGCATTTGCTAAATAAAATTTGATCATTGCCAGTGTAATGAAAAACATGCTATACTTTCTTAAAATCAAAAAGACCTGAATAAGCATGTGTTTTTAGCTGCTGTACAGCTGCCCCTGACACCTGGCACCTACATGCACAATGAAAAGAATGCCTGCCTGCTTTTGAAGCGTCTCAGCACCTCACTGGATCCGGCCGTGAGATCTCTCAGGTTTTAGTTGGCTGTGGATTGAAACTTTCCTTTCTAGTTTATCTCAGTCTGTACAGCCCACTGAGCCTGTCCAGTGCCCAGCATGCCGGCCTGCGATGGATGGAAGGATGGATGCTTTCTGGCCCTGAGACCCGTTGGCTAGGAACCAAATGAGAGTTCCTGTATGGAAGGAAGGTTAGAATTCTATGCAACAGAGTGAAAATATGAACAAGAGACATATCTCTGTTAAGGTCCAATGCTAAAGATCAAATAACAAAGTATAAGAATCCTCCATATGTACATTACTTAATTTCATTCTCAAACCATGTGAAAGGTGTTAATGGGAATATATTTCCTCTTTGCCTATGTTTTGCTCTTTCTTTCTTTCTTTCTTTCTTTCTTTCTTTCTTTCTTTCTTTCTTTCTTTCTTTCTTTCATTTCCACACGGATTACCACCATTGACTTGTGAAAATTTCACTTTTGATCAGAATGTTGGAGTAAAATTTCAGTAAATGCCAGTGGAGGCGGACATATCTGACTTTCTTTGGCTTCCTGATTGCAGGGGTCCAGTTGTACCTTCACCCTCCATCCCTCTATTGCCTATTTCCACACCTATCATATCTCCTAGGGCACTCTACTTTTATAGAGAGTCTGACGGTTCGTTGCAATGACCACGTAGAACTTACAGGCAATACAGGGAGGTTATCAATTCCCATAAGTCGGCATCAGCAAATAGTAAGACTGCAGTCATACGTCCACAGCAAGACTTCTCAGCCAGCAGCCACGTCTCTCTCTGATGATCAGCCTCTCAGCTATAGGGTCTCTTTGCCTTTGCTTTTGTTTCCATGGGGCACGAAGCTAGGCTGCCAGTTACTCTGCTTCACAGCTCCACAGACTTGATGCAGATGAGGAGAAGGTACTTTATAGTTTCGGTGCTGCTATTTTGAGTCTCCTTGCCACGGTCTCTGGCGCATCCGGTTTTGGTGGCCTCCACCACTTTGGACAGAGGTCTTGAACATGCCCTTCCAAATGGCCCTGTGGTCTCTCTCTGTGCCATATATGGCTCTTATATCCTGAAGAATGGTTTTGATGAAGGTGTGGTTTGTCTTTTTGCCTACCATACCCCCAAGGAAAAAGAAAATGTTGTCTTAAGTCACACCCTCTAGAAAATCAGAAAGATGCTCCCAAGGAAACAAAGAATTTGATGTGGTTCACACCTTCTTCTAAGATCAAGACTTAATCCTACTTTAATCCTGTAACACAGAATCTTCTCCAAAATGAAATCATAGCCACAAACATAGAATCTGATTATAATACATTATATCAGGAATTAGGCCTTGATGTGCCATATTGACTGCATCACATGTCACTCCTGGCTTTTCAAGCTATTAATTGATTCATACTTGAGGAATTAACCTCCCTCTTCATTCAGGTCAAAATTCAAATAAACAAACTGACTCCCACAGTCAATGCCAACCCATAGTAATACTTTAGGACAGGGTTTAACTGAGGCCATAACTTGTAATGGGAGTAGACAGCTCTTTCTTCAGCTGACTGATTGGTAGTTTCAATCGGCTGACCCTGTGGATCGCAGCCCAATGTATAACCACTACACCACCTTCTATAATTACAGTTTTTATAATCACTGTTAATGGTCAATAATTAAAGCATACTATTTTGATCAACATCTTCACCCACTCTTGCCCTCAATCCCTTGAGGAAATGAGAAAATGGTTCCCTGGGGATCCTCCTTTATTTCACTTATCGTAAGGCTAAACACACCCACGAAGGCTTGTGAGCAAGCAACTATATGTCCTTAATTGTGCACTTAAACCACCAAGTACTCTTGGGAGACATGAACATTCTTTGCTCGGAACAATTTTCATTCTAGATTTTTGTGTGTGCATCTGCAGTCATAGGAGTTTGTTTGCTGGTTGTTCAGTATCTGCAGCCATAAGCAAAGTGAAGTCCATGGGAGTCCAGTAGAATGTAGCAATTCAAACCAGCTCACAAGGTCAACATATTTCTATTCATCCAGTTGGCTTCTGGTCCTTGCAGCCATCTTTGATGGGTCAAATGTACACCAGTCTAGGTCATTGCTATAATCTTACTAGCTGTAGCCACTTGTGGCTCCCTCATGTGCATCGGATCAGTATCAGGACAGCTACTTAAATGTCAAAGCAGCCGCCCTTCCGCTTCTGTGCGTGGCGGTTCCTGTGGGCCAGGTTAACGGGCATCAGTGGAATATGTCCAAACTTAGTTCATCTTTTCTTTGCTGCCTTTCCCCACCTCCCCTCCACAAATGGACCCTGGTGATCATGCAAGGAACATTCCAGTCTACTTGATGGCTGTCTTTCATGCTCGGTCCTAGAAGAGAGTGTTTTCTGATCATCAGACTTTCCCAACCTAGGCTTGCTCAAAGTTTGAAAAAGTCAAACAATCGTTGTTGGTTTTTTTTTAATTTACTCTCTCAATAGTTCTAGATAACTTTTCAAATGACAGTTGACTGACCATCATGGAGCTGGGCAAGGCTACAGCGAACTCTCTCCAAAATGGGATCCTAGCCACAGGCATAGAGTCTAGAATTAGAGTACATCACATAAGAAAGTAGGGCTAGAAGGGTCATCTTAGTTGACTATCTCTCAAACATATTAGAAATATTACCATTAGGACGAGTGCCAAGTGGAAAATATTTTGGAGTCATTATAGCATGAAGGCTACAAAAGTAGACTAAGATGACTTGTTGCCTCCCTGGAGGAGCCCTGGTGGCACAGTGCATGAGCGTTTGGCTGCCGACACGAGGTCAGCAGTTGGAAACCACCAGCCGCTCTGATGAAGGAAACTGTGGCATGCTTCTCTAAAGGGTTCCTGCCTGGGATAGGGCCCGCCAGCTCTAGTCTTCCCCAGGGGGCTGCTGCGTTTGAATAAGTTACAGGGCAGTGGGTTTGCTTTGGGCGTATAGTTTATGGGCTGAATGAGGAAAGATGTGATTGATAGATTTTTTTAAGTCCTTTAAAATTTTTTGCACTGTGAGTCTCTGCAACCATTATCTAAATTAAAATATATATATATATATGACATTTCATGAAAAACAGAATGTAGATACAAATACAAAAATCTTTCATGGCTCCTTATACATTAGTGAGCTTGAGAATCAAATTTACTTGGAAAATGCTGGCAATTCTCTGGTTAAACATGCACCTCAATTAAACTATTAAATATTAATGCTAAATCATGTTTCCAGTTGCCGCAATACTTGCTCCTTCTTCAAACTTCTCCAGAGGAGATCGTTACTTTCAGGAGAAAATAGAAATTGAGTTATTACAGTTTATGCATTGATGCTAAATGCTTAATAAGTATATTTAATTAGTCATCCTCATTTGCAGTACCTGAAGCAATAATTAAGCAGTAATGTTTGGTTCATATATGAGTAGATCCCTTGAGATCTTGTAAAATATGATGCAATTTAAAGCATATTAAATATATTCATCTTCCTGAAATAAGAAAAGATGCATAAACATTAAAGTAAGGCCAAAGCCATTCAAGATATTAGCCTTTAGAATAAAGTTTGACTTTGTTTCCTCATTTTAAAAGAACACTAAAGCAAAAACTTTAGGAATAGAACATAAGCATCATTAATCTCTTATTAAGCATATATTCCATACTGAGGAAAACAAATGAAAAATATTAAAATGTTTAAAATACATCTAAGTATGAATTAAATGTGAAGAACCCATTATGCACTTATAAACTCAAAATGTCCTTTAATAAAAATGAAATTGTGAAATGACCACTTGGATTTGGCATCACGTTCAATATTAATTGATGTGGATTTAGCATCTGGTTCAGTTCTAGGCACAAAAGAAACCAATCCACTGCCTTTGAGTCATTGCTGACTCGTAGTGATTGAACATACGGTTTTCCATGCTGAGAAGTTTTCAGGGGCAGTTCGCCTCACCTTCCTCCCTCAGCATGGCTAGAGTGTGCCAACTACTGACCAATGTATAACCAATGAGCACATGCTGACCGAACAAGCTGTCTGACTCTCCAAGCATCTTCCATCCCTTGTCTTAAAACCCCTGGATATATAATTTTGTTTATAAAGCTAATCACTTATTACGTGGAGCTGTAGGGTAGGTATGCACATTTGGCAAATAGCAAATAAAAATAAGCTATCATATAATTGTTCATCATCATAAATGCTGAAAAGAACCCAAGAAGCATAGATGTGAAGAAAAGCAGGACAAAGAACACCTTCAATTGGAAAAGGGTGAACGCTTCTCCCAGTGTACACCATTTCACACAGAAAGGTGGATCAGCAGGGAACGCAGGGGAAATAAAAGCACTCCCAGGAGAAGGAACAGGCAAGCCAAGGGGAAGCCCCGGTTGGGGGGACTTGGGGAGCATGGCAGGCGGTGAGAGTGACTGGAGTCGAGTGAGAATAAGGCTGGCTGCAGACGGCTAGCAGCACGTTTCTCGGATAGAACATTTGCCGCTCACAGGAAGGGAGTCCAGGCTTCAGGATAAGCACCAGGAGCTCCTGAAGGAGTTCTTCAGTTCACCTATGAAGTGTTTAGGCAAACATATTTGCACCATCACCAGAACAAGTTCATCGTTTGTTATACACAAAGAGATTTTCAAGATCTTAAAATATCAGACTATTCCACCAACACTCATGGCACAGTTTATGCTATGGCGAGTTTTTCAATAGCATCGCTGGATATATTATGCACATATTAGCTAAAATATAATAAAAGGAAGACATTTTCTCATAAACTGTATCTTAAAATAGCTTGTATGTACATTATTACTAGCCAAAGATAGTGATTCCTGTCTGTTATACATTAAATCCGCACTTCTATGCCTGTGGAAGAAAAAAAATCCAGGCTATAAATTGCCATTCTAAATGATTCTATGGTCAGGACATGGAATGATTCAGGAAGCATCAAAGAACCTTATGATACCAGGAGATGTTTGATAATGTTCTCTAACATAAAATAACAAAGATGTCTGCCAGGCGAACCCAAGGCATATAGAAAATATAGATATAGGAATAGATTTGAGGTTTCCACCTAATCCTATCTCCAATCTAAGAACAATTAGTTCTTATGATAGAGCCCTGCGTGAGACACTCTCACAAAGACAATAAGGAATTATGAGTGTTATAGAAAGTGTGGTAAAGAGATGAGATGGTGCCGGGCTATCAGAAATAATAGTGTCTGGGGTCTTACAAGTTGTCTTCAAACAAGCTGTCATCTAAGTGAGACATGAACTGAGCCCACACGGAAGAAGTCCATCGACTCCATGATCCAAGGGTTGTAAATAATATAACCCAAATCAGAATGAGGGACTAATGTCCGAGTTTAAATGATAAAATTCTGGTTTGCAAAGGCTATAGATGAAAAAATATATTTGCAGGATCTACACACCGGATAAGCCTCTGGTGATTTCCCTCTGACCATATTGAGGGTTGAGAACAGCCTGGTTAGCAGACAGGGAGTAATATAGAGATTATTATAGTAGATTAAAATGAAACATTTTATTTGAATACTGTATGCAATTGGTTATAAGCCAACCTGAATATCAGCCAAGGCACTTATTGAACCACAGAAACTGTATTAAATGTGCTGAAAAACTTGGCTTACACATGAAAATATATGGTAGTTAAATCTTATCATTTGATCTCCCTTTTGAGTTTGTTCTACATTTTTTATATTTTCTGGGTTTTTAAAAACTGGACTCTACCTCTGTTGTATTTTGCTATTGGTGGTAGCCTTCCTGACTCTCTGTTATGCATTTTTCTACATATTTTGGTATATGAAATCCAGGATGGATGAATCTATAGAGACATTAGCTAGATTAAAATGTCCTGCAGGGTATGCAGGGGAGCCTGGGGTATTAGGGAGATAATAACAAGGAACTCCAGAAGGAAGAACATGTTCTAAGTGATTGTGGTAGTGACTTCACAATACTTCTTGATATGTCTGAACTATTGAATTGTAAGATGTCTAAATTATGTCCTAATAAAATGGTTTTTTTTAAGAAGGAATACACAGAATCACTGTACCAAAAAGAACTGGTGGCCCTCCGGCCATTTCTAGAGGTAGCATATGATTGAGAACCTTGTGTTAATGTGGGTGGACTAGAGAAACAAATACACAGACACAGTCATATGTGTATGAGAAAGAGGTTTATATACAAGAGCAATTGAATATTTAGAAAACATCCCAGTCCAGTTCAGATAAGTCCATAAGTCCGATATTAGCTCCTATGTCGGATAACAATCTATAAAGTCCACTTCAGACTCATGAAACACATGCAATGGCGCCGAATGCAGGAAGACCACAGGCCAGTGCGTTGGAAGTCTTGTTGACCCAGTGGCGTTGTAAGCATCTCAGCGCTGGCAGGGGTCTCTATGTGGCTTCTCCAGCTCCAGTGGTCTGGTTGCATCAGGGTAGGTGCATGTGGCTTCTCCAGCTCCCAGGGCGTACTGCCAAAACACGGCAAGACATTATTTTAAAAATTACGATCCTATAAAAATCCTTTTTAAGTTAGTGTATAGTTGCTTAAATAATAGAAATGCCAACAAAACAGAAAAAAGTAGTTATTTAATTAAATGAAGGGAATAAAGCAAGGAAAGAAAGAAACAAGTACCCACTTTCGTGGTTGTAGATTACTTTAGTGAACTTATTGACCGTGACATATAGTCTGTAATTATGCTACCTTTGACTATTATTCATTATAACAATTAACCTATAGCACTCACTTTCAAATAATCTATAGTTGTAACACATGACATTGTTGTAGCTCCGACCCATAGCAACCCGATGCACAACAGAACAAAGCACAGCACAGTCCTGTTCCATCCTCACTTGGATACAGACCTGTGTCAATCCATCTCACTCAGGTTCTCCTATCCTTTGCTGTTCCTCCACTTGACCAAACGTGTCTTTTGCCTGGGACAGGTCTCTCTTGACAATATGTCTCAAGTATATAATCTGAAGCCTTGCCATCCTTGCTGCTCAGAAGCACTCTGGACTTACTTCTTTCAAAACAGATGATTTGTGCTTTTAGGAGTCCATGGAAAACTTTCAGCAGTCTTCTCCAGCACAACAATTCACATGCATTGCTTCATCTTTCTTCTTCTTTATTCAGTCTCCAACTCCCACATGCACATGAGGCAAGAGAGAATGCCGTGGCTTGGGTCAGCTGCACCTTTGTCCTCAAAGGGACGTCTTTGGTCTTCAATACTCTAAAGAAATCTTGGGCAACGAATTTACTTAATGCAACTGGTCTTTGATCTCTTGATTGCTGCTTCCATCAGCACTGATTGCAAATGAAGCAAGACAAAATCCTTGACAACTTTAACTTTTTCTTCATGTATTATGATGTTATCTATTGATCTCGATGTGAGTATTTTGGTCTTTACATTGAATCGTAATCCATACTGAAGGCTGTAATCCTTAGGTTAAGATATAATTCTTCTGGGTCCCTGATGACACCGTGCTTTCCACGTTAGGCTGCTAACTGCAAGGTTAGCAGTTCAAAACCACTAGAAGCTCCATGAGAGAAAAGGCTTTTTACTCCCATAAACTGTCCCAGGGACCATTCTGCCCCATACACTAGGAGTCCTATAAGTCAGAATTGATGTGATGGCAGTGAGTTTTGAAGACATAATTCTATCCAGCTTTTATCTGGGCAATGCATGACATGACCACTTAACTAATAGCAATAGCCTAAAAGAGGAAGCAATCAAAATAGCATTAGTACAAAAAGGAGAAAGTGTACTGCTGCACACCTGGATCTTCAAAATAAGGTCCTTTGCAGTTGGAATCAACCCAGAGGGTAAAGTACTTCTGGTTTCAGATTGAGTGGACGGAAGATTGAAATGGGACATACTTCAACAACAACAAAAATTTCATCTGAGATTAAAATTTATCTGGTTATTTAAAAATTATTTAGCCACTATATTCCCTGGAGACCTCATCCTGCCCACAGGAGTAAAGGAACTTCACTAATCTCAGTGTTGTCAGCTTTTCCTTTGAGCGGCCTCGGATGCCTGTTGGGTGGAAGTCTATGGAGTGCCATAAACATCCTGTGATCCACGCTGTGCTGGGGCAAGTTAACTCCCTCTGGCAAGAGCACATGATAAGCAGCTCATTCCGTCTCCTAGTTCCTGGTTCAACTCCATCTCACATGTAGTTCCAAACAAGTCGTGATCAATGTATTTACACTACAGAGAATGGCAATTGCAGGAAGTTAAAAATTGCATATTTAATTTCTCCCTCAAAAGATGATTGTTCACTGTTTATTTGCACAACAGTCCAGTCATGATGCTGATCTTCTTGAACCATAGCTGTGATTTTTAGGACAGAAAAAGCATCACTGAAGTCAAGGTTTCCCACTTTGGTGTACAGGGAAGCAGGAAGTACCATTGCCAGCAGAGGTCACTCTTGACCTCCCAAATCTAAACACCTGCTGTACACAGGGGATCTCCTCTCAGCACATAGAATCAGGAAAATACCTTTTCTGTATATTAAGTATTGGATTTTGGATTCATTCTACATTTTAACATATCATTAAGGAGGGTATTTGCAACACTTTCATAGAACTTAAAGTAGTTAAAGTATTAGTAACATGGGCATTACTATTTAATATCTCGTTCCAAGGACAATAGAGTATTTGAAAATTCATTTATTCAATATTATTTCCTGCCTAGAGCACTATAAAAATAAAATAAAGTTCCACATGCCCCCACTCCCCTTTTCTTCCTTATATTCATCCTTTTATAATCCACCCAAGGGGAGGGTATTGTTTATATCTCCACAGGGAAAGTGGGACCAGGCTTCAACCCAGTGCTGCAAGGTGTGAACGCAATATCCCGGCGTGGAATAGGGAACCAGTGGAGAGGTCTGGGAGGCTGGCCCCAGCACCAAAAATTAAGTAGATTCCTGCCCTTCCCCCGAAAAGAATTTGTTTCAAAGGACGACATTGATTCTGCAGCTCCGGGAGATGGACATATCTGATCAGAGCACACGGGAGCAGATGAAGGGGCAGGAGGAGAGAGTGGAGCACAGCCTGGCCCACCAGACCGTGAGGATGATGTTCCTGAGTAGAGCAGCCAGTCCACAGAGAGAATAACACGGCTGGCCCTACTATGAGACATGATGCCCTTCAGTGACTAAGGGCGATACAGGGGACAGCACAGGAGACAGAGTGTGGGAATTGCACCTGACCTGATCCCACCACACCGAGGCAAAGCACCGGGGGAGTGCAGTGGAACAGCAAGGGAATGGAGTGGCAAGGTCCCCAGGGAATGCTGAAAGTGGAATTTGGGGCCAGGGTGTGGTGACCCAACAGACTGGACTGGAAAATACTCCTAAGGGCCAGCAAACGATCCTTGAACGAACTACAAGCTTTTCTTTTGTGAAGTGTTTTGTTTTGTTCTTTGTCAGTGGTTTGTTTTTGTTGTCTGGTTGTATACTGTTGCTTTGTTTTCCTCTGTCTTGTTTTCGTGCATGTTAGTGTCTCCACAGGTCTGTTGGAATAGGACAGGCTGGATGAACTATCTGGTGGAAAAACAATGGGACAGACAGTTCGGGGGGACTTGGGGTGGGGGAGGGGGAGGGGGTAAGGAAGTGGTGTTAACAAGCACAGGGACAAGGGAACAACATGGGACCCAAAATAGTAGTGAGGGGGGAGTGGCAGGCCTGGTGGGGAACGATCAAGGGTAAGGTTGCGTAGAGAAGAGGTATAGCTGTAACCCAGGTGGGGACGGAGCATGGTAGTGGGGCAGGAGGAAAATCAAGGGAGATGGAGGAAGGAGCTGTGGCATTTATGGAGGTCTAGACAAGGACATATACATGCAAAGATATATGTGAGGATGGGGAAATAGATCTAAGTGTCTACATTTATAGGTTTAGTATTAAGGTGGCAGAAGGACCTTGGGCCTCTACTCAAGCACTCCCTCAATGCATGAATACTTTCTTTGATTAAATTGGCACTCTATGATGCTCACTCTCCCGACACAACTGCTGAAGCCAAAGCGGGTGAACAAGTAAATGTGGTGAAGAAAGCTGATGGTGCCCGGCTATCAAAAGATATAGTGACTGGGGTCTTAAAGGCTTGAAGATAAACAAGCGGCCATCTAGCTCAGAAGCAACAAAGCCCACATGGAAGAACACACCAGCCCGTGTGATCGGGTGGTCCCAAGAGATCAGTTATCAGGCATCAAAGAACAAAAAATCATATCATTGGCTGCACACCTCCATGATAGGATCGCTGAAGACAAATGGGTGCATAATCAAATGTGGCAAAGAAAACTGATGGTGCCCGGCTATCAAAAGAGATAGTGTCTGGGGTCTTAAAGGCTTGAAGGCCAACAAGCGGCCATCTAGCTCAGAAGCAAAAAAGCCCCTATGGAAGAAGCACACCAGCCAGTGTGATCACGAGGTGCCAAAGGGACCAGGTATAAGGCATCATGCAAACAATATATATATGTGTGTGTGTGTGTGTGTGTGTGTGTGTGTGTGTGTGTATACCACATTGAATGAAGGGGGAAGAGCAGAGTGGAGACCCAAGGCTCACGTGTTGGCCAATGGAGATCCCCTAATAGAGGGGTTTAGGAGAGGAGATGGGTCAGTCAGGGTGCGAGGTAGTACCAATGAAGAACACAGCTTTCCCCCAGATCCTGGATGCTTCCTCCCCCCAACTACCATGATCCGAATTCTACCTTGCAGGACTGGATAGGGCAGAGGTTGTACACTGGTGCATACGGGGGCTGGAGGCACAGGGAATCCAGGGTGGATGATACCTTCAGGACCAAGGGTGTGAGGGGTGATGCTGGGAGAGTGGAGGGTGAGTGGGTTGGAAAGGGGGAACTGATTACAAGGATCCACATGTGACCTCCTCCCTGGGAGAGGGACGGCAGAGAAGGAGGGGAAGGGAGACTCCGGATAGGGCAAGATATGACAAAATAACAATGTATAAATTACCAAGGGCACATGAGGGAGGGGGGAGCGGGGAGGGAGGGGAAATAAAAGAGGACCAGATGCAAAGGGCTTAAGTGGAGAGCAAATGCTTTGAGAATGATTGGGGCAGGGAATGTATGGATGTGCTTTATACAATTGATGTATGTATATGTATGGTTTGTGATAAGAGTTGTATGAGCCCCTAATAAAATGTAAAAAAAGAAAAGGGGAAAAAAAAGAAAATGATTAGGGCAAAGAATGTACAGATGTGCTTTATACAATTGATGTATGTATATGTCTGGACTGTGATAAGAGTTGTATGAGTCCCTAATAAAATGTTTAAAAAAAATAAAGCAAAAATATGGACAAAGCTTTATTGCAGTAAGATTTGACTTATATATATGATGTTGCAGCCTACAAGTAAATTCATATACAAGGCATTAATAGAAGTAAAACACCTTGCAGGATGATATGAACAGAATAGGAAATGATTCCCATAATTCGGGTGTAATGACCCTTTTCAAAACATAGCTTCATTCAGCATTGATTTCCTTGAGTATGCGTTCACAAACGGTAAGTACTTCTCAAGCGCTGTCCATAAGCCAGTGAATGAGATGGTTTCTTTCTGAGACCAGAGTCTAAGAGAAGTATATATTTTCTTTTTTATTGTTGTTAGGTACAATCAAGATGATTTTTACACATTGGGACCCAATGTGACGAAGTGACGCTGGGTATGTTCAAACCATCACCTTTTAGTTGGAAACCAAGAGCTTCATTGCTGCATCTACAGAACCCTTGAAGAGCTGCATGCACCCAAATATTCTGACCACCTCTGCTCTCACCTAGAGAGACTGGGTCTTTTAAAACAAAAATGAGGAACTTTAAAATTGCCAGAATCATCAACATATACCTACAATTCTAGGTGCAAAGTCAGATTGGTGCCAGAATTAAAAGACATTAGAGTCAGAAAAGGACTTGCCCAATATTTGAAGTGATGGGAGACTTTTAAATCACAGCAAGAGGAGTATAATGATATCAATTTACCCTGTGTTTTTCCTCACATTTTAAGACACTCTGATGGATGAAATTACCAGTCATGTAATCCAGTGTCTTTCAGAATAATAGTGTAAATTTATTTTTGTAGCTATATAGTAAATGCAGATATAAAAAGTGACAGAGAATATCACATACTTGAGACTTATAGCTCTTGTTTGTTTATTTCTATGTATTTGACTATGTTTAACACATAAAGCAAGCTTTATGAAATAAAACATTTCCTTTGTACTTTCATGTGGTGTGCTGTATGTCACTCATGTGATTCCAGATCAGGGTGGGTAGAACACCAACTGGAGAGTCCAGGTGACTGTTACACAGAATGGGCACATTCACCAACCATAAGCAAGTGTCATTTAGGATCTGGGTATCTACCCCTTCCCTCTGGGTTTGGGATATCAATTTGACTGAATAACTCGTCTGTCTCATTCAGTTAGTCGGTTTTGGAACAAGATTGACATTGGCTCAAATACTATGTGATGCTATTTAAGCTACTAGAGTCTCTAAAATTCAATAAGATCAACAATGAAGTAAAGATCCTTCGAACATTTTGGGGGCTTTTGAGGTTAAGTAAGAATGTACATCAAGTGCTTATCATGGGCCAGTGCTCTCAGTAAATGATAGGTTTTTTTATGTCACTTATTATTTACTAATTCAGAAGTTATTATCATTCTATATGATGAGAATGGGTCTAAATTACATGGACATTAAATAATACAATTTGTTGGTCTAATATGGATCATTTCATTATTATTCATATATGGAGAAAAGTAGTTCAAAGTAAATTCTGATACAAAACCCACCTCATTTTAACAGAATGAGGGAAAGGAAAATTATGCTTTCTTCTTTTAGCATTTCATTTACTCAATAATGAATAAGGACAAATGGTTTGCTTCGATCCCTCAAGCTGGGTTTGAATGATAGCAATCCCATTTACAATAGAACAAAACAGACCAATCTTGTGCTCGTCTCAGGATCACCGAGCTCTGCATATACTTGAGTCCATTCTTGTGTCTATGATGTTTCTGTGCTAATCTGTCTCTTCGAGGGCTTTCCTCTTTTTTGCTGACTACTTCTTCAAGCATCATGTCTTTCTCAGAGAAGGGTCCTTCCTGTTAACAAGTGCAAAATAGGTGAGATGAAGTAGGTGGGACAAAAACCTCACCACCCTGGATTTAAAATGCATTCTAGATGAACTTCTTCCAAGAATGATTTATGCGTTCTTCTGGAAGACAATGTTATATTTATTCCTCATAGACAATAGTATAATTCAAAGATATTAAGTCTTCTTATTCTGTGTCTATCTCACAGATTCATATGAGGTGATTGAAATACAGTGGCTTGGAACAGGTGGGCCTTGGTCTTCAAAGTGATAACTTTGTTTTTGACGCATTCAAAGAGATCTTCTGCAAACATTTGACCAATGAAATCTATTCCTTGATTTCTTGACTATTGTTTTAGTGCGGATTGATTTGGGATTCAAGTAAATTGAAATCTTTGACAACTTCAACCTTTTGTCTATGTATCATGGAGTTACTTGTTGGTTTCGTTCTGAGAATTTTTACATGGAGCTATAATCCACCCTGAAGCCTGTGGTCTTCGCTTTTTTGTGATCAGTGAGCACTTTGAGCCCACTTTACTGTCAGCAGCCAGGATACTTCAGATGTATATGGCATCTGCTTACTGTTATCACGGCTTTCTCTAATGCTAATCCCACATTCATATTATTCAACTCTCAGGTTATTTGCTCAGCACTCAAAACCCAATTCTTTGTCACAGAGAAGATGTCCACTCATAGTCATGCTAGAGGATGGGGTAGAACGGCCCCAGGCTGGGAGTGGCTGGTGGTTTTGATCTATTGACCTTGTGGAGTCGCAGCCCAATGCATAACCACTACACCACCAGGGCTCCTTGTAGAGATTGAGTAAATATGGTGAAGGAAGACAACCTTAAACAAATAGTTTCTGATTTGAGTCATACATTATCCCTTTGTTATGTTTTTTAATTAAATCATTTTATTAGGGACTTGTACAACTCTTATCACAATCCATACATGCATCCATTGTGTCAAGCACTTTCATACATTTGTTTCCCTCATTATTCTCAAAACATTTGTTTTCCACTTGAGCCCCTGGTATCCGCTCCTCATTTCCCCCTCCATCCCCATTACCGCTTCACCAGGAACCCTTGATAATTTATAAATTATTAGTATTTTGTCATATCTTACACCGTCCAATGTCTCCCTTCACCCACTTCTCTGCTGTCTGTCCTCCTCAGGGAGGAGGTTACATGCAGAACCTTGTAATCAGTTCCTCCATTCCACTCCACCCACCCTCCAACCTTCCGGTATCACCACTCTCACCTCTGGCCCTGAGGAATTCATCTGTCCTGGATTCCCTGTGTTTCCAGTTCCTATCTGTACCAGTGTACATCCTCTGAGAAACAACAAAACTCACATGGAAGAAGCCCACCAGTCTGTCCCGACACAGTTACTGAAGACAAAGAGGGTGCATAAGCAAATGTGGTGAAGAAAGCTGATGGTTCCTGGCTATCAAAAGATATAGTGTCTGGGGTCTTAAAGGCTTGAAGATAAACAAGCAGCCATCTAACTGAGAAGCAACAAAGCCAATATGGAAGAAGCATACTAGACTGTGAGATCATGAGGAGTCAAAGGGATCAGATATAAGGCATCAAAGACCAAAAATAGCATAGCATTGTGAATGAGGGGGAAGGCAGAGTGGGGACCTAGGGCCCATCTGTGGGCAATTGGACATCCCCTTGCAGAATGGTCAAGGGGAGGAGACAAGCCAGTCAGGTTGCAGTATAGCAATGATGAAACATAGAACTTTCCTCTACTTCTTGAATGCTTCCTCCCCCCTATATTATGATCCCAATTCTACCCTTGTTATGTTTTTTTTTCTTTTTTTACATTTTATTAGGGACTCATACAACTCTTATCACAATCCATACATATACATACATCAATTGTATAAAGCACATCCATACATTCCCTGCCCCAATCATTCTCAAGGCATTTGCTCTCCACTTAAGCCCCTTGCATCAGGTCCTCTTTTTTTCCCCTCCCTCCCCTTTCCCCCCTCCCTCATGTGCCCTTGGTAATTTATACATCGTTATTTTGTCATATCTTGCCCTATCAGGAGTCTCCCTTCCCCCCTTCTCTGCTGTCCCTCTCCCAGGGAAGAGGTCACATGTGGATCCTTGTAATCAGTTCCCCCTTTCCAACCCACTCACCCTCCACTCTCCCAGCATCGTCCCTCACACCCTTGGTCCTGAAGGTATCATCCACCCTGGATTCCCTGTACCTAGAGCCCTCATATGCACCAGTGTACAGCCTCTGTCCTATCCAGCCCTGCGAGGTAGAATTCGGATCATGGTAGTTGGGGGGAGGAAGCATCATGTTTTAATGACTACCTCTAAATCAATGTGTAGGTACTGCAGAAGCACAGTTAAATAAGTGTTCAGGAATTCTCATTCTTTTCATTGTTATCAATAATTTGCTAAGATTCACAGAGTCAAATACTTTGAATTCCAAATAAAACATAAGGACATATCTTTCTGATATTCTTTACTTTCAGTATATTACCATCTGAATTTAACAGTGATGTCCTTAGTTCCTTGTCCTCTTCTGAATCAGATTGCATTTCTGGAAATTCCCAGTGGATGAAATGCTGTAACAATTTTTGTAGTTATCAAAGGGCTGAAGTAGATTGTCTGCTTGGTCTGTTCCTAGTGTATGAATTTTCTATTTAGATAGGCTTGCACAGTATGTTTGGCTGGCTTACAGCCCATTGAACCATATTGCACACTTTTATATTCTGAGCCTACCACCAGTCTGTGACTTTGTCATACTGTGGAGACTGTGTGTTACTATGATGCTGGAATCTCGATACCAGCAGATTTGTGTATGGTGGAAATTTTTAGGAAAGCTCCCAGGAAAAGACAAACCAGAAAGAAAAATCTGGTACCTACATCTAAAAATTAGCTAATGCAAACCATATGAATCACCAAAAAAACCTTACCATCGTGAATATTGTTCAACTCTCTGAATTTGGCATGTCACCAGGAGATATCAGCATTAGAGAAGAGCATCATGCTTGGGAAAGTTGAGGGAATGGGAGATATTTGGTGATAAACTGGTACCATGACCAGAGTGACGTGCTCAAACGCCTGGCATTTGTAAGGATCATGCTGGACCAGGGCAACATTTTGTCCATAGCTAGCAATGAGTCATCATGCACTTGAGGGCAATTAGCATAGTCTGAATATCAATGGTTATGTGGGAAATTTTGTGGTGCCTCTACTATTGATGGGTCTCAAATGTGTTATTTATGTAAGGGCTAAAAATTGGGTTTTGAAGAAAAATAATGTGAAATATGTTTTCATAAATCATTTATTTGGTAAGGCTTTTTCTGAAACCTCTAAATCCATCACACCTTTGCATGATTCTTACCTAGAAAGAAATCTCTATATAACCATTTTTATGCTGCATATTCTTATATACATTTGATTTTTGTAGGAAAGTAGAATTTTTAAATAAAAATTTTAAATACTAAGACTGAGTTGCTGCCACACTATATTTTTCTTCCTTAAGTAACAAAACATATTACAGAGTGTGTTGATATAGTCCCTAATATGGCTCCTCTAGACCTTCCAGCTTTCTCATTTTGTATGGATTCTCATTGTTGCCAGCAATCATTTTTATAACTTTAACTTATTCCAAAATTAATTATTGTCATATTTGTCCTTTTGATTCAAGTAACTTATTTCCCTTGTTCCAAAATCCTCCTACATCAAAGCGTAGGATCCATGTCAATGAATTTTGTTACAACTTCTGAGGACAAGTTTTCTCCCTGTCCTGGCAGGTCTAATCCCTTCATGTAGCCTATTAATGTCCAATATCTTCAGCTTATTTAATAGTTTGTTTTTCAGTTTTGAGTTTCTTTTTAAGCTCCACAACTCTCCATTCTCTCCCTTTAAGAATGGCAACATTATTAATGTTTCTGAAAGGTGTGGTGAGTCTATGAAGATAAATGGCATTTATATGTCTGGTAAAATGTCTAGTTAACTCCATTACTCCATTATTTCATTCACCAAAATATGTATTGATTGTGTTTTCTCATCAATCACTTTATTTCTAATGATATAATTTGTTGTCCAAATATTTCTTTGCAAGTGGGGTGCAGCATATGAGAAATTGTGGGCCAGAATTTTAATTCAAGTCCCACACTTTGTGGACGAAATATACTGTGTATAATTATCAATATTAAACATGAACTTCATAGTTTTACTGTGAGGATGAGATTAAATACAGAATATGCAAAGAACTGACTTCAAAAAGTTTACAGAAAATGGAAATTGTAAGGTAATGGAATATTTCTTGTGAAAGGTCTATCTTTTACAATGCGTAGTAGGAACAAAATGCTCAGGCAATATAGAATTACTTCCTTTCTCTACGATTAAAATATATATTTGGCATCACCACTCAGTAGTCTAATAATCTTTTCTGAATATCCTATTAAGGGTCTCTCTTCTTATCCCAAATGCTTTATTTATAACCTTTCCCTTTTTATTATTTCCTATAATTAATTTGCTTACAACCATGTAAGGATCCTTGTATTCAAATGTGTTGCGTTAGTCTGGGTGAACTAGAGAAACAAATCCAGAGACACTCATATGTGTGTGTGTTAGACAGGCTTCTCTGGAGAAACAAAACCAAAATGATAAAAATTATATATATATACACACACATACATACAGATAGATATATGTAAAATAAGAAACAAACAGTTAATTAAATTATAAAGCAGTACGAATGGCTCTTTGCAACTCTCTCCTGTGAGACAGTTGTGAGACACTGGCAGTCCTTCAAGACTTGAGGGCCCCAGGGTAGAGGACCGCAGGCCTCTGTAGAGCAATTCAGGCTCTCTGGGCACAGGCAGCAAACAGCAAGGCAGGTCACCGACAGTCAGCCAGGTGACAGGGTCTGACAGTACCTAGCCCAAGAGATGTACATTCCAATGGTGTGGTGAAGCAGGTTTACTCTTGAAGGAACCTCAAATTACAGCAACACAGTCCCCGGGTTAGGTGTCCCACAGGTAGTGTAGCTAGCAAGTGGAGACACAGAACAAGCAAGGCAGCTGCACACTGGTCCGATGATCAAAGAGCAAGAGACAATAGAGCCGAGGCTTGCCTAGCCATTTATCTCTCCGCCCTTCAATTAACCCCACATGTGTTCATTGGCCAGGTTGGCAAAACCAATTTTTAACTATCTCAGTGTGTAATAGAGAACTTTGTATGAAAGAGTAATTGTACATTGAAAAAACATCTCAGCCCAGTCCGGATCAAGTCCATAAGTCTGATATTAGCCCATATGCCTAAAACCAGTCTATTAAGTCCTCTTAAGACTCACGCAGCACATGCAATTACGCCCAATGCAGGAAGACCACGGGCCAGTGGGTAGAAAATCTTGTAGATCCAGTGGTTGTGGAAGCATCTCAGCACTAGTCTGGGTGCCCACGTCGTGACTCCTCCAGCTCCAAGGCTCTGGCTGCCATCAGTGTAGCTCCATGTGTCTTTTCAACAGGAATGTCTTGCAGAGTATGTATATGTCCCGCCTTCAGCGAACTATTAATTTCCATAGAGCCTCCAAATGAGGTCATCAAGCTGCAACCGATTGACAGGCTGAACTCCACCCCTTCACAAATTGACACCAGATTATGTAACTATCACGTGTCCTCAATATATAATCTATTATTTGTTAAGCCATGGGTTTTAGAATACTATTGATTGAACTTCACACTTAACCATCTCAATAACAATACTTATTGCTTGAGTACACGAGCACAAGTCAACCTGGACTCTCCCACAGGATGGATAGCTGGATGTGACAGAATAGAAATATGCTCCAGTCTCTGAGTTGTCTTCTCCATATAATTCTGATACTTTGTTTAAAAAAAAATCTGGTTCAAGAGCCTCTTTTCATGCTTGCCATAAATTTTGCATGATTCAGTCACTGTCACAGTTCTGAGCAGTTATTATTGATGATCACTCTGGCAGGATGAAAATTTAAAGATTACATCCAACTCACATGTTATTGAATTAATAAAATATTTTAATAGGCATGGGGTTGTATTTGTTTTTTATATATACACATGCATCAGCATATATATTTTTTCTGTTTCTATCTGTTGCCATTTTATGTAATACATATTGTATCATTTATTGTCAATGACCCCCAGCTATTATTAACCCCTCAAGTTCCCTTTTTCATTGAAAACAAAGAATGACTATGTGGTAAAGCTTTCACAGAAAAATTAACTGCACAATTCAAAATACCTTCATGTAGCACTCAAATACACAACAGAGTGGAACAAGAGATTTCTCGGCATAAATTGTTATGTTGTTACTAGGTTCCATTGAGTCACTTACAACCCATAGTGACTTTATGCACCACAGTCCGGTTCCATCCTCACAAATGTTCTTATTTTGAGTCCATTGTTGCAGCCTCTGTGTCAATCTAGTTCACTGAGCGCCTTCCTCTTCGTTGCTGTCCCTCCACTTTACCAAGCATGTTGCCCTTCTCCGGGGACTGGTCTCTCCTGACAATATGTCCACAGGATGTAAGACAAAGTCATATTATCTTTGCCCCTAGGGAGCGTCTGGTCATATTCCTTCCAAGACAGATCAGTTTGTCCTGTGAACAGCCCATGGTACTTTCACCATTCTTATGCAGCAGCACAGTTCAAATGCTATTTATTCTTCAGTCTTCCCAGTTCAGTGTTCCACGTTCACGTGCACATGAGGCAATGGAAAATACCATGGCTTGGGTCAGGGACACCCTAGTCTTCAAAGTAACATCCTTGCTTTTCAACACTCAGATCTTGTGCAGCAGATTTACCCAGTGTAGCTCATTTATTTTATCTCTTGATGGTTACATGGACATTGTTTGCGAATCAAGCAAGACAAAATCCTTGACAACTTCAAACTTTTCTCAATTTATTATGATGTTGCCTATTGGTCCAGTTGTGAGGATCGGTCTTCTTTACAACATCTAGACTACCATAACAGCAAAATGGAATTATCATTAAAAAGACAGGAAGGAAAGAAAAGACCAAATGGATATTGGGTAAAAGCCTGGAATTTTCTCTTGTTTTAAGAGAAACTGAATCAGTGGAAGAAATGGATTTAGAAAAGAGCTGAATTTAAAAAAAATACCCCAAAACTTTAAAAGCAGTTCAAGAAGGAAATGTATGATAAAGAAATGTGTGAAGACCTGGAAAATGGAAGAATGCACTCGCCACGTCTCAAGTTCCCAGGAGAAGACGCCATGCTTGGTAAAGTGCAGGGTCAGAAAAAGAGAGAAAGGCGATCTATGAGATGGATTGACACAATGTTGCACTAATAAGCTCAAATTTAACAATAATTGCGAGGAAATCCTTTTAGCTTATGTGTCCAATTCAGTAAGCTGTTTGATTCCTTGATTGCTGTTTCCATTATGTCTAAAAGTAAAGTAGACAGATTCTAGTTTAAATAAATAGGCACCATTATAAAAAAATGGAGACTTTTATTAAGCAAGAATTTCAAAATGTGAAGCTATTGTTTCCTGATATAGCTTCCATCTATAGTGCACAGTATAGCGAATAGATCTATATACGCTTTTAGAAGTGGTATCCTCAGAGAATGATGTGCTCTTCCATTATGTCATGGTAAAATGGTAGTGCAGGTCTCCTCCAAGTTTTGTCATCCTCTTCGAGTCTGCTTCCTTTCGAACGTTCTTTAAGTGTCTGGAACATGAAGAAGTCTTGGGCAAGATTAAGGATGCAGGGTCGATGGGGTAAGGTTCACCAACAACATTTTAGTAAAATAGTTCTTGCTAACCTGGAGGAATTAGTGGGTGCATTGTCACAGTGCAAAATGATTTCTTAGCACAACTTTCCTAGCTTTCTCTCCCACCAATGCGGTTTTTACTTTTCTTAAAATGTGTTCATAATAAGCCCCCATGATCATCCTCTGTCCTTCAAGAAAGTCTATTAAGGACTTACCATTGGACTACGAGGAAACAGTTACCATCACAGCCTGGGCCGATCTCTTGGCCTTCAATTTAATCGGCCTAGTAGATGCCTTGGGAAGTCAATACTAGATTGAATTTTTTTTCTTTTCTTTCTTCTCTTTTTTTTTAAAGGCTCTGTAGTGAGAATAAGGCAAGTCCATTCCTGAAGGCACTTGCCTGGAATCACCCACTAGTCATAAAGATGTGTGTAACCACCTTTTTATGGGGTGTGGGACCACGGTGGGAATCTGTATCTGTATAAACTGGAACCCTAGTTTTTCACTTATTGATTTTACCTCTAATACCAAGAGGCAAAGTCTTTCATTATCGACTATTTTCACGCAAAATTTAAATGATATAAATTATGCACAAGAGAGGATGGAAGTGCACATTTTGTACAATATGGTTTAGTAAGTAAGGTGATCCTCCTATCTTTTATAATCTCAATTGGACACATTTGAGAGTAAAAAAAGAGTGCTAATGGGTAGGTTAGTACATCAATTCTCAGCAATCACATGAGGACTCACATTTTAAAGAATGATGTGACTCAATGATTGTATAAATCATGGAATTCAGAATCTGAATGTAGTGAAAACATCAAGGGGTTTATGCTAATAATAGAAAACTAATAACACTGATAAGCAAGACAATACTTACAATTACTTACACATGAGATTGTTGCTGTTGTTTGTGTGGAACTAATGTCAATTCTCAGCAGGACAGAGTAGAACCCTTTTGGATTGTTTACAAGGCAGAGGTCTTTCTAGATTCTATAAGCACACTGCTATATCTTTCTCTTCCAGAGAAAGGTGGCCTTTTGCTTAGCAGTTGAATGTTTAGCTACTCTCATAAAAGACTTGTGTATAAGGTGAAAACAAAGCAACAGTAACCCCAAATCTAGTCCAACTCACAGCTATCTTATATAAGGTTTCTGAGTCAGTCAGTGTTTACAGGATCACATACCATATGAACCCTATACCTTTGGGTGAAGGGCCCAAGCCTTACCCAACACCACCACCAAGATTTGAGGTAGATAACATTCATTTTGCAGATGTACCTAATATACACAGAGCAGATAGCCTCAACTTTCTCCTGAGAACACTTGGTAGGTTTGAACAGCCAATCCTGTATTTAGACAAGTAACACCACGCAGTATCACCAAAGTCATTTTACTTAAGGTCATCCAACTGGCACGAGGTAAAACAAGCTGGTGAAAGGTAAAGCCTGTGAGTCTTATCTAGACAATGTCTCTCAATTCACACAGCTATCAAGTCAATTCAAACTTAGAGAGACCCTAAGGCCAGGGTAGAAGTACCCCCTGTGGTTTTCCCAGGCTATCATATCAGTCTTCATGGGATTAGAAAGCCTCACTCCCCCCACCCCCCCCACCCCCTCAGGAGAGCAGCTAGTGGTTTTAAACTGCTGACATTGTAATTAGCAATGCATCACATCATCCACTGCACCAAGGTCTCTGGACCCCGGCAATATAACAATTATGCAACACTATGTGGTAATCAGCCACCATGAGAGAAATTGAAGCTACCTACTGCTATAAAGACTTCGCCTCAGAAACCTTATCTATGAGTCAGTCCATTCAATGGCAGTGCTTGTGTTCTGGCTTGCGGATCTGAGTAGATACGGTTTACAAACATTTTTGTTTTGAAGCGATTGTCGTTTCGCAGCAATATACAAAATTGGCACAGAGAGATTCATGTACCTTTCACAAATTTCTCTCAATTAAAAGAATCACTTTACATAAGTATAGTGTGATATCAGAACTAAGGGTTGACATTAGTGCAATGTGGATTTATAGCTTCTGTGTTACTGTTTCACATGTGTAGACTCACATGGCCATGGATTCAAGATATACATAAGCCCCTGTCCATAATAGTTACATGTTCTCTGGTAATCGCGAGGTCAGCAATTTGAAACCACCAACGACTCCTTGATAGAAAGACAGGACTTTCTGCTCCCATAATGAGTTACAGTGTCAGAAACTCACTCTATCTCAGAGGGTCATTATGAGTCTGAAGAGATTCAGCAACAGGGTGTGAGTAGTTACTGATCTCTCCTGTCGTTCATTCTTCTAACACCTGATAGCCACTGGGATGTTTTCCATGTCTATAATTAAAAAATTTCAATGATTTGATGTAAGTGAAATTAAGCAGCAGTTAACATTTTGAGATTAGATTTAGTCAATCCGTATAATCAGTATTCTTAGTAAATATTTTTGATGGGGACATTTAAATGTATCGATTTTGACACTATATTTGATATCATATAAGGTATTTGTTTCTATATAATTTTATAATGTATAAGAAAAAACATATGTGAGAATTAATTACCTTTTAGAATAAATAAATTAAGAGTACTTAAATTAGCTTAAGTGATTCAGAATTGACATGTGGTTGAACTTGTGATGATTAACTTCTAATGATGGCCTGCATATTTTGTATCCCATCTTAAATGATCTGTTTTGTTGTCTACAAATAGAGAAACAACTTGATGTGCTGATGGGAAAGAATATAATTTAGTAATCAGCAATCAAATTTATTTTAAATTACATTCCAAGACAGAAGGAAATATTAAAAAGGAATTAAGAATTTTCTCCATTAGAGTTTTACTTAGAACCACTTCATTAAATAGCAGCTACAAAGTAAATAGGCAGGCAATTATGTATCTCCACTAATCACACTAGCTTCTAAAATTGTTTCCCCACTTCTCATTTCCAGTTAGCTCCATGAAATAATGTTATCTATCAGATAACGCTTCTGACTGAAGAAAACAAGAAAGTCAAATAAGCAAATCTAATTGCCAATAACATTTACATCTGCAACATGCTATTACAATGCGGTATAAAAGCTCAACAGCTAACAAGATTAACACAGATTTATTTTGTTGTTCCATTTATTTATTTTTCATTTTTTTAATAAAGGAAATGCTCATATATCCTGAGCATTCATACACCAAACCTAAATAAAATCCTTGGCTGTGGAGTCTATTCCAATGCTTAGCAACTCTATGTAATACATACAAGGTGGCTTCAAATTGTTTGAGATGTAATTAAAAGAGAATGTGATTTTCCCAGAGCTTTTTGGAACACCTCTTATTACAAGCAAAAGACACATTTCTTTTGATTTTAAGATGAGAAGAGTGTTACTGTTACTGTCAGAATAAGGAAGAATGACAATTATGAAACATAAAATGATCTCCTGAGATTAGAATAAAAAAGAATTACATATGTTCAAATCCCTCATTTGACAGGTGGAGAACCTGAAGTTCAAAATGTCACAATTAGTTAGAATATAAGAGTGTCACATTTTAAATTATTCTAACTGCTGAGTTCACAGATTTGTGAAAATGGAATGAAATATGACCTATGCGCACGTTGATGTACAGCAACTCCTCACTAAGTACCCGGGAGGATGTCTGTTGTGGTGGAAAACGCATGAGTGTAGCTGAAAGTGGTGACCAATAACATGCTGCCATTTAAGGTAGTTAGTTTATTGTGCCAACCTGGCCGATAAGCACACGTGGGGTTAATTGAAAGGCGGAGGGATACCTGGCTCAGTGAGCTTCGCCTTTCTGGTTCTCAGATCTCTTGCTTTGTGATGGTCGAACCAGGGCACAGCTGCCTTAGCCAGTTCCCTGCTTCAGCTGGCAAGGCTCACATCCTGCCTGACATCCCTGAGGAGAAGCCACATGGACCTACCCTGATGCAACCCTGGGTGCTAGAGCAGCCGTGTGGAGAGACCCCTGCCAGCACTGAGATGATTACACATTCACTGACTCAGCTTTCCTCCTGCAGTCGGCATCATTGCGTGTGTTCTGTGAGATGGAGGATGACTTCGTGGATTGGTGTTGGACATAAGGGATAATGTTGGACTTGTGGACTTGGGCAGCACTGGGGTGGGATGTTTTCTTGATGTGCATTTACCCTGTATATAAAACTCTTTCTTATTCACGAGTTTCTGTGGATTTGATTCTCTAAAGTACCCCGACTAACACACCATCCCAGCAGTTTAGAGTGGATGACCAGTCCAGTTGCTGTGAGAAGAGCGCTGAGTTCCACGGCGCTTTTAGTGCCCGATTTTTCCTGTGTAAATAACTAGGCCCTGATTCAGAATCACTTCTGGGTAGACTTGAAACTTTACCTTTTCTGTTAGAGGCCATGGCTTTTCATCACTTGCACTACCCTGGGATTTGCAATAAGTTATATTTGTGTTAAAATGTCATCTCATCTTAAGGTAAAATTTTTAATGTATCGTCGGTTGATTTTATATTACTTATTTGTAGACAAGGGATAATAATTATTTTCTCGTGATGATTTATATATGTGAAAATATACCATTTTAATAAAGCTTATGTTGAATGCTTATCATATCAACCTCTAATGCTCGATGTTATTGTTGTTGTTATCACCCAGTTAGTTCTGACTCTGACTCCTGGTGACCCCATGTATTGAGGACAAACTTGACAGATTTTAAAAGACACAAATTCCTTTTTGGGGGAAAAGAAGTCTTGAAATACATGGTAAACTGATAGGCAATATTTCTAAGGATATGATTAAGTTGTCCACTATGAAAGTATGTGATCATTGCTAATTTTCTGGGTTTTTTCCCAGTGGAAAGTGAAAGAAAAGGAGCCAGCAATGTGTGAATTGAAGGGTCAATGATGACATGTGGAAAATCTAATGAGTAAGATGACTGTGGGATTTATTAGCATATGACTGTGATGTGATCCTTTCCAACAGTGCATGGCATTCGTATGATACATGGTATATGTGAGTGGTATTATCTGTGTGTGGTTGTTGGTTGTTTTAGTGAAATTAAATAAGTGATTGAGTTTTGCATTTGAGCAAAGTGGAATGATGTAGAAATTCATATTAGAAGGATTAAAAAATGTGTTAAATTTCAATCTCTTTGAATTCCAATTATCAAAAACTTTTTAAAACACACATGTATAAGGAAACTTGGGGGAAATATGCGGGTTTCTATTTCCATCAACAGTTGTAGTCTCAGAAACTCAGAGGTAGTGCTACCCTGCCCTTTAGAATTTCTATGCATCGGCATCAACTGATGGCAGTGAGCTCTACACAGAAACAGAATCCTGGGAAGGGATGAGACAGTCTCTTGGGAATGTGCTAGCATTTGTGGGAGGTAACTAACCCTCTTTTAACTGGATTTGCAAATCAATCCTATTGTGTTAGTCCAGGTAGACTAGAGAAACAAATTCATAGACACTCATGTGTATAATAAGAAAGAGCTTTATATACAAGAGCAATTGAATATTGAGAAAACATCCCAGTCCAATCCAGATGAAATTCCTAAGTCTGATGTTAATTCATATGTCCAATACCAATCTATAAAGTCCTCTTCAGACTCACGAAACCCATGCAATGATGCCAATGCAGGAAGATCACAGGGCTGTGGGTGGAGAGTCTTGTGGCTCCAGTGGCAGTAGAAGCTGGCAGGGGTCTCCATGTGGCCCCTTTAGCTCCAGGGTTCTAGGATAGCTCCATGTGTCTTCTCAGCAGGAATGTCTCGCAGGGAATGGCCTGTGCCCTGCTTCCAGCAAGCTATTTATCTTCTCAGCACCTCTAAATGACGTCATGAAGCTGCGACCTGATTGACAGACTAAACTCCACCCCTTTCATTCTTGGCTCAAATTGACAGCCGCTAATGTAACTACCACGCCTAAGTATCAAATAGCTCAGGTGACAGGAGGTGATCAGTTAACACCTCAGTAGATTTCACTCAAGGATTTAGTGTGATATTGAACATGATCATGTGGGTATTATGACATATTTTGAAATAATTCCAGAGAGAGTGAGAATGCTTTTTTGTCTCTTTCTCCTCTGGTCTAGGTTGCCAGCTCCCTGAATCAGGGTTAGCCTCTGATGGTGATGAGTGCAGATTTTAACCTTGATCCAATGTTTACAAGCCAGGGATGATGACTGGTAGGCCTACCATTGGAGGTGCATCAGGGTGAGTTTAAACTATCAGTCTTTGACTAGTAGCAAGCACAAACCACTTGCACCAGTCAAAAACATTTTTGTTAATAAAATCCATTAATTTTCACCATCCACAGTTCTTAGAACAGAAAACAAATTATTTAAATGACTGATAAGAGATAATACTGATCTGAGACACCTCAGACTCTTCCACTGATTAGCACTGATTCAGTTATTTTGGCATAGGGAGAACACACTATTCATCTTTAAAGGGGACAAAACATGGTAAAACACTCATTTTCATTTTGTAGGACAGCACTTCAAACTCCCATACTTTCCCCTAACTGGTCTTATATGTAAGTCTTCAATAGCCCTTTCCACATTTTATAAGGAAAGTTATTTCTGAATGTTGGGATACCTGGCAAAAGTGGAGTTCCATTGATCACTTGTCTGTGTCATAATATTGGGAAGGCAGCTACTTGGTCAACTGACTAGAAGATGCCCATATTTGCATCTCTTCCCCCAAAAGATGACGAACAGAATGCTCAAACTATAGAACAATATCACATGCAAGTAAAATTTGCTGAAGATCATTCAACAACTGTTGCATCAGTACATTGACATGGAACTGCCAGCCATTTAGGTTGTATTCAGAAGAATAAGTGTAATAAGGAATTGCTGATGTCAGATGAACCTTGATTCAAAGCAGCGCATACCAGAAAGATGTTTAGATATTTGCTTGTGTTTTATTACTATGCAAAGGTATTTGACTCTGTGGACTATAATTAATGAGAATTCCAGAACACTTCAGAGTGTCCACGTGGAACTTGTATATGGATCAAGAGACAGTTGTGTAAACAGAACAAGGTAACATTTATGTTTTAAAATCATGAAAGGTGTATGTCAGGGTTGTATCCTCTCGCTATGCAGAACAAAGCATCATAGAAACTGAATTATATGAAAACTGTGGCATCACAATTGAAGGAAGATTTATTAACATCCTAAGATATGCAGATGACACAGCATTGCTTGTCGACTGTGAGAACTTGAGGCACTCGCTGATGAACATCAAGGAACGCAGCCTTCAGAGTGGATCAGAACTCAATGAAAAGAAGACAACAGAATCCTCACAACTGTACCGACACGTGACATCATGATAAATGGAGGAACGTTGGAAGTTGTCCAGTATTTCATCTTGTTTGTATCCACAATCAACGTTCATGGAAGCAACATTCAAGAAATCAAAAGATCAGTTTCATCAGGTAAAACTGCTGCATGAGGCCTCTTAGAGTATTTAAAAGCAAAGATGTTACTTTGAGGACTAAGGTGTGCCTGATCCAAGCCATGCTATTTTCAATTTCCTCATATGCATATGAAAGTTGCTCATTGAATAAAGAATGAAGAAGACTCTAAGCACCACAATTGTGGTGTTGGAGAAGAATATAAAAAATGCTAAAGGTATAAATGGGTCTCTCTTGGAATAAGTAAGGCCAGAGGGCTTTATAAAGGGGAAGATTGCAGGACTTGGCTTACTCACTTTGGACATATTGTCAGGAGAGGCCAGTCCCTGGAGAAGGGCATCACGCTTGGTAAAATGGAGGGGTGTTGAAAAAGAAGAAGGCTGCTAAGGAGATCAGTTGACCCAGTGGCTGCAACAACCAATTCAAGTAAAGGAGCTATTGTGAGGACGGTAGAGGACCGTGACGTGTTCCTTTCTGTTGTGCACAGGGCAGCTATGGGTTGGCACCTAACAACAACAACATCATCTCACTTGCTTTGCAGAAAAAAAGAAGTTACTTAAACAGAAACAGTGTTGGGTACACTACAATGTCATCATTAATCAGGCAAGGGAGGATGGCTCTGGAAGAAGCACTGGGAACAAGAAAACTATGTCCATATACACAGTAAGTATATATTAGATTGAAGGCACGATTTTGCCTTTCCACAAGGTAAGGAGTCCATTACAAACACCTACTTTCCAATTAACTTGTTAGTCTATTCAGATATGCGGTTATGAAAGGTACTCAGATATGACCTCTGTGGTCCACAGCCAAGGTAGTAATGACGTAAGACTTTTTGAGAAGAATATCCTATTGTAAATCTGTTGCTGTTAGTTGTCAGCAAGTAAATTCTTCTTCGTGCTGCTAAGTGCCGTTGAGTCCATTCTGACTCAAAGCAACCACACGTACGACAGAATGAAACCCACCGGCGCTGTACCGTCTGCGGATGCAGCCACTGTGTAGAGATAGATTCTACTCGTGGAAAATCCATGTGCACAGTGGAGATTCTTTCCTTAGGGTGCTTAAGACTGTGAGCTTTGGGAGCAGATTAGCAGGTCTGTACGAGACTAAATATATTTTAATCATTTTGACAGACTATGAGTTCTGTTTTTGCCTATAAACCAGGGAAAGGTGCGTAATGATACAGACAATAACAAGCAGCATCCTATGCCACACACACGAAAATCTACCCTGCCAAGGATTTCTTTTTAGTTGGATGCACAATCAACATTTATGGAAGCATCATTCTTGAAATTGAACGATGTAGTGAACTGGGAAGCTCTCTGGCCACAGCTTTCTTTTCAGTGTTAAAAGATAAATATTGCACTTTGAAGACTACAGTGAGCCTAATCTAATACAAGATATTTACAAAATCACCTCAGATGCATGTGACAGCTGGGCAATGAATAAGAGAGACTGAAGAATCGGTATATTAGCGTTTTAGCGTTGGTGAAGAATATTGAACATGCCACCGACTGCCAGAAGAACAGACAGATCTACCTTGGAGGCAATTCAGTCCAGTCTGAATGCTTCTGAACAGTGCGGTGTGACTTTGTTTCATGTACTCTGGGCACTGTATCAGGAAAAACAGCCCCTGGAGAAGTACATAAGCTTGGTAAAATATAGGGTGAGTAAAAAAGAGGAAGTGTCTAACGAAGATAGATTGACACATAGCTGCAGCAATGAAATCAAAGTTAGCAATGATTGTGAGTACGAATAAGGACCAGGCTGTGTTTATTTGGCTGAACAAAAGGTCCTTGTGAATTGAACTTGATTTGTACTGGTAATTTTGGCTTAAACTTTTTTTCAATCAATAGTCAAGTTTTCAATAAGCCTCCCTTCACTCCTGATGTGGCATTTGTCTTCATCTAGTCCAGATTCTCGTTTGTTTGCTCAGAGTAAAGATAACCTAAATATGGTGAAAGGATACAACACTGATGGACAGTTTTCCTCCTTTTGCACTACTCAGTGTTCCAATGTTCTGTTAAAACAACTACCTCTCGGTCCACGTGTAGTTCCACGTGTAGTTCCACATGAGTTCAATGAACTGTTCTGGAATTCCTGTTCCTTTCAATGCTGTCTATGGTTTGTTATGATCCACACGGTTGAATAACCTTGCATAGTCAGTAGAACACAAGTAAACAATCTGCCTGGTATTCTCTTCTTTCATCCAAGGTCAATTTTATACAGCAGTGATATCCTTTGTGTCATGTCCTCTCCTTTGACTTGAATTTCTCAAAGCTCCCTGTTCATGTACTGCTGCGGCCATTGTTGAATGATTTTCAACAAAATTTTGCATACATATGATATTAATGATATTGTTCAATGATTTCTGCATTCTGTGGGGTGACTTTTATTTGGAAAGGATTTCTTTCAGTCAGTTGGCCGTGTCTTCCAAATTTCTTGATATAGGCCGGTGCGTGCTTCCCGTGCTTCATCAGCTTGTGGAAATAGTTCAGTTGGTTTTCCTTCCATTCTTAAAGGTTTGTTTTCTGTCAACGCCTTCAGTGCAGCTGGAACGTCTTTCCGTATCATTGGTTCATGATTATATCCTACCTGTTGAAAGAGTTGAATGTCTACCACTATTTTTGTACAGTGATTCTCTGTGTTCTTTGCATCTTTTCTTCCCCTTTTTTTTATGGATTAAGTGTAGAGAAGTATATTTCCGACTATCAGATCTACATTCAATAGTTCAAATCACTCATCAACCCATCCCCACATTCTCTCTCTCCTTTCTGCTCTGGTATCTCTTCTCCCTTTAGTGCACCCCCATCTTCCTTGACACCCAAGTCTGCCTTGTCAGCCTTCACGTCCATTGGTGCAGCTTCTATCCCATTGCCTTTCTTCCCAATATGTTGTGAAAATCATGCTTTCACTGTTTACCCTAATAATATCCATGTAATGTTTGTCCTTTTGTGATTGACTAACTTTACTCAGCATAATATTTTCCAGGTCTGTCCATATCATGAGGTGATTTGTGGCTCCCCCATTGTTCTTTGACCATGCACAGTGTTTCCTTGTACCAAAGGTTCTTTATCCATTTTTTACTGATAAGGATTTGGGCTATTTTCAACATCTTGCTATTGTGAACAGTGCTGAGATGAACATGAGTGTGCGTATGTCAGTTCATTCTGTGACTCTTACTTCTTTAGAATATATACCCAGTAGAAGCACTGCTGATTTATATTGAATTTATATTCCCAGTTGTTTGAAGTAACCTCATATCACTTTCCAAAATGGTTGTACATATTTACATACCCATCAGCAGTGGTTGAGTGTTTCCATCTCTCTGAACCCTGTCCAGCATTTCTTGTTTTCTGTTTGCTTTTTTTTAATTGGGCTATCCTTGTTGGTGTAAGGTAATATCTCATCAGGGTTTTGATTTGAATCTCCTGGATGACTAACGACTGTGAACATTTTTATATGTTTGTTTGCCATTTGGATGTCATGTTTGTGAACTGTATGTTCATGTCCTTCACTCACTTCTTAATTAATTAATTTTTTAAATTATTGATGTATAACAGGTTTTTTAGATTTTAGTGATTAGTCCTTGTTCATTATGTTATTGCTGAATTTTTTTCTCCCACTCCATAGATTCTCTTTTTTATGATTTTGATGAAGTCTCATTTTTAGTACCTGCTAGTCATCCATTTTGTTTCCTAATGTTTGTACTTCCTTCTCTATATTTGATAGTATGTCTATACCCAGTGATAGGATCGATTTTCTCATTGATGATCTTCATAGCTCTATGAGCTACACTGAGGTCTTCAGCTTCCTCACAGGACACTGGTTTATGATGGAAGCTTAGGAAGAAGAAGTATAAAGAAAATTGAAAAGAATATTAATGAGGAAAAACGTCAAGAAACATGTTCTGAGAAAGATTCCCCCCACCCCACCCCCCACCACAACAATGCATCTGCCCATTCCTCAAGGGTAGCTAGGGATGTCTTACAAGAATATCACTGAGAAATGTCTACCACCCATCCCGCAGCCCAGATGTTACCCTGTCAAACTACGTACATTTTTATTCCTCAAAGTCAAAGAATAATTAAAAGGAACATGGTTTGGGTAGCTTGGGGGTGCCAAAATTTCCATTTTGAAAATATGTTCATTGAAGAGTGCAGAGTTCTTGGGGAAGTGTCAGGAGATAGCAAAACCTCATTAAGAAGTGTATAATGTACATAGAAAGTGAATACTTCACCTTTCATTATTTTCATTTAATAAAAATGTCTATGACTATAGATTTTCACTCATACTTCCTCATGAATTTGCCAATGAACGCTACACAAATAATATTTTGGTGTTTAATGTGTTCTTTAAGACTTTCTATGCCTTATTTTGGATTATGCTTCTAAAGAAAATCTAGATTATGGTTTGAGGTAAAGGAGGATAATGGGAGATATTCCAGAGGTCCCAAATACTTACAATTAAATAAGATAAGGCCTATTTCTTTAACTCTGAATCTCTGCTGGATCTGTGGTTTCATCACTGAGTTACTCTCCGGAAGGTTGTTGCCTCAAACACATCAGCCACACCAAAGGAGAAAGAGAGAGCTATGTAGGAGAACTATTATAGTCTCAGAAACTCGCAGTGAAATTAGCTTTGGGGTTGGATCCCTTTATTTAATAAGAAACAAATTGCTTCCTCTGAGTAGTAAAGTGGGACTTAGAAGTTTTAAATTTCTCAGATATACCTAAATCAGCTCAAATAGCTCCGCTACAATTCTCTAGGATATATTCTCTTAGCTCAATACTACATTCTCCAAAATAGTATTCTATTAATATTCTGAATTTAATTTACATGTCATTTCTCAAAATCACATGATTATATTTTGACCCTAGTATTTGCCTTTGTTAGCCATCTTATGTAGGGGAGAGATTGGAGAGCTCTTTGTTTAGGACAGTCATTAAAATGCTCCAGTTCCTGTTTCTTTCTTGCAAACAGAAGTTAGAGGCCTGAATTCATCAGTTCATTCAACCCATCTTTCCAATGGAGCCACAACTCATTAACACATAGCACACTCATCGCAGTCATCTTTCACACCCTGGATGTCATGTTGTGACCAGTAACCCTTTTCTCCTGGTAATCACCATGCTCAAACTATACTAAGAGATATAATTACTCCTATGCTTCCATCTTGGAGATGCTGTTTCTGAAAATAGTCCTGGAAAAATAACATCAGGATATCAGTCAAAGAAACAAATTAATCAACATATCAACCATAAATACTAATGCAGTAATTGGGTGCTTATAATTTGTTTGGAAGGGGGAAAGAGATAAATGTCAGAGTAGAGAGATGCTGTCTAAAAATAATACTCCTTCAGGTAGCGCATGCTCAAACTCTATCTGGGAAGCAAGACATTAGTACTAGATGTTTAAGTTAAAAAAAACTGCATGAAATCTGCCACCATCCATCCTAGACTACTATAACCATTTCCAAAGGAAAAATTAACTCTATCTCCTTTTATTTCTCTAAATCACACTAGAGTGCCTAAAATGGAAAAAATCTATGTCAGAAGTCTATGGTAAGGGGCTTGAAAATACGATTCTTACAGTGTCACCTGCCATATAGGGAAGATAATAGACGGGGGAATAGCCAGAAGTATCAAAAGGTAATAGCCAGCACTCCTTCTGACGGCTGCTCCGCTGCTATAAGCCTTAGGTATTTAGTGGTGCTATAAAGAAATACTGTAAGTGGGGAGCTTTTATCAACCAAATCCATTTCTTTACTATTTAGGATTATAGAAGTCTGAATTCAAGTTGAAGTCATGGGAGAAAACTTACTTCTTGTCTTTTCTTTGGCCTTTCCAGCTTCTATTTTTTTATTTCTTGGAGATTGTATGTGATATGGCATCTAACATCTCCTAGCTGTGTTTGCTTACTTCACCTTCTCTTTCATATTTCAAAAGACATCAGCATAATATACACACCCCCACAAACATGACTTCATTAACATGATAAATAAAACCACAAAAATGGGGTTATAATCACGTTTTTAATCAATAGTTCCAAGACCAATGCCATTGAGTTGACTCTTATTTGTAATGACTCTATAGGACAGAATTATTATTCAATAGGTTTTCCCAGTCTGCAACTCTTTAGGAAAACATACTGTCACCACTTTCTCTCACAGAGACACTGCTGGGTTTACATGATAAGGATTAGAATTTGCAGTACATGGTTTTGGAGGATACAATTGAGCTCATAATTCACTCAAAATCTCACTGCCATTGAGTCAATTCTGACTCATAGAAACCCTAGAGGGTAGGGTAAAATTGCCCATGTGGGTTTCTGAAACTGTAACTCTTTATAGGAATAGGAATCCTTGGTTTTCTCAGTTGTGGTGGCTAGTGGTTTCAAACTGCTTACCTCATCTAATTCTTGTGTCCCTGTTATATTTTCATAGATGATCTTTTAAGGTTTGCTTACCAAAAAAGGCAGGATAATATTATTAAAAATAAATGGTAAGCAAATTTTCTACTTACTGAAAACTCTATACTTAGAACTCTCTGACTCAATGGCACCTAACAGTACAGGGTACAGAGTCCCAGGATCTAGAATGTCTCTTTCAAACTGAAATCTAAATGATGAATCAAAGTCAAATCAAGATATATCAGAGAAAATTGGCAATTAGAATAAAAGTTTAACTCTTATCACAGCCTTTGAAGGTACATGTAATCTGACCTACTTGTGCCTTTGACCTCCCTGTTTCAGTATTATCCACTTTATTTCTCAGCTAACTAAAGACAACTTATTGAGGATTCTCAAATATAAGTTAGAGATTCTCTAACACAATTGCTTTACACTTATTACTTTAGCTTGAACTTACCTTTCCTTAACCGTTAATATTATTCACCATGTTGACATGAAAAGTAATATGAATCACATGATACTATTGATAGAGGCAGAAAAAAGCATTCAACAACATCTAAAACTCATTCCTGTTTAAGGCACTCAAATAGATAGAAACGAAAGGGAAATTCCTCCAGTTAATCCAACTATATAGGATAAACCACAGCCAACGCGGCAATCACTGGAGAAAAGACTAAAACATTCCCTCAGAAGAAGGATGTCCCTTCCCCCAATTCCTATTTAACATCATACTGGAGGTCCTCACTAACAACATAAGGCAAAGAAAAGACATCAAAGGTATTTGACACTGGGGAAGGAGAGATGAAATTATCGTTATTCACAAATGATATGATTTCATATGGTGGTAAATCCTTGCCACTGATTTTGGATCACTTGCTTAAGGGTCCCTTAAGGGTCCCTGGGTTGGCTATCACCACTTCCTTTCCCCAACCTTCCCCTCTCCCATGTTCCCCAGAATGAGGGGGAGTGCAGAGTAGAGATCCAAAGCCCATCTCTAGGCAACTGGACGCACCCTTATAGAAGGGTTGCAAGGAGGAGATGAGCCAGTCAGGGTGCAGTGTAGCAGCGATGAAACACACAACTTTCCTCTGGTTCCTAAATGCTTCCTGCCTCCCATTATCATGATCCTAATTCTACCTTACAAATCGAGCTAAACCAGAGGATGTACGCTGGTACAGATAAGCGCAGGATCATCCAGAACAGATGATCCCTTCATGACCAATAATGAGAGTAGAGATACCAGGAGGGTAAGGTAAGATGGGGAAGTAAGAGGGAACCAGTCACAATGATCTACATATAACCACCTATCCGGGGGGTGGATAAGAGATAATGGGTGAATAGAGACATCACACAGGCTAAGACATAAAAAAAATAATAATTTAATTAGCAAGGGTTCTTGATGGAGGGAGGGAGGAAAATGAGGAGCTAATACCAAGGACTCAGGTAGAAAAAAATGTTTTGAGAATTATGATGGCAAGAAATGTACAAATGTGTTTGACATAATGGATGTATGTAGGGATTGTGATAAAAATTGTAAGGGTTTTCAACAAAATGATTTTTTTAAATTAATTTAAAAATTACCTTTTCTCTGATAATTCTTGATTTGGCTTCTATTTATCTTCTGTAGCAGATTTACCCAATGCATTTAATCTTTTCAATTCTTGACTGCAGCTTCTATGATCTTTTTTTTCCTTCTGTGCCTCAGTTTCCTCATCTTAATTAATTTCTTTAAAATCACTTCATTTGAGACTCTTTTAGCTCTTATGACAATCCATGTATACATCCATTGTGTGTCCAGCACATTTGTACATTTGTTGCCATCATCATTCTCAAAACATTTGCTTTCTACTTGAACCATTGACATCAGCTCCTCATTTTCCCCTTCCTTGCTGCTTCCCCCTCCATCACGAACCCTTGATGATTTATTAATTATTATTATTATTTTGTCATATCTTACACTGTCGAATGTCTCACTTGACCCACTTTTCTGTTGTCCACCCCCCAGGGAGGAGGTTATATATAGAGCCTTATAATCAGTCCCCCTTTTAACCCCACATTCCCTCCAACCTCCAATATCGCCACTCTCACCACAGGTCCTGAAGGGATCATCTGTCCTGGATTCCCTGTGTTTCTGGTTCCTATCTGTACCACTGACCTTCATCTGGTCTAGCCAGAGTTTTAAGGTAGAACTGGCATCATGAGAGTAGGGTGGGGTAGGGGTGGGGGAAATGCATTTAAGAATTAGAGGAAAGTTGTATATTTCATTGTTACTATTTTGCACCCTGACTGGCTTGTCTCCTCTCCGGGACCCTTCTGGAAGATGGTGTCCAGTTGCCTATAGATGGGCTCTGGGTTCCTAATCTGCACTCCCCTTCATTGACAATGATATGATTTTTTTGTTCTTTGATGCCTGATACCTAACTACTTAGACACTTTGTGATAACACAGACTAGTTTGCTTCTTCCATGTGGGCTTTATTGCTTCTGAGCTAGATGACTACTTGTTTGCCTTCAGTCGTTTAAGACTCCAGATGCTATATCTTTTGATAGCTGGGCACCATCAACTTTCTTCACTACCGTTGCTTATACACACATTTGTCTTCAGTTATCTGGTTGGGAAGGTGAGCATCATGGAATGCCGGTTTAATAGAGCAATGCATTTTTGCATTGAGGGAACACTTGAGTGGAGGCCTAATGTCCATCTGCTACCTTAATACTAAACCTATACATATGTGCACATAGATCTATTTCGCCATCATCAGATATAAATATATTTACATATGTACATGCCTGTATTTAGACCTTTACCTTCTAGTTCTTTCCTCTCTTTCCTTTTATTTTCGTCTTGTCCCATTATCATGCTTAGTCTTCATTTGGGTTTCAGTAATTCCTCTCGGTTACATTGTCCTTGACAAATCCCTACCAGGCCTCTGACACCCTCCTTGCCACTGATTTTGGATCACTTGCTGTTCCCTTAAGGTTCCCTGGGTTGGCTAGCACCACTTCCTTTCCCCAACCTCCCCCTCTCCCATGTTCCCCAGAACCATCAGTCCTGTTGTTTTCTCCTCCAGATTTTTTATCCTGCCTATCTTATCTAGATAGACCTGCAGAGACGATAGTATGCACATAAATATAAGACAGAGCAAAAGAAAGTGACAAAAGGAAACAAAACAACAATAGCAAAAACAAACCAAAAACAATAATGCCAAAAAAAGAGAAAAGCCTGTAAATAGTTCAAGGTCTGTTTGTTGACCTTTAGTAGTGTTTTCTGGTCGAGTGCCATAGGGAGCCCCACCCTGGCCCCAAAGTCTACTTTTGGTACTCCCTTGGGACATCTTTGCTCTGCTCCCTTGCTATTCTGTTGCACACCCTTAGTGTTTTGCCTTATGCCGTGGTCGGATCGGACACAATTCCCACACTGTGTGTCTCCAGTGTTGTCCCTTGTAGGGCTAGGGCTCAGTGCGGGGTGATGTGTCTGATAGTGGGCTTGGCCATATGGTCCTCCCTGTGCATTAGCTACTCTGAGTTGGGATATCGTCCTCATGGCTTGATAGGCCAGGATGTGCTCCACTCTCTCCCTCCTCCTTCATTTGATCCCACTTCCATCTTGGTATGGTAGCTTGGTCCCTTTTCCCCACCAGAAGGTCTAGAGACATTCTCTGTGGCACCCACTATAAACAGGGTCCAGTGATTTAAGAGTTTAATCTGTGCAAATCAACAATTTAGGTAACTTAATTCATAGCTGGCCTATATTTGTTTAAGGTCCTTTTTTCAATGCTCTTTTAAGTTCTATACCATTGGCACTAGAAATAGTATTACCTTATGCCACAGGGGGATGATTGATAATGTTCTCTAACATAAAAATAACAGTGATGTCTCTAAGGTGAACCAGAGACATTATAAACCATAGGTATATGAATGGACTTGCAACTTGCATCTAATTCTAGCCTCAGTCAAAGAATAATTAATTCTTATGACATGGCCCTGTTTTATGTTCATCCTCATGAAGCGATCACTGGTGTAGAAAACTGTGGCAAAGAAACAAGATGATTCCTGGCTAGCAGTTAGAATAGTGTCTTGGGTCTTAAAAGCTTGTCTTCTAAATGTGAAGCAACCAACTAAGTCCACATGGAAGAAGCATGCTAGCCTATGCAATCCAAGGACTGGAAGTAATGAAACCCAAATCTGATTGCATGGATGCTTTCAGAGCTTAAGTTGTAAATGCCTGTTTGCAGAAGGCTGTGTAGGACAGTACAGGCTCCACACGTGGATCACACTGCTAGTGACTCCCCTTGGACGATAGTCAAGGTATTGGAATAGTCTTGTTATTAGACAGAAAGCACTTTAAATTCAATTATGGCAGGTATATTTAGTTAAAATATGATATCTTATCATCAATTTCCCTTTTGGTCCACTTTAAAGTTGTTCCGGTTTAAAAAGAAAAAAGTGAAGAGGAAGTACACATGGCTTAAGCCTTTGTTGAATGCCCTCCTACCATAGATGAGGGATGTGAGTAGACTTGCTATTCCAATGCGCATTGCATTGGGAAATGGATTATTGTAGATGCAGTCAGGCTAACATTTCACATCTTACCTTTGGATCTCCCTGGAGATCTATTTCTAAATTTTTCTAGCTCTTAATGTTTTTTACATTCCTTTTGATTGAGGTTTATCCATGCTTTACTTTTTATTGTTGTTAGATTTTTCCCCTGCTATTTTGCATGTTTTTCTGTGTATGAAATCCAAGATAGGTAAGCCTATGATGATAGTATCTGGATTAAGGGTTCCTTTGGAGAATGTGGGGAGAAGGGTAATAGTAGCAGTGAATATTAAAAAAGGAAAGAAAAGAAAACATTCTGAAATTCATTACTGTGATGATTATATAACCTAAAAACATGATTGAACTATTGAGTTGTGTGATATGTGTATAATATGCCAATAAAACTAAAAATATGGGGAAGTATTCTGCAGCAGATTTACCCTATGCAGCTTGATCTCTTGACGATTGTTTCTATGAGTGTTGATAGTTTCCAATCAAGAAAAAGATCCTTTACCACTTCATTGTTTTTTCCCCATTTATCATGATGTTACCTATTGATATAGTTATGAAGAAATTTGGGTGGTCTTTACATTGACTTGTAATCAATTCTGAACACTGACTGAAATGCTTGATCTTCATCAGCACGTGATCCAAGTTCTCCCTACATTTAGTAAGCAAGGTTGGGTCGCCTGCATTGCAGGTTGTTAATAAGCCTTCTTTCAATCCTGATGCCACACATTTCTTCATTTAATCCAGCTTTTCTGATTATTAGCTCAGCATACAGAATGAATCAATATGGTGAGAGTAGTAATATATTATGGTAGCCCTAGAAAACAGCATTAAAAACAAACAAAAACTATGTTAATGGTGTGATCAGAGAAGGTGGACGTAGAAGGGCTATGTAGGAGAATGTACTTTCTTAACAAAAATAGTGGATTCCAGAAAAATGGGTGAAGATCAAGTCCAGGGTGAATAAAAATATTCTGAAATGCCTCTTGTTTCCAGGACTGTATGTTCAAAGGCCAAATCACTTTATATTAAAATAACTTCCTTGAACTTTCCTATGCCAGCAAGAACTTTAACCACTTAATTACATCATCAGTTTTTTTCATTCAAACTATGCCTTATATTTTGCCTTTCACAAAGAAAAATATTAAATTATCTCTTTCTAAAGAGAAGGTAATTTTCTAGCTAAGAGGAATTCTGCAGTCCCCCAAATAGAAACTTGTGCCATGTTTTCCTTGCTTTTAAAATAGTTATTTTTTATATCCTCAAATGAATAACCTGTGCTTTTTATTTTAACTGAGACTGAACCAGGAGTGATGTAGAGAGATCGATACTGAACGGTGAGCCACGTTTTAAGTGAAGCGAATCTGCATTCCCTCATACATTTCCAGTAATCTTAGCAACATTCTCAACCCTGGCTGCACATTAGCATCACCTGGGTAGCTTTTCAAATCTCATGGCTCAGGCTCTTTGCCAGGTCTATTAAATCAGATTATCGTGGATTGGCATCTGGGCAACAGTATTTTTAAAACTCCCAAGATGCTTCCAGTGCACAGCCCACGTTGAGAACAATTGGCACTGACAAAGACCTGGGGTAATTACAGAAAGGGCTAGTCGGTAGACAAGACCTATCTTCTCAACAGCATTTTAAAATTTTTTTGAAAAGTTCTTAGTAGGAATGAAGAAGTTAGAGTTTTGCCTACACAATACTTACTCATTCAGAAAGTTTCAAAAATACATGAGTAAGAATACAGCAGTCCCATAGAGGCAATGATCGGGAGCTTGGGGATTGAATAGAAAGGCTAGTACTTGGTTTTGTTTTTGAATGACTAAGTTTCTGAATCATATCAGCTTTTCCTTTAATCATTTTATTGGGGGCTTGTACAACTCTTATCACAATCCAAACAACAACTGAATCAGGCATGTTTGTACATATATTGCCTTCATTCTATGCTAGATGTTTACTTTCTATTGAGTCCTTGGTATCATGTCAGCATTTTCTTGCCATTTGAATTATTTCCTTTTTACAATCATCTGATTTTAGATGTCAATTTTGAAAAAACAAAAACATCCCTCTCATTTTACCATTTCTGGCAGGTTCATATAATCATGTGGAAATGATAAAATTTTAGTGTGGAAATGAGTCTCTAAGAACAATCTAATTCAAAATTCCCACCTTGGTGGACGATACCTGTGCCTGGGTTCCTGGAAGTTAGGGTTCGTTTGGGGCAAGTTGTTTTTAGTATCATCTTCATAAAATATTTCCTCATTTACACAGTTTTTAGCTCTAAATATTCTGCTTCTCTTTATAAAACATGAACAGTCTGTGATTCATATTAAATCTTCTAAAGTTATTTCTTCCAACCTTTGCCTCAATAATTTCCCATTATGATTATTATACTCATAAAGATAGAAAAAATATAAAGAGAGATTGACAAGATTAATGTATCCCAAGCTGCTAGTACTACTACCTGGATAAAAAGGTATTAATTAAGTCATTGGAATGCAGAGTTATTCTTGGATTTCATTATGAATCTGAAATGAAAAATAATGTTATAGTAAGGGAAAGAATATGGTGAGTCCATTATTATGCTTTGATTTTTTTTATCATTCAGTATTTATTTCTAGAATAAGATAGTATTAAAAAAATCCACAAATGGTGAAATCATGATTACAGTATTCTGTGGGAAAAGTGCCCTTGAATTAGTTCCCACACATAGTGACCCCGTATACAACAGAGCGAAACACTGCCTGGTTTTGCGGTATCCTCGCAATTGTTGTGTCTACTCATTGTTGTGGCCACTGTGTCAATCAGTCTCCAGGAAGGGCTTCTCTTTTTCATTAACCTCGTGTTTTACTAAGCATGATCTCCTTCTCCAGTGACTCATCTTTCCTGATAGCATGTCAACGCATTGGAAACCAAGAAGTGCCATCTTCATGTCGAAGGAGCACTCTGTTTTCTTCCAAGGCTGATCTATTTGTTTCTCTGCCACAAAATCCAAGTGCATTGATTCTTCTCTGGGCTTCCTTGTTCACTGAAATTTGAACATAAGGTTTATTCTAATCAGTTATTCAACATACTCATAAATATATCGTTTTGAATGATTTAAACAAAAGAATAATAATGTTAAAAAGCTAATACCCTTTCAATTTAGAAAAGCTATGTTTTGTCATTCTTTTTGTTTCACCCTAATAGGCTGCTATAAATCATAAGTGACTTGATGTGTTTTGTTTGTTTCTATAATTTTAGGGAGACATTTAATAAAAATAAAACCTTTATATGATAAGAAAGAGATCATTTTGGGAAAAAATGCCAGTGGCTAGGTACAATAAGTTTTATAAAGAGAAAGGAGAAATATAGAGAGTCAATAATTGGCTAATCTTCTGTATTTTACTGATATATGCTGCTAACAGGCCACAAAATGGGTCTCTGGATCTCCATAAGCATTATCTTTTGGAATTTAATTTTAATAAGCCTGGCTTTGAACAGGAAAGAAAGGGTTTGAAACATTGGTTAAAAGAAAAGCCACTGGTGGATTGATTTTGTTCAGATATTTCTGTCAACTGAATATTTAGTATGATTGATAAGAAAATCTTAAAATCAAAACACGATATCTGTTATCATTTTTTCTCTTTGACAGACAAAGGGCAAGGACCTTGTTGAGGTGTGTGTGTGTGTTTGTGTGCAAGAGAAGCATATTTACAAATGGTATTTTCAAATGATATTAAAGAAGAAACAGGATTGAGAGAGATGCGAGACAGCAAAGCAACTATGTATGACATAGAGCAATGTAAAATATGAGCTCAAGGGTACAAGGATATGCATAACATTATGAATGGTTTTAGAATCTGGGTGGCACAAATAGTTAAACTACTAATGGAAATTCTTAAATTAGGAGTTCAAGCACCCTCAAAAGTGTCTTGAAAGGGAGGATTGATGATCAGTTTTCAATAGGTCACAGCCTTGACAGTCCAATGGGGTGTAGTTCTAGTCTGCAGAAATGAAGTTGGAGGAAAAAAAGGGGGAAAAAGAAATGAAGTTGGAATTATCTCAATGACAACTTCTCTTTTTTTACTTAGTAATTTAAGAAGTCATGGACCATTTATTTAGCATTTATATTTATCTTAGACTTTTCCCTTCTAAAATCCACTATCCATTAAAAGAAAACTATTGTATATTGGGTACAGAATATACTAAACACCGAATTGAAAACAAGATAATATGGATATGCTCTCAAAGAGCTTGCAGTCTAGCATGCCAGACAGAATTTATACAACTATTCAAATGGCTAATTCAAATTGTGGTTGGTTATCAGAAGAAATATTTGTTTGTGTGAGTATGTGTGTTAAATACCTTCATATCAACTTGAAGATATATAAATTGTATGTGTGGCATCCAACCTGTCAATCAGTTCACAGGCTGATGGTGCCTCCCTTAGGGTGTGGCTCTCTGTCTGCTTTCACCTTTCTTGCTTGCTGGTCACCCTGAGAGCTCCCGACCTGGGATGCATGGGACGCATCCATAGGCCTGTGATCTTTCATTTGCCATCCCTGCGTGTGGCTGTGTGAATCTGGAGAGGGGCTTATGGACAAATATAGGACTTATAGACTTGAGTTGGACTGAGCTATGGTGCTTTCTTGATCTATGATTGCATCTCGTCTTGACATAAAGCCTTTCCTTATGCATATGTGAGTGTCACTGGATTTCTTTAGCTATCCACTCAGGCTAACACAGTTTATATGTGTTTTTTGTTGTTGTTAGGTGCTGCGGAGTAGGTTCTGACTCCCAAAGACATTATGCACAGAAGTGTGAAACACTGCTGGGTCCTGTGGCATCCTCATCATTGTTTTTGTGTTTGAACCCGACCACTGTATCAATTAATTTTGTAGAAGATTTTCCTCTTTTTCACCATCCTGCTATTTTGCCAAGCATGATGGCCTTCTCCAGCGACTGATCTCTCCTGAAAACTTCATGAGACACAGTCTTTTTATGCTTACTTCTAAGGGTATTCTGTCTGTACTTCTTCCAAGACAGAGTCGTTTATTCTTTGGCATTCTCTGGTACTTTCAATAGTCTTCACCAGCACTATAATTCAAATACACAGTATCAGATTTGGAGAAAGGCTTATTCTCAATCTGGAATACACAGGTGACACAACCTTGTTTGCTAAAATTGAGGAGAATTTGAAGCACTTGCTGATGAAGATCAAGGATTGTAACCTACAATACGGATTAAGCCCATTGTAAGGCAGACGAAATTCCACACAAGTGGACCAAAGGTAACATCATGTAAAATGGAGAAAAGATTGACATGTCAAAGATTTTGTCATATCCACAATCAATGCTCATGGAAACAGTATTCAAGAGATCAGATGGCACATTGAATTCACTAAATGTGTTGCATAAGACCTCTTTAAAGTGTTAAAAAGTAAGAATGTTACTTTGAAGACTAATGTGCACAAGCCAGGGTATTTTTTAAAATTTAAATCATTTATTGGGGACTCATACAACTCTTATCGCAATCCATATATACATCCATTGTTTTAAGCACATTTATACATTTGTTGCCCTCATCATTCTCAAAACATTTGCTTTACACTTGAGCCCTTGGAATCAGCTACTCATTTTCCCTCCTCCCTGCTCTCCCCTCCCTCATGAACCTTTGATAATTTATAAATTATTATTATTTCACTTCACCCACTTTACTCTTTTCCATTCCCCAGGGAAGAGGTTATAGGTAGATCCTTATAATTAGTACCCCCTTTCTACCCCACCTTCTCTCCACCCTCCTGGTATCCCCACTCTCACCACTGGTCCTGAGGAATTCATCTGACCTGGATTCCTATGTTTCCAGTTACTCTCTGCACCAGTGTACATCCTCTGTCTAGCCAAGTTTGTAAGAGAATTGGATTTATTATAGTCTGGGGGGATGGGCATGGGTGAAGGAAGCATTTAAGAACTAGAGGAAAGTTGTGTGTTTCATCGATGCTACAGTGCACCCTGAGTGACTCATCTCCTTCCCACTATGCCTCTGCAAAGGGATGTCCAGTGCCTACAGATGGGCCTTGGGTCCTCATACCACATTCCTCCTCATTCATGATGATATGAATTTTTGTTCGTTGGTGCTTGATACTTGATCCCTTTGACACCTCATGATCACACAGGCTGGTGTGCTTCTTCCATGTGGGTTTTGTTGCTGCTGGGTTAGATGGCAGTTTGTTTACCTTCAAGCCTTTAAGACCTTAAATGCTATATCTTTTGACAGCCAGGCACCATCAGCTTTCTTCAGTGCATTTGCTTATGCACACATTTGTCTTCAGCGATGAGTATCATGGAATGTACATTTAATCAAACAAAGTGTTCTTGTATTGTGGGACTATTGAGTGGAGGCCAAATGTCCTTCTGCTACCTTAATACTAAACCTATAAATATATGCACATAAATCTATTTCCCCATCATCATATATAAGTGAGGTAAGCCAATCTCAAAAGGACAGTTATGACAGGGAGTCACCTGAGGCAAGTACATCAGCATGGCAGGAACAGAATAGACACTTATCTCACAACAAACAGGTGTAAGCATAGGTAGCTGGGGAGGGGTCAGACCACACCCAGTGAGGTACATATGAATTCAACATAAATAAGGGGAAATTGGGAAGGAGGAGGGAGATTAGGGGTGGGGAGAAACTGAGATGATGACATGGGGGAACAGGGTACTAACTCACCCAGGAGAGAGTATTGGTTGTGTCTCCCCAGAATTAGAATGTGCATACAGATGCCACTATGATGCACCGAACCAGGAGGTCAACATAACACATGGAGGAATCCATAAAAAGACTGAACCAGCCTGACCTCCATGATGGAAGGGTGTGCCACAGAGAATGACAATGCAACTTCTGGTGGGGGAAAGGAACTGTCCTACTATATTCAGATGGAAGCAGAAGTAAATGAAGGGGAGGAAGATAGGAGAGCACACCATTACTCACCAAGCCCTGAGGACAATATCCACACTCAGAGCAGCCAATACACAGAGAGAAAATAGTGACTGGCCCACTGTGAGACAGATTTCCTGCACTGATCCATAGCCCTACATGGGACAACACAGGGTGGGATGTGTGACCAACTGACCCCACCACACTGAAGCAAAACACTAAGGGAATGCAATAGAACAGGAAGGGGAACAGAACAAAGAAGTCCTGAGGCAGTATCAAAAATAGACTTCGGGGCCAGGGTATGGCACCCAATCAAACCTGACCGAAAAACACTCCTAAAGATCAACAAACAGACCTTGAACTATTTACAGGCTCTTTCGTTCTTTCTGATTTTGTATGTCATTGGCATTGTTGTTGTTGCTGTCATCGTTTTGTTTTTCTGTGTCACTTTGTTTGGTGCTGACATTTTTTTATGTGCATATTATTTTCTCTGCAGGTATACCTAGATACAATAGACTAGATAAACAATGTGGAGAAGAAGACAGTGGGACCGATGGTTCCGGGGGTGGGGGGGGACAAGGGGAGTGGCGTGTTGGGGAAAGGAAGTGGTGTTAACTAACCCAGGGACAAGGGAACAATGAGTGATTCAAAACCAATGACAAGGCGGGGGTGGGAGGCCTGGTGGGGATTGATCAAGGGCAATGTAACAGAGGAATTACTGACACCCAAATGAAGGCTGAGCATAATAGTGAGACAAAAGGAAAGTAAAAGGAAATAGAGGTAAGAAGTAGGAGGCAAAGGGCATATGTAGAGGTCTAAATATAAGCGACGGTATTTTCAATCACCTCAGATGCATGGCATGTGAAAGTTGGGCTATGAATAAGAAAGACCGAAGGATAACTACTGCACTTAAATTAAGATGAACATTTATAGAGATACATCTAATTTTTAAGTTTAATAGTAATTAAAAACTAAATGAGTTTGGAAATTTGAATTAGGCAACAATAGGTAAAGTGGAAAGATTCCTAAGAGAATTGAACAGCAAATGACAGAACAAATTAAAAATGGGTTCCAGTTTGTTCAATTTGAGTCACCCTAGAATATGTGTTGGAATTCGAACTCCTATAACTGCTAAAGTCATTCTATTTGAGAGCAGTGTTTCTGCGTTATGCAAGTATTGCCACATGAGTGTGTCTAAATCAAATTACCTTTGAGATATATAATAAACAGATAAGGCATAAAGAAGAAAGCACAAATGAGGAAAAGAGATTTGTCCAAGAACAAGTATCAAGAAGCTAAAGTATTTTGTACCAGCGGTGTAGTATTGCTTTAATAGATCCTGAAAGACTGTGGAAATTAGGTAAGGGGTACAGTTGGAGAAAATTTACATTCTTCACAGTAATGCCCTTGTTCACAGTTTGCCTAGATACATTTGAGGGAGTATGGGCCATTCTGGTGATAGATCTAAAAAAAAATCATAGTTGTAATCAGTACTCCTATTACCATGACCACAATGCAACTAGAAATGTGGATGGTAAATGTTCTTCTGTAGAGGCTTAAAGGAAGTGATAACCATGTGTGGTAGTTACATAACTTCATGTCAACTTGATAAATAAGTATAGGAGTGGAGTCTAGTGTATCAATCAGGTCACAGCCTGGTGATGCTTCCTTGTGGGTGTGGCCTTCAAATAAGGCTTCTGGGAATTTCCTCTCTTCTCTGGAAGTGGGCCACTCTCTCTCTGCTTCACCTTACTGCTTAAGAGCCACACTTGGAAAGTTAATGATGCACAACTCAAAATGAGAAGAAAAAGCTGCAAACATCAATTAATAATTGGAATTTGGAATGCTTAAAGTAGGAATCTAGGAAAATTGTAAGTTGTAGAAACTGAAATAGAACACATAAAGATCAATATTCCTGGAATAAATGAACACAACTTGATTGGTATTGGTCATTTTCGATCAGAAAACTATATGGTTTACTATACTGACAATGAAATAATCAATAACTAAGAATGACATTGCATTCTTATTCAAAAAGGATATTTCAATATCTATATTAAAGTACAATGCTATCTTTGAGGGGATAATATTTACCTATATTTAACAAAAGCCAATCAATACAAGTATAATTAAAATGTATGAACTAACCAGGAAAGCTAGTGATAAAGAAATTGAAGAATTCTACCAATGATTTCAGTTGGAAATTGATCAATCAGGCAATCAAAACACATTAATACCTGACTTCCGGCAATATGGCAACTGAGTAACACCAGAGGGACTCCACAGAAATCAAAGCAGGATAATCATTAAGAGGGAAATTCCACACTTCTGGGTCACAGGAGGAGCATCAGAAAGATCAGTGGTCACAGATCCACTAGGTTTTGAGGAGCTGTGGGCTTTTGGCTTATGACAGTGGAGGCTGGCTAAGGCTTAACCTTAAACTTGCCAGAATCTTGGCCAGAGCCAGGCTCTTACGGCCTGCCCAAGGCCTTTATCTCAACACAGTCACAGTTTGCTGCTGCCTCGGCACAGGGTTTAAACCCCTCCAGCCCCACAGTCAGGCAATCACGGATCAGCTATATTGTTACTTTTGTTTCTCTCTTCTATCTTTCCCACAACAGTTTCAGCAGGCTCAGTTTTTGTTTTGTTTTTCTCTTCCCTTTTTTCTCACAGGTCACTGCTGGCCTCCTGACCATGCCACTTAACCTAGGGCAATTTCACCCCTGCCCAACACCCAGCTGGTGGTGCTCCACACACTGCAATGTAACACAGGGCTGAGGAAAGCTTGCCCACCTTCCTCTGGGGGAAGGCCTGCCTGCATGGCTGGAGGAGCTCCTCCCCATCCACTGTGGTCCAATGTAACTGAGGGAACTTCCTCCCACCTGCCATAGTGCCTCACATGACCTAAGGCAGCTCCTCCAACATTCCCCAGTGCTCCACACTGCTGTAAAAAACCTCTGCCCAATCTCCTTGGCAACCGAGCTGACAAGGGCAATTCCACCCACCATCTGCCATGCTCTACACCAAAGCAGTGTACCCTGGTAGGACCATCCAACTTGCCCTCTAAATAACAGACTACTGGAAGAGTGAAGCCACAGGAGGATAAAGCAGTAGGCTAGTCCCATAATAAAATTAGCTTCAGGCAGTTTGAAAAAGCTTTCCAATGAGTCTCGCAGATAACCTAGTGCTCTTTGACTCTCTGGAAAATGTCACTGGACTCCTCTAAAACAACACAACACAAACAGCATCAGTCCCAAATACCTCAACGATAAAACTGAAAAAACAAAAGACAGTGTCAGAAGATGTCCTGAAACTAATGGTGTGCACAGAAGAGGCAGACATTGATCTGCCACAGAAAGAAATGCTCTGTATACTGCTTGGAGTCATAGAATACATGAGAGGAAGAATACATGAAAAGGGTGACATGACATAGGAGAGAAATACCATTAATTAAAGGGAAATACAAGAGCTTAGGAACAAGATAACAAAAATCAGTAGCAAAGTTCATGGACTTTGCCAACCAATCAGTGGAGAAAGAGAACCATAACAGTGACCTAGAGGCCAGCCAATCAAACTTTAACAAACGTGATACAAGTCAAATAAGATCACCAGAGAAGCTGAATAAAAACTAAGAGATATGTCTGATGCTCCGAAGAGGAACAATAGCAGAATAAATGGATTACCAGAGGAAGACAAAACAAAGAAGTCAATGGCAAAAATAGTGAGAGCATTCTGAGGAGGTAAACTTCCCCAGCTTAATGAATGAACAAGGTAACCATGCAAGAGGCTGAAAAAAAAAAACACCAGCTACACTTAATCCCAAGAAGAAGTCATCAAGGCACAAATTAGTTAAACTATCCAACTTTGAGGAAAAGGAGAAAAATCAATAGGGAAAAACAAGCAGTCACAAACAGGTACCAAAATAAGAAATATGCTCATACCTATCAGCACATCTATCAGCAGACACAAAGAGGAGAGAGTGGAATAATGTATTCCAAAAATTGAAGGAAAACAACATGAGCACAAGAATACTGTATCCAGCCAAATTATCTATAAAGATAGATGGAAAAGTGTCTTCTCAGACAAGGAAAAAGTCAAAGAATGCGTTAAAAGAAGCCCAGCCCTACAAAAGATCCTTGTCGACCCAATATGTGTAGAACAGAATTCACTGAGTACAAATAAAAGCCTGCCATATAGAATAACTTATCCAGCGAGCAACAAATGGGAAACAGCCTACAAGATAGAATTGGCATATGGGTGGGAAAAAAGTCAAGAATGAACCACACATACATGCGCAACACAATGATAAGAAAGGGAGGTAGGAAAACACCCAACACAACATATATAAGATGACATCACAGAATCCACAGATGGAGATAATAACCCTGAATATCAATGTACTGAACTCAGGCATTAAAAGATTGAGGCTAGCAGACTGGCATAGAAAAAACAACTTGTCAATATACTGTCTATACGAGACATGTCTCAAGATTACAGACAAAATTAGGCTTAGAAACAAAGGCTGGAGAAAAACATAACAAGCAAATAGCAATTCAAAAAAGCAGAGGTTTCCATCATAATCTCAGATAAAATTTACCTCAAAGGACAAACCATAAAGAGAGATAAGGAAGGACACTATATAATGTTCTAGGAAACTGTAGAGCAAGAACCAATAAGATTTTTTACACATATATTTTCCGAATGAGAGAACCATGGAATGCATCAATCAAATGATTGAAAAGATGAAAAAAGAAATCACAGGCTCAACAATTATAGTAGGTGACTTCCATACATCACTCTCTGAGAAAGATAGATCACAGGGAAAGAAACTCAGGAAGCCAAAGATCTAAATACTCCAATTGGACAACTTGACCTAATAAATATTTATATAGCTCTCCACCCAAATACAAAAGAATTCACATTCTTTTCAAGCTCACATGGCACATATTCAAAGATGACCACATGCTGGGGTATAAGTCTAATATGCATAAATTTTAGCACATTGATATCATACAGACCTCTCTCTCTGACTACTGTGCCATAAGGTTGGAAATCAAGAAAAGAAAGATGCAGAAAACAAAAGCAAATAATGTGAGGATGAATAACTTTATTGCAAAAGAAGTGTGTACCTGCCAAAATCAGAGATGAAATTAGGAAATTTCTAGAAACCAATGAGAATGGGAACACAGCATACCAAATCTTTTGTGACACAGTAAAGGCAGTTGTCAGATGAAGTCTCATAGCAATATAAGCACATATGAACAAGGAAGAGAGACTTATGATTGATATGCTGGCACAAAATATACAGCAACTAGAGCAGAGTCAATGGGATAATCCTACTAATAGCAAATGAAAAGAAATAATAAAATACAGGGCTGAGATTCAAGAGAATGAAAATAAGAAAATGATGAAAAAATTAATGCTGCTAAAAGTTAATTCTTTGAAAGGATAAACAGAATTGACAAACAAATGGCAAACCTAACCAAAGAAAGGAAAGAAGGAATTTCAATAGCAAGGATGAAGGAAGTACAAGGGGACATTACAACAGACCCTAATAAAATCAAAATGATAATTACACAGTAATACGAAGGATCGTACTCCAATGATTTCAGTAACTTGGAAGACCTGGACAAATTCTTGGGAAAGCAAACGCTCCTTGGCCTATCCCTGAGAAATGTCATGGATCTCAACAGACCCAAAGCAATAGAAGATATAAACAAGGTTATTAAGGGATTACCAACAGAAAAATCCCCTAGACCAGATGGCTTCACAGGAGAATTCTACCAAGCATTCAGGGAAGAACTGACACCAATCCTACACAAAGTCTTCCAGGACATAGTTAAAGACAACAAACTCCTAAAACTCTATGAAGCTATTGTAATTCTGATACCAAATCTAGCCAAGGATCGCACAGGAATGTAGAGCTACAGACCAATATCCCGAATGAACATCGATGCAAAAATCCATAACAAAATATTGTCCAATAGAATACAAAAGTATATAAAAAATTCATCATGAATTTCAAGGGAAATTCATATTAGGGATGTCGGGATGGTCCAACATCCCAAAGACCATTTGTATTATTTGCCACATTGACATGAAAAATTATAAGAACAACATGATAATATTTATAGATGTGGAAAAAGCATTCGACAACATCCAACATCAATTCCTATTTAAGACACTCAAGAAGATAGGAATGCAAGGAAAATTCCTTATTGTAATACAAGCTGTATATGAAAAACCAACACAATGTGGTAGTCAATGGAGAAAAGATGAAAACAATCCCACTGAAAAAGCAGACCAGACAAGAATGTCCCTTGTCCCCACTCTTAATGAACATCATACTGGAGGTCCTAGCTAACCGTATAGGTCACAGAAAAGACATCAATGTATTCACATGGGGAAGGCAGAGGTGAAACTATTGTTATTCACAGATGATATGATTTTATATATGGAATGTTCCAGAAGCTGCACAAGGGGAGAACTGGAAGCAATAGAGGAATATGGCAAAGTGACAGGCTACAAAATCAACACACAGAAGTCTATCAGACTGCTATCCACATCAGATAAGACCACAGAAGAGTAGATCAAAAAGGTGGTCCCCTTCACTATAGTCAAGCACAAATTGATGTATCTAGGGATATACTTGATTTAAAAAAAGAGATTTGGATGAGTAAAACTAGAGAACACTATTATAAGAAACCCAGAGTGACCTCAACAAATGGAAGAATAGCCCATTCTAGTGGATCTGAAACCCAATATAATAAAGATGTCAGTTCTGCCCAAGTACTATATAAGTTTAATGTTATCCCAATACAAATACCATCATCTTTCCTCAAAGATTTGGAAAAATTGATTACCAAGTTCATATGGAGACAGAAGAAACCCAGAATAACAAAACTCAAGAAGAAGGACAGAATAGAAAGGCTTGCTTTACCTGACTTTAGCATATATTATACAGCTACAGTGATCAACTGCATGGCCTTGGTATAATGACAGATACTCAGAACAATGGAAAAGAACTGTAAACCCAGAAATAAAATCATCAGCATACAGACAACTGATCTATGATAAGGGTCCCAAAGTATCAAATGGGAAGCAGATGGCCTCTTTAACAAGTGGTGCTAAAATAATGGATATCTACCTGCAAATAACAAACCAAGACCCTTATCTCACTCCATGCACAAGAATAAACTCAAGGTAGATCACAGACCTTACAGTAAAACCCCATTTTTAGGACCATCAATGAGGTAATTGGAACAAACCTGAGGACTTTGGTGCAGGGAATACATAGGCTATCAGAAATAGGGAAGGACACAAATACAGAGGAGTCACAAATTGACAAGTGGGATATACTGAAGATACATCCTGTGTACATCGAAAGAATTCACCAATCGAGTACTAAGAGAGCCCACAGGCTTGGAAAACATCTTTAGCAATGACCTCTTAGATAAAGGCCTTATTACTAAAATCTGTAATACTCTGCTAGCTTCCAAAAAAGGGGGGGAGGACGACAAAATAAAAAAACCCAATTGCCCACAGAGGAGGTAGGCAAAGGACCTGAACAGAATTTTTACAAAGGCCGAAATCCAAATGGCCAATATGCGTATGAGAAAAATGTTCCTGATCATTAGCCATAAGAGAAATGCACATTAAAAAACTATGAGCTACCACCTAACACCCTCAAAGAGAGCCCAATTCAAAAAATCAGAAAGCAACAAGTGTTGGAGAGGTTATGGTGAGATAGGAACACTCGTCCACTGCTGGTGGACCTGTAGGTATGTACAGCCACTATGGAAATCGATTTGGTGATATCTAAAACAGATGGAAACCAATCTACCATACAACCCAGCAATCTCCCTACTGGGCAAATACCCAGAAGAGGCAAGAAACAAACCATGGCCAGACATATGTGCTCCAATGTTCATTACAGCATAGTTCACAATTGCAAGTTGGAACCAACTCATATTTCCATCAACAGACGAGTGGATTCAAAATCTTGGCATATACATACAATGGAGTACAATACATCCTTAAAAAGCAGTGATGAACACATGAAGCATATTGTCACATGGGAAGAATAGTAGAAATTTATGCTAAGCGAAGTAAACCAAGCACAAAAGGACAAGTACAACATGAGTCCGCTTAAAAATGTTTGCTTAAAAATGCAAAACGGAGCATAGGGAAAAATCTACTGTATAGATGCATTCCTGGTGTGAGGTGTAGGAGGTGGGTTGGCTGGTCCAGGTGTTTCTTGGTGGGTGACCAACTAGTCACCTATGCCTCTGTGTCTTTGCAGACAAAAGCATTGCAAAATAACTCAGTTATTTTTGACCTTGCAGCTAAAAACATTGCGAAATAACTCAGTTACTTAAAACCTCTTTAAGATTATTTTGCTTTTATTATTCAAATGTTAAGAAAGTGTGACTAGTTAAGTAACATTTGCATAGATAAGAGGTTAGGAATGTTTTTTAAAAGCAAGTTCTTTGATGTTTGTTTTGTAACCATTCCCTTGTAAGAAGAGTATAAAAACCAAGCTTTGAATATACTCAGGGCTCAGTCCATCAGACTGTTGTCCTCCCAGTCCCATGCTTTGTACATGTCTCTTTCTTTTCCTTCCATCTGCAAACTTCATTTCAGATGCAGCTTGATGTGGGACAGCTGGTCTTATCATCCGCAGTGAGGTCCAGGTAATATGGCAGGGGCCAGGTCAAATCCATAGTTACATATGGTAGCCAACTAAAAATGAGGGGGTAAAAGAAATGGGTAGCTGGATTAATAGGTCACTAACCAACCCAAGATGAGGGTGTTGTTTTTATCTCCACAGGGAAAGAGACACCAGACTTCAACCTGGCCCTCCAAGATGTGAATGCGACATGTTGACAGGAAGTAGGGAACCAATAGAGAGGTCTGAGGCCCCAATCCCAACTACGTGGAAAGCCCCTCCCCTCAGAATAATTCACAACAGAGGACAGCACTGAAGCTACAGCTCAGGGAGAGGGATATGTCTGATCAGAGCACACAGGCGCAAAAGAAGAGGAAGGGAAAGAGAGTGGAGCACATCCTGACCCACCAAGTCCTAAGGATGATATTCCTCCTCTGAGCAGCCAATGTACAGAGAAGACCATATGGCCGGCCCCACTGTGACCACTAAAGTGCTATGGGGGACAACACTGGAGATACAGTGCAGGAATTGTCTGATCAGAGCCTACCACACAAAGGCAATACACTAAGGGCATGCAACAGAAAAGCAAGCAATGAAGTCTCCCGGCAATACAAAAAATAGACTGTGGGGCCAGGGCATGTCATCCCATCACTCAACTGGAAACCACACATAAAAGTCAACAAACAGACTTTGAACTATTTATAGGATTTTTGTCATTGTTTTATTGTTGTTTTGTTTTCTTTTGTTGCTTTGTTTTGCTCTGTCTTGCTTTTGTGCATATTATTATCTCTGCAGGTCTAACTAGATAAGCTAGGTGGGATAAACAATCTGTAGGAGAAAACAATGGAACCGATGGTCCTGGGGGCACATGGGAGAGGGGGAGACAGAGGAAAGGAAGTAGGTGTTAATAAATCCAGGGACAAGGGAAAAATAAGTGGTCCAAAATCAATGGCGAGGAGCATGTAGGATGTCTAGTAGGGCTTCATTAAGGGAAATGTAACTGGGAGAAATACTAAAACCCAAATGAAGCTGAACATGATATGGGACAAGAGGAAAGTAAAAGGAACTAGAGGAAAGAACTAGGAGGCAAAGGACATTTATAGAGGTATAAATACAGGCATGTACATATGTAAATATATTTATATATGATGGGGAATAGATCTATGTACATATATTTATGAGTTTAGTATTAAGGTAGCAGATGGACACTGGGCCTCTACTCGAGTATTCCCTCAATGCAAGAACACTGTGTTCTAATAATCTGGCATTCTGTGATACTTACCTTCCCAATATGATCACTGAAGACAAAATGGGTGTATAAGCAAATGTTGTGAAGAAAGCTGATGGTGCCCGACTATTAAAGGATATAGCGTCTGGGATCTTAAAGGCTTGAAGGTAAGCAAGCAGCCATCTAGCTGACAAGCAAAAAGTCCGCATGGAAGAAGCACACCGGCCTGTGTGATCACGAGGTATCGATCAGATCAGGTTTCAGGCATCAAAGACCCAGAACAAAAAAATCATATCATTGTGAATGAGGTGGAGTGCAGAGTGGAGACCCAAAGCCCATCTGGAGGCAATTGAACATTCCCTTACAGAAGGGTTGTGGGGAGATGAGTCAGTCAGGGTGCACTGATGAAACATACAAGTTCCCTGTAGTTATTTAATTCTCCCCCACCTCCACTATCATCACCCCAATTCTATCTTACAAGTCGTGGTAGACCAGAGCATGTAAATGGGTACAGATAAGCGCTGGAAGCACAAGGAATCCAGGACAGATAAACCCCTGAGGACCAATATTGAGAGTAACGATACCAGGAGAGTACAACAGAAATGTGAGTGAAGGGAGACATCGGTTATTGTAAGACATGAAAAATAATAAATAAATTATCAAGGGTGCATGAGGGATAGAGGGTGGGGGAGGAAGGGGGAAACTAAGAAGCTGATACCAAGGGCTCGAGTAGAAGAAAATGGTTTGAAAATGTTCAAATGTGCCTGACACAGTGGATAGATATATGGATTGTGATAAGAGTTGCTTGAGCCCCCAATAAAATACTTTTTTAAAAGATGCATTAATAGTAATTGGTGATTGGAATGCAAAAGTTGGAAACAAAGAAGAAGGAACAGTGGTTGGTAAATATGGACTGAAGATATAAATTTTGTTGGAAATCAGATGATAGCATTTCGCAAAACTAGTGATTTGTTCATAGTAAATACCTTTTTAAATAACACAAAACAGGACTATCCCCATGGACTTCACCAGATGGAACACACAGAAATGAAATTGGCTACCTCTGTGGGAAGGCATGATGGAGAAGCTCAATATCAACAGCTAAAACCATACCAGGGCCCTACAATGGAACAGAAAATAAATTGCTCATTACATAAGTTCAGAATAAAACTGAAGATAATTAAAACAATCCACTTGAGCCAAAATATGACGTTGATCCAAATTTTGTGAATATCCCAAGAACTCATTCGAAGCTGTGAACACTAAGGACGGAAGACCTAATGACCTGTGGGAAGACATCAAAAGCATCATTCATGAAAAGAGCAAAAGGTAATTAAAAAGACAGGAAAGAGATGTCAGAAAAAACTCTCAAACTTGCTCTTCATCATAGAGTAGCTAAAACAACTGGAAGAAAGGATTAAATCAAGGAGCTGAAGAGAAAAGAAAATTTCAAAGGGAAGCTTGAGAAGAGAATGCCGTACATTATAACAAAATGTGCGAGAATGTAGATTTGAAAATCAAAAGGGAAGAATACATTTGGCATATCTGAAACTGAGAGAACTCATGGAGAATTCAAGTCTCAAATGATAATTTTGTAAGACTCTCTAGGCCAAATATTGAATGATGCAGGAAGCCTTAAGAGAAAATGCAAAGAATGCACAGAGCCACTAGCAAGAAGAACTAGTTGACCTTCTTCTGTTTCAGGAGGGAGAAAAAGATCAGGAACCATTTGTGCTGAAGGAAGAAGTTCAAACTGAACTGACTGACAGCCTAACACGGCTCCAGGAATTAATGAAATATCCATTGAAATGTTTCAGAAAGCTGAAGAAGCACTGGAAGCACTCACTTATATATGGTTTAAAAGAGAGACCAGTCCCTGGAGAAGGACATCATGTTTGGTAAAGTAGAGGAGCAGAGAAAAAGAGGAAGGCCCTTGAAGAGATGGATTGACACAGTGGCTGCATCAATGGGCTCAGGCATGGGGACGATGGTGAGGATGGTGCAGGACCATCCAGTGTTCTGTTTCTGTTGTGTATAGGGTTGCTATGGGCACCTAACAACAACAGCAGCAGCAGCAGCAGTATGTTATACATTGGGCTCTTAAGGGCAAGGTCAGCTGCTTTGCTGGAAAAAGAAGAGGCTTGCTACTTCTGTGAAGGTTTGCAGTCTGTGAATCCTACAATTGCAGTCAGAATTAACTCAGTGATGGATTTTTTTTTTTTTTTTGAGGAGTGAAAGCCTAGAGCAGGGTCCTCAAACTTTTTAAACAAGGGGCCAGTTCACTGTTCCTCAGACCCATTGGAGGGCCAGACTATAGTTTGAAAAAAAAAATCTATCAACAAATTCCTATGCACCATGCACATATCTTGAAGTAAAAAAAAAACAAACAAAACAAACTGGGCAAAAACACCCAGTGGGCCAGATAAATGTCCTCAGAGGGCTGCATGTGGCCCGCGGGCCATAGTATGAAGACGCCTGGCCTAGAGTGTCTTGAAGTGACTGTTGATCAAATTATGGACATCAAAAGCAATTCTACTGAAAGCTCAGAAAGAATGCGTGAGCTGTAACACGGAGACCACAGATATGACAAGAAACAATAGCATAGAAATGGAGAGAGCCGAACCAGGACACTGTCGTGAGATGGCACTGGGAGATGACTCAGGAAGGCAGAGTGGGTGTGTCTTTGGCTTTTTGTCACTGGGACTGGACCTGCTGACGTAAGAGTAGGAGAGCTGATTGACTTCAGGGTGAGGTTTACTGGGAGTTGGGTGTCTCTGGGCATTTATTGTTAGAAGTAAATGATTTTGCAACCCTTGTTCTAGTAGGACAGAAGCTAGTTTAGCTCGAGTCCTAGGGGGCTGAGAAGCCAAGGAGAGAGGAAGCAGAAGATTCAGAACCTAACGTTTCCTTGATCTCAAGAGGGGAAACCCTAAACTTTTGGATTTCAAAGAAAGGAGCCACAGCTTTCTAATTTTCAAAAAGTCAGACCATTACCACCTTTTTTCTGTAGTGTGGGGCTGGCTGCTTGTGGTAGATTATATAATCTGTTGTCAATTTGAGGATTAAGAGGGAAGGGGTGGAGTTTAGCCTGTCAATCAGGTTATAGCCAATTAGGCCTCTGTGTAGGCACTGCCTTCTCCTGAGGATTCTGGGCACTCATATATTCCTCCTTGGAGGCGGGGCTCTCTCTCTCTCTCTCTGATCACTTCCTGTGAGACATCCCTGTTGAGAAGCCACATAGAGACTGGGTGATGGCAGCCAGAGCCTAGGAGCTGGAGAAGCCATATGGAAATCCCTGCTAGTGCTCAGATGCTTACAACGGCACTGGATCCACAAGACTTCCCACTCACTGGCCTGTGATCTTCCTCCATTTGGTGTTATTGTATGTGTTTCATGAGTTCGAAGAGGACTTTACAGATTGGCATTGGACATATAAACTAATATCATACTTATGGACTTGATCTGAACTGAGCTGGGATGTGTTCTTAATGTACAATTACTCTTTATAAAAAACTCTTTCTTATGCACATATAAGTCTCCCTGGATTTGTTTCTCTAGTCATCTCAGACTAAAACACTGCTATTCATGATTGCAAGGGCAATGGGATGAATGAATCTGCTGTCTTAAGCTGAGGAAATGGAGCTTCCAAGCCAAGGGGATAGAAAAATGAGCCAGCCATAGATGAGAGTTAGGCAGACATTTGTCAGTTGAACTTTAGCACCCAAATTCAAGAAAACAGAGCTCACTTTCTAGTGGGCCATGTTTTTTTTTAACATGCGGCAAAGACATAAATGTTGGGGGTTCAATTTGTCGAGCATCACAGATTCAATTATGCCCCACCTAATTTGTGTTAGCTTGACTGGGCCAAACCAAGGATGTGGCTGTTGACAGGGAACTAGGATCTTCTTGCAGAGGTCACAGAGAAAGGCTTCCCCTAGAGACAGCGCTTCAAATTCAGCCGTCTAGCATCCTAAACTAAGTAGGAATATGGTTTTGTTTTTTTAAACCATTTTATTTTTTTGTTATTTTTATGATAGATGCATTAGATAATGAAGGCGTGTACACAGAGACCACTAATATGAAAAACAAACAGAAATAGTTAACAAGTAGATATTACCAGGAATACTATTAGTTATTCTTGAACAATATGGTTTCCCTACATTTGATTTTGGACTGTCAGTTTCCCCAGGTCTTTCTACCCTCTGATCTCTTCTCCAGGACCAAGTTGCTGCAGGTCTGAAAGTCATGAAGAGAGCAAATCTTAGCTATCTTAGTCTTATTGAATCGTACTGTCTGCCCTGAAAGAGGACATTCACATCTTTAAGAGTAGCCTGGAGAGTAAAGGTTGTTGACTGCTCTTAAGAATGATTTTCCTTAAAGGTTTAGTGAAGTCTCGTGTCCCTTGTACTCAGCTTTACCAGATTCCCTTGCCACCAGTGGAGTGATGAAAGAACAAGTGAAATCAGAAAGAGTTTTGATGGCTTCTCCATCTCTCTTTAGACAATTTAAACCCATGCATAATAGTTAATTCAAACTCAGCATATCCAGAAGTCACAGGATTTGGTTTTAAATAAATGACAATCTTTTGAGGTTTTCCTGTTTGAAATGGAAGCTACATAACTTAAGCCATGACACTATATAACTTAAAACATGGTGATACTCTATAACTTAAAACATGCACATACATATACCCAGACATGAACTGCACAAAAAGGGGTGTGGAGGGGTGCTACTGTCTAATTGTTTTGTTTTTGTAAATGTAAATGATTCTGTTTGCTTAGTTTACATGTTACTTGTGTTAGGCTGTAATCACTATAACATAGCTAGTGGAAGTTTAGTTTAAATGTTATAGCATAAAATTTGTATAATCTAAAAATAAAACACTTAAAATTGCAGTTTCAAAGAAACTGTTAACATTGCAAATTATGCTAGACCTTGTATATTTGGTTTTCCAATTTTTCATTGATAATCATTCCACAAAGATAAAATAATAACCTTCTGATGAAGGAAATTAGAGGTGAATTCAGTAGGATTCTTTTTCTTCCTCTTTAGTTTGAAAAGGCACTTGGACAATACTTTCCTTTGTAAATTCACAGTGGCAGAACTCATTTCTGATAGGGTGTGGAAGCATTCAGGTCACATTGCATCCAGCATCACTTGAGATCCTCTGTTTGAATAGTCTTGTCTTGTTTCTTTAGTTTTCTGTATAACTTAGAAGGGTGCTTAGCAACCCTGTAGTTGCAATATTTCTACAATTCTTGAGTCACTTTTTGTGAAACAGCACTGATTTTGAAAATATTGCTTTAGAGTATTGTAATTGGTGGTTTTTAAAAGTAAGTCCAGTAGAATGACGAAAGAGTAGGCAAAATCAAAGAATTGTTTTGGTAGGATCTCTGGCTTCTCCATCTCTCTTTAGACACTTTAAAATCTTTCATAAAAATTAATCCAAACTAAGAATATCCAGAGGCTATGTGACTTGAGCCACATCATTGTTTTAAGCATATTAACATGGCCAATAATCTAGTGAATTGTTGAAAAAAGTGGGGAAGGTTGTTGTCCGCATGTTTAGAAACACGTGAACACATGCATTTTGAACTCAGGAAAATCTTTTCTTTCTTTTTAAAAAAAGTTTTATATTGGGGCTCATACAACTCTTATCACAATCCATACATACATCAATTGAGTAAAGCACCCTTATACATTCGTTGCCCTCATCATTCTCAAAATTCGCCTTATGTTTGGGTTCCTAGAATCAGCTCATTTTCCTTTTTTCCTCCCCCTCCCTCCCTGCTCCTCCCTTCCTCATAAGCCATTAATAATTTATAAATTATTATTTTATCTTATCTTACACTGCCCAGCATCTCCCTTCACCCACTTTCCTGTTGCCCATCCCCCAGAGAGGAGGTTATATGTAGATCCCTGAGATCAGTTCCCCCTTTCTACCCCCCCCACTTCCCTCCCGGTATTGCCACTCTCACCATTGGTCCTGAGGGGTTCATCTGTCCGAGATTCCCTGTGTTTCTAGATCCCAACTGTGCCACTGTGCATCCTCTGGTCTAACCAGGCTTGCAATGTAGACGTAGGATCATGATAGTTGGTAGGGAGGAAGCGTTTAAGAACTAGAGGAAGGTTGTGAGTTTCATTATTGCTATGCTGAACCCTGAGTAACTCATCTCCTCCTCACTAGCCCTCTGCAAGGGATGTTCAGTTGTCTACAGATGGGCATTGGGTCCCCATCACACCCTCCCCTCATTCACGATGATATGATTCCCCCCCTTCCCCCCGCCTTTGTTGCTTGAAACCTGGTCCCCTCCGCCCTTCATGATCACACATGTTGGTGTGCTGCTTCCATGTGGGCTATGTTGCTTCTGGACTAGATGGCCGTTTGTTTACTTTCAAGCCTTTAAGTCCCCAGATGCTATCTCTCAATAGCTGGACACCATCAGCCTTCTTCACCACACTTACTTATGCACACATTTGTCTTCAGCATTTATGTGGGGAAGGTGATCACACAATAATGGTTTTTGTTCTTTGGTGTCTGCTAACAAGAATATTTTTTCAATCTCATATCTCCTTTATCACATTTCATTAAAAAAAACTTTATCAAGCTAGGATTTTTTGGTAAAGGTAAACATATATAAAGAGTTGCCCTTTTTGGTTACATCCCTCTCAATGGCCTAAAATTCCCTAGTATCCAAGTCTACTTTGGGATACTCCTGGAGATTTTTTACATAGTTCTTCTACTGATTCAAAGTGGGTCAAGAACCTTCAGGTTCTTTCTCTTTACCACTCTTAATTCAGGCTTTTCCATTTCACAATAGTATAAATCAAAGAATCCAGAATAAAAAAGAGTGACTGCCAAAGTTTTGTGTGACTCTGAATCAAAAATTGAAGAATGGAGAAGTTTCATGGTCAGGGAAGCTTAGAGAAGAGATTACTCTGGTTAGACCAGTTATAAATATTTCCCAGATGTGATTAGACATTTATTTAAACCTGTACTAAGGGAAAAGGCTGTGGTGAGAGAGCAGAAAATGAAGATGAAAATAAAGGGGTACAAAGGCAGCAGAACCCTGTCATGACTTTGACCTGGACAAAGCACCTCTTTTGTTTGAACTTTTCCTTTTAGTAAAACAAAAGGCTTAACTACATGATCCCTAGGATCAATTTAACTCTCAGATTCAAATATCCTCTCTTGCCCTTTGAATCAAACTTATGTGGGGGAGCTCTAAAGGTTTATTGGATATTACTCATAACACTTTAGGTGACTCATTGATGGAGTTCTAAAGAAAAGGTTTTCAGAAAAAAAACCAGAAACCAAAACAATTAGCAGATTTCTGTGGTGTTTCAAAATAGTATTATACAATTGACCTCAAATATTTATTTTTATATGATTCTATAAATGGGCACTAAGTTGGGATAATTTGCTTTCTGAGAGATACTAGTTACATTATTACTCACACATCCACTGTCTTTTAAAAGTTTAAACAAATATTTACTTTTCCCAAAAAAGGCCATTTAATTTTCTGCTCCAAACCATTGGAATTCAATAGCAGAAAGTTAAAAAAGAGGATTATTTTGGCTGTTAAGGTTTGGGGATTAAACCACAAATCCAGTGACACTTGTGAGAGTCAGAATTCAAGGATGCTTAGTTTTGTAAATGTTTCCTCTTTGTTAGGATCCCATCTTACCACGTTTCTATGGCTTGTTTTTGTCCTACACCAAATTTGTTGACATTATGCCATCCCTATGCTGGACTTAGTCTGCTTTGTAAATCTTATGGCACTGGATAGCCCATCTTTCTCTCAAGAAGTGACTGGTGGGTTTGAATCATGAACCTTGCAGTTAGAAGCTTAACACAGACCCGACAAGTTCCAACACTTTTGAATTTTACTGTACTTCAGTAAAAGTTGTTTTTTAATAAGACAGTACAGTACACATGTAAGTGAGGCATAGGAAAGTTTTATGAAAACTCAAGATGATTGAATGTTTCACTTATAACCTGACATGTTGTGTAAGACATCTAAATATAGTCTCAGTAAATGTGTACAGTGTGCTTTTTAAAAGTTTGAATGCATGCAATTGGTTCCTGACATATATTTGTGTGGCACGGTTTCATTGGGTACTTTGAAAGATGATGTGCTGCAGCTATCGAAATGTATTATTACAGTTGCTTCAAAGCACTCTCTGCTGAAAAGCTGATGTCTTGAGAATCCCATGCTGTGTTGTTAATAACAGTAAGAATGTAAATAGAGCTATTACCTTTGCTCTATAAATGACAATTGCTTTTAATCAAAGCACATTAAAATGAGTTAATTGCCACTTAGGGACTGTTCAGGTGAAAAGGGACAAATTTATGCAGTCAGATTTAGGCGTTGGTAATTTAAGCATTCATTGTGTATGTGTGTGTCTGTACAATTTGAATTAATATGTTACAAACAGTATACCCCATGAAAAAACAACCCTGAATATACTCTAGATTGCCAGAGGCATGAACAAATCTGTAAATCAGTGTTGTTGAAAGTAGAGCCAGGAGGCTCTGCTGAAGCAAGGACAGTGAGCTGTAGTCTCATGCACTTTGAACATGTTTTCTTCAGTAGAGGTGAGTCCCTGGAGCACATGTTTGGTTAGTTGAAAAAGCAGAAAATTCTCAATGAGAGGGACTGACGTGGTGTTTGCAGCAGCGGCTCAACCAGGGCATTAAAGTCGTTCTGTTGTCCATGGTAGCTATGATTCAGAGCAGACTAGACAGCAGCTAATAGCAGCACTCTCTGTCTCAGTAGCTATATTTCTATCCCTTTTCTTTGGCTGAAGAAAGCTTCTAATCATGGATTGTATTAAATGGATACAGTTATCATAAACCAGCTGTAATTTTTAAGGTTAATTGTGTATCCTGTCCTTTCCTATTAAAATAATGATTGGAAACTTTGTTACAATAGAAGTAGCACAACAACTGAAAACCACTAATAAAATATTTAACTGTGGCACCATAGACAGACACATATTCAGATCCATAGGACTTTCAAAAAGTTTTGCCTCAATTTTTCTAATTGTATAAATCTGATGAAATTCCATCAATCAAACTACAGATATGACTTCCTGTCTATATGGACAAAATTCGAATATTCAGGTGAGATTTAAGAGATTTAGTTACATTGGACTGACCTAAATCAACAACCCTGGCATAAACTGAAAAGATACGCTCATTGATCAGCTATTGCTCAGAGGGCATTCAGTGACAAAAAAAAGAAGAAGCATATGCTCAAATAGCAGCAGGTCAATGCTCAGCATGCTGACCTCTATACATGCTTCGGCGTGTGTGCGCAATGCCAAGTGGAGTGAGAGCCAAAACAGTAGCAGACAAGATGAAATTACCAGCTCCCAGAGACAGTTTCCCAGAACCTGCAGCTTCGATGATTTTAGAAGATGATGCCTTTCCTAAACATGAGCTGCCTATGTCTTATGAGTGACTTCTTCACTATGACTACACCCTCATAAGCTGGTTCAGATATAAGTCAAATCTCTCAAGACAATGTTCTGTTTTTATTATTATTGTCATTTACGGGTTATCTGGACGAGTTGGGCTCCAATCTGCGAGGGCAGCAGTTTGAAACTACCTGGCAATCCATGGAAGAAAGACAGGGTTTTGTTCTCGTGGAAATAGTTACAGTCTAGGAAACTCACAGGGGCAGTTTTACCCTGTCCTATGGAGTCACTCTGATTGGATGGCAATGAGTTTCTTTGAACCAATCCAGTCTTTTTTTAAATCTTTGCAGCTGGAAGCTTTGCATCTGATAATGATAACATCAGAAAATTGTGTAGATCAGCATTGTATCCAGTACATATTGCTAATAATAAAAAGCACACAATAAATACAAAATCTAAATGGAGGATAGTATGTGACAGGTGACAGTGCCCTCCTCATTTCACCAATAATGATGAAACCATACAGAGAATGTAGCAAAGATGAAAACATGGATTTGTTTCTGGCAACATGGATCCCATTCACTTTCTACGACTGTGAGCAGACAATATCATGGCTCACAGAGATTCAATTTTCTGAACCCGGATGTCTGCTTTCAATCCACTCTTGGTAAAGTAGCACATGTTTGATAACTGAGGCAAATTCGCTGTCAACCTCATAAAATTTAAACATCAAGTATTCTCTATTGCACACTAGTCTCCAAAGCATTCATCATAATATTTATTCATAATTAAGTGTTCTTATCCCAAAGTGAGGTTTAGGCCCCGCAAAGCCGGGTTCAGAAACCCTTAACACCATGGAGCGTGGCAGACCTCTGTGAGTGGTGCTGGGATTTGCACAGGCCTCAAAGTATTAAATTAAAGAGATGAAATTATCAATTGAATTTCAAATGAAGTACAAGCCTTTCCAGAGCTTGAAGAGAAATCTTCTTACCTCTATGTATGATTAGCTCAGTAAAATGAATTTACAGGGTGGTCTTCTTCATCCTCTGAGATGTCTCTTTTTTTCCTGTGTTACAGTAGCACTTCTTTGAGTATTTTTATAAAATCATAAATACCAAGAATACTTACAAAAATAATTAACTTTTATTGAACACTTAATAAGCACCACAACCTTTTGCTAAGCTGTGGCTTCCTTCACTAGCCAGCCAGATATAAATTGGAATGTAAATAAGAATTCAGGGATGGAATGTAACTTTCAGGTTCAGGAAATGCAAATATTCATATTTTAAAAGTACATCAATTCAAGAAAAAGAATACTTAATACCTTGAGAGAAATGTTAAAAGACAGAATATAACCAACAAAAGTTTTTTTTTTTTGCATATTACATTAACACTTGGCAGGCCCAAATAAGACCACAGAATCATAGGATCTTCACACTGGAAGATATTGGAGCCCCTCATTTCAACTGTATTTCAAGGAGCCTTGCTGGCATCTTAAAGGAGAGAGATCCTCTTGTTTTAATTTAGTTGTGACAAACATTCAATCTAAATCTGTCTCTCTAGAAAGTGGTTTGCAAACTACAGCTCTTGACCCAAATCTCTCCCTGCTGCCTGATTTTGTATGATCTCAAATCTATAAAAATAATTTAAAAATTTTGAAGTGGTTGAAAAATAACTTAAAGAAATAAAAACATTTCATGATATAAATTCAAATTCTATTGTCTATACATAAAGCTTTATTGAGACATAGCCAAGCTCACTAGTTGATTCACTATGACTGCTTTTGTGGAACAATGACAGAGAAGTGTCATGGAGGCCAGATGGGGCACAAAGTTTATATTCTTCTTATAACTTTTTTTCATAAAGATATGTACTTATTAATTTATGATAAACATTTAATGTATGACCCTTTAGAGAGATAGTGTATTGACTTCTTAAGCCACACACAAGATAAATTTATTTCCTTTTCCTCATGGTAGAAGAGCAAATATCTTTGAATTCCAATCTCTCTTTCTCATTCTTTTTTCTGGGGAATGTGTTTACTTTATCTTCACCTCTATTTTAATTGTACAAAAAAAAGGAAAGATATCCCTTGCACATTTTCCTCAGCCTTCTTTAAAACTCTAGTAAAACTCTTTAAAACTCTAGAACTTTCACAAAACTCTAGTAAAGCACCACAACGAGGGTATTCTCAGTTATCTACTCCGTCGATCTTACTCAGATTTTCTGACTTTTATTGTATTCTCTCTGTGATCAGTTTTGTGCAATTTAGCACTTGCATGTTTGTGTATGCACCATCATCCTCAAGACACAGAATGCCTTTCCTACTTTATTCTTACAGTTTTTCATCCTTTTATTTACTCTCACATGCTGCCATTTGAAGACTTCTGCTCCCCTTTGTTAACATCTGCTTGCTTTGCGATTTGTGCTACAAATATCTCCTTTGAAGTGTCTATATTTTTACTTTTAGCTATGAGGGAGTTACAATCTCAAAAAATGATTTTAAAAATTATTGACGAAGGCTGAAAGGAATCTTAGAAAATAGTATATTCCAATTTAGGGATAAGAAACTGTGATATGTGTAAGCGAAGTTCAAAAGCATCAGAACTCAGTAGTAATGTAAGCGAAGTTCAAAAGCATCAGAACTCAGCAGTAAAATTAAAATATGCAGATAATACAGTAATAAGAAGAATGAAAACAATATAAATTAGTAATGAAGTTGAAAAATTATGAATCTACGTCTAATTCATAAAGGGAAAAAACAGCTAATAAAAGAGAAAGGGAGAGAGCGAAATAAGGATTGGTGAAAGACTTAATAATAACCTGAATTATGCAGATGGCATAACTTTGTTTTCTGAAAGTGAGGAGAACTTGAAGCACTTGCTGATAAAAGTCAAGAACTGTAGCCTACACAATGGATTACAACACGATATAAGGAAGACACACAGCCTCACAATTAGCTCAATATATAGCATCATGATAACTGGAGAAAAGTTTGAAGTTGCTGAGAATTTTGTCTAAAAATAACCCACACGCGATATTCATGGAGGCAGCAGGTAAGAGTTCTAAGGATGTATTACTTTAAGCAAATATGCTGCACCAGACCTCTTTAGGCGACTGAAGACCAAGGATGATGCTTTGAGGACTAAGGTGTGTCTGATGCAAACCATGTATTCCATGCATGTGAGATTTGGACATTGAATAATGAAAACTGTAGAACAATATCAGAACATGAATTTTGGTGCTGAAGAAAAACATGGAAAATACCATGGACTACTAAAAGGACAGACAGGTCTGTATTGGAAGAAATAAAGCCAAAATACTTGTTAGAGGCAAGGATAGGCAGACTTCATCTTACATATTTTGGACATATTGTCAGTAGAGACCGGTCCCTGGAGAAGAACATCATGTTTGGTAAAATGGAGGGTGGCAAAAAAAAAGAAAGAAAGAAAAAGAAGGCCCTCAATGGACACAGTGACTACATCAATGGGCTGGGGCCTAGGACACATTGTGAGGATGGCAGGCTGTGAAGTGTTGAGTTCTGTTGTGCATATGTTTAATAATGGTTGAGCAGAGCAACGACAATGAATTGAGTGACCTCTTAACTTGCTTCCATGAGAACTGATTGTAAATTCAAGCAAGAAAAAAACCATCCTTGCTTTTACCCAGCAAGTGTGCGTCATCTACATCTGGTAGGTTGTTAATGAGCCTTCTTCCAATCCCGATATTGATAATCTACTTTCAGATAATCTACTTTAGCTAATTATTTGCCCAGTATACAGATAATCTACTTTCCCTGATTATTTGCTCAGTATACAGATTTAACAAGTATGGTGGGAGGATACAACCCTGAAACACACTCTTCTTGATGTTAAACCACACAGCTTTCCTGTTTTGGTCTGAAAAACTGCCCCTTGATCCATATACAGGTTCCATAGGAGCACAATGAAGTTGTTCTAGAATCTCTGTCCTTAAGGTTATCTAAAGTTTGTTATTTTCCACATAGTCAAACTCCTTTGCATAGTTAAAAAAGGAAAATAGAGATATTTCTGGTATTCTTTGCTTTCAGCCAGATTCATCTGACACTAGTAATGATATCCCCTTTTCAACTTCTCTTCTGAATCAAGCCTGCCTGAATTTCTGGAAGCTATCTGTCAATGTATTGCTGCAACAGTTGTGGATGATTTTCAGCAAAATTTTACTTGCGTGTGTTATTAATGATATTGTTCTATAATCTTAGCATCCAATCATGTTACCTTTCCTTGGAATGGGCACAACTATGGATCTCTTCCAATAATTTGATAAAGTCTTCAGAATTTCTTGGCAAACATGAGTGAGGGCTTCCATTGTTTCATCAGCTTGTTGAAACATTTCAACTGGTAGTCCATCAATTTCTGGATCCTGGTTTTGGCTAATTCTTCAAGACATCTTGGCCTACTTCCTTTGTTACTATTATGTTAGGCTGAGTTGTCTATAGAAATAAATTTAGTGACACGCATTTATCAATACCAAAATCTATGTATGTATACTTCTTGATACTTTTTACCAAGAAGTAATGCTATGTAAAGAAGGTAGTCCAGCCCATTCCAATTCATCTGTCAATCCTGTGCTAACCCATAAACCCAGGCTGTTGGCTGCAGAGTCCCACGGATCCAAAGTCAGTGAAAACATGACAGGACACTGATAGTTCTCAGAGTCAGACTGCACACAAGGGGCTGCCCCTTAAGACAGACACTGAGTTCCAACAGGCAGGAAGGCAAAGTGGCAGAGAGAGAGAGAAGCAGTTCCCAGCTAAGATCGCTTTGACATCAGCAATGATATGCCTTGTTTCATGTCCTCTTCTAAATCCAGATCGAACCTGTGGCAGTTCTCTCTTACTGTACTGCTACAACCATTTTTGGATGATCTTCAGCAAAATATTCCTTCCATGTGATGTCAATAATCTTGTATAATTTGAGCGTTCTGTTAGGTCACTTTTCTTTGGAAAGGACACAAATAGGGTTCTCTTCCAGTTAGAGACTCAAATAGTGGCTTCAAAAATTCTCTACTAAGCCTTCCAGTGTTTCAACAACTAGTTGAAATATTTCAATTGGTATTCCATCAATTCCTGGAGCCTAGTTTTTGCCTATGCTTTCAGTGCAACTTGGAATTGTTCTTTCAGTACTGCTGTGTCTCACTCATATGCTACTTCCTGAAATCGTGGAAATATATACTCGAATATAAGCCAACCCGAGTATAAGCCGAGGTACCTAATTATTACCTGGGAAACCAGAAAAACTGATTGACTCGAGTATAAGCCTAGGGTGGAAAATGTAGAAGCTATTGGTGAGTTTCAATAATCAGAACAAATGAAAATAAAATTACTAAAAATTGAGACATCACTGGGGTAATGTATTTAAATATTTATTTTAAATAAAAAACATAAATAAAAGGACAAGTCATTTAACATTAGTAAGCCAGCACAGTAAATAGAAAATAGATTCATCAAAAACAATAAGGTATCAACAATGATACCTTAAGAGTACTATTCCCTGAGTTCAATCAGCAACCAAGCTAAAATGTAAAGAGTTAAAATCCTTCAAAACTGGATTTCTCATCATCATTCGTATCCCAATGCAGAGCTTCAGCTGGTGTGAGGTCATCATAGACGCTGTCCTCACTGAGATCACCGTCATCACCAACACTGCTGTCATTTTCATACAAAGCACAGTCTTCACTGCCATCCATAGCATTACTAATACTACATTTCTGGAAGGCACGTCGCACCATGTATTCTGGAATGATTTCCCATGCATCTCAAACCCACTTTGCTATTAACTCTATGAGATTTCCTCCTTTTGTTAGTTGGGCTTGACCAGATGACATCCATTCATGCCACATCCTTTGCACACGGTCTTTAAAAGGCTTATACAAAGATGCATCCAGAGGCTGTAGTACAGATGTAAGCCCACCTGGAATAATGGCTAAAGTAACTTTCCTAGATTTTGCTAATTTTTTTATGTCTTCCAATAGGTGGGCTCTGAACATATCCCAAACAATTAACGATTGCTTTTTCTTTAAGGCTGCTCCTGGTCGTCGGTTCCAAATTTCTTCCAGCCATATTTTGTTCAGTCTTCATCCATCCAGTCTTTAACATGTGCACGCAAAGTAATTCTTGGTGGGAAATTGATCTTTTTAGGCAAGGTCTTTCTTTTAAAAATAGTGACAGGATGCAGCGTAGTTCCATTAGCCAAACATGACAGAACAACTGTAAAGTGTTGTTGTTTTTTTTAATTTCCTGTGGTTTTGAGAAAAATGGTTTTTCTCCTAAACTTGTCACAGTTCTGTCATGGAAGTTTCATCCATATTCCCAATATCTGCCAGGTCATAATTATAAATCCTTCTTTGTTTTATAATAAATGACTGGAATGACATAATTTTTTCTTTAAGGTCTTGTGGCAATTTCTGGGAACTCTTTGTTCTTTGTCTCAAACATAGGCCAAACCTATTCATGAAGTGGGTACACCATCCTGCTGACGCAGCAAATTTTTCAATGCCTGGTGCTTTATATTTGTCATCCTTAGCCATTTGTAGATCACATATGCAGATTCCCATGCATGTTATGCAGTAACCATTTTGATGACACTCCATTACCCATTTATGCAATTCACTCTCTAGAGTCTCATAAAAAGACGTTAAACCAAGACGAGCTTTTTTAGCTTTTAGAATCTGTTCCAAGTTAGCCTTCATTTTCCACCACTCCCTTACTTGCTTTTCGTCAATACTACTTGCAATACTGTTATTGCTCTCTTCTGCTCTTGACACAACCTGCATTTTGAAACCAGTCTCATATGACCCGCGTTTTTGTTTGGGTTCAAGAGTATCCATTTCTAATAGGATAAAAAAACAAGACTTTGGAAAAGAACTTTCATGGTAATGCCCGCCCCCCTCATCCCCTGCGACGTGTTACCAGGGAGGAGTGGGGGGGAGTCCATGTGGCGGGGGATGCAGGATGTGAATTAACACAGAGACCAGAGGGGACATACGGAGCCCAGCCACAGACACATCCTTACCAGTTCAGCTTCCGGCATAAGTGAATCACTACGGTTGCTTCGGCGAATTGGAGCCATCCACGTCATAGGAGGGCTCTGATTGGTTAGATGTAAATAAACAAACATTCAAAGCCCTGCAGTGTCAATGAGGCTTTGAACGAACAGCGGAGAAATGGCAATCACCCATGAGATAACGGGTGCTCGTCCTGTTACCTGAGGGGTGTGGGGTGGCGAGATGTTACACCTCACTGGGGTATCACTGTCCCATGTATAAGCCAAACCCCAGTTTTTCAGCACATTTTTTGTGCTGAAAAACTCAGCTTATACACGAGTACATACGGTAGTTATTTTTGGTACAGGACTGTATTTTTTCCCATCTTCTTTTGATGCTTTCTGCATCATTCAATAATTTGTCCAATAATCTTTTAATAATGCATTCAAGTTTTGAATGTTTTCTTGAGCTCTTTCATTTTAAGATATGCTGAGCATGTTTTTCTGTGTTGGTTTTCTAACCCTAGGTCTGTGCACATGTCATTTTACTTTGTCTTCTCAAGCTGACTTTTGAAACTTTCTATTCCAGCTCTTTGACTTCATCTTTACTTGTATTTGCAATAGCTAATCTATGACTAATAGCTAGTTTCTCAGTCTCTTCTGACACCAATTTTGAGCTTTTCTTTATTTACCTTTTTAAGGACCTTTTACTAACTTTATGAGTGATGTTCTTGATGTCACCCCTCAGATCATTAGGCTGTCTGTCATTAGTGTTCAGTAAGTTGTTCTTGAAATTCTTGCGGTGTTCCTGAAATTCAGGTGGTATATATTCCAGGTCATTTCGGCTCTCATGGGCTTATTTTAATTTTTTTCAGCTTCAATCTTACATACATATAAACAATTGATGATTGGTTCCAGAGTAAGCTACTTCTAGGCTTTAGCTCCTAATATTGAGCTTCTCTATAATCTTTTTTTCCACAGATATATTAAATTTAATTTCTGTATATTCTATCTGGAGTCCATGGATATACTCATTTGTGTTGTTGCAAAAATATATTTGCTCTGAACAATTTATCAATCTTGCAAAATTCTATCATGTGCTCCACAGCTTCATTTCTAGCACCAGGATTCTATATTCCAACTACTGTTCCTTCCTCTTAGTTTCCAACTTTTGCATTCTAATCATGAAATATTTCCTATGGAATCATGCCCATATAATCTTTCAGCAATTCCACTTGAGGCTTGCATGTTCTCTTGAGTTCTTTCAGTTTAAGATATGCTGAGTATGTTCTTTCCTTCTGTTTTTATAAGACAAGATCCTTGCATATTTCATTACAATACTTTATTTTGTCTTCTTGGGCTGTCCTTTAAATCTTTCTATTCATATCTTTGACTTCATAATTGTTTCCATTTGCCTTAGTTATTTATGATTAAGAGCAAGTTTCAGAGGGTCCTCTGATATTCACTTTAATCTTTTCTTCCTTTCCTGTCTTTTTAATGATCTTTTTGCTTTCTTCCTGAATGATGTTCTTGATGTTATCCCACGACTCATCACATCATCTGCCATTAGTGTTCAATGCATCAAATCTGTTCATGAGATTTTCTTGAAATTCCAGTGGGATGTACTTAAGATTCTGCATTAGCTTTTGTAAACTTGTTTTAATTTTCTTTGATTTTAACTTTCACCTACATATGAACTGATCTGTTCCAGAGTCAGCCCTGGACTCGTGTTAGCTGCAGATTTTGAGCTTCTCACTTGCCTCTCCTCACTGATGAAGTAATTTAATTTCTGTGCATTCCATCCTGAGAAGTCCACATACACAGCAGCCTTTAGCGCATGAAAAAATGATTGCAATGATAAAGTCGTTGGTGTTGCAAAATTCTATCATGAAATCTCAATATTTGTTTCTATAACCACGGCCATATTTTCCAATCCCTTGTTCCTTCTTAGTTTCCAACTTTGCAATCCAGTCACCAGTAATCCTCAGTGTATCTTGGTTGCCTATTTGATGCGTTTCAGACTGAAGATGATGGTAAAAATCTTCAAGTTCTGTGTCACTAGCTTTAGTGGTTGGTGCATAAATTTAAACAAAAGTAGTACTGACTGGATTTCTTTATAGGCAGATAGATATTATCCTATCACGAATAGTATTGTACTTCAAGATGGATCTTGAAATGTGCTTTTTGATGAGAAATGGAAAGTCATTCATCTTGAACCGGTCATTCCAAGAATTGTAAAACATATGGATGCATGATTCAAAATGGCCAATATCAGTCCATTTCCGTCACTAAAATATAGACTATCAATCTTTATGTGTTCTCTTTCACTTTTAGATGACTTCCAATTTTCTTATATTCACTCATACTTCGTACATTCCAAGTTCCATGATTAATTGATATTTGTAGTTCTTCCTTCTCATGTTGAATCATGCCTCACCAGCAAAAGAAGGTACCAAAGTCTTTACTTCCACATTCATGTCATTATGGTCAACTCTGCTTTGAAAAGGCAGTTTTTCTGCATCATATTTTGAGGGCCTTCAGTCCCAATCTGAGGAGCTCGTTTTCTGGCAATATCTCTGACAATGTCCTCCTGTTATTTATCAGGTTTACAGTGGGTAATTTCTCAGGAGTGGACAGCCAATTTTTCTGGGTAGCCTGTCCTTAGCCTGGTAACTCTGATGAAACTTGTGCATTGTTGATGTCCTTGCTGTTATTTGAAATACCAGTGACATTACTTTCAGCATCATAGCCACACACAAGTGAACACAGTAGAAAAGATGACAGGTAGTAGCGGTGGGAAAAATGGGTAACTACCATGAAAGAGAGCTCAGGATAACCTCAAAAATTCTAGAAGAATACATTTTTTTAGCCATTTACTATAAGTGCAAAAAATAATTCAGTACTAACTTAGCATAAGGAAGCAAAATAAATGTATTTTTACTCATATGTAATAAAGTATATGTAATATTGTTATAATAGAATATATCATAATATAACACATTAGAATGCACTGACAGCAATAATCTAAAATAAGGAATCTCAAATAACAAAATTATGTGATAAAAGAACTGTGCTATAGAAATATTTCTATATTTTTCTCAGCTAATTCCTTTTGTTTTGGTGACTCCATCTCATAGGTGTGATCCTTGTATTTAATTAGGGTTACATCTTAATTCAAAAGAAAAAAAATCTCATCTATAGAATTAAAACACATATAGATTATCTAAACATTGTCTAGAATCTTATTTATTTCACTTTATTTTTTATTTAGGTTTTTATAAACTATTTTATACAATTTTTAATTCACTTTTAATTTTTTATTCATTTCATCCAAATTGCCTTGATTTTTAAACTCTTTTTATTTGGGACTTAATTTAGACTTAAAGAAAACTTGCAAAACGACTAAATTATTTCTGTACTTTTTTACTTTGCTTCCAGGAATTATAGCAGATTACATGTTGTATGCCAGCAGTTGAATGGTGTTGTTCCTCTCTCCCATCTTGAGCAAATGATCCAGGCTGAGGTGTGTTCTTCTCTGTAGAAGTAGTTTTCAAGATGAACCATATATATATATATATATAAAAGATATGTGAATGCATTTTTGCCTCTTACTTAATTCTAGCCTCAATCTAAAAGCAATGAATAGCCTCACTTGATACTCTCTCTCATGAACAGAATACTGGAGATATGAGTGCTATAGCAAAGTGGGGCGAAGAAGCCAGACGGTGCCCTACTACCAAAATGATAGCATCTGAGGTCTTCAAGGTTGTCTTACAACAAACAGCCTTCCCAGTGAGTCGTCAAATAAGTTTCCATGGATGAAACACACCAGCCTGTGGTAACCAAGGATTGTAAATAATAAAATCCATGTCCAAAGGAAGGAATGGTGTCAGAACTGATCTTGTGAACACCCAGTGTGCAGAAGGTTATGGACGGCAGTGGAAACGCAAAACCCGTTTAAATGGTTCCCACGTGAATTCAGCCTCTAGGGAATCACTACAGACGATGTGGATAGTCTTGCTATCAGAGAGCTATCATAGATGTAGTTAGGTTAAAATGTAATACCTTATCATTTTCTCTCCCTTTTGACTCATTTTAAAGTTGTTTTAGTCTTTAATATTTTCTTCTTTCTTTTCAATGTAAGTTTATCTGTGTTTCATTTAGGCATTACTATTCAGTTTTGTTTGTGCGCTTCCTGTTTGTGTATTTTATAACTTTTGGTATATGAAATCCAAGATATGGAAGTCTAAAGACAGTAACTGGATAAATAATTACCTAGGAGCATGGCAGAGGAGAACGTGGCGGGGGGAATGAGGAGCTAGCAATAATGAGTCCCAAAAGAAAATGTTCTGAAATTCTTTGTGGTAATGATTTCACAGCTCTTCTTAATGTGATTGAACAATTAAACTGCATAATATGTGAAGTATATGTCAATAAAACTATTTTTAAAAATAAAAATAGATACTTCAAAACTTAATATTGGTTCTGAGTCTGTATGTTGCTTATAATCGCATCTGTAGATCAATTATTTGGTATGAAAGTTGAAAAACATTTAGTTTTTTATCCTACTATATACATTATAGTTAAAAAAATAATAATCTTTTAGCATATTTAAGCTTCATCCCTGGAGCAAGATACTATCATAATGTTTATGCATCAAAACTCATATGGAAAAAGTAGCATAAAATTACATGATCTTCTGTCGTTATATAAATCAAGCTTGGGAGCTGGTGCTTAACAGAGCAGACTAGTAAAGCAAATCTTGTAAATTGGTATGAGTAAAGGAACTTAGCAGGGCCCCTGCCTAGTTTGAAAAAAAATTAGTCAGAGTTACTAGAAATTATATTCTGTTTTCTTAACCGGCTTCCTGGTCTGGCCCTTTGAAGCATGATGGGCAAACAATAGGGTTTTCGTTTTGGGTTCAGAAGCAGGAGTATGCATGGGGCTTTAAATATGTGCAGCACATTTCCTCTACTACTGTTGTCTCCTGATGATGATTTCTAGCATTTATAAGCTTCAAGTGAAACAAGAAACAATCAGGACAACAAAACACTTTCACTGTGCAACTGTTTCACACTGTTCCCATTGGATGGTAAATGACGATAGAAAGATTTTGATGAAGGCAGGAGCAAACTGACGAACTAAAAAGAGAACGGAAGAGCTGATGGAATGATAACACTGTGAGGATACAATATTTTAAGGCCAACTCTTCTGCTTCAAAGTGTAGCTTGGAGCAACCTCATTCGACAATGAGTAGTTGGGGATACTACTCCTTGTCTCTGCATCACATCTCAGTTGTGCTATGAGACGGAATATGATGATTAAGATATTAACTTCTGTTACTGCTTTTCCACCCACCTGCACTGATTCTTTTCCCGGGCTCCCCACTGCAGCAGATAGACTGCTGTGCTAGGAGGAACGTGTCAGCATACATGTGTAGCAACAACCATAGCAACAGGCAAAACAATCACAATTTACAAAACACATCTGAACTTTTTCAAGGCTTGGTTTTCAGATACCTAAAGCCTAGAGGGAATGAAGAGGATTTGAGCTACAAAGACACACAACGGGTAAATGACGCCCCCCCCCCCACCGCCCCCAACCTCACCCCACCCCCCCACCCCACATGCAACGCTCCCAACCCAAACTGCATTCCTCCAGACAAGGGCAAAGAAAGCCGGAGAAGGTATTATGAACACAGAGTGGTCAAAGGTGTGGAGCTTAGCCGACAGAAAAAGAGTGGAATATTATGTACGTCGATTATCTGGTTAGAGGACTGACTGGGCGTTGACCCCTAGGCTGAGAACCCGTGGACATGTCCTGACATGTTGGCTGTGATCCTGGCGTGTCATGGAAGCATCAATCTAAAACAAAAACGCGCCCGCCTGAGCGAGGGTGGCAGAAGCACACCAACGTCCAAGCCGAGCTGATTGCGTGAGTGAACGGAGGACTAAGGGATGCATGGCTACTGCACAGACAGACGGAAGCGGCCAGACTCAGTCCCCTACTCCCTACGCTCTTGAAAACGAGTTGGGTTCACCTTGTGGAGCCAGCATTGCATGGCTAACCACAGGCTGCCAGCACATTGAGGCTCTCTGCTCCTGCGGAGATAGATAGACTCCTTCAGAAACCCTGCAGAGGCTGGCTAGGCGTCAGAATCCACTTGACTGTAGTGGATAATCACTTAGAATTATAACACCCCTCAGAAATTGCCTGGCCCAAAGGAAAGACACAAGAAGCCTCCATGAAAAAGAACACTGGTGCATATGGGGGTTGGAGGCACAGGGAATCCAGGGTGGATGATACCTTCAGGACCAGGGGTGTGATGGGCGATGCTGGGAGAGTGGAGGGTGAGTGGGTTGGAAAGGGGGAACTGATTACAAGGATCCACATGTGACCTCCTCCCTAGGAGATGGACGGCAGAGAAGAGGGGGAAGGGAGACTCCGGATAGGGCAAGATATGACAAAATAACAATCTGTGGATTGTCAAGGGCTCATGAGGGAGGGGGGAGCGGGGAGGGAGGGGAAAACAAAGAGAGGACCTGATGCCAAAGGGCTTAAGTGGAGAGCAAATGCTTTGAGAGTGATTAGGGCAAAGAATGTGCGGATGTGCTTTATACAATTGATGTATGTATATGTATGGATTGTGATAAGAGTTATATGAGCCCCTACTAAAATGTTTAAAAAAGGAAAAAAGAAAAATGTACTTCAGGCAAAAGGTTACACAGGAAATTCACTGTCCTAATCAATAGTTGATAGACAAATTTGCCCCCATCATTGGTTGAAATCCCTATAATCTGTCAGCCCTCTGCTTCACAGTTTCTTCCAGACTTCCCTGTTTCCATTCATCTAGTTTCCTTGTTCCTCCCTGTCTTCTCATCTGTTTGAGGGGGAGAAACGCTGACCTGCGTGTCTCATTTGATGGTTGACTCTTCTGAGGAGCGGATTCTTCGTATTGCTATTATTTGGAAGGAAGTTGTCCTTCAATGGTGTCGTAAGTTTTCAGTTTCAAGTTGGAAGGTTTTCTAAGGGCAATAGTCGGGTATTTCCCAAATCTTTTCCCAGCAGCTAAGTGTAGTCTTTATTTTTGGGCTTTGAATTTATTTCTACATATTATTTTGGCCATTCTGAGGTTTTCTATTGTGTTATTGTTCAGACTTGTCAGTAGTGTTACCAAGACAGAAATGCTAAGTGGGCATTAGACAATTTTCTGCAACAATGACAAAATGAACCCTCAAAATAGAATCATTTGTATAATCACACAGCTGTGTGCACCTAATACACATGTTCATGCACAAATATATATGTCTGTATGAGGGTAAGACAAACTGTTCTGCTACTACAAATTCAGTTCATACATTTGCCATTTATTCCAAACAAAATGTTTTCACACGTGTCTCTGTAATCAGGGAACGGATACAGACAAGCTCTCTCAGTGTTAGGCTTGTTCTGGTGCTTTCACAAACTCAATTGAAACAGTGCCTTCGGAGAGGATCTACGAGGCCAGTTGAATTCAAGACACAGAGTCAGCTCAGAGGCCTACCAGATCTTTATTTGGATTCTCAAGTGATTTAAAACTGTCATTTTGGTATGGTGTAAGTGAAAGACCATAGAATTGTTCAGGGAATTGTTAAAGACATGGAGACATCAAACTCAAAATTATATAAACATAGATGGAAAATATATGAAATGTTGACTTCATATTTTGATATTTTTGTTTAATAAAGGTTTCTATGATTTTGAAGCATTTTTAAACTTCTCTTCATAAATGTATGTGCAGTTGACCTTTGAGCAATGTTGGGGTGCTGGCCTCTGCGCAGTATATATTTCATATAACACTTATGACACCCCACAAAACTTAATTCCTAACAGCCTACTGCTGACCAAATAGCTGAGTAACACACTATTTTGTTGTTATACTGCATCCAGGTAAAAACTACATGTACAATGTGAGACAAAAAGCATTTTGCAAAAAGTGTAAGATTTTTATATCTCCTAGCAGAGTTGCAGCAATGTCTTCACAATTCCACATTATTATTTTTTTAATTTTAACAATGGTTCTATGTTGGATTAATTTCTCTTGAAATTGGCAGCAGAAGATGCAGACCTGCTCAGGTTACTTATTAATCAACGTTCTTCTTCTTCTTTGGTACGATCATAACTTTTCTGCTTCTTGTGAGCAAACGCTTCCAGCATCACCAGTAACACTTCATGTAAATCCCATGATGTAATTCAAGTTTTACAGTATGTCTGTAAACATGTGAAAAAGTATGCATGCATTGAGCGATCACTTTTTACTGTGATAAGTAATTTCCTGGAGACTCAACCTGCACATCAGAGAAAATTAGCATCGCTTAACATTTGGCGGTGGTGGGGTGCGGGGGGAATTATTGGACCTGTTCAGGTCCAAGGAGTCCTAGTGGTGCGACGTTTACTCTGTGGGCTGTAACCTGCAGGCTTGGGAGATCAAAATCACCAGCAGTTCCATGGGAAAAAGACTGGGATTTCTACTCCCATGAACAGTTGCAGTCCGCTAAACCCACAGGGGGGCGCTATAAGCCAGCATTGACTCAATGGCAATGAGGTTGTTTTAGTTTGGTGCAGTTCAAACCCTAGAAATTTCCATTACCTTTCCATTAAACCTTTGCAGTACGTTTTCTTCTTTGCTGCTGCTGAGTTGATTAAAACTCACAGTGAACCCATAGGACAAAGTAAAACTGCCTCTGCGGGTTTCTGAGTCTGTAACTCTTTATGGGAGTAGAAAGCCTCATCTTTTACCCTTAAGCAGCTGGTGTTTTCAACACCACTACAAATCTTGAAGTTTGTAGCACAACCCACTCTACCACCAGGACACCACACACACGTCTGCAACTACAAAAAGAAGGAGCAAAGAGCTTGCTGTAGAGAAGGCTTTATGGTATTTGCAAATATTTTTCCATTGACCTAAACTTTCAAGGATGGATTTAAAAACTCCGAGTGATTAATTGAGTGATTTGTCCTGATGTAAACAGAGATCTAGCAAAGTATATTTTATGGGAGTGGCATAAGTGAATCTGATGTTTATACGGATAACACTGGCTCAGTGCATGGGATTATTTGAAAGGCAATGAGAATAGAGAGAGACAGATCGGTTAGAAATGTGATGAGAAATGTTTAGGGTTTGAACTGTGGGAATGGAGATTAGAAATACGAAGATTTACTTTGCATGTAGAATTGCTAGGACATTGTCTATGAGGGAGAGATTGACGATAGCCCTCCGTGTCCGAGTGGAATGTTAGTATCATTAATCATGCAAGATTAGTACTATGGGGAGTAGCTCTGTAGCAACGAGTAGCTGGTTATTAGAAATGTTTTAATTTTTAGAAGATTTTTGGACTAAAAGTAAATTAGGGAATACTCATCACCATTTAACATGATATGAATAAAATCTTACAGTATTTATAATTTTTCTAATGCTTCATTTCTTATCTTTTCTCAAAATCTTATCAGACAATGCAATCTGCTTTTTTTTTTCTTCTTCAAAACTTCTCAGGTTTTCCATCTCCTATGACTCTTATTTTTCTTGGTCCCAATGTTTCTTTCACTGCACTTTTGACTATTCACTATTGATTAACTTTGTAATTTTGATCATAATCCCTTTGACTTTGCCTTAGGGTGCTTTAAAATGAACTTTCCCTGTTTTCTAAAAATTTACGTAGTTGATCTTTTCACATAGAGAAGGTAAATCTAACTTTAAGTAGCAGATTCTGAATACTGCTAATTCCTGGACTTTCCACTTACCAACCTATAGGATTTTGATTCATCCCATGGAGATGTGACCTGTAGCCTCCAGACACAAGTGGAAAACATCTCTTTTCCTTCTTCTTCTTTTGAATCTTAGTGCTGTTAGAGTAAAAATAGGGGGTTGTTGTAAACACACTGTATCTTGCTCATGTCCATTAGTCTGACAAATTGGTACAATTCCATGTTATTTTTAACTCCCTTCCTAGAATCTACTTATCTCTTTTGAAATATTTATAAAGTTATTTTTTATGGATTAACCATTTTTTCATACTCTGTTGCTAACAACTTAGAAAACCAAGTAAATTAAAAACTTTTGTATTACTAAGGTAAACCCAGTTTTTTTCCTTTGTGGGGGAAGCAAGTAATGTTTATGAACTAAAGGAAGTTTAACTTCCTATGTTATTGGATGGGAAATGGATGAGAAATAGGAAAGACATTTATTGTCTTGTCTCCAATCTTCTTGGACTAAAAGATACTTCCAATTCTTCTTCCAAAACAAATAAACAAACACTTTAAGAGACTTTCTTTTGAGAATCAATACATACTGGTGACTGCTTTGATCGTATGAAGCTTGGATTTTTAAAATAAGATAAGTGTACTAATAATATAGGCTGAGATGCCCCAAACGTCAGGCCTTGCTCTCTTTTACAAACTCCAAAATTTGACTGCCAAAGAGTCAAATTCATTCTAGGACAGAATGCAATGGTCCCATGGCCTTTCCATGGTTGTAAACCTTTATGACATCGTTCTCCTGAGTGACTAGTGGGGGTGAACCACCCATGCTGTGTTAGTCAGGCAGCCTTTCACCACCGGACACACCATGACATCTGTACAACATACAGTGAGTCAAAGGACAAATGAAAACAAATCCTAGAATACAAGAAATTTATTTTAGCTGAACGAACGATTAAGGGATATCTAGCATTTTATAAATGTCCTTAGAATCTAATTACACTGTCTTGCCTAAGCTCAGATGTCTGAACAAGAAGGATGGTGAGTAATGTAGATTAGTGCCCATGTGACCAGATTCTCATTAAACGCTTGTTGACTGAAGGGCTCACTGGGGTAAGAACTGGCACGGAAAAGGTGTTCTGGGAAAAGACAGGCAGGGTGTTTAAGAAGGACACAGAGGGCGCTATTGGAGAGCATGTTGCTCAGAGCAGAATGAAACTTCTGATAGATATAAGGTCTAAGTGGGAGGAAGAGCAGCATAGACTTGTGGATATGTTTATTTCCCCCCAGCAGAGGAATTACTCATTGCAATGCAGGGTCACAATGGCATTAAGAGAGGAACTGCACTTGGGCAGGGAAACCAGATTTTCTCCATCTGAAACTTTTTCTGATGCCACATAATGTAGAATTCTTTACCAGGACCGTACCTAGCTTTGAATTCTTTTTTAAAATCTGCACGAAAGCCAATTTCTATGGAAGAATGTCTCCACGCCCCTAAGGCCTTGCCTGTCCATGTTTAAGCCTGTCCTCAGAGCGGACTGCCGGTATTTTATGTCTGTAAGCATGACATTCCTCATCACAAAAATGGAAAGATTGAAGCCGATATGGTCTATAGTTGTTTGAAAACTGTTGTAAAATTAGCAAATACAGAGGAATCCAGATATCCTGTTGAACCAATTAACCAGAGCCAATTCCTTGAGTTCCTCATTCCATGAACACGCACTAAATACCTACGGTGTTACACATCAGACATTTTACCGGGTACTGCAGATAACTTGAAGGACTGAAAGCAAAGGGTTTCTCTGATGTATTGTAAAACTTGCAGCTTTTATTATATGGCTGCTGTGCCCCGGCAGGCTCCCTGAGAAGAGAATTTTAGCAAGCTTCCTGTGCTTAATATCCCAGCTCTCCTGAGTCAGGCAGAGAGACTCCAGACACGGTCCCCATTTTGAAGACTGACTGTGTTGCTGTTTAGACAAGGCTACAAAGAACAATACAGAAACACCAACCGGCTTAAAGCACCTATATGCTTTCCTCTAAAGGCCTCATGGGCTAGAATGAACTAAGGTTGTTTTTTTTTCCCTGCCATTCTTCAGTATATCAGTGTTATTTGTTTACAGTAATGTAAATACTCCTTCCTTCCTTAGATGACTTGTAATATTTCTTAATGTAGGATGACCTTTGTTATATCCCACAATTTGTCTTATTTTTGGTTATTAGTGGTTACTTTACCATACCAATTTTTACTTTAGCATACCAGTTTTAAGTGTCTTTAAATTGCCATTCTTCAAAAGGTTACCCATAATTTACTATGATCCTTGTCGTTAATGCCTTTGTATAATAAGTAAAAAAATGTTGACCATCTTTCGGATATGTTCTGCTTGCAGCCAAGAATCATATGGCATCAGCTATGATAACCCTCCTCCCATATCCTCTTCTGCATCTGGCTTGAATCTCTGGAAGTCTCCTTTTGATGTCTTCCCACAACAGTGTTTGAATTTTCTTCATTAAAATTTAGTGTGTGTGTGATATTAGTGATATTACTTGGTCATTTCTATGTTCTGCTGGTCTCCTTTCAAAAAAAAACAAACCATGAACAAAGATGGATATTTTGTGGTCAATTGGTCAGGCATCTGTTTTAAAATTTTCTCGGCACAGATGAGTGTTGACTTTTAGTTTTGCATCTGTTTCCTGAAATATCTCCATTAACATTTCATCAATTTCTTTTCACAAATGCCTTCAGTATAGCATGAACTTTCTTAAATACTATTGGTTGGTTCTTGATCAAGTGCTACCTCATTAAAACATTACACATTAATCAATCTTTTTGGTTAATGCTGTCAGCCAATTCTTTTTTCTTGTATTGTGATACTGTGTATTACTCTACATTCAAGAGAAAATCTCAGTCTGTTCTGACACCCGTTGTGGGATTTTCTTTCTGCCTACCTTTTTAATGACCTTTTGTTTCCTTAACATACGATGACTTTGTTATCATCCCTCAACTTGACTTGTCTTTGGTCATTAGTGTTCACTGTGGTAAATCTATTCTTGAGATGATCCCTAAATTCAGACGGCATAAAATAATGCTTTAGGATTATTTGAGGTGATATGTATGATGACAACCAACCCATTCATAACCTGCTTCATTTCTCTTGGAATTGCAGGTTTATAAGCAACATTTTGCCGGCCATTTTGAACTTAGGAGGGATTTTACCTTGATCACAGTTTCTGGAATGGACTTGCATCACGGTGTTTCCAAGTCACTTTTCCCCCTTATTACACCCATGTGACCCTGCTGATACAGACACGTGAGTGCACATTTCTCCAGCAACAAAATGCAGTCCCCACCTCAGCTTCCCTCCATTTTTCTTCCCTTTTTTTTTCATTCTTTTCTTTTCACTGTTTCCCCTTTTCTTCTTCTCTTTGGCTTCCCCGCCTCCCTTTTCCTCTCTACTATTTTTCTCCCCGTCATCTAACTCTACAACTTTGTTCATGTTTATCATCTATATTTAGAGGATAAATACATGTTTAAGGGATATCTATATAGATATAGAGATAGCTATCTTTCATTACACACAAGTAGTTTTTTTCCCCCTTTTCTTCCTTGCTCTACCCTACTTTCTCTCCTTCCTTTCAGCACTGCCTACTGGCTGCTTTGTAAGCTTTTATAGCTTTCCCACCAGACTTCAATGCCTTTGTTGTACCTCTTTATCACCACTTACCAACAGTGAGCAAACTCAGAGTGCTCAGCCACCATTGCACCTCCTAAGCATTGAATAATGCAGCTTCCCTACTCCCCATCTATATCCAATTCCCAGGAGCAAGTTCTACTTATACAACCTCTGATGGCTTGCCTGGATAGAGGACCTCACTGCTTCTCAGCTTTGTGCCACCCACTGCCCACTTTGTGCGGAGACACTCCTGCCCCACCAACCCTGCTACCGCAGACCCAGTCTACACTCTCTATCTCCCCTGCCCCATGGCTGCCGGCAACTAGCACATCCATTTCCAGGTGTGTTTGTGATTCGTTGTCCCTTTACCTAGTTGCTCCCCAGACACCGGCTCTCCCTCTCCATTTGACCAGTCCAGTGCATTCCAACCCACGCTTTTTTTTTTGGTTACTTGTTTAATTTGTTGGTTATACTGTATATACTCAAGTATAAGCTGTATACACTCAAAAATCAGCCAAGGCACCTAATTTTACCACAAAAATGCATTAAAATGTGCTGAAAAACTCAGCTTATACTCGAGTATATTCAGTAATCAGAATTTTTTTTTTGAGTCACCTACAGAAGACTTATCAGTAGAAATCAAGCTGGCAAGAAGACAATGGAAAGAATCAGTGTAATCTACCACATAACCAGACTAAAAAGTTTTCTTCAAATAACAGCAATTCCAAGCACAGGTAATTAAAATAATTTGTTAAAAACAAACCACCATTAAAAATATATATTAAAAAAAAATATATATATATATTAACAGAAACATCATGGATAGACAACAACAGCAGACTAACCTGAAAATATCATAGAGGAAAACTGATACAATTAAAGTAGTGCTCAAAACACCATATAAACAGAACAGGAATAAACATACCCATAAAATCATGAAACAAAAAGAAAAACACACAGCAAAATTACAGCAACAAACTCACATATATCAATAATGACACTGAATAGCAATGGATTAAATACACCAATAAAAAGACAGACACAAGCAGACTGGATTTTAAACAGGACTTTACAGATCGTGCCTGCAAGAGATACATTGTAAAGTCAAAGACAAAAATCAACTGAAAATCAAAGGATGGAGCACATTTATGAAGCCAATATCAGTCATAAAAAAGCGGGAGTGTCAATATTATTGTTTGATAAAATAGACTTTAAGGCAAACAATATCACGAGAGACAAGAAATGATCCTACATAATTATTAAAGAAAAAATAGAATAAGGAGTAACCATACTAAACATACATGCCCTCAATGAAAGATCCTCAAAATACATTAATCAAACAATGAAGAGCTGAAGAGAGAAAGAAAAAATCATATCTATATCCTAATCTGAAGAAAAGGCTGATCATCAGGGAAAAAAAATCTCTAAAAGGCAATAGAAGAGCTAAACAATACAATCAACTGCCTTGATTCCTAGACATATATAGAGCAGGCCATTCAACAATAGCACAGTGTACATTCGTCTCCAGCATGCATGGCACATTATCTAAAATCGACCACATATTAAGCCACAAAGTAATCCTTAATAAATTTCAAAACTTTGATAGCTGACAGCCCATTTTTCGAGACCACAACATTATAAATCTAGAAAACAACAATAGAAAGAACAAGGACCAAAAATATCAAACAAATGGAGACTAACTGATTATAAACAACTAGGTAAAACAAATAAGGTATGACATTTAAAAATATGATTCAAAACAAATGAGAATTAAAATATGATATACCAAAACCATTGGGACACAGCAAAAGAATTATTCAGGGGCCAATGTATAGCAACTCACACACATGAAGTAAAGATGAGAAGTAGAAAATTCAAACTTCACACAACACCTTCAACAGTGAGAAAAAAAATCCTCCAACAATAGAAGAGAAAACAGAAATGTTAGAGCAGAACTAAATGAATTGGAAAATAGAAAGCAATGGGAAAAATTAACAATACAAGATGTTGGTTCTTTGAAAGCATTAACAAAATTTGCAAACCCTGCAAACTTAACAGAATAGAAAGATGCATTATTAAGAATTAGCAATGGGAAGTGTGACATAGCAACATATCTAAATGGAAAACAAAAAAGAGGGTTTTTTTTACTATGAAAGACTGTATTCAAAAAAATCTGAAAACATTAAAGAAACGGATATATTTCTAGAAACACTTTATCTAGCAAAATCAACACAGACTGATGTAGAAAATCACAACAGATTAATAAGCAAAGAAGAAATAGAATAGGTCATCAGAAAACTTCCAACCAAGACAAGTTCAGGACCAGGCAGCTACACAGAGGAATTCTGCCAAGTATTCTGAGAAGAGCTGACACCAGTTTTACATCGACTATTTCAGAGTATAGAAAAAGGACAGCAAACTCCCAACTCATTTTATGAAATGATACCAAAACCAGTCAAGATACCTCAAGGATAAACACTAAAGACTATTATCCTTCATGAACACAGACATAGAAATTCTCCACCAAATCCTGGCCAATAAATACAATAGCATATAAAAATGTATATGTAAACATTTAATGACTAAGTGGGATTCATAGCAGGAATGCAAGTGTGGTTCAACATTAGAAAAATAATCAGTGTAATTCATCACACAATCATGACAAAAAATAAGAACCACATCAAAAGATGTAGAAAAGGTCTTCAAGAATAGCCATTATCTATTCCTGATAAAATACTCAACAGAATCAGAATAGAAGGGGGATTCCTAAACACAGTAAAGGTGTTATATATAAAAAAATAAATGGCCAGCAACTTGCTTAACGGGTAAAACTAAAACACTTCCCAATCCTGTGCCATCCTCACAATTGATGTTTTGTTTGTGTGTTTGAGTCCAATGATGTCCATACATCTTGTCAAAGCACTGTGTCAATACATCTGGTCAATACACCGTGTCAATGCATCTTGTCAATGTACTGTGCCAATACAGTTTGTCGAAGCACGTGAGATGAAGTCTCCCTATTCTTGCCTCTAAGGACCATTCTGGCTGTACATCTTCCAAGATGGATTTGTTTGTTCTTTTTAGCAGTCCATGGAAATTTCAATACTGTTCACCAGCACCATAATCCAAATGCTTTGATTCTCTGGGACTTTGAGGATTTAGAAACACCTGACCCAAGCCAGGATATTTTCAAACATCTTATGTGCATGTGAAAGTTGGATACTGAATAAGGAAGACCAACAAAGAAATCCTATGTGATCCATAGATTCCCCAACTGCCAAGAGATGAGAGGAACAGGCATTGCACTCCCATGGTCATCTCAGAGCTGCTCACCCAATGAATCAGATTTTACCTCCATACACCTGTTGCAGATAAAAGGACCGCACTAGAGAAGCCATGAAACCACAAGCGTTCAGGACATGTTCAGACCTGAAGAAAATCATACTGAGCAAAATTATTCCATTTTTAAATGGCAAATATCATATGTGATCACTGGTCTGTAGACAGCCATCAAGGCAAAGGTAGGCTGTGGCTCTCAGGTCATGCGGTCATTGAATACGGCCTCCCAGACAGTGTAGCGATATGACTGTCAAGTCTTTATAACCTATCTATCACTCCTATATCTGTACCTCATAAGACCACATCTTGGGGAGGCCTCTCCTCAGAGGATAGTTTCTCATTGGGAAGATATGGGAGATGGCCAAGTAGTCTGTGTTCTACGGTCAGCCATATTGGGGAGGTGACACTCCTACACTGGTGTTCAGTATACTCAGGCGGAGATTTATGGCCACGAGGATAAGGTAATGTGTCTGTCTCTAAGACTATGATATCACACTTCGCTTGGTGTGTAGAGGAGAGGAGACAGGCGTTTGACCTGCTGCACTGGTTCTCAACCTTCCTAATGCTGCGACCCTTTCATACAGTTCTTCATGCTGTGGGGACCCCCCAACCCTAAAATGATTTTCTTTTTTTTAATAGTCTTGTTGGGGGAGCTTACATCTCTCATCACAATCCATACATTCATCCAGTGTGTCAAGCACATTTGCACATATCAACTCCCCATTTCTTCCCCCTCCCTTCCCCAACTCCCTCCCTCATGAACCTTGATAAGTTATAGATTATCATTTCCATATCTTATATTGTCCTCCGTTGCCCCTCATACACTTTTCCATTATTTGTCCTCCTGGGAGGGGATTCTAGGTTGACCCTTGTGATCGATTTCCCCTCCCCCCTTCCCCTAATCCTCCTCGTATCTCTACTCTCCTTGTTGGCCCTGAGGGGTTTAGCTATCCTGGATTCCTGTGTTTTGGGGCTCTTATCTGTAGCACTGTGCATGCTCTGATTTAATCTAATTTGTAAGGTAGAATTGAGGGCATGATAGTGGGGAGAAGAAAGTTGTGTGTTTCATTGGTGCTGTACTGCACCCTGACTGGCTCATCTCTTCCATGTGACCCCTCTGACAGAGGATGTCCAATTGTCTAGCTACTTCATAACTATAGTTTTGCTACTCTTTTGAATTGGGTGACCCCTGTGAAAGGGTTAGTGACTCACAGGTTGAGAACCGGTGACCTGGAGGAAATCACTTGACATTGCTTTTATGAATCTCCAAGGGGAAGATTCAGGTCTGTACTATAGGGCTAATCATGAATTTTTAAGCGAGCTTCTTTTCAGCCTTGGTGTTGTAGGCTCCATACTATAGACTACATGGGTTTAGATTTTGTCTCTTTGAGGTATATGGTACACAACATAGACTGCTACATCAGAAGAATCCGAGTCTAAAAATCCACTTAAAGAACTGGAGTTTACCTTTCATACACTTGTTACGGATTAATGGAACTAATATATTCCTTTGGACTTAAAGATCTAATGCCCTAGTGCAAGAAGGGGAAGACTGCTACCCCAGGGTCATGGATTTGGAATTCATTGGACTTCAGTTTAAACCTCTTACTTTTGAGTTTACCCAATAATAGACAAGTTAAGACTACATTTGATATTTTCCTAGGATTTAAAGACATGGTTTGGTTCTGCAGATATAATTCTGCCATAGCAAATGAATCTTATTGAATTTTGTACCCTGTGTTAAACCCTCACTGTTTTATAAAAAGAATTCAATCACTTCCATTTTTTAAAATGCATAAGTGACTATACCATGGATTTTATTCTGAACAGCTTTTTCATATATAAATATCCTCCTTATTGCAATAGTATTTTAAATCTGACACCATTGGCTAGTTGAATGATGCTATTATTAGAATTAACCAAAGCCCCCAAGGTATTTTCTTACATGGGATTTTCTTATATTATTCTCAAAAAGCTGATAATGCTGACACTAAAGTGGATGGATATATACATAAAAATATTCCTTATATGCATGAGGTATATATATATATATATATATATCTTAGATGCATGAGTGGATTTTAAACTCACACTTAATTCTGAGTCCTAACCTAAGAACAATTAGTTCTCATGTGTGTCCCAACCCTCATAAAGGGATCACTGAAGATCTGTGCGCTATAGCAAAGTGTGTGGTGAAGAAATGATATGCCATCAGAAAGAATAGCATCTGCGATCTTAAAGACTTGCCTTGAAACAAGCAGCCAATTCAGTGACGTGCCCGCTATCTTTGCACAGAGGAAACGCCCAACCTGTGGGATGCAAGGATTTTCATTTCTAAGGAAGAATGAGAAGAGGAAACTGCATCCGAGCTAGCGTTCTAAGCCTCTGGTTTGCAGCCGCTTTCGGGTGACAGTGAAAGCCACAAGTCCATGTGCAGAGCCCACGGTGATTGAGCCGCCATTGCCTTCCCTCAGACGATCGACAGGGACGTGATCAGCCCTGTCCGCAGAGTGCGTCAGAGTGAATTAATGCAGGCGTCACTGGGTCAAATGTTAACATATCATCACTTATTTTCCCTTCTGACTCATTTTTAATTTGTCCTAGGTTTCATTATTTCCTCCTCTCTTTTGGATTGTGGCTTTTCTTTCATTTTGTTATCATTATTGGTTTGGGGGATTTGGGGGTATAAAATCACAATCATAAAATGCCATGTAAAATATTTTCACACTCACAGAATCATTGTGTGATAGTTACATGGGGCAGAAGGAGAAGGGAAGAAGGAAATGTCACCAACTAGAAGTAGATAAACGTTAACTTGTGTGAAGGGGTAAACAAGAAACTAACTAAATAACATTTTTTATGGTAAGAAGAAATCTTATATAAAACAAAATAATAACTATCAACCTCTACATTTTCATTAAAACTCATGAAATGCATACCTCTTGTAAGTTAAATTCTAATATTAAAGGAAGTTAGGTCTGTGTTGACTAGCATAAGACAGTAAAATGCATGAGTGGCTTTTCTTTGACAATGCTATAAAGCCATTATCTATCTTAGACATGGATCTCAGGCCACAACAATTTGAGTAATCAAAATTATGATAACTGATTGTAATATTTCCTTAAAAGTGTCAAACCATAAAATTTGGGGTCGGGGATTTTAAGAAGAAAACTGTATAATGCATTATGGCATAGTAGTAGTAGTGTTATGACTCCAGTAATCAACTATTATGCAATTTCACTCAATCAGTGACCCTTTTAATCCATCCTATCATTGTCTCAAGAAACATTGTGCAAGGTTTCTTCTGTGTAAGGCATGGCAATCACTTGGGGTACAGAGATAAACAAAGTAGAACATCTTTATGGAATATGTAGTTCTAAGATAGGTTTCCATAACCCATTTGTCTTTCAAAATAGGTGAATGAGATACTTGTTATTAAGGAAGTTGTGACGTTGAGAGCATAATTCTCCAGGCGTCTTCAGCTGGTTGGTTGATATTAGAAATTTAATGTAAGGTTGTCAGGTCACAAACTTATCCTTATGGTCTTAAAACTAAAAGCTGTTGAGCCTATTCCAAATCAGAGTGACCCCACATAGGGGATGTAAGGCTGTAAATATTTACAGGAGTCGGCAACCTCATCTTCTCAGGAAAGGTTGATGGCTAGGAATTACCCACCTGTAGTCAGGAGCTCAATGTCTAACTCACAGCATCAGCAAGGGTCTTTATCCTGGTAGTCTGGATTTCCAAAATCTTAGTTATATAAATAAGAGAATGTGATCCAGAATTCAGAATAAAAATAAGATATGCTTTTGTTACAAGTGAATTCCTGTCGTTCTGATGTGTCTTTGAAAACTATCAACAGACAAGAATGAGTAGTGCTTTCATTTTCTGGCTATCCAGTGTCTAAATCACTGTGACATTTGATAATTTTATGTCAACTTGAAGATGTGTTGAAGTGTAGAGGTGGAATTCAACCTATCAATCAGGTCACAACTTGATGATGCCTCTTTGCGTGCATGGCCTTCCTCTCTCTCAGCCCCTTCACCTTCCTGCTTGCAGGCAATCTTCATCTGATCATGACAGTTTCAAGTACCCTGCCATATTCCCATTGACCTTGGAGCCACATGCCTCTGTATTCACCGGCCTGTGATCTTCCTGTACCCTGTGTCATTGCACGTCCTTATGTGAGTCTCAAGAGGGCCTTATGTAATAGTATCCGACTCATGAGCTTGGCCTGGGCTGAACTAGGTTGACTTCTTGGTATATAATCAGTGGTACTTCTTGATCTAAAGCTCTTTGTCATACATATGTGAGTGTCACTAGACAACCAGGTCTAGCACAGTCAGCAAGCTAAAGTTTGACAACTAAACGTATGTGAGACAATGATTCATTAAGAAGCCACTAGAAGAGTTTCCTCTAGAAAACTATGCTTATTTTCCATAGAATTCCAGATAAATTAACAATCAAACTAAAAATATTCTGCATAAAATTAAAAAGCACACACATTTCTGACTAGGAGATCTCTTTAATGACTAATTTGTAAAATTAGAACTATTGAGGTCTGATTTTTTAAAATTTGTTTTTGTTGGTATTTTTTATGTTGGTATAACTTTTTGGTAATAGATTTGAAGTTATAGGGAGTACATATACTCTAAATTTATCCCAATTTAGAAACATTGCCAAATAAATAAATTATGAAAATATATAACAGGGAAAATGGAAAAAACAGCCATATTTCTGCGAGGAGTAATGACTTGGCAATATAGACAAGCTGAGCATTTTAATAAAGTATACACGAACAATGCATTTTTGTAAAATTAAGTCCATGTGCAATGATGTTTTCTAAAATATAGTAGAACCATCATTTCTTGATATAAATTAAATACAGAAGAAAATAGTTCCTATCCCACCCTAGTTCTCACTATGGTTCATATAAAGATAATTCAAGTTGAAAAAATTTTTTATTGTAACTGCTTCATCTAAGCAATTAAATAGAAGCATATTTAAGTGTGTCAAATGTGTTTGATATTCTTAAATGACCTACATATAGTAATTAATGAAATAGATTTTTAAAAACTATAATATTTTCATCTTACATTAGATTTTCATTGAAGTCTTACCTTTCTTATATAAAAATCTGGAATTGTTGAAAGGTATAATACTAAGAACAGACAATTTATACTGTGGAAGCAAACTACTTCAAATCTGAAAAACTGGTTTTTTTTTCATTTTCCCAACTCAGGTAATTATAGTACTCTGTTCCACCTCAAACTGAGTAGGTGTAAAACCAGGATATTTACCAGCAGCCTAATGACTCACCCAGACAGACCATAGAGGAATATTTGAGATCACCTTGTTCAACTCCATTTTGCATATTTGGAGATTTATTCAAAGGAGGTTTTCTCAAAACCACATGCTCAGCTAATTAAAAACAGTGATCATAACCAGAATTTCTTTTGTTCATGCTTAAGATATGGGTGAAATAGCTTCCATGACACCGTATCCCCCTTTAGTTCCACATTTCCAGTCCAAGTTTGGCACATACCCACTGCCGTCAATAAGTGAGTAGGTGCCAACCCAGTACTAGAAACTTAGAACTAAATAGGTGTAAGATGCTCGTGAAAGGATGAAGGTTATAGACACAAAACAAGTTTAAAAAAGTGATCCGGAAACCAGAAACTGTAGTGCCTATTCATGGTTACTAGAGCAGCTGTCACAGACGTGATTTCAGAACAGCATCTTGACATTGACAGTCATGTGCGAATAGGAACAGGAAAGGAAGGGAACCCATAGATGGACAGAGGGCATAAAGAGAGAGGCATGATCCCCCATTGCTGCTTGTTTTTTATTCTCCTAACCCCCTGTGGGCCATAAAGGCATATGAGGGGACGGTGGGCGGGGGAGGGGGAGCGATGTCCTTCCTCATAGGTGCTCTTGGTATCTTTTTAACTGTTTTCTTTTCTTTTAAAAATTTTTGATGACATATGCATCATTGTGCTTGGTCAGGATCTTGCCAAAGTACCAGGTCTTCAGCATGGTGATGTGTACATTTTCCCCTGTGCCTGTTCTGTTTGTACTTATGTTGTACTTCTCTTTTTATGCTTGGCTAACTTTGCTCTGCAAAATATCCTCCAATTCTTTCCATGAGTCGAGATGCTTCATCTGTGGTTTTTTTTTCTTTCAGGGATGTGTACTATTCCACTGTGTGAACATGCCAGAGCTTTTTAATCAATTTGTCTATTGATGGAAATTTAGGCTGTTTCCAAATTTTTTATGACTGTGGACTGTACAGCCATGAACATTGAAGTGCCGATGGCTGGTCATTGTCATTTCTTATTTCTTCTGGGTAAATGCCCAGTAGTGGAATCGCTGGGACATCAGGTAACTCGATTTCCATCTTTTTTAGGTATTGCCAAGTCGCTTTCCATAGTGGCTGTACATATCTACAAAACCACCAGCAGTGCATGAGAGTTCCTACCTCACCACATCCAAGAGAGATAAACCTGTCAGAAATAGTAATGGGAACAATTCCCTGGGGATATGGGAAGAGAGAGGGGGTAGATGGGGAAAGGGAAGCCACTAGCACAGAAGACTGTGTAACTCCACTCGAGGGGAACGAATAATAAAACTGTAAGGGAATGGATTCAGTGGATAGTGTAAGCTACAGCAATAATAATAATAACTATTTGTAATATCATAAGGGTTCCTGGAGGCAGGGTGGAGAGGGAGGGGATATAGGGAAGCCATTATCAAAGAATTCAAGAAGAAAGAATATGTTTCAAAAGTAATGATGGTTGTAAGTATACAATTATGCTTGATCTAATTGAACTATGGATTGTTATAATATCTGTAAAGGCTCCCAATAAAATAGTTATATATATATAACCATTTTATTGGGAGCCTTTACAGATATTATAACATATATTATATATATTATGACACATTATAACATATTATATATATATATATATATATATATATATATATATATATATATATATATATATATATAGAGAGAGAGAGAGAGAGAGAGAGAGAGAGAGAGGCTTAAATAGCCACAGTAGTTTCAACAGTTAAAAATAAGAAGCCTCATGTGGGGGATTGAATGAATTTGTTTGGTAATTTACTGGTGGGGTGACAGTGAGAAGGGGCCTGTCTTCTGCCTTCCAATCCACCAGTATTTCAAATTTGCATGTTTGGGACAAGAAGGATTGGGGTTGAACCACAAACCTCCAACCAGATTATTTGATATTTCATAGCCTAGAAGCATTAATAAGTAGTCCAGAAAGCCCAGATTCACAGTCCACAAACAGCATTCAACAGAGTGGGGATGGACACTCTGAGATGGCCCGACAGGCTTTGCAGGCTCTACTGCATTCCAGAGCAGAAAGCAAGACATGCAGGCATTTAATATATTCTTGGGAGGTTTCCATCTCCCAACTGGTGCTTCATGACAAAAGAGGTGTGTGGAGGGCTGTCTTTTCCTCAGCAGGGTGAATCCAGCTTCATGAAAACATTTAGTAGCATGTAGAAAGGAGGCTCTCCTCAGTTCCCTGGATATCCCCCATTCCCATGCCTGGGAGGGTATTGTTGATTTTTGTTTTTACAAACAGGGGAAAGAAATATGCAGACATATATTACAGCCAGAGAAGTAGGAAGATTGGCTCAAAATGTAGTTTAGTGAACTGACTCTCCCCACAAATTGATAATCAGAACAGTACTGCTTAAGACTTTTCCTTGTTGACCGATAACTTCCTTTATGACAAGCTATTTTATGCATTTGATGATAAATTATTAATGAGCATGCTTGGACATTAAATAGAACAAGACAAAACCCTATTTGCAGCAGCTCAAACACTGGATGACAACAAACCTTAACTCTGACCACATGCAAAGCACGTTGCTTAGAAACCTAGACCAGAGGGGTTGCCCAGCAACTTTCGATCCCACCAGCTGCCCCTGTGAAGAATCAGATACTGAGGACCACAGCACTGATGAATACAGAACTGTGAGCCATCTGTAGAGAAAAAAAAGTTATCCCTAAATAGGTTGGATGTTAAAAAAAATACATAAAATCTGAAATACTGAGTTTTGTTGTTTGGGTCCAAGATCAAACCCCTTTTACTTATGAAGGACACATTCTCTGTGCCCCGATTTCCCATCTCTCTGGTTAGAATTCATTCAGCCACAACATCAATTTTTAATAGGCAACTTGATGCTACGTTGAAATATGTTTTATTGGTTTTGAGATAACATCAGAATCCTATACTGTAGTGTGGTTGTCATCAAACTTCACATTGGGAATAACTGTATCAAGACATAATAACCCTGGAGTGTGTAAAGTGTGACCATCTCTCAGCCAGCTTACTGCTGTAGTCCACTTGTTTAGTGAAGGCCTTCTAAATCCTTAGGTTATAGTTTCGCTAACACTAGAGGAAGCTTTCAAAATGCAAATTCATTTGTTCATGTCCCCCTGTTACTTGTAAATTGTGTTGATTTCACTACTGCAGAAAAATAAAATTTAAACACTTCAGTGTGGTATGCCAAATGATCCTACCCCATCCTCTGAGAATCTGTCAATGTTTCATTCTGGTTTCACTCTCCTCCACACAGGCGAGGTCCTTTCAAATCTATGTATTGGCTCCACTTGTTTTACATTCCTACACTTCATCTAGCGAGTACCATAAAAACAAAAAGAAAAGAAAAACAAGCAAATCACTGCCATCGAGTTGAGTCCGATTCAAAGCAACCTTATTAAGGATTTCAGAAACTATAAATCTTTATGGAAGCAGAGACCCCCATCTTTCTCCCAGAAGGTTGTAGTGAGTTTGAATTGCTGACCTTGCAATTATTATCCCAACAACTAACTTAGTACCACAAAGGCTATGGGCACCCACTCATCTTTTAAAGTCTAAATCAGATTACTATGTCTTCAGGGATTTTTTTTCTAATTTCCCTCAGAGAAAGTCAGATTTTACTACTAAAAACCAAAGCATTGTATCTAATCCAAAGGCGGACTTTAATAAATCTTGTTAATTTAGAAATTACTGGGTTTTCCCTTACACATTGATTTTCAACCACACACAATTCCCGGTAGTAAATGTGTTGTATGCAATTTCATATGAATGAAAGGGGCACAGGCGCAACGGTGGGTACAGCATTGCGCTGCTAACCTTGGGATCAGTGGTTCTAACTCAACAGTATAGAAACATATGACGTTTTCTACTCATATGAAGATTTAACGCTTCATGAATCCACAGGGGCAGGTCTCCTGTGTCCTGTAGGGTTGCCATGAGTCTGAATGAACTCAGTAATGAGTGCGATTTTACTTTTAACATAGGAATTATTGCCCTGAAGTAACCATCGTCAAGAAAATTTAGCAAGGACCATCCACTTACAAACTCATTTATATATTTAGAAAGTTTAGAGCTGTAGTATTTAGCCCACATTAATAAATAGAGCACATTTTAGAATTCAAATTTTGGAGTATTCTGGTTTAATGCATGTGTAGCATAGGTGGCTCAAATTTTCCATCGTTATCTAGTCTACATTGTAAATATTTCACACAAATTCATAATCATTCTAATGTAAGCAGAGCAGAATTGATGTTCTAGTTATTATTATTTTATTTGACATGAAAATTCCACAACTCTACATCTCCAGATTTCCCTAATATCTCCTCTCCTCCATTCCTCATCCAGTGCATTAGATTCCCATGGAACCAAATCAGTCTTCTTCATAGACTTATAACAAATGGGAAAACTAACGCTGTGATTGGAACATGTCCTCCTCTAGAAACCAAACTTCATGGAAGTAGGGAGTGTGTTCATCACTCTCCTTAGGACTTTGCTCAAAGTTGGAAACATTGTCTCAGCAAATATAGATTGAGTGAGTCAACATAAGAGTCCGATGATAAGTACATATATTAGCTTTGCCAGCTTTTCAAATATTCAGCACAAGGTTTTGGTAAACCTACTTTAAAAAAACGTGTAAAAAAGGCTTATGGATTATTTTTGTCAACTATATAATTTAATATATATATATAAATATATATAATATAAATTATATTAACACATAATATATATAATATAAATTATATTAACACATGATATAATTTAACAAAACCAGTTCAACTCTCTCATAAGCCACTGACTTTGACCGCAAAGTTTTAAAGTAATTTTTATCTCTTAAGAAGAGCGTTTACAATGAAGACTAAACATGGGGATATTTCTACCAAAACCCTAATTGGCTACTTGTAGATCTACACAGATATGTTTCATTTTATTGCATTCCATGTTATTATTCTTTATAGATATTACAATTTTATGTAAGAAAGGCATGTGCTCCACATTTTTCTGGTAATAATAACAAGGGTAATGCCTATTGAATGTTTATTCTCTAGCATTGTCATTGTGGTTTCATCCATTTAAATTTTACAACCTTACAAAGTTTGATCATTACTATTTCATTTTGCTACTCGTGAATTAGCAGAGAGACGGAACACTTAAAGAATTTATCCTAGGTCACATGGATAAGTAGAGCTGTGGTTTGTACTTAATCTGTGATACACAATAGTCTTCACTATAGACTTTGAATTGTTGCCACCACATCAGGGTATAAAGTAGCTTGGCTTTGGGCATTCTCAGTGACAAGATCAGGAAGTGATAGAAGACAGTGCTTGAGTAGAATTTAGATTTAAAGGTAAATATTTAATGTAAGAAATAATTAAGAAGTTAAGTGAAATGAACCAAAATGAGAAGACTAATGGAACCAGTGTAGGATAGAGCCATTACAAATCTCTGTCTAACTGATGAAGCAGATGTTCATTTTGATATGGGACCTAAAGGAAAGAGCATTGAAAATGAGTGAATACTCAACACGGAAAGGCCCAACATTCTTTACAAATAAATCTGATTAAAAATCTCTACTGTTGTTAAAACTGATATTAAAATTCAGCACAAACCCGACATAATTCATTACTGCGTTCATGCTGCCTTTTGGATAGACACAGCAACTATTTTAAGTCACCCAACAACTCAAATTAAGGACAAGAAGACCATAACTAATATCTATAAAAGAGAATAAATAATAGTAGTGTTTTGAGAAAACCAAGAGTCTAATTGCAAAAATATGTACCTGGCTACATTGGAATATGCTAGATGGACTGCCAATGTCCACAGTGCAACTGGAATAAAATGATGAATACAGGGCCAATCTTTACATTTTCCAAGAATATTTAATCTTGGGAGTAATTTTGTCACCAGGGGACATGTTCGTTACTTCAATTCAAGGCTATGAAAATCACCTCAGATATTGTTTTCTCTGTCGGAGAAAGTTTTTATGTGGTTACCATAGAATATAGAGCATCAATGCATGAAGCAGGAAGAGTGGTCTCTTTCAAAGGGATCCAGTGATATGGGGGCAGAAAAGAACTCCTGAGACTTTCAGCTGCTGATGGGGCATGACTGAAAAAAGATCAAACAGCTGCAAATATCCACCAATAAATAGAAAGTGAAACGTGTGAAGTGTGAATCCAGGAAAAATGGAAGTCTTGAAAAGTGACATGCACAAAGTCTTAGTAAACGGAGTGCGCACAGTGGATTTCCTGGATGTTGCCCAGATTTGCTGCCATCAAGTCGTTTCTGACTCATGGTGACACTTTGACTCTTTGGGACAGAGCAGAACTGCCCCTGTGGGTTTCTGGGGTTGTAATTCTTTACCTGTAGTACGTTGACTATGCAAAGATATTTGACGGCACTTTCAAAAAGTTTAATTGTGTTTATGTGGAACCTATACATGGACCAAGAGTGTGAACCAGGAAAGACTGCATACTTTTTATCAGAAAAGGTGTGTATCGGTGTCAACTGAGCAACTGATTAAAAAAATTAAACAATATGAAGAAAAAACTATGTTGTCAGGATTGGAGGATGGCTTGTTAACCGACAATGTGCAGATGACACAATCTTGTTTACAGAGAATAACGAGAACTTGAAACATTTCCTAATGAAGACCAAAGATTCTAGCCTTCAACGTGGATTACCCCGTAATATTAATAGAAATTACTCAGAATTGCACCAGCAAACATTATCAGGATAAATAAAGTTACAGATGGAAGCTGTCAAGAATTTCATCCTCCTTGTACACACAGTAAACACCCAAGGGAGTGGCAGTCAGAAAATCAAAGAACCTGGTGCATCGGCTAAATCTGTTCTAGTCCATTCTGTAGGTCGCTGTGAGTTAAAATGGACACAATCAGTGAGTTTTTGTTTTGAAATCAATGGTAAAATGATCAGAACCCTGTATATATCATTGTAATCTGCTGGATTGTGTCTCTGCTCTTTGTGTTGTCTTCATTCTTACATAACTGATAACATAAATTAACAAAATTGAGAGAAAATTATGAGGGTAATCATACATTGTTTTTTAGAGCTCCTACACAGGAGTGTTTTCAGTGGCTAATCTGTCAGAAGTGGATATTTGCCCAGTTTTTCTTTTAGTCTGTTTCTTAGTCTGGAAGTGTGATAATATCTTTTTTCAGAATTAATACCAGACTTGTCCCAAGGAGTTAGAGATGGAAGATGCCCCAAATTCTCAGCTCTTCCAAGATGTTGTTCTGCTCCGTTTTCCCCTCCTCCTGTGATTTATCATAACATCCCACAGAAACGCACGCACCTTTCAGGAAACGCCACATATTGTGATAGGAGCTGTTCAGCCAACCCTCCTGAAGCCAGACAGAGGTGAACTAAATGCAGGCTCCAGAGCGAGAAGCACAAGAGCTTCAGAAGTCAGCACAGGTCTTCCTGCTTCTACCAAAGCTCAGTCAGGAAATGCAGGGCTGGCTTCCTAGTTGCGTGTGTAAGAACTATACAGTGGTACTAGCATATACCCCATTCAAGAAGGGGAATGCAAAGAAAAATGCCGTAAGTCACACCCTCCAAAAGTCTTAAAGGTAACCCAAGGAAACAAAGTTGCCACTTGGTTCAAACCCTCTACTAAAGTCAGATCCTAGTCACACTCGGACCCTGTCTATTAGTAGAGTACAGAATACCCTCCAAATTGGGAGGATAGCCACAGCTCTAGAGTCCAGAGTTATAATACATCACACAAGGAATTATGGTTAGAATGGTCATATTAATTGACTACAAATTGGGAAGCTCCCAGAGACCCGGTTCACCCTGCTGGTGTTTGGAATAAGATGGTATAGCTCCCAGCTTCCAGAATCACACGACAAACAAGTCGACAACCTGAGAGATGAGTGTTGTCAAGAACAGATTGATTATCCAAAATTTCTGTTATACAAGGATGAAGTAGTAGCTGCATTAAAGGCATTAGTGAACAGCAAGGCTCCAGAATTGATAAATACCCATGGTCATGTTTCAAGAAACAGATGCAGAAATTAAGACATAGGACTACACAAAGCCTGCATGCAAATATTTAAAACAATTTTCTTTATAATTATAAAGATGAAAACACCTCAATTGTCCATCAGTTAATGAATGTAAAGCAACTTGTGGCACATCATACAATAGAATTATAATCAGCAATAAAATGGAGCAACTTATTGATGATAACGCTACCAACATGGATAACTATCAAAAGTATTGACTAAGTGAAATAATCCAGACTCAAATGGTTGTCTATTACTCCACTTACATAAACTAAAACAGTAACTGCCATTGAGTCTATGCTGACTAGAAGCCAGGGAAAAATTGCCTCTGGGGTTTCTGAGATTGTTATTGGATAAGAAAGTCTTGGGGGTGGGTAGTGGAGCAGGGAGGGGGGGGGAAATGAGGAGCTGATGCCAGGGGCTTGGGTGGAGAGCAAATGTTTTGAGAACGATGAGGGCAATGAATGTACTATGTGCTTTACACAATTGATGTATGTATGGATTGTGCTAAGAGTTGTATGAGCCCCCAATAAAATGATTAAAAATAAATAAGAAAGAACATCTTGTCTTTCTCCTGAGGAGGAGCAGGTGGTGAATTCAAACTGCTCACCTTCTGGGTTGCAACCCAACACCTAACTACTAGATCCACCGAAACTTCCATCCACGTATATGTGTGTATATTCCATCCATTAGTAGTCTGGATATAGGCACACAAAGATAACAACAACAACAAAACCAGTGATTGACAGGAAATGGGGGGGTGAGGGAAGGCATGGGTTATAAATGCAAACAAAGGAATTATTTTAGGATGATGACATTATTTTATATATTTTTAAGGTTATAGGTTAATTTTTGTGAAAACTCACAAAACAGTGCCTATAAACAGAATGAGTCTTACCGTATATTAATTTATACATCAATAATCATGAGTTTTAAAAGGAAGTTATATTTTCAGAATACATTATCATTTCAGACTTAAATAACTTAATACTCACTTAAAATACAAATCACACAAAAAATAAAGCATAACAATCCCAAACCACTTGACTCTGACTCTTATCAACCGAGGTAGGGTTTCAGAGACGGCAAACCTTCGCAGGAACACAGAGGTCAATAATTGTCCCGCAGAGCACCCTGATGTGTTGGAATGGCCAAGCCTGCAGTTAACAACCCAGTGCCCAACTCAGGGCTCCTTTTAAAGATGGATACTTTAACATATGTTGTTAACCTAATAAAAATAAAGCAAACAAAAAGGCCATTCAGATACAGTTTTTGTTTCTGTGGTTTACTTTTTTTCTAAGGCAGAAAATCCTATGTAGACCCTCCTAATGTAACACGCATGGGGTCATCATGAGCCAAAGCCTGCTGGAAAGCAATTTGTGTTAATTCACGTATTTAGAGAAAGCTTTGTACAAATACCACTTATATATGAAAATTTCATAATTAAGACAGGTAAGTTTTATTGTCACTTTAAGGGAATAATCCACGGAATGTTCTACTGCTTATGCATTTCATGACTTGGGTATTTTACAAGAGAAGTGGGTCCTAGTAGAAAATTGTACAGTGCTCTTGAGTCACTCTCATTCTCTAAGAAATATGAATTATCTAAATAAAAATGTTACATTTTAATGGGCATAATATTTTAATTTTGTAGTCCCGCAAAACTGTGTTCTGGCAGTTTATAAATTATATGAGCATATGCAAATTCAACTATCATGCATTATTCAAGAATGAATAAATATTCAAAGAGATGAGTAGAGATAAAAAGAATAAAGTATAATCACTCTCTCTCCAATTCGCTCTGTTTCCCTCCTTCATTTCAAAATAGCAAAATATGTACAGAAAATAGGGAATAGATTACTTTGCTCTATTCAATAAAATGATCCCAGTAAAAATAAACGATAACAGGATAGGGGAATATTTTAAATATTTGTTTCTCTCTGAAATACTTTTACATGGTTTGAGTAATTCAGTTGAAGAGCTGGTGAATTAAGATAAATATCTGTATTAGTTTTATCTAAAGCAAAACAAAGAGTGACCATCTTGATCGCTTATTTTGACATTTTCTGTGGGGGTAATCTTAAATCCATAAAGGACTTCTAAGAATGAAATGCTTGTATTAGACACTTGCATAGGGTCTGATCTATTCTTAATTACTTTATGTAAAGAGCTATCGCCGATCACAATTCTCAGCCTCTCCTTAAGAAGCCCGAGCGTGTGCAGGCTTGTCTCTTGATTGCTAGGTTTGTGGTCCGACAAAGTGGATGCATTTCATGCCTTGGCTGCCCTGTCCTGACTCCTCAGTCACGAATAGGGTTTCAAATAGATTTCGGTGGGAAGATATTTTATTTCTTGAAATATGACTCTAAAATCGATCCTGAATTGGTGCAGCAGCATGAGGCTTCCTAGCTAATTATTAAACATTTTTTTTAGGAACCGTGGTGAGTTGCTAGGTGGTGGAAATGGTTAGCATATTCAATTCCAGCAGAGAGCTTGTAGGTTTGAATTGACATAGAGACACTTCTACAAAAAGGGCCTGAGCATCAACTTCTATAAAAATGGCAATTGAAATCCCTACATGGCCTTTCTTTTCCTCCCACATCACTTTCTACTTTTTAACTACGTTTGATCATTCCTTCGTAATGGCCACACAGAACTCACAGACGATGCTCACAATTATGGTGCTTATGAGGGAAGTTAACAGCTTACAATTCAGATGATAAATGCTCAGGGAACAGTTATTAAATCAGGACAATTTTCTACTGTGCCCACAAGCAGGACCCTCTCTAGCCTTGACATTGCTTTTTGGGGCTGCAAATAAATTCCCAGAGGGCATGCTACTCTTCCATAAATCTGTAGGTCAGCAAACCCTGTTAACCAAGTTAAATGCCCAGATGCAACTTCTGATCAAGAGCACACAACTCGACGTGCTCTGTGGGCTGGGAACTCTAGTACCGTGTTTCTTGTCCTCTGGCTCCTGGCTCTGTTGTCACTGCCCCCTTGCCTCTCCTCTGGTGTCACTGCTCTCTCCGCTCAAGGAGATTCCCCTTACAAGGATCTTAAAGTCCAAGGGACACAGTACACCCCTGACTCTTGTCTCTGATTTGCAGTGAAATTCCTCTTACTTTTTCTGAGATGGTTGATTTTATACCCATCAGGGAGGCCATCAAAATCAGCCCTATTAACTCGCAACTGAATTATCACCACATTAATATCTTCCCTCATCTTCTTGTCTGAAGCTGTCAGGAAAAATAAGTCAAGAATAAAAAAGGCCATAGATAGAAGAGTCATATAGAGTAATTAATTACATTGAAACCATTGTTTTATTTTGACACATTTGGAGTCACCATGGGTTTGAATCAACCTGGTTGTAGGAATCCCTAATAAGGATCATTACTGATATATTGATATCAAACAACCTATGAATGGCATAGTCACTTTATCAAGCAATTTGGAACCTTGGCTGTGCTTTCAGGTCTAAGTGTCAGACAGTGTATTTGGCTTCTCTAGAGAAGTAAAATCAGATATCTTTATCTGTATAAATATGTAATATATATATATATATATATATATATATCAAACAAAACATAAAGCATAACAAGGCCAAACCACTTGATTGTGGCTCATATTAACCCCACGTAGGGTTTCGGAGATGGCAACCTTTTCTAGGAACAGAAAGGGTAATAATTTATATCAAGAAGATGGCTCACACAATTGCCAAAATCCAATACAGTTCAGGACTGTGGGTCCGATGTGAAGTTGGAGGCTTCTTCTAAGCAGCCTGTGGGAGCAAATGAAGCAGGAAGCATGAAGAACAACTAGGAAACGGGAAGGCAAACTAGAAGAACACAGGCTAGAGGATGCAGATGTCAGCAGCTCAAGACTGTGGCTGAAGCGTCCAATGAACCCAATCTTGGCAGGTCGGATGGGAGGCTGCTGACGGCTCTCAGGGCCACCCACCAATATGTTGGGGAATTTGCTCAAGCCCAAAGAACCAAAGGTCACTGAGCCATAAGACAAGAAGCAAAAAAAAAAAAAATCCCTCTATACAAAATCCACTTAAAGAAGAAATAAGCTACAACCCAGAAGCAATATTATCAGGGTTGTGACTTTCATAAGTGGATAACATCCCGCCCTATATTCTTATAATTGACTGGCTGTTCACAGTAGAGCCCGCGATAGAGTTGATTACACTGCCTTAACTCATAATGAAGGATTACTAAGTATTAGCTGCCAAACTATTGAGAACCTCAGCACAGCCAAGTCAACACAAACTATTACACACTGCTAGCTATGAAGTCAGTGATTTAAATCCACCAGTCACTCTATAAAAGCAGGATGAATCCTCTACAGGATTACTGTGAGTTGAAATTAACTATATGGCCGAACGTTTGGTTTGTATAGCAGATGTATTTCATTTACTGCCTTCACTCCTTACGTCGCAAATATTTTCAGGTTCATGGAAATTTATATAACCCCACTCTTCATAAAAGAAAGTTGATTTTGATTCCTAATGACCAACCTTAAGAGATAGACTAGAACTGGCCCTATCGGTTTCAGAGACTAAAATATTACTGCAGCAGAGAACACGTCTTTCTCCTGCACAGTAACCGCTAGGTTTAAACTGCTGGTGATTTTGTGATTAGCAGCTCCATGCATACTCTGCCAGACTCCAGAGCAGTTTATTGGAAGGATGTTTTCAGTCATCAAAAAAATCTACCTTTTAAACAAGTGTTTATCTATCCTCTCTTAAAAATTGATAGTAAAGAACCCTCCACAGTGTCCAGAACTATTTGGTATATCCTGTTCTGACCCCAACTTAGATGCATGTATTTTCTCAGTGATAGGTGGTTCTTAATCCATTCACGTACACGCATCCCGGGTTTGGATAAGTGATCAACCTCATGAAGTAGTCAAATAATGCCTGAGAAGATTTTAGTAGTGAGCAGATTGCTGCTCCCAGTCTCTGTAAGCCTAAGATCACTGGTAGTGGTAAAAGAAGTAATTAGTGATGCAATGATTGATTGGTTGGCTAGGGTCGGGTTTCTCATCACGACAGCTCTCGGGCATTAAAATAACACTTCCTGTATGGTCTTCTGGAGCCCTGGTGACTCAGTGGTTACACATTGAATTACAGTTCTAAACCACAAATGCTCTGCAGGCCAAAGATGTGGCTTCCTATTCCGACAAAGAGTAGGAGTATCGAAAACTCACAGGGGCAGTTGTACCCTGTCCAATAGGCTGCTATTAGTTGAAATCAGCTCTCTAGCAATGAGTTTGTATGAAATCTTTCTCCTCATACACTTGCAGCAGGCATTTCTGAGTAGATACAAAACGTGAATATGCTTAGAGACATTTGACCCTTGGCTTCTATATTTCCCTAACAATGTCTAAAATGTCTAAATTGTTCAAAGAGTTTTCACTCACATCTTCTTGCTAGAAAACAACTAGACTGCTTGGACAGGATTATTTTTTCCTAGTGGCAGGGTCCTTGTGACCCTTGGGAAAGAGTAGGAGAAGCTACCGTAAGAGACCCAACTCCATTGGTAATTTTAACAAGTATATGTAATATTCCCTATATATTTATATCTATTCAGCCTTCCAAAGGATGAAGGATCATGAGGGGGTACTATGTTATTCATTGAACTGCAAACAACAGGCCAGCAGTTCAAACACACCAGTTATGCCACAGAAGCACAATGAGGCTATCTATTCCAGTGATGTTTTACAGTCTTTGAAACCCACAGTAGCTGTGCTTTTTTGTCCGATGTATGTACACTGTGATTGGAACCGACTCTAGTGCAGGAAGTTTGGTTTGGGTTACATTGGAAGGATAGAGGCCACCCCCTGCCTGTTATTTGTTCAAACTGTGGAACATTATTGTCTATTAATATGATGCTGAAAGCTATGCCACCTGTAGAAATACTAGTAGGGTCCCTGAAAGTGGACAGGTTTGGGCAATGCTTCCAGGTTAAAACAGACTAGAAAGATGGACTTAAGCTTCTATTTTGAAATGAATTGGCCACTGGAAAAAATATAGTAGTGGAACACCATCTGATATAATGCTGGGAAATGAGCCACTCAGTTTGGAAGGCACTCAAAATAAGACTTGTGAAGAGCTGCTTCTTCGAAGTAGAATCAAGCTTAATGACATGGGTGAAGCAGGGCATTTGGGACACTCATTTGCTAATAAAATCATAAGATGGCATGAAACAGGTGACAACATGTTTTAACCCATAAAGTATATGTAAGAAGTATGAATCTAGGAAGAGTGGAAGTTGAAATAAAATTAAAATGAAATGGAATGTATACAGATCCATATCCTACACACTAATATATGAAGACTGACTGGTATCATCCATTTGAATTAAACACTACTGTGGTCTTCTATGCTCAAATGACAAAATGAGGAGGAATTGAGTGAAATTTATTTTCAAAATGGAAAATTTCAAGATCGAATCAGAAGTATAACACTCTCAGTGGCAGGATGATATTAGTACCCTAGAATGAAGACCAATTAATAGAACTATTATCCAAATTTAAACATCAAAAATTAAAGTCAAAGATAAAGAAATTAAAGAATACTTCCAATTTCTCTAGACTTAAGTTGACCAAACAAACATTCAATTAAGTTGCATTGATAATTACTAGTGATTGAAATAAAAAAGTTGGAAAATTATGGCCTTGGGAATAGAAATTATGCTTGAAATCACATGAAGTTATTTTGCAAAATCAATAACATAATTACTCCAAATACCTTTTTTAAAACAACATAAGTGATAATCTTGTCTAAAAGTACACAGGCATCAATGGCTCTTACACCAGTTTAATTGGAAGCTGACAAAATTTTAAAAAACTCTATGGGAACCAAATATTAATTTGATTGACTTTGAAGGTGAAGCAAAATAACACAAATACTTGAGAGCTAAAATAAAGTCTTAAGTAAATACCACCTGAACTTAGAGAGAATTTCAAGAATAAGTTTGCTGTAATGAACAACAATGACTTAAGACCAGCCAGGTTGTGTGATGATGTCCAAGATACCATACATGAATAAATCAAACAATTATTAAAAAGAGAGACAAGAAATAACGACCAAATTTAATCAGAAAGACTCTGTGCCTTGTTCTCTAGACCATAAATTTCTAAGGAAAATGAGAAAAGTGATGAAGTTAAAGAACTAAGCAGACCTCAAAGGATAGCACAGGAAAACAATGAGTGAAGTATTATACTGAAACATGCAACGACCCAGGATGTGAACAAGCTGAAATAACTGAGGAAAAATTGAAGCCTTCAGTTGAAATATTTAAGGATTCTATGGGGGCAATATTGAATGAACCACAAAGCATCAAAAGAAGATGGAAGAAATACACAGAGTAGTTTTTCCAAAATACATTCACTCATTTTACAACGTGACATGTGATCAAGTACTAGAAGGTGTCCCAGTTGCACTGAAGGTAGTCACCAAAAACAAACAAAAGCCCAAGGCTATAGGAATTGAAGGTATGCTGATGGACGTGTTTCAACAAACACGGGTTGTCACTGGGGGTGCTCATTTGTCTATGACAAGAAATTTGGAAAACACGAACCTCGTAAATTTACTGGAAGACATCTATATGGATGTCTACTCCAAAGAAAAGTGATGCAACAGATTGTGTAAATTTTCTAACATTGTCATTAATATCACACACAAGTAAACTTGTGCTGAGGAGAGTTCAAAATCATTTTAAAGAAAAATAAGATAGTGAATTACCCAAAATTCAGGCTAGATTCAGAAGAGGGAATGAATTGAGGGATACCATTGCTGATATTGTATGTATCTGAAAGCAGAGACTATCAGAAAGATGTTTTCCTGTACATGTTGATTATGAAAAGAGCACTCAGTTGTGTGGATCACAAGCTATGGATACCATTGTGATGAATGGGAACTTCAGAGTGCTTACATAATTGTACTCATAAGGGACCTATAACCAGACCAAGAAGCAGTAGTTGTTCTAACAGAACAAGGAGATAATGAGTGGTTTAAAATTAGGAAAGGTATTTATCAGCGTGATGCTGCGGTAATTACATAATCTGGGGTCAATTTGGGACTTGAGAGGATTAAGAGTGAAGGGGTGGAGTGTAGTCTGTCAATAAGGTTATAGCCAATAAGGCCTCTGTGTAGGCATGGCCTTCTCCTGAGGATTCTGGGAACTCCTGGATTTCCTCCTTGGGGTGGGAGACACTTTCTCTCTGCTCACTCCCTGAGAGGTGCTCTACTGACAAGACACATGGTACTATGCTGAGAGACCCTGTGACTTGGGATCTTGAGGAGCCATGTGGAGACCCCTGCCAGCGCTGAGATGCTTCTACTGCCACTGAATCCACAAGACTTCGTGCCCACCAGCCTGTGATCATGTGCTTCGTGAGTCTGAAGAGGATTTTATAGATGGGTATCGGACAGATGGGCTAATATTGGACTTAGGGATTTGATCTGAACTGGGATGGGATGTTTCCTCTATATTCAGCTGCTCTTGTAAATAAATCTCTTTCCTAAACATCTATGAGTCTCCCTGGATTTGTTTCTCTAGTCTACCCAGACTAACATATATGCCTTTCACCATACTTATTAAGTCTGTATGCTGCGCAAACAATCAGAAAAGTTGAATAGTATGAAGAATTCAGGCATCAGTATTAGAGGAAGACTATCAAGTTTCAGTTAGAAGATGATAAAGCCTTACTGAAAACAAGGAGAACTTGAGCACTTCCTGATGATGATAAAAGACTGTAGATTTCAGTATAGTTTATTCCTCAATATCAATAAAGAACATATTTTCATAACTGAACAATAAACATCTTTTTTCCAAAGAGTTTTTATTGGCACTAGTTTACATATCATACAACTCAAAAGTTCAATCATATCAAGGAAAATTGTTCAGTCATTACCACATTAGTTTTAGAGCACTGCCCCCCTCACCCCTCCCATGTTTACATTTCTGTGACAGTTACATAATCTCCTGTCAATTTTGCGAAAGGGTGGAGTTTAGCTTGTCAATTGGGTCACAGCTTGACAACCTCATTTGGAGGCGCTACAGAGATAAATAGCTCACTGGAGGCCTTATGTTCTCTCTTTCTGCTTTGTCTCCCTGTGAGACATTCCTGTTGATAAGTCACATGGTGCTATGCTGATGGTAGCCGGAACCCTGGAACTGGAGAAGCCACATAGAGACCCATGTCAGTGCTGAGATGCCTCCACTTCCACTGGATCCACAGGACTTTCCACCCACTGCCTTGTCATCGTCCTGCACTCAGTATCATTGCATGTGTTGTGTCAGTCTGAAGAGGAGTTTATAGACTGGTATCAGACATATGACCTAATATTAAATTATTTACTTGATCTCGACTGGGCTGGGATGTTTTCTAAACATACAATTAATCTTTTATATAAAACTATCTCTTATACATATATGAGTGGCTATGTATTTGCGTCTCTAGTCTACCCGGACTAACACAATTGCCTTTAAAATTCGTTATGCAATTCTAATTTGTTCTGATGCTCCCTCCAGCCTCCTGCCTTCATTATTTACTCTCCAAATCACCTTTCCTTCCCTATCACTCACTCCTATCCCCACGTTCCCTATATCCCCTTGTATCAGTTATTAGCATTCTGCATCCACAGCTCCTGTGCATCTTAATTAATAGAGAAACAAGGATTTTATTTTACTTGGATACACAATTAGAAATCAAATGATCTATTGAATTAAGCAAATCTGTGACAGATTTCTTCAAAATGTGAAAATACAAATAGGGCGTTGAGAAGGCGAAGTTGTATCCAACTTAAGTCATGGTGTTTTCAACCGTCTCATGATAAACATGCAGATGTTGGGCAATGACAAAAGAAGACTGGAGAATGGATGACTGAACTGCAGTGTTAGAAAGAACTTTGTACCAGGGACTATCAGAAGAAGGAATGAATCTATGTTTGGAGGAGGTGCAATAATATTGGAAGAGGTCCAATAATCTGAATTCAACTTGGAAGCAAAGCTGGGGAGACGCCCTCTCAATGCTCTAGTCATTTAATCAGAAGGTACTCGTTCTCAGAGAAGGACATCATGTGTAATAAAGCAGATAGTTGGCAAAAAAGCAGGAGCCTCAGTATGGAAAAAATGATTGCAATCATTGGCTAGAGTACCGCAACCCTTACTAAGATTGTGCAGCTGCAGGCAGCATTTCTGTCAGTTGTACGTGTAGAGTCACCACGAGTTGGGAGTGACTGAATGGCACTGCCTCATAACAACAACAAAGGGTAGGGATGACGCTGGCAGAAGAACTCAATTCTAATGCCTGGCTCAATTTCCTACAGGGCAAGGAATATACTTTATCTTGTCCTTAGAGGTGTGTCTCATCAATGGAAGGTTGAATAACTCCTAATGTAATAAATGCAAAGGAAATTTTCATATCAAAAGCAAGTTTTTATATATTATGTTATATAATAAGTTATAAAAGGAAAATTTTTCTACTTCTGTAAAGAGTTACAATCTGGGAAACCCACAAGGGCACTTCTACCCCATCCTATAGAGCTGCTGTGATTTGGAATTGACTTGATGGCCGTGAGTTGTTGTTGTTGTTTGTTTATATCCTATATTAAGAAGCCATGATAGCATAGTGGATTATACTGGTAGCATCAAGGTCAGCATCTCAAACCCACCAAGCCGCTCCTCTGGAGAAAGATAAGACTTTCTGCTCAAGTAAAGATTTAAAATCTCAGATATCTGAAGGTGCAGTATTAGTTAGAATCAACTTCATGACAATTAGTATACCTTATGTTGCATACTGGGCTCATAGTAGCTACTAGATGAATATATGCCGTATATATATACACATATATGCTGTATGTATATTTAAATATATGATTACACTGTATAAAATTAATGTCATAATGCTATGTTGGGTTGTGGAATTATGCATAGTTTTAGTTATTTTCTTCATTTTGGGAATCCCTTTCCAGATATACCAAGTTTATGTACAATAACACGTATTTTAATTTTTATTATGTACAACAATGTATATATTTTTAGCCCAGTGCAAAACATTTTATGTTTAAAAAGGAGATTTTTTTTCACAAAGAGGGACAACACCAATAAAACAACCAGTTACTGTTTATGGAAAACAAAAACTCAGACTTAGTCTTTATGTAGCTGTAATCTTCCCCACATACAGGGACAGCCACATAGCAGAGAAACAACTTCTTCCTGTTTTAGTCATGAACTAGTTTTTCCATTGTACATTTATTCCACAGCTAATAAAACAGAACAACTCTACTTGTTTTTAATGTTCTGCCAATGAACATATTGCTAAGAACAATAAGTATGAAATACATTCTCTCTCTCTTTTTTTAAGAGAAAACTAGTCTTTGACCACGAATTGTGGCCAAGTCAGGCAAATTGAACCTAGAGAGTTTCAATTACAAATGTTACAGCATAGAATTATCTTTTCAGTCCCCAGAGCAATTGGTGTTACAGAAATCCACAGATAATATAACAATAGTCGTTACCATGTAATTGTTTCATGCATATAATCAAAAGAGATGATTTTCTGCTGTGTAAGAAATCATCCAATCTTTACATTTGATTCAATTGTTCAAGAAATGCATATGGAAGTTTCATCCGTGGTTAGATATATAACATTGTATGTTACGTTAACATTTCTGGGTTTTAGTTTCATCTGTAACAGGCAGGTGCTATTCGTAATGACTCTTACAATGGAAGTTAAGGACACGTGAAGTGAACCACTCCAGCAGCATCTGAGAAGTTCTAGCATATGTTAAGACCTCAGACAGTGTTGGCTTTTTTTTTGTCCACAAAGCATGGTGTTAGTAATTGGAAGTGGAGTGGTATAAAAAGAATAGATTTAGATCTCATTTATAGTAGCTTAAAATCTAATGAGTATCACTGTTACCGAAAATTATCCATGGATCTGGTTTTTCTGCATGTCTCATAAGCAGAAACCTTGACAGCCTTTGATTCACCTTTTCAAGGATGTGAATATAAAGCACAGGCCTGTTTGTTGTACATTATATATAATACAGATAAATGCGGCTTGTGTTCATTAGAAATGCAAAGATGAGCTCGCTCCAGCCTTGTCTTAAAGATCGGCATTTCCTAAAGTCAGAATCCTGTTTGGTGACAAAATTCAGTGCATGTGCAGCCTTCACATTGCCTCTGCGTCTTGCTTGTGGGAATTGAGACTTGGGGCACTAGTGGAATATAAAGAAGGACACGATGCTTAACCAAGTAGAGGGGACAAAGAAAGGAGCTACTTCAATGAAGGGCATTGACACAGGGGTGCCAGCGATGGGTTTAAATAAGCAATGATTGTGCAGATGGTGCCGCATTGGGCACATCATACACAGAGAGTGGGAGCCCAGGCAAGGGCACCTCACCGCAATTCCTGTGAGCAGTAAACTTCTCATGGTTTCTGACACAAGAGTTCCTTGTCTGGAGCTAGCATCCCTGTAATGGAGATGAGATTGTCTTACTAACTTGCGTGCAAGTTAAACATCTCAGATTTCGCATGATACCTGGCAATGATTAGGTAAATGATCAGATGTAGAAAATATATATGTATAAATATAAGCATGTATCCTTACACACAAGTACACATTGTCATGTACATAGGAAAACAAGAGCGTGGTTAAGTGTTATAGGAGCTGCACTGTATATAGTAGACTGTGTGTGTGTCAATGTCCTGTTACCTTATTAACTTTATCCAAAGAATCGTAGAATTAAAAACAAATGATAATTGTGTTAGGCTGAGCTAACTAGAGCAACAAATCCAGACACTCATATATGTGTAAGAAAGCTTTATATCAAGGAGTAGTTGTATGTGAAGAAAACATCCCAAACTCAAGTCTGGCACTGGTCTGTAAGTCCCTCTTCAGACTCTCGCAGCCACCAGCAATGATGCAGAACGCGGGGGTATCACAGGTTGGTGGTGCAGAGGCGTGTACCTCCAATGGTGCTGCCGGGGCTCTGGCAGCAATTGGGGTCTGCCATTAGGAAGGGGACCGCAGAGAGAGGGAGCGTTTCCCAGCCCCCTCCTTTGAGAGGGTTTCAACATAAGGAGTCATCCTCAGGCTGTGATCTAATCGACAAGCTAAACTCCACCCCTACACTTTTACAGATCTTCAAGTTAACATGAAAATTTTGTAACTACCACCGCAATCCAATGAAATGTACTAGCTAATGATGAGACTGCAAATTTCACCACGTTCCAGGAACTGTGTGTGTGTGTACAGAAACTGTGAGATATGCGGAGTGTCAGAAATCAGAAATCGAGGTCATTGAAGCTTCCATTCCATGCTGCAGCTTCACGAAAGAACTATCCCATTGTCAATCTCAGACAGGACGACACGGGATACATCAAAAATGTTTAGTTTCACCACAAATTGTTGGGTTTATCTTGAAAAATACAAGACAATCCTGAAGTGAAACTTTCCTGGGCCTCCTAAGGTCGTGGCTTCTGTTATCAGGAAGAAGGAATGCTCTAATAGGAAATAAGTTGTGGCTTAGAAAAATAAAAACTCTCAACCTTTCTCATTCCAGGAACAAAGTGCGAAAATCTTCTGGAAACTACACATTATTTACGCATAAATGGAAGAGGTACTAATTTGTATTTAGAAAGTATGGGGTTAACAAAGTAATTGTGTATGTTTGCCCCCATTATCATTTCACTCTGCGATAAGAATTCTAAAACATGAAAAATGCACAGTGCCTAGCCTGCCTTTCTTCCAAACAGAATGGAGATCTTAAGGGGCAAAGTGCCTGGAAAAGGACTTTGTAATATCAAAAATAACAAATGTACAAGATCACCATTTGTTATTTCCTAAGTTTCCAAATTAAAACATCCTCCCAGACATTAGAGATGAAGCTAGCTGTCTGGGTGTTAAGAAATAAACAAGTAAGTTATTCTTATAGAAGAACTGGGAACATGACGCAGAATCGGCAAAGTTATAAACTCACTCTCTTCAATTCCCCTTTGAGTAACATGTGTAGCCTCTGTCACTAATAGCTGAACTCTAGAAACACTGAGTGAGTGAACAATGTTGAACAAGTCTTTTCACCCCTGTCTTGCCTCATGATTCTCCTTTGCATTGAGAGATAAATATTTTACTAATCTCTCATATTTGTTGTGAAGATAAGATGAGTTAATACATGAATAGTTTTTAGAGTCTTGCCTGGCACACATGATTGTCATTGAGTTGATGCCAACACATGGCATGTGCATGTGCAATAGAATGAAGCATTGCCTGATGCTGCAATACCTTCATGATCACTGGTAGGCTTGTGTCTATAGTGGTGGCCACAGTATATTTCTAGTGCCTTCCAAACTACGGAGCTCATCTTTCAGCACTCTCGTAATATGTGTGCTTGATGCATACAGCATGTACTATATTAGTTAGATCATTTCAGGAAGTCTGTCCCTAAGTAGACCACCAGTAAGTTGCTATTAGTTATTGTTATCAGAGTCAATGTATATTTGCTGAGATCCCAATAGATTTTACTCTTTCCCATTATACCACAGAGATTGTGGCATTTTAAATCTTTTAAAGTATTTTTGAAATATCACTCATTAAATCCAACATCGCATAATTGCTTTCTAGATTAATTTGAATATATATGTTTGAAGATGCTTTGAAGGATTTGATAGATTAGGATTTTTGAAATAATTAAATATTTTATTATTATAATTAAGAACTCATATCAATTACAGTTACAGTTTGGTTCTGCTATCGCTTGAAAATATTAGTATAAACCAGGTCTTCGAGGGGGGAGTGGGGAGGGAGGGAAAAAAAAAAGAGGACCTGATGTGGAGGGCTTAAGTGGAGAGCAAAGGCTTTGAGAGTGATTAGGGCAAAGAATGTACGGATGTGCTTTATACAATTGATGTATGTATATGTATGGATTGTGATAAGAGTTGTATGAGCCCCTAATAAAATGTTTTGAAAAAAACCAAAAAACCAGGTCTTCATTTGTGATATGTGGCACCACTAAAATTCACTTGGCTTGAACTTAATTTCCTTGAACTTAGTGCAGTTGAATCAATGTTGACTCTTAGAGACCATAAAGGGCAGGGTAGAGTGGTCCTTGTGAGTTTCTGAAGTTGCAAATCTTTATGGGAGTAGGAAGTTTCATCTTTGACCTGAGGTGAACGTGCTTTCAAACTGCTGGCCTTGCAAATAACAGGCAACCATTTCACCACAAGGACTCTTTACATGGCTTCCAGGCACTAAGACATTTTCAGCATCAAGCCAGAAAGCATACATACAAATGCTCATTACTTGTATTCCATTCTATTTTCTGTTGAAAGAAACCAAAAGAGGACCAAATGAACAATTTCACAACATTCACAGTTTACTGGGGGGGCGGGGGGCAGGAGTTGGGGGTTGGGGGTTAGGGGTGAGGTGGGGGGAAGTTTTCTATCTTGAATCAGTTCAACAGGTTAGTTTTATGTAGTTTATGATTGGTGCCTTGTGAGTCTACAAAGAAATACTGGACTCTTTTCTTTATGGAATTTATATTTTCATAAGGTAGGCAATTATGACAATTGAACTAATCATAGGAAAATAAAGCACATAAATACAAATGGCATAAAGTCAAGTTCCTAAGTAGAAAATATAGGCAATAAAAAGTGTAACACAAGGAAGCCAATTTTCATGTTAATATATATTTCCTACAGGAGATAAAACTTACAATGGGTCTTGGAAGTAGGTGGATGTTTAATATATTCCAGTCAATGGAAGCCACAGACAATAATGTTACGATGTTTTCTCCAGTGGCCTATTTATAAAAATAAATGAAGTGGGCGGCAAAGATTCAACTAAACTAAATTTAAGATTAAAAAAAGCGTGCATTTCTCATTTTTTGACCAACCACAATGCATGAAAATTTAAGGAAGAAACAACACAAACATAAGAGCAACTTTTGTTTCACAAACTTTTTTGGCCTTCAAAGTGGTCAAAACATAAAAAAGCTTTGCTATATAGAAAACTCCTTTTATGATTACTAAGCATAAATTACTTACAGGAATTGTCATATACTCTCAAAGTTCAGGCTGTCACCTCTGGTACAAAGTGAGGACACAACCTACGCTGCTTCTTTGTACCGAGTGATGGTTAGGAGTCATGTGAAATATTTTTTTTCTCTTTACTTGTTTTCTTCTGAATGACAGCAACATGGGTTTTTGGCTTTATTTACCCTGATGTATTTAAATCAAGTTATAAAACTAATGTATTAAAATGAAAACTAAATCCAAACCAGATTCTTCCGGCTGCTGTGACTTATTAGACCAATTGGTCTTTGTCTGTACCTAGTTAGCCTAGTGAGTTAGAACACAGATCGACTTATGTCAAGATCAAGGGCTTAATCGTGCTGGCCTACTTATCACTGTTCCATTCCATAGACAGAACTATACCTACACCCTAGTCAGAGCCACAGGACTGAATTTCCCTTGTCAGAAGTTGACAGACAGCATGAATATGGATTAATCTAGATCTGCCATTACTACTGGAAAAATTAGCAAAGAAATGGGCAGTAAACTCAAGGTACATCTTGAACTAAGAGTTCATAGTTATGATCTCTCACTAAAAACAGATTATTATTTGGTTAGGTGCATACTCTTTGATCCCTTTTGAATATAAGTCACCTCACTTCTGAATGCACAGCCTCCAAATTGGGGGTTCTATTATTAAATGTATATAAAATGTATGCATTCAGGAGTACTAGAATTTTCTGTAAAGTTATGAAGTCATGCTGAAAATATATGAAATTCTGCAAAACTCATCAAAGAAAGCAAAATTTTACTGATAAACCCTGTGAAATTCTCTACAGGGAGAACACAATAAATAATGATTTCATGGAGTGTGTGTTAATGGTAGATACTAAAGCCAGAGTGTTTCTTCGAAGTAAACATGACCAGGGCTTTAGATCACTTACTTTGCATATGTAATCAGAAAACCATTTGGTATTAAATGCAACATGTTTGGTAACATAGGAGATTAGTGAAAATGAAAGAACTTCTTAGTAAGATGGATTGACACTACTGACATAAAAATGGACTCAGACATATCAAAGATCTTAAAAGGAGCTACCGCTCAAAAAAGAAAAGTTCTATTCTTGGAAACAGTTTTCAAATTCATCAATTTGGATGGCAGAAAACACCTTCCTGATTTTTTTTTCTTCACCTCTTCTATGTCCTCAAATGGCGCTCCTTTCATGTCCCTCTTCATTAATGGAAACAAAAAGAAGTCTCAGAGAGTGCGGCCAGATGAGTAAGGTGTGTGAGGCAAGACATGCTGTTCTTTGCCAAAACTGGCACACTGACATGGTAGTGCAAGTGGTTACAGGAGCAGATGCATTGTTGTGGTGGCAAAACCAATCCCTGTCTGCAATAAATCAGGCCTTTTATGTCATACACTGTAATGCAATCTTTTCAGAATCTGTAAATAGAAAGCTTGATTAACAGTCTGAGAACCTTTTGGAACAAACTCCAAATGCACTAAGAGTCCACATTATCATCCATTAAGTAAGTTGATGCATGTCCAGAAGGAGGCTCATCGTCAATTGACATTTCATCTCTTTTGAAATGAGAAAACCATTCATGCACTTGAGTTTTTTCCCACAGCACTCTCCTTCTAAGCATCACAATAGGTTATGTGCCATTTTTTCCCAACCAAGAAAAACAATTTCACAGCCATATGCTTTTCTCTTAAAACAAGGTTCGAGCAAAACTGATTTATGAAAACATTCACTGTGACCAGAGAAGCTTCCTAGGCAGTGCCCCTGCATGCACTAACTCATAGCAAGTTGCTGCTCAATGCTCGTCTAGATGGGAAAATGCATACTAGAAAGCTCAGCTCTGCCCAGCACAATTCTGTTCAGGACTGGGGTAGTGACGTCACAGGACTGCTGTGAAAAAGCAGTTGCAATTTTTCTGTGTCTTCAATAAAACAATCTCACAGCCATTGAGTCCATTGCAACTGAGAGCAAGCCTCTAGGACTGTGCAGCACTGCTCCTGTGGTTCCTGGCACTGTCAATGTTTACAGAATCCAGTCCTTCCCCCTGGACTGCTAACTTTTCAGTTAGCGACCCAGGGCATAACCCATGATGGAACCAAGACCCAGGAAGTATCTTTAGAGTTATTTAAAATCTTATTTTTATCAAACAGAGCCAAACATGAAATATATCCAATGTCCCAATTATTGATTGTTAATAGATAAGGCTCACTTAGTCTGGGAGGGTCTTTAAGTAAAGTCATCAAATTGTAATCAGTACTGTGTACACCAAACTAAGATTGCCAACAACCAAATGGTAAATCAAAATTGTTGAATCTCAGAAGGAACTATTTACTAAATGTTAAAAAAAATATTGGAAAAGAGTCATCTTGAATCACATCGCAAATTTAAAAAAATCTACTCAATGTCTATGAAATTCTTGTAAGTAATCTTTTTTAAATGTATATGAGCTTACTAATGAAATCTTACCAGGCTGGACATGATAGAGGGAAAATACATTACAGATATGTCCCATGCTTGACTCTCTCGTGCTCTACTTCTTAGGCAGGATGATTTACTTGCGTATTTAGATCAGAACTCTAAAAAAGATCCCCAAATTATGTCCCCCCCCAATTTTTCCAGTTATCCTCAGATCTTCTTAATCATTTTTACCTATTTCACAAGTTACTGAGGTAGATTTTAACAATAGACCAATATTTTAAAGTTCAAAGTTGCTCTCGTGATGCAGTCTCAAGCCAGAGGCCAATGGTTTTAACCCACCAGTGGTTTCTTGGGAGAGAGATGAGACGTTCGGCTTCCATGAGGATTACAGCCTGGGAACACCTGTGAGGCAGTTCTACTCAGTCCTAGAGGTTTTGCTGTGAATCAAAAACCAGTCAAAGGCAGCGGATTTTGATTTGGGTTTAAAGATCAGCATGTATCGTTTTCACCTTGGTTTGTTTTATATGCATTCTATAGTCATCCTTACAGAACCCTATGCGTGCTTCAGTTTAAAATTGTTGTTGCTCTTATTGTGAACATACAAAGCAAACATATACCAATTCCGTAGCTTCTCTATGTATAACTCAGGTACATTGATGTCATTCTTGTATCTGTTTCTGATTTATTCTTTTCCCCATTAACGAAAGGAAAATGAAGCTTAGAGTTGTGTCTGATATCAAATTAGGTGTTCTTAGTTGTTATCTAGTTGATTCCAACTCATAGCAATCTTCGATGTAGAAACCATTTATTATTAGGTAATACGGTAACAGGGAACAGGTTAACTGATAAAAACAACGAACACCCAGGGGTTTGGGAGTCAGACTTGAAGTCAAATCCCTATCTCCTCATCAACTAGATGATCAATAAAAAAGTGCTTATTTTCTAGTCACTAACCTTTTTTTTATGTAAAATGTTGCTGTCAACTACTTCATTGAGTCATTGGGAGAATTAAATGAATGAGAACAATGAAATCTTAATCTCATTTGCAGTTCCTCAAAAACATGAGTTCCCTGTATCTTCCCCCATGAAAATACCATCGTTATAGAGTCTGTAATATAGACAGACACCTGATCTTCCAGAACACTCTTTTAATTACCCTTCTTTCTATTATAAATAGGGAGCCTTGGTGATGTAAAGGGTTCTGCTTTGGGCTGTTAACCCAGGTTTGTGGTTCGCATCCATTAGGCACTTCTCCTGAAAAATAAGTGGCTATACGTTGCCATCGAGATTTACATTATCAGAAACTCTATACAGAATTACTATAGGTCTGAATTTCCTCCATGGCAGTGGGTTTCTCCCATTAAAGCTTGTGTTTAAATACTTTTACATGATCTAACAAATTTATGTTTCGGTTCTAAAACAGTAAAAATCTACTCCTGAAAAAAATCAATTTCAACAAATTTGACTATGTTGACCACTATATGCCCCAAAGATTATTCCTGAATGAGGCCTAACATAATTTAGCAAATCATTCAATTATTGTTTGTTAAAGAGCTATTAGATTCCAAGATATCATAGGGTATAAAATTCACACTGGTAGGTGTTGTTTGTGTTCAGGTTTTGTGGATTATTTGGGGGAGAAGGGGGAGAAAGTAACAAAACATTTGTATTTCAAGTCATGTTTGTTGCTAAGAAGGGAAAGATCAGTCTGTTTTTTGGAGAGAATAAAGATTTGAGGCCTTAATCTCTTATTGTCTGAGTTGGTCTAAATTCCTGTATGCCCCTCTCACATTTCTACTAATTTGTCTGTCTCTTGAGTATGATTTTAGTATTTAAAATTTTGCATATTTCTTTAAGAGATAGGGCTCTTAACCAATATCTCATTGTATAAACCTAAAAAGAAGGCAATTTTTTTCTGATGGGGAGGCCACATGCAATGACACTGATTGCAGGAGGAAAGCCAAATCAGTAAGCGTGTAAGCATCTCAGTGCTGGCAGGGGTCTCCACACGGCTGCTCCAGCACCCAGGGTTGCATTGGGGTAGGCAAATATGACTTCTCCTCTGGGATGTATTTCAGGAAGTGAGCCTTGCCAGCTGAAACAGGGAATTGGCTAAGACAGCTGCACCTGGTCCAACCATCAGAAAGCAAGAGACCTGAGATCTAGCAAGGCAAGGCTCACCGAGCCGTTTATCTCTCCGTCCTTCAATTAATCCCACATGTGTTTATCAGCCAGGTTGGCATAATAAACCTTAACTATCTCAACCCACTCCTTGCCAACTTAGCACCTGTACACAATTCTTTAACCTAACAATTGCAGTTAAGTGAACACCTACACCTTGAACCTATAATCCTATGAATATATTCCCCTACCTTTGAAAGTTTTTAAGCCAACTACTTCATGCCTTTATTCCCCCAATTTTGGATATCCAATTTCTATACTGTCTGCCTACATCAACCCAGTGCTCTGAGGAGACAATCATATTTTTCAACATGAAGTATCTTCAGCCCAGTTGGAACCTTGTGAAGTCTGCATCCATAAGCAAAGTCAAATCTAGACAGGCTATCCATAAAGTCAGCAACAATATGCACCAGTTCACAGGCTCAAAAATCTCTTCATCTGGTCGGGTTCTGGTCAACTCTATGTGGCTGCCTCACTTAGCCTCCCCAGGGTGCCCATTGGTCATTTTGCCTTTAGACCACAGGCTTAACCAATACTCAACAAGCCTAGCCCCCTCATGCTAGGTCATGATCTTTAGACCTTCTTTTCTGTAGACCAATCCCCCAGGTGTCATGTCCAAACTCAACGCATCTTTTTATTCCTGAATTTCTCCCACTTCCACTCAACAAGTAGATCCAGGTGGTCACCTAGCAAGCCTTTCAGCCTGCCCACAGACTCGAGAGGAGTTTTCATCATGGTTTCAGATTTTTTCCAGCTTCTGGCAAAGACTACTGGTTTCTGAGTACTCCAAATAGCTGAGTGGGTCATATCTTTTCAAAGTGATCTTTGCAAACCTGGCCTAACCCCTTTCTTAAAGATTATATTTTAACGACTGAAGGAAGGTGGGCTTACAAACTTTCTATTTTCATACTTCCCATATTTTTCCCAGAAAACAACAGAATAAACAATGTGGCTTCATCTGACCTCTGGCTAGACAAAGAAGAAAATCCACCATGAGGGAGAGGTTAAACAAACATCTACTCAACATCTTATGATTTGTTTCTCCAGTACTACATTCCTGGTACCATATTGTGTTAGTTTGGGTAAACTAGGGAAACAAATCCACAGAAACTCATATATATATATGAGAGAGTTTTATATAAAGGTAAGCATCCCAACCCTGTCCATTTACCCCTCTTCCCTTTAAGTAATCCTACATGTGTTTATCGGCCAGGTTGGCACCATAAACCTTAGCTATGAGAGATGGAAATCTTTTATTTAAAAGTATACAGACCCAATGGCACTATGGTAATGCAGTACTTAAAGTTATGGCCTCTGATAGGTGAGTATTTGAACCAAGCAGTTCCTCTGTGGATGCAAGGTGTGACATTCTGCTTCCATAAAGAAGCAACAAAGTCCACATGGAAGAAACACACCAGCCTGTGTGACCACGAGCTGTCAAAGGGATCAGGTATTAAGCATCAAGGAACATAAAATCATATCATTGAAAAGGTGGGGGAATCCAGGACAGATGACTCCTCCAGAACCAGTGATGAGAGTGGTGATGCCTGGAGGGTGGAGGGAATGTGGGGTAGAAAGGGGGAATTGATTACAGGAATTTACACATAGCCTCATCCCTGGGGGAGGGACAGCAGAGAAGAGGTCAGGGGGAGATGTCAGACAGTGTAATATATGACAAAGTAATAATATATGAATGATGAAGGGTTCACGAGGTGGGGGGCGTGGGGAGGAAGGGAGAAAATGAACAGCAGATATTGAGGGCTCAAGTAGAAGGCAAATGTTTTGAGAATGATGATGGCAACAAATGTGCACATGTGTTTGACACAATGGATGTATGTATGGATTGTGATCAGAATTGTACGAGCCCCCAATAAAATGATTAAAAAAAGATTTATATCCATGGCCATTTGATGGTTGATAATGAGTTTGAATCAACTCACCTATAATGTGCTTTGAGGATATGATTTTATAAGGATATATGATGAAGATAATTAATTAGACAAAAGGCAGATTTTTTAAAAAGATGTGATTCCCTGAAGCATCAGGAAAGAATGAGATGGATAATATAGCACTAAGGTTGAGCCTTTGATCGGATGAGAGGGCAAGGCAGGGAGAAGGTAATAAGTCTAGCCCCACTCACTGCCATCAAGTCCATTCTGATGACAGACAGGGTTTTCACACTGAAAGCAGAGAGATAAGAAAGTTCCAATCTGATTGCTGATATTTTTCTCAATAAGTTCTAAAGCAGTAGCAGAGTGAGAATCAAAAAGGAAAAGAGGTGAATTTGCCAAGTAGGAGTTGTAGAGGAGGTGCGTGAGCATGGAGGCCAACATGAAACAACTACATGCTTGGGCTTTCAGAAGAGCCACGGAAGGCAGGTAATCCTGCAGGGCACCTGAATAAGATGTCTTATTGATTTGTGTGTATATTTTGGTCTCCCCTTTTATTTTCCAGGAACTTTGGTAGCATTGTGGATTAGGCATTGGACTATGAGCCCTAAGGTTGATACTTCAAATCTACCAGCTGCCTCAAGAGAGCATAATGGCAGTGTTCTCAGTAAAGCTTTACAGTCTCAGGAAGTCTACACAGGGTCCCTGTGTGTAGGAATGGACCCAATTGCAGTGGACTTTATTTGAATTTGTTTTCGTGTGTTCCTCCTTTCTATCCCACTGCGGTAATTGATGCACACTTATATCCATGCAGTCAGTGTTCTTCCATGGCCTCAGAACTTTAGATGTTGCTGCAGCTGTTCTGAGCTCACCTTCCCAATTGGATGAGAAATCTGCAGGGCACAGGTGGCCTCCTGGCTGGAAACATATGCCCTTCATTGTAGCTATCACTCAACCCCTTATTAAAACCTACTGCTTTCCGGAGGATTCCAACCTATGTAGGGTTGTTGAGACATCACCTCATTAAATGACTGTATCAGACTCCTATGGCTACTGTAGTACATCATCCTAAATTTTGTAACTTAAAACAATACAGATGGCATTACAGAATGACAGGATTGTGTTCATTTGAAAGCTCCGGTGGAGTCTGCTGTCTTGTCTTTTCTAGCTTCTGTAGTTGTTCCTCCTCCTCAATTTACGGCTCCTATGGAACTGCCACGGCACCGATGTCTGGTAGACATTTTCACATATCAGTTTCACAGATCACAATCATCAGAGTAATTAATGACAATATATATTTAAAATCAGCTGGTTAATAACTTCAACTTCCCTTTTACCATATAACATAACATATTCACAGGTTTCAGAAATTAGAGTGTGGACATTTTGAGGGGATAGTATTTTGCTTATCCAGGTTATGTTTATATACTCAAGATTTGGGGCTTCCATGCCCAGTCTAGTCATCCATATCCTTGTTTCTTCCTCTGGGCTGTGTTACCAGTGCACCTACCACCAGAGGACGAGCTAAGAGTCAGTGTATCTGTAGTTTGGGGAGGCACATGGAGGCAGAGGTAGAGATGTCTGTGCATGTGGACTACAAATCCCATATGTTTGCTATTGCTGGGCCAGTGAGCTAAGGAGGACTTGGCTGTCATTATTTTAAAAAGAACATGTTTCCTCTTCCTCGTTCCTAGCTCAAGAGGCATTAGCAAAATCTACTACAAATTGTCACTGTAAACAAAATATATTTGAGGCTTCACTACATCACAGTTGAAAATCTTGGAAACATCTTGAGAAATTTGGTTAGTGACGGCAGAAAGTCAGTGATTATTAACTCTTGATTAAAAAAACAAATGAAATTAAAGTGGCTAGTGAAGAAAATCATAAAAAGGAAAAACACAGAAAAGAAGTGGAAGACACACACACAACATGCATGTGTATACAAACAAATCTGTTTGTTTACCCAGAAAAACCTTTAAAAGCCAGAGCATGTATAGTTAGAGCAGAAATCTGTCAGAGAAAAAACAAACAAATATTTTCCACTAACAGAGAGTGACAGACAAGTGGTAAGATGTCCATCAAAGGCAGAGGCAGAAAATATTTGAGACCTGCAGAACAAGATCGTCCTGCTTGATTATGGCTATCCTAGATTTCACTGTCTATTTTTATCAGTGGGTGAAGGCGCCCTAGTGATGCAGTGGTCAATTGCTTGGTTGCTCACCAAAAGGCGGGGAGTTCAAACACACAAGCAGACAGGCCTTGGGCATCGATTGTTGTCAAGACCAAGGGAATAGTACAGGGACAATTAGGCTCTGGGTTGCTGTACATTGAAATGGACTGGATGAAACACTACTAAACACCAATGAAAGGGTGATAAAAAGAGCCCTGAACTAAGAGTCAGTGACTAATGCTCTTGGTTGCCCTTCTGCTAACAATTCCCTAGCAGTGTTTACTTAGGCCGAAGGTGTGCTCCTTGAGGACAAAAGGCAGAGAATGTTTCTGATTCTTCTCCATTCTAGAAGCCTAAGCATCTACCCAGGTGCTTCTGCTTTCCTATCACAATGACAATTGAGTTCTCATCACCAAATTGTTCTCAATTTTATTAATGAGTGAAATACTACAGACGTTTGGTAAGAAATTTTTTCTCTTTTTATGTTTTTCATTCTTCCTCTAAAGTTTAATTCTGGAAACATAATCATTTATTATTTTCTCATTTCCTTCCCTCAGTAAAATATAGAAACAAAGAAACATACTCAAAGCATACTTCCTGCATTGCAGGAAGATTTGGTGAAACAACCAAACTTTTGTGCAGGCCTTGCTGTTGTTGTGTCACTCGGGGTCAAGGATGGCTCCTGCTCCTGATGCACAGTCATTAAATGCTTGACTGCCGGGAAGAGCTCTAGCCAGCTAGGAAACCCCATGTGGTGATTGTACTCCATCCTTCAGAACAGTGTCCTCAACCTTCCTTATGCCACCACCCTTTAATATAGTTCCTCATGTTGTGGTGACCCCCAACCATAAAATTATTTTCGTTACTACTTCTTAACTGTGATTTTGCAACTGCTATGAATTGGGCGACCCCTGTGAAAGGGTCATTTGACTCCCAAAGGGGTCGTGACCCAAAAGTTGAGAACCACTGCTTTAGAATCACTATGTGTTATAACTTGGTGGAATCAGGAATTGCATCTTTATCAAGCAGTAAGTACTTGAACCACACTAGGAATGATTCAGTTCATTTGGTTATCACCAAAGTCAGTGGTTCAAACCCACCAGCAACTACAAGGGAGAAAGATAAGGCTAGCTAGTGGTTCCTGTAAACAATAACAGTCTTGGTAACCTTAAGGAGCAGTTTGATTCTGGCCTGTATGAGTAAGAATTGAGTAGAAGCTATGGTTTATTTAGAGGCAATGTAGGGGTCCTAGTGGTACAGAGATTAAGTACTCAGTTATTAATTCAAAGGTTGAATGTTTGAACCCACTAGCTGCTCCACCATGGGGAAAGAGATGTGGTAGTCATCTTCTGTAAATATTTAGGGGCTGGAAACCCTATAGGTAAGTTCTACTCTGTCCTATACATTTCTGTGAGTCTTAATCAACTCAAATGCAATGGGTTGAGACATGATGTAGACACGGAGAGAAGATATTGGTAGAAGGTATGAGCATCTGGAATCTATTTTCAACTCAACTTCAGGTAAAAAATTACATATTGAACACAACATTTCCATTAGCAGACAACCATGTGAACCATTTGCACCACCCAGTGACAGATTTTGGGAAAGGTAGTAATATAAATTTAGCATAAAATGGTATCAGTTTTATTGATACTCCCTCACAACAAAGTACACAATGTACAACTTATGGCATAAGTCCTCATTAAACATAATTTTAAAACATTCAATAGATGAAAGAAAAGGTGAATGAATAAGGACTATTATGTGGTGTAGTGGTTACATGCTGGTGATCTGCCTGGTTGGCTCTTAAAAACCACTAGCAGCTCCACAGGAGAAAGACTGGTTTTTCTACTCCTGTAAACAGCTACAATCTCAGAAACCCACAGGGGGTCACAATGAGTCAGTATTGTCTCCATTGTAGAGAGAGAGAGGGAGAGGGAAGGAGGGTGGGAGGAGGAGATATAGATTGAGAGAAATGAGAGAGAGAGAGAGAGAGAGAGAGAGAGAGAGAGAGAGAGAGAGAGAGAGAGAGAGAGAGAGAGAGTGTAGCAAAGGAGTAGTTTAATTGGTTAAGTACTTGGCTGCCAATTTAAAGGTTGACTGTTCAAACCCTCTTCAGGTATCTTGGATGTAAGCCCTGGTGATGTACTTGCCAAATATCACAGTCATTAAAAACCCTATTTTGACACTTATGGAGTTCCTGTGAGTCAGCATCAGTGCCACCACTGACAAGAGGTTTGGTTTATTGGTAAATATGGAAATAAAGATTTACTATTTTATTATTATCAGGGATCAGACCCTAGAAAAGGCTATTATACATTTTCAAACAGAGTCAGCAGGGTCTAAAAAAAGAAGAGGAACACTGAGATGGATCGACACCATGGTTGCAACAGTGTGCTCAGAAATAACATCAGTCATAAGAATTGTGAAGTGTTTCACTTTGTTGTACAGGGGTCACTGTAGGAGCCCTGTTGGCTTAGTGGGTTGTGTTTTAGGCTGTTTAGTGCTAGGTCAGTAGTTTGAATACACCAGTCATTCCAAAACATAAAGATGAGGTTTTCTGCTTTGACAAAGAGTCACAACCCTGGAAATCTAGGCCAGTTCTACTCTGTCCCATAGTCGGAATGTCTCATCGTTCCAATGAGTTGGCATGAGCTGAATGGCAATGGGTGTAGTCACTGTGTGTTGGAAGTTACCCTACAACACCTACCAACAAAAACGGCATGCGTTTATGATAGATTGGGCGTGAACGTGTGTACAGAGATTTACACCCTGTTAGTAGATCACAGAAGGCTGCTGCGTTTGAGCCAGCTCAGTCGCACCTAACACACAACAGTCTAGATATATAAATCACAAATCACAATGACTCTCCAGAACAGAGTAAACTTGCTCCACGGTGTTTCTAAGGCTATCAATCTGTGGAGAAGCAGAATGAAACACATTTCACCCCTGTGGCGGGTTCCAATTCCCGCCCTTTGGGTTCTCAGCCACACTTATGGGCTCCCCAGCAGGAGCTCCTCCCAAATAACACAGGGGCAGAGTTTATGAGACACCCGGAGGCTGATCTTTCCTCTTAGGAAGGAGCGAATCTACTAAACTAAGAGAGCTTGTCTGTGTCATAAAAAAAGTGTAGCTATTTAAAATGATAGCAAAAGCCAGAGCTCAAGTTCGCTCATTTATAAGCCCAAATCTTTTGTAGTTTGCATGATTATCTTGAAATATTCCTAAAGGTAGGTATTTTGCTTTTGTCCTCGCCCCCCCTCTTTTGAGGAGGACGGCTATAAACATATAAAACCTTAAATAAAGGCGAATAAACCAACATTAAGATAATAGTTACGTGAGTTTAAGCAAGTGTTGTTTTGTAGAAAACAGGAGGGAAAAGACCAAACCAAATCGAAGAACGTCCCACACTGAAAACTTACACGGAGGTGGGTAAAAATTGTGTTTCACGACTGTTTTGCGTGCAAGCAGAGTATGACTTTCACTGGAGTAAATCCCTATCTATCTTTCTATCTATCTATCTATCTATCTATCTATCTATCTATCTATCTATCTATCTATCTATCTATCTATCTATCTATCTATCTATCTATCCATCCATCTATCCATCCTTTCTGGTTTTGTGTTACCTCTTTGCACATTTTGCTCCTGGATGGGATGGCTCTCGCCCTTGAGATGGTGGTCCCTGGAAAAATCGAAACAGAACCAAACCAAGGTCCTCTGGGTTAAGTGGTCTCCAGGTGGCGGCCAGGTGACCCAGATGGGTTGGGAACGCAGGGAGTTTGGAGGGTGCGGAGCCTCTCACACACCATCCCCTCCCATAGCGGCCCCCCTGCTGGGAGGCGGAGCGCGCTGCAAACTTTGCTCCAATCGCAGGCTGCAGGCCCTCCCCGAAGTCCCCCTGCTGGGTGACGCGCTGGCCAGGGACCGGGTCGGCGGAACTTCGCGAAGCCCCGCGTCCCAGGCGGCCCCGGCGAAGTGCTCGCCCTTTCCCCGAGCGCCCCCTCTCCTGCCCGGCCCTGCCCAGCCCGCGCCGGCGGGGGACGAGCCGCGCGCCCGCCCCCGGGCCCCCCACCCCCCGGCCACCCCCGGGGACCCCCGGCCCGAGGCTGCGGCTGCGGCCCGGGCTCGCGCGGCACGGCCACGGCGCTGCCCTCCCGGAGCGGCGCGCTGCTGGGTCTCCGGCGCGCGGGGGGCCCGCGCGTCGCCCCGCCGCTCCCTAAGCGCGGGCAGCGGGGCACCCGGAGGGGCTGAAGATGAAGGTGCCCGCGCTGGGGCCCCCGCCGACTGCCAATCCCTCCCGAGCCCGCGCCCCGAGCGCAGCCCCGGGCCGCCGAGGACCCGCCTTCGCCGCGGCGGCGGCTGGAGCAGTGACAGCGGTGGCGGCGGCGGCGGCGCTCCTCCCGCGGGCGCGTAGCGCGGCGGCCGCAGCTCGGGGCCCGCGGCCGTCCCGGCTGCCATGAGTTGTGCGGAGGTGATGCATCACCCCCAGCCGTATGGAGCGTCCCAGTACCTGGCCAACCCCGTGGCAGCTGCAACCTGCCCCACAGCCTACTACCATCCGGTGCCCCAACCTGGCCAGCAGGTGAGTCACCGGCCGGGCAGCCTGCCGGGGGCGGGGGCCAGGGGCACCCAGAGTATCGGTCTGGGGCTCCCGCGGTGCCCGGCGGACGGGTGCCTGGGAAGATGCTCTGAGACTGCGGAAGGCGGCAGACCCGGTGGGAGAGGCTCCTGGAAGGGCCGAGCTGAGCGGCCGGACTGGCTGGGTGGGGATTCCTGGGCAGGGAGTACCTGACTGAGGACTTCAGGGACCTGTTGTCACCAGAAGCCAGAGGTGGGTCCTCCCTGCCACCTAGCTTTAGGGCTCAGTTCTCTGAAGGTCACCCAGGGCACCTGTCTTAGGAATATGTGAGTAAACGACCTTTAAACCATTTACTTTGTTGCCTGTGGAAAGGTGGAGGGGTTCGCGGTTTTCGTGAGAAGGCGAAGGCAGCGTGTATGCCTCAGGATGGCGGCCACTTGGACAGTGTTCTTAAGTAAACCTTTCTGGGACGTGATTGACTGGACAGGGCTCTCAGATGTTACTAGAACTTCCCCCGAAAGTCCGATCCCCCTTAGAGTGGGATTTTAGAGGGCTGACATGGATCCTACAGGTCCTCATCAATCTAACGCCAACATCGGTTTTTTTAGAGAAAATGATCAGTTTGTTGAAAGTGTGTCTGCCCCCCCACCCCAGCAAAGAGGCAAGCTATGCAAAGTGTGGAAGCCGCGTCTTTTATGTGCCAAGAGTGGATGAGAAAGCTGGGGGGAGAAGGGAAGTAGAAATGGGGGTGATCATGTAATTTAGATCATAGAGTTAGTTTAGAGGAGTAGAGTTTGGGGAGATTTGTCATTGGATATCCTTGGCATCCCTTATCCACAAGCGAAGTATATCCAGGCTAAGGCAGGTCTTCATAAAGCACATGTGTGCATATGTGGCAAGGGCCTATTCCAGAAGGGGGTCCCCAGGCTCTGCCAAGCATCGTGGATTGATTTGGACTTCACAACCACATTTTATAAGCTCTGAAATGGAGACTTATTTATAGGAACTGGGTAAGGTTAAGAAATTAGCATCCACAGAAATGAAAGGTGCACTTTTTTTTAGTTAGGAATAGTAAGCTTTATTGTGATTTTTATGGGTTTGGCCCTTTAATTTATCTGACCTTGTCGTTCCTATATTTCTTCTACCTCTTTCAATGGGCTAGGCTTAGAACCCTACTCTTTGGAAAGGACCCTCGACTTTGGTTTACAATTTAGAGACTGGGAAATTCAGCTGATTCTGCAAGGGTGGATGCCCCAGAGATTGATCAGGGCTAGTAAGGTAAAAAGAGGAAGGAGTTTCTCCCTCTCCCTGTGACTTCTTATTTATTTGCTTATAATCTTCAGCAACTTCTGCATATCAACATAAAATCACTTTTGGGGAGGGTGAAGAAGCATTCAAAAAAAATTATAGGCAGGAATCCAGACTAACACGTTGGTGATATTCTCTGCTTTTCTTGGACTTCAAATATATAAAAAACAAAATTAATGGTGAAAGTCATCTAGGTGCAAAACACGGAAGTGAGACAAATTGAGCCTGTGTATCAGTTCTGTGGGTCTTCTAAATGCTGCATCTCAGATCAACCACGCTTCCCTCCCCTTTCTCTGTACCAGAGACTCTGCAGCAGCAGCAGCAGATGTTGCCCTTTGGTAGATTCTGAATCACAATAACCCTCTAGGACGGAGAACAGCTATGCCACAGCATTGCCAAGGCTTTCCTAGAATCTAGACAGAAGCAGACTGCCACATCTTCTTTCCGCAGAGCAGTTGTGGGCCTTTTGGTTAACATTTGAACACTTAACCACTGTGTTAACAAAGGCTCCTTCAGAGACTGGAGAAGCCTTCAATTATCTACTGGAATGTGGACAAGCAACAGACTCCAACTTTACAAAAACACTCAGAAAAGTACATCTTTTTGCTTTAGAGATCACTAGAACTAGTGTAAAGAGTTGGGTGATTTTCAGAGCATCATGTACTTCCATTAAAATGTGACTCTGTGAAGAGGTATTCGTGTGCTACTTCTTGAACTAGAAAATAAAATTCAGAAAAAATTTAAATGAGCATCCATTAATTATAGTTCTCAATAAGTCAGTACTTCAATTCTTTATGAAACTTTTGCCATAGTCTTAAAATGTAGTCCCTAAATTGCATTCTTTTATTAGAACAACCAATAAGCTGGAAAATGAATTTTTGAAAAAAGTAACTTTAAAAAACTTAAAAAAAGAACTGAAAAAAAAAACCCTTAAGAAAAGTAACTTGAATTGTCCACAATCATATTAGTTTTAATCAACTTTTGCTCCACCATGGGCTTCTGTAGCGCTCACGTAAGAAATAGTCGCTAGGTTGAGTGGATCACAAGACATTAGTTTAGAAGTATGTTTGGAAATTTCCATGTTGCTTAAACTAAAATGGCTTATCTGATATGATTCTCTGTCTCTGTCTCTTTGTCTCTCTGTCTCTTTGCCTCTCTCTTTCTGTGTGTGTGTGTGTGTTTAGGAAAGAAACTATATCTGGCTAGCAAAATGATAAAAAAAAACTTGATAGTGTAACTACTGTTCTTTTACTGTCAAGAGTTTACTTGATGACCTATATTTTCTATTGGAAAAAGAGTAAATCAGGAAATTCTTATCAGGCTGACAGCATTTTTAGACGAATGCGATGCGTGGGTGAAGTGGGACTAATGTTCACTTGGCCCTAATGCAGTCATTTGAGAATACATATTCTGGTTGTTGTTGCATTCCACAAGGTTTGATCATTATAACCCATAAACATTGTTTTCTCCGTCCATGGGAAGTAATCCCTAATAGCAGTGTGCCTGAGAGAAAGGGGAAAAAACCCCCAAGAGTTCTAACTCTTGCTGTGTTTGAAAATTTGTTTGTGTCTCGCAGAAGGGGCAAGGAAAGAAACAAAAAAGTGACAGCGTTTTCAAGACAGTTTAATAGGCATTTATAAAATGCTACAAAAATGAATGTTAAAGTTTTGGGTAACTTCTATATGCAATTTTAGTATTTTGTCTTTCAATTGATTGCTTTCCCCAAATTGTATAGCCCGGAAGCACTTATGAATTAGTCTGTCATAATTGTTCATTATGGTGGATTTCCAATATAAATCTATTTTGCTCTTTTTACTGTCATATAACTTGCATCTTTTTTCTGAAAAAATAGAAACTCCATACTTCAGTCATTGCATATTCTCAACGTTTCCCCTAAAAGCCCACATGTGCACGGGGCATTTTTGATTTAGTTTTCCATGGAAACAGATGGAAAATGGGCAATAGGCGAAGTGCCTTAAAGGCATAGTTAATTGAATATGTATCAGTTTGTCTTAGGGATGTGTCACTTATGCATACAGGAGGCTACCTGAGTCCAAGGAACCTGTGAATGCGTCAGGCAAATGTTTGAGTCTCTGATGTAAATTACAGTACTAGAAATTGCATGGCAGTGCATACACCTTACAATGTGTTTCAGAGAGCATGGACTTTTCTGAAGGGGTGCTTCGCTCCTTGTTCCAAGTGTCCACCATATCCTTATAGCTTGACTATCCCAGCCAGCAGCATCTCCTTCAAAACTCTTGACTAAGATCTATCCCTGACTCTCTTTCTCTCTCTCTCTCTCTCTCTCTCTCTCTCTCTCTCTCTCTCTCTCTCTCTCTCTCTCTCAGTGTGCAATGTCAGCGGAGAGTGTCTGCAGAAAGGAATGCACTTATGTTCTAGGAGAAAGTAGAAACCAACAGAACATTTTTAAATAGGTGTCAGGGAAAATAGTCTGTTGTGCACATCTCCTCCATGCTCATAATGATACTGTGGGGCAGACACAGCAAAGCGTTCACACTTGTGTAGTTTATAAATGAGATGGTGAAAGCAAAGCACAGTGGCCAATTTTCCAAGTGTGCACAGGTGATACCAACAGCATACAAGGTAAAACGTTCCCTCTCTTTGCTCTCTTCAAGGGTGGCTGCTGGGAGATCCTACATGCATGCTTGCACTTAAAGTCATTAAAACCCCATTGGAAGGCAGTTTTCCAGTTATACATTTGTGAAGAGGTTTTGTTTCAGACTCTTTCTCTGGTCTCTGCCCCCTGAGTTAGGTCATAAAACTGCTCAGAGGTTCTGTTTGTCAGGCCAGATCCCTGGGAAGACATAGTTTAACCCTTTCTGAGGCAGATGAGGGGGAAAAAATGGATGTTCTGCAAAGTGTGGCTACAGATGCCAACGTCAATCGGTGGCCGTACGGGGATCACAGGTCCCTGGGTCTCCTTTCCACCATGCCAAATAGTCTCCGAAGCTTTTTCTCTGCTATTGCACAATAGCTTATTTTTTACTTTAATGTTTCAAATCAACTTCTTTGATAAAGAAGATTAATGTGCAGTAGATGTTTTGGCCTTGAAACTTGAAATCCTTTCCAAGTCCTTGGTTGTGTACTTTTTTAAGTTTAGGCATTCCAAAGGCCTTCTGCAAGCATTTACATTATGCTAATGACTTTTGCTATCCATGCTGCGTCCTTGGTTGACGAGGCAGAATATCCATTTAGCAATTGCACATCTATTATTTTAAAAATAAAATCCAGGGAGTAGTATTAGCAGTCAGTTTTCAGTGCCTCATGTATCTTGGGTACTCCAACACATGTTTAGATTGATTAGGAAGAAAGCATACAATATTATCCTAAATAGTTTGAATAGACCCTCAAATTAATTAAGACAGAGGATTTAATATTCTTGAAACTGTAAGCAAAGACTTAAGTGGATTTATAAGCATTCATATGGGACTTCTTTGAGAAATAGCAGCTCCTATAATTCTTCACTACACAAATTAACATGACAGAAGAGACTTAGAAGCTAAACGTGCACTCGGAGTTTCATGCTCCCAGACAAAACACTCAAAGGTAGAGGGGAAAAGAAATCTTAAAATTCCTAAACTCAACTGTTGTCTCTGCTCGTCCATCAGAGTGGAGATGACAATACTTATAGTAAAGGCAGGTATAAAACCATAAGATACATTCATCAAGATCCCTAATAGGGACAAGGAGACACATTTTGGAAACTCAAGGGAAGGTTATTAGGGTGAAACACATGGAAGAGCACTCTAACTGTTGATCTTAGCTGCTGCTGTCTATTTGGCGGCTCCTAGCTCATGGGGACTCAAGCACAAAGGATGGAAACACAGCCCTGTTCTATGTCCATGCTGAATTGGGATCAGAGTGTTTTGCCACAGTGCTTTTTTCCTGGGCTAATGTTCAGAAGTCGATCACCAGGCTTCCCCCACGCCCCTTAGGCACATTTCCACTAACTGAGAGGGTGGCTATTGGCTGGGAATCACGTCTGGGTTTGCTGCCTGGAAAGCTAGAACTATATCATGAACCCCCCAGCCCTTGATAAAATCTCATAAGACACAGGTTGAAAACCGGCCTCTACCAAGGGACATGAGGTTGTTGGGAGAACAGAGCCTCATCTTCAAGCACAGTGCTGTTGGAGGCCACTGAACTGACCTCCTTGGGCAACATCTATGTCTAGGTAATTTTCAATGAGAACATTTCAAATATACACCCGATGTCTAAGGAAGTTTCTAAAGGAAACTTGTGAGTTATGTGACTATCCACTTCTAAAACCTAAGTGTGTTTCCATTCTCATAGGTTTCCCGTTCCCATAGGTCCCTTTCCCAGCTAACTTACACAAACTCCAGAACTGTTCTATGAGGTAATCGATACTGATTTAAAGTATTATCTTCAGGAAGCCATTTTCAATTCAAGAAACCCCCCAAAAACAAGCTCTTTCGTCATGGAATTGCAGGCTCAAGTTGAGACAGCCAAGGGAATAATGTTGGGACAAATTCTATTCTGAGCTCTCCCGAACTCACCTCTTTAAGTAGCTGCTCTCCTGTACTGACTACTCATTTAGGAGGATCCCAAGGGTGATTGGGAGTTTCTGGGTGGTTCAAATGGTTAGCAAGCTCATTTGCTGGCTGGAAGTTTGAGTTTTGCATCTGTGAAACCAGCCTTTGAACCCCCCCAGGGAGCATAGTCCAACTCTCACACATCAGGAGATGCCATGGGCTGAGGTGATCATGACAACTAATTTTAGCAGTGACCTGAACCATTAGCTGCTGATAGATCACTCATAAATATCATAGCCACAGATATTTAAGTGGAGACCATATTTAGGCTATCAATTTAGGCATGTGGCCTTCAGATGGCTAACTGAATCCCTCAATCCCCACGCCCCTTATCACCGATTTTAAGAGAGAAAAAGAATGGCCGAAACACATGCCCTTTCCATTTAACTTGTGCCATTTTAGGGTTCTAAAGATCTTGTCATTGGGAGGGCATTGGGAGGGCATTGGGAGGGCATTGGAAGGGGGGGTTGTCTCAGTGAGAAACCATCCCACTCGCCACCTAAGGAACCATGATTTGGCTTATTATGAATGTAGCCTTCACGTGAATCTGAAGATAGAAGAAGGAAGTGCTATAAGTAATTCTGAAGAATTGGGCTAGATGACCCCGGTCTTCAGTGGTCTGTAGTATATTTTGGGCTAATTTTCCGCAAAACGACAGAGGCAGCTACTGTAAGAAACACAATTAAGTGCTAGCGTGTCTTTAGCTCCAGTATGCTGCTTATGAGGATGGAGGGAGGGAAGGTATCTCGGAGAGAATCACGTCAAAATTCTTCATCTGCCAGAATTGCCAGGCATGTCAGTGACTTGTCCACACTGATGGGACTCGTTATGGCCAAGCCTTTTCTCCCATTCTACTTCTTTCTACTGTCTTGCCTTCCTGTCTGGGTTTCCTTAGAAATGAGGAAACAATTAGTCATTTACCAACTGCTACCTTCCTGTCTTCATAATTTGCATTTTAGGATATTAGCTCTTTGTAAAAATAATCTGATTAATTGGATAACCATAACTCCGAGGTCTTATGTATCATCGCACGTACGATGCTCACCTTACTAATTATGAACAGTTTGAGTTTAAAGAAAGACTGTGCCCTGAATTTTTGTTTCTCCCTTTGCATGATTATTGCCATGAAATAGGAAATAACTTCTAGTTTGATGACTGGATCAATAATAGAAAAACATTTTAATGGCATCATACCTAAGTCTCATAATAAGATGATGCAAACAAACCAACAATGTACCCTTTGGAAACTGGTTTCATTCAAAGGAGTCAGTTTTGAGAGATGAACACATTCCCAAATGATGTGATCATTGCTTGAAACATTTTGGGAATGCAAATTTTGAAATTGCCTTTAAGCCCGTGGCACATTTTTTTTGAATGCTCTCAAACTAGAAAACTGTCATTCTTCAAGGGGGTGAGTTTGATTTAATGATAGAAATCATTTAGAAGTGAGTGTACTCAAAATAGCTCATCTATTAAATAATATTATTTTTGGTTTGCTCTTCTCTACTTTTAACACACACACACACACACACACACACACACACACACACGATCTTGAGGTGTGACTAACAGTGTCTCACAAATTGGCTGTGCTCACATTTCCTAAAAAGGATTTCCAGAAAATCTGTAGGCAGTTGTTTTATGTATCTGGCTTGCCAAGGAATTATGCTTTTTGTAAAATAGGATTTCAGCTTTGTCTAGATGTACATACATTTTAATAGTACTGTTTTATAGTCACCCCTACAGTATGTTTATATCCCTAAAGATACTGTTATATAGATAAATTTAGATGGTCTTTAGTTAGTATGAAATGCCATGCTGACTGTAGGCTTATATTTATTTATGTAATTAACACAAAAATCATATGCTTTTTTCCTTTAGTTTGATTTCTTGGCACATACCATCTAGTCAGACTGAAATAAATTCGAATTCTATCTCTGCCATTTTACTAGTAGATACAGTAAGTAAGTAAATAAATGTTTGCACATATAGATCAGGAATGATTATTCTGACAAGTTGTAACTGTGTGTGTGAATTAAGTGAAATAAAGCATATAAAAAGTCCTCTGACACAGGTTCCCCATCCAAATAGGCTAAGAATTAAAACTCCATCTTAGCTATTTAAAAAGCTATATGTCCCCCAACTGAAGGGAAGGATGATGAAAGGAATGTGGGGTTCCTTAATGAACTTTATAGTTGTAAACGAATTTCCCTGGACGCTAATGATGCATTTTCCTTTCCTTTTTTTTTCCCCCAATGAAAAAGAACTACTGCATTGGGAGAACATAAGCGGGAGAACATAGGCAGGAGAAATTGAAGGGAAAAAAAATAAAAACCAAGAAAACAATAGCAAATGATTCATTAAATTTCTCTTTTCTTTTTTTCAAGGGGAAAAGTTTCCACATATGCACAGTAATCATTTGGCATTTTGTAAGCTTAAGCCTTGGGGAGTTAGTGGTATTTGGCTCCTGACGTGGAAGTCTTTCTCTTGTCAGACACATCCTTTCCCTTGCACATTCCTGGTACACTTTGTTTCTGCTGTGCCTTGTGGCAGGCTTTGAGGCGGTTGGGTATAGATTGCACAGCCTGGACTGACCCTCCTTCCTATTGGCACTTTATCCTCTTCGTGGAGTAGCAGTGAGCAGTGTGGCTATTAACTAGTTCATTACGTCACCTTACCCAAGGATCTTTTTTACCTCGGGAACCGTTGTCATTACTCTGATCATTTTGGGAAGAATCAGTTAATGCACATGGGATAAATAAACTTGTAGTCTTTGACGTCCTCTTTCATAAGTGTATTTCTTGCTAAAGATCCTTCTAAGTTTCTTAAGGAAAGCGTGAACATTTCTGGCAGCTATGAATAGTTTTACGAAATTAATTTGCACGTTAATAAATTATGAAGTAGATTATGGTTTGCTCTTGATTTGGAGATGATAGGCTCCGATGATTTGAGGTTTAATCTAAATATTTTGAATATTACCTAGCATCCCTAAGGACCAAATATCCAACCACAATATGACAGAAGTGTGCAGGAGTTATTGTTGGTGGGTGCCCGTCTGTGCCAGCTCATAATGGCTGCATGTAACAGAGCAGAACTGTCCCAGAGGCTTTTCTTGGCTATGAAATTGATGGAGACATTCTTTGAGCTACTGGCAGGGTTTGAATTCCTAACCTCTCGGTTAGCAGCCAAGCTTAACTATTATGCCACTAAGGATTATTTTACTTGGTTTACAAAAGAAAGACAAATAATTTATTTGTGCTTTAATAAATATATGTGTATATGTATTATGTAGATGTGTAAGAATACCAATAGGTGCATAATCTATTGACCCATTGTTGATTTTTAGAAAATAAGCTAATGATGGCTATTGGCAAGCAGAACTCACTCACTTCTTTCCCATTAAAAATGCGTGGATTTTAGTTAATATCTTGGTATCCAATCAGTCAAGCAATAGAAAAAGCATAACACACAACTGTATAATTTAGAATTATTCTTGCTAAAGAAAGTTAGCTTATCCTAGGATATACTTTCTAAGTCTCTTAGAAAAAGAATGGACCATTAATCCTTAAGGGAAATATACATGTCATTGTTTGATTTTTATATCTGTAGGAATAAATCTATATTTCACCATGCTAGTCATTACGTAGTCATAGCTTATAACTGGAATAGTGTTTTGTAATGTAAGCAATGGGATATTTTTACATAATCTTAAATAGATCGAGTGTTTACAAATTAAGGGGTGTCAACTAAAAAATTTAAGCTATTAATGTTGATGATCAGAATTATATTTGACATATTTCACCAGAGTTTATAATTTTAAAATCTGTATATAACATCATTCTCCTTAATTTTATTTCATCAAAGAATTTATGACTAATTTGGATTAAAAAACCACTATTTCTTTGGATAGTTAGCATGGCCAGGACGAATCATTTAAAAGACGTGTGTTAAGTGAAATTAAAGGGATGAAACAATGGTATGCCAAGTCCAACTCTCAGAAACTGATGGTGAGCTGCGCTGGAAGGCGTGTCTCATAGATCACAGTGAGCACCGTGGGCAGTCTGTAGACTAGTATTAATTTTCTCTTTCTACAAAACAGTGCTTCTTTCCAACGGCTCATAATGTTTGACAGAAAGGGTGTGCATGTGCTTAAAACTGTGTATACTTTGTGTAAACACATATACACAGAGAGAAATAATGCTCTGATTATAAATGTAACATCCACTGAGTCTTACAATTTAGAAGGTAGAGGCAACTTTAGAAGTCACTTAGTCCAACCGCTGGTGTTCTATGTAAACAATGTTACAGGAAGGGGTCCCGGTAGTACAATGGGTTAAATGTTTGGCTGATAACTTTAAGGTCAGTACTTCAAGCCCACCAGATGCTCCAAGAGAGAAAGATCAAGCTGTCTGCTCCTTTACAGATGTACAGTCTTGAAAACCCTAGGGAGCAGTTCTATGCTGTCCTATATGGTCTCTATGAGTTGAAAATGACTCAATGGCAGTGAGATGGGTTATATGTTATCATAATGTTTTTACTACATTAAATATAAACATTTCCATATCTATGCAAGTGATGATAAATGTAGCCAATGAGTCATCATAACCTCATTTCATCAGCAAGGTATATTTTCTCAAGGAATGAATAATGGACTCATCAACAAGTGATTATCATAATGGCACCTCTTATATGAAAATGAACATGTATGTTTATAAATGACAGCCCTGCAACAGAAGCTATTAGCTCATGATGCTGCTGAACATTATGGAACTCATTTAACACAAAGCAAGATATTTACTGCTAGAGTGAAAAGGGTTTAATTTATTAAAGGATGTCTTTATAATCTGGGGTTAAAGATTTTACAGCTAGTTAATACATTGGACTGTGAACCACAAGGTCAGAAGTTCAAAACCACCAGTAACTCTGAGGGAATAAGATGAGGCTATCTGATCAAGTAAAACGGACAGCCTCAGAATTCCTCTATAGGGTCGGTAGGCATAGAACTCAGAAGCCCTGCACGCATAGTGGGTCGTGTGTCTGATTGATAGCAGCATGGCCAGGAGTTCGAATCTTCTGGGCCTCCAGAGAAAAATGAGACTTTCTGCTACAAAACTAGGAGGAGAGCCTACGCTTCTCCGTAGGCCACTCTGCATTGCAATAGAATCTATGGCAGTAGGTTTGGTTTGGGTTTTGGATTATTATAGTTATGATTATGCTGCCATAAACTTTAAGGCATTAAATGTTTTTTCAATTTAATGAAAAATTAGTCTATGCAAGTATCTGTATCGTTTTTAGTAGAAGATAACATTTTTTTCTCTTCCTGTATGATAATGTTGGTGAGTGGAACATCAGAAAAATATGTTCCATGCAAAATGGATCTTCACACAGACTTATTTTGTCATTTCAGCTTGAGTTTTGAGAAATAAGTTTGGCGCATCTGCCAACTCCTTTTATAAGATGTTACGTTCCTGATTTCATTTTGTTTATTTCATTTATGAGAAGCTCTCTTCCTTACCTCTCTGCCAAACACTTAGGCCTTCTCCCCCTTCCCCATCACCAACCCTATTCTAAACTGTAATGTTGCTGTAAGTAAATAGAACAGAGAAAGAATCACTACAAGGGATCTGCCACTCATTAAAAAATCAAATCACTCTCCTTTTGATACATGTGTGTTTTAAGCTAAGAAACCTGCGCACATTCTGAAAATACAACATTCCACAATGGGCTTTTCCATAGGAGGCAAATTTGGAATCACAGACTTTTTTTTCATTATGAAGGAAGAAGTGCGGTTTGGGGAGGGGAAAGACGGAGCAAACATGGGGCAAACCAGATGAAGGAGCATCGGTTTGCAAACATATGTTCATATGTAGACGCTTTTTTAAAGTAAAAAAAGTTAACTAGTTGATGCTTTTTTTTTTTTTTTGGTTTACAAACTATCTTTGATAATGTGTTTTGTTTTCTCCATCCCAGAAGAAGCTAGCGGTGCACAGCAAGATGCAGGACTCTCTGGAAGTCACCCTTCCCAGCAAACACGAGGAGGAGGAGGACGATGAGGAGGAGGAAGAGGAAGAGGAGGAGAAAGACCAGCCTGCCGAGATGGAGTACCTTAACTCTCGCTGTGTCCTTTTCACTTATTTCCAGGGAGACATTGGGTCAGTAGTGGATGAACACTTCTCAAGAGCTTTGGGCCAAGCCAGCACCCTCCATCCAGAATCTGTCATTACAAAAAGCAAGCTGGGGCTCACCCCCTTCTGGCGAGGTAAGAATTCAAAAGCAGACGCTCCTCAGGGCACTGTCTGTTTCACAAGCGCCTGTACCAGGTTCCAGCTGGATGTGCGCCCCTGGAGGACGGATATCCACTGGCTTTTTAATTTTTCAGGACAGCAAGGAATTTCTTTCAGACAAACAGCTGGATCAGTTTTGTCACATGTGGAATGCAGGGTTGGAAAGGATGCAGTCACACCCCTTAAATTCCTCATGGAAAGTAGTGATGCAACCAGCCTGAGTTTATAGTGGCAGGATCAAGCTGCAAAGCCCCATTCCTGAAGCCCCGATGGCCCAATTTGGATCTCTACATAATAGGCGTGCCTGAATCAGCTTTTAAAAAATTAGCTTTTGCTCATTCCACTAGGTGCTATGTGGTGACATATAGCAGAGATCTGAGTCTGACTCAAGAGAACAGACTTTGGAGATGTATGGGGTTCTCCTGGTAGCTTTCTGTGTCCTGCTATGCTGTAGTATTACCTGTTTGTCATACGCCTACATCCATATGGATCAATCCATTGCTTTCACCGAGGTGAGGTAAACTGGTGAATTGTGAATCTGCTTCTATATGGAGGTCACAGAAGAATGTTTGGATCTGATTTCTGGCTCCCAGAAAATTGCTGGCAACATCTTAACCAGTATAATTATAATGTTTCAGAAAAATTCATACACATAGTAATGATAGCTTCTGAGGAAGGTGTTACAAAGTTTTCTTCTCATAAACTAATTGTTAAAAACTATGATATCTCGATAGATACAAAAATTCTGAGGGCTATCCCATCCACACCTGAATAAGAACAGCGGATGAGGCCCCACATCCTATGCTTTAAAGATTCCACTCGGTGGGCCAGATAGCGGCTCAATTTTGATAACCCCTGTTCTAATAGTATGTATACATTTCATCCTGACCCCTCACTCCTTGCCCCCTCAACACCCCCCACCCCCCACCACAACTCACACAACAGAGATCTATTGAATCAGACTCTCCAAAGGGAGACTCTGGGAATCAAACACTAGCAAGTGCCCAGAGAGGACAGGCTAGCCATCCGTGGCAGGTCATACCAAATAACCGAGGCAAGGGGGAAGATGAGTGATTATTAGTGGTCATCTCTTAGGCGAAAGACTGGTTTTGCTACATTGTAGAGGAAATCATGGACAAATGTAATGTGTGGATCTCATTTTCCCTCCTCCCTCCCTTCCTTTTCTTTTTCCTTTTATTAAATATAAAGGCTGTTAAGATAAACAGTGACTAAAAAGCAGTAGGAGGAGTAGGAGTTAAATGATAGAGGTCTTGGTGAAAATGAACTGAGAAGCATACTGATGATATGATTAGCAAATTGTTTTGACTTTCTATAGCCATTGAGAACTAAAAATGTAAGTTGTTTATGGATTCAAAGAATTTCCAATTAAAGAGCACCTGGTGAATACTGTGAATAATTGGTGGAGGACAAACATGAAAATTTCACTGGAAACCCAGACCTTGAGAAATAATTTATATAACAATCATAAATTTTATCAGGGTCGTCAGTCCCAAGGTCGTAATAAAAATAGTGTCTATTTCTTTTAACATACAATCATATGTAACCTGATCATGTAAATGGAAAACAGAACATGGAGCCCAAAGTTATACCGAGGTCTAGGAATACTTGTATATAGTGTCATAAAAAAGAAAAAATATTAAGTGCGGTATGTGCAAAAATATCGGTTCAGCATCTTCCCATAATCTGTATGATGGAAGAGTAAAACAACTGCGCCGACATTGTGTTTATGTATAGAAAAAGAGTCTATTGATAATACTTAGAAAGTTTTGTTGTGTACTTTGGCGTTATCTTAAATTTTGCTCAGCAAGTATTTATTAAGTTCATACTGAGCTTAGTGATGGAACACTTGCCTTCCTGTGGGTCAGTGTAGGCTTTCATGTTGTTATGATGATCAACCCACAGTCCTCTGTCAGTTTAACCTACTGTGCAAGCTTGCATGTTGCTGTTATGATGACATCATCCCACAGATATGTCAATATTAGTAGGGTCGTTTGTGGGGAACAGGCATCTGTGGTGTTTCCGGAGCGACAAATTAGAAAAAACTTGTCAATCTAATTCTTGAAAAACAATGGTCAATGAAAACTGTATGTACTGCTATGGAACGTGTCTGACATAGTGGCAGAGATACGCCTGGGGCAGAGCGGTCTCCTCAAAATGAAGCTGCCCTGCATGATGTGAATGAACCGACACTTCTGGGACATTCACTTGCTGATGTGGCAATGAGTCAAAAGAAACTGAAACAGCTGCAAATGTTTATGAATAACTGAGATATGTAATGTAAAGAGTATGAATCTAGGAAATTGGTAGTTTTCAAAAATGGAAGTGAGTGGAAAACTTAAAAATCAATATCCCTATGCAATAATGAGCAGAAACAAACTGGTTTGGCCTATTCTAAATTATAAAATCCTGTCATCTACTATATAAGGAATGACAAATTGAAGAGGAACAGCATAACATTCAAAACATTTTAATATCCTTCCTGATATGCAGTGCTATCCCTGATGGGGTAATCGCCATATTTGTACAAAGGAGACCAAATAATATGACTATTATTCAAAATTTTGCACTAACCACTAATGCCCAAAGTTAAGAAACTGAAGATTTTTACCAGCTTCTACAGTACGAAACTGATGAAATGTGTGATCCAGATATGTTAATAATTACAGGTGACTGCAACAAGAAAGTTAGGGACAACAAGGAAGGATAATACTTGGAAAATATGGCCTTGGTGATAGAAATTATGCCATAGATCACATAAAAGAACTTTTCAAGATCAACCGTCTGTTCACAAAAAGTACATTTTTTCAACAACAAAAGTGACTGTACACATTCAAACCGACCTTCTCTATATAAAGAACAACAAAGAAGTTCAATGTATCGGCCAAAACAAGGTCAGGAGTTGACTGTAGAGCACATTCCATCAGTTTCTCCTACGCAAGTTCAAGTTAGCACCGAATAACATTAGAACAATGAAAACTAATACCTTGAGTATATTCCACACTGGATTTTAGAGACCTCCTCAAGAATACATATGACATATTGATGCTAATGACCAAAGGCCAAATAAGTTGTGAGGTGACATCAAGACCACTGTGCATAAAGAAAGCAAAAATTCATTTGAGGAAAAGATAGAAAAGAATAAAACGATGGAATTGTATGTTGTGGGCCTAAAACGTACTCTTGAGAATATGGTGGCAGAGATAATGATGTCGTGGAGTTGAATAGAAGATCTCCGTGGACATGGAGAAGACAACGATTATAATTAAATGTTCCAAATTCTGACGTTCGAAAACCAAAAGAGAAGAACACGCCTGATTTTCTAAAGCAAGGAAAGATCTGGAAAAACCCAGCCTCAAGTTCCAATATTGAAAGATTCTGTGATCAAACTATTCAACATCCCAGCAAACACCAGAAGATGATGAAAGGAGTTTATACGTTACCTCAGACACACGCACTGCAATAAACCTTGACAACACCAACTCTAGAACCAGGCAAAATAGACATAGAAAATGACCAGAAAGTCCAGAGGCTCAAACGGAGTTGAAGACACAGACTGAGCAGTGAACGGATGTGAAGCAGAGAGAAACGAGCAGTAAAGTAGAAATTCACGCCTGCACGGTGCCAGCTTTGGGGGAGGCATCGAACCGAGTCTAAGCGAGAAGCCCAGGAAGGCAGAGCCCAGCAGGTAGCAGCGATTCTGTACAACCAGCCCCAGAAATAAATGAAAAGGTGGGCAGGATGTGGCCCAAGATGAACCATGCTTGGTGGGTGGGAATTGGGGGGCGTGGAAGGTGGAGAATGGAATAGCTTTGAAAGAAGGGAAGTTTCCTTACAAAAGAATCTTGAGGAACGTACCTATCTCACAGCACCCGAGCTTTTGCTAAGGAGAAAGTGTAGGCAGGCAGTGCGCACGTGTTAGAAAAGGGAAGGAACAGACGGGTGGGTGAGAGTTACAGTCCTTCTAGTGAGTGCAAGAAGGGAGGGTGCTAGCTAATAACGCTAATTAATATTTGCTTTCCAGTGCCAACACCTGATCATTTATAGGTGAGCCACTCAGAGAAAAGCCAACACACAGAACAACTAGAGTCAAGCCCCACACCCAGTGTTAGGGTACCTCCGGAAGCACGCATAGACAGCCAAGGCAGGCCAGCCTAGCCAACGCCAACACGCCCTCCTTCAATCACAGGGGGTGTTTGCTGACATGCAAGTCGAGCCATAATACCTACTCCCTTCCTGAGATGTAAGTACTTGTACTTGTGCACCCAAGTTCTGCTCACCAATTCACCTTGAGGTGCAAGGAGCTTGGGTTTGTACTTGCAAACCTGGCCACACACCTACAACTCCTTTCCTGAGGTGTAGGGCACACAAGCGATGCAGGAAAACCGGCCCTGTTCACTCTTCCTCCCCAACAAGCAGGTGCCTGTGTTGATGCATACTCACCAGTGTAAGTCCATCCAAACCTCCTACCATCTGCCTAAGACACAGGGAGTTCGTACTGAAGGGCACAAGCCCAGCTCTACCCACCATCTCTTCTCTGAAGTACAAACAGCTTGCCCTTGCACGCCTTCTACCCCCTGCACCCATGCCCTAGAAGTTGCCTGGACAGACACACCACCTCTTCAGTAACAGCAGTCACATCTTGATAGGCGCCATCTGTCCCCAGGACAAAAGATGAGCGAGAGACGCTAGTGCCGCATAGAACTTCTGTCCAGATGCCACATCACGCATCCTACACCTAAATATTTTTTGTAAGGTACCTACATTTATACTGAAACTGCTTGATATCTCAGGAACTACTCTGTTGATGATTTAAATGGACTAGTCCAGAGACAGAGAGGGGAAGAATATAAAAATAAATAAATAAAAGATAAATAACCCATTGTTATAGTGCCTCTAACAGTCACACTATAGACACAAAAACATATGTAGCGTAAAAATCAAAGAATCAAACCAAAATATATCACCACATCACAGTAACAGTAATAAAAAAGGAACAAGAGTGACAATAATAACTTATAAAATATATTTTAAGAAAAATCTGTTACTAAAGACAAAGACAGGCATTACATAATAATTAAAGGATAAATCCAAAAGGATAGCACAGTCACAAATCCTACAATAAATGTTAACAGAGACCATTCTGAAAAGAAAATCAAGAAACCAACACTCTTTACAAAAAAGCAAACCCATTACCTTTGAGCGGATTCTGGCTCACAGTGACCTGAGAGGACCGAGCAGATTCCATCATAGTGTTGCCCAGGCTGCACATGTTTATGGAAGAGTACTGCCGCAAATTTCTCTACAGAGCAGCTGAAAGGCTCCAACTCCAATAGTCTGTTAGCAGAAGAGCACATTTGAATCAATGCAGCACCAGAACTCCCAAAATAGTACAATAAAGACAAATTAATGAGGAATAAACCTAACTAGGGAAAGAAAGCACATATATACGACCCCCCACCCCCAACACTCCGTACTCACATACACACAATGCGGGAGTGCCTGATAATCTGGATCCCCACACCTTTCAGGTAACGGCTTAGTGCCTCACACACAGTGGCATTAGGTTTATATAAAGACATACAAGTTAAGCTATAAAACACTACTGCCAGAAGCAAAATGAGATCTATATAAATAGAAAAAGATACCATATTCATTGACTGATAGACAGAACATTACAGAAATGTCAGTATTATCAAAAGTGATTTATAGATATAATATACCTTCCATCTCAATTCCAACAACATTTTAAAGTAAAGCAGAATAACTTAGCTGCAAATTTATATGAAAAGGAAGGAGACCAAAAATACAAAAGAATATTGAATGCTTTAAAAAAGTGGCCTTTCACTTCCCAGTTTTAAAACTCTCTATAAACCATTGCCATAAAGTCAATGATGACCCATAGCGACTCTGGAGACAGAATCGAACAGCCACATCAGATTCCCAAAGCTTCATGGTAGAAACTGCTATACCTTTCTCCAGTGAAACGTGCTATACTGTCAGCAATCAGGCTAGCCTTTTCATCAATGTGCAACCATACCTTCTAAAATTTCTGGTAATCAAAACAGTCTGGTACCGTGTAGATCGTAACAAATTATTTTGAAAATCGCGATTGCACAACACTTAATTGCTCTTATGGGGAGTCACTACATAGACCAGTAAACAGTCCTTCCAATAGGACAAGAAGACAAGCTAGGACATAAAAGGTATATGTCAGGATTGTATCCTTGCACCATATTTACTCAATCTGTGTACTCAACAAATAATCACAGAACTAGCCTCTAAGAAAAATGCATTATCGCTATTGTAAGAAGACTCATGAACAAACTGCAATGTGCAATTGGCACACCTTCCTTGCTGAAATTGAAGAGGACAGGAAGCACTTCGTGACAAAGAGCACATTGTACAGTCTTCAGTATGCATTGTACTACAGCATCAAGAAAACAAGCCATCGCAACTTGACCAATAAGCAGTTATAGTAGGAAAACACATTACATATGGAAAACATTGAAGTTGTCAAAGAGTTCACTTTATTGATGCCTACAATCACTTCTCACGAAATGACCAGTCAAAAACTCAATTGAAGTATTGAAATGGACAGTCCTGTTGAAAAAAAAATCTCTTTAAATTGCTAAGAAGCAAATATGTCTCCTTGTCAGCTAGGTTGTGCCTGACCCATGCCATGATCTGTGAATTGCCTGTGAAGGTTAGTCCATAAAGAGAGAAGAATGGAGGGGATTGGTTGCCTTTAAATTATGTGGGGGAATATATTCACAGGATTAAGATGTAGGTGTTACTTAATTGCAATTGTTAGACAATGAATATTGTTGTTGTTCCTTTATAGAATATTATGTTTAAATGAGGCTTTGGCACATTTTTAAATTGTATGCATTTCAGTTCTATCCTGTCAGGTACAGATATGATTTTATTACTGTTTGTTTGAAAATCATATATGGCTAAAGAAAAAAGTAATGGTGCTAGTGAAGGATATTCAGTATGTCATTGCCATCCAGAAACAATGAATCAATCCGTCTTGGAGGAAGTACAGCCACAATCCCTATTATAGTAGAAGATGCCATTACTTTATTTTATGTACTTTGTGTCAGAAAGGAGAAGACGCTGGGTAAGTGCATCATACTTGGTCAAGAAAAGGGCAGTGAAGAAAAAGACAACCCTCAGTGGGATGGGCTGACACAGCAGCTGCAACGGTGGGCTCCACTGTCGCAATCATTGTGAGGCTGGGCCAGAGCCAGGCAGTGTTCAGTTCTGTTGCCATGGGATTACCCTAAATCATAAATGACTTGACATTACATAACCGCAACAATAACTTTTATTTTAAACAAGTGGGAAGCTCGAGATAAAGTAAGATATAGTGAAATGTACAAAGATTTAGTTAGAAAATTCTATATGGAGAACATTCCCACCTAACATGAAAGAACTCAAGAAAAAAAAATTCAAGTCTGTAGCTGCAATACTGAAAGATTATATGGGAAAAATTTTGAACGACACAAGAAGCATCAAAAAAAAAAAAAGAAAAAAAGACAATGAAGGAAATAGGCCAAGAAGCATGGACGGCATTAGCCAACAAAAAAAGAAAAAAAAAGACGCTGGAAATGGTAGACTACCCATTGTATTGTTTCAACAAGCTGATGAAGCACTCACTCATCTATGCAAAGAAATTTCAAAGATAGCTACATGGTCAACTGACAAGAAGAGATCCATATCTAGATCCATTCAAAAGAAAAGTGCTGCAAAGTGAGCACGTGGTTAATTCATTCTCCCTATAGAAGCAGACATTCCTATTTGGCTCTATTTTCTTCCTGCTGCAGCATCCAGCTCCTCTCACACTTTCCTCCAATAGCAGATGGGCATAGCAAGACTTTCTCCTCCATGCCTAGATTCAAAATGTTTCTATTAAGCCTGAATTTTTGGCTATATTAATTGGATCATGAAGTTTTGCCTTGACAGCTTTTGCTGTATAGAAAATAACCATGTCGCCCATGTGGCTTTTGAATCTTATATGTAAAGTAAAATGGGGACTTGTGGGGGGAGGCCAGATGCTCTCAGCCATCCTCCCAGTTGCCAGACTGCAGCGGGCACCACTCCCTGCTGTTAAAGACAATGGATGCCTGCAGACATCCATTTGGTTCCAGTAGGTGGGGTTTACACCCTACTGATAATGGTTCCTATGGAGATCTAGGGAATAGGTCAAAGTTAAGCCGCCATCCTAAACCTAGGATCTAACCATCTTGTCACATGTATAACCCCAATCCCTCCCCTTCCTATTGCATGTATGTCCCTAGACCACCCCCCTCTCATTACTGTATTACCCATAGGACAGCCCCTTCCAGTGACATGTGTCCTCACCTGTAATTAGGGGGTTTGCACGTCCCCAGAGAATATAAAAGGCCTGGGCTAGCATTAAATCTCTCTCTCTCTCCAAAATACAAAAAAATGTTTAAATTTTAGAGCAATATCATTGATATCACATGCAAGTAAATTATTTCTGAAGATTATCCAACAGGGTTTCAGCAGTGCATTGGCATCCCTGCTAGAAACGCAGGCCAGATGCAGAATAGGTCATGGAAAGGGATATCATTGCGAAGAGGATGAGGTGAATCTTGGCTGAAAGCCAAGACTACCAGAAAAAGGTTTATTTGGGCTTTATTGACTAAGCAAAGGCATCTGACTCTGTGCACCATAACAAACCATAGCTCACCATGCAAAACCATAGATAGCCTGGAGAAGAATGGGAACACTTACTTTTGCTCAGGCAGAACCTGTACATGCATCAAAAGGCAGTGTGTGAACAGAACGAGAGAATACCGGATGGGTGAAAATCAACAGCGGTGTGCATTAGGGGTGTCTCCTCTCACTGTTCTTATTCAATAAATAATCAAAGAAGCTGGGTTATATGAAGAAGAATGCTGCATCAGGGTTGGGTAATAGCTTATTAACAACTGCAATTAGTGGATGACACAATGGTCCTGGCTTCAAGTGAGGAGGACTTAATGCACATGCTGATAAAGATAAAAGATTATAGTCTCATTGTAAATAAAACAAAAATTTTCATAACTGGACCAATAAGTAACATCCTGAAAAACTGAGAAAACATCGAAGTTGTCAATGATTTTGTCTTGCTTGGATACATGATCAATGTTCAGGGAGATACCAATAATAAACTCAAAGGATACATTGCATTGGGTAAATCTGCTGCACAAGACTTTTTTTTTTAGAGTACTGAAGAGCAAGGATGTTATTTTTAGGACTGAGGTGTGGCTAACCCAATTAATAATATTTTCAATCATGTCATATGCATGTGAAGGTTGTGCATTGCATACAGAAGACTAAAGAAGACTAGATACAGTGTAATTATGGTGCGCATGAAGACTATTGATAGCACCATGGACTGCCAAGAAGGACGAACTACAACCACCGTGCTCCTTAGAAGCAAGCATGTAAAGAGTTTGTCACATGTACTTTGGATATGTTGTCAGGAAAGACCAGTTCCTGGAAAATGACTTCATGCCTGGCAAAGTTTAGGGACCGTGAACAAGAGGAAGTCCTTCAACAAGATGGATGTACGTACTGGCGGGGACACTTGGCTCAAGCAGAAGAACAATTGTGGGAATGGTGCAGGACTAGGTGGTGTTGACTTCCAGAACCCAGCACCAGCAACATCTCTGACATTGCAAGGTACCGCTGCCTACATCTTTTAGACTCCCCTCATGATGTTCTTGTTATATCTGTATCCGGGAACAGGTCACTCCAAGTCTCTACACTCAAGGATTTGAAATTGTAGATGAAGAATAAACAGGTATGTCATGAAGGTAAGAAAAAATATATATTGGTAAAGGTCCTTTTACTTAGAGTGACCATAGAAGCCCCTGAAGCTGTCATGGTTATGCAGAGACTTGAGAGAAATTTATAGACGTACTCAGTGTATGAATATCTAAGGAAAATACTTTTAGGCAGAGAACAGTCAATGAAAGTGCTCTGAAGAACTGAGCCTAGAGTGTTCCAGAGCGGAGAGAAGTGAAAAGCCAGAGAAACCTGGTGGTTTTAGAGCCATTTGCTTCGTGAGAGCGCCCTGGAAAAAGAAATGATGCTCTTCAAATGCTCTTTTCTCTCTTGGCTATGTCTGCATCTGTATCATACTTAGTTAACGCCGATCCTTTCTCGTGATACTTAGGACAATGCATTTCTAAATGTGAAATATAGAATATTGATGAAATGATTAAATTTATGAAATTCGTTTGAAACATGCAACGAGGACTAGAAAACAACAACAACCCCCCTTAGCGACATCGGGGGCAGTAGGTGGTACCAGACTTGGGTGTATTTTTCTTACTTAATTAAGGCATTGTTAATTTTTCCCCTGTAAATTTCCCTGATTTAAATATAGTATTTATTCATCGTTTATGAAAACTACTTTGCTATTGTTGTCTCCAATTAAGTGTTGTGTTTTAAAGTAACACGATAACACTTGTGTCAGATTGAAAGAGGCACCAGACCATAGCAAAGAGGTAAACTATTTTAAAGTAATAAAATATAATAAAATTCACATGTCTAATGAAGGGGGCTAAGGAAGATTTAATATCGATTGAAAAAAGGATCTGGGCTTGGAAATGGGCTGATCATCTTTGGTTCCAGTCTGTGCGTTGTCATTTTTGGGTACAGTGAGACTTTGTGTCAATCATTGAAAATCTATCTGAGTTCACACTTCTCTTGGAGCTTTTTATGGCTTTTTTGATACACCCAGTACTCACTTATCAGGGTGATCAGCTTCCAAGCATAAAGTCATTATGCAAAAATTAACATTTTGTAAAATGGAGGATGGATACATTATTACTTACATGCCAAATTGCATCATTACACAGACTCAAAATTACATCTCTATATACAGGCCAAATTTTACTATACGATTGCGACATTGCTTCACTATATAACTTCAAAACCAATGAGAATCCTGGCCCAGGCAAGTGGTCACATAGCCACAATAACTAGACATGCTCTCTCATAGCTCCTTGGCATTCCTTACTTCCAGATGAACACATACAACATAAATGTGCAAAATAATTGTACAGTAGATTCTTTCCAATACTTGTAAGTGCACAGTGCCAGCTAAGGAGAGATAGCAGGTGAAGCACAGGTGTGGTGTGCGTAAGGTATTTAGGACTTGACACAGGGCTCAATGAAATCGAATGCCTTTTCTCTTTCTTATGTTTACCATCAGTTGACTCAGCAAAGCCACCTTGGTTATTTAAGTGGAAGCACTATATTATAAAACGGATATTTCCTGGCACACCACACATTATCTTAGACAAAAGAAGCAGTCAAGCCTGTTGATAATGTTAATGACAGTGACAATAAAAATTGATACAGGAAAATTGATACCCACTACATTCAAGAAAAGAGTTTAACAGGCTTTGAAATTTTTACAGTGCCTTCATGCTAACAAGAATTTGAAATGAATTATGTTTGATTATAACATGCATTTCTACTTTAAGTTTCTGGGCAAATGTTAGTATATAAACAAATGATCTTATTTATATGCGTACTTTCCTTTATGGCACTAGGAATGGTCTATGTAGGCTTTGAGTGCTTTGAAGTCAACAATTTATGACAAGAAATACTTGTACTTTATTTTGTACAATGGCCCATCAATTTTCTCTCGTCCCACTGTTGGCTTATGTTCTCAAGGATTCAAAGGGGTTTCTCAACTGAGAAAACCTAACGCACCTGACTGTCCTCTTATTCCCACTGCAATACAAGCAGATCTTAAAACACATTCACACACGCACACACGCATACTCACAAACAAAAGGGTCTTCAAAAGGGTCATGGGACAATTCCATTATTTTTAGTTGCTTTGCTAAATATTTGAAGTCTCTTCATGTATATATGTATATCTATCTAGTATCTATTTATCTGTCATCTATCTAATCTATCACCCATCTATCATATCTGCTTATGTATTGGAAATTAATGCTTGTATTTCCATGGGAATACCTTGTGTGTAGGAGAATGATTAGGCTTTCAACTCCGTTAAGGAATCTTGGAAACCCACAGTGGATCACTGAGTCAGCACTGACTCAATGGCCATGGCCTTTTATATGTGTGTGTATGTTTAAAGGAACTATTTGTGTGTGTGAGAAGTGGACAAAATAATACTTAAGTGGCTCAAAAGTAACATCTATTACTGACTTTTCAAAAAGTACTAAATTTATGGACATTACTTTTTTTGTTTCTTCTTGCAATTCCAAGGCAAATCCATATTTCTTAATGATTGATTTACATAGAAAAGATTTCTAACATGAATACTAATGATAAACAGCCAAAAGAGAGAAGGGAAAGAAGCATGTGGATCCTGAAATGACTCGTGTTGAGACGAAGGGAGCTGAGCTGAATCTCTAGGTGACACAGAGATGATCACAGCAAGCAAGTTTAGGCCAAGCACGTGAGAGGAAAGTGCGGCCTGACTTACCTCATTTTACAGCCTCCAAGGAGGATGGACTTCGGACATCACCTCTCAACACCCATTTTAAAGCCACCACCCCCATTTTTAACATATCTGCACAAAATTACAGGAGGGCAATCTTTGATGAATATGCAGAATTCCTTAATGACAGAAAATATAGGAATACAACTTATTTTATATTTGACCCAATATATATTCCCAGGATTTTGAATAATTGAGTGGGAACTAAGCTAAAGCAAGAATAGTTAATTATAAGGACTGAGTAGACTGGTTTTATAGATATTACAAAGATTAATTGTTAGCTTTCAAAATGAGTATTCCCAATCATTATTCAGTGCCTCATAGGAAGATTCTCAGGGTTAATTTAGAGCAAGGTTTGCAAACTTATTTGGCCTACCACCGCCCCTTTTTCAGGAAAATAAAATTACTGCCAATTAAAAAAAATGTTGTATGGCAGCCACAGAACTCAAAACAGCCTGGTGCCAGTACACTGACAGATACACGGTCCAATAGAACACGAGAGAGAAAAACAGAAATTAAAGTATCCACCTACAGGCAACTGGTTTTTGACAAGGGACCAAATAACATTAAATGGGAAAGGGACATACTCTTCAGCAAATGGATCTCCATCTGCAGAAGGATGAAATAGAAGCCATCCCTTACCCCATGCAAAAGGGGACTCAAGTTGGATTAAAGATCTCATTGTAAACCCCAGAGTTATAAGGACAATTAAGGTCCAGTTCAGATAGTTCATAAAAGCAAAAAAGCTGGAAACACTCCAAATGTCGACAGTGATAAAACCATGAAACTTCTCGTGACATGGATGGACCTGAAAAACATGCCAAGTGAAGTTAGTTGATCACAAAAGGACCAATATTGTATTAGTCTACTACTATAGGTGTAACAACCAATGTGCAGACAGGCTTCTGCTCCAAGGTGATATACTCTTCTAATCTGGTCTCCTAAGCAAAGAAGTAGAGAGCCTGCCTTGGGTCCATCCTCAATATATTACCCCTTTTATATACCTTAAAACAATTCAGCAGAGGAGACTCACCTCAACTTGGGAGAGTTTCTCAAGGTGTAGGGAGAGGGAAAACACCATTCAGTTGCTGATACGACGTGGTGCTAAGGTCCCCCCAAATCAACAATCACTCCAAATCAACGTACAACAATAGTACGCAAATCTTACTGGAAATTCAAGTCAGGATGGGCGGAAGGAAGTATGTATGTCTCAAAGAAGGTTATTTCACTTCTGTTGGTGGGTAAACTGGGTGGAACTGCCTTTCACTGGGAAGGACAGGAAAGGTGCTTGACAATACTTATATAGAACCCAAGGGGCAAAGACCCCTCCTCCTCTGTTCCTAAGTGAACGTGTTCTACCAAGTTTCTATCCAGTGCAGGGTAACTCAGGCCCTGTGATATGAACTCCTGGGTCTTGAGACTCTGACTTTTCGAGGGAAAAACCATCCTCCATAGGCCACTCCAGATGGACTTGATGTGGAAACCCCACTAAGTGAACTGGGCTTTACCTCCAACTTACCCGTAACAGAATTAAGGAACCAGTGTACTCCCTTAGACTTGAGGCTGAAAAGCCCTATCATGAGAAGAAACAGATGACTTCTATCCCCAGGGTATAGAATTGGGGTCATTGGACTTTGGTTTGGACCTCCTCTTTGTCAATGCCCACTGAATGGTGCTACTGGACTAGCATAATGTGGCATTTGGATGCCCTCCTTGCTTTGGTATGCCATCATTCTGCTTGGTGAATGAGTGCCACGGAACGTTTTGCCGTTCAACTGAATCCACATGGAAGAAGCCCACCAGCCTACATGAGCCAAGGACTGTAAATACTACAATTCAAATGTGAATGAGAGGATTATAAGAGAAGGCTGTGTATGACAACGGAAGCCCCCAATCCATTTATATGGTTCCCCCATGGATTAAGTCTCTGGTGAATCCCCTCTAGCCACAGGTGACCGTTATGAATAGCCATGGATCCAGACAGAGAGCACTGTAAAGTTGATGATGGCAGATGTATTTAGGTTAAAATGTAACGTTATCATTTGATTCCCCTTTTGATCAATTTTAAAATTACAAGTTTTAACATTTTCTGTTCTCTTTTCCATTGAGGTTTTTATGTTTTGTCTAGTAATTTTTGGTTTTATATTTGTGTGCTGTTTATGTTTTATATGATTTTCTGTGTCCACAATAGGTGAATCTCTGGAGACAGTAATTGGATTGACAATTGCCTAGGGGATGGGAGAAATGGGGAGCTAAGAATGAGGAGAAGAGAATGCTCTTCTGCATTCTGTGGTGAAGATACAACTCGTCTTACTATGACTGAAAAATGTTTTAAAACTTTTATTCCATAGCCCAGAATGCAGAGTAGGGTACAGTCATCTGCGTGCGAATCCCCCCTGCATCAGTCCAGCCCTTTCTCAAGGATGGTGTTGCACATTCTGGGAAACACTTTGACTTAGAGATGCTGCACAGTATTATTTCCCATTTTAATTTTAATATACTTAACTTTGACTTATTCATAAACATAATTTCTCTTCAATATTGTTTCACTTACTTTTAAATTGCCACAGGTTTTTTTTTTTGCAAAAGGCTACATAGAATTGTATGCAAATTTAATATGCTGGCTGACTGGGAGAATCTGAAGTTGCTTCTAATTTCCTTGTTGCATTTTAAAGTTTTGTTCCATTTTTATGGAGGGCATTTTTAAAAATGGATTCCCACTTTCAGTGATAGTCCATTCAGTCACACAATGCAGTAGTTCATAAATTGCACAATGATATCATGGTAAAGAATTCACCTTTCTGCAGGCATATTAAATTATTTAAACATTTATACAAAGAATACAATGAGAGGAGAAAAGGAGAAATGATACATATATTTAACACTTTAATGGAGGTACTCGGTTAAAAAGGCGATACTTGTAGGTTAGGTGGCGGTCATCATTTTGCATAAATTTGATCCCAGTCCCACGCAGAGTCAGTTATGAGCAGACTGAAAGGTTCGGCCTTAAGTAGGGCAGCGAAAGCAAAGTGGCAGTTTGGTGATTACAAAGCTATAATTTGCAATATAAGGACCCTCGATCAACTCTTGTAGGGGGTTACACTTTAAACAGACAACTTTTGATATGAGAGTGAGAGAAATACTCTGCTAATGGCCATTATTTAAATTAAATTGGTTTTTTCTCATAGTATATAGTATTGCCCTTCTTCTCCTTAGCAAGCCATTCTCGTGTGTTTAAAAAAGACAATTGTTAGAAAAATAATGTCAATAACTTTAAATGTCATTTTCTGATAGCTGCTGATTGCGACAAAACCGTCATTGAATTAGAAGTTTGCAGAGATTGTTTGGAGACTCAAAAAACAATCAGCGTGCCCGTCCTATGCCTCTAGAAGAACCTCATTTCCTAGGTTTCCACGGGGGGGGGGGGGGGATATAAATCCATGGTGATAGTGGGAAAGAGAGACTTGAATAGCCGTTCGTCCACAGAATGAATGGGGCGAATGACGACGACTCTGGTAGAGGACTGACTGGGGAGAAAGTGTGAGAGTTTAGGAGTGCCACAGCCTCCAGGCACGCTAGGGAAAGAATATGTTGAAACACCACAGTTGGAGGTCAATGATGCTGCTCAAACCACATAGGGAGGTTGACTTGAGTTACATAAGCTTTTCCCGAGGCAGAAAAACCATGTCCTTGAAGTTTACAAAGTGAGAACATGGGGTACGTCAGACTTTAAAAAATACTTGTAGTTCAGAGTACTTCTTAGAATATTTTTCATTCAATTAAAGGATCTGGCAAGACTCTTTTCTATGTATGACCCACTGTGAAAATATTATCTCATGGTACGTTCACGATTAATGCTTGAGTCACTTTATCTGCTACCTATAAATTGAAATAACCCATGCATCATTTCACAGAATGATGAATGGTGCTGGAAGATCGCTGGAGTTAGTTCAACTGGCTGATTCATTAGTTGAACAGCCAATCCAGGTCACACAATGAAGAAGGGCAAGAGTTAGCCAGAGAGCCAAGTTCTGTAGACTGCGAGCCCCGGGCTCATTCAAGTCTACCCCGTTGTGGACAAGAGACTATCCCTAAAGCTGCTGGATATTCTAAACACACATCAGACTGTGCTCTTCCCTAGGTGAAAACCCTCAAAAGCCCCCTGGGATTCACCTGGGTCACATCCCTTAGTCATCACTAGCAAGGCCACCTTCACCCGGGTACTGCTGCTACTGCACTCGTATTGTGTGTGACTTTCTGCCCACTGGTTTTATGTTCCTCAGATGCTGTATGTTTTGTTTTATTTTGTTGTTTGCCTTTTATGATTGATTCCCTTTCCCCCGTGATTTCACTGTCAAAGTACACGTCCCGGTCTCTTCCCAGGGTATCCATCTCTTATGCTCTCAGCTTTTACTTACAATCACTGGGTTAGGTTGGTTTGCTGGCCTGTATCTTTTCTTCCCCTTGTGAAAATTTGTCCCATGCCACGTATAAACATCTGTGTACTTAGCAGTCTCCATCAGATGGTGTACAAAATGATGTCAGTCTGGGCACCCATGGACCTTCTATTCGACCATGCTAGCTCGTACTTTAGGAACCCTGCTGGGGTGGTGGTACACGTCGGGCTGTGATCTGCATGGACCGTCGTCCCAAAGCACCAGCGGCTCCATGGGAGAAAGACCGTGCTTTCTATGTCCATGAACAGTTCCAGCCTCAGAGAGCCACAGGGACTCACGATGACTCAGCATTAACTCCATGGCAACACGTTTGGACTTGATTAATGGGTAATGATGATGGAGCGGAGAAATTGAGGTGATGTGGAGTTTGGGAGAGCCCTTTCTCTCCATTCCGCATCTCTAAGTGCTTGACACCCCTCCCCCACTTCACTTGCTCTAAGGTAGTGCTACTGCTTGAATCTCCTATACTTACTCCCATAAAAGCATCCCATTCTAGACGTGCAGCTTCTAGCTCCAAGTGTGCCCTCTTGTGGCACATGTACAAAGAGTGCTAGCCGTTGAAGACAGCTACCTGGTCTCTCACTTGCTTGCTACCCAGGCGACCTTGGACTTCTTCACGGCTTCCGTTTCTTCATGTATAAAATGAGGATGATACCATGAACTCTTTCAGGGGTTAAAGTGAGTACTCTTTGAGATCACTGATGGAGAACTGTTGACCTAGTGGGGAACATTGGATTAGTGCTTATTGAAGGTTATTGAATTTATCATTCTTAGTCTGGACACTCTCTGGACAATTAAATCTCAAAAACAAAAATACTACTTGGAGTATTGATGCAAAATTAGTGTTGTGTTGGTGAGTATAATTGTCCTCATTATGTCTTTGGTATCTTCTGCATAAAAGTGTTCCGTTTGAGTGAAAATTCTATTAGTATTTTAAAGAAGTTGGTAGAAAATGCTATGTGTATATACATCTACGTGCACATGTGTACATATATGTTGTTGTTCTTAGGTGCCATCGAATCAGCTCCAACCCTTTGCAACCTGTTGCACCACAGAGGGAAACAGTGCACGGTCCTGAGCCATGCTCACAATTGCGCCTGTGCCCAAGCCCATTGATGCAGGCCTGTGTCAATTCATGTCCTCGAGGGTCTTCCTCGTTTTCACTGTGCTTCCGCTTTGGCAAGCATGATGGCCCTCGCCTGACAATATGCCCAAAGTATACCAGGTGAAGTCTTGCCTTCCTTGCCCCCAACACATACTCTGGCCTAACTTCTTCCAACAAAGATCAGTTAGTCCTTTTAGCAGTCCATGATACTGTCACCATTCATCTCCAGCATCACAATTCAAATGAAATATTTATATATATTTTATACATACGTACTTTATGCATCATCATTTTCAGCCTTTCCTACGGTTTAAAGTACCTCCGTAAGATACCAAGGAGGAAGTTAAAAACTTGTGAATCCAGGACTTTCAGAGCTTCACATTGACCGTGAAGACCAAGCAAATGGAGAGGACCGTGCTGTTACCACCTCGAATTCTTCATGTCATTTTGAGGCCCTTCATGTCATTTAGAGTCCAGAGGCTTAGCTGATATCGATTCATCTCTGTGCGTAAAAAGAAAAAAGTAAATACAAGTTAGCCTGCTTTGAGATAATTTTGGACATGTAGAGGCAAGTCTATCCTAGAATTGAATCTTATGTAAATAAATCTGTATCTATCTCTCTCTATTTTTCCTTCTTGTCTTCATAGATAGCTCAGCTCTCTCAAGCCAGCGGAGTAGTTTTCCAGCTTCTTTTTGGACCGGCTCTTACCAGCCCCCACCTGCACCCTGTTTGGGGGGAGTTCATCCTGACTTTCCGGTCACTGCACCCCCTGGCACCTTTACTGCAGGAGATCCCAGCCCCTGGCCAGGACATGGCCTGCATCAGACTAGCCCAACCCCTCACCCTCCTGTTTCAGAGTCCTGGCACTATCCTTTGGCATCTCAGGTGAGCCCATCCTACAGCCATATGCATGATGTGTACATGCGACACCACCACCCCCATGCCCACATGCACCACCGGCACCACCACCACCACCACCACCACCCTTCGGCTGGCTCCACCCTGGACCCGTCCTATGGGCCTCTGTTAATGCCGTCCGTGCGTGCAGCCAGGATTCCTGCGCCCCAGTGTGACATCACGAAGACAGACCCGTCTCCAGTCACCACTGCTACCTCAGCGTGGGCCGGCGCCTTGCACGGGACCGTGGACATAGTGCCGCCTGTGGGGTTTGACACAGGTAAGCGGGACTCTTCTTCTCTGTAAAGGAATAGAATATAGAATGTTGGGGATTTTTTTTTATGAGTGAGAGGCATTTTAAATGTTTCAAAATATATTTTTAAAAATATATGTCACGTTGTGCTTTGTCAATACACGCTTTAACCGTTTCGCAATAACTTCTGCATTCCTGCAGAAACTGGTATGACTAACTTATCAACTAAAGCGTCAGAGTCATCTCAGAACCTTTCTCCCGTCTCTTAGGAGAATACTTCCCTTGAATTGGCATCTCTGATACCTTCTCAGAGTTCACCACGCCTAATATATTTCTCCCTGTCTCTGTGTTCAATACTATCCTGTGTATCCTACGTAATCAAATTCAGAAATAATTGTTTCAACTATTTTTCTTTCGCTTGTTTTTATGATGTCTTACTGATTTCTACAAAATGAACTTTCTACCCTGTAGTCCTTTGTCCATTCTTTTGAAAAAGAATTTAGAAAAATAAATTAAAGCATAATTTGAAAGAATGGATGGCCTTGTCCAATTCCTCTTATTCCCTCTCTGTTTACTCTTTACAGTTTCTCTCTTTCAACTTCTCTGACTTTCCCTCTCTCTGATTCAAATACTGTCACCTACACGAACGACTACAGCGTTTATAGTCAGGAAATATACATAGAGCCTTTACCTCCCTGGCATTCACTACTTCGGAAAATCATGGTGTTACATGTTTGTTTGTTTTTTAAACTGAGCTTGTTCATAAAATTACAGGAATCAGAAGCTAAAAAATAAAATAAAATAAATAGATGGAGGGAATACTTACACCCCCCAACAGTCTCTCTTCTAGAGTCGCTCACCTCCAATCTCAGGTTCTGTGTGGGATTCTAGAACTTGCCCTCTACAAATTTCAAGAAAATATTATTTTCAGTAGCTTTTCTGTGGTGTTGAGAATCTCTAACCTGACTGCTAGTTCATAGTAGAGAATGTGCTAGAAGTGTAATTGCTTCAACATCCAGTTGCATTTGTTTTGCGTGAGCGGGGTAATGTTCCATTGGCTAACTGTTCTGTGTGGGGTTTTCAGTGTTTGCCATTGCCTCACTTCACCAAATTCAACTTAATGGTGAGCCTCTGGGTCCAAGTTGCTTTTCCAAATAACACATGGAGAATCTGGGTGAATCCTATTGTAGGACAGACAGATGGGACTAGCCCTCACATTTGTCATTTGACAAATAGTAGCAGAATCAAGGCAAGGCCAAATCAACTGAGACTATGTGCCAGATCTCAAGTGGAGTCCCAATTCTTTGTTTCCACGAGCAGGACGATTTCAGAAGTGCTTCCTGATCCCCCTCCATGGCACTTGTTGCACAGAGTGCCATTCTCTGAGCTGGTGGGGACTGCTCTGCTCTGCATTCTAGGTCCTAAGAGGGGATTTGTAGTTGTTCTCCAATTCTCTGTCAAAGTTTACCTAGGTTGTACCTCTAGTGTATGTGTTACCCTAACTCATGGATTCGTTGTTCAGAAATTCAGCTTGAAATAGTCCATGATATTGAAAATGCATCCCACTTCTTTTGGAAGTGGTCAATAAAGGCATCTTTTTATTGTTTTTTTTGTTTTTAATCTTGTTTTGCTTTTTGATCCCCTAGAACCCTAAAGAAGGTCCATTTGCATGTATCATACAATCATTTTTTGATACTTGCAAGCTGTGCATTAATATTTATTCAACAGTATAAGAGGTTTTGAGGGGCAGCAGTAGTTCAATGGCAGGGCTTTCTGTTTCCCAGGGGAAGAGAAGATATGACTTTAATTCCTAGTCAATGAACCTCTTGTGCAGTTATAATATCAGTGGAGGCCTAAGTGTTACTATGAGACAAAAAACGTTTCAACAGAATTTTGAGAATATGAATCATAAGAAAAGCCGTAAGGCACGCTTACGTAAGTAAAAAATAACCCAGGCGAACTCACCATCCGTAATTGATCATGGGGATGTACAGGACTGGGCATCGAGTGCTTTCATGGTGCCTGGTGTCAATTAGAAGGCATTGGATGAGACAGTTTATTATCACTTTCAATATTTAAACCAAATCTGATATGGGTCTTTTTAGATTAATTTACAAATATGTCTACTAAACCTTAATTCCTCATTTGAAATCTACTTGTCCAAATCACATTGATAAATGCCAAAGCCGAGATTTGAACTGCTCTTCTCTGGGAGCCTGCTGGAAGAACATCTCCTGTGTAAGTCAGAAATGGGGAATGCATATTTCTCCTCTGGATGCATATGCTGCTACTTCATACCAGTAAGAGTTTAGGACCATTTTTACTATTCGATCCATCCTAAGAGTTTGAATGAAATTGAGAAAACGAAGGCATGGGAATAAAGGAAATAAAGAGGAGACCATTAGTATAATCACATATCAGGCAGAATTGGAGATCATAACATAATTTTAGTGCCCTAGTTGGAATTTGAGGAGCTTTGTGTGGGGCTCCCATGGCATAGTGGTTACTCACTGGGCTGCAATCCGAAAGGTCAGCAGTTCAAAATCACCAGCTATTTCTTGGAAGAAAGATGAAGCTTTCTAATCTTGTGAACAGTCAGTCTCAGAAACTCCCAGGGAAGTTCTACCCGGCCTGATATGGTTGCTATTAGTTGGCATCGACTCGACAGTAGTGAATTTTTTGAGGGCTTTGGCTAGAATTCATATTCTAGGAGATCCAATCCAAAGGAAAAACTGGGTTTCACAGAAGTTTCTTATATAAATATTCACATCCTTCTTGTTCCAGAGATGAGACCCTCCAATACTGTGAAAAAAACAATGGCCATTCGAGTTTCCCTCTTGAAGTCATAATCTGAGGCATGGCCCGTTGTGTGTACACAGTAGGGGACAGGATCCGGAGGAGAGCACACTCCTTTCCATCATGGCTAGTTCATAGAAGAGAGGAGAGGGGACTGAGACCCATGTGCTCTGAACTCTGGATTCACATCAAATGGCATGCCCCTTTCTTGTAAAGGAATGAGAGAGGGGTGCGGTAGGTGACCCCCCTTAGAAACTGACTTCGAGACTCAAATCTGCTTGACAAGGTTTTTCTGCAAAGCATACTTGGAACATCATCTTTGGAAGAGGAAGATTGGGTAGGAGGAGGAGTGGAAAGTTGAAACAGAAGCTTTTGTAGATTCTACAGAGAGTCCTGGAACTGGAATGGCACTTCACAATGATCTTCATGACTTGTCTGAAAGAAGTTGAGCTTTCCCGTTTCTACGTTAGCACACTATTTAGGTGGTTGCTACCTCTGGGAAGAGGGCACACTCTTGGGAAAGGTAGCTTTCTTCATCTGAAGGCCATGACCCTAAAGAAAAACACCTATGTGATGTGAGTTGCCAAAAGCTGGGAGGATAGATGTCTTGTGACCAAAGAGGACCAGCTCTGGCAGCTCCAGTAGCATCTCCTGAGATGGGCAAAGAAGGAGAAGAGTCATAAGTACTCTGGACTCTTCCACCGGCTTTGCGGAGGATGAAGTTCTTGTTTTATTAGGCCAAGGTAGAAGGGGCAGGAGGAGTGACAGGACAAAGACCAAGATCCCTCCAAACAATCATGCCACTCAGAACAGTGTCTCAGTTTAGAATGCATCAATTTTGCATAGCTACCAAGCCAACAAGAGGTAAACCTCCATTTACATGAGACATGAGTAAAACTTCTGGAATCTCAATACCTGGCCCATCAGCATGTTGGTCATTTTCACATACTTACAGGATAAATACACTAATTCAACTATTTTTGAAGCAATTTAGCTGAAGAAATGACATATTCTTAAGTAGGAAAATGGCTAAGTAATGTTAGGCACATTTTTATCTTACAGCCATTTAAGTATATTAAGGGAATTTGTAGGAATTCTGAAGGTTACTGTTTATAATGTTTAGTTCCAAAATAAAATTTAAGAATGGCAGACTGTTCTTTGGCAGGCTTTTGTTACAGGAGAAAAATATCTTAGATTTGGAGGCCAGACTGCAGTCGTCATAATCCTTATGTTAAAGGGAGAAGGTTAAACACGAGTTAAAGAAAAAGATATGGCTGTGTTTGAGCAGCCCTTTATTGGTTTTATATTATATATGCTCTGCATATTATTTAAAAACTTTGTTTGTCAACCATTAAAACTGCAAACACCATTCTTAGCTCACCAAACCAAATGACCACACTCATTGCCACTGGATTCATGTCTACTCCCAGGGAGCCTGTTGGACAGGGTGGAGCGGCCCCTGTGATTTCTGAGGCTTGTTATGGCTCAGAAAGCCCCATTCACCCCCCCCGCCCCGTCTTAGCCTATGAGCTGTTTCGAAATAAGCAACAGGGGAGATTTGATACATTAAAATCAATGAGCTATATAATCCATAAAATAAACTTGACAGTTTTGGATGTGTACAATTTACTGTCTTGCTTAGCATATTAATAATGTTGTACAAACATTACTACTATTTATTTCCAAATTATTTCCATCATCCCAACAGAAATCGATACCAGTTACCTATTATTCTCTGTTGCCTACTCTCTAATCTCTGTCAGTCACTAACACACTTTCTGTCTCTGTGAATTTTCCTATTCAGATTACCTAATATAAAAAATCATAAAAGATATATCTTGGCTGAAAGCAGAGAATATTTGTGTTTGACTATGCAAAGGTATTCAACTGCATGAACCATAACAAACTATGGTTTCATTGAGAAGAATGGGGATTTATGGAACCTGGACATGAATCAAGGGGCAGACTTTCAGACAGAACAAAATCATGGTGTATAGTTAAAAATCAGGAAAAATATGTGAGGGTCGTATCGCCTCACCATATTTATTCATTCTGTATGCTGAGAAAATACACTGAGAACTGGACTATGCAAAGAAGAACCAGGCATGGGGATGGGCAGGAGGCTTATGGCCAACTTGTACACAGGTGACAGAACCTTGTTTAGTGAAAGTGAGGAGGATTTGAAGCACTTCAAAGCGAGGATTTCAGTATTTAAAATGGATTAACATTCAATGTCATGAAAACCCAAGTCCTCACAATTGGACCAACCAGTCGGAAACCTCGTGATAAAGGGAGAAATGCTCAAAGCGGGTGAGGATGTGATTTTTCTTGGCTCTACAGTCAAAGTTCATAGAAGCGACAGTCAAGACATTAAACCGTGTATCCCAAAGTACAGATGTTACTTTGAGAACTCAGGTCTTCCTGGCCCCAGCTGGGGCGCTCTCAGTTGCCTCGTGTGCAAGTTAAAGTTGTACATTGGATAAGGAACACCGCAGAAGCATTAGTGCATTTGAGTTGTGGTGTTGTTGAGGAATGTTTTAAATGCATGGGTTGCCACAAGAACAAACAAATCTGTCTTGTCAGATATATAGCCAGAATACTCCTTAGGGAAGTGGATTATGACAGACATAACTACATTAAAAATCTAACATCTTACTATCTGATTTCCCTTTGACCCATTTTCAATTTATTATACTTTTTAAGATTTTCTGTTTTATATCCATCTGGAGCTTATTTCTATTTTATTTTGATTTTGTTGTTAGCTTTTCTGACACTTTGGTTGTTTTTTTTAATGTGTTTTGGTATATGAAATCCAGTTTGTTTATCTATTCATTTACTGGTAGACTTGTTGAATGAAAATAAGTGACCAAGTTAACATAAAGGAAAGGTCTATGGTGAAATGAATTTGAAAACATATAGCATACGCTGTTCCTCTCTTGGAGATCACATTCACTTTATGGTATAATATGCTTTTATATACATTGACATAAAAACATGCTGATTTTTTGATAGATGATTTACAGACTGATTTTTAAAAGCATACTTACCAACTTTTCATAGAATTCTCTTGGGACAACGCTATTTAATTTAGTTGAAAGTTATTCTTTCAGCATTTATCAGTATCACTTTTTCTAAAGTATTATTTATTTTGCTGCCCTTGTTGGGAATATAAGCAGCAAGATGGGGCCAGTTCAGCAGTTCATGCAGGTGTCCTTTGGTGGCAGTAGTTACAGTCTCTGAGTGGTGTCCCACCCCCACCTTCTTCCTCTGCGTGGTTCCTTCCTGATTAACATAAACTCACTGCCACCTAAGTTTCCTGTCTATTCTTTTGAATTTCTGCTGTCAATTAGATTCCTATATATATGAAGTTCTTAAAAGACCATATAACACTCAAGGCAGGCATTTTTTTTCCTAGTGAAACTTAAGTATTGTCTGGTTTATAGAGTACTTCAAGGGATATTTTGGTTTGAGTTTTAATGATTATTTCATAGCAATCATTTTGGGGTTTCATTCAGTCTTCATGACTCCAGAAAGATTAGAATATATGAATATTTGAAATCTGTTCTAGATTTCCCCTGTTTTTATTAGGATTCTTCGGTGGATTCTATTACCAAAATGTTGAGTACTGGAAGTGGGCCCCATCCATTTGTTCTGCTCTCATGGAGAAGGAGGAATTAGCTCATGGCGGCAATTGGTCATATTCATATCATCCTTCTATTCCTGACCTGCCCCATCTTCCGCTGCTTAAGGTGAAGAGAGTTTAATCGTTCCTTGTACAGCCATTTGCAAGCTCTTGAGACCCGAGGAGCTACCCGAGAAACAAGGAGATAGAACGGAAACACTAAATATTTTATTAGGTCAACAAAGTGGGTTGAGTAATACCAAGAAACAAAAAATCCTAAATCTCCAAATCAAGAAGCCAACCCCCACAGGGTGCCTGAGTGCACAAAAACAGCCCCAGCAGTGGAGACACACACACACACACACACACACACACAAATATCCATTGCTATGTGGAATTTTTCACTTTACATTACACTGTTAGAAAGTCATACAAATTATGAAGATGTGAAGCTCAAGATAAAAAATGCTCTGTTGAAAAAGATGAAGAAAGAGGTCGCAGGGCACAGAGAATGGACCCCCAACTAGCGCAGAGTATCGTCTTAGTTTTCTTCGTCTATCAGGAGCCCTACATGAGCAACTGTGTGTTTCTGATTGTGATGTAATATATTACTAAACATGCATCCTGTAAATGGCCGAATTGGCTCCTCCTTATTCCCTGATTTTCATTTATGACATTAAATAAACTGTTCTAATCGCTTTTAGTAATCAAAACCATGCAACGTATTTCCCTGAACTGCTTGTCATTGTTATTTTGTCAGATTGCTGCGTTTACCTAATGTCATACCTATAATGTTATACATCAAAACCATTTTGGATTAATTTTTCAAGTAAAGATTAATTAAGAGAGTTGTTCCACTGATATGCACAGTTGACTTTGTTTATAACATGCACTATATTTAAAATGTTCTTGAAAAGAAAAGGAGTTGTGCTTTGTGGTATAACTTCTAGGAAAACAAAACATTCTTTCAGCTTGAGATTGCTTTCACTTGAAAATCCATAGATTTATTTTTCCTACTATTTCTCATGCTATTTTAAACTATAAAGCATGATTTTGTTTTTTAGAAATGTTTGAAAAACTTAACCAAAACAGACACAAGTGTTTTTTTGAGACTATACCACGAGCAATGAGGTAGCCTATTTTTTTTAAAAAAGAGAGAGAAAAATAAACCTGAACCATAGCACAAGGAATCTACAGCTAAAAGGAAAATAACATGGAGTAATGTTCTTTTGTCTTCTGCTATTTTAAAATATAATGTATTAGAATTTAACATTGCACATGTAGCTACTTAATAGTGGATTTAATAGTGGATTTGGGGATGAATCATTTGAACCTGCCTCAGACTTTAATTATATCCAGATATTAAACAGTATTCAGATGATAGTTCATTGGCAAAATATTTTCAGATAGCAAAGTTATTTATAAATAAAAATGTATAAATCTATTTTTTCTTACCAGACAGAAAAACAAACAAACTAAATTTTCTACCAGATACACAAATAATTTGCTAGATGCAGGTTACAGCATTTTCGTGAATGTAGGAGACTATGGTTCAATATTCTCTCAGGTCATAAGGAACAAGCTCTGAGTTATTTCTAAAAAAACTTACATACCAATGGCACTTGTCAGTTTCTGTCATTGCTGGTAATCCTTGGCATTCCTTGGTGGGTAGCTACATCACTTCATTCTCAGCCCATGAATTCCCATGGCCTGCTTCTTCTGTGTGTGCCTCTGACTTTGTGTGATCACAAGCCCTTCTTATAACGGAGCTACTTCTTGGATTTTGGCTTCACTCTAATTTACTATGACATCATCTTAACTAGTTATTTTTGCCTAGTTACTATTTATAAAACAGTCATATTCTGAGTTTCTGGATTGATATTAATAGGAGATACTATTAGGCTTAGTACAGCCAATTAAATATATATTTATATTAATATAAAATTATATTTTATTGGTGGTACTAAGGCTGTATTATGTATATATAAACACACATATGTTTATAAACTATATATCTATATGGACACACATACATACAAGTATATATGTTTATATTCTTGTTTAATATAAATCTCTTATTTGAGCAGTTAGTGAAAAGTACATAATTCTAAAATGAAAAAAAGTATTTTTACTGTGATTTTAAGCTGTGAATATTATTGGTCAAAATTAATCATGTTCCATTTGATTGAGGTTCTGATTCAGCTACTTCATTGATGAATATCATAGTGTCATTCTTGTTCAATATTATGAGACTATTTTACGATAGCATAAACAATTAGCAAAAACGTTAATACCTTTTTATCAAGAACCAAACCCATGGCCATTCAATCATTTCCAGCTCCTAGCAGGCCTAGATGGAGTTTCCGAGATTACAGGTCTCTTATGTGAGTGGTCTCTTCCTCCTCCCATGGAACAGCTAGTGTGTTTGAACCACTGACCCTGCGATTAGAAGTCCAACATTTACCTGACAGTGCTATTGGGGGGGGGGAGAGTAAAGTAAAAAAGAATCAATGTATTATGGCATGCAATGGAGGGGTAATTTCTCTCCATGAAATAGAATGGAATATCAGGTAGCCCTTTGCTTTTCTAACCATTTATGTGACCTCTTTCTGTATCACAACACAAGCCTTTTTAGGTGCTAACCAACGTGGGCAAAATAGTTGTGATTACATTAGTGTTTTAGAGTAAGGTCATTAAAATATTTTATTACTGTTCTCAAGGGGATTAAATATAAATTTTATTTCTAACAACTTATTGGAAGTAATTTTTTCTATACGTATCACAGTATAGTAAAAATACTTAAATCAAGAGTCATTGACCCAATACCTTCTTATATTGACTTGGCTTTATAATGCTTCAATTTCAGGTTTTTCAATGAAAGGGAAATGTAGTAAATTTGATAAGGAATAATTACTAACAAGCTAGTATGATTTATATTGAAGTGGTAAGGCACTAAATAATTTTTCAGCCTCGATAAGAAAGGGCACTAAAGTAACAGATTTTGGATATAATGGAAATTTCCTCCCTTTCAGCTCACCTCCTCTCAGGAGCATGTAATTAGAGACCAAATTCATTGCCTTGGGGCAATTCTGACTGATAGCACCCCTGTAGAACAGAGTAGAATTCCTTGGAATTTCCAAGTCTAAATATTTACAGGAGAAGACAGTCCATCTTTTTTTTCTCACATGAAGCTTTTGGTGGATTCCCATCCCTGCCTTAAAGTTAGTAGTTCAGTGCCTAAACCATTGCTCTTCCAGGGCTACTGGCAATAGGTGTTACACAACTGAACACAAACTAAAGAAACCTAGGTGTGCCCTGAAGTTGTTCCCGACCAAATTAATAATTTCCATAAACACTCAAGAAAATGTGATTTTAAAAATGAAAATTAGAATATACATAAAACTTATTTGTAATCATTTGATCCTGGCAGAATAGACAGGTGTAATGGCATTTTTATTTAGAAGTCATCTTTTGGAAAATATGATTTCTTTGCATTGTAGTTGTGCCATTTAATACAGATTGATAACTTTCTGGATTCCTACCTTGAGGTCACAGGTGGTTAAACTTAAGTCTTAAAAGCAATAGATTCAGATTTTTTAAAGGACTAAAGATACTCGGCAGAACATTTGTGAACTAAAAAACATACTTCTCATGGACTTACGTTTTATGTTTATTTATTTATTATTTGGTGACAATAGTCCGATAGTCAACACTTGATTGCTTCACACTTTCTGCAAAAAATTATGCTTTGGAGGTTAATTCTTAAGATTATTTTATACTGGGTTAAAAAATGAAAGAAATATTAACACATATTGCTAACTCTAATGTGACCTTAGTTGCATAGGGCACCTGCTTACAATGACAATTTAATAACCAGAAGGAGATCAAACAATCCTGAGACTTATGTGAAAGACCAGGAGATCCCCGCCAGAGAGAGAGCTATGTGAAGAGTAACTGGAGATGAATGAGAGGGGAGAGGTGCGTCTCAGAGCACCACCGTCAGCTCCCTGTATCCATGTGTGGATCCTGCAAGACATGAATGGAATGCTCCCATTGTCCCAGAGCCACGAGGAGATTGGGCCCATGCCCTCTGCCCCACCCAGTTTCCTAGAATAGTGCCATGATGTCACAGAGTCCCACAAAGAACTCTGCCTTATGGATCACACTCAAGATTGTCCTCTCACCTGACAGGTACGCTGGGTGCATGAGGCTCCCGAGAGAACTATGAACGTAGTAGAATGCCTTTGGACAGAAATGCAAATGATTGTGTGGGTGTACAAATTTAAGCACAAATTTAGCTATGCACTTGGGTTACTAGCTGTAGTTCACACCTACCCAGAAGCACCTCAGGAGAGAGGCCTGGCAATCTACTTCTGAAGCCACAGCCTTGAAAACTCTACGGAACTGCTACACTGCACCCATGCGGCTGCCATGAGTTGAAGTGTCTCCATGGAAACCAACAACTGCAACTAAGGCATCTTGGGTAAGGGAAAATGCTAGTCTTACAGAGTGCTGGCATAAATTGTGTAAATTGTAGCCTTATTAAAGAATAAACTGTTAATATATTAAAAATAAAATACTCATAAACTTTGGCCAACATTCTCATTCCTGTAAATCCCCTCTACAATGCGAACTAGAAATGTAGTCTATCCATCTAATTAGACTCACCAAAATTCTATCCGAGAATATAAATAGTGAGAGTGCTCCCATTAGCAAAGTACTGGGATCAAGTGACAGCTCCTTGAGCAGGGATGACTTTTGTTTCATGTGGGGGAAAAAAAAACAACAGAAAAGTTTTAAATCATACACACACAGTTTCCTAAAAAGTGAGGGCCAAAATTCTACACATGTGCATCTATATTTTGAGTGAAAATACATATAACTTAAGGAATGCAGGGAAAACTGGTTTGTCGCCCTAGAAATTACTTTAGGAATTGAGACACCTTAATATGAATTGAAGGAGAGGAGGAGTCTGTAAGAAGAAAATAATAGTACATGCGTCTGTCTGCATGTCTCACACACAAAATGTGTGCAAGAGAGGAAAAAACAGTAAGGAGAAAGAGAGATTTTATTAGTTATTTTCCCCTCGACTCATTTAGAGGCTCAGAGAAATATTCAATCTAGGGAACCAGGTGGTACAAACTCTTGACACCCAACAACTAATTAAAAAGTTGGTGGTGCAGACTGAACCATCCACACTGTGGAAGGACAAGCTGACAACTGACTCTCATACGCCTGCAGCTACTGGAAACCCCATGAAACACACTCGTACCCCGACACACGCCACGTGTCCGGGAAATGGCGTCAACTTGGAGCAATGGGTGATAGATGAAACCTGCAGGGATAGAAGGGACTGCGTAAGGCAAAAGGAGAGGACTACAAAACAGACTTTTGGAAACTTGCCACCATGTACTGGCTGTATTATCTTCTCAGTTTCCCTTCTTTAAATGCAAAGCAAAAGTTCCACTATGCGCTCTGACACAACAGGGAGCTCCCCAAGGCCCGACGCCATGGGAGCGCTTTGCAAACAGTGCCACAGGGCCCAGAACTGCAGCTCTCAATAGACTGGTCGGATCTGAAGTCGCCCCTCAAACCGCCCAGCACTTCACCATGGCGGTCTCAGGTAGCACACGTAATTGAAATGCAAACTTTGTTTCAGTCTCTTTTATAACTAGGTCTAGATTGTTTCTCTTCTGCTCCTGAGGTTTCGTATAATATAGTATATGTATATGTTCAAGCTGTATAAATAGATTTCGTGATAGGGCTGTTTTGCTAGTGATTATCATATAATGGCAATTGGGTGCCTTTGGATCGAGTGGACATACAATGTGAGAAAAACAGATAAAGTGGTAAGAATTTGAAGCATGACTAGAATGGACGCCTTGAGAGACTTTGCATGTCGTCCCCCTTGTAGAATGCTCTGCCTTGTGGAATGAGAAATAACTAAAAAAATAAGCACAATCCAAGACATGTACTTACAGAATTTCTACACTATTTTTCATATAGATCAAAAGGAAAAATTATATGCAGAATCTATAATTTGAAGCATACATATGATTATATTCATACCAATCAATCAATGCATGATTAGATTTAAAAGCTCTAAACTAAAAACATCATATTTTCATTCCAGTATTAATTTTGTGGAAGAGATTCCATTGTTTACTATACCAATTGTGTAGTCTCTCTTACCTTCTGAATTATTTTCTTGGAAACTGCCAGAAAGGTTAGGAAATACCTTCAGTGTTTGATTTTTACCTAGGAAGTTGTCCTGGGCTCTCTGTGGTCAGGAGCGGTGGACTTCTTGCAGTTGGGCCACATCCTCACAAAAGGTGCCGAGAATGAAAAGGCCACCGAGGCCAGTCTGGCGTGACTCTGGAGGGGAAAGCCAAGGATCTTTTCAGTAATGTTTGCTTATTTCCCATCGCACCCACAGGGTGTGTCAGAGGGGAACAGATGAGAAAAAAGCAAGCAGACATCTGCTCCCAAAAGTGGCCCCAGATAATTTTAGCTTTCAATAGGCTACAAATATTAGATGTAAAAATTCTACATGTGTGATGGGATTTGTAGATTTTAGATTTTTCTTCCCCTTCAGGCTGCAACCTCGTCTTAGATTGTTCTATTTTTTTTAACAATAAAAGGTGTCCTAAATAGTTATCTCTGTTCAGCGTGCTTTGGATCCTTTGGCAAAAAGATGCCCCCAAATAACCTGGAAACAAACTAATGATCTAAAGCCTGATGTTTGCAGGTTATTTTTCTAATTGTTTTATGGCCATAAATTAGTAATTAATACTGTTTGGTAATAAAACGGAAAGACTACTTTGCTGGAAAAGTAGCAGGAAACCCTGTGCTAGTCTGGACACTTTAGAGAAACAAATCCACAGACGCTCATGTATAAGAGAGAGTTTTATATAAAGGTTAAGTGCGCATCAAGAAAACATCCCAACCCAGTGCTGCCCAAGCCCACAAGTCCAACATTTAAGCCATAGGTCTAACACCAACCCACAAAGTCCTCCTCCATCTCACAAAACAGATGCAATGATACCGACTGCAGGAGGAAAGCTGAGTCAGTGAACATGTAAACATCTCAGCCCCGGCAGGTGTCTCCACACGGCTGCTCCAGCACCCAGGGCTACATCAGGGTAGATTCATGTGGCTTCTCCTCGGGCATGTCTTGCAGGAAGTCAGCCTTGCCAGGTGAAGCAGGGAACTGGCTAAGGCAGCTGCACCCTGGTCCGACCATCACAAAACAAGAGACCCGAGAGCTAGAAAGGTGAGGCTTATGAAGCCATTTATCCCTCCGCCCTTCAATTAACCCCACATGTGTTTATCGGCCAGGTTGGCACAATAAACTAACTAACTCAACCCCCAGATCTTCATGATCCCTGGAGCCCTCTTTAGGTCTGCTTTTGTTGGAAGAAAGATGAGGTTCTCAACTCCCTTAAAGTGATCCGTGTGACAAACCCAAAGGGGCTCCTTCTCTTCTGCAAGGTCTGTTTGAGTCCAAATGGACACAGTGATGGTGAGTTTGTTTTGTTTTTAATATTGAAGGGCCTGTGCTGAAAAGGACCCAAGACTGAGGTGTCCTCATGCCACTTGCAAGTGAGGTAAACACCACAGATGGCAACACGGGATTCATTGTGGTTGCTCTGTCTCACTGTTACTGAATATTTCCAATATGCTTTGCTTTAGTGCAGAGATTATTTAAGCCAAGTGATCATGAAAATCAATTAGTATATATTTCAGTTTTAAAGAGATTATCAAAATCTAACAGTAGTCAATCACTCATACTCGCAGGTGTTGTTTTCTGTGTTCGTGTTGGACTAGAATATGTCTTATGAGTAAGCCAGAAATGACAGATTCGTTCTTCCTATGATTGGACTATGGATTGTTTCAGGCTTTGGAAGAGGTCTGGAATGGACCCATTCCAGAATTTGTAAAACGTGTGTGTTTTCCTGAGAGATAACCGGAAGACAAAAGTTTATAGGTAGACACTCTGATAGAAATGTAATCTCCCTCCTCGAAAATTCTCCCTCGTAGCAATCAAAACTCTTCACTGGCAGCGTTGGGGAAGCAATGCTCTGCTCAAGATGACAGCCAGCCAGGTTGCTATCTGGACAATAAACCAGTCTCCCCGGCAGGCTGCGTGTGAGACTTCTGCATCTCCCATTCTAGAACTTTGGCCCACAGTTTCCCCCATTCTGGTTATCATGCTGGTCCACCCACATTTTACAAATTTCAGTCTGTTTGGTTTCAATGTATCAGCCATGGCTGAACCTGTTTAAACCAATTCAAAGCCCTGCTATTTTCTCGATTGTAAAGCTGTCGCTGCCTAACCTAGAAAGCTCTTTAAAGATGCATGTTTGGCTGCGTTTGTTATCCAACAGATGTGGGGATAGTTAGGATCTCTTGAGAGTATCACAACTTGTGGTTTCAGTTACAATTAAGTGATCCAAGAATGTTTTTGTCTTGCTCCTCTCTAGTTCTTGAGGAAAGTCTGTAGAAGAACTTACAGAGGGTATTCATTTTCACTCTTCTCCACGCCCCCTTTCCCTTCTTCTTTGATTCTTCCTTCAAAGTTTCCTGATATCTGCTTTTGAAATTGAGGCCGCAGAATTGGTAAGCAGTGTTGAAATTCCAGTTTGTGTACACTGGCCCCCTGCTCTTCTCACCTAAGACATTATCTATCACCTTGACATTCAAATCTTGAGCACATTAAATAGCTGCTCTGATGGGAAACTGCCCACCTCTGTGATTTATATTTTATATTTGCCCACAAGTGCAGTTTTAAAAGGGCTGGTTTAGATTTGTAACTCAATATCCTGATGCTTAAAGTGCTTGCCAATTTACCTTCTAGCGGGCATTTTAATGTGCACGCGTCGGAGGGGCGGATGTTGCCACAAGGCAGAGGCTGAACGCTGTTCATTAGGAGGGTTTGGGAGCAGTGAAGGTTCTAGGAGAGCAGGCAGGCCACGCTGGGTAGCTGCTCGGGCCTGGGAAAACAAGAACAGCGGGAAACACCTGGGTGCTGGACCGCGTGTCACCTGCAGTGTTTGCCTGGGGTGTGCAGGTGCTGGCTCCTTACAATAACAGAGTAAATGATCGCATACAACCGAAAGTCAGGTTGGGTAGGTTTTCATGTCTACCCCTGTTTCATCTGAATTTAAAGACATGTTTACAAGTTCAGGCAGTTTTCACTTCATTCTTCCTGACAGTAATACCATACCGTATGGAAAGGTTAAGTGTACTCTAAATGCACCTCCAGAAAGCATCTCTATACTCGTGGAAATCTCCTTTTGCTAATCAGCGCTTGCACTGGCTGGACGAGGTAGCTTAGGCAATTATTTTAGTACACCAAGGTTTTATGGTAAGATGGTCATTGTGACTCAATTGTCATGACACATCTAATCATTGGTTTTATCGGAAAAGAATGCATCTTGTTATTGGAAATGAGTTTAAAAAATTATCGTCCAACATTTAAGTACTTATGTTAAGTCACCAGACAGTTAAAGTTTTTGTAAGAGTTAAGAAAAGTGTTAATTTAATATTTTAAAAACAGTGAAACAATGAGGAAGTAGTGTTGTTTTTTTCTAGTGGCCAAAATAAACCTGCAGATTTTACCATCACATAAAACTCTGTTCTGTATTGCTGTTCTCCAGTAAAATAATTGAAATAATTCTAAATAATTGAAATAATTCTAATTATAATAATCTATATAAAGTGTTATGAATACTTATACCAGAACAAGCTTTCTTAGTGAAATTAGCCAATTATTTAAAGGTGCTTATGCTTTTATTTGATTCAATATTCTATTCCTAGGTAGTCAGCCTTACCCTTCACACCAGTGTGGACGTGTGTGTGTCTGCATGTGACGTACATTTATAGGGAACTGGATAACTTATGGCGTACTGTGGAAACAATATTGTGAATGTAGCAGCATTGTGAAATGAAGATGTTACAACACACTATAAATAGTGAACAACATTGGCGGGATCAAAGGAAGAAATCCAAGCTGCTCTGAAGGTATTGGGGGAAAGCCAGGTTCCTAGAGTTGACAGGACACCCGCAGAAATGTCTCCACAAACTTACACATCATTTGAGGCACTCACTTATCTGTGCCAAGCTATTTGGAATTGAGCTACAAGGCCAACCCATTGAGCACGATCCATATCTGCCCAGAAGAAACCAAGGCGACCCAATAGGATGAGGGAATTAGCGCACGGTTTTCATCAATATCACAAGCAAGTACAGTTTTCTAAAGCGAATGTTGAAACTGTGGTAGCAGTCCATGAGCACGGAGCTGCAAAAATTCAAGCTAGATTCAGAACCGGATGAGGAACAGGGCTATCCTCACTGACATCAGACGGCGTATACTTGAAACAGAGAATGCCAAAAGGATATTAACTTGTGTTGTATTGCCTATGCCAATGAATCCAACTATTTGGATCATAGCAAACTTTGGATAACTCTGTGAGGCAGAGTGATTTCAGGATATTTCATTGTGCTCAAGCAAAACCTGCACATAGACCAAGTGGCAGAGTTTCAATAAGTGCGAAGGGATACGGAATATTTTAAAACAGTAACGCTGAATGTCAGGGTTGTGTACTTGAACTAAACTTATTCCGTCTCTCTGCTGAGTAAATAATTTGAGAAGACAAAGAGGGATGTGGCGGCAGGATTGTGGAAGGCTCATTAACAACCCGTAATACGCAGAAGTCAAGCGAAGAAAACCGGAAGCACCGAGGAAGATCCAGTATCACAGTCTTCATCGTCGATTCCATCTCAACATCGGAAAACAAATTCTCAGAACTGGATCAGCAACGTTATCATTTAACATAATGATAAATGGAAAGTAGAAGAAGTTGTCAGGAATTGCATTTCACTTGAACCCCCAATCAATGCTCATGGAGGCAGCTGGTAAGAAGTCCAAGGTTGCATTGAATTGAGCACGTGAGCCACAAATAGCCCTGAAGTGTTAAAGAACAACGACGCCACTCTGAGCGCTTCACTTCTAATTTAATAAAGATGTCATCTGTGAATCCGCCTACTCAAAATAGATACACTTTACATTTAGGGATTATGCCACCAGCTTCTTAATGCCTGATAGCACATGTGATCCTAAATTATTTCGAAACATTTAATATCCATGAAAAGTGTATATTAATTCACTTAAGCACGTTCCTTACTTTTAGGTTACAAAGTACATTTTTAAGTATCATATCTCTATGCTTTACTTTTATCAACAGCATATTTACACTTTATAGTTACCATATTACCTCTTTTATTTCCAGCAATAAAGTTAATTGGAAGCATATTCAACTTACTTAAAGAACCACGAAGGCCAATGGTGTTTTCAAGTTGCTATGCTTCCTTTGAACTTGGAAGTGTGTTTTAAAATAAATATGAGTCTCACAATCAAACCCGCTGCCCTGGAGCAGACTCTGGGTCCTGACAACTCCATGTATGCCGGAGTAGCAGATTCAAAACCAGACTCCTTACCACTGAGTCTGTTCTGACTCACAGAGGGTCTGACTCTATGGGAGCAGAAAGCCTTTCCTTCCTGCCCTCCAGCAGCTGGCGGGTTCTAGCCGCGGGCCTTCAAGTTAGCAGCTCCACACAAACTCCTGTTTGCTATCACTGTGCGTTTTAGGGCTTTCAGTGCCTGATGTTTTTTAATGATTTATTTTATAGAAGTTGATCACCAGGTCTTTCTACCATGGTGGATTCCAACTCTGAATCTTTTGATTAGCAGCTGAATCTATCAACTTTTCACACTGTCCGGTTGGACAAGAACAATCAGTTAACCCCCAAAATACATGAATACAGCAATGTAACTTTTTCCATAAACTAATCTATTCTTTTTTATATTTTGAAAAATTCTTATCCTCATCAATTTTGACCTAATTTGAGGCTTTTCCCAAAGCTTCTGATTGAAAACAAAGTTCCCTTGAGAGAGGAAATTCTGAGATTTTTTTTTCTTACCCCAGGACTGATTTTTCCCTTTGCTACTTTGCCCTGTAATTTCACTGTATCTTACAGTATCACTCACATGATATAAGTGTCAAGTAGGTGTTGGTTGTATGCTCATATATTTTGTCTTTTATCCGTACTCCATCCCTCGCTTCTAAAGATAGCTGCTGCCCCAATCAACTTCTCTCAGCATTCTTTCTATGTACCCCAGAACTATTCTGATAATCTGATGTCAGATCAGGAAAATTGTCTTTTTGTGGATAATACAAAAAGGGCATATGTAAAATCTAGTAATTTTTAATTTAATTTTGATAAAAGGTATTTGACTTGGGAATTATAGATTTGTAGTCAATATAGACCATATATAATGCAGTATATATGTGGGGTTGAGACCATGGACTGATATTGGCCATCTTATTTTATCTTTTATTATTTCTTAAAGTTTTACTTCTAGAAACTGTTTATAGTGAATTGGGTAAAGATTTACAGAGCAGATCAACTTTCCATTCAACAATCCGTACACATTTTGTTTCATGCTGCTGACTATAATCGAGCCATCTCATTTAAATTCTAATTCTGCCAGCTAACCTCAAGGTAGGAAGTTCAAACCCACCAGCTATTGTTTTTGTTGGAGAAACACCACCTGCTCTTTTAATGATTTACAGTGTGGGAAACCCTAGACAGGGTGGTTTGATGAGAGGTAGTGGTTTTTACCATGTAATGGTTGCGTAACATGTCTTAGTATCAATCATCTCAGCTGTTAAAAGAGTATCGCCACAGTATGTAAACCAGAGCAAGGTTGAAAGCTGTAAACAAATGATTTCACGTTAAGATGCTTGGCATAGTATCCGGAGGATCAAAGCCCAAAGAAAATGTTAGTTGTTGCTTTTTATGTTTATTTTCATTTTTATTTAAACTATCAAAGGCTAGATGATAAAGCAAGAATTGCAAATCTGATATAAAAACGCTGACAGTGATGAGGTTAGACAGCTTATAGGGGTACTTTAGGATAGCTATGAATTAATTTTGGATAGGTTGGAGATAAGGCACAAAATGAATGGGAGGCAATTGTGTAATAGAAAATTCTGAGTTCTGATAAGCAACTTTTGAAAAATCTTCACTATATATTAACCATATAACTATCATGGATTAACGATATTACTTACCTGACTTCTCACTGGGAAGAACCAAATGACCTTCATCCTCACCAATGGTGTACTAGAAAATTGTACAGCTGATTTTGAGTTGCACCTTAATAATGGGACCTTTTGTGAGGTGTATGGTTGCTTATTTTGTTATCATTTACCTTTGCATGTTTCGGAGTTCCAAATAGGACGATCAGGATCACATTAGATATTTAATAAATGTCAGACCACAGATGAATTAATCTTTTAGGTTTGCATCGGCATGTTGGAGAGCTAGGGAAGGGAAGAATGACTTCTGTTATGCTGGTTGGCATCTTCAGGGCCAGTCAGCAGTGCAATACATGTCCACAGAGAGAAGGTCACCATGACTTGGAAGGATTCATATGTCTGCAAGACAAACGGGCAGTGGCCTTTATTTCTGCGGTAATTGAGTGGTAATAGTGTTGGGAGGAATTGAAGCCAAGCATGGACTGATGGGCTTGCATCTCATAAGAGTGGAGGAGGGGGACGGCACTCAAGCCACTTGATCACAACAGTATTCATGACTCGCAGTGCTGACAGTCTGTAAATTGATGCAGTCCTCAAGTGTGGAGAGACTGACTCATCCAAAAGAGGAGGCTTTTGATAGTAAAAAAAATTATGCATTCAGCAGATTGTCAGTAAGGTGGTTTTGATTATGAGAATCACTCAGTAGAGACTGGCAGGTTGCAAACTATTCTAACCACAGAATTATTTGAACATGAATAAAGCGAAGTTAGATTGGATTGATTATCCGGGGTCATTTTCTTTCTTCATCCTTTCCTTTCTCCTTTTGAAAGGGAGAACGGAAAAGAACCGTTGACTCAGCATCTAAGGCTTACACTCGAGAGAAGAAAACGGAGCTAGTCTCTTGGCATTCAGAGACGGTCCTACTCTTTCAGTGCATACATGTCAGAGTTCAAAGACCGTGACTTTGTAGTTCTATAAGGTGCTTTTTATACTTTTTAAATGGACTTCTCCCTCTTTCCTTAAATCTGAATGTTGGTTCTCTCATTGTTAGGTGCCACCTAGTCAGCGCTGAATCTCAGAGGCCTTATTTATATGCACAACATAAGACGACACAGCTGGTCCCCTCCTCCCCAATTGCCTTGTGCTTGTTGGAGCCTCTGGGCCAGTCCTTGTCAGTGCGAGTCTTCCTGGATTTTGCTGCCTCTGTCTCACCAAGCACGATGCCCCGCATTACAGGCCGTCTTAAGGGCTCCTGCTGACAATCATGGCACCCCACTTTCATAGCAATCACTCCATGTTTCGTGAAATTCTTTAACCACTCAAGGAGTAGGAAATATAATCATTGCACCCATTTTGGTAATAATGTAAATTTATAAACCATGTTGGTTTGTCTAAATATCCAATTTCTGACATTTGGTTGAGACAACTTTAGATTAAGCCCCCTGATCCCAAGGATATACACATTCCACCCTTGCACCATGCCCCCAGAAACCGTGGGAGAAGGGACACAGCTGTCGGTATAAGATATGAAAATAATAATAATTTATAATTTACCAAGGGATCATGGGGGAGGGCAGGGGGAGGGGAAAAAGAGGAGCTGATACCAAGGGTTTAATAGAAAGTAAATGTGTACAAAATAATTATGGCAACATATGGACAAATGTACTTGATACAATTGATGTATGGATTGTTATAAGAGCTGTAAAGGCCCCCAACAAAATGTTCTTTTAATGAAAAAAAGCAAGTAGCCGTGAGAGCACAGTAACTACATGGCAACCATCACACTGCCATTCTACCCCGTTCTTTGAAGACTTCCCTTGTCTTTGTGTTTGGCCTTAAACTTTGAAAAAGTAACTGTTACTCTCAGTCTTCACTCTCAAATAATTGTGCCTCCCATTAAACAAATAATTGAAAAGCAAACAAAAGAAAGTGATGTTGTGTTGGCATAAACTTAATGTTCTGTACAATTTGCCCATAAGAAATTAGGGCATTGACAGTTATTAGACCCAGATCAGAGTCACATAATGTGTTGTCCCTCCATAATAAAATTCGAGTGAATTGTTTTCGCCTTATTTTGGAATTAATGCAAGTTTAAGGTATTTTTCTTTTTGGTTCCTTTTAAAAACTTCGTTAACCACCCCCCACCCCCTCTCAGCCATGCAGTATGAATTTAATATAATTCATCTTAAATGCTTTCTCACAGATGTAACCACAATTGATAACTACATAAAGAAACTGGAGTAAGGTTTCACTATTAGCTATCAACAGTCAGGACCCATTTTACTGATAATATTAAACTGAATTGTTCGCCATGTTGAATTCTGGCCTAAAACTGATACCATTCCCACTGTCCAATATATTGTAAATTTTCTAAGGCGCTATTTTGAAGAGCCCTGGCGGTTAGGGGCTGGGCTGCGATCTGCATAGTCGGCAGTTTGAACCTCCAGGTGCTCCGCGGGAGAAAGAAGGGGCTTTCTACTCCCAAACACAAGGACAGCCTCGGAAAGCCACCAGGGGCTTCTCTGAATCTGCATTGACTTGGGCAGTGAGTTTGGTTTGTGGTAGGAGTGATTTAGCCCTCTTTCTAGTCCTGTGAAGAGGTGCAGGAAGCTCTTAGCAGGGTCCCGAGGAGTCGGAATCAACTCGCTGGCAGGAAGTGAGGGGAAGAGTCCCCAAGTAGCCTGTGGGTGGTTGATGGGAGCATTCATAAGTCCCCTGCCATCGAGGCCATCCCAACTCATGGCCACCCTGTAGGGCCATGCAGGAAAACCCCCGTGAGCTTCTAAGACGGTAACGCTTTTGGGGAGTAGAAAGCCTCCTCTTTCTCACTTATTAATAAAGTGCTGCCTAAATGCCACAAAGATTCGTTTTTCTCCCTTTGTCCCTTATTTGAAGTTCCCTTATAAATTACAAATTACAACAACAAAGTTTCATTTTAAAACAACCCATTTAATTAATTACTTAATCTTACCCCAAGAAGGTAATACCCAGAGCAGAGACTTGTACTACATAAATACGCACGTGTTGGTAGGATCCCAGCGTTGCTCCAGCTGGGTATCCGTTAGCCTTTGAAACTTGCGAATTCAAACGGGATTTCCTCAGAGAACCGTACTCTTTAGATCAGACTCCACACACGCCTAGATTCCCTTGTGGCGTCCCTAACATCACAGAAACACTGCAGGCTAGGCCCGGTTTGAAGTGATGCACAGATCAATGATGCTTGTTTTTCTCATTGTCACCTTTGCTAGGTCTGCAGCATCAAGACAAGGGCAAAGAAGCGCCATGGTATTAGCAAGCCGCCTGCAACTGAGTCCCAAGGACACTGGGAAAAGAGGCTGCCGGGATTTTCCATTCTGCCAGGAGACAAAATCGACAAGGAAGGAGGAGGGGAAATGTTAGCCAGCTGACTTCTGTTTTGAGTGCTTTCTTATGAAAGCCGAGTACATCGCAGGAATTGAAGAAAAGCATTTTTTTTTGATGCGTGCCCCCACCTCCCGCCCCATCTGAGCCTTTACAACTGTGCAACTCTCTCTCTCTTTGCTTGCCTCTTTTAATTTTTTTTTTGAGTTCATTTTTTGTCAGGAAAAAAAAAACAAATGAAAATGTTGATTCTTTCAGGAATACGATTTTGTACCTTTATGTGCATCTATTTTTGTATAAATGCAGAAAGCTTGAATTAGCATTGATGGGGTATTTCATAGGGATTTAAAAATATTTTAAAATTGATTAAGTTCTGTTTAAAGAACTCGCTTTCAGAGAAGCACTGGCAACATGTTTAAAAATGCTGATTGTCAAGATGTCTGTGATATGCTCCAAGTGTGCTTTTAGGTCCTTCAAGTGTTTGATATTTTCTCATTTTTATAAAAGTAGCACCCTAGCCGAGCCAATACAGTATTGTTTTTACATTAAATCTCAGTGAATGTTTAATTCAATGATAGGTCACTTTGTTTGGAATGTAAAGTTTAAGAAGGAATTATTTTGTAATGACCAGGGTAAAGGAAGGAAATTTTATTCCTTTGATTTCTCCCAAAGAGCATTTGGAAATTTAACTAAGAAGAAAGTTTTCATAACTTCTCAGTCTGACGAAAGTTTGCCTGAAGTATTATAATTCTTTATAGTCCATCCAAGTTTGATAAATGGAACCAGAATTTAGATGTAACTACTGGAAAAAAAAAAACCCTAGTTTTTGAGTATCATTGTGAGTGCCAGTGATTTATTTTTCTTGTTTGTGATTAGTCATCGTAGCAAAATTTACAAGTTATTATTTTGAGTAGTTTTTCCTTTTTTCTATTTCTCGGAGGGAATTTGAAGGGATACTGTTTGGCCAGGTAGTTGACATATCACAAAGCCTTTGTCAATGACTGTTTCTGGTTAATAGCACTCACTATTATAAACTCAAAAAAGTAATATATTTGATATATAATGTTTTAACGTGTGTTTATTGTTATTGTTAGGCCCTGTCAAGTCAGGTGGGACTCTTACTGACCCCATGCACAGAAGAACAAAGTGGTCCTGCAGCTTTCCCAAAGCCTTTGCTGTGGATGAGCCATTGGGAATAGCCACTGTTCCGATCCCGCTCTTGGGGGCTCCTTCTTTGTTCCCTCCTAACGCTCTACTTTGCCAAGACTAATTTCCTCTTCCAGGGGCTGGTTCTTCCTGATCTCGGGTCCAAAACATGTGAAACAAAATCTTTCCATCTTTGCTTCTAAATCACATTGTGGCTGCGCTTCTCCCTGGACAACTTACTCATTCTTTCGGCAGTCCGTAGTCTATTCAATAGTGTTTGCTGACACCGCCATTTAAATGCGTTGATTCCTCTTTGGTCTTCCTTATTCAATGTCCATCTTTCACAGGCTTATGAATCAATTCAAAATATTTTTTTCAATTCAAAATATTATGGCTTTGGCAAGGCAATCAGTTTCCAAAGTGACATCATTTTTTGGTGGCAGTATATTTGCCTAATGTGTTACTTTATTTGATTTCTTGACTACTGTTTCCATGGACATTGATCATTGGTTTACGTAAAATGGAATGCTTGACAGCTTCAATAATTCCTTTATTTAATGTGATGTTTATTGGCACAGTTGTAAAGATTTTTTATTTTCTTACTGTTGAGGTGTAATCTATACTAAAAGCTGTAGTCTTTGCTTATCAGTCATTGCTTCAAGTCTTCTCTGCATTCAATGTAGAGTTTTCAATTCTTTACTCTTTGATTTAAGCCTGATTCTAGTATTAATTATAAGGAGGGAAATTAAGACAAAATGTTATTTGAATTGAGAGTGATGCCACAATTCAGAGAAATAGTTCAAACATTGAATATTTGAGAATTCCATGTGCCATAGTCATTAGGCTCTAAATAAAATAAGATTAGAATCACTTTTAGGATTCTGTTAGAAATAGAGTAGAATTATTCAAGTGTCAGTTTCTGGTATTTTAAGGACTCTACATGCAAAGTCCGTTTTTCTTCTATCAGCTTCTTCCAGTGATGAATCATAATAAAAAGTTGATGTTATATTGAAATTTTAGTTTGATAAAAAATGTTTCTCAGATTTCCCAACCTCTCCCTCTCCATCTTGTGGCATACAGTGCTCACTGAAAGGACACTATCCGTCTCAAATTGTGTAGGTGTGAATTTTTCAAATCATGCCACGCACTTCTCCAGATAGTTTTCACTGGTCATTTCCAGAAATCTCCTTGGCTATACATATTCATCTTTTTTTTTTCATTCTTGGTGCATCCTGCGAGCGTTTAATCTATACGCTCTCTTGCATTTTCATATTGGTCCTTCTTAACCAGACTCTACTATGATTAATAACATCATGTGGAATTTAAGCTTAAGGTACCCCCACTTACCACTGATGTGAACTTCAATTCTTAGGAATTTGATTTAATTAAATGTTTCACATTTTCATTCAGTCAAATACTTGACATACATAATTTTGCCTGTACATTGCACAAATTTATGGAACAAAGAGCTTACCAAATATATATAATTGGTTTTATTTTTGGGTTCTTCTGAGTTGTTATAGAACATTATTCTGGAAGGTCTCCTGGGATCACTCACTGGGGCTATTTATTTACATTATCTTCCCTTAGAAGCTATTTACTTCTTTTGGATATTTCTCTTGGAAGAGTGTTATACTGGAGCTCATTCAAATTATTCAATTGGATTTTATCAACGAAGAATAGAAGGAAAGCATTAAGCATTTTCTCCTTTCCTTATTCTTCACTGAGGAGCCAAGTCCATTAGAAAGCTCCTCTCTGAATATAGAGTCTGCCATGTATCATTTCTGGTAACAACTGAATAAAAGATGTCTTGACACTATAGGCCAAGAAAAGCTAGCTATCTGAATCCTGATGCACAAAGGGAAGATTTGTATGAGATTTCTTCCCCCTAGAAAAGAATCCCAGCTATCGTTGACATGCCACCATCCAAGGAACAGATCAAATCCGTGAAAGCCGGTGAGGGTATGTCTCCTTAATTTCATGGCATCTCCTGCTAGGATCATATTATTAACACAAGGAAGGGACTGAGCTGTAATTTCTCATATTCTGACTTCATTTAACCTTTACAGGGTTTCATTTATTGGTTCTGTTTTCTTATGTTAAATGATGCTGTGGAACTAATAGACTTCCAAGCAGACCTTCTGAGAGCTGTCATCATCCTTTATAATTTCAATTTGAACCAGTCCACCAGTGACTCTTTTTCAAATTATGCATTATTCATCCTTTCTAAAAATCTACACACCAGTTACTAGAAAAATCTTCTAACTTAGTCTAAAGCTAATCTATTCTACCAATACTAAATTGTTACTAGTTAAGAAACAGCAGAAGGTTGGCAAGTTCAGGTTCTAGCAGAGTTATTTGGGCCCTCATTGTTTATTTGAAAAACAAAAACAAAAAAAGTCTTCTTAAGAAAGTTAATTACCTCTTCCTACTGTGTTCTCCAAATTTCTCTTTCATCTTTTCTATTAAAATTATTTTCTTAACTAATTTTGGAAAAAATTGTAAGAATCACTCACATTCAAAACATTAATAACTGCTGGGTTGAAAATAATTGAGGAATTAATTTCTTTAATTTTAAAACAAACTCTTTTCAAGACACAGGTTCTACTCACTGGCACAATATAAGTTGATGGGGAACGCATTATATATTTTATAAATAGAATGTGCCCATTCACGTTCTAATATCTGCATCAGAATCTAGCTTTTGAGTTTACATTCTGCTTTAATGTGATACATTCAAGTTAAAGTTGCAATTAGAAACACTATTTCTAGAAACTGAGTATCTCTTTGTTACTTGGTGTTTGGCAAATTGAAACAAGGGTGTAATGGCATTCCATGATGTAAATGAAAGATAATGCTAGAGTCTGAACTGGGGGACATAGAGAGAAGCAGAATGGATCGATATGAAAAAAAAAAAGCAACAACATTGGCCTGGACATCAGGTCAATCTTAGCTTGAATTCTGCCTTAGCTAAAATTAGATGTACGATTTTCAGTTTTCTTCTCAGTAAAATAGGTGTGTGTGTGTATATTGCTCATGATAGATATTCTGTAATTGAAAAACCAAATCACCAAATTCACTAGTATCTGATCAATTCTGACTCATGGCAACTCTTGGACAGAGCACACCTGGCCCTGGAATTTCAAGGACGTAAGATATTTATGGGAGTAGAAAGCCTCATCTTTCTGTCCTGTAAATGAAAGTTACTACAAATGTCTATCCATTGAATTAGCAGATCATTCAATTGAGTTTCCGATGATCTCTTCTCCTCCTTTTCCATGCCCATCTGTCTGTCCATATCTTTCCACTCTTCTATAAGAAATGGTGCAGAGAAAAATCATTGTCTCATGCTAGGTTTGGGTGAGAAAATATAAATTAATTACTTCACTAACTCTGGTTTGCTTAATGTGCCACTTATACAGTAAAATAACTTCATTCTACCGTGGAAGTCCAACGTTGAGTTTTTATTACATATTCCAAGATTTTATTCATTGGGAACCATATGTATTGTTATCGCTAAAACTGAAGTGACAGTTTAGATAAAAGACCAAAGTTTAAAGTTTTCCTTTATATTTTGGCCATTTTGTCCTTTAAAAATGAATACATTGCCTTTGAAGCTACCCAGCTATTACTTACCTTTAAAAGAGTAGTTGCAAAATGTGAGGAAAAAAATCTGCCTCTGCCTGCATTAGGAGCAGGCATGTTTTTACCCTCTCAGTCAGCAGATATGCTGTGTATCAGGAGGAAAAGAAACAATTTTATTGGAAGCAGATGCTGACACCGTGTCAGTTATTACAGGTAGAGAGGATTTTACTCGAGCCATTCCAGTTACAAAACAGTACTGATGGCAGTTGGGAATCCTATGATTGATCACCTTCATGAACAACAAAACAGCAGAGCCCTTAGGAGACCAAGACTGCAATAATTGAGATTTTGTACATTCCTCTAAGAATTCAAGCGTCTTTTCTTTCCAGGAGAGGAAATGACGTTCATCTTCCTCAAAAGCAAGGCCTTATTTGAGCAAGAATTAAGAAAGTGTTTTCTAAAACAATTGCCCAAGAATATTTTATCATGAAAGCATAAAAGACCCTTGTATTAAAATGTTTTTGAAAAAAATGAAAGTAAAGGTTTAGGCAAAACAAATATATATGAAGGGGCTTCAAAAGTTGATGGGAGAAATCCATTATCTTTCAGTTTCCTCTTTCCACAAACCTTTTGAGATCCCTTCTTCTTTGAAAGATGCACATGTAAATAACACAAGAGGCTTGGTTTGGTGTGAGTGAGGCGGGGGTGGAACTTTTAGGGAAACATCAATGTCAGTAGTTTCAAAATGTCAATTTTCTTGATAACTTGGTCTTGGATATTGGTCACAGTGCAAACTTTTAGAATTTTTCAGTAGGTTTTATTTTTTTAGTACTCTCTTGTAATATTTTACACTTTTCCAACCTATAGAATTAACCATAGCTATTAAAATATCTTAATTTTATTATAGTTCTTAATGTCCACTGTGCTTCTTTGAAAAAAAATGTTTCTATAGTGATAAATAATTGATGTACTTACTGTGTTTTCAAATGAGTCAAATATTTTGATCAATTAGTTACCCCAATCTCCTATATAAATTCAAAAAATACCTTAGTGTAATTTATGAGTATGTCTGTGTAAGCCTTCGATGAACGATTCAAGAAAAGGGAAGGGCAACATCATTGCCTTTTGAACCATTTCTGCACCACCAAGTTTTGACCTAAGGATAACTCTTTTAGTATACAAGATTCTTCTAATGATTTTCATATATGAGTATGGTGAGAAACTTTCTAAAATCTCTTTATACAATTAGAGATGCACATTTTTTATAGTCTATGGTTAGGGCAAAAATTAATAATGATTATTTGCACACTCAATTTAATTTCTTCTACTATTTGTGATCTTGAATGTTATATGTGATTTAAGAATTTTATTCCATACACCTTTCAGGATTTACAATATAAAAAGGGTTTTCATTTGAATTATTTGAGATCATTTTTAAGTTTATATATTACAAAGGAAAATAGGCATTCTATTTGTTTCCATCAAATAAACCTAGGTAAGGTGAGATTCCTTTAAAAACAAAACGAATCACGCAGCATGGTAAACTTCATGTTTCTCACTTGATTAAGTGAACTCAAAAGTAATAATAGAAATATCATCTTGCAGCAGTGAGATGCAATGAATTTCAAGAGTTGTTAGTTCTATAAGCAATTTTATGCTTGCTTAATTTTGCATTTCTAGGAAAAGAAACTAATTTTAGCTATGATGTCATGCTGAACTCTCAAGAATATATAATACATAGCGATTTCAGTATTATAAGACTATTATGGAATCTTTCTTCTGGTTACTTTGTGGGGTTTGGGGAAAGCAGCCTTTTCTCCCCTCTCTTCATTCTTCAGAGCTAGCTTCCAGAACTACATCTTGATGCTACAAGATGATGGAAGATTTTATAATAAAAGCAAATGTCATTCTCTTCAGTTTGTTCAATAAAACATTAAATGTGGATTTCATGTTTGCATTTTGACGTAGCCTTTTGTTCTGGTCTGCTATTTCTTACAGTAACCTACAACTCTCTCATCTTCATTTTATGAAGCGAAAGAACTTATAAGCGCCTTCAAAATTATTGTTAGGCTAACATATCAATTTGAAAGTGTATATATTGCGGTGAAGAATAGAATGTGAACAAATATTGATAATGTGAGAGAAAATGAAGTGGTTACTATTAATTACATAACAACAAAAGACAGATTAATTTCTGAGACTTAATACAGGATTACTAAGATCATCTCTTGTCTCTTGGAGGGAAGTACATTGTGTTGTTTTGTTTACACATTTTTAGTACATTGACTTGGCATTTTTTTAATGAAAAACAATGTAAAATGAAACTTTCCTACAATGCACTGATATAAAAGAGAGAGGCACCTTTAAAGGAGAATCACAAGAGCTTATATGATGAAGGATGTTAGATTCCTCATACATGGGTGTTCTATTATTAAATCAGTTTCTAACATTGAATGTAAAAAACTCTTGAAATCACTATTTAAATCAGGGAAAGCTCCCCATCCCCCAGCATTACGGGTGAAATAACTTTTCCAACGTTTCTGAAATGTCTATCACATTTAGACGATACTAATGTATTAGTTTTCTATGACTGCATAAAAAAGAACCACACATTTAATAGCTTAGAACAACACAAATGTATGATCTTATCGTTTGTAGGCCAGATGTTCATCCCTGGTCTCTCTGGGCCCAAATCAAAGTGTTGACTGCATTCTTTCTGGATGCTCTGGGGAAGAATTCATTTCCTTGATTTTTCCAGCTTCTGGACTCATTGGCTCATGGCCCCTGCCTTGATCTTCAAAGTTAACTACAACTGATAAGTCTTGTACATCGCATGACTCTGACATCTTTTACCTCTCTTTTTTCTTTGAAGGACCCTTGAGATCCCATGTGAGGTTCCATATTCATGAGGAATGCGGTGTGGACATTATGGCTTCTTATTTTCCTATCCAAGAAAATTAGTATTGGAGCTCAAGCATTTTTTATATCTCTTTTTCATATTTTACCGGGGAGGACTGAGCATATCACTGGAACCAGCAAGGCACGGCATTTGCATGGGCATGTGTGCGAGGTTCCTCTTCTGTCGTGTATTTGGTTGCCTTTGAAGAGAATCGCAGTCACTATTTCAAACATGTCACATGGTTGTTATGTTGCTTCAACATCCAAAGGGCTGTGTGGTATTTGTGTTCAGCATTCAGAAGGGGGGAGCGAGCCATCTGGTGTGGATTCCTCCTAACTGAAGATTATTTTCTCTGGAGATGACCAACTACCATTTAATTGTGTTGGCTTCCTTTTGGGGGAACCATATGACCATCCTGTGATGTCCTCAGTCCCCAAGCATCTTATTTGCCTAAATAGCTATAGGTGACCACATTGATCTGGTAAAGCTTTCCACTTTTGTCCAAATCAAATGAGAGCATCTGTTGTCAGTTAACGAGTGGGAAGCTATTAGGAAAACTTAAGATATAAAATAGATATCCATACTCTGGAATGTTGCTGATCAATACATGAGCTTCAACCTTGTTAGCAACGTGCAGGCACCATGGCCTCACTTTCCAGACCAACATTGGCTGAGACTGAATGGAGAACACCAGCAGTGAGCTTTACTTTGCACTTGGACAAGAGACTATTTTCACAGAGCCAAATATAGCAACGGAGGATTTAAGATCTTGCCAAAATATACAAAATCTGTTCCCCTTTAAGCATGACACTCTATCCTTTCCTTGTAGATCTTGCTAAAAGGAAAATACAGCTTTAAAATACTCCATTCCTTCTGTTGGAAATTCTATAATCTTTTGCAAAGGGCCCATGTGTGGTGTCATGGGGGTTTACATTTCCAAAAGAAAATGGCTATGTGATAAAATCTGTCAGTGTTATCTTTGTCCTTTAAAAATATAAATTAAAAGTAAACCTTTTGAATTATGGCAACATATGTACAAATTGCTTAATACAATTGTGTGGAATGTTATAAGAGTTATAAGACCCCCCAGTAAAATGATGTTTTAATTAAAAAACATTTAAATCAAAGATTAGGATACATTTTGAATTGGTTAGTATCATAGACACGTTAGAATCAGAATCACTCACACTTAGGCGCTTGTAGGAATAGCTAGGTAGTAGTAGGAGATGGTGCATGTTTTATTTCTAATTTAACTAAAAAGTAAAAAAGAAAAAACTGGCTTCAAACAAGCAGGTAGTTCATTTCTTCTGGATCAGAGATTTTTTCTTCGCAATGTTCCTGACTAAAAGGTGGACTCACTTCTCCAGATTTCACTACGGTGTGCTTAACAGTTAGGACTCCTCCTCCTCTGCTTAGTACATGATGTATGGACTGAAGTTTGAAAACCGTTTTTGCAAACATCACCAAGAAAAACTTTCCACAGTGACAGTTTTACCAGACAACTCTGTGTGGGATTTTAAAACAAACAAAAGCCTGTTTGGAAATAGTTGGTGTCTGTAAATATGCAAAAAATGCTGCACAGTGCTCACAGCTGTGGGGTGTACTTTCTCATTTCTGAGCAGAATGCCTTGGCGGCAGTGTTGGTTATTTGTTCCATATTTGCTTGTCATTGTTCTTTCCCCCTTGTCTCTACCCATTTGACTTTCCACAATCTCCTCCTCTGAAGGCATATGTTTCTCACCCTCTGCCCCTACTTTCATGCTGCTTCTCCGAGGCTTGTTTCAAGAGATTTCCACTGGGAAAGGTGGTTGGTGGTTGAAAGGAATGTTTCTGAGTTGCACGATGTTGTAAAGGCTGAGTTTCGGGAAACTTGCTTGGACTTGCTCTGACATCAGCCTCACACACGCAGCCCAGACATTCTGCAGACCAGATTCCATGAAGGCTTGTCATCGAAAGGGGAGGGAAACTCCTATTGACCGTGACCTAGCTGCCATGATGATCCCAAAGAGCACAGTGGAGTCATTTTAAGCATTCATGATCAAGTTGTGTAACTTCAAGGCACACATCCAGTTATGACAATGAGCGTATACTTCTCTGCCGAGAGCCAAAAAAAAAGGAGGGGCATAAAAAAAGGCAAAATGAAAATGCCTTCCTGCAGGACTTGGATCAATGGAAGGTTTGGAGAGGTGAAGTGGGGAGTGTGGAGACAGACGCCTCAGGTTGTCTGACCAATCCCACTGGTATGGTCGACATTATTTTTATATTGCCTTATATTACCTTCGGGTCCTTATTTGATGAGATGTATTTCGAGAGCAAATGAGGCAAATTAAAATTGCTGGAAAAAGTAAAAGCACAGCACCGATGCAAAGATACAGGAACGAGTGGTTGTTCAATGTTCTTTACATACCAAGGTACCTGGGTGTGCAAAGAGTTTGCATTCTACTACCTCAAGATCAGTGGTTCACACGACCGGCAGCACCGTGGAAGGAAGTCCTGGTGAACCTCTGTTATGATTATTGAGAAGAACACCCTGTAGAGAAGTTCTACTCTAAAACAGAGGGGGACCGTGAGTATTCAAAGTAAATATGGAGTTGTGAACCTTAAATAATATATATATATATATATATATAATTTAATGCTAAGCAAATATGAATGTTTTTCTTTGCAGTAATCTTATGTTTGGGGAATTGAGTGAACAGAGGATCTCAGCAGCGTGGCACATGCGCAAGGAGATTCAACTACAAGGGACTCAAACTCGGGCTCAACCTCAACAGAATTTCAGCATACCACCCACCCCTGCTATCAAATTTATTACTATCAAATATGGATATATTTACTCAAAGTACATTTTAATTGTCTCATAGTCTACTAGGATTCAAGAGGCAACAGAAGTAACTGAAAATGGACTTTGGGGGAGAGAAAGCACACTGATAATGAACGAGAATTCAGACAGGAGTTGGAGGTATAGACTACTTACAGCTTGAGGACACAGAATGAGCTCCCTCGACACAGTCTTCTGGTCTGAAGGATTACATTTATTTTCCTACCCAGGGCAACCTCAAGTCTCATTGGAAGAGTGAATAATGAATTTCAAGATTTATAGCTTCTCGGTGTTGACATGCTATCTTGGTTTTTATCTGAAAATGTCAACTCCTTAATCTTTTAAATGATAACCTCTTATTTTGTCAGTGTAAAAAAAGAACACATTTTGATTCTAATTTATATATACAAGGGGCTTACAAAAGATTGTGGGGAAAAATAGTACCCCCCCCACACACACACGCATGCGTGCACGTGCACAAGGTCACTTCACAGTTTATGGAGTAATAAAAGACAATTACAATTGCCCACAAACTTTTAGAAGCTCCTATAATATAAATAATAATGTTTATGAAGAATACTCATTGCTCACACTCTGAACGTGTATTGTTGTAGGTCAGAAATTGGTGAGAGAAATAATTTTAATGCAGTGATCTTTTATTTTTTCATTTTTATTGTAAATTGGGGGAAGGTTTACAGAGATGATCAGTTTCCCATTCAAAAATCCACACATGCTTAGTTTCATGTCACTTAAGGCAATGGCCACAATATAACACCACTTCCTCCCTGGGCTTGCTGTGTCTGGGTGCTTTCAAACCCCAGGAGCTGCTCACTACAGGCGGCTGTGGGTTATTGTCTCTGTGGACCGCAGTACGGTATTTGCCTTTGGTGACCCCTAAGATGTGCTCCTCTGCCCCCAGTCCCAATGACTCATTCCATTAAGCCACTTGCTATGTCAAAGACATTTTTATAATTGTCCCCTGTAATTTCCACCTCATTCATGGATATATTTGCCGCACATTACAAAAAATTACTGTCAAATCTATATATATTCTTGGGTGTATTCCAGCTCTCCCTTTCACACCCATTCACCCTGTCTGTTCATGCTCCTACTAGTGTTAGATGCCGTCAAGTCAGTTCTAATCCACAGTGGCCTTATGCCCAACAGAAGGCAGCATCACCAGGCACTGCTTACGCTTCACAACGGTCCCTGTGCCTGAGCCCATCGGGGTGGCCACGGTGTCAATCCATCTCCTTGAAGGCCTTCCTTTTTGAGCTGCCCCTCAACTGTCCCAAGCATGATGTCTTTCCCTAGGGAGCAGTTCTCACCCTTCCTAATGCCGTGACCCTTTAATAGAGTTCCTCATGTTGTGGTGGCCCCCCTCCCCCACCATAAAATTATTTTCTTTGCTACTACATAACTGTAATTTTGCTACTCTTATGAATCAGGCGACCCCTGTAAAAGGGTCATTTGACCCCAAAGGGGTCACGACCCACAGGTTGAGAACCGCTGCTCTAGAGGTTGGTGTCTGCTGACAATATGTCCAAAGTCTGTGAGACAAAGCCTGGCCATCCTTGCCTGTAGGGAGCACTCTCACCACACGTCTTCCAAGACCAAGCTCTGTCCTCTTCCAGTCCAGGATGTTTTCGATATTATCCTTCACCACAATTCAAAAGTACCAGTTTTTCTCCCGTCTTCATTATTCAGTGTCTGACTTTCACACACAGATGAGGCAATTGCAAAAACTGCCAGGCGCCCAGGAGTTCTCCAAGGAACATCCTTGCTTTTCAGTATTCTAAAGAGGTCTTTGTCTTTTTATCTTTTGACTGCCTCTTCCATGAGCTTTGATTGTGGATTCAAGAGAGATAAAATCCTTGCCAACTTCAACAAATTCTTCATTTGTTATGATGTGAACTATTAGTCTATTTGTGAGGCTCTTGGTCCTCATTACACTGTCCTAATCCCTACCATAGGCTGAAATATGGTCTTCCTTAGCAAGCGTTTATAGTCCTCCCTACTTTCAGTAAACTGCATGGTGCCATCTGCATATCAAAAGTTGTTAATAAGCCTCCAGTCCAGAGGCCATATTCTTCTTCATATAAGCCAGTTTCTCTGGTACCCTGTTCATCATAGGGATTGAATAAGTATGGTGAGTAATATAGTTAAAGTTTATTATGCCAACCTGGCCGATAAACACATGTGGGGTTAATTGAAGGATGAGAGATAAATGGCTCTGTGAGTCACGCCTTTCAGATTCTCTGGTCTCTTGCTTCGTGATGGTCGAAACAGGGTGCAGCTGCCTTAGCCAGTGCCCTGCTTCAGCTGGCAAGTCTCACTGCAAGACATCCCCAAGAAGAAGCCAAATGGACCTACCCTGATGCAGCCTTGGGTGCTGGAGCAGCCATGTGGAGACCCCTGCCAGTGCTGAGATGCTTACACATTCACTGACTTGGCTTTTCTCCTGCAGTTGGCATCATTGCATGTGTTTTGTGAGATGGAGGAGGACTTGGTGGATTGGTGTCAGACATATGCGCTAATGTTGGACTTATGGGTTAATAGGTTAATGTTGGACTTTTGGACTTGGATAGCACTGGGGTGGAATGTTTTCTTGAAGTATACTTAACCTTTATATAAAATCCTCTTTTATGCATGAGTTTCTGTGGATTTGTTTCTCTAAAGTACCCAGACTAGCACAGTGAGAGGGAAGTGACTCTGTTACACACCTTTCCTGATTTTAACCCATGCTGTTATTCCTTTGCTCTGTTCCCACAACTGCCCCTCGATCCATGTACATGTTCCTCATGGGCAAAATGAGTATTCTGAAATTCCCATTCTTTTCAAGGTTATCTTTAGTTTGTTATGATCCAGAAAGCCCAATGCCTTGGACTTGTCAATACCATATAAGTAAGCATCTTTCAATAAAACACAAATACACATTTTTATTTATTTAAGTAAAGAATTCATCTTTCTTGTATTCGGTGCTTTCAACCAAGATTCCTCTGACGTCAATAATGATACCCCCTTTTCCCAGATTCTCTTTTGCTTCTGCCCTGAACCTCGGACAGCTCCTGTCAAGGCACAGCTGTAGCTCGTGTTGGATGATCTTCAGCAAAAATTTCCTTACAGGTGATATCCGTGATACTGTTCTATAGTTTGAGTATTGTGTGTATTTCTTCAAAACAGGTCCAAACATGGAGTTCTCCATTCAGTTGAGCAAGTTATCTATTTCAAAATTTCTTGGCACACACGAGTAAGTACCTTCCTTGCTTAGTCACTGATTGGAAAATTTCTCTTGGAATTCCATAAATTCCTCGAGTCTTGTTTTGGGCCAATGATTTCATCGTGGCTTAGATTCTTCCATCAGCCTCATTGGTTCTTGTTCCTGTGCTACTTCCTGAAGGGGTGACAAATCTTTTTGGTCCAATGACTCGATGTATCCTTTCTATCTTCTATTAATGACCCCTGCATCATTCAATATTTTCCCCTGATCTTTCAATATTGCAACTCAACTCTTGAATTTCTTCTTGAATTCTTTCAGCTTCAGTTATTTGGCGTGTGTGCTTCATATTTGGTTTTTGAATTCTTGGTCTTTGCACATTTCATTATAATATTTTGTCTCCTGGAGCTTCCCTTTGAAATGTTCTCTTTGACGTCGTCCTTTCTTCCATTTGTTTTAGCTACTCTCTGATGATCTTTGATTATAGATCCTCTCCTTACATCCACTTTGATCCTCTCTTTTTTCCAAATGTCTAGTGACCCTTTTGATTTCTTCATGAATGATAATCTTGATGTCCTCCCACAGTTCCTCAGGTCTTCTATCATTAGTGTTCAATATGTCAAATCTGTTCTTCTTTAAAAAAATCATTTCATTGAGGGCTCTTACTAGCTCTTATAACATTCCATACACCAATTGTATCAAGCATATTTGTATATATGTTGCCGTCATCATTTCCAAAACATTTTCTACTTGAGCCCTTGGTATAAGCTTCACTTTGTACCCCTCTCTCCCCCACCCTCCCACCCTCATGAATCCTTGATCAATTATATATTATTATTATTTTTTATCTTACACTTTTTATTGTCTCCCTTCACCCACATTTCTGTTATTCCTCCCCTTCAGGGGGTACTATATATCAAATCTTGTGATGGGTTCCCCCTTTCTCACCCTTCCCCCTCCATGACCATTCTCCGACCCTCATGATATCGCGACTCCCACTACTATCCCTGAGAGGTTTATCTGTCCTGAATTCCGTGTGTTGAGTGCTCTTATCTGTACCAATATGTGCCCTCTGGTCTAGTCAGATAAAATATGTTCTTAAGACGTTCTTTAAATGCCTCAAGATCTCCAGCTTCCTTTCTATCACCAATTTCATTTTTTCCAACTATTCTTCCTTCCTGTTTGTTTCCAACTTTTGCATTCAAACAGCCAATAAATATCAATGCATCTTGATTGCATGATTGATCAATTTCAGATTGAAGAAGTTGGTAGGACTATTCAGTGTCTTCGTCACCACCATTTGAGGTCGGTGCCTAAATTTGAGTAATAGGTATATTGATTGGATTTCCTTGAAAGTGGAGTAACATCTTGTATCACAGACATTGCGCTCCATGGTGGATTTTGCAACAAACGTTGACAATGAATGCCCTGCCATTTCCCTTGATTGTGTTATTGCTGGCACACTAAATTATATGATTTTCTGCTTCAGATTATCCATCGCCAATCCATTTTACCCCACTAATGCCTCGGTATCTTTATTCATGCATTCCATTTCCTTTTGGACGACTTCTCATTTTCCTGGACGCATGCTTCACACATTTCAAGTTCTGATCATTAGCAGATGCTTGCAGCGGTTTCTCCTCACCTTGAGTGGCGCCTCTTCAGCTGAGGAGGATTTATCACATTTATCCGACTCCAGTCACCATGGTCAGCTTCACTCTGAGAAGGCAGTTGCTCCTCAGTCACATGTCACATGCCTTGGACCCAAGACGTCCATCCTCCTGCACTATCTCAAGAAATGTCCCCTTCCAGTCATTATGTTTTCAGTATCAGACAATGTTTGAAGTCATGAATAAGGTTTTCAGTGGCATCTTCCTGTTAAGTTGTGGGGCCGGAGGGCGGAGGAGGGAGGGGACGCGAGTCCTTCATTGTCTGCTCTTACTCTGAAGGCTCTGCTGAAATGTGTTCACGTTGTGCGCTCCTGCCGACATTTGAAATACTAGTGATGTAACTTCCAGCGTGACAACAGCACACAAGCCAACAGAGGATGACCAACAGAGAAAAGCAGACCTACTCATAGATCCACTTTATTTCAGGCTTATGTATATAAAGGGATTTACCCCCGTTGCTTTTAACTTCTCCACTCTTTTCAGTGTCTTTTCTTGCTTCCATCAAAAAATGACAGTTTTCTTAATTGGTAAAAAAAAAAAAAAGTCCACTTGCAACTTCGCTGTCAAAAAGCTGAGCATACTGTAGGAACATTCAGTTTTCAGTCCGCCTCCACCAGCAAGATGTTTGACTTGTACAAGTGCCTACCTAGTTGTTGCTGTTGCTAGGTGTCATGCGGTTGGTCTGCTCTCATAGCGTTATTCCGGGCAATAGAAAGAAACTCTCGCTGACCCTGCGGCATCCGAGACATTGGCTGTGTTTGAGTGCATGGCTGTCTCAGGTGCCACGAAATCAGCTCAGACTCAACTCGATGCTGTGTTCAGTCGAATGGAATGCATCACGCCCCTGTGCATACCAATCCTCACAATTCATTTTACATTTTAGTCCAAGGTTGCAGCCACTGTGTTAACCCGTCTCATTGAGAAACTTCCTCTCTCATGCTGATTTTCTACCAAGCATGGTGTCTTTTCCCAAAGGCTGCAATTAGTTGGAAGGCAAAGCATTTAAAGTTTTAACAATCAATATAATAATCTAGGCTAATTTATGCTTTAGTTAAAATATTCCCTCCCCCACAACTAAATCTCAATGATATTAAAAATTATCATTCACCGTTTACTCACACTGACGTTCAATGTGGTTTTACAGGAAGCCCTGCCCATCATCATCTCTAAGGCACCAATAGAACAGCAGCTTATGATCTATAATAGATGGAGAGCATGGTTTATCACTGTGCAAAAGTAAAGAAGTAAAGTGAACTGGGTACTGACTTTGCAAACTTTAGTCTGAGCAGCACTTCCGCTTAAATGCCATCGGACAGAGTATTTCCAATGTCAACTTCAAACAGAGGAGCAATGGTGTTCCTGTGATTTGCACAAAAGGAGGCAAAAGACAATAGCACATATATTTTTATTAGAAAAGACAAAACAACTTGCGGGTGCCAGAGTGCTTCAGATTGCACACTGTGTATCCATAAATGGAAGTCTTAGAAATGCTCCTTGTTTTTGTGGACATATTCTTAAATCAACCCCAGCCTCTTTCTCTCTGCTCCCCGTCTGGGTCTGAGAGCCTTCTGAACTCCATGCCCAAGGCTCCTAGCCCCATGGTGACCCCTTTAGACTGTCTATGGAATTCTACTCTTCTGATGTTTTTACTGAACTTCCCATGGGGAGAGTTTACCCTGTTTTCACTACTTTCATAGTAGGTCTTTTCTACCCCACCCCTGCTGAGTCCTGATTGCTGGAGTGAGACAGGGTAAAGCTATTCTAACTGCCCACAGGGATTGATTAATTGACTTTGAAAAGTTAATCACCCAGAAGCTGATCCAGGTGTTATAAAGCCCAGTAGGAAGGATTTATGGGCAAAGAAAACAAAATTTTGGATAATACCTAGTGTGAAAGTGAATATGTAAAATAAGAAAGGAAATCACCTGTGACAAATTTTGAAAAACTGATAAATACCCCCCAAAAAATTCAGAATAATGATGCAAAAATGTATTGATTAACTACTGAAGATAATATATTATACATACCACTTTTCTAACACCTAGTTTTATTCTCTAAACATTTCAGACCCCCAGTCCTTTTGAGATAACTAACTTAGTGAAGAAAGAAGTATTCCTTGAATTATACATGGAAGTTCCTGGAAATGCCATAAACATAGCCTACTAAATGTGTGTGTATCTATCTATCTATCTATCTATCTATCTATCTATCTATCTATCTATCTATCTATCTATCTATCTATCTATATATTTAGTAGTATATATATATCCTAAGCCTAGGATCCTCACCACTGGAAAAGGGGAACGCACTTCAGGGAAAAGATAATATTCTTACCTGATTGTGGATACAATAACTTATTTTTGTAAAGTTTGAAAACACATGTTGATAAAAACACATAACTGGATCTTTCCCAGGGCCTTGGAATGAATCTGGGCAAAGAAGGTTTTCTTGACGCTTGACCTTCTTAGGTCCACAGCAGATCTACCTATGTAAATGTCCCTTGTATATGTGTTCCTTATATTCAAAATGGAAATTCTAACCTACAAAAACATTGATTTGTCACTTTACCTTTTAATGTCTTAGTTTTAATCTAGTTCATTAAGTTAAATTCCAACTTCAAAGAAAATAAGAGAGTTCTACACATGGAATAGCTAAGATTAAAAGACTTCCAATCAAGAGAGGAAAAGTAAAAAAAAAAAAAAAGGTTTGCCAGGCCATTAACATAGAAAAAGAAAGAGGGAACAATGCCAGGGATGATAAAATCAATTTGTATTATGATTGTTACCTGAAAAAATTGTGTTCACATAAACTGAATATGAGAAGAGTGGGGAATGAGTTATACCCTGAATAATGCAAGCTGGTCAGGGTGCAGTGTAGCAACAATGTAACATAAATCTTTCCTCTAGTTCCTAAATATTACCACCCCAACCACTATCGTGATCCCAATTCTACCTTACAAATCTGGCTAGACCAGAGGATGTACACTGGTACAAATAGGAATTGGAAACACATGGACTCCAGGAGAGATGATCCCTTCAGGACCAGTGGTGTCAGTAGTGATACCAGCAGGGTGGAGGGAAGGTGGGGTAGAGAGGGGGGACCTATTATAATGATCTACATACAACCTCCTCCCTGAGGGACGGAAAACATAAAAGTGGGTGAAGGGAAACGTTGGACAGTGTAAGATATGACAAAATAATAATTTATAAATTATCAAATGTTCCTGAGGGAGGGGGAAGTAGGAGGGGAGGTGAAAAAATGAGGAACTTATGTGGAGGGGCTTATATGGAGAGCAAATGTTTTGAGAATGATAAGGGTAATGAATGTACAAATGTACTTTATATAATTGATATATGTATGGATTATGACAAGACTTGTATGAGCCCCCAGTAAATGATTTAATAAATAAAGAACACTATATGTAGTGTTCAACTATGTAGAACCACTGACCAGAATTATATCACATGGTTAAAATAATTAAATTTCATTAAAAGGATGCTTTCTTAGATGTCAGTTGGAAAACTGGATGCCTGATCCAGCTCTGTCTATAACAACCTATACTCTCTTGAAAAACTGATTAAACCTTCTTGACATGATTGCTCATCTGTGAAATGGTGACAGTAAAATTTTATAATGGAAAATTTCTAAGATATCCTCTAAGATGTCTTCTAGTTCAGTAAGTTCTGGTGTTTTATGTGTATTTTGTGTATTTTTAAAAGACCACACCATATGCAGAAGTCATAATTGCTATCTTTCTGTAGCTAAAATAACTTGAAAATAGTAAGCAAACCCATAAGATTATGTGACAATTCCTTCATAGGCAAATGTGTGTCTGAATTATCATTTATTAATGACAATATTGCACAGAGTGGAACAAAGACTGACTCCAATGGATCTTTTTGTAAGAAATGTTATTGGTGTTTACATGATCTGAAAAAGAGAAACAAGAAAGATGTGAATCCCATATGGATTTAACATTTGAAATTTTAGCACGGATTTTCCTTCAAGGAGACAATATTCAAACCTGTGTACAAGAGAGAATACCCCCATTCTATTTGCTCCAAGTACTGGTTTAAACTACTGGATTCTGGGAAAGAGAGATGATAAAATTAAAATATATATTCACAGCATTGTTTAGAGGAATTATGGCAGAACAGGAAAGTTAAACATACATTTTACGAAATACATACGAGGTTTTTCAGCATTAGCCTGTATTAATTCAGCTCTGCCTCTTTCTAGATATTATAATCTTTGAGATGGGATGGTTTAATTTTCACAATTCCTGTTGGATTCTGTGACTTCCCCTCAAAAATAACTAATTGGATAAAATTCAATATCAATAAACATGCTACGGCTCTTTAATTTTGCTACAGCCAAATTCCATGTCAAGTGAAGTTCCCCAGGAAGCTATATATGCTCTCTACATAGTTGCAGAGGCTGGGAATTCCCAAATCTGTGAATCATGCCTCACGCTAGCGCCAGAGCCTTGTCTTGACTAATGTGATTACAGGAGTTGATGAACCCACAATTAGCAGGTGACATCACAAGCTTCTCCTTCCTATCCCAAGAACCAGGGATGAGAGAACAATAATTCAGACCCAGTACCAAGAGTGTGAACTTTGTCAGACATCCATACTGGGTTCAAGCCTCAACCCTAAATAAAATCTTTGTCTTTCTACTTATTGTGCTGCTCACATCAGATCATAAAATGCAGAATCATGATATTCCATTATGAGAATGTAATCTCACTGTCTATCTAACCACTGGGATCATAGCCCAGCCAAGCTGATGTGTAACACCAACTATCAGAATTTATCCCTTGTTAATTTGGCACACCGCCTTAAAGCATACAAAATCTCTAAATAAATAAAGTAAATCATTCTTGTGCCTAACTATAAGTAACTATGTATACAACAGGAAATACACTTACCCTACTTCCATATTGTTATACACAATGGGATAATGGAGGGAAGAAAAAAAAACATTATATATTTTTAAAACTACTATGTACATAAATATTTGCATACATATATACCCATATTATCTCGCATGTAAAAACACATATGTTTAAACAAGAAAGAAATAACATGATACAGTTGAGTAAATTAGTAGTGGTGCTCATATAAATTTAGGGTTCTCTCAGAGCCAATGTCACTAGTGTCTAATAATTTACAAGGAGTATGATTATTTATTATCCCCCATGAACATTCATTCTTGAAAAGTACTATATATTCCTTGGGGAAAGGCTTAGAGAAATATTAACAATATGAAGTTTGGAAATTGTGGTGGGAGTCTTCCAAAGAACACAGCTCCCTTTTATTCCGAGAGCTCTTGGTTGGCCTATAAAATTGGCAAAAGTCTCAGGATCAAAGGAGGGGCCTTGACTCCATTCTGGTTATTTGAGTTAGGCAGCCATTCATCTGACTTTGGTTTTCTCTGCTTGCTCAGGTCAAGTAAATCTTTATTGTATTTGTGAATATAACACTCCAACCTAAATACAAGTACATGGGTCCTGTGTGCCTGGAGGGCATGGGAAACAAATGCAAGGGGGAGTGACACAACATTCAAAAAGGATACCGTATGTGTGTTCTTGAGTATAAATATAGTAGTAGAGGCCCCACCTATTTCGCTTGGGGCTGCTGCCTCTCCTGCCACTTCTACCACTGTTGCTTCCCCACAAAACAGTCCAGATAACACACCTTCCTCATGGCTGCTCTTACTGGATGCTCTTACACCACTCAGTTTTAGCCCCCCAGACACTATTTTGTCAGAGTAGCAACTGGGGATATTAAAAGGTTGCAGGTGACGAATGAAGGTACAACTATTGGTCTCTTCTTGGCTGGAGCAGTGAAGAATGTAGAAAACCAAGAACTCCAAGAAACAATTAGTAAAACGCACTCACAAACCATGTGAAGCATAACCTCCACTCTCTGGAGACCAGAATAATTGAGTTATACCTGTGTATCACCAGCTACCTCGTTACTTAGAATCTCCAGAATTGGAGACAAAAATGGTGTGTAACAAAATTCAAAAGCCTGAGAATGATCAAACATGAAGGCCTGATAAGACTATTGTAACCCTCAAGATTGTGGCCTAAAAACCATATATCTATAAATATTGTTACATGGAGGAAATAGCAGTCAATGTCAGAAATAAGCTGTATGTTCATTTTTTAATAAAACATTTTTTTCTAAAAACATAGGCTTGAGATCCAATTCAAATGTCTTAGACTCTGCTCACTAGGGGCAGCAAGTCAGTAAAGCGTCGCCTGAGAAATACAGGATGTTGTTGTTGTTGGGTACCATCGAGATGTCCCAGCTCACAGTGACCCTATGAGAACAGAATAAATCACTCTCCGGTCCTGCATCATTCTCAAAATTATTAAGTTTGAACCCATTTTTGAAGCCACTGTATTAATCCATCTTTTCAGGGGCTTTCCTTTTTTTTATGGAGGCTGGCAGGTCGCATATCCATAGATCAGACATCGAAGTAGACTATTATAACCCTCAAAATTGGGGCCTGAAAACCTTTCCCTGATGCACATTGTTGCAGACTGCTGGTTTCTGGGTGATGGGAGCTGCTGGATCCCCAGAGCTGCAGTTTGGATGGCTCCTATCACCATGTCACAGAACTTAGCAGAGGATGAGTCAGGAACAGGCTAGAGAAAGCAAGCTTGTCAGATACTTATGTTTGTGAACATAACCTCACCTCACTGAACGTGACTCTGCTTAAATTGGCAGTCTTTTCAACTGACTGGCTGCTTACATCATATCACAAAATGGCGGATGGTTGTGCTACCTCATAGAAGAGTAATCAGACCAATGTCTGCGAAGCGCCTGCAAACTGTAGCCAATCCGAGTTGGCGTAGATCTCTAACCATCACAAATGAATGCAGTCCTGTGACCTGAGAGCATTTTCCTTTGTCTGAGTCAGGCGGTTTCAAGTGTTCAGATTCCTATCACACCCTCTTCTCCCAATAATTTTACCACATCCATCACTTTTTCATTTCTCATAAATCAATATATATTTCTCCACATTTCTCCCTTAGTAAATATCACAAGTCACACATAATCCTGTTTCACTGTACCAGGAACTTTTTGGTTCATATTAGGACTCAGCAGTCTTGACGCCCTCTTCATTGGGTGGTAGTGGTTGTTCGACGCGCAGTGGAGTCATCCTTCTGAGGCAGGAGGCAGAATAATTCTTGCTCCTTAGGATAGCTCCCTGCTTGTGAATAAAGACAACTCCATTTATTGGTCGCCCTGGGGAATATTTGCTCTCAGACAACGCGCCCCTTCCCCTGCCCAATGCACTGTTTGTCATCATCTAGAGGATTTTCCCCTGATGAGATAGGAAGTGGGAAGTTGAAGGGAACAAGTAGACAGAAGGAAAAGTCAGGATATTTCTCCATCTCTCTTGTGCTTTGGATAACTCTGACAGTGTGGCAGGCAGGGTTCTCTAGAGAAGAAGTGAAAAAAACCTCTTTGATGCATATGTGTATAGAAAGAGATTTATACCAAGAAATATCTTACACTGTTCTAGAAGGGCTAAGTCCAGTCTAGTTCAAGTCTGCGTGTCAAATCTAAACTGACGGCTTCTCATGTCGGTTGCTGCAGGGGCTGACAAATAGGAAACAGGAAGATGAAGCTGGAAGATCACAGGCTGGTGGATGACAAGTTGAATGATTTCCAGGTCAACAGTCCAGAGGTGACCCCTAAGAATAGCGCACAATACAGCAGAAGATCGACAGACAAACAAGATTCAGGATCCATCTGGCCTTAGAAGCGAGCTAGCTTGCACGCATTGGCCACATCCTGAATGAAATCTGCCTCAATTGTACCAAGACTGTGGCTAGATTCAATGCTTGGCTGCTTCATAAAAGATCCCATCATGTAATTGACTGCTTTATGTTAGATCATATCATGGGAGAAACCTGGCCCACCCAAGTTGACATAAAACCTATCTATCGTGATGATCATTGCATTTCCCAGGTGAGTGGGACTCTCTTGTGGCTCTAGCTCCGGCCAGGCATTGAGCATCTGGACGCTCCTCTTGTTTGTCCTGGTGTTGGTGGTGGCTTCTGGATATTACTAATCTCTAATTTGCTCCCCCGTATCTGACTGGTGTGACTACTTAGCCCCCCTTATTGGTGAGGAGCAAGAAGTGATCTAGACATGGGTATGCCCCAGGAGTCTAGAATCTATAAAATGAAAATCAATACTTTTCTGTGCTTAGGCCACTCAGGCCGATTGTGAGGATCGATGGCATCATTTCATAGGCAGTTGCTTTTGCTCTCCACTATGTAAGAGAAGGTTCCGGGATTTTAGAACTCTGATTAAGAACATCCTGAATCCACAAAATAGCCATATAGACTGCTGTTTTGCCTGTATTAAAATTTTAATGACACATATTTCTTATTATAAAAGGGCTTCAAAAATTATAAGGCACTTCTGTGAAAAATTTGAGGTGAAAGAGAATGAATTTCGCACAGTTTTGAACCCCTTAATTTAAACATATAAATGTCCTCCTATCTGTCTGTCTGTCCGTCTAACTATATACCTATCTGTTCTTTAAACTATGATTTTTGTCTCCTCATTTAGATAAAGTCTTTTCTAATTCCTTCTTTAGGTCTTCTGGACCGGATAGTCCTGCTGCTTTAGTTATCTCATCCTTTTGTAACAAACTACTGCAAATGAAGACCTCGGAGAACAGGAGTTCATCTCACAGGAAGCTAGAAATCCAAGTTCTAGGAAAAGGCTTTCTCTATTTTCTCTGAAGGATGGTCTGTACCTCAGTTTCTCTAACATGCTTCCCAGCATTTTTCTGTACACCTCTGTTGGGCTCTGTGCCTAATCCACATTTTTTCTATCTCCAAAGTGGTTAAGTTTAAGATACACCTTACATTAAGATGACCTCATTACATAACAAAGACAAATCTTATTCCCATATGAGATTACATACAGATACAAGAGTTAGGATTTATAACACATATTTTGGGGGACACAATTCAATACATAACACCCATCAACCTTGTTTTAATCTCATGGGAAGGACTTGAATATAAAAGGAATATCACTGCAGTGCATTAATAATCCCACATTTGTTTTGTAAAATAACTGCCATGGTGAGTTGAGAGTAATATCCCATTTCTTTAGCAAACAAGCACCTGCTTAAAGTAGGCTTGTTCTCATTTTCATGAATATTTTATTTTAAAATGTTATTGTTCACTTTTAAAGGATAGGATCTTAAGTAATTCATGTTTAAATCTGCATGCATTTTACAATCCGTCTTGTGCCTTACTATGCATGTTTTGTAAACACTTCTCATATTAATAAGTCTTTCCTTTTCCATCATTCTAAAATGCCATGCACACAAATTGTTGTTATTGTTTCCAAGTAGCACAGTCTAATTGCCAAGTGCACCTGACCTAGAGCTCACCCCATGCAGTGCCTATACAAACTGTCCTTGTTTTGGATTTTTGTCATTACCATCATATATGTACCTTGTGCTAGGCTTCTCTAATTTAGGTCACACATGTTTTATTTATAGACTCTCACTAAAAGTCTGATTTGAGAGTATTTTTGGTGTTTCTTATCTCACGTTAGCCTTTGTTATTTGTGTTCATGCTCCCGGACTTTTGTGAAGATGGCTGAGATTGCATTGCTACGGACATTTTGATAAAAGGAGCTCTTAAACCTTTTTAATTGAACATTTATTGATTACAAATGATATTTTATATATCCTTAGTTCCAGTGTTATTATTAATATAAGTAGTTTCTTGAAAGCAACTAGCTGTGACCAGGAGCATTATTGCTAACCAAATAGAATAAATTATTCTGAATATATTATTTTACTAAAATCTTGAATGAAGCACTGAGATTTCTAAAAGTGTAAAGATTAGTTAATTTCATAGTTTGTTTATTTTAGTCTAGTATATTCTCTTCTAAGGTTTTTAAAAGATACGCTCTTTTGAGTTTAATGTTTTACTAATTTTGGAGAAAAAGATCTTCTTTTAGCAAAAAATACTATCGCCATTAAATCATTAATATTCATCTTAAACCCATGTCTGTCACAGTGGAACTTACTTCCCCAGGATTTTCTATATTTGATTTAATAAGTATATTCTTTTCGTCCTAGGCCTCTGTGAGTGGACTTAAACTTCCAAACATTCACTCTGCAGTTCAGCGATTTGCACCTCCTAGGACGTTTACTATACAGAATATATTAACTATTACGAAGCTATTGGCAATGATCTAGTGTTCCTGTATGACTCATACTTCTAAACAACAAGTATAATGTAAATTGTCTTACTGACATTTGAAGATTGATGTTATCTATGTATCATCAGAGATGAATGAAACTGTTTTTCCCAAGCTGAATCTAGTTAGATATTGAAATTACTACAATAACATGGGTGACAGTGGGTGCATTCGTTCATCTTTCAGAACTGAAATTACAAATGTGAACAGATAAAATGGTTTCTTCTGAGTGTTGAAATGTAGTTTGCAACTGAATAGAAAGTGATATGATACATTTAGATTTCTTCATTAAAATGAATTAGAATCTTTTTGAAAGCATTTCAAAATGAATGTCATCGAGTATAGAAATCTCTTTGATGACAAACTTTAAAATCAAGAATAATTTTATAAACAAATGAAATGCCAAACAGAAAATAATACTTTTCAGTCAAAATTATCACACTGTTTTATGTCCACAGTACAAATTATTGAAATTTCCCAATAATTTTCACTTATTATGTTTGGAGTTTCCATCTTTTTAGAATATAACTGATTATTGTTGTTGAAGGGTAAGCATGATACATCAGTCTTAGTCTGATTAAGAAAATTAGACTGAGGTTAACATCAACAGGCTTCTTGGTCTTAATGCAAGAAATGTTTAATTCTCAGCATACAGAGTTTAACAGGTCATTTACTCTAGTAATCCAAAGAACTGCCGCCATCAAGTCTATCCTAATTCCTAGGGACCCTATATAAATTTCTACATCTTTATATCCCTATGGATGCAGATAGCTTCATATTTCTCACCTACAGCAACTGTTCAATTTGAACTGCCAACCTGATGGTTAACACCGCTGGAGGCTCCTGGCCATTCGCTATTTGAAATCCGAAATAAAGAAGACTGCATCTTGAAGCAGCAGCACCTTAACCTTTTCAGTTCTGAAAGCACGGAAAATATTGTTTTGTTTAAATGGATTCACTTAGACATTACACATATTACTTCCTTCACTTTTAACTGGCTCAAACTATTCATAGGACACTGAAAGGAAGAAGGAATATGAGCATGTGGGTGAGAAATTTGGTGTTTCCTCTGTCACAGTCTCCAACCGAACAAATATTTATTGCATTCCTGCAATGAAATCTCTTGGCTTGGTTCTTCTATCCATAGTCATTGTCATGTCTACCGAATGATTGTATGGGAGCAGAGGATACTAAGGATGGGGATGAGTAGGATTCTAAGGACGGGCTTGGCCTGTTTTGCTATTCCTCTGGATGTAACTGAGCCATCAGAAGCAGGGAAGGAGTAATCTCACTATAATAAGCAGGAGGACCAGGCTTGTCTGTGGGAAAAGGGCAGCAGGGAGACCATAAAGTGCTAAAGCAGAAGCATGCCATAAGATAGGATAGCTTCCTTCGAAGCCCATGAAAAAATAAGGTTGAAGGCTTCTTGGCAAGAGACTGGCTTACAGAGTAGCATGCCCTTTGGGCACTTCTCAGTACTAAAGGAGATTTACAACATTTGCCTAAGCAGGGCCATGTCCTAGGACCTGCTCTGCTAAGAGGCTGAGGAACAAAAATAAGAGAAAGATGTGCCTGATCTTTAAGGGTGAGAAGTGCTACTGACAAAAGGATTGCGGTTTTCATGGTTTCTGATCCAGACTTGGAAGCTTCTGGCTTCCCTAATAAATCCCATGATCCTGAATATTGTTGTAACCTCCTTGTGATTTTTCACCTCTCAGCCACATTGCCATGTGGCTTCACCCTCCATGGAGCAGAAAAGGTGCCTGCTGCTCTTCTGTTCCGTTCCTCTGTTCTGCCTCGTGGTCTCTGGGCAGTTCCTTGGTTCTTGGAGTGGTGCCTTTCCTTCATGGTCTAAATGATACAATTGCTCCTGCCTCCAACATTTTAGGCCAGGATTTCACAAACAACCCAGTAGGAATTCTTTCTTGATGGTCATGGGATTCTCTCGCTCTGATTCTGTGATCACTCTCCCTTAAATATCGAGTGTGCTGGCCACACTGATCAAAGTTCCACACACCTTTGCATGATCTCACCCACATTTTTAAAATGAAATGGAGCATATAAATATTGATATCCTAGGCATTAGGGAGCCGAGATGGGTTGGTATTGGCTATTTTAAAAGGGAAATTAAAAGATTGGCTCTGCTGGGAATAAAACAATTAAGATAAATGTTAAGGCACTCATTGTCAAAAAGAAAATCGCAAAATCCATCAAGTACAATGCTGTCTGTGACAGCATTCTATCTATCCACCTTCAAGGAAATCCAATCGATACAACTATCATTCAAATTTATGCACCAAGCACAAAAACTAGTGATGAAGAAATTGAATAATTGTACCAAGAACTTCAGCTGGACATTGATCAATGATGCAATCAAAATGCATTGATAGTTATTGGTGATTGGAACACAGAGTTGGAAACAAGGAAGAAGGAACAGAGGTTGGAAAATATGATCTTGTAGATAGAAATTAAGATGGAAATCACATGATATAATTTTTCAAGAGCAGCAATTTATCCATAGCAAATACATTTGTTTTCAACAACAGAAAAGGTGACTATACACACATGGACTTCCCCAGATGGATTATACAGAAATGAAGTTGACTACATCTGAGGTAAAACACAATGGAGAAGCTTAATGTCAACAGCTCAGATGAGATCAGGAGCCGACTGTGGACCAAACCAGGAGTTGCTCATACATAAGTTCAGGATAAAGTTGAGGAAAATTAAAAATCCACCAGAGCAAAAATACGACTTTGAGTCTATCCTTCTGGAATCTCAAGAACAGACCTGAGACATTGACCACTAATGACAGAAGACCTGAGGACCTGTGTGAGAGCATTAAAACCATCATTCAAGAAGAAATCAAAGGACATTAAAAAGAGACGGAAGAAAGAAGAGATCAAAGTGGATTTCAGAAGAGACTATGATATTTGCTCTTAATAGCAGAGCAGTTAAAGCAAATGGAAGAAAGGATGAACTCAAAGAGATGAATAGAAAAATTCAAAGGTGACTGGATAGGACAAAATAAAATATTATAACAAGATGTGAAAAGATCTAGAATTAGAAAACCATAAGGGAAGAAGACGCTCAAGAAAAACTCAAACTTTGAGTTGCAAGTTTGAGATTCTGTGAAAATATTGAGTGATGCAGAAATCATCAAGAGAAGATGGAAAGACTACACAGAGATAGTGTACCAAAGAGAACTAGTTGACATTCCACCACTTCAGGAAGCAGCACATGAGCAACAAACAACCAAAGGAGTTGAAGGAAGAAATTTAAGGGGCGCTGAGTGCATTCGCCATAAACAAGGCTCTAGGAATTGATGGAATGACAATTAAAATGTGGCAGGAAGCTGTTGAAGCACTGGAAGCACTCATTCATCTATGCCAGGAAATTTGGGAGATAAGCAACTGACTGGAAGAGATCCATATTTATGCCTATTCCAAAGAAAGATGACCTAACAGGATACTTGAATTCTAGAAGTATATCACTGGTAACTCACACAAGTAAAATTTTGCTGAGGATCATCCGAAACAGTCCTACATTGACAGGGAACTGCCAAAAGTTGAGGGAGGATTCAGAAGAGGATGTGAAACAAAGGATAATGTGGCTAATGTCATACGGATCTTGGCTCAAAGTACAGAATACTAGAAAGATGTTTACTTCTGCTTTATTGACTAAGTCAAGGAATTATATTGCGTGGATAAGAACAAACTCTGGATAAACTTGAGAAGAACTGAAACTCCAGAACATTTGCTTGTGCTCATGAGGAACCTGCGCATGGATCAAGAGGCAATTATGTGAACAGAACAAGGAAACGCTGCCTGGGTGAAAATCAGGAAGAGTGTGCATCAGGATTCTCACTATATTATTCCACCATATTATTCCATCTTCTCACCATATTATTCCATCTGCATGCTGAGCAAATCATCAGGGAAGCTGACTTATATGAAGAATTATTACCAACCTGGGATAAGCCGATGACACAAACTTGCTTACTGAAAGTGAGGAGGACTTGATGTGCTTGCTGATGAAGACCAAGGATTGTAGCCTTCAATATAGATTGCCACTGAGTTTAAAGAAGGCCTAAATCCCCACCACTGAATTAATAGATAGCATCATAATAAATGGAGAAATGGTTGAAGTTGTCAAGGATTTGTTCTTGCTTGGCTCCACAATCAATGCTCATGGAAACAGCCATCAGAAGATGAAATGTGAGTGCACGATCAATCTGCTTTTCAGAGTATTGAAAAGACAACATGTAACTTTTAGGGCTAAGATGTCTCTGACTCAAGCCATGCTATTATCCATTGCCTCATATGGAAGACCAAAGAATACATGATCCATTTGAATTGTGGAGTTGGTAAGAGTATTGAAATAACCTGGACTGCTAAACTGCTAAAGTGATCTGTCTTGGAAGAATTATTGGCCAGAGTGCTCCTTAGGTGGAAGGATGGCAAGACTTTGTCATGTTGTCAGGAAAGACCAATCCCGGGAGAAGACGCCATGCTTGGCAAAGTGGAGGGGCAGTGAAAAGTAGGAAGGCACGCAAGAGGTGGACTGGCACCCTGGCTGCAACAACGAGTCAGCTATAGGGCAAATGGACGGTGGTGCAGGACCGCACAGTGTTTCATTCTGCTGTATATAGGGCTGGGGTGGGGTGAAACTGATTTGATGGCCCCTAACCACACCACCACCCCATCATTTGCTGAGACGTACAAAGACATGAGTAGAAGAGCCAGTCTGAATCAATTCACTTCACCTCACAGCACCCTCAGCTCTTCTACCCATTTCCCCTTTCATATACGAAGGGTTAACTTTCTCCCTCTTAAAGTTACAACTTCCAAAATTGTACTTTTCATCATCACAGCTAACCCCGTAACGATCTTTTCTACCTGAATCATATCATTCTTAGTACATGTTCATCCAACTTTCCCTTTTCCAGACCCATCAGGAGAAGAGACGATGATTTAGTGAAGATACCCCTTGTCCACTCATTTCTCATTTTGAGACTTACCACCTGCATGACAGTTTTAAACTGGCAACTTTGCGCCTTTTCCACTCCTTGTTTTAGATATCCAATTTACACATTGCCCTTGCCTTTCAACGCAGCACTCGGAGGGGATCTGCGTGTGCTTTGGCATGAAGGATCTTCATTTGCAGTGGAGACTTTGAGTATCTGCATCCACGGGAAATGTACAGTGCAGAGCTAGCCATCAAATGGCAGCAATTTAGACCAGCTCACAGTAACATATCTTTCATTTCCCTTGGTCAGATTCTGGTCAATGCAGCCCTAGCCATCCAAGTCAGAACAAATGAGCACCCTTTTAAGCTGGACAGCTTCCAGCCTCACTGCACTTCAGACTACCTGACCCCTTCAGACACTTTCATCAGCTCTAGCCCTTGGGGGTTAGGCCTCACCTGCAGCTTTAGGATGTGCATAACCCTGAACTTCAGACCAGCCAGCTCTTCTCATCTAGCCTCTTTAGAGGCTAAAGGGTGCCAATGGCGTATGTCTAAATTCAGTGCATCTCTTCATTGCTGCATTGCTGCCTCTTCCACTCAACAAGTGGACCTAGATTATCCACATAGTGGCCATACCAATCATGTCATTTGTGTCATTTAATATCCATTCCTAGATGGTGATTTTTTGTTTTGTTTTATGCCTTCGATTGACACAGATATTCTAGCCCAGGTACAACCAAAGGCAAACCACTTGCTCAAATTAAAAAGCTCATCTTAATTTTTGGCAAGTCAATCCTTCAAAGATAAATCTCCTGTTCTCTCAGCTGTTCTGGCTGGATCAAGTGTGAACCCTTTGATGCTAAAGGTTTTAGATACGGTGGAAGTTTCTATTTCAGCCTCCATTTTCTACATTGCCTTAGAGTTAAAAACATAATTCTTTTGGGCGACTTCTAATTCCCCTATTAGCCAAATCAATCAAGAATAGCCTGAATGAGGGCTTATAAATAAAAGCATAATTTCCAGTATTCATTTCTATCACACATATATGTCACATACACACTTTCTCTCACTGCTATTGAGTCACTTCAGACCCATTCCAATTCTGAAGGACAGAGTGGCTTCTCAAGCCTTTCCACCTTTATAGGACAGCTTCATCTCTCTCCAGTGGAGCAGCAGGTGGTTTCAAACTGAGGACAATGAGACACTAATATCTATAGTAGAGTCTGCTAATCAAGTAATCCTAAATAGATAATCCTTTTGGAAACACCCAAATTGAATTTTCTTTTCTCTCTCCAGGATTATTTCATTCATATGCATATGATGTGGGGTCTCTGGCAGAGTGCTTTCAGAAGGCCTGGCCTGGCATCAATCATCTTGTTCAGCCAGCTTGCATTTTGCCCCAAGCCACTCCAAAAGTTGGCCCTTTCCTCTCAGCTACAGTTTAATATTGATTACATTCCTCCCAGTCATTAAGGGTAAGAAGAAGCCAATTTACTATCTATGATTCCAAGTTTTACTTCTATGCTCCATCTGTTTTTTCTCTTTAAGACCCCTGGCTTCCCTTATGATGGAGCCAATGCAAGAATTCCTACCTCTGATGCCAATGGAGGAAATGACATCAGGGCCATTTCCTATTTTTGCTCTGTAGCAATTGGCCTTTGGCTGATGGGGAGTTCTACTCTCCTTCATTTTAGGATAGTCAGAGGAGTCAGACACGTCCCCAAATTACTCTTCAGGGTACTAATACGTGTAAAGTACGGAGAAAAAGAAGGAACACAGAGAGATAATAATTCTGGTTTCTCTCCAGAGACAAATACAATCACCCAATTGAAAGGATATAACAGCTTCCCTAAAGGATACAATTTGTATATGAACTGTGCATTTACATTTGAAGGAAAGAAAAGATCCATTAAAATAATGAAATATGGTAAACTATGTTTTGATAGATAGAAAGATGGTTGCATTTTATTTTTGTTGTTGTCATTATTAGAGGATGTGGAGTTGCTTACAACTCGTCGTGACTGCACAACTGCATGAAACACTGCATGGTCTCACATTTGTCCTCAACTTTTATTGTGTTTGAGCCCATCAGTTTAGCCACTGTGTCAACCCATCTCATCATAGGTCTTCCTCTTTTCAGTGACCTTCTACTTTACCAAACATGAGGTCCTTCTCCAAGGAATGGTTTCTCTTGGCAGCACGTTCAAAGCACATGAGACTATCTTTCTCCATTCCAGCTGCGAAGGAGCATTCTGGCTATACTTCTAAACAGAACTGCTTGTTCTTTGGCAGTCTGTGGTACTTCCAATATTCTTTGCCATAACTCAAATGTATTGATTATTCTTTGTCATTCTTAATCAATATCCAACTTCCACATGTATATCAGGCCATTGGAAATACTATGGCACAGACACAGACACGTTTTAGTCCTCAAAGTAACTTCCTTGATTTTGAACACTTTATGGAGATCTTGTACAGCAGATTTACCCAGTGCAATGCATCCATTAGTCTCTTTACAGTGAACATCGATTGTAAATCCAAGGTAGACAGAAACCGTGACAACTTCTATCTTTTCTCCAGTTCTCATGATGTGAACTATTGATTCAATAATAAGGATTTTGATTTTCTGTACTTTGAGTTGTAATCCACATTGAAGACTACAATCTTTGATCTCAGGAAATGCTTCAAGTCCTCTTTACTTTCAGTGAGCAAGGTTGGATCATCTGCATATAACAGGTTCAACTGATGCCTCATTCTTCTTCATATAATCCTGTTTCTCTGATTATCTTCTCAGCATACAGATTGAACACACATGGGAAGAGAATACAAACCTGACACACACCTGACCTGGTGTGTCAGACAGGGTTCTCTAGAGAGACAAAACCAGATTGCTAGTAATTATATAAAAATATATTTATAAAAATAGATATATAACAAGAAATGAACCATTAAATCACATACAGATATATAATATAAGAAATTAACAGTTAAATTATAAAGCAGTGAGACACTAGCAGTCCTTTAAGTCTTGAGAGCTGCCAGTCCCTTTTTTGTAGAGAGAGCTGGGCTATATATATCCAGGCAGCAAACCCCAAGGCAGGTCACCAACTGTCGGTCCCCAGCTCCAGGGATTAACACTCCAATCATGTGGGCTTGAAGGGACCTTAACTTACAGTGACACCGTCCACAGGCTAGGCGTCCCACCGGTAGTGTACCCTTTAAATTGAGGCACAGAACTAGCAAGGCGAGGCTCACCAAGCCATTTATCTCTCCGCCCTTCAATTAATCCTACTTGTGTATATAGGCCAGGCTGGCACAATAAACTATCACACCTGGTTTTAAACCATACAGTATTCCCCTGTTCTGTTCTCCAAACTGTCTCTTGATCCATGTACAGATTCAGCATGAGCACAATTAAGTGTTCTGTAAGCCCATTATTCTGAAGTCTATCCATAGTTTATGACCCACACTGTTGTATGTTTTTGCATAGTCAATAAAGCACCGGTATGTAATGTTCTGCTAGTCTCTGCACTGATCCAAGATCCATCTGACATCAGCAATGGTATTCCTTGTTCTGCATTATCTTCTGAAGTTGGCCTAAACCTCTGCAAGCTCCTTGTCAAAGTACTACTACAACTACTACAACTGTTGTTGGATGATTGGCAGGAAAATGTTACTTTGTTGTGATATGCATCATATTTTTCTATAATATGAGCATTCTCTTGGGTCACCTTTTTTGGAATGGGCATGTGATAGGTAGGTTTGTTGTGCCAACATGGCCAATGAACACATGTGAGATTAGTTGAAGGGAGGCGAGATAAATGGCTCGGCAAGCCTCCCCTCCCTCTCTCTTGCTCTTGGATCATCTGACCAGTGTCCGGCTCCCTTGCTTGCTCTGTCCTTCCATTTGCAAGCTACACTACCTGTGGGACAGCTAACTTGTGGACTATGTCTCTGTAACTTGAAGTTCCTTCAAGACCTGCTTTGACACACTACTGGGATGTGCATCTCTTGAGCTGAGCACTGTCGGACCCTGTGAACTGGCTGACTGTTGGTGACCTGCCTTGCTGTCTGCTGCCTGTGCCCAGATAGCCTGACTTGCTCTACAGAGGACTACCCGGCGGCCCTCAAGACATGAAGGACTACCAGCGCCTCACAACTGTCTCATGGGAGTGAGTTGCAGTGAGCCATTTGCACTGCTTTATACATTAACTAACTTTATTTCTTATGCTATCTCTCTCTCTGTATACACATATATAAAATTATGTGTGTCCTGGTTTTGTTTCTCTAGAGAACCCTGTCTAACCAGGATCTCATCTAGGCAGTTGGTCCAATAACCCTCTTCCAAATTTTCTGGCCTCGCCCATGAGTGCTTCATCAACTTGTTGAAATAAGTCAACTGGTATTCCATCAACTTCTGGAGTTTTGTTTCAGCTAAAGCTTTCAGTGCAGCTTGAACTTCGTCCTTCAGTACCATTGGTTCTTGTTTATATGCTACCTTTTGAAATGGTTAAAATGTCAACTTGTTATTTTTTCATCTTTTTTGATGCTTCCTGATCATTCTACATTTTGCCTATCAAATCTTTCAATACTGCTTGATTTTTTTCCTTCAGATCTAACAATTTAAGATATGCTGACTTTATTCTTCCTTTTTAGTTTTATAACTCTATACACATTTTGTTCTTACAGTGTTTTTACATACTATTTATTTCATACTCCATTTTCATTTCTAAATTACCACAATGTATTATTATTAGGGTATCACTATGAGTTGGAGTGGAGCTCTGGTGGCGCCGCTGGATGAGCACTGGGCTTCTGACACTGCAAATGTCGCAGTTCACACTCACCAGGAGCTGCATGGGAGGCAGGTGAGGCTCTCTGCTGCTGTAAAGATTACAGCATTGAAACCTTCTAGAAGCTCTGTATAAGTAGAAATTGACTCAGTAGCACTGGGTTCCGATATGAGTTGAAATTGGCTCAATGGCTTTGGAAATTTTTATTGTGATTCAAACGGTTAAAACCCAGGTGGTTTTAAAACCCAAAGGAAGAACACATTAAGCAGGTTCAACAAATTGGGACAAGGTGTAATTCATCTAATTCAGAGCCCAGACTACCTGGCTTCTTACAATCGTGGGTAACCGTTATACATTAACTCTTCCAAAGGGTTAGTTAGGCCCGCAAGTCGATGAAAAGGCCAGTCTCCTGTCTTGTTTGATGTTCATGTCACTCCTGTGCTTCATGTAAAACAGGCAATATGAATTATCCCTTGGACAGCCATTTTTTGGTACTCCAATTGTTTTAGTCATTGGGCTGTCCATCTCAATGTCAGTTCAAATCCAACAGTTGCTCTGTGGGAGACAGATGAGGCTACCTGCTCCTGTATGATTTACAGTCTCCTTTTACTGTTTGTCAGTAACTCGATACAGGTAGTATTTATCTTTTCTTTTTGTTCTTGAATATACAGATAGTGGGAGATAAGACTACTTATAAGACATTTAAAGAATTATTTCTAAAATAACTTTTCCCCTCATATATTAATGCAATTTTCCCTTTAATGCTACATGTTTAGAATAAGTGCATAACACTCAAATGGTTTCTGAGACTCCCTTTATATTAAATGTATAGTAAATAAATATGTCTAAATATGTACTCATACTTAGAACTCTAGTCTATAGAGTTCTTACTGAAAATTGGTCGATGGCATAGGTGATTCAGTCCCCTCCTCTTTCGAGAGAAAGTTGCGCCTCGGGTGCACATGGCTCGTGAAGTATTTCGTAACGCTCTACGGAAAGACGCCCTATGCTGCCTCCTTCCACTCTGCCGGGCACACTCCCTCAAAGCTGCCTTATAGTCTTAACGACTTTCCACATGCATAGGGCTTGCGTCCTTCACAAAAATATGCCTGCATCGTGATCGTCTCAAAGCAGGTCCTTTTATGTATTGGATATGCCTTGATATGCTAACATAAACGTCATTCTGTTGCAAAGAGTTTTATTTAGTTGGAGAAAAATGAAATATCTGGCTAATTTAAGATGAATGACATACAACTCAGTTGTCAAAAGTACTTCTAAAGAGAAGTTCAGTGGAAAGAATACCGAGGTGGGCATCAGGAAAACTGGCCTGTTTCTCAGGCTCAGGGACAAAGGAATTAATGAAGGGTTTAGAAGCCTTCCTTGTACCTGGTTCCCAGAACCAGAAAGAAAATTGCATTAAGTGATTTTAAGATGCTAAAGATTCAAGACTGCTACTTTATGAAATAGTCTATAGCTCTTTTCATATTTTTATTTATTTTATATTAGCTTAGTCCTATTAATCCTACTATGATAATGGTTTAAGAATATACTGAATTTTGGAATAATCTCCTTAAACTGCTTTGAAATTTTCAGAAGTGCTCTGTTGAAAGAAGAATAACATGGTTAATTAAAAAAAATAGGTGGCATATAATAAAGAGATTAATTCTGGTGTTTTATCATCCTGTTGTAGTTGAAAGATATTTTGCAAAAGAAAATAAAACAGAGCAGGTCCCCTTATGTATTGTTTATGCCTTGAAATATTAAGTAAACAGTGATAATAGTGTGAAAGGAATAACTCACTTCTGTGTTTACAGCTGATATTTTGTGTTATTTTCAGGTTATTATGATTGACAATTTAAATAAATTTACATGAAATATTAGCAGTCTCATCCAAAGGAGGGTCAAAACCTCTATGTCCATGTCCATTTGGAAACTCTTAACATAAGACACAATTACAAGAAAACCTGCAAATAAAAATCATGCCGCTTTCCGAGAGCTCTACAGGCACGCTAAGTGCCTCTTGTAGAAAGAATGTCCTTCTTTCTCTTCTTCTTCCCAAGGGATCAACTTTAAACTATCCGTAAACAGATGGCAGGGGATGTGGAAGTAAGGCTGTTACCAAAGACGTCTGCAGCTGTCAGGGTGTGTTTGAGGAAGTCCAAATGGTTCACTAGCAACAGGATGGACTATCTCCAGGGAGAACAAGGTACAACCTTGAGGGAAAGGGCTACTCCACCTGGTTGGCTGTGTTGGCACACCCATGGTTAGGTGATGTGTGTAGACACTTCCTGACTGACCCCTGTTCCCATGGGCCTGGGCTGCGATTCTGTTCAAGGTCTCTGTGTTCTCGCAGGCATCACACACCAGAGGTTTCCATCAGGCCTCAGGCATGGCTTTTAAAAATCTTCCATGTCCACATTCTTCTTGCTTTGTTCGTCACCCATACTCACCAACTAGTGATAACTTTTTGACAGGAAAGAGATAAAAGAAAAAAATATTTCCATGATGCAATAAGGCTTTGAGTTTCTGTTGCTGCTTTTGTGGTTGCTCTGTTCAATTACACGAAGCAGAGGAAAGGAGACTGGTGGCACACTGGTTTTAAGTGCAGGGATGCTAACTGAGAAATTGGCACTTTGAATCCATCCAGGGGCTGATTCTGAAGGAGAAAGTTCTGATGATTTGCATCTGTAAAGATTACAGTTCAGAAACCCTCCGGAGCAGTGTACTCTGTCACTTGGAGTTGTTCTGAGTGGGAATTGACTCAGCGGCATCCAAAAATCATATAGGAGAGACAAACCTGACACGGACTTGGGCCTTCCAGGAAGCAGGCACTGTTTCACGTCGAAGACACACTCAGACTCTCTCGAGTCTCTTGCTCCTCCAGGTGACAAACATTCTGGGGTTTTTTTTTTAAGGTTTGATTTTTTGTTTTCTGTGTTTCCACGCCATATAAACAAAAGATGCTTTGCTTGATGTCTCCAATAGCTAGCCAAAGTCAAATGGGTTCTTGGAACATTAGGTCCCATTAAAAAAGTGAAAAGCATAAAAGTCATGCAAAAGCAATATTTGCTACAAAAGGCATATTCACCGAAAGTGCATCATTCGTGTTGTTTTCATGTAAGGGCTCTTTTCACTTTTCAGCATGAGCGCTCTAGTTTTTACTGGTTACACAAATGACTCCATATTTAGCATTCTTCATTGTGATCAAATTAACCTACTTATGGCCTCGCAAACGTGCCCATGCTTACCAACTCCACACATGTGTTCTCCATCGTCCTCCGACAGAGGATGCTCACACACTCTCTCTGTTTGTCTCAGTCTTACTCAGATTGTAAGACCCCTAAAAACCACTTTCTCCTCTCTATTACCTGCAGCATGTGTAAGTCACACAGTAAATCTTCTTTGGGATTATCGGCTTTTTATGTGCTTGGGCAGTTTTCCCAAGTACTCAGAACCTCTCAGTGACAAAGATGCTGTGATACACTTCCCTGTATTTATAATATCTTTCAAAACACCTTATGCAGAGTAAGTGGTCATTAATTGACAAGGATGACAGTAATTTGATATCCTGCTTAGAATATTACAGGAATGAAAAAGTTGTTAAAATACTTGTACTGATAATAATTGCATCGTATAATATTTTCAAGATGTCAGGGTACAAATATGTTCAAAGCTAAAAGCCCTATGGACCTGAGTTTCATCATCTCTCGTGACTAAATCGTATTAAAGTTTGCCTCATATTTAAGGGAAAAGCTCTGTTCCAAAATAAGAGTGGAATGCAATGCAGACCTCAGAGCAAGAAAGAGAAAATGGTTTAACTGTTGTAATTTTGGAAAGAAAAGGAAGACGCTTACTGGAAATGCTGGTGCCGTTATTTTCTGTCAAATGGATTCTGACTCACAGTCAGCCTGTGCATGAAGATGACAAGTGCACTCGCAGTTTTGCAGACACATATTTCCAGCCTTTCTACCAAGGTTCTTCTGAGTGGGTTTGAACGGCCCAATGCTTTGCTAGTGCTCTCATGTCGAACCATGTGCATTGACCAGGAGCTCCCCCTGGAAATTTAGGCAAAAGTCAAAATTTGAAATCAACCATGTTAGGTTGGGGTGGTTAGAGAAATAAAACCAGTAATACTCATATATGTTTAGGGAAGAACTTTAGATTAAGAAATACTTTCATATCAAGAAGGCACCACAGCCAAGTCCAAGTCAAGTCCATAGGTCCAACGTTAGCCAGGGACCCCTTCAGACTCACATCACTGCAGGCTAATGATGAGGGAAAAAATGCGACTGGAGAACACAGGCCTGTGGGTGAGGATTCGAATCATGCGCACCCAAGGTCAGTGAAACATGGCAGGGTGCAGACAGCTTGGAGGTTGATTCCCTGGAGGGTTAGTGGCCCACATGGGGCCATCCCTGTGATAGAGTCAGTGTCCCAGCAGCAGGAAGGTGAGGGGTCAAACGGAAGGAGAATTTCTCATCCTCTCTCCTTTTCAGACAAGGACCCATCCCCAAGGAGGCATCATCAGGCTGTGATTTGATTGACAGGTTGGATTCCACCCATACACAAGTGCAAGTTGACATAAACTCTAACTACGACAGACACTTGGGAAGAAAGAGCTTACAGAATGCATCGTATGGTTGGACACAATGGGGCACTCAGTGTATAGATATAACAATATAACTTCTATATTAAAACCTGGAAGTGGAGGCTATGAGTTAGGGTTTGACCAGCTCCCTCAGGACTTTTGATTGCCAATAAGTTTGTTACAGTGATGCCTGTGAGCATGATAGAAATAATCTGAAAGTCACTCAACTTCATGAATACAAAAGCAAATGCCAGAATGATTATTAATCTGAGAGCCCTCATGATGATATATTGGTACACTGATTAATTAACTCTTCATTTATTCTTGGAAGAATAAAAACTTCAGGTAATAATGCTTTCTTTTAGTGCTTCCTATTGTACTGAAGCTTATTAGAGGAGTCTATACATTTTTAAAGCAATTAAATATGATAACCTTAATAGACATGCACTATGATTCCAGTTTTTCAGATGAAACATTTAGGCATAGCAAATTCAACAATATTTTCAAATGTGTGCACTCACACAACACACACACAGCTAGTGAGGAGAAAAAACACAGTGTGCAATCTGGGCCAAGGGATAACCACAATACTAAAGCATCTTTTGTATTGTGGGTGTGTTAGTCTGGGTAGACTAGAGAAACAAATCCATGGACACACATATGTGTATAAGAAAGAGATTTATATACAAGAGCAATTGAACATTGAGAAAACATCCCAGCCCAGTCCAGATCAAGTCCAGAAGTCTGATATTAGCCCATATGTCCAATGCTAATCTATAAAATCCTCTTCAGACTCACAGAGCACATGCAATGACGCTGAATGTAGAAGATCACAAGTCATTGGGTAGAAAGTCTTTGGATCCCATGGTATTGGAAACATCTCAGCAGGGGTCTCTGTACCAGGATGGGTCCATGTGTCTTGCCAGCTACTATGTTTCCCAGGGTGGGAGCAGAGAGTCTCCCACCTCTAAGGAGGAAAATACCAGATTTCCCGGAATTCTCAGGAGAAGGCCATACCCACACAGAGGCTTCATTTGCTATGATCTGATTGACAGGCTAGACGCCACCCCTACACTCTTAACCCTCAAACTGACAAACTATTATATATCTATCACAGGGGGCTACTTCAAGTAGCTGTGTGATGAATTTTGTGCAAAGTTGGAATAGATTCTATAAGTGTTTAGAACTATTAGACTTTGAGACTATCTCACAAAAGAGTACAAAAGTAATGTCTTTTAGAATAAAGGATAAAAAACTAACCCCAATGAGGGATAGTTTAAAGATGTTCCAACTTTTCCCCAAAATTGTATTCTGCTTGATTATCCTTGATTACCACCAACCACTAATCCTCTCCTTAGTACAATCTCTGACATCTCTGTATTTTGCAATTCACAGCAAAGTCTCACAGAATTCACAAACCATTAAGGTAATTTCTCACATGGCTGTGGATATTGGTAAATTCCAAATCCAAAATTCAGTTGTCCATCTGGAAGCGCCTCCTCAGCTACTAGGATGCAGACACTGGAAATCAGGTCAAATGATAGGCCACAACTTAAGCCCTGACAGTCAGAGGTCAGACAGAGCCCAACCAGATGCAGGATCCAGAGCCAGTAGTGAAATATCTGAAAGTCAAAACAAGACTCCTTGTTTCATGAAAAATAATGGTTTTTCTAGAAGTGTAGTTATTTTTATCTTTCAGGGTGGTTATTTTGTCACACCCTCTAATAAGGTGGGAACTCTTAATAAAGTCCACTGTTGTCCTGTTTCATGAGAGTATCAGACAATTTCCTCCAAAGGGAATTACAAACACAGATAGAGAAGTTAGAATTTACAATCCACCACAAAAGGGAAAGCTATGGCTAGAAGGATCATATTAAGTAATGAACTCATCTCAGCAGGAAGCTGGTGAATTTGTAGCTCAGTGGTTTCTTTCTAAGCTAGGAGACTGGTGCCTCTACGTATCACGATGGGCTCTAGTGTCCTTGCTAGATAATGTCATGTCCATGACCATCAGTATTGTGGATATCAATAGCAGGGCTCGCCTAAGAACGATCCAAGAAGCCGAAGCCACAGTTGCCTCCATATCCCTGACTCCAGCCCAGTGGTGATTCCGATGCTGATATAAAATCCTTGTTCATAAGGGTTCCTCTTCAAGCTAGATTTGTGATATGCTGTCAATATAATGTAATAATATTTGTTTGCAAATAGTGATATTTGATTATATCTTGATTAAATGGATAACTGAATGAATATAAAGAAAAAAACCACTCTAACAAACCCCATATCAACACCGTTTCTAGAGACATTGCCCTCTATATCAGTGGTTCTCAACCTTCCTTATGCCATGTCCCTTTAATACAGTTCCTCGTTGTGTGGTGATCCGCCAACCATAAAATTATTTTTGTTGCTACTTCATAACTGTAACTTTGCTATTGTTATGAATCGGGTGACCCTCGTGAAAGGGTTGTTAAACCCCCAAAGGGGTCGCGACCCACAGGTTGAGAACCCCTGCGCTATATGCTTATTCTCAAGAAACTCAAGCTCCCTGCCCTCACCAGTCTCTGATCCATACGAACTCTGTAGGGCAAGAGTTGTACTTCCCCTGTGGGCTTCTGAGACTGCAAACATTTAAAGAGTAGAAAGCCTTTCTGCCATGATGAGTATTAGACAGTAGACATGCAAGAATAAGTTAAAAAGCGTCATTACTAGGCTTCGAGTTCATATATTCAGGAGATGGGAGTGCTATTTTTATGTCAGGCTAATGTAAAATTTAAAAACAAAAAAACTCCAATGGACATCTTCCCAAGTTATTGAAGCTTTGCTATACCTTCAAGAGCATTTGCTCCGCATTGAACAAACGTTTTTAAACGAATCAGGCATCTGAAGGAAAGTCCTTGAAAATGGAAAAAGAGTTCCGGGAAGTCTGGGGATTGCGAGGAGTGAACAATCTGTGGCTGACCTCCCGAAAGTAATCGCACAAGGACACGCATCTCCATGGATGCCGTAGCATATCTAGTTAAGCTGGCGTCCCGCACAGGTGAGCATTCTCAATTGTAAGTGAGTATCTTGACCTCAGCGTGCTTCCAGTTTTATGAGTGCCCAAACTATTGTTCACATCTTAGTTAGTCAAAGCTTATATTTCCGTCAGTCTTTTAAGATGGAAGCTAATGAAGACAATTTCATGAAAAAAAAAACATAATCAGGGACAAGTTTTGCTTTACAAATACAATACAGAGTAAGATCCAATTAAAACAGGGTTTTTCAAGGGGACATTTTGGGCTGTAAAATTCAAGACTGAGATGTCTATTCAGAAGATTAAGGAAACTGGTCTCATTTTAAATTTTAAATTTAAATATATATATAGTTCTAAAAGGTAAACTTTAAAGATCTCCTTCAAAGTCATTGGATAGCCATAAATGATTATTATGATGAACTTCTCAGAGAACTGAAAAGTGCATGGATGAGAAAGAGGCCAAGAAAAATTCCTGGGAGAATTTTTGTTTTCATCGTGAAGATGCACCTGCTCATTCTTTGTAGGTAGCAAGGCTGTCTTAGAAGAACTTCTTAGGGAAAACATTCCCCATTAGCCTTATGGTCCTGATCTTTCCTTTCTTTGAAGAATTCCATTTGCTCCCACAGCTCAAAGAGCAGTTGAAAGGAACATGATTTGAGTCCCTGAAAGATACTCTTGTTTTGAACCAGTGTCAATAGGAAGTGCATAATTATTGGGGAAATAGCGAGATAAATCCACAACCTTCAGAAATATATAAAGCGAGAAGGAAGGTATGTTAAGGAAAAATAAATTTCAAATGCTATCTCTGTTTAATGAATGCATTTACAATCTGGTAGAAATTTTTTTGTGTGTGTTCACCACATTTAACCCTCAGACTTTGATTTGTTTTTGAATGTTTAACATATGGCAAGGCTTGTTATATAACTATAACCAATCTATTTAGATAAAGTTAATATGATTGAATATCTCAACACTAATATGTCATCTATTTCATGTGCTCATGCTCTAAATTGAATTCTTCATTCAATAATTAAATCGAGGGCTTCTGTACTCAGAAGCACTTATTTGTCTGTACCAAGAGAATTGGAAGACAGTGACCAGGTCAACTGACTGAACGAGATCAATATTTGTGCCCTAATCCAAAGAAAATTAACCTAACACTATGTAGAAGTTACTGAACAATAATATTATTAATATCACATGCGGGTAACATTTTGTAGATGATTCAAAAGCTGATGCAACAAGACATTGAGAGGGAACTACTGGAAATTTTAGCTGGATTCCTTAGACGACATGAAACAAGGGATAGCATTGGTGACCTCAGAGGGTTTTCATTCAAATCAGAGAGTATCCGAAAAATGTTTGTTTGTGTTGTGCTGACTATACAAAGCCATTGGACTGTGTTGATCACAACAAACTATGGATACAATTGTGAAGAATGGTGATTTCAGAACACATGATGGTACTAATGTAGAAACTAAACAGAGATCAAAGACTGCACTTTGAATAGAACAAGGGCATCCTCCTAGTTTAAAATAGTGTACCTCGGGGTATAACATTTCACCATGCTTTTGAATCTATATGCTGAGAAAATAATCTGAAAAGATGGACAATATGAAGAAATACAGCATCACTATTTCAGGATGCTCACTAATTAGATGGGGTATGCAGATGACACTTCTCTTGCTGAATGTGGAGGGCTTGAAGCACTTAATGATGAAGCTCAAAGACTACAGCTTTCAATATGGATTACACCTCAACGTAAAGAAAACAAAGTTCTTCAGAACTGGACAACAAACATCATGATACATAGATGAAAGACTAGCATTTTCAAGGATTGCATTTTAGTTTGATTCACAGTTAACTCTCACGGGTACTCATGGAGAGCGCTATGTACAAAGTGGAACTACCCTCCACAGAGTTTCTGTAACTGTCCCTTCCAGAGTAGCTTGCCAGGACTTTCTCCTGTGGTCGTTCTGGATCTATCAACCTGCTAAATTGGAGTGAAACACAAAGTGTTTGTCCCTTATAACTTCCAGGTGTTATTTTTAAGTTATTTGTGATCCATATATTTAAAAATAACTGCTCTGCAGCGATTGTGTCTAGCATGACGTTTTGATTCATTTGAAGGTTATTTTGGGAGTTAAAGAAGTAATTTGCTTTAAATAAGTACCATTATCTATAAGTATATATGTTTCAAATAAGCATTTCCCTTTTCTTCTCCCCATACATTGATCTGGACAAAGTGTGTGTGTGTATGTGTGTGTGTGTGTGCGTGTTGTGACTGGAGTATTCATGAGTTGCAGTTGGCTATGCAGGAACAAACAACAGTATGAATGGAGGAGAAGGGCAGCATTACCTTGAATGGGATTCACTCAGGATGTAAGGGATACTCATAGGTGCCGTCCCAGCATGACTCCTCCTTGCATTCATAGCTAATCAGCGAAGCACTGCAGCAGAGGGCATACATTATTTTTCTCCCCCCTCCTAGCCCCACCCCAAACATTCCCACTCTGGTCCTGTCAAACCCATCAATGGCCTTCTGGAATACAATTCAGCACCAATTTTGGAGATGCTGAATATTTTTTTTCAGTTATGATGTGTGCTTTCAAACACAGATGAACCAATACTTGCCCCAAAGGTATAATAGCACACTAGAAAAGAACACAGATTGTGGAGTCAGACTGGTTGGATTCTGGGTCTTCCATCAAGGTTTTGGGGGTATTTTATGGTTCTTTGTAGACTACTTGATTCCCCTATACCTTAGTTTTCTTCTCTCTAAAATAAGGATTAAATTACTAAATAAGTGAAATGTTTAGAATAGAGTTTACAGCATAATGAGCATTATTTACTGTTATTATGTCCATTGTTTCAGTTCAATCTGAATCAAAATAGAAGGTATGTTTACTGTTCTCAGTTTCCTCTTAAAGTTTCTTGATATTGTGAAATTTATTTATTCGCAACGGTGCATGATTACCTGTTAATTATTCAGGTGGCTTCTAGTAATTATAAATGTTAATGATTATCTAGGTCTCTTTGCCCATGTGGACCTTTTTGATTTATATAAATTCCACTGAAAGAATCTTATTTAGAATGGCAGTAAGTACTGTGAATGCTAAAAAGAAAAGATCTCTGTATGTATGCGTGTTTGGTAAAGAACATTTTATGAAGATTTCCAGACTAATATGAACAGTCTAAATAAATGTAAACAAGTGAAAATAAAGTTGATTGGTTTTAGAAATGGTTGCGAACATATTGATTTTATCATGTAAGACTTTGCTTTATATTAGTGCCACTTCTTTGGCGAAGGTCTGTAAAATTTTGGTAGTAGAAACTTTGGTCATATGATGAGTTACTCCGATGATGTAATGGGTCTGGTGATATAGGGACCCATGAATCCAACCCACAAGATGGTCTGCAGTGAGTTTGGTTTAGGTTTGGAGTTGTATCAGAAACCGTCAAACTTCAGAGAAGATAAAGGAAATCGAGGTCAGTCAAGGTTGGTTTCTGTAATATGGAAGTTAAATATACTTCTACTCCCTAACCTTTTTTTTTTTTTTAACCAATTCATCCATCCCTTTCACTTCTGGGTTTGATCATCCATTGCAATCACTATGCAAAACTCAAAGACCATACTTAGATAAGTCACGGTATGAATTGTGTGGAGACAGCATCTGAACTCTTTTGACTTCGTCAGAGGGTTGAAAAAAATCAAACTCATCATCCCAAGGTCAATCCCTATGAGGTAGAACTCAGCAATGCCTACACGCTCCCACTCCTCTTTCCAGAAAATTCTGATACCAACCATATCTCCTACAGCACTTTTTATTTCTCAGCTCAGTTGGATAATTTATTGCCATTTCCTGACAGAACTCACAGACCGTGGTTCTTAAAATAACACTAGTAATCGAGATAAGCCCCTTATTCATGGGGATTATTAGGGAAGTTAGGTTTCAAGTCAGGATCAGAAATGTTTAGGATGAAAACATTCTGTCAGAAGCGCTTCTCAGCTGTTCCTTGGCTGTTTAGCCACACAAACCCGAAGCTGCCTCCTTGATCAGGCAATGCTACAAAGCCACTTTCGTATGACTTAGAAAAAGCCAAATAACGCTCTATTTCACCAAAAGACTCAACCCAACACTGAGCTTTGGCGCCATTGGACAGCAAACCGATCTCCTTAAACTAAGTGCCTGGAGGCATCCCGCCACGAATGATCATTCTGCCTAAAGGGACTCCTCGTTATTTTTGCTGCAGGACTTGAAATCTATCACTGTCTCATGCTCTTATCCGTGGTTCTTCTGCGGCTTCTCCTCTGCCACTTTCTGCTTCCCCAAGTGCCAAGGGTCAACAGCCAAGCATCTCCGGACACGAAGCAAAAACTTTACTCCTACTCTTCGGAGTCCTTGTCCCTCCAATCTAAATATTGCTCTGAGTGGCTGAAAAAGAAGGACAAGTAAAACTGAAGTGGACTTGGAGTCTTTAATAATTTACAAGTTCATTACAAACATAGGAGGAAAAAAAACTTTGCTCCTTGCTCTTCTTTCTTAGAGTGCGATTCTCTGTTTCCGTTTCTGCGATGGTTCATTTCATATCCGGTGGGGTGGCAAATTTGTGCAATGCACACATTAGAGTTCTAAATTGTGATCATCACAATTGACTGTGTTAACGATGATCCCAATGGTCATATTCGTCTGAACATCTTCTTTCCCATTCTCTTTTCTGAATCCAGCACAGTAAAAGGAAATACCCCGACTCTGTGTGGTCCTTTTTCAGTGGGAGTACCAAAGCTCATGTGTACAAGAGCCCTGTCAACAAAACCAGTGCACACTTGCTTTATCAAGGAAGTATCGCTAGGGATCAAGATAAACTGGCTCAACTTGGAGAGCAGGGTCAGGAGCCTGGAGCGTGCAGGCAAAGGCTCCTTTCTTTCAGTGCAACGCATGGCTCTCTGTTCCCCTTGGTTGTTCAGGGTTTCGATCAGCCTGTCAAGGTCAGATTCCTCTTGGCCCGGATGCCTGTCTCCACTTGCTTTTATCACTAGGCCCTGCCCAGGGCCATCACTGTCTTCAGGATTATGGCCCCTGACCTATGTTACAGCTCTCTTAGGAGGTGTCCTCGCTCTCGCTCTCGCTCTCGCTCTCGCTCTCGCTCTCGCTCTCGCTCTCGCTCTCGCTCTCGCTCTCGCTCTCGCTCTCGCTCTCGCTCTCGCTCTCGCTCTCGCTCTCGCTCTCGCTCTCGCTCTCGCTCTCGCTCTCGCTCTCGCTCTCGCTCTCGCTCTCGCTCTCGCTCTCGCTCTCGCTCTCGCTCTCGCTCTCGCTCTCGCTCTCGCTCTCGCTCTCGCTCTCGCTCTCGCTCTCGCTCTCGCTCTCGCTCTCGCTCTCGCTCTCGCTCTCGCTCTCGCTCTCGCTCTCGCTTCTCCCTCCTTTTCCCTTTCTGCTTCTTCCTACTTGAAAAACCGTTCTGGTACTGAGTACTAATAGCGAAAACTCTTCATTTTCAAGGCATGGTTCTTAAAATATTATCGACATGATAACCCGAGAGCCACTCCCTTAGGAAGCAGAAATCAAATGACAGGCGTCATATTAGACTCTATGGTTGGAATGCTGCGTCTGCGTGACATCCTGCTTCAAACCTACGAACGAGGAAGCGAGCCCAGGAGGGATTTGGGTGGACATAGGCAACCTCAGCAGCTACATAATTGTTTTTGTCATATTCATCTTTCTCACAACTTCTGTCACATCAATTTTTAATATATTGAGGACTTATTGACAATAAGTATAATCATCAACTGTTGAGGATTTTAAAGGTTTACAAACATCAATGCAAAGCATAATTACTGGTCTCCTGGAGGAACCAAGGGAAAGGACAGTTAGGAAAACAAGAAGGACATGGAATGTGTGGCTAATTTCCCCCAGGAATAAGTACCTCCTTTCCCATGATAACAGGAAACCAGGATAATATCTGGTTACAGTTACTGAACATTTTGACAATGCGTAATCCACTATGCCACCAGGACTCATGAAGGTAGCCAGTATTCAGAAACAAACCAGATGGCAGTTAACAACTGCAAATTCTTTGCATCTTTAATTATTCTTAATAATATCTTCAAATCTCATTGAATGGTACTATGTTTTGCACAGTGCCTAGTCATAAAGCCAGTCATGTTTGGCTTCATTGTTTCCCCCTGTCCTTCTCCCCTCCCATTATTATATTTGTCTTGGGTATGCTGCCTCTTGCAGGATATGTAAAGATCATTAATAAAGTGAAATGCTAAATGCAAGCTTCCTTATTCATCTAAATAAATAAAGTTATAATTACCTGTATCACGAGTTATTGGGAAAGTTCAAAGAGTAATAGGTGGAAGTAAAATCCTTAGTAAATTTTAGCAATTTCTTTATCATCCATTCTTTTCTACCTGTGTGAGTTTCTCATTTTTCCCATAGTTCTTCTGTACTAAGGCCAACCTTTGAGCTGAGTATTCAGTATTTTTCAGGGGGTGCACCAAACCTGCAAATGCTCAGTGGAAGAACCACTCTGAATTGTTTTCTTCATTTATCGCTAGTCTTCATTTTGATATTTCCCCATTGTTTACCCAATTATTTACAATGCATTTCTCCCATGCTCACTCTCCAGCACTTAGATTTATTCCCTCAGCAACCTTGGGAAAATTTCATCATCACTCTGGAACTTAGTTTCCTGAATTAAATAATGAAAAAGAAAAGATAGAACTGAGATGTAATCCATATAATAGTTATGAGGAGTAAATGCAGTAATATTTTTAGCAGTTGGATGATGTATGGTTAAGTGCTCAATAAAATTTAGTCACTATTTAATAATGATATAAATTTTTAATAATTGTTTCTAATCATCATCACCATTAGCAGTAGCAGCAACAGCAACAGAACAAAAGCCTGGAGAGGTCTCGTTCTTTAGCGGGCAGTTAAAATCTGTCATCCCTAAGGATGGCTTGAGGAAGGTTTTTCCTTCACACTGCTGTGTTGTCTTATGAGCTCTGTATTTCCTCCATTTCTGAGCACCTTGAAGATAGGGACCTGTTCAGCCTTTCTTGGTACGTCCTAATACATGATCCAATATAGATTTTCAAAAAAAATTGAAGGGATAAAGATAAAACACAATTAATAAAACATATACATTTTTACTCTGTGGCAAATTCTTCTATGATACTGAACTCATTGATTCATGCAACCTTCTGATGTTCCTATGATTAGCTACAATGATCATCTTCATGGTACTGATAAGAAACTAAGACATTGATAAGGTAGGAAACTTGGAAAAGAGACAGTTTGTTTCCAGATTCTGCATGTTTAACCATTCTGATACATTGCTTCCACTGGCCAAAAAAGTAGGGCAGAGAGCAGAGGATTGAATATGATGTTCTCTAAAGTCACTTATAATTTCCAGTGGTCCTGGAATTCCTTTAAAATTTTAGTATATATTAAGTGCAGAAATAACTCACTAAAATATCAATTATTTCTTCAGAGTTTTTTATGAAAGATCCTAACTATGAATATTAATTCAATGGGCATTTCTAGCCAGATAAAATGATTATGTTCCATATCAATTAAGCATAGCATGTCTATTCATACTCTCAGCTCTTTATAATTTTATTCAAATTCATTTTCTTGAAATAAGTCGTTCTGTTTTAAATGGAAACAATTAGATAGCAGTCACCTTGAATCTGAAATATTATAATCCCCAAAGCCTGAGCTCTAACTTCTTTTGAATCTGTTGAAAGCATTACTGTGGGTTTGTCTATGCAAGGTGTGTACATTTCAAAGTACATTACTTTCAGGAAGGTGATTCTGGGAATACTATGGTGTATAACAATGAAATAGGCACTTCACCTGAGGATACAACCAGCTGTGCTTATATCTGAAAAATGGGCACCCAGGAGCACTGTATGATTATTAATAACTATTACAAAAGTTTTGAAAGTAAACAGATTGTAGAATCAAATATGCTAGCAGTGACTTAAACAGAAGAGGAATGTGGAAGTAAATATGCAGTAGGCAAGACAGAATGTCCTCCTTTGGCTGTAACTGAGTTTAGGAGCGGAGAGATAAGAGCTAAATAGGAATGGGAACAGGAATGATGAGGAAGAAAAACATGACTGCAGAAAGTTACTTAAGAAGTAGCCACAAAATGTAGTTAGTGCTTGGAATGCATGAGAATGAGGGACTTAAAGGACTCTATAAGGGAGAATTTAAGAGACAGCAAAGTGATCATTAGAACACAAGGATGAGTCTAAAAGTATTGCTATGGGGGCTCCAGTTCACCCACACCAGTTTATTGACCCACCAAAAAAAGAGCATGTTTTAACAGGTCCCTGAGCTCTGGGGATCGCTGCAGAGAAGTTCGATCAGTAATTCACGAACCCTAAAGTTGTTAGGGCGCCTTTCAAATACAGTACTTTTGTGCCAAGGACAGGGGATAATTTTTAGATCAGATCTCATATAAACTTAAAAAAAAACAACTCGAGTGGAAATCTTCTCAAAATAATGAAAGTATGTAACAGTTTACAGGAATACTGCCCCATGTAGAACAAGAGCTTTTAGATGGAGCAGAAAGGTTAAGTCAAGTTGGGAAGATTGAATCAAAGGTGAGTCAAGTCAGAGAGATCCGTTCAGATTATGGTGACTGTGGTTTGGGACTCCACAGGAGTGACCCTGATGGATTTTCTTAAAGCCACCACAGAGACTTATAATGAAAAACAAAAATTAAGAAAACGACATTCATGAGAAAAAAAAGACCACCAAAGTTGCATTGAAATAAATGTTTTCTTCATGGCAATATACCTGTTCATACTTTAAGGGTGGCAAGTGCTGTCCTATGAAAATTTCTTTGGGAAACTTTATCCTATTTAACTAATAACCTGATATTGCCTGTGTTAGTCTGGGTACTTTAAAGAAACAAATCCACAGAAGCTCATGTAAAAGAGAGAGTATTATATAGAGGTTAAGTCGACATCAAGAAAACATCCCAACCCAGTGCTGCCCAAGCCCACAAGTCCAACATTAACCCATTAACCCATATGCCGCACACCAATCCATAAAGTCCTCTTTCATCTCACAAAGCAGACACAATGATGCCAACTGCAGGAGGAAAGTTGCGTCAGTGAGCGTGTAAGCATCTCAGCACTGGCAGGTGTCTCCACACGGCTTCTCCAGCACCCAGGGCTGCACCGGGTAGGTCCGTGTGGCTTCTCCTCAGGGATGTCCTGCAGGAAGTGAGCCTTGCCAGCTGAAGCAGGAAACTGGCTAAGGCAGCTGCACCCAGGTGCGACCATCACAAAGCAAGAGACCCAAGAACTCGAGGCACGAGGCTTTTATCTCTCCTCCCTTGAATTAATCCCGGGTGTGTTTATTGGCCAGATTGGCACAATAAACTATCTCCTTGCCCCTTTCTTTTCAAAATCCAAGAATGTTTAAACAGATCATGATTAGAGCCCCCAATGGTTGCTGACATTCTCATTTTGGTGTTATATGAAATAGAGAGCACATAATTATTCTGGGGAGAGGTAGAGAAATGAAACCCTGATTCAGAAATGGATAGAGCTCAGTGGAGGATATACTGCAAAGCAATGCCTTCACATGTTGATATTTTCGCTTAGTGGGCTTCCATAATTTTGTAGCCAGACTTTTTCTCCCACTTATCCTCAGCTCTCCTGTTCCAGGAAAGCAAAGAACCTAAATCACTGACCTGTCATGCTTGAAGAGAGACCCAAAGTGAGCCAACAGCGAGCCCCAGTAAAATCCACTTTTGCCTCTCAGGTCATTGTTCTTTCTACTTGCCTGCTCAGGTTCTCAAGATGGAAGTTGCTCATCAGTGCATGCACTTGTACTTGACCTGCACATGAGAAAATCTCCAAGAAACTCAGCTGGTCAAATTTAATTACATTATTTCATATTTACTAACATAAAGGGTTATTTTCCAAAACACAAAAAAGGAGCAAATAGAATGAAGTATGGGTTGAAAGTGTTATAAAATTACTAAATTCAGAATGCATTTGAACTAATCGAAGAGCACAACTCGTGGCTAAATAAATCCTGACACTAAACGAGAGTTGACATTTTTAAATACACATTCAGATGTTGTCTTCTCCACAATGTGAATCAGAAAGTTTATGAAGAAATAATGGAATCGACACAAAGCATGACACATGTGGTGGGCATTTGTTTGAACATGTCTTGATGGGAGATTAAAAAATTTTTTAAAGTAACAATAAACTCTCATGAAACCATTATTCAGATACATATGCACATTGGTGCAGGTTTTATTGCTTCAGTTCTCCTAGTTAAAGGTAGTGTTTATTTTTAACTTAATGCAATACACAGAAACACAAGCAATGCTGAAGGCCATTCTAGAATGTGTAGCTGTCTCAAGTGTTTCTGGTTTGGCATCGCCAAAATTGCACTGTGCCAAACACTGCTTCTCCTTAATTTTTAAACCCTTGTGTATTTTTCAAGAAAATGCAATCCACATGTTCCTTATGCATTTACACTTAACTCATCAAATTCCTTTGGTATAAGAGTGACTTGACAACTAAAAGGATTTAGAAAATTATTTACTTTCCTGTCCTTCTCTTTTCATTAAGAAAATAATACCATGTTCTTTGGTATAATCCACATTCGATTTTCCAAGCATTCAGGTTTACAAGTGGATATTAAATATATAGAACATCTAACATTGTTTTTGTCAGTTGACTTTGAGTCAACATCAATGCTGGTAACCCGATGTGTGCCGCGTACAACTGCCCCATAGAAGTTTTCAAGACTATGACTTATAGGGAGCAGATTGCCAGGCCTTCCTTCCAAGGTACCTCTAGGTGAGCTAAACCAATCATCCTTTGGGCTAGTAATCAAGAGCTTAACAATCTGCAACACCCTAGGACTATATCTGGCCTTACCTCTTGCTTCTCTGCATTGTCCAATATCATGGTGATCATAATTCCATTGGCATCATCAGCGTTGATGCTATATTGTGGCATTCACAATTATTAAGGATTTGATAATATATACCTCATAATGACATTAATATTATTTAAACATAAGTATAACTTAAAAACATACTGCCATTATAAGACACATTTTCCTCATGTCTCTGCACTTAAAGACTTGTGGTAATGAACTTCTAGATTTTATAGCATACCCACCTATTTGACCGACTTCTTCCACAAACCTTCTTTTTGGGTCAAAAACTTTACCTGAGTTTTTACTACTTTGCATGTGTGATTCTTCTCACGAACACTTTCAGTAAGTAGTAATCTTCAAATCTGTGTGTCTATATTTAGATAAATGAAAATTAATCTCTTTTGAACTATTTAGTTATTGATGCAAAGGAACATGTGATACAGTGTTTATTTCCTGACTTTATACCACCTTTATGATACTGCTAACCAAAAGATTGTACACTCCCATCTACACTGAAGCATCTCAGATGAAAGGTCCGACAATCTATTTACAAAGAAATCGTCTTGGAAAGCGTTGCAGAGTGACCTGTCATCACTCCAGCATTGCTCAATGTCAACTGGTTTTAAATCTACAGGCACTGAATTATGTCAATTTCCTTATTTTCTGAATTATTCAAAGTTGCTGGTTTTTCTGAACCCACAACACCACTGCTATGCTGTCCTTTCAGACCCCTGGGAACTCTAGCTAAAGTGGCCGAGGCGCTGTCAACCTTCAGGAAGCAGGTAGCCTTATCTTTCCCTAGAGGGAAATTGGTGGGTTTGAGCCACTTCGTGGTTTCAATCTAACCGGCACCACTGGGGCTTCGAAGTAACATTGTGGCTGTGTGTTCTGAAACCCAAGACCACCAGGAGCAGGCTTTAAAGCAGAGGTTATATAGCTTTATTTTATGTCTTTTCTTTCCTGACTTGTCATAATAGTTATTTCTAATGCTTCAATTTATGATCTCAGTAAATTTTTGCTGTCTGGCTGTCAAAGGATAAATTATATTTTCATTATATTAAGTCTATCACACGTGTTATTGTTTATCTTCATGAAAGTAACATAGTAAAGATCCAGATAAATGTAGACCTCGACTCTGCCTCTTCTTCAAATTAGATGGTATGTGCCGTGTTGATTTGTATGTGACTTAAGTCCTCACAACGTCTCCTTTATACGGGACCTCAAGAACATTTGTGTACAACACGAGTAAGTGGAAGCAGGCCTTAAGTAATATGGTCAACTACAAAATATGATTCATTTAAACAAATGAAAAAGGAACATATGGAGCATACTAAGTAGGCATTGCCTCGTGTGGGGGATCAGGTCTGGAGGTAGTCCCACGGGATTTGACCGATCACCGAGGTGGGTAGTGATGACTATCTGAGCTGCCCACCGCTAGTGATTCTTTTCCCACTTGTAGAGACACGTAGGACAGAGGTACTGCTCCTCTTAGACTTGCCAAAGCTGTAAGTCTTTGTGAGAGCAGAAAGCCTCATTTTCTCCGGCAGTTGCTACTGAGTTCCAACAGCTGACCTGGGTGTTCGCAGCTCAGTGTGCATCTGCTCGAAGCCACAGCACAGCTGCTGGGTGGAGGAATACCTTCCCATAAAAAAAGAAAGAGAAATTGAAATACACACAGAATGGAATATTAGAAAATGCTCATGATCCAATGTAAAGAGAGATTGGATTCAACAATTGGTACTGACTGTTTAAATAAGTTGTATTATATATGTGAATGGATATTACACATTCACATAAGGCACCAGCAAAATATTTAATTATCAGGGAATTATTTATCAGATATAAAAATAATAGAATATTCAGATATCGCTCACTTGCTATTCACGTAGGTGATTTTAAAGGAGGGGTGATATTGATTTTCTTTACAGTACTTGTGTTGTATTTTTCAAAATGTATGTAAAGTGCCTACATATTTATTTATAAAATATTATTAAAATATAATTTAGTAGCCTAAGCAATATTACTGCTATTTAATTGTTTCAAAAGGACTTATATTTGCATTATAAGTACATAGGCAGCAAGGATCAGGACAGTTACCTGGATTATGAAGCTTACTCTGGCAGAAGAGGGAATCGGTCAAGATTATAATTACGAATGACAATTCATAAAAGGCCAAAGAGAGAAATAGCGAACTTTTGGTTATGACATTTCTTTCTTTGTTTTTATGACATTTCTGACATAATATTATAATAAAGTAGATCTGAAATAGTCACTAGGACATGGTGAATTATATTTTTATATATGAAGTGATATACTATTACAAGGTATTGACGTTTGTGAAGATATGCCAATGAAGTGTCGAACATGTCTGGAAATCAGTCTCAAGGGTTCAGAGAGAAGGTGCATATTCTGCTGGATATGAATTTCACTTAAAGACATTCACTTAATGTCTTTAAGTGAAATTAATTCCAGAAGTTACTGGTGCTTATATTGGAGAAAAGATAGATCCAAATGATCAGATAAAGATATAGGCCCAATCACAAAATTTTATCAAAAATTAAACCTATGCAAAGTAAAGCTGAACATGAATATAAGCTGAGCCTCCGTACAGGTGTTCAGTGGGTGTCTATATGAATTACATAACCAAATGAGAAAGAAACTTCCCAAGAAGTCAGCATTTATAATCCAGATCAAAATAATCAGTTCAAACACACTACCTATATGCTCCAGTAACTGCAGCCTCAGAACTGCAAACCCAGGGTCCCTCGGAGTTGGAATTGCATGGACAGAAGTGGGTTGCTGCTATATTATTTGGCGGTAGCTAGCTAGCTAGATATACATATTTAATTTAATGTATTTGGTAAATATTATATAAATACTAATATGATTATTAAATATATATGTCAAATTATAAACCTAATTTTTAGACAGATCCTCCATCTAGGTCTACACACTTTGGAAGGTGATATTTCCATCTCTAAAGACATTTCCTGACATATTTTATATTCATTGATGTTCACCACTACAAAACTGCAGTTTTGACATCTTTGAAGCATTCAAATTATTTTCCTTTTAAATGTTCTTTGCGTTTGGGAAACAAAAAGAAATGTGAAGGGACCGGATCAGGGCTGTAGGCTGCATAATGCAAGGCTTCCTTATGAAATTCTCCTGAAATATTCCTGGAGGACCTTAGTGACTGGGAAAATGTATTGCCAAGTTGGACCAAAACCCCTCAGTGACATTTTCCTGACGGTTTTAAATTCACCCATTCAGTTTTCAGTTTTCTTAAATGCCTTCCTATAAACCTTCATTATTTCCGTGTGAGTTCAAAAAACCCATATAGATTACCCTTTTGGAGTTCCAAAACATAGTCACCATCACTTCTGAGCTGACCTGTTTGCCTTGAATCTGTCCAATGATTGTTTTGATTGAACCCCCTTTTAAAAGGTATTTGAATGAGTTTAAGACAAATAAATGTGTTCCCGAGAGACTTGTCTGCAGCTGTTTATTGACTGCAGAGAAAACAAACACTTCCACAAGTTAATTTTTACTCAGTGACCCTTTAGAGCAGGGTACGATTGCCCTTGTGGGTTTCCAAAACTTCAACTCTTTATGGGAGTAGAAAGCCTCGTCTTTTCCCAGGAGACAGCTGGTGGTTTGAACAGCTGGCTTTGTGCTTAGCCGCCCGTCAATGACCTCTATGCCACCAGGGCTCTTACTGTCCAGAGAGACATGTTTAAGCACAGTCTTTTTGAAAGAAACCCACTCAAGTATGAACTGGAAACCTAGGGGTAATACTTTTTTATTCTCTCTTAAAATAAAGATGGTTATTTAAAATATTACTGGATCATATGATTGTTTATTCATTATTTACTAAATATTTAGGGGTGCATGTGGAAAAGTATCTACCAGTCTCAAATAAATCAATAAAATGAAGCCAAAGATGAATAATGATGACAAACGCAATGCTAATGATCATAACACCGTGATGGTTAGATTGTATGTCAACTTCGTAATATCTATATGGAGGTATTTATGGAGTACAATATGTCAATGAGTTCATAACCTGGTGATGCTTCTTTGGGAATATAGCCTTTTTCATAAAAAGAGAAACTGGTGATTTTTCCTTCTCTCTCTGTCCCTTTACCCTCCCTGCTAGGACTCGGTGTTTGCCTAGAAGTTATGCCCTATGTGGGATACCTGACTTTGAGAGCTGTCAGATGCACCCTACCACGTTTTCATTGACCTTAGGTGCAATTGACTCAGCACCCAATAGCCTGTGAACTCCCTTCATCGTTCTGCTTTAATAGCCTTTGACTGTGTGAGTTGGACGAGGACTTCAGTTAACATCAGACCCATGGGCTTGCGTTAGACTGGTTTGGGATTTTTTCTGAAAGTAAATTGTTGATTTAAAGTTATTTCTTATACATATGTGAGTGAAACTGGTTTTGTTTTTCTAGGAAGCCCACACGAACACAATTTGATACCAGGAGTGGGGTCCAGAGAAGCCAAGCATAAAGTTGAAGCATGGAAGTTTGTCTGACCTCTCCCTCAAGGCAATCTGGTGGAGCTGAACATTCAATAGCCAGAGAACATCAGATGAGGCCATGCGGTCCACTTGGTTTCTTTCCGGAAAGGACACGGTAAAGGAAACTTTTAATTCTTTGACACTGTCTTTGCTTATTCCTACCTGACATGCAGAAAAGGAATGCAGTGGTTGCTCAGTTGAAGCTTGGGAAAGTAAAGCATCATTTGGACTTCCGTAAAGCAAAGCTATTCTGTTTAGTCAAAATGGCTGATAAAGGGCCAGGCTTTAGTTTGATCTGGCCAGGGGCCTAGCGCCATATTACATAACAGTGACATAATCTAGTCAAGAAAGGATTGAATTTCAGTGTTATAAAAATAATTGCACTTGGGATCTGGCTGTACTAGGATTATATTGATTCATTCTACCTATTGTTATTAATATAAGTGTGATAGAATTAATATCAGAAATCAATGATTAGCATGCTTTAAGTCCACCTGCTTTCAGTCTTTAAAATTGGATCTGTTAACTAATAATTTAAAAGGGAGGTGGGAGTTAGGAATTTCCTGGGAGAAATGGCTCTCTGAAGCCAAGGTAGAAAGTGTAGAAAAGGCAAACCAGACAGGACATTTTCCTTTGAAAAGACATGCAGCTAGGAGTTTTCAGAGAGGTGGGGGGTGGGGGAGAGGAGACTTTGGACTTTTGATGGAATAAGCAATGTCCCTCAGATCCACCTATGACAGAATAATCTGTGCCCATGAATGAATTCTCTTCTCTAAAACTGAAAGTCAAAGGGAGCCTGCAGCCTGAAATACTAGCTAGGTGGATTCACCTGGAAAATGTAAGTGGAGGGAATGCAGCACTGGAGAGAACAGTTACTTCTTGCCCCTGACAGTGGCGGCAACAATGGACTTACACAAAGCAGCATTGTTGGGAGAGGGTATATTTGATATTCTCTGGATCTCCAACCGCCATGAGGCAGAAGTCAGACATACCTTCTTGCCGCATCTTCTATTGACCTATTCTCATACAAACTATATATTCTAGGGCACCATACTTCAGTGTTGGATTCGATAACTCATTGCAGTGGCCACACAGAACTCACCAAGAATACTCATAATTATGGGGATTACTTAGGGGAGCTAACCATTTTCTACCAATCAGGATCAGTAAATAGTAAGAATGTGGTCATTGTTCCCTAGCAACCGCTCTCCAGAAGACGAATCTCTTGCTGTTCCTCAGCTTCCCAGCTTATTTATGCCTTTGTTGATGAGGGAACAGGCCACTCTGCCTCATGTTTCCATAGCCTCAGTGCTGTTTCTTTAGTCTGTCTCAGGGTATCTTTGTTTTGGCCTCTGGTCATAGCTTTCCATTTCCATCCTCCAGTATTTGTGCGAGTCTCTTATGCCTCCAGTTTTGGTCTCTGTCACTTCAGACAGAGATCTTGAATGTGTTCTATTCTGTTGGTCCTAGAATTTCTATCTGTGTGTCTAAGATGCTCTTTGATAGTACAGAGTAATAATTTTGATAGCACAGAGCAATGATTTTGATAGAAGTGTGGTGTTGTCTTTCATTAGACCATATCCCTAAGGAAATAAAAGTTATAAATTGGTTCACACCCTCTATTACGATCAAGACTCAAACTTACTTTAATCCTGTCCATTAACAAGGCACAGAACAGCATCCAAATGGTGTTATCACCACAGGAAGAGGGTCCAGCATTATAATACATCACATGAAGAATTATGGGCAGAATGGGTCACACCAATTGACTATATCTCAAGACTTATGCATAAAAATTGTGATGATGGTGCCGCCCAGGTAATTATTCTGTTTACATATGGTTGTTATAAGTCAGAGACAATATTTTGAGCCAATAATAGCAATCCTATGCACAATACAATAAAACACTGTCCAATCCTATGCCAGTCTCACAATTATCAATGTGATTGAGCCCATTGTGGAACACCCACTGTGTCAATCCATCTGGTTGAAGGTCTTCCTCCTCTTTGCTGCCCCTGTACTTGACCAAGCAGGATGTCCTTATTCAGGGACCAGTCTCTCCTGACAACATGTCCAAAATACATGAAACAAAGTCTTCCCATCCTTCCTGCTAAGAGTATTCTGACTATACGTCCTCCCAGAGAGATTGGTTTGTTCTTTTCACAATCCATGTCTTTTCAGTATTTTCGCCAGCACCATTATTCAAATGGATAAATTCTTCCATCTTCCTTATTCACTGTCCAAATTTCACATGGCTATGAGACAATGGAATATCCCATGCCTTGGGTCATGTGCACTTTAATCTGCTTGAGTAGACTTACCCAATGCAATTCTTCATTTGACTTCTTGACTTCTGCTTCCCTGAGCACTGATTGTGTTGCCAAGACAAAAGCCTTGACAACTTTAATCTTTCCTGTCTTCACTATGGTGTTACCTATGGAACCCGCTATGAGGATTTTGGTTTTGTTTACAATGAGCTGTAACCCCTCCTGAAGACTTCAGTCCTTGATATTCATCAGCAAATGGTTCACGTCCTCTTCAGATTCAGTAAGTAAAGTTGAGCTTCTTCAAATCACAGATGATTAATAAATCTTTCGCCAATCCTGCTGCTGACTTCTTCATATAATCTAGCTTCTCTGAATATTTGTTCAGTGTACCTATTGAATAAGTATGATGAGAGAATACAAACTTTATGCATGCTTTTCCTGATATTCAAGCATGAGGTAGTCCTTTGTTTGCTTCACTCAACTGACTCTTGATCCATGTGCAGATTCCAAGGGGTCGGCACAGTTAATCTTTTAATGTGACTCTTCTAGCCGGCATCACTAACTCCCAACAAAGGACCTTTCTCTGCGTGGGTCCGCTAAGAAGGTTGGGAAAGATACTGATAGGATTCACTTGTGAGTAATTTAAAAGAGGATTGCCCTGAGTGGTATCCTGCTCTGTATAAAATGCGCTCCCTGAGAAGAAGTAGTGATCTCATTACAAGCAAGAGCCAGGAGTGGAATGGATTCTCTGGACCCAGAATTCCTGCCCAGCAAATATCTTGGATTCAGATGACAGTGATTCCATTAGAAGAGAAGCAGCAGAACCAGCAGCCAGAGCACTGCATAGAGCAATGGCATCCCAACCCCTGGAGCAGGTAAGGAGGATTGTTTGGGGACAGTGGGTGCAAGCAGGAGACTGGCTTGCGAAATGGAGAGACTTGGACACTTAAGGGTTGATGTTGGGCATGGAGCTGAGTGCTTTTTGGTTGAAGCTTAAAAGAGATTGGTATACCCTCTAAGGTATTCATTACCAGATGTGAAATTTTGTACACAATGCCACTGAGCATTTATCACTGGTTTTGCCAACTTAATATACTTAATAAATCCTTTTCATGGTGATTTTTGTCAGTTAATGTGTAGCTATGGCAATGGACATTAGAATCTAAAGGAAGAAAGTACAAAAGTAGTTAATATTAATTAAGGCAATTGCGTCAGTTTATTGTGCCAACCTGGCCAATAAACACATGTGGGACTAATTGAAGGGCGGAGGGATAAATGGCTTGGTGAGCCTCGACTTTCGAGTTCTCAGGGCCTTTCAAGTTCTCGGGTTCTAGCTTTTGATGGTTAGACCAGGGTGCAGCTGCCTTAGCAGTTCCCAACTCCAGTTTGCAAGGCTGACTTCCTGAAAGACATTCCCAAGTAGAAGCCACATGGACCTACCTCGATGCAGCCCTGGGTGCTGGAGCACCCCTGTGGAGACCCCTGCCAGCGTTGAGATGCTTACACATTCGCTGACTCAGCTTTCCTCCTGCAGTCGGCATCATTGTGTGTGTTTTGTGAGATGGAGGAGGACTTTGTAGATTGGTGTTGGACATATGGTTTAATGGGTTAATGTTGTTCTTGAGGGCTTGGGCAGTACTGGTTTGGGATGTTTTCTTTCTTGATGCGCACTTAACCCTTATATAAAACTCTCTCTTATACATGAACTTCTGTGGATTTGTTTCTCTAAAGTACCCAGACTACTACAGCAATGTACACAGGAACACAATGAAGTGCTCTGGAATTGCCATTCTTCTCACAACTATCCAGAGTTTGTTTTGTTCCAGAGTCTAATTCCTTTGCAGAGTCAATGAAGTGCAAGTCAATGTGTTTCTGGTATTCTCTACTTTCTGCCAAGATCCACCTGACATCAACAGTATCTCTGGTTGCATATCCTCCTCTGAATCTGGCCTGCCTGCACAGTAGCAGTCCCTCATCAAGGTACTGCTGGAACCATTTCAGTTCATCTTCAGCAAAATTTTATTTGCAGGTGACATTAATTACATTATTTTACAATTTGTTCTGTCGGATCCACCTTCTTTGAATGAGTTTTCTTCCAGTCTGTTGTCCAGATAGCTCTCTTCCAAATTCCCTTCCATAGACAAGCAAGTGCTTCCAGTGCTTGGACACTCCTGCTCATCCTGACATTAACTACTTCATAGGTAATCGTTATTGTAATATTATTAGCTAGATCGCTAAATTTGGTTGAATTTTCTCATGGTCTAATAACATGTGCAAAATAACATTTGAAGACATCTGGAAAAAAATGTCAGATGAGAAGGATCTCCCAAAATGTCTTTGGGAAATTGATTTCACAATAAATATCATTAGTTTCCAGGATCTGAGAAGAAATATTCCAACTTCATATTGTGAACATTTATTACATGCAAAAATTATTTTATTGTTTTTAGCATCAAAGAATGAATATAATAGACATTTAGATTACTTACTAAGTTTACTGTCAAGATATGTTTTGTTCAATGTGCTGGGGTTTATTTTTAAATAGAGGTAAAAGTCCCCTGAATTAAAAGTGATGACTGATAAAAATGCTGATTGATAAATGATTAAATATCATTCAAAGCTCTTAGTCAAAACCTTCCAAAGCTATTTAATTTAATGTTAAAAATCAGTTGACCCAGTCATACGTTGCGTATATGTATGTATATGTACACAAAGACATACACACAGCCATGGGGTTAAGTATGACTTGTAGTGACACTATAGGGAAAAGTAGAACGGACTTTGTGGCAGTGGAAATTTTCATGGACACAGTAAACCTCACCTTTCTTCCAGTAGGGACTGGTGGATTTGAACTGCTTAAATTTTGGCTTGCAACCCAACCCAAAACCTACTATGTTACTAGGGTGTATGTATGTATGAATGTTTGTGTATATGTGTATACATATACACGTGTGTGTGTGTGTGTGTGTGAATGAGTGTATGTGTATAGGTAGGTAGGCAGGCAATATGGTAGTTACAGGTTGGGCTGTAATCCACACGGTTGTCATCTGAAACCACCAGCAGCTCTGCAGTTGAGTTTGGGGTGTGTGTGTGTGTGTGTGTGTGTGTGTGTGTATTTAATTGGGAACTATGTTATTTTCATTCTAATTGTCTTTCTAAAGTTGGTAGCTTGACCCCCAAGCTGACAAATTACATGAAAAAGTGCAACATTTCAACATAATTAGATAATTGATTATACTAACACATATAATCATACCTGCTTGAAGCCTGATCTTTCAATGTTCTAATAGAAAAAAAGAGAGTACCCTTCTATCTATGCAACAATTATACATTAGTCCCTTGTTACCTGAAGTGCTAATTTTTAGATTTTGAGACTGCTTGTGTACAATAAAGTTAACTATCTGACAACAATGATGAAAAAACTTTAATATTACAACATTTACTTATTAACATTTAAGGTTATTTTAAAAAATGTTTCTCCTTCTCCATTGACAAAGGTCTGCAGATAGATTAATTAGAGGAAAAATCAAAATGTGTGAAATTCCCCTATTCTTTCCTGTGTAATCCTCATACTCCTTGAAGAGTTTGCACTGCAGCCACAGATGGGTGCTGTCCATTAGGCACTGCAATCTCATTTTGTCTAATTGGTCCCTACAGAGTAGCCATCATGGATGCTTCCTTTTACTGTAATCTGACCCCATTTACAAAGGGATCATTCACCATTTCTTCTTAATAACATAAAATGTATGTCTTTTTAAGCTGCCCCTTTTGGGAAAGCTGGTGGTTTCTCTTATATCTCTTAATATCTTCTAGCTTTGCAGTCTTGGGGAATCATCATTTTTTAAATTTTTGAGTGGTTTTCTCTAAACTATGAACTACTGATTTAGAAGGGTTCTCACAGACAGTTTGTATATATATATTAGATATCTGCATCTTTTGGTGATGGGATACTAGACCTTAATTATAAATACTGGTAAATGCACACATTCACATAAACATATATACATACACGTACACAAAACTCCTACTGAGGTATATAAAACCACACAGCCAGGAGGTCTGATAGCTTCAGTTTAGATATGTAATCATGTGACAGATGTGTACTTTCCTTCTTCAGCTGCATGCTTGTGGCCTCTTCCAGGACAGTCTCCACTTGCTCTACTTGCAGCAGAGGACAATTCCAAAGATTCCAAAGAGTACAGGCTGCAGAGGGCTGGGATTCTATCAAAATCAAGCAAACTCCAGAAAGTTTTCAAGTTTACATTCATATTGCAATCTATTTAAAAGGACCTTTATAGTTTACAATGCGTTTATGTGTATGGTATTTTTTGTCTTTTGATAGTTATCGCAAAGCTATAAATTAATGAAGTTGTGAAATGGATTCAGATGAAAATTGGCATCCAAAGCAGTTAAATAGTCACAGTGTATTACAATGTAGAGTCAGCAAGATTCAGGCTTCTGACTCCTAAATCATTTATCTACAATTTCACCATTAGTAAAAACTGATCATTAATATAAAGTTTGACTATTTTCTCTCTCTTTAGAAACTGTAATATCCCAATGGAGATCTAAGGGTTCCCACTCAGGACACATTGTCTCACTAGTCTATGTTTTTGTACCATAAACTACAGAAGGTCTTTCATTAAATTATTTCCTCATTTAAACAACAAATATGTAAATTGCTGAGACATGGATTTTCTATTTCTACACACAATCAGGGAAATACTTCATTTACATGTTTGTAGTCATTAGGTGCCAGCAGTCAATTTGGACTCAGAGAGACTTTCGGCAAAACAGAACAAAACACCGTCAGGCCCTGTGTCACCCCCATGATGGCTCTTAGGTCTGAATCTACTGTTACAGCATTGGGTCAATCCCTCTCCTTGACTGTCTTCCGCTTTCTCCTGACCGTCTCCCAGGGTGACATCCTTTTCCAGGAACTGGATTCCCCTGATAGCCTGTTCACAGGTCAAGAAAACGTTTCCCCATATTCTCTTAGATCATTCTGGTTGTATTTCTTCCAGACATACTTGTTTCTTCATCTTGTAGTTCATGGTATTTTCAATATTCTTTGCTAGCATTAGAGTTACAATGCATTCAGTTTTCTTGGTTTGACTTATAGGCAATTGAAAATGTAATTGCTTGAGTCAGGTGCTCCTGGTCTTCAAAGTGACATCCGTGATCTCAAACACTTTCAAGAGGTTTTGCGTACAAGTGTTGCTCAAAGCACTATTCTGTTTGATTTTGTGACTGCTGTGTTCAAGATTTGCTCAAAGCAATATGCTGTTTGATTTTGTTACTGCTGCTTCCATAAGCATTGATTTTGGATCCAAGAAAAATCCTTAACAACTTCAGGTTTGCTTTTTTCCTGTTTACCATAATGTTTCTATTGGCTCCGTTGTGGGGATTTTGGTTTTCTTTGCATTGAATTGCAATCTACACTGAAGGCTAAACTTTAATTTTCCATGGTATGTGCTTCATGTCATCCTTGATTTTAGTGAATGAGGTGTATAGTGTAAACATTTATTTTAAAAATCACATATTAATTAAAATAGTCAATTTATTTGTTTCTCTAATAACAGTGAGAAGCAGAAAATTAGAATTGAGGTTTCCTTTTAATCAGTTTCCCATAAGTCAATTGTTATGGTTACATAATTATAAATATAACTATAATTATTCAGTTATGTCTGTTGCTAAGTAAGAATAAAAATATCAGTAATTAAGAATCATAATAAATATTCAACTTTGCAAAAGAAGCAACTTATGAAAAGAATAAAAATGCACAGATCTGGCCCTGGCAATACATTACCTCTTCTTTTGATGAAGCGCTATCTAATGGTGGGCTGTCTTTAAACAAGAAACAGCACATTCTGTGGGCATCATAGAGCTCACTGAGACACTCACTAGCAGCTAAGAGCAAACAAATGGCATAATAGGAATAAAATTATAGCTCTCAAAGAGTTTGTTCCACCTTTAGTTATCTGACTTGTAGTGATTAAAGATGTAATATGAGTGCTTTAGTAAGTTACTGACATGCATTTTCTACTCATTTATGAACAAAAATAATGCAGATTTGTTCTCAAACACAGCATGCTTTTAGAACTGATAGTGACATACTGATTTATGTCAATCAAAGAATGGTAAGATTAAAAGAGTCTTGTGGTTGCCTAAAGAGAACTAAAATATTAGAATATTAGAAATGACTAGATGCTATCTAGGCCAAAATGATTTAAACATTTTGGGAAGAATGGGAGAACAAAGCAAAATTATAACTAAAATATGTATCTAACTAACTAAATAAAAGTTTCCTTATAAAAAGTTAAGCTGGTACTTAAAAAACAGATAGGCTTTTAAATTATGTATATACCTCTGGGGAAGATGCTCTAAAAATTGGAAATTAAAATAAAATACTATCAAAAATAAATTATATTGATTGCATAATGTACTGTGAAAATTAATATATTCATCCATACAGTCCTTATTCCAGACATAAAATCAAAAGGACTAATATGCTAATTCTGGTTCTCTACATGTTGTTGCCTGTGACAATTATGTAATCTCTTGTCGACCTGAGCAAAAGGGTGGAGTCTAAACTGTCAATCAGATCACAGCTTGATGGGTTCATTTGGAGGAGTGATGGAGATAAGCACCTTCTCTCTCTCTGCTTTCACCTGCCTGTGGACCAGCCATGTGAAGCCACACTGAGACCTGTGAGAGCCCTAGAGATGCTTCCACAGCCACTAGATCTACAAGACTTTGCACCCACTGGCCTCTGATCTTCCTACATTTTGGAACATTCCATGTGTTGCGTTAGTCTGAAGAGTGGTATATGGACTCACATCAGACTCTTGAGCTAATATCAGACTTATGGACTTGATCTGGACTGGGCTGGGATGCTTTCTTAATATACAAATACTCTTTGATATAAAGCTCGTTTTCATACATATATGTGTCTCTGGATTTGTTTCTCTAGTCAACCTGGTCTAACACAGACATATTGTCAGGAGAGACCAGTCCCTGGAGAAGGACATCATGCTTAGCAAAGTGGAGGGGCAGCAAAAAAAGGGGGAAGACCCTCAATTAGATGTATTGACACAGTGGCTGAAACAATGGGCTCTGTCATAGGAACAATTGTAAAGATGGTGCAGGACTGTGAAGTACTTCATTCTGCTGTGCATAAGGTTGCTATGTGTTGGAGCCAAATCCATGGCACCTAACAAGAATAAGCAATATATCTACATGGGAAACAACCACTGCTTCACTCTCTATTCTAAGGTGTAATCTTAAACATGTTATCAAGGAAACGGAGTGTAGTCATATTGAACCCCTCTACAAAAGACAGGTCTTAATCCCATTCTATTTCTGTTCATTAATAGAGACTGCTCTCCAAAATAGGAATATAGGCGCATACATATAAAGTTCAGAATTATATAGCATAAGGAATTACATCTAGGCTGCTCATATTAATTGACCATAACTCACCGTGGACTGTCAGTAAAACAAACAAATCTGTCTTGGAAAAAGGATAGCTAGAATGCTACATAGAAGCGTGGATGGGCAGACTTATCTCAGGTATTTTGAACATAGTGTCAGGAGAAACCAATCCCTGGATTATCATACCATATTTGGTCAAGTAGAAGGGGAGTTAAAAAAAAGAGGAAGACCATTAAGGAAATGTGTTGACATAGCAAGTTCACCTATGAACTCCAACATAAAAATGATTTCTAGGATGGTGCAGGACCCGGCATGTTTTGTTGAACATAGGGTCACTAAGAGTCAGAACTAACTCCATGGTACCTAACCACAACAACATTAGTTATAATCTTACTTTGGAGAGAGTGGTCTCTTATGCTATTCATATAGGATTAGAGTGTATGTTATTCTGGGTAGACTGGAGAAACACACTTCATAGACACATGTTTTTAAAATCATTTTATTGGGGGCTCATACAATCCTTATCACAATCCATACATCCGTCCATTGCATCATACATATTTGTACAATTGTTGCCATCATCATTCTCAAAATATTTTCTTTCTACTTGAGCCCTTGGTATAAGCTCATTTCCCCTCTCTCCCCCCTCCCTCAATGACAAACCCTTGTTAATTTATAAATTATAATTACTTTTTCATGTCTTACACTATTTGATGTCTCCCTTCAGCCAATTTTCTATTGTCCGTCCCCCAGGGTTGGGGTTATATGTAGATCATTGTGATCTGTTTCCCCCTTTCTCCCTCACCTTCTCTCCCCACCCCACCCCCGGTATCACTATTATCATTATTGGTCCTGAGTGGTCTATCTGTCCTGGATTCCCTGTGTTTCCATGTCTTGTATCTACCAGTGTACATCCTCTGATCTAGTTAGATTTGTAAGACAGATTTTGGATCATGATAGTGGGGAATGGGGCCAGGAAACATTAAGGAATTAGAGGAAAGTTGTATGTTTCATCAGTGCTATGCTGCACCCTGATATGCTCATCTCTGCATTGTGACCTTTCTGTAAGGGTATAGAAGCTAAAATTCACAATATATCATAAAAGTGGTTCTGTATAGAAGAGTCATAGGTGAAATTTCATTTCACCACATATACCCAACAACATGTGGCAAAATACTTGTGAAAAAAAAGAAGCAAAGATGTTGCATTGAGGACTGTGAAGTGTCTGGTCCATGTGTGTTGAGCTCGGTTTTCTGGAGAAACAAATCCAGGGACTCTCTTATTTAAGAAAGAACTTTATATCACAAAGTAATTTTATATCAAGAAAGCATCCAAGCCTAGTCCAACTTAAGTTCCTGGGTCTGATGTTAGCCAGAGCACTCAGAGGCCACTGACACAGAAAGGTGAAGCAATAGGGTGATCACAGGTTAATGGATGCAGAGTTTACTGGATGGTACCTTGGCAGGGAAACTTGGAGTTTGACTCCTAAGGTCAGAGACCCATAGAGGGTCAACCCTAGAGGCAGAGTCCCAGCACTGATGAAGGCAAAGGGCAAGGGAACAAAAGGAAAAGTCCCTCATTGTTTCTCTTATGAAAAAGGCCACAACTCCAACAAGGTTTCTTCTGGTGTGACCTGGTTGATAGATTGGATTCTACACTCACCTTTCACACAGCTCCAAGGTGGCATAAAACCCAGACTGCTATACGAAGCCACAGTGTTTTCAGTTGCCTGATATGCATGTCAAAATGGGACAAGGAAGAAGGAAGCCCTAAGAAGCACAGGACCACTGGTGGTCTAGTGGTTAGCAGTCAGACTGCTAACAGCAAGGTCTGCAGTTCAAAACCACCAGCTGCTCTGTGAGAGAAAGATGAAGCTTTCTACTCCCATAAAGAGCTACAGTCTCAGAAACCCACAAGGGAAGTTCTATGCTGCCCTTTCGGATCCCTGTGAGTCTCCATAGATTTGATAGCAGGGAATTTGATTTTGGAAGAGTAACTGATGCATTTGAAGAAAAAGATTGAATAGAACATGTGCTACCACAAAAAAATGAATAAATCTGGTTTGGGAGAAATGTAACCAGAGTGTTCCCAGAAATGAGAATGGCGCTACTTTACCTCATGTAGTTTGGACATCTGTCAATATGTCCCAGTCACTGAAGAACAAGAGCACAGTGGTAAAGAAGAAAGTCCAGGGGAAAGAGAGGGCACCACAAGAGATCGATTGACATAGTGCCTCGAGCAATGAGCTAAAACATGTAAGTGATCATGAAGAATTTGCAGGATGGGGCACTGTTTCCTTCTGTTGTAGATAGACTTACTGAATTGGAACTGAGGGGATGGCACCCAAGAAAGCCCACAACACATACCTCCACGCCAATAAGTATAATGACCAATGCTGTAAGATCTGTCATCATAAAATTATTCACAGTCTGATCTGATTGTAGCAAAATGTACTGGTGCACATTCTTTAATGTAGTTGCTACTCTGTTGGTTTGCATCCAGTCTCCCTGTGTGCAGAGATGAACTTCTCCATAGAGTTTTCAAGGTTCTGACTTTTCAGAAACATGCCAGGCCTTTCTTCTGAGGCACCTCTGAGTGGGTTCATTTCACCAACTTTTATCATTTGCATCCCATAGGAACTCCTTTAACATTGTTCAGCCTAATTTTAATAGTAATGATGATTATTATGCCTCAATCTTAGGATTGTTCAATTTAGGTATAATTATGGTATGTTGATGTTAAGTACTATTTCGTAAGTAAAATTGTTTTTTTAATTATTAAAAGATCATTTTATTGGGGCCTCTTACAACTCATTACAATCCATACATCAATTGTATCAGGCATATTTGTACATATGTTGCCATCATTCTTTTCTAAACAGTTACTTTCTATTGGTATCAGCTCCTCTTCCCCCCGACCCCTTGATAGATTATGAATTATTATCATTTTCATATCTCACACTGACCCCTGTCTCCCTTCCCCCATGGATTTTTTTGTTCTTCCCCTTGGTGTGGAGGTGAGTGGTTATGTACTGATTATTGTGATCGATTCCTCCTTCCTCCCCTCCTCCCCACTCCCTCCTTCTCCCAACTCTTCTAGTGTCACTATTCCCATTACTGTTCTTGGATTCCATGTGTCATGAGTTCTTGTCTCTTAGCTATATCTGTGTGCATGCCCCAGTCTAGTCTGAAGTGAGAGGCAGCAATGGGGTCATGATAGTGGGGGGGGGGGTTGTGAAACCCTCAAGGAATTAAAGGAATGTTGTGTGTTTCATCGGTCCTTCACTGTGCCCCAGTTGACTCATTTCTTCCTTGTGACCCCTCTGTGGGGGGATGTCCCATTGTCTACAGATGGACTTTGGGTCTCTGCTCTGACACCTTTATTCTCAACAATATGTTTATGTTTGTTTGTTATGGTCTTCTGATGCCTGTCAATGACATCTCATGATCTCACAAACTTGTGTGCTTCTTCCATGTGGACTTGTTGCTTCTCTGCTAAATGATCGATTGTTTAACTTCAAGCTTTTAAGACCCCAGACACTACACCTTTTAAGAGCCGGGCACCATCCACTTTCTTCACCACATTTGCTTATGCGCCTATTTTGTCTTCAGCGATAGTTCCTGGGGGGTGAGAATCACAGAATGGCAGTTTGTTAGAAGAAAGTGTTTTTGTATTGAGGGAATTTATGAGCAGAGGCTCGAAGTTCATCCACTACCTCTGTGAATTGCCATACAAATATATGTACATAGGACAATACCTCTACTTTTATGGATTAATGTATTTACATATGTTGACACCTAAGCTTATGCCTCTACCCATAGCTTTGCTTCCTAGATTCTTGCTCTGTTTCCATTTGCCTTCCTCCTGCCCCACAATCATGTTCATCCTCTTAATACTTCTTCTCAGCTAGATTGCTGTTGCTCCAACACTCCCAGGATCTCTAAATCCTCCTTGTTGTTGGTTTTAATTCCCTAGTTGTTCCCCTGTCTATGTCCTGGTTTGCTCACTGCACCTTCCCCTGACACCTTCATCCCCCGCCCCCAAGTCCCTGTGGTACCATCAGTCAATGTTGCTTTCTCCTTGGCTTACTTCCATACCTATTTTATATTTTATATATATGACATAGACCAAACAAAAGGAAACAAAAGATTAAAAGAAGAAAAGAAAAAGATAAAAGAGCATACATAATTCCAGATCAGTCTACTGACCTTCATGACTCTCTCCCCACTATTCCTGAGGGAATTCTGGGAGCTGCCCCTCCTATCCTGAAGCCTATTTTGGGGGCTCTTTAGGGGCTTTGTGGCTTGGCTTTGCTCCTGTTGCTGATCTGTTTTGTTCTCTTTTTGGTTTTCCCCAAAGAGGGGGGTTGGGGGATGATGTTTAGACCACACTACCTCCCTCCTGTGTGTCCCCAATATTGTCCTCTGTCACGGCATGCTCCAGCAATGGAGCAACATGTCTTGAGCTGTTGTATGTCCTACAGTCCTTTCTCTGCCTTAGCAGCTACATGCAGGAACATCATCCTCTGGGCTTGGTGTGTCAACATGGGCTCAAAACCATCCCTTTATCTTCTCCCTTCTTGATTTGCTTCCATGTGGGCATGGTATGCAAGCCCCTCTCCCCAACCTGTAGGTTTAGTGTTGTTCTTCTACTGAGGGGGTTGGGCTCTCTCTGGATGGGGCGGACCCTGTAGTTCAGTCTTTTCATGCATCCCTCCACATGTTACATTGCCCTCCTGGTCTGGCGTGCCATGATGGGGTCTGCATGCACACTCCCAATTCTGTGGAGACACAACCAATACTCTCCCTTGGGTAGATTAGTAGCCTGTTCTCCCATGCCATTATCTCGCTTTCACCACCACCCCTTTCCCCTTTTCCCCTTCTTGTGTTGGATTAACGTGTATATCTTTGGGTTTGGTCTGATCTTTACAGACCGCCTCTACCTTAACCCGTACATTGTGAGATAAGTGGCCTTTATTCTACGATAGGTAAAAACTGTTTTAAAAAGAAAACAAACCTTCTATAACCATAAGGCAACATACATTATTGATACTTAGAAATAGAAAAGTTAGCCTGTGTATTGTTAATGATGAGAAAAATTAGAAGTATAAATTTAACTTCTTTAAGATTTATACAGAAACGTTTACAATGTTTTCATTAAAATGAAAACGGTGACCAAAGCATTTGGCATACCAGTGTAACTAACCTAACTATCAAGATCCTTGGAGATAGGTGAAAGGAAAATATTTTCTTCAGGTTTTAATGAGTGCATCTCTCATTATAATAGTTTTACAATAACCTCAGATGCTAAGCTGGAAGAGCTAAGAACTCTCAGTCCATTTTTTCATTCAGCAAATATTTCTAACTGCCTACTATGTGTCACAAATTGGGCTAGACTCAGGATAAAAAACATAATATGGTCTTAATGCTCAAGGGACTTACAAAATTCTCCCAAAGCCTTATCAAGATAATGCCTCAACATGATTGCCCCTTTCTATCCACATTTTCCACCAATTTCTAAGAGGATTACCATAAAGGCCATAATTTTCATAATAACTGATCCATAATAACTAAATGTTCCAGCTACACAGTAATATATTCGAAAATACTGTTCACTTCTGAAGAGATAATAAGGAGGCTATCCTTTGGGGTCAAATTAAAAACTTAAAGCTATAATTTAATGAATTCAAAATTTACATAAATAACTGGAATAGAAAATGACACTGGTTAGCAGCAATGTGATAAGATGTGCTAGTCATTTCATGTATATTTTCATTTACCAAGTATATTTTGCTAATGTGCGGAAGGTGTTAATCTTACAAGATGGAATCCATATTGAGCTTTAAGAAACAGCCATTTAAAAACATGTTTCTTTGTATATTCTTGTTTTATTTTATTTAAGAACTATGTTTATAACTTGATTAAAATCATGTACTCATACTTTTAAATGATTTTAAAACTGTTATAGCTTTTAAAGTATAATTTTATTGTATTTAGCATATATGTCTTCCACATCATGTTTTCACTTAATTATAAATTATTGATACATCCAAGAATTCAAATTCAGCTAAATACTATGACCAATTGTAAACATGAAATAGCTAAATATAATCTCATATTTGATTTTCACATTTTTGAGATAGTAGAGTAGTCATTTAGTAACAAATGCTGTTGAGCATCAAGCAGATGAAAAAGTTCTACTTTTACAAATCCTTTCACTTCCTTTTTCATGATATATACAAGACATAACTTAAGGTAAAACATTACTTCAGAAAATATAATTCTGAAAGTTTAGTTTTCCTCATTTTATTTCTTGCAGACACTTCATAAAATGAGACAAATTTAGAGGGGGAATCTAATATTTAAAATCCAATGAGAGTTTTTTTTAATAATGAGGTATTTGAGTTTAAAATACAATTGTACCACCTTCTAGAGAAGTGATAGAGAAAAGTGTCTCTGTGAGTCACTTCTAGAGAAGTGATACAGAGAAGTGTCTCTGTAAGTCACTTCTGGAGGTCATAGCCACTTTTAGGACTTAGGGTTATGCTCTATCGTAATGCCTAAGTCAATTAAATTGGTGCGTGCACCATAAATCAAGGTTGTATACTTGAAAACTCTCTTTGTAAACTTGAAATCAATTATGACTTATTTTAAGGCCACTGGATCTTTAATTATGCCACTTGGTGTTAGTAGCACGCAGGTCTATCTGTAACACGTGAGTCAATTCATAGCACGTGGGTCTATTTCTGACATGTGGGTCTATTAGTAGCACGTGAGTTGCCATAAGGTGGAATTCATTTTTGTTCTCAAGTCATTACAGATAGACTCTTCTTAAATCTAGTATTAAGGGAAAGAATGATATACTAGTTTAAGATATGAAGCTAAACAGTCTGAGTTCAGATATGACCCTAACAAAATTGTGACATCCTCTGGATCAGAGTTCATCCCAAGTGAATAGCAAACACTAAAGGGAAGCAGGCCCCTTACAGGTTTGCCGTGAGGACAAAAACCTGTACTCAGAGCAACGCTTAGAATTAATTAGTGCTCAGTAAAAGTGAACTATTATTATTAAAGCACAAAGACTCACAGTCATATAAAATATACTGAGCTCCTAAAAATTGAAATAGGAAAGTCTAAACGAACAGTCCATGCTGACTATTTCCTATTTAAAATATCTATCATCAAATTATCAGTAGATCGCATCAAATAGTACCAAAGAGTCAGATACACAAGTAGATAAACAAGATACACAAAGAATCTGGAGGAAATTTAGTTATGTTTTCTGATATCCCTACAATAGTGAATCCCACTATTATTCCCAACTCCATGAGATTGCCTGGCCAGACATTTGAATGTTGGATTATCATCTTTTCTGACCTGCATTTCAACAAAGTTATTAGTTATTAATTGAGTGTACAACTAAGGCAGTCACGAGTTAGTCAGCCATTGCACCCAGTTAAAAAGTAGATTGTATCCCCGCGATTTGTTAGGCAAGGTAAATTTTGCTATGCATGAAGGAGTGGATGAGCCTATCCCATGAGACCAGCAATGGTCTGGACCAGTTTCTGAGCAACTTTGGAATGCTTGCTTGGGAAAAAACCTCAAAGGAATATTTAGGTTTTCAACCTCTGCAAAAGTACATTTTCCAGATTCTTTTTTTTAAAGTAAGTTATGACTTCCCTAAAAAAATTAATACATACATTATGAACAGTTTAATCATGAGTGATCCTATAGATTAATTTATACATTAGTCACACAGATGATCTGAAGAACTTCAAATGGGTTTATAAGAGAAGGAATTTCTGAGAGTGTGAATGTGGCATCTGGAGAACATACCTAGGTTCAAACTTGCCTGAAGCTGAATATTGAGAAATCACAACCCCTATTCACTCTCTAGTGAAGTAAAAATCTACTGCTACGGAGTCCCTTCAAAGACATGACCACCCTAGAGTGCAGTCAGGAAAGGTAGGAAATTAGCTGTCCACACAGACTCCTGTTTTGGATAACTCAACACTGTTATAAAGTATCCAATACTATGCTAGAATTTTACATGTTAGTATTTAAAATATCTTAGTAAAATGGTGATTTAAACCTCATCAACCTGTGTCAATGAGTCCATGTTGATTCATAGCAACTCTACATGGTAGCACAGAGTGAAACTGTCACTGAAGGCTTTCAGGGTGGCGATCTTTACAAAGCCCCGGTGGTATAGTGGTTACATGTTAGACTGTGATCCCCATGATTGATAGTTTGAAACCACCAGCACTACAGAGGGAAATAGACGTGATTTCTAATCCCGTAAACAGTGGTACTCTCAGAAACCCACAGAGCATCACTATGAGTCAGTATTGATCCCATAGCAGTGAGTGTGTTGTTGTTTGTTGTTAATCTTTACTGAAGCAGACTATCACGCCTTTCTCCCATAACTCAGGCTCACATATTTTGATTAGAAGCCAAGCACTTAACCACTGTGCCACCGGGGATTCTTAATTAGTACAGGTAAATCATCATTTGTGTGTGGAAAGCAAAGTTAATTAAAATTACTCATGAGTACTATTAATCCTGATTAATTTGAGTACTTGATGTTCTCCTGTGAGTGAGAAATGGTGAGTGACAATGAACTAGCAGATTTGGGGAAATTCTGCTGCTATTGGGTGCCATTGAGTTGGTTCCGCATCATAACGACCTTATGGACAACAGGTCCTGTGCCATCCTCACAATTGTTTTCATACTTTTAAAACTTGAGCCTATTTATGCAGCCACTGAGTCCATCCATCTCCTTGAGGTCTTTTCCTCTTCTTCATTGCCCCTCTCCTGTGCCAAACTCGATGCCACGGGGACTAGTATGTAACACAGTGTCTCACCATCATTGCTTCTAGGGAAAATATTAGGATGATTTTAATGCATTTGTTCTAATAGATGAAGGATATTCCCAACAATTTAAAAACATCTGTCATAGAGAAGCAGAGAACATCTTGATTTAGTTGATAGCTGGGGGCTACCCAAAGGATAGTTGACAAATGCATTCTCGGGAAGGTCTAACATAGCCTTTGAGGAACGTAAGGACAGGCTAAACAATCTACATCATAATTTTAGTATTGCACGAAGACCTCTATTTTATAATGGGTTCTTTTCAAGATTCCAAACATGGTAGCTAAAGCTTATTTCTCATAACTATGAGTTTAAGTGTTTTGTTTATTTGTTTTTGTAAAGGAACACATATACTTGGAATAATACCATATTCATATGCTACAGCTGTTTGAGGAGTAAAATCTGAATGGCCCAAACTATGGAATTTTCAATTGTCTCATAGGCATGGGAAATTTGGACAACAGATATATAGATGATATAGATATGTAGATATAGACTTAGTGTATATATATATATATATATATATATATATATATATATATATATATATATATATATATATATACACACACACATATATTAAGAAGTCTTGCAGCACAGCTTTATCCAATGCAATGCACCATTTGGTTTCTTTTTTAATCATTTTATTAGGGGCTCACACTACTCCTATCACAATCCATACATACATTAATTGTGTAAAGTACATTTGTACATTCATTGCCCTCATCATTATCAAAGCATTTTCTTTCCATTCAAGCCCTTAGCACCAGGTCTTCACTTTGCCCCCTCCCTCCCCACTGCCCCCTCCCTCATGAAACCCTGATAATTTATAAATTATTACGTTGTCATATCTTGCTCTGTCCGTTGTCTCCTTTCCCCCACTTTTATGTTGTATGTCCCCCAGTAAGTAGGTCACATGTACATCTTTGAAATCAGTTCCCCCTTTCCAACCCACCCTCCCTAACCCCTCCCATCGCCACTCACACCACTGGTCCTGAGGGGATCATTCTACCTGGCTTCCCTGTGTTTCCAGTTCCCATCTGTACCAGTGTACATCCCCTAAGGTAGAATTCAGATCATGGTTGGGGAGGAGGGGGAGGAAGCATTTAGGAACTAGAGAAAAGTTGTATTTTTCATTGTTGCTATGTCGCACCCTGACTGTCTCATCTCCTCCCCAAGACCCTTTGGTAAGGGGATGTCCAGTGGCCTACAAATGGGCTTTGGGTCTCCACCCCGCACTGCCCCCCTCATTCACTATGGTAAGATTTTTTGTTCTGATGACTTGATGCCCAATCCCTTGACACATTGTGATCGCACAGGCTGGTATGCTTCATCCATGTCGGCTTTGTTGCTTCTGAGCTAGATGGCCGCTTGTTTACCTTCAAGCCTTTAAAACCCCAGATGCTATATCTTTTGATAGCCAGACACCATCAGCTTTCCTTGCCACATTTGCTTATGCACCCGTTTGTCTTCAGCAGTGGTATCATGGAGGTAAGAACACAGTGGTATGATTTTTTTTGTTCCTGATAACTGATTCCTTCAGCACATCGTGGTCACACAGGCTGGTGTGCTTCTTCCATGTGGGCTTTATTGCTTCTGAGCCAGATGGTGATTTATTTACCTTCAATTCTTTAAGACCCCAGATGCTATATCTTTTGATAGCTGGGCACTATAAGCTTTCTTCCCCACATTTGCTATTCACCCACTTTGTCTTCAGTGATTGTGTCGGGAAGGTGAGTATCATAGAATGCCAATTTAATAGAAGAAAGTATTCTTGCACTTGAGTGGAGGCCCAATATCCTTCTGCTACCTTAATACTAACCCTAAAAATATATGCACATAGAACTATTTCCCCATCCTCATGTATAAATATATTTGCATATGTACATGTCTTTATCTAGACCTCTACAAATGTCCTCTGCCTCCCAGCTCTTTCCTCTATTTCCTTTGACTTCCCTCCCATCCCACTATCATGCTCAGTCCCCAGCAGTGTTTCAGCAATTCCTCTTAGTTACATTACCCTTGATCATGCCCAACCAGGCCGCCCACACCCTCCTCACCAACAATTTGGATTGCTTGTTGTTCCCTTGTCCCTGGGTTTATTAACTCCACTACCTTTCACTCCAGCTCCCTGTCTCCCATGTCCCCACGGTCCCATTGTTTTCTCCTCCAATTATTCATCCAGCCTATCTTATTTAGACAGACCTGCGGAGATAATAACATGCACAAAAATGAGACAGAGCACAACCAAGCAACAACATGCAATAAAAAAACAGCAACAAACCAATGACAAAAATAAAACAAAGCAAAACAAAACACAACAAAAAAGAAAAGCTTGTAGTTAGTTCAAGGATTGTTTGTTGGCCTTTAGGAGTGTTTTCCAGTCCATTTTGTTGGGGCACCACGCCCTGGCTCCAAAGTATACCTTCAGCATTCCCTGGGGACCTCACTGCTCCATTCCCTTGCTGCTCTGTTGCACCACTTAATGTTTTGCCTTGGTGTGGCAGGATCCAATCGGGTGCAATTCCCTAACTGTGTCTCTGGTGTTGTCCCCTGCAGGGCTATGGGTCAGTGAAGGTTGTCATGTCTTATAGTGGGGCCGGCCATGTGGTCCTCTCTGTCAACTGGCTGCTCTAATTGGGAACATCAACCTCCTGGTCTGGTGGGCCATGATGTGCTCCACTCTCTCCTCCTCCCCCTTTATTATATGCTCCCATGTACTCTGATCAAATATGTCCCTCTTCCGGAGCTGTAGATTCAGTGCCATCCTTTGAAATACATTCCTCTAATGGGAGGGACAGGTGTCCACTTAGTAGTTGGTGTTGGGGCTGGCCTCCCAGACCACTCCTTTGGTTCCCTACTTCACGCCAGCATGTTGCTTTCACATCTTAGAGCATCGGGTTGAATTCTGGTCCCTCTTTCCCTGTGGAGACACAAACAATACCCTCCCCTTGGGTGGGTTAGTGCCCTGTGCCCCCACTACCCTTTTCTTTAATATGATTATTATTTTTTCCATTCCCCACCTCCTTTTTAGTTGTCTACCATGTGTACCCCTGCATTTGGTCTGGTCCCTGCCATATTACCTGGTCCTCACCCCAGGGGTGTTTGTATACCGTACCTTTTCCATATGCCCCTTTTTCATTTTTCTTTTTCAGCTTACCTCAGCAGCCTTTCAAGTCTTTCTATATTTAAGTCAATGTTATCTTGAGGTTTGTTTTTGCTTTTTTGCCCTCTGGTGAGGTTGCTCTATGTGGTGGTCTCTTATTTATGCTTGATTAGTGTTGTTCTTCTGCCCATACTGGGTCGGTAAGGATCTTTTGTAGGGCTGGGTTTCTTCTAACATATTCTTTGAGTTTTTCCTTGTCTTGGAATACTCTTAAATCTCCATCTGAGGTAAGCCAAAGGCCCCCAGCCCCTCAAAACCCCGTGGACCTGTGCCTACTTATCTTTATGATGCTTCTCCTGCATTTCAGCAGTGTTGAATTTCCCTCTAAGCAACTTTCCTGGGCTGCATTCTGCGGAGTCCCTCTAGTATTTGTTAGTCCATCGCCATCTTGCCAGAAGTCCCTATTTGATTTCTTGACTGCTACTTCCATGAGCATTGATTGTGGCTCCAAGACTGAAAAAAATCCTTGACACTTAACACTTTTCTCTAAGTATCATGCTGCTCCCTGTTGCTCAAGTTGTGAGGGTTTTGGAGTTCCTTACATTGAGTTGGAATTCATTCTACAGGCTGAAATCTTTGATCTTCATGTGGAAGTGTTTCAAGTCTTCCTCACTTTCAGCAAGCAAGGTTTCGTCACCTACACAGAGCAGGTTTGTTTGTTTGTGTGTTTTTAAATCATTTTATTGGGGGCCCATTCAGTACTTATCACAATCCATACATCCATCCATTGTGGCAAGCACATTTGTAAATTTGTTGCCATCATCATTCTCAAAATATTTGCTTTTTACTTGAGCCCTTGATATCAGCTCCTCATTTTCCCCCTCCCTCATGAACCCTTCATCATTTATAAATTATTATTATTTTGTCATATCTTATACTGTCTGACATCTCCCTTCACTCACTTTTCTGTTGTCCATCCCCCAGGGAGGAGGTTATATGTAGATCCTTGTAATCAGTTCCCCCTTTATACCCCATCTTCCCTCTTCCCTCCCAGTATCACCACTCTCACCACTGGTTCTGAAGGGATCATCTGTCCTGGATTCCTGTGTTTTCAGTTCCTATCTGTACCAATGTACATCCTCTGGTCTAGCTGGATTTGTAAGGTAGAATTGGGGTCATGATAGTGGGGAGAGGAAGTATTTAAGAACTAGAGGAAAGGTGTATGTTTCATCATTGCTACACTGCACCCTGACTGGCTGGTCTCCTCCCTGCAACCATTCTGTAAAGGGTTGTCAGTGGCCTACAGATGGGCTTTGGGTCTCCATTCTGCACTGACCCTCAATTACAATGATATGATTTTTGGTTCTTCGATGCTTGATACCTGATGCCTTTGACACCTTGGGGTCACACAGGTTGGGTGCTTCTTCCATGTGGGTTTTATGACTTCTGAGGTATATGGCCACTTGTTTATCCTCAAGCCTTTAAGACCCCAGGTGCTAAATCTTTTGACAGCCAGCACCATCAGCTTTCTTCACCACACTTGTTTATGCACACATTTGTCTTCAGGGATCCTGTTGGTAAGGTCATGGAATGCCCATTTTGTAGAACAAAGTGTTCTTGCATTGAGTGGAGGTCCAATGTCCATCTGCTGCCTTAATACTAAACCTACAAATAAATGCATGTAGCTCTATTTCCCCACCATCCTATATAAATGTATTTACATATGTATATGCCTGTATTTTAAACTCTATAAATACCCTTTGCCTCCTAGTTCTCTCCTCTATTTCCTTTTACTCTCCTTTTGTCCCACTATCATGCACAGCCTTCATTTGGGTTTCAGTAATTTATCTCGTTTATATGGCCCTTGCTGAATCTCTACCAGGCCTGTCACACCCTCCTTGCCATTAATTTTGCATCACTTGTTGCTCCCTTGTCCCTGGGTTGATCTACACCATCTCCTTTCCCCTTCCTCCCCCTCTCCTATGTTCCCCGGAACCATTGGTCCCATTGTTTTCTTCTCCAGACTGTTCATCCAGCCTATCTCATCTAGATAGATCCGCAGAGATAATTATAGGCACCAAAAAACAAGGCATAACAAGACAGAGCAACAAAAGAGAACACAACGATGACAACAAAAAAGAAAACCTGTGACCCAGAAAATAATAAGTTAATTTAAAAAAAAGAAAGAAAAAGAAAAAAAATTAAATTAAAAAGAAAGATAAACTTGTAAACAGATCAAGGACTGATTTCTGACCTCTATGCCTGTCCTCTAGTCAAATCCGATGGAGTGCCACACTCTGCCCCAAAGTCTAAACTTTGCATTCCCTCAGGAGCTCCCTGCTCTGCAACCCCATTGCTCTGCCTCACGCCTTTGGTGTTTCGCCTCTGTGTCGCAGGGTAAGACTGGGCCAATCCAGACACTGAGTCTCCAGTGTTGTCCCCCATAGGGCCATGGGTCAACAAGATACATTGTGTCTCATAGTGGAATCAGTCATATGGCTGTTCAGAGTGGGAATATCATCCTCCAGGTCTGATGGGCCAGGATGGGCTGTACTCTCTCTTCCTCCCCATTCATTTGCCCCCATGTGCTCTGATCAGACATGTCCCTTTCCCCTGGCTGCAGATTCAGTGCCGTCCTCTAAAGTAAATTATTCGGGGGGGTGGGGGGTGGGGAGGGGAGTAGTAGTCCATGTAGCTTGTATCAGGGCCAAGCACTCAGGCCCCTCCACTGGCTCCCCTCTCCATGCTGGCATCATGGAACACCGATTTAAAACTGGTCCCTCTTTCCCTGTGGAGACACAAACAATACCCTCACCTTGGTTGGGTCAGTGCCCTAATCCCCTGCCACACATCTCTTCCCCACCCCACTCTCCTATCCACCCCCACCCCACCTCCTTTTTAGTTGGCTACCATATGTATTCCTGGATTTGGTCTGGTCCCTGCCATGCTACCTGAACCTCACCCCAGGAATGTTTGTATACAGTAGCTTTTTCCCTGTCTGTGCCCCTTTTACAATTTTCTTTTCTTTTAAAAATTAACTTACCTCAGGGAATCATTTTGTACTTGTCCTTGGTGTTTGGCTTACTTCACTTAGCATAAGTTCATCTAGCTCTTTCCATGTGGTGATATGATTCATGTGCTCATCACTGCTTTTTAGCAATGCATAGTATTCCATTGTATGTATGTACCACAGTTTTTTAACCCATTCATCTGTTGATGGGATTTTGGGTTGTTCCCAACTCCTTGCAATTGTAAACTGTGCCGCCATGAACACTGGAGCACAGATGTCCGGCCTGGCCATAGTTTGTTTCTTGCCTCTTCTGGGTATATTCCCAGTAGGGGGATTGTTGGGTCATATGGTAGCTCAATTTCCATCTGTTTTAGAAATCGCCAAATTGATTTCCATAATGGCTGCACATACCTACAGGTCCAACAGCAGTGGATGAGAGTCCTATCTCACCACAGCCCATCCAACACTGGATGTTTTCTAATATTTTGAATTGGGCTATTTTGAGGGTGTTAGGTGGTATCTCATAGTTGTTTTAATGTGCATTTCTCTTATGGCTGATGATCGGAAACATTTTATCATATGCTTATTGGCCATTTGGATTTCAGAGTCTGTGAAACTTCTGTTCGTATCCTTTGCCCACCTCCTCAGTGGGTAGATATTAGCACATATTATATGGCTTCCGTAGTCAAAACAGTGTGGTACTGGTACAATCATAGATATTCAGACCAATGGAAAATTGCTGAAGATCCAGAAATAAAAACATCAGCATACAGAGAACTGATCGTTGATAGGGGCCCAAGAAATATCAATTGGGAAGCAGATGTTTTCTTCAATAAATAGTGCTGGAGAAAATGGTTATCTACCTGCAGAAAAATGAAGCAAGACCCTTATCTCAATCCATGCATGAGAATAAACTCAAGGTAGATCACAGATTTTGAGGGAAAACCCAAAACAATTAGGGTGAGGGAATTGGGACAAACCTGAGAACCTTGGCACAGAGAATACATAGGCTATTGGAAATAGGGAAGGATAAAATACTGAGGAGCCACAAATAGACACGTGGGATATGCTGAAGAGAAGTCACCTGTGTACATTGAAAGAATTCACCAAGAGAGTGATAAGAGAGCCTACCGACTGGGAAAACATCTTTAACAATGGTGCACCAGGCGAAGGCCTTATTACTAAAATCTACAATACTCTGCTAGCAGGTTTTCTATAAGCCTTCCTCCAATCCTGATGCCACATTCTTCTTTATATATTCTAGCTTCCCTGATTATTTGCTCAGCATATATTTTGAATAAGTATGATGGCAGAATACATCCTTGACACACACCTTTCCTGATTTTAAACTGTGCAGTATTCACTTGTTCTGTTCCTTCAACTACCTCTAGCTCCTTGTACAGGTTCTGCATGGGGACAATGAAGTGCTCTGGAATTCCCGTTCTTCTCAATATTATCCAGGGTCTGTTATGATCCACACAGTCAAATATCTGCCTGGTCAATGAAAAACAAGGAATCATCTTTCTGGTAGTCTCTGCTTTCAGCCAATATCCATCTGACATCTGCAATATTATTTTGAGGACTACCGTACATCTGACCTCAAACATGGTAATTTTCAGTTGCCTCATATTCTTATGAAAATTGGATACTAAATTAGGAAGAGTGAAGAAAAGTCAATACATATTTAATATGGGGTTGAGGGAGAATATTTAAAGTATCACTGTGTGCCCAAAAAGCAAACAGATATGTCTTGGTGGAAGTAGAGCCTGAATTTTCCTTAGAGGCAAGGATGGAGAGACTGTTTCACTTATTTTGCAGATGGCATTAGAAGAGACCAATCTCTGGAGAAAGCTATAATGCATGGTAAAGTAAAGGGGCAGTGAAAAAAGGAAGACACCAAATGAGACAGAATGACACAGTGGCTGCAGTGGTGAATTCACACAAAGACAATTGTGAGGATGGGGCAGGACCAGGCGGTATTTCAGTGTGTTGTGCACTGAACCAACTCAGCGTCACCTAACAAAAAGATCCAAACATACAGTAGCCGTGGTGATGTAGTGACTAAGAATTCAGCTGATAGTCAAAAGATTTGAATCCACCAGTCACTTCACTGAGTGGGAGAAAAATGTAACATTTGCTTGAATAAAGATCTTCAGTTTCTGAAATGCTACAAAACAGTTTGTAATTTCAGGCTTGATAAATAAGAATGAAGGGGTGGAGTCTATCCTGTAAATGGGCTTACACCCTGGTGATCCTTCCTTGTGGCTGTTGCCTTCTCATGAGGATTCTAGGACTTCCTCTCTTCCTCCTTGGAGTCTGGAAACACACTCAGCATTTTCCTATTGACAAGCCACATGGATCCACCCTGATGGCTGGAGTTGGAGGAGCCACATGGAGACCTGCACTAGGGCTGAGATGCTTCCACTGCCACTGAATCTACCAAGAGTCTGTGATCTTCCTAAATTTGGCATCATTGCATGTGCTGCCTCAGTCTAAGGAAGAATTTATGGACATGTATCAGACATATAGGCTAATATTGGAATTATGAATTAGGTTGGGATGTTTCCTGAATATACAATTGCTCTTTGATCTAAAGCTCTCTCTCACACGCAGATGAGTGACACTGGCTTTGTTGTTCTATTCAAGCAAGTCTTACACAATGTTACAGTCATTGGATTTCTTACTGTTATTACATATTCATCATGAGTCAGCATTCAATTGAAGTTAATGGTTTTGGATTTCGGATGTGATGAGAGATTTGCCTTGGTCACAAACTCTGACTCTGTGCGCTCCTATGACGCGAAGGGATCTTCCCTTCTGTTGACTCTGAGCGAGTGCTGTGACTTCTTGGACAATAATGTACGGCCAAAATGATTCAATGCCCGCCTCTGCAGTCAGACAATTATGGCCTGGGAGCTTCTACTTCCCGTATCGTGGAATGTCCTATTATCTTTAATCAAACATAAGAAGACTGCTCATTTGTCGGCCAATGGAGATCCCTTCCCAGAGGGGTCTAGAGGAGATGAGTCAGTCAGGGTGTGACGAAGCACCGATGAAGAATAGAGCTTTCCTCCAGTTCCTAAATGCTTCCCCACCACCCCCCACTACCATGATCTGAATTCTACCTTGTAGGTCTGGATAGAGCAGAGGTTGTACACTGGTGCAGATAGGAGCTGGAGGCACAGGGAATCCAGGGTGGATGATACCTTCATGACCAGGGGTGTGAGGGGTGATACTGGGAGTGTAGAGGGTGAGTGGGTTGGAAAGGGGGAACCTATTACAATGATCTACATGTGACCTCCTCCCTGGGGGACGGACAACAGAAAAGGGGGTGAAGGGAGACATTGTGCCGGGCAAGATATGACAAAACAATAATTTATAAATTATTAAGGGTTCATGTGGGAGGGGGGAGAAGGGAGAGAGGGGAGAGGACTTGATGCAAAGGGCTTAAGTGGAGAGCAAATGCTTTGAAAATGATGAGGGCAAATAATGTACAGATGAGCTTTATACAATTGATGTATGTATATGTATGGATTGTGATAAGAGTTGTATGAGTCCCTAATAAAATGTTTAAAAATATCTTCTCAAAAAAAAAAAAGAGTTGTATGAGCCCCTAATAAAATGTTTAAGAAAAAAAAAAGGAAGACTGACTTCTCTGAAATGACTGTGCTGGGATCATAGGTGGGCCACTTTGGGCTGTCACCTCTACTCAGACCATGCTCAGCCTTATATCTATCTTCACCAAGCTGCAAATATGTAAGTGAAGTTACCAGACCTTACTATATATTACTGAAGGAAAACCCATAGCCTTAACAAAAACATTGTCGAACAGAGTAACCCAGATTAAAAAAAAAATTAAAGATAGTTTTTAAATATCTTCTACTGCTTCATGTAAATTCTTATTTTCCATATGAGTCAAATAAAATAATGTCTGCAAACATCTGCTGTATAGAAGTAAGAAATGTACTGTAGTCTCATGTGATAAATATAATGGTAATCTGTGATTTGCCTCTAATTTACTGGCAGCTTTGGCTCCTCCTCAAATTCAGAGTCATAATAATGTTTCCCAAAGAGTGCATACATAAAACAGAATGAAATTTGGACTAAATGTAAATGTAACCTGCTCTTCATTTAACTTCATAAACTTAGCACCACTTAAAGCACACAAAGTAGGTGTTGTGTGCCTCATCCTTCTAAAAGCACTTTCCTGAGTCCTATGATGTTTACTGTTGAATGTGGAAAACTGAGAACCTGTATGAAAGTGGCAGCAGTCTAATCCCTACACGCATGACAACAGGGCTTGGAAGACCAGCACTAATGCTAAAGGAGACTCCTTCACAGTCTGGATATAGATCAAGCTGAAAATACACATTCTCCAGAGAGAACTTTCTCCATAACTGCCCTCCATTAAGATGCTAATGTAAAACTGTCTCATGCCTGGCTCCTCGCTACCCAGCTAAAAGATGAGCAGTCCGGCTCCATTTTTCCCATTCTGCTAGGGGTCACCCATTCCTTTGTCTCTTAGATGCCCTATATTTTTTTCATGGAATGTTCTCCCAAGAACCTCAGGAAATCTCAGATTCACACTGTGCCCAGTGTATTGGGTATGTGTTCTAAGAAGGCTTGCTCACCTTGCTACTATGAGAGCTTGCTGAAAAAATAAACTCTTCCTCTTATTCTAACATTAGAGATGGTGAGCACCTATTGCCCTTGTTTTTATTCTGTCCTTTATATGTTCCTTAATTGCACACACCACTCCTAAGGTCCCGTTTGATTGAGGGGCTGGATCCCACAGTAGAGAGGAGGGACTAACGCATAGTAGTAGCTTTACCAAATATTAGCTGAAGATGTAAAAACCTTACCTTTAGATATTACAACCCTGAAATTATATATTTTTCTTTTACAATCCAATTCATGCTGACACTTTAAAAGAGAAATAATATTCTGACATTCCCTAAGACTAAAAAGTTAATTTTCAAGAAAATTATTAAATAAGCATTTATTAATACTTCTGTGTGGGTGCTTACTATAAATATTTACTTGGTATTCACTAATGTACTTTTAAAAAATAAATCCAATTTTAAATATTGTATTAAAACTTGAAGAACCATACTCACTGGAATTAATTATCAACTATAAGTTCCTCTATTCCTTTCAATTGTGCTTAAATTACTTGAGAGTACACTGTGTATGAAAACCTAGGTCCCATATTTCATGTGTTAATCTGTACAATTCATGACTATGAGAGTCTCAAGATATTTATTTTAAGGCATGCAGGATTCCCAGCCATTAAAAGACTATATTTAAAATATTGTCTTATTTTAAAGTAAAAATAAGTTTAAGAGGAATTTTATATAAAAGTGAAATTAACTTCTAAAATGCAAAATAGGTTGCCTATTTCATTTAATGAATACTTTATTATCAAGCCATTCATAAAATCTCAGTGTGGTACCATTGCTCCATTATGTAGAGTGAGTTGAGTTATTTTGTATATTTATCCTTTGTTCTTCTACCTATTTTTCTTTCCCATGTTTCCATTACAAGAGGGAGTTAAGAAAATAAAAGAAGGCGCCAACTGAGAAGGGCCACATAGAGACTTGAAGCATCAGGAGAAGGGGAAAAGAGCACAAATCTTCCAGGCATATTGCTTGCATGGCTGACAATAGATTTCACTTTAAAATTCAGTTGAACTACACGAGAAGCTACATCATTATTTTTCTGAATTAATTTCTCTTTCTCATGCAACAATGAGTGCTCTTCTTGTCAACCATCCTCATAATAGGGAGTAAACAACCCACCACCTCAGGAACATATATGATTAAGATTCTTCTTTTCTTTTCGGCCAGCTGTCCCTGCAATTATATTTACAAGTACAATTCTACATAGCTCCTCTCAGTTGAGCAGAATAATGTAATTTTACTGAATGACTCTGCAGAAGGCCTAATTATTTCTTGAAGCAGGGCTCCTGATGTTATTTTGCATTTAATTCATGACCACATGCTGAAGGTTATTATCTATGCAACAGCCAATTGAAATATTTTCTTAAAAAGTATTTTTATTCTTTTTAACCTGTGACTTTTAAAAACAATTATATTTTACTTTGCTTCTCAAACATACCTGAATGAATAAAATATAATACAGAAATAATTCATATGCCCAAGATCTATTGCATTGTTATTTTGGCCTATTTTTTAATAACAATTTTTATTGTACATTTGTAGATCTTTATATTTCAAATCATCAGCTTTGCCTTCAACAGTTAAAGCTACTGATCAACCCCTCTCTCTGTCTCTGCCCCTCCTCCAATGGTGTACCCTTTGGCTGCTCTTTGGGTTTTCTTTTCTCTCTTGTAGATGCTGTCTTCTTTTTCACCCAAGTTAGCATCCTCAGACAGGGGAGCCCAGCAGACAGCAGATGGCAGTTCACGTGCCACACGCAGCTTTTTCACCAGGTGCATGTGGCTCCAAAGTAAAATTGGGGGGGGGGGAATTAAAGGATATTATTCAGACAATGATTTCATTTGTTTGTAAAAATATATGTATGGCTCTCAAATAATCCTTTACTTGTTGTGAGAGACAGGCTTGGCTTTTCCATCTCAAAAGGTGGCCGACTCTTGGCTAGCTCATTGCTTCATCTTCCCTCCATTGCCTGACCCCCCTTGGCTATCTCCAAAGTCTGTTGCCTCTGAAATGACATTTTTAAAGCATGATTTGTTTGATTCTTTTATAATAGTCATCTCATTTTTTTCCTTTTGTGATTGGCTAATTCACTTAATATAATGTTCTCAACCACCAATGCCTGAGGTTCAGCAGGGTTTGGGCATTGCTTTTAAATCAAGCATAATTTCCTGTTATTTGTCTGTACCAGAGTTTCTACATGCATTCTTCTGCTGAGTTTTCTAAATAAACAACCACTGGCAATCATATCAATATAAGAAAAATGTCATATCAAGAAAGATCTTTATATCAAGAAGGCAGCCCAGTCTAGTCCATGGGTTTAATGTTAGCCAGAGGAGTAAGGTGACCCAGAAAGCCAAGTTTCGGGCTGATGCGTGCAGAGTCGCATAGAATTAAGGTCTCTGGAGCATGAAAGGGTATCGACAGCTCTCAGGAAAGGCACACAACATAGGCCACCACTCATTCCAGGAGCCAGATGCAGAATTTCCAAGGGTAGCATAAGGACACACACAGTAAATTATTATAAGGAATTATGCAAAATGCTGAAGTTAAAAACAAAAAAAAGAGAGACAGTGTTTCTTAAGAAGAAAAAAGGAATCATCATAAAAAAATGGAAAGAGAACAGAATCTCTGTACCAATAAGAATTAGCCCCATTCAATCATTTCAAGAGATACCATAGTATCAAAAAACTAATAGTATTTTGAGTTGCTGCCAGACAATACTGTGGTAAGGTCACCCCAAATCAACAAATCCTCCTATAAGTGAACCTTACTGGAAATTCAAGTCAAATTGAGGAGAGGGGCAAGTCAGTTTCCCAGAAAGTGGGAGTAAACTGGGAGGAGTAACCTCTCATTGTTGATGGGGGCAGGGAGCACAGAAAAAAAAAAGCTTCTCAATCTAGAAGCTAATGGGAGAAGACATCTAGGGCTATGTTCCTAGTTGGACACTTTTGATCTAGCTACTAGCTCACTAAGTGTACTGGGATTTACCTAAACTCACCTATAATAGATCTATGAAATGGATATACACCTTTAGACTTACGGCTAAAACGCCCTAGTGTGAGAAGACACAAATGGCTTCTAATCCAAAGTTAGGAATTAGAAGTCAATGGACTTCCTTTCATTGAAAGTGCCCAATGAATGGTGGTCTGAGATTACCATCTTATTTTTTGCTTTTATGGCCTGTATTAATCTTTTTGAATGAGTGTCAATGAAAATGTTGGCCTATCACCAACCCATTTGTTCATGTAAACAGTGTTTGGTGACTTTCGAGTTTAATCTGTATAGCCCAATAATTCATGTGTTGCAGTCTGAAGCCAGCCTATCCGTGCATATTTTGCTTTTTTCAAGAGTGTTCTAAATTCTCTAGCATTAGCTAAAATTATACAGTATCAATAGAATTACCTTATGCCCCAGGAGGCAACTGTTGATCATAGAATGATTATTATGTCTCTAAATGAACCAGAAACATATTCAAACCATAAATATATGAATGAATTTGGGGCTCATATGAATTCTAGTCCCAATCTAAGAACAATTAGTTCTTATGACCTGGCCCAGAGATAGCAATGTGTGGGGAAGAAACCAAATGGGTCCAGGTTATCAGAAAGAATAGTGTCAGAGTTTTAAAGGACTTTCTTAAAACAAGGAGCTATCTAAGGAAAAAGTCAACTAAGATCACATAGAAGAAGCACACCCACCTGTGTGATCTAAGGAGATTGCAAATAATAAAACCTAAATCTGAAGGAGGGAATGGTATCAGGGCTTAAATTGTGAACACTTGGTTTTCAGAAGGCTCTGAATGATTGTAGAAGCCCCAAATCTAGAGGGTTCCCGTATGGATCAAGTCTCCAGTGAATGCCCTCTGTCCATAGTCAAGGTATTTGAATAGCCCTCTGTCAGACAGAGAGCATTGTAAAGTTGACTATGGTAGATATAGACAGGGTAAATTTAAAACCCTGTTATTTGATCTCATTTTTGACTCATTTTAAAGTTGTTTCAGTTTCTAATATTTTCTTCTTTTTATTTGATTGTTGTTTTCGATTGTTTTGTCTAGTCATTATTTTTGGTTTTGAGCTGTTTATTTGTTTTGTATGAGAAATTAAGGATAGGTAGATCTATACAGAGATTAACTGGACAGGGTGATGTCAGAGGAGGATGGGGAAATGGACAGTTACAAACAATGAGTATGAGGTGTTGATTGTGGTGAGGATTGCTTAATTCTTCTTAATAAGATTGGATAATTAAATTGTATAGTATATGAAGTATATGCCAATAAAACTATTTTACAAAAAAAGAAAGAAAACTGATGATCCTGAAAATAATTAGTTCAATTAACTAACTGAGCATGTGGACATCAGCCTCCAAAACACTGTGATCAGAAGAACAAGATGGTGTCCGACTACAACTACCAATTGTTCCTGGAGAGAATGGGAGAAATATGTAGAGCAAATCTCAAAAATCATAAAAATGTTTGAGCTTATTGGTCAGCCAGAGATGAGTGGAACCCCATAGATCAACTCTCTGACTTCCACTGATCAAGTAATATCCTTAATTGCACTTCAGTTCTGAATATGGATTTAGCCTCATGATTCAATTTTAAGCCAAACCATAGAAAGTTCTAAAAGGAGAACAATATCATTAAAGAAATATGCACACCTTAGATTAATCAACCATTGGATGTCAACAAGGCAGCATTAACTCAAGGAGAAAGTTCAGATATATTGGAAATGAAAGATTAAGGGAAACAGGAAACCAGGAGAAGTGGGAACAGTGATATCACATTGTGAGGATTTCTTTCAATGAGATGAAACAAAACGTATATGAATTATTGAGTGAAAAAATTATCTACTCTGTAAACCTTCACCCAATTCACAGTGAAAGATAAAGAAAATGGTTGCCCTGAAAGACATCTCAACCTAATCTTTTCTCATAATGTCAGTAGGTAGGACTACAGGCAGGTATTTGGTTCTTTGCATCCAATGTAAATATAATTATTGTCCCTCTATTTTATCTCTAGGTTCTAACATTAATTGCAATAGCTGCATAGCCAAAATTCATGATTAAAGGTTTTATTAAAGAAGTTGAAAAAAAAACCAAGAAGAACCAAGAGTACTGAGGGAAGAAGTCCAAACTGTATTAGCCAAAAGCAAATCTCTAGGAATTTATGGAATATCAATTAAATTATTTCAGCAAGCTGGTGAATCACTGGAAGCACTCGCTAGTCTATGCCAAGAAATGTGAAGACTACTTGGCAAACTGACTAGAAAAGCTCCCTATTTATCCCCTTCCTAAAGAAAGATGACACAACAGGATGTGAAAGTTATAGGATACTATATCACTGGTAAATGGGATTTTACTGAAGAACATTCAATGGTGCTTGTAGCAGGGAGTTGTCAGATATTCAAGCCAGATTCTGAAGAGGATGTAGAACAAGGGATATCATTGCTGACGTCAACTGTTTCATGACTGATAACAGAAAATACTGGAAAAATGTGTACATTTGCTTGATTAACTATACAAAGGCATTCAACTGTGGATCGTGAGAAATTATGGATAGCATTGAGAGAATGCAAATTCCAGAAAAATTAATAGCACTTCTGAGAACCTTTACATGGATCAAAAGGCAAGCATTCAAACAGAACAAGGGAAGAGTACACTGTTTAAAAACAATAAAGATGTGCATAAGGTTATATCCTCTCACCCTACTTATTCAATATGTATACTGAAAAATAATCAGAGAAGCTGGACTATATGAAGAAGAACACAGCATAAGGACTGGAAGTAGACTTATTAACAATATGAGACATTCAGAGGATACAACCTTGCTTGCTGCGAGTGAAGAGAACTTGTAGCACTGGTTGACAATGCTCAAGTCGTGGTTCGGTGCCTTAGGGTCAGTTCTAACTCATAACAATCCTGGGTACGACAGAAGGAAAAACCACACAATCCCGCGCGATGCTCACAGGTGGTTTTATGTTTGAGCCCATTGTTGCAGCCACTATGTCAAACCATCTCCTCAAGGGTCTTTCTCCTTATGCAAACCCAAAACTACCCAGCATAATGTCTCTATCCAAGGACTTATCTCTCTTGATATTATAACCAAAGTATGTGAGATAAAATCTTGTCATCCTTGCTGCTAACGAGCCCTCTGCTTGTACTTCTGAGATAGATTTGTTTGTTCCTTGGCAGTACATCGTAAATATTCTTTGCTAGCAACATAATTCCAGTGAATTGATTCTTCTGTGATCCTCCTTATTCAATGTCCTACTCATATATACACGAAGTGATTGGAAATACCATGGGTTGGGTAAGGAACACCTGAGTCCTCAACGTAACAGCCTTTCTTCTTAACACTTTCAAGAGGTCTGGGACAAGGGGTGAGATTGATGCCATGTATACATTTGTTCACTGCGTCCATGAGCTCTGTCCCAGAACCAAGTAAGACAGAGTCCTGGATAACTTCAATCTTCTCTCCATTTTTCATGAGATTTCCAATTAGTCCAATTGTGAGGATTTTTGTTTCCTTTACATTGAGTTATAATCCCTACTGAAGGCTGTAATCCTTGATCTTCATTAGTGAGTCTTTCAATTCTTCATTTTCAACAAGCCAGTTTGTGTCATTGACACATCTCAGGTTGTTAATAAGGCTGCTTCCAATCCTGATAGAACATTCTTCTTCATATAATTCAACTTCTCTGGTTATTTGCACAACATGGAGATTAAATAAGTATTGTGTGTTAGGCTGGCTTTTCTATATAATCAAAACTAATGAGACTCATATATATGTATATATATGGAAAGAATTTATATGCAGAAGTAATTTTATGTCATGAAAGCACCTTGGCCAAGTTTTAATTGAGGCAAGTGGTCTAATGTTAGTGGGCGTCCTCTTCAGACTCACAAAGCTGCAGGCCAGTTAAACAGAAAGGTGAATCTGGATACAGGGAAATCAGAGACCAGTGGGTGCAGAGTAGCATGGATTCAAGATCAGTGAAAATATGACAGGTCACTGACAGCTCCCAGGTTGGCTCCCATGGTCAACAGCAGATGGAACACACCCCTAGAGGTAGACATGGAGTCCAGTTAGTAGGGAGGGCAAATGGACATAGACAGAAAGCAGAAGTTCTTCCCTTTTTTTCTTATAGAAAAACCATATTTGCAAGGAGGCACCATCAGGCTGTGACCAATTGATGGGTTGGTCTCTACCACTTCCTGCTCACACAGGGTCAAATGTGCATAAAATCTGTATGCCAAGGGAAACCTTTTGTCCACTTGACACCTGTACACAACTTTGAAACCATACATAATCTCTAAACAAAGACAATAAAAAAATCATGTTTATGCCTAACATGATACAACTAAAACTTGTACAACCAAACATGCACCAGTCTCATGTAAACCTTATATTTCATAAGTGAACAGAAGTGCCTAACAATTGCATTTTTGTGCACACTTACACATGAATCCTATAATCTTATCAAAATCTTCTCCCACCCATGGAAGTTTGTAAACCAGCCACACCATGCCTTCATTTCCCCACATTTGAGGTATTCAACTTCTAAATGTCTCATTTTTATTAACCCAATGCTCTTAGGAGACCAACATGTTCTCTGATAAAAAGAATATTTATTCCATTGGAATCTTCTGTGTCTGATTCCATGAGGAATATCAAATCTAGAGCACACCATTGATCAAGTCGTCATGCCATGTGCACCAGCTCATCTGGTCAAACATCTTCCTCTTTACTCGGTTGGGTCATCATCAACTCCGTCCCAGCAATTCCAAGACAGGTCAATGGAAGCCATTAAAAAAAATCTAGAGAGTCGCCCACATGACTGGCCCTGCTTCACACCACTAGCTCCTTCACAAAGTACAAATGTTTCCAGCACTTTTCGGCTACATCATGCTTTAGGCTCACGTACATGCAACTCTTTAAACATCAGATCACCCAGACCATTCTTGTCTTTCCTCTAGTCACTGGGAACTAGGTCCATGGGTAACAGTAGACAGAATCAACCTATCTTTCTTTTGCCAAATTCTCTGACTTCCACTGAACAAGTAAATTCAGGTGGTCTTAGTGAGCATTTCAGGTGGCCCTTAACTTTTTAATCTAGAGGAGAGCGTTCTCTTGTGGGCACAGACTTTTCTAGCTTAGGTATATCCACACTCAAATTGCTTGCTTGAGAATCAAGAAAAAAAGTCACCTTTTATTTTTCTTGAGCCTCCCAATAGTTCCAGTCACATGCCTTTCAAAAACAATTGCTTTGGCATTCAAGCCACTGGAATTAGCTACACTTTCAAACAAAAATATTTTCCTGCAGGCAATTCCTTATATTTATTTTGGCATATCTAATAGTAAAGTCAAAGGGGGATTACTAGCTCCCTCTTATCATACTCTCCAATATTCATTTCTATAGCACATCCTGTCAATAACAATAGGTCGGAGAAATCAATATACTCCTAGTACAGCCAGAACCTAACGCAATTCTTTTAAAACAGTCAAGTTCACATTTTTTTAGACTATCCCATCAATATGCATATGCCCTTGGGCCACTCCGAATAACAAACTAGGGCCAGGCCTTCTATCAGCCATTTTTGTCTAAGCATCCAGGCTTTTTCTGGGGAAGTTCAAAATCCTCTAGCAACCATTACACCATTTTCATCATTTCAGGTAGGAATAACCAAAGGCAGCTTCTAAGAATCAAAGTTCAGTTTCTCTGCCTTTTCCAGAAACCAACTCAATAAACTTCATGGTGTATCTGGCCTCCTCTGACGATCCAAAAGGAACAGAAAAAAATCCAACTCCACCTAATTACCATGAGGCAGGGGTCTGACAACCCCCCACTCTCCATCTTTATGATTTGCTTCTCTAGAACTCTGCTCGTGTGGTACCAAATTGTGGTAAGCTGGATTTTCTAGAGAAGCAAAACAGGTGAGGCTCATATGTGTGTAATAAAGAACTTAATGTCAAGAAATAATTTTTTGTATTATGCCTTTGTTTTTCCTCTTTTCAGTCATTTTATTATAGAAAAAATCACACTCTCAATGAGGGATCATCAAGCTGTGACCTCATCAATAGGTTGGACTCCATCCCTACATATTCACACAGGGTCAAGTTGACATAAAATCTAACTGCCACATATTTGGGGTGACCTTATCAAAGTTGTATGGCAAAATCCTTGCTTCTAAGGGACATCCTGTCTGTACTTCTTCTAAGACAGATTTTTTTTTTTTTGTTTATTGGTGCCCATGGAAGTTCGATCTTCTTTGCCAGCACCATAATTCAAATGCATCCATTCTTCTCAGTCATCCTAATTCAATGTCTGATTTTCAAATGCATAAGAGACATTTAAAATAATCATGCTTATATATTTTAGTTGGTGCAGGGACACCTTAGTCCTCAAAATAATATTCTTTTCAACCTAAGGAGTTCTTGGACAGTGATTTTACACAATGAGATGTTTTGTTTCATCTTTTGATTCCTGCTCCTAAGAGCATTTATTGTAAATCCAAGCAAGATAAATCACTGACAATTTCTAATTTCCACTCCCATAATGTTGCATATTGGCACAGTTGGGAGGATTTTAGTTTTCTTTTCATTGAATTACAGCAAGAACTTGAACCATTTGTTGAGGAAGTCTGAAATCTTTTATCTTCAATAGTCAGTGCTTCAAGTTTCCTCACATTGAGCAAGTGAGATTGTGACATTTTCATATTGAGGATGGTAAATAAGCCTCCCTCCAATCCTAATACCAAATTATTCTTTACATAATGCAGCTTCTCTGATTATGTACTCAAATTATTGAATAAATATGGTGAGATGATACAACCCTTATTGACACCTTTCCTGATTTGAAACAATGCAGTGTTCCATTCTCACAAGTGCCTCTTTAACTATGTACAATTGCTGCATGAACACAATGAAATAGTCTGTAATTCCCATTCTTGTATTGAACTCAAATAAAGATATTTATGGTGTTCGCTCATTTGAGCCAAGATCCAGCAATGATAGGTCTTACTTCATGTCCTCATCTAAATATGGCTTTAACCTCTGGCAGCTCTTTGCCAATGCACTACTGCAACCATCATTCAATGATCTTCAGCAATTTTTTACTTGCATGTGATATTAATGATGCTGTGCTGTAATTTTAGCATTCTATTAGATTACCTTTCTTTGAATGGGTACAAATATGGACGAATTTATTTCAGTCAGTTGGCTCGGTAGCTGTGTTGCAAATTTCTTCCAAGAGATAGATATTACTTCAAGTGCTGCATCAGCCTGTGGAAACATGTCTTCAATTGATATTCTATCAATTCCTGTAGCCATGCTTCTGCCTAGTGCAGCTTGAACTTCTTTGTTTGGTACCACTGGTTCTTGATCCAGTGCTATCTCTTAAAACGATTGGATGCCAATTAGTTCTCATTGGCACAGTGACTCTGTATTTTATACTGGGTTTCCTTTAAGTTTTTGAAGAGAAAGGACATCACCGGTCAGATTAAAGGACACCTGACCCAAGCCATAGTATTTACAATTGCCTTATATGCATGTGAAAGTTCGACATTGAGTAAAGAAGAATTGATACATTTGAATTATAGTGCTGGGAAAGATCATAGAAATTATCATGGACTACCCAAAGAACAACAACAAAAATCTGCCTTGAAAAAAGTCAGCCAGAAGTCTCCTTAAAAGCATAGATGACACATCTTAGTCTCATGTACTTATTTCATATTAGCAAGAGAGGCCTAAATCCCTACCATGAGTCAATTCTGCCATGACGCATGGCAACCCTGTAAAACAAAACCTCATCTCTCTCCCAAAGATCAGCTTTTGTTCAGGAACTAACTAATCACTTTGTGATGAGCAGCCTACTCGTAGTCCACAGTGTCCCCAGTGCCCGAAGAAAGGATATCATGCTTGTAGAGTAGAAAGGCAGTTAAAAAGAGGCAGACCCTCGATGAGCTAGATGGATACAGTGACTGCAACCATGGGATCAAACATAACAATTGTGTGGATAATGCAGGACCATGTCGTGTTTCATTCCATGTGCACAGATTTTTGATGAGGTGGAAAAGACCTGATGACATGTGACAACAAAAGCCGTTGCAGTCACACACCATTCTTCAGCACAGGGAGATGCAGTGCTACCTTTCTAAATCATCACAAAGATCCATTTTAAAAAATCCCATTCTCTCTCCAAGGAAACATTTCAAATCTTGGTCAGATGTGGTTGCTTGCAAAAAAAATAAACTGCAAATGGAGAATTATGTTTTCTGGGATGAGTTCAGCTATCACAGCTTAGTTTCTTACCTATTGTAGAAACTGACATATATTTAAGTTCAAATAGTATTGAATATTAAGTATTATTTTAACATTGAATATAAATATGAATTTGTCAGAAAATTAATTCAGTATTATTTGAATAAAAAATCTAAACATATCTCAACATGCAATATATATCTAATTTGTAAAATATTCTTCAGTATGTACCCATTTGAATTAATGGAATGGAAGATAATTACAATTTTCCCATATGGAATTTCAGTCTGCAATAACAGAAAAATAAAACGAAAGCTATAACATTGACAAAGTACAGTTTAAAATTCTAAAATAAAAGCTACAATAAAATGTGTGTCTCTTACACATAGCGAAGTGGATTGTACTACATTATTTTCCATAGATGGCAAAACAGTAGTTTCACTTTTTGAAAAAGTACCTAGTTACAGTTAGAAGAAAATACTTTCCTCAAGCTTGATGATGAGAATGTGATTTAGAACTAGAATAAAAGAAATAAAAAATAAATTACCAAACTAGTATAATAGTAAGCATACGTTAACAGTAAATTCATAACAAAAGCCTTTAAAATAATCTAGAAACCTCAACGAACCATCTCCACAATCTAGGCCTGTTCTCCTCACAGAAGCATGTTTTCTGAAATGACACTGTAATAAACCTACAAGTCTCACAAATTCTACCACAGAGAATCATCTATAAGAATAGTCACCCATTCCTCAGCCATACTTACAAAAATATACTTAGTTATTAAATTACCAAGGAAGCATTTATTTCTCATTGAGTTTACTCAGATAATGACAAGTATAATTTCAAACCACGAAGAAAGAAAATATATCTATGTTAATGAACTTCGCAGGGAAAATGTTTTTCTGTCCCACCAAAATAACTTAGAATGGTCATTTTCTTAGTATGCAAATGTTGAAAATTAAATGGTTGTGACATGGGGAAAGTTGCATACATACAAGTCATTTACATTTCTAACATATCAATAAAAAGTTTATGATGCATTATAACTTCACAGTTGCTGTGCTAAAATATTGACTGTATTAAATGATTCTTTCCAGCAGAAGTTATAATAGTTTTGTTATTATTGTAGTGTCTCAACTGGTACTAATTTATAATAATTTTATGTACAGTAGAACAAAACATTTCCTGGTCTTGCATCATCCTTGCAATTTTTTTTTTTTGAGGCCAGGTCATTCATCTCATCAAGGGTCCTCCTGCTTTGTGCTGCCTTTTTGTAGCATGCACAATGTCCTCTTCCCAGGACTGATCTCTCCTGAGATTGGAGATACAAAGAGGAGAATCAGAAGAGAGGATATCTAAGTATTGTCAAAGTTCCTTAAACTGCAATTCTATTAAAAATATTATTAAAATGTTTTTTTTCCATGCTTCATTTTGCAAACAGATTTTTAGAAAGGATTACCACTAATGAAACCTTAAAAATAAGAATCTTTAAGACATATTTTATCTCCAAAGTTATTTTATCTCCAAAGTTATTATAATGCTGTTCAATACCAGATCCTACCTATCTAGGCAGATATATTTTTATGAATAAATTCTATTTCCTAGATACAAATACATTTAAAGTATTTAGTGATTGCAAAATTTGGTTCACTCATAGAAGTAATCAGGATGGCACAGGTCTGGGCATCATTTCCCTCTGTTGTGCCCAGAATATCAATGTCAGAATCAAATCAGTGGCATTTATCTATAAGAAGAGACTCTTCTAATTAAGAGACATAATATAATAACCAGTAATTTCACATAAAATTTAGTGATTCTACATATGAAGGATTAATATCTTATCTATATGCCAACAATAATGAAATCAAAGAAGAGCCATTTAAATTACTTGTTTGGTTTTATATATAATGGGATTCTCAGATTACATTTTAGTAATTTTTACATCTGGAAAGGGGGAATATGGTAACTCTCTGTAAAACTAAACTGACCTAAATAATAAAGTCTAACAAAAGTTGCTGTCTTAACAAAATTTTTAAAAATTAACTTTATTATTATGTCTATAAGATTATTAATTAATGTTTACTTTCATTCCAAAAAATGTATATAAAGCGCTTCAATTGAAAATAATGCTATTAAATAAATTTTACTTGTTTTTCTTATGTAAATAAGGAAAGGAATTTTTTCTTACACAACAATGTATCCTAGATGTAGCAAAGTTATTGAAACCTAGTAATAAATAGTTTCATTGCTAAAATACTGATTTTATGAAATGGATTGACATAAGTTACAATACCCTTTATATTGATTAATCTATAAGATGGTGAGTCTCTCAGAGTATCACCTGATTATCAGTCATTAAAATGATCAATCTGTTAAATATTTTATATTTGACCTATTAAAATTCTCATACAATGGCCTCAGAAAAATCAAGTACATTTTTTTTTAATGTTGAGACTCTGAACATTTTAACTATGGACCAAACAAAGCAGTCAGCTTTTATTTTCTTCTGAATTATACCTGGTTTGTTTCTGTGCTCCTGGATACTTGGAACTGATGGGGCTAAGAACTCTAAAATTATAGTCGATGCTACACTAAAAACAACTCTTAGTGCTCAAAAATTGCATGTGTCATCCGCAGTCCTCATGAAAATGAGCGCTGAAAAGTTCTTGTAAAAATAGATCTGATAATATGCACTCATGTGTGCCCAAATTAGGTTTAAAGTCTATGTGACATTTTCATTCTTTCTTAACAAAGGCAACAGGCTTCATGCTTTCTGCTTATTAGTGTACAATTTGTACTACAGCCTTTGAAACAATTTTTTATTTGTTTATTTTTAAAATTAAGCAGTTGCCCTTTGAAGAAGTAGCAGTGAGTTTAGACCATGGTTTTGGATTAGTTTTGTTAATTATAGTTAAGTTATTGAAACCACTGTGACACAGTTTTCTTTGTAAAATGGGCCTTAAAATAATACCTTTTTTGTGCAATATTGAGGATTAAATAATGGGTGAACTATTTTAGGATGATCCTTAATACATGTTTTTTATAATTATGCTTGCAGCAACGAACATATGTGCACAGTGGGATAATTTTCTGTGCTTGTGTATGCACATGTCCAAATTTCACAAAATTCTATAGACCTGACCTCCATTATGTCAAACTGTATACAATACCCTATACCATATAATCATTTCCAGAGTTTTGTGACATATTTGTTATAAATACTTCTTTTATTTGTAGAGATTGAAAAAGTTGAGAAAAACGTTAATTCACTTGGACTAAAAAAGATGACAATTTCAAAATCCTAGGTTTAAAAGAGATCTTTGCTTTGTCCTCAACACCTTGAACTTTTTAAACATGTTTATCCTAAGCCAATCACGTTTTTGCAACTAGCCAACTGACCTGCCACATAAATCTTTCAAATAAGCCTGCTTTTACAGGTGCTGTATTTTCTTTATTTGCTTGTTTATTTTGGTAAAATGTATGTGTGTTAAGCTGAGTTCCCAAGAGAAGACAAGCCAGTGATATATATGTACATGTTTGTATATATGCATATATCATGTGTATAAAGACATATATCAAGAAATAAATTTATATCAAGAGTGACTCATCCTGTTGTAGAAGCTGGTTAAATCCAGTACAGTGAAGTCCCTGGGTCAGATACTAACCTTGAGGCTTTCCTGACTTGCCTAATTGTCAGGGCTGGTGAACCCCGGAAGCAGGAAAATGAATCAGGAAGGAGGGACACAAACAAGAAACAGGAAGGCCACAGCTGGTGGATACAGAGTCAAATGAATCTGAACTCAGTAGACTAGACGGCAGGCTCTGGTGGCTCCCAGGTTTGGCAGGCAATGTGAGGGGCCTTTGGCTCACGTCCAAAGAACCAGAGGTGATGAATTAGATGCAGGATCCACCCCAGTAACAAGTGAAGTTGTTCTCTAAAGCATTTACTTATAATTCAAGTAGAGCATACTGAGGAGGCCTCACTGGAGCTGTGACTTGGTGTTGGGTTGCACCAAAGCCTAGTCTTCCCACAGCGGTATGGTTATTCACAACGGATCCCATCATGGATTTGGTTGCATTGTGTTAGATCACAATCATGGTGAAGGCCTCAACTGCTACGTTACTGAGAATCTTGGTCCAACCAAGGCTGACACAAAACCTAAGTATTACATCATGTAACACACTACATTACTTATTTTTAAGTGTATAATATAGGGACATAAATTATATTCACAATATTGTGTTATTATCTCATGTACGTTGGATATATTGCTAGGAAAGACCCGTCCCTGGAGAAGGACATCACACTGAATGAAGTTGCAGGGTAGCAAAAATGAGGAAGGCCTTTGACAAGATGGATGGACAGATAGGACTAATGGACCTAACGACAAGAACAATTGTGAGGCTGGGCAGGACCTGGTGAGGCTTCCTTCCTTTGTACATAGAGTCACACTGTGAGGTGGACACCTAACAGCAACAACAATGGCTAATAGTGTTGCATATGTTTTCACGTGATTACTAATCAGTTATGTCTATACAAGTCCTTCATTCACTATTCACTTACTAATTGGTTTGCTTTTCTTTGTGTTATTGAGTTACAAGAATTCTTTTATCCCCCAACAGTTTTATTGGCATACAATTCACATATAATACAACCGAACAGTTCAGTCGTTCGATCACATCAAGGTGAGTTTTAAAATCACCACCACATCTTTCTAGAGTCCCACCCAACTACCAAATGGTCACAATCATCATCAGTTCTAATGCACCCTCCCCACTCCACTATCACTGTTCACTCCGGAAATCCCCCTTCCCTGCCAATCTCCCATCCTCCATTTCCCACGTCTACATTCCCAACTACTCGGAACTGTTAATTAACACCATTCATCCATTCCTCCTGTGCTTTTCAGTGGGGAAAACCAACAGAAATAGTGCAAGACAAATTGCACTGATAGTAAGGATCAGGTCATATTAGTATAAAGACAAAAATACAAATGATGCATAGAGGGAGAAGACCCCCATCCACTTTCCAAAAAAGGTAGTCCTTTTGTCATGGGACATCTATGAGATTTTTGCACTGAGAACTAATTCAGGTCATGTCTATTGGAAGGACAATCGGCCTGGTACCGAGTTCTATCCCACATAATCAGGATTACAACAGTCTCTGCCAGATAGTAAGACTGTTCAAGCCTCTTTCCTTGGCTAGAATGGATCTGCCAGCAGCTGGGTCTGACTAGATGCTCTGCAGACGGATTATGGGCTCATACTGTCCTCCACAGCCTGCTCAAAATTGGGTGGTAATAATTTTAGCTCTGATACTTTTCTCTTAACCATATTTAAATCTTATAATTGTCATCTTTTAATCTCACAAGCTGGTGTTTTCTTTTGTGTGACTATAATTGGTTCCCGACTTAGATGGCTCCTTGTTCGAACATAATAAGCCTTTAAGGCCCAGACATTATTTTGATTGATAGCTGGCTATCACCTGCTTTCCCCACCACACTTTGCTATTGAACCCTGATCTTCAGTGATCATTTCATTAAGTTGAGTATTGAGCAGGGCCATGATGTAAGAACTAAATGGTCCTTGAGTTCGAGCTGGGATTTGATGAGAGCCCAGACAGAACTCATTCCTGGATCCATGCTTTTCCTTTTTCTTTTTAAATTTTCTGTGACTTGGAAATTAATACATATTCAAGACATCACATGGTGCTGGAACACCGAATTTCCATTTAAATTTTTAAAAAGTGTAACTTCTATATCAGTTACATAAAAAATTAACCCAAACTAGTCACTAGTGTAAACGAAAGACCTAAATCCATAGAACTCTTCTAAGGAAAAATATCAGGAGTAAACTTGATGACTTTGAGTCTTGCAGTGTACTTTGAGAAATCATATTAAACCATGGAAAAAATAAAGGGAAAATAAATAAATGAATTATCAAAATTTAATATTTTTAAATGAAAGAACACTATTAAAGTAACCAACCTACAGAGTTATAAAAATATTTGGAAATCACATAGATTATATTTATATTTGTTTATAGTATAATAAAGGTACCTGGATGGATACTCAGCAAAATGTTAGAAATGTTTATTTGTAGTTATGAGATTTTTAATAGCTTATATTTTTCTTTTTAAAATTGTATTCATGGCACTTTAACATATTATCATTTCTTTTCAATTTTGACCAATTTTTAATCTGTTCTCATTTCAATTATAGTTTGCTTTACTTGGATTAAGGTTTCCTTATGTTTTATAGGTAAATCCATAGAGACAGTAATGAAATGAATCATTCCATAAAGTAATGGTAGGAGATACTGTGTGGGTGGATGGTAATGAGAAACTAATAGTCATGGGTAACAAATTAAGAAAATGTTCTAAAATCGATTGCCATGATGATTGTACAACCCTTTGTAATGTGTTTAAGTTGCTTCATTGTATAGTACATGAATTCATGACAATAAAATTATTAAACAAACTAATAAATAGATGATGTTGGTGCAACTGGGTTCCTGGTTTTATAACAATGAAATGGATCCATACCTAACACTATACACAAAATTAATTGAAAAAGGAGCAAAGACCTACATGTAGAACCAAAATCTTTGGAAGAGTTGAAAACAAGAGAGAGATAAATATAACATAAATGCGTGATAAAGCATAACTAGAAATTCATGAGCAGCAGAAGGTAAACTAGATGACTTGGACCTGCTACAAACCAGAGACTTATGCAATAAAAAAATCACATAAAGAATGAAAAGAGAACCCACAGATTGGGAAGAGATCTTTGTCAATGACTTATGGAACAACAGACTAATCTCTAAAAAAACTTTAAAAACTTTAGCACCTCAACAACAAAACAGCCAACGAATGCAATTAAAAAGATGCTTGACCAAAGAACAACATGTGAAACACATGTATGGGATTACTGCCCCACGTGAAACACTGTTTTTAGATGCAGTGAGCATGTTAAGAAAAGTGGGGGAATTCTGAATGGCGAGCCAAGAAGAAACACCATCAAACTTGGAAGAAAGGAAGAAATTGTGACTAACGTTTAGAAATGGGTAGTAGAAGATCGTGGGATTGATCTTATTGAGATAACCTCTAACATTGGTTTTTCACATGCCTTGCCATTGTCAACTTTAAGTGACTATTTTGGCCTCAATAAACTTTTAACTTTAGCTGTGAAGAGCAGCTAGCTAAAAGAGTTGATTTTTTCCATCAGTCTTTGAAACAAGATTCAAGCTCATGAAGATTAGTTCATTGATTTAAAAGTATGATGCAGAGTCAAACTCACTGCCATCCAGTTGATGCTGACTCGTAGTGACCTCATTGGACAGGCAGAACCGCTCCTGTGAGTTCCAAAGACTTGAACTGTTTACAGGAGTAATTCCTCTTTCTCCTGTGTAGCTCTTGTTATTTCGAACTGCAAACCAGTGCGTGTAACTGCTGCACCACCAGGGATCCCATGCAGAGTGTAAAGCCCAATCTAAATTATGGCTTCTTAAGCGAGAGAGATCTCTGCTTAGAATATTATTTTTAATGTTTTTGTTTTATTGTAAAGGAGTAAACGTGATAGATGTCCTTAAAAAACATGGAACATTTAATAAAGATAGAAAATAAAACCTGAAAAACTCACCACCATTGATTCGATTTTGACTCATAGTGACCCCAAAGAACACAATGGAGTTGCTCTGATAGTTTTCTGTCACTGTAAATTTTTTTAATGTTTTAAAACTGATTTTATTAGCAATTGTACACTACTGCTGGATGTGATTGAACTATGGAGTGGAACGATTTCTGGATTAACTCCCAATAAAATGGTTTGGAAGAAGAAAAGAAAAAAAGATCCACATGCTATAAATTTTCATGGGAATAGAAAGCCTCATGTTTATCCTATGGGACAGTTGATGGCTTCAAACTGTTGACCCACCACAGCCCTCAGGCTACACAAGCAAATGATAACAGGGGGACTATTATGAATGATTTTAAGAAAATTGAAAACATCAGTGAAGAGAGAATCAGTGAAGACAGTATACTGGCAGGGAGCTACTACTAAATGATGAAGAAAAATAAGGGGGGGAGGATCAACAGACAAAGTTTTAAGAGTTCAAGTTAGGTTTATCCCTTTGGTTTGCTCTCTCTCCAATGAACTCTGTTCAGTAACCACTTTCCTCAATTATGAACAGAGGGAGCTCACCAGAGGTTTGTTTCCTATGTAGTTCCTACAAATGTATTGGACTCCCACTGTCATCCATATCCTTCTGCAAACTGGATTCTCACACTTTAGGCTCTGATGATAGGTCCCTCCTTTGACTTTGGAATATACAAATCCTTCGGTGATTGATGATGGTGTGCTTCGTCCATGTGGACATTGTGGACATCTGACTTATATGGCTGCTCAATGGGAGAGAAGCCTTTAACACCCCTGATACTATGTTATCTGATACCTGGGCAACATCTAATTTCTTTACCACATTTTGTAATAGCACCCATATCTTCTATGTTTCCATTATGAGACAGAGTCTCGAGCAGGGCCACCATGGAAGAACTAAGGGTCTTTAGTTGGATCTAGGATTTCTTGAGAGCCCAAAATCTATTCCTGGATCTATGTTTATTTATTTGCCTTTGGCACCCTTTCAAACCCTCCTTGTTAATTTATGGTAGAGTCTTATTGATCATCCCCCTGCGGCATAATAATCTTCAGTTAATATTGTCTTTGATTAGCCCCTGGTACTAATTTTTTAAAGTCCAAGTGAGAGAGGGATATTGGGCCAATGTAGGCTAACTCTCTATCACAATCAGTCTAAAATATTCACTTGTACAGGATCAATCCTTTTATGGCTGGATGCTCTTTCTATAAACAATGTGGGTTAATTGTCAGGGAGATTTGCAATAAAAATCCTTTAGGATGTCATTCACAAGTTTCAGAATGATACATATCTTAATACAGTATATATTAGCAAGACCATGTTTGTCCACCTACCAACAGTTCAATAATCTTGGTACAGTTGTCTTCTGCTTCCTCAGACACCATGTATTTTCTGACCTAAGTCCTCAGGTTACAAGTGTGTCTGAGGTTGAGTTCAGTTTCTGCATTGGCTCTCACTGCTACAGCCTCTGGAACATAATGTGTCCCTTGAAGATCCAGGATTCAGCGTCCAAGCGTTCCACAGCACCCAGCTAAATTTAAATGCCTCGTATGCATAGGCATGCTGAAAAATTAATACAGAAGACTGAGAAAATGGATGCATCTAAATTATAGAATAATGAAATTAGCAGGGATTGCTAGAAAAACATGCAACTTGTTTTGAAACAAATACAGCCAGATTGTTCTTCAGAAGTTATGACAATGTTATTGGTGGAACCTGTGCCTAGACAAGTACATTATCGTTGGTCACGGGGAGTGTCAGTGTACAAAAGGCCTCAATGAGATGGAATGATACAGTGACTGAAACCACGGGCTCAGACATAACATAAGTGCTGATGGGGCAGGACCTGGCAGTGCTTTGTTCTGCTGCAGGTAGGGTTGTTATCCGTTGGGAGAGATTCAATGGAATCAACAGAAAGTACTAACCTAAAGGTTGGCATTTCAACCCTATCCAGACTCATCACAGATGAAAGGCCTAGAAATCTGTTTCCACAAATATTTCAGCCAAGAAAGACCTATAAGACCTATTAAGAGATTCTACTCTGCAACACATGGTATCTTCATGATTTAGAATTGAATTGATAGCAGTGAGTTTTTGTTTGTTTCTCTCTTTTGTTTTTTTGAGGGGGTGTCATTTGGCTACATGACTCTTCAAACTCCTCCCACCCACCATCCACAAACACATCAACTATTCTTTGAAGTATATGGTAACCTGTCTCCATTCTTCTCACTGTGTGTAGCTAGTGTTTTGACCAAGAATCCTGTCAATTTGATGAGGTGCTAAAAATAAATAAATAATAAAACCAAATACATAATCCAAGAAAAATTTCTCCTGGTGTTGAAGACGGACTTTCAGCTGAGCTACTCCTTCAAAGATTAGCCAGGCTTGCACTGAGTTAAATTAGTCTAGGGTGAAAATTTAGAGGTTTCTTGGGACTGTTGTAGCATGTTTCTTGTCCTGGATATTATTTTATAAATATCTCTGTACAGAGTTGCATTTTCATGTCCTAATTTCCCCAAACACATGAACACATGTGCTCTCTCGTGCATGCTCTCTCTCTCTCTCTCGCTCTTGCTCTCTCTCCAGCTTTCTTCCCATTTTTAAGTTACCCTGACCTTGATTCAGCATTTGCTTGGTTATTCTGGACTTTGACTCCTTTTTAGCGTTCTGGTGAGTTTACCTTTAACAGTTGATGTTGATGTACATTTAGGGAAGCAGAAGTTTGGACATGCCTGCTCTGCCATATTGCCATGGTTGAGATGCTAATTTTTCTATCTCATTGATTGTTAAATGAACTCCATTGGCCATTTAACCAGGGATTTACATTATTCTCCTTAGAATATTGCTTAATTTTTTATTTTAAAATGATTACCAAAACAAATACAATAAGTTTTTATTCCAATAATTTGTTATTTCTTCACTAGATTTAAGTTCTAGCAACGTTTACCTACTCGGTCAACTTAGATGATGAGATGTGGGATTTATATTGTTACGAATTCCTGGAAAATAAGAATAATTCATTACAATTATAAACTAACGCGATGTGAGAAGTAAATTAAGGTTTTCATTCTCCTGTCTTTGTATTTTCCTATTTTTTGCATATTCCTGAAGTAGAGTAACTTACAAACAGAATCAATAATATACAGTTTGTTTCTGTTTTATTAAAGTGTATTTCTTGGGGCTGAAAACTTCTAGTAAATTAGCTTATTATCCTTCAATTTTAATGAATAGTGAAGACCTCATTGATTTTCAAAGCAAGATTGATTTGGTGAAAATAAATTAGGTTATCCTTTCAAATGACTCATTTGGTAGGAATTCGTTTACATGCCAATCTGTGGTCTCAACTTAAAAAAATACACTTTGAAATTTTGTTTCCGTTCTATTAAGCTTTTTTCTCATTATTCTCCTTTTTCAACATTCATTGTTTGAGCTACAAAAGGTTTTTTTATTTGAATGTATTCTCCAAATAGTGGTTTTAGAAGATAGTGTAAAGGAGTAATGACAAAGATATTTTATCATTTATCCAGCATTTGATTAAGAGAAGGTACAAACTGCTTTGACTCCTTGTTACCTGTTTTCCCTTTTTGTTAAAATTCCATCTCCAGCTAGGCTTTTAAAGAGGAAAATACAATCCTTTCTCTGCTAAACCTCTTTATTCATAATTAGTTCAAAATTTCATATCTTAGATTTAACATTTTGATAACACATAACTATATATTACTGAAGCAAGTAGACATATTTTATAACAATGGGACAGATATAACTAACTACTTTGGCTAAATATTTCAGAAAAATATGATTTCCATTTTTAAATTGTACCACTTATGGTGATATTTGGGGAATGAAGAATTCATACAGATATTTCATTATCTAATGAAATTTATGGGATTATTGATAAATCCAAGTTAAATTGTACTTCACAGAGAGATGGTGCGTTAATCTGGGTGGACTAAAGAAATAAATTCATAGAAACTTATATGTTTATAAGAAAAAACTATTTTTTTATAAAAGTGCAATTGTATATTGAGAAAATATCCCAGCCCAGTCCAGATCAAACCCATAAGCCTGATATTAGCCCATATGTCCGATACCAGTCTGTAAGTTACTCTTCAGACTCATGTAACCCAAGCAAAGATGCTAAGTGCAAGAAGATAACAGACCAGTGGGTGGAAAGTCTTGTGGATCCATTGGTAGAAGCATTTCCGCAATGGCGTGGGTCTCTACATGGCTCCTCCAGTGTCAAGGCTCTGGCTGCATCAGTGTAGCTCCATCTGGCTTGTCAACAGGAATGTCTTACATGAAGAGTCTCTGACTTCCAGGTAGCTATTTATCTCTCTTGCACCTCCCAATGAAGTCATCAAGCTACAACGTGATTGACCCGCCAAACTCCACCTCTTCACTCTTGGTATTCTCAAACTGACACTAGATTATGTATCGACCACAGATAGCGTTAAGTCTGCAATGTTTTATTGGATTGGTTTCTTCTGGGCTCTCAGAGAAAGAATGAGAGGGAGTTGGGACAGAGGGTCTTGGAGAACCACAGAAGACACGGAAAGAGGAATATGGAGAGCACAGAGAGAACCATCGCCTTTCACTTTGCTTTCAACAGGTCAAGGTGGAGGTGTGTGACCACTCTGATTTTACAAGTGGAGAGGGATTGAGTAACCATTAACATCAGCCCAATGCTGATTCCTTGGAGGCAGAGATCAGACATGCTCGACATCCAATCTTCTTTACCAATTCCAGTATCAACCATCCTTCTCATAGAACTCTCCTTCTGAAATAGGTTTCACAGGCCATTGCATTACTACACAGAAATCACAGATCACACTCATGAATGTGGGTTTATTCGAGAATTTAATAGGTTACAATTCAAGATTCGAAATGCTCAGCATAGAGTTCGTTGTTTAGGATGTCTACTCAGTGAAACCTGCAGGTAGACTTCTCTCTGGTCTCCTTACCATGAGAATTTAATAGATTACAATTCAAGATTAGAAATGCTCAGCACAGAGTCTGTTGTTTAGGACATCTTCTACCCACGTAGACTGCAGGTAGACTTCTCTCTGGTCTCCTTACCATGGCCCTCACCCTCTCTGTTGGGTTTCACAGTTCATTGCAATGACCACACAGAACACTCAGACAATGTTCATAGATTTAAGCTTTATTAGGAAAAATCAAGGCCTATAGACTTTAGTATGGATTATAATTCTAAGTAAAGAATACAAAAATCCTCAAAACTGAACCAATAGGGAACATCATGATAAATGGAGAAAAGAGTGATGCCATCAAGAATTCATCTTCCTTGGATTATCAATATATGCAGTTAAGAAATCAAAAGACATATATAGATTTGGGAAAATCAGTTGCAAAAAAACCTCTTTAAAATGTTAAAGAGGAAGGACGTCACTTTGAGAATTAAATTGGGATTGACAGATCGTGACATTTTCAATCGCCTTCTATGCATGCGAAAGTTGTATATTGAATAAGGAATAGTGAAGATTAATTGATGTATTTGAATCGTGTTGGTGAAGAATATTGAACATATCCTAGACTGCCACAAGAACAAATAAATCTGTCTTGGAAGGTGGACAGCCAGGATGCTCCTTAGAATGATGCGATAGGTAGGTTCATTGTGCCAACTTGGCCAATAGGAACATGTGGGATTTAAAAGGTCACATTTTGTTTGAAGGGAAAAGAGATAAACTGTTTGGCAAGCCCCGCCTCTCTCTCTCCTGCTCTTGGTGATCAGACCAGTGTGTGGCTGCTAGTTCTCTGCCTCAATTTGTGAACTACACTACCCATGGGACTGCCAATCCATGGATATTATCACTAGAACTTGAGGTTCCTGCGAGTCCTGCATCAACACACTGCTGGTGCATACATCACTTGAGCTTGGAAACTGTCAGATTCTGTTGCCTTGCTGACTGTTGGTGACTCGCCCTGATATTTTCTGCTTGTGGCAGGGCTGCCTGCATTTCTCTACAGAAGACTCAGCTGTCTATTTCCTTGACATTGGAACCAGCGGCCCTTGTGAATTGAAGGACTTTCAGTATATTAACTGTTCCACAGAAGAGAGTTGAACTGAGCACTCTCTAATGCTATATGGACTAATTAGCTGTTTTATTATTTTGTGATATATATATATATATATATATATATATATATATATATATATATCCACATACATACATAAGTGTCCTGGTTGTGTTTCTCTAGAGAACCCTGTCTAACATAAATGACAAGACAGTTTCTCATATACCATACACATGTTATCAGCAGAAGCCAGTCCTTGGGAAAGAGCATCATACTTGGTACAGTAGAAGAGCAGCAAAGGAAGGAAGACCCTTTTGCGATAGATTGGCATAGTGGCTGCAACAATGAACTCAAATATCACAACCATATTAAAGAAGGCGCATGCTCAGAAGAATTTTGTTCTGTGGTACATTGTGTGAATTGAATCATAAACATCGTGACAACACCTAACAACAACTAACATGTTACCACAAGTTAAGATCAACAAAAACATCCAGAATGTAATTCTTTACTCCACAGTGGTGCCTCTTCTCAGCAATGCCAGTAACCATATTGCTTTCTTGTCCTCAGACTCTCAGCTACACTACTCCTTAACTTCTATTCTACTCAGGCAAGTGCTACAAATCCTCATTCACACTAGTAATTAAATGCCCGGAGAACATCCTACTCCACAAGCCAGCTTTCTGTTTGAAGATATTCAGTTTATTCATTCTGTGGGCAGGAAGCCCAAAACTCTCTTTCTTGGTCTCCATGAATCTTCTCTGCTCTGTCTCATTATCTTAGCGGTGCAGCTTCTGGTGGTGCTTCTGAACCCACTATTTCAGGCAAAGATTTCACTTGGGATCCACCAAAGTTTCTTCCTTAAGGTTGTGGCATTCTTTGTTCCCTCTTATGTGATGGCTCACCTTTACACTCGGTGGACTAACAAAGCTGACTGGTCCACAAGATAGAGGCCGTGACACCTTTGCCCGTCCCCACCCAGTCATGGTGAAGAAGTTACAAAGAGTATTGACAGAAGAGCCATGACAAGTAATTTCACTTTACCACGTACACAATGGAACAACGGGATGTGAATATTAGCATGAGAAAGGGAAATCTGTAAAGCAGTAAATGAAAGACTCTTCACTAATAGAAGTAAACTGATGAAGAAAGTTAAAATATCACTTCTACGTGTGTGGAAGCTGTGTGGCATGGTGAGTAAGCACTGAGCCACAAACACCAAGCCCATTGTTGGAACCCAACTTCTCTGCAGGAGAAAGATGGGACTTTATGTTTCTGCAAAGATTTAGTCTCAGAAACCCAAAAGGGCAATTCTACTCTGATAGGGTAGCTATGAACTGCAATCACCTCATGGATAATGAGTTTGATTTGGGGTTTTTGAATGCTTAGAAAATTAGAAGTGAGAGTTTAAGATGTAACATTTATGTACCATCTAATTTTCCAACCCCTCCACCCATAATCCCAAGTAACTTTTGTTCACACCATTGTGCACAAGGACCGATGCTCACAATTTCCCCCCTCAGTTCTCTCTTCCTTCACACCAGAATCAAATGTTTTGAAGTGCCTTTGCCATCATATAGTCTCTTCTTAATCACCCTTAGTGTAGTGTAATTTATGTTTCTATATAAGTCATCGCATCTGTTAACTTAATCAATTACAGAGTATCAAAGATAGTTAAACCTTTAATTTTCAGTCACATTTTTACAACAAAAAATGAACAACATATTGTCATGTATTTTTAATATTCAAATAATGTTTTCTTGCTTTTCTGATTAGAATATGAAAACGTGTGCTATCTACTTTGGTAGGAGAATGTCTATAATATATAAAATGGTGTTATTTGATTTGAATTTAGGGGTTTGAACAGCATGTTCACAGCAAAGCATGGAATCCGCATAACACAAGCATCACGTCAATTCTGCTCCATAGCAATTCTAGGACAGAGTTGCATTGCTTTCAGGGCTTCCAGACTGTAAATCCTTATGGATGGAGATAGGCTTATCTTTGTCCTGAAGTATGAGAAGAGCTTAATTAAGCCAGATGTTTAAAGATATGTTTAAAGGAAAATAACTGAAGACTTAGGAACAATTTTGTGTTTATTGCTCTGTAGTTGAAAGAAATTCATTTTGCCCATGATGGGAAACATAACCACCATGAGTAAATTAATTCATATACACATAAATGCATAAAAACTTGCCATCGCGATGGCTACCTCATGCTCATTCCATTAGAACAGCGGCCCCTGGGGCGATCAAAGTTAGTCTGGAGCAATGCATTACCAGGCCTTCTTCAGAATGACCTCTGCGTGGACTCAAAATCCCAATCATTCTGCCAGTGGCTTAATGTTCTAACCCAGTGGTTCTCAACCTTCCTCATGTGGCGACCCTTTCATACAGTGCCTCGTGTGGTGGTGACCCCCGCTCCCAACCATAAAATGATCTTCATTGCTACTTCATCACTTTAATTTACATTACTGTTCTGAATCGTCATGCAAATAGCTAACATGCAGGATGTATTTTCATTGTTACAACTTGAACATAATTAAAGCATAGTGATTTATCAAAAATATGTATTTCGCTATTGTGAAATATTTATTTCTAATGACAAATAACTGACATTTTGCCTTGAAGCACGGTGTAGCATGGGTAATGGTTTTCACGCCCGGTACTGTCTGTGGGCCTATCTGCACATGGACATGGACGGACCCGCCTGGAGATGGATAGAGGACGGGGTCTCGGTTCCTAAGACCATCGGATGTGTGTTTTCCGATGGCTTTAGGCAACTCCTGGGAAAGGGTCATTCGACCCCAGATCGAGAGCCGCTGTTCTAACCATTCACACACTGCAGAGACTCCACACATTGGACATCTTGTCAGCAGAAGACATCATGCTTGGAAAAGAAGAAGGGCAGCAGCAAACAGGAAGGGCCTCACTAGATGAGCAGACACAGTGTAAGGAAGCTCAGTCCAGGCAGCGCTGCGTTCTGTTGTGCACAGGGGCCCTCTGGCCCAGAACTGACCTCATGGCACCTAACAACAGCATAAAGCATAACCTTTAATGTATAGGGATTGTAACATATTTTTTCAAATTAAAGTAGTAAGATCTTTCACAATATTTTATCCTTTTTGTTAATATCACTATTAATATATGTTTTAATTTCATCCTTCCATTAACAAAGCCCTTAATAAATAAAATAACATTTGAAAATGGTTCAGAAATATATAGATGGTGAATCTTTGTTTTCACCTTATATGTTGTCATAGCCTGTAGTTTGTAAATGGTGATGTTGAAATATGATCATGAGAGGAAAATATTTCTTTAACTTTAGCAATTTAAGTTTTCAAAGCAAGCTATTGAAAAGGCTCTCAAATAAAATCCTATCTCATGTTTCCGTTAAATTTGATGTAAAGGGTGATTAATTGAATGGCTGATTACATAACTCTTTGTAGGGAACACAAGTAGACTCCGTCATCTATTTAAGGATAGAAGTACTTTTCCAATGTACTTCCATGGGTACAAATTGTTCCCTGTAGCCAAAGTAATACGTTTCCACATTGGAGAAAAAAGCTCCTGGGTGGAGGGTAAAAATACTTGTACTGCATGATTTTCACTTCCAGAAGTTCAGATGAGAAATATAACTAGAACTCACATTTCCCCACTGCCACTTTAACCACCGCCAGCATCAACAGCATCACCACCATTGGCTCATATTAATTTATATTCATAAAATATCATCTCCCAGAGTTCTGTTGTTTTTGGCATTTAACTTTGCAAGATGAAAGCCAACCTCAGAGATCTGAGCTGATAATAAATTAAATGTACCATGTGTACCCGAGTATAAGCTGATCTGAATGTCGACTGAGGCGCCTAATTTTACCACAAAAACTGCCTAAAATGTGCTGAAAAACTCGGCTTATACACGAGTATATATGGGAGTTATTGTGACTGTTCCCTATGGTTCAAAAGGGAGAGATATTAGCTGTAATATTAAATTATTTTGTCTTTGCAAAATAGACTTTATAACAATATGGGTAAAATTGATTTCTTTTTAAATTGCATGCAATTTTCTCTTTGAACTAAAATTTAATTAATTATAATAGCAAAACAAAATTGGGCGAATGTAGTACATTAATTTGGTTGTATCTCTGGGGTACGATTGCCAATGTAGTTACTATATGTCTCATCATAATTAGTCTAAATTGTATGATTTACTCAAACTTTGTAGATAATGCAAGTTTTTGTTAATTTTCTAGAAATTGCTAAAATATAAATTGGGAACTTTGAGGTAAAATTCAGGTACAATTTTATAAAAGAAGAATGAAGTGATTACACACATGCTTTATATGAAGTTGATATAAATTGTCAAATGTCAGCAAATCATGTAAACTAGAGCGCCGAATATTAAATAAAATAGCATGATTGCAGCACCTTAAGATGTTTTATTAGTCTGCATGTATACTCAAAGTCAATAATATAATGAACAGCTGTCAGTCACCATTCTTAAATTGGCTGTGAATATCTGAAATATTTGTGACTAGTAAAAGGAAATTCATGGTTATTTTACACCTTTAAGAAGTTTTAGTTCCAGCCTAGCAATGCTCTACTTATTTCCCCCCCTCCCCCCTGGAGGAAGCTCGGAATTATATGGTCTCCACATCTGTGGAGCATGTTGTGCTTCTCAATCATCTAACAGCACGGAGGCCTAACTTGGGGACCATGACAATGAGATCATGATTTTCAGGCAGTCAGTTCATGTGTGCTTTCTGCAGGAGAGAAAGTGGGGAGGGCAAAGCAAGACAACCGTCACTGCCTCCCACAGGCTCACAGTCCATTTCTCAGCCTGCGTAAAATGTTAGTGGGACGATGAACAAGAAACCTTTTTTTGTTTGAATTTTTAAAATTAGCTTTAGTTATTAGAAACAAAAGTTCCCTACATTTTCCTATCGTAATGACCCCCTTGAGAGTTCTTATAGTTTCAAGCTTTCTGTACATTTCTAGAAAGTAGAATTCTATTCAGCGAGTAGCATAAAATACTGCTTTTATTATAAAATACTGCCTGTCATGTTCTCTCGAGGGCAGTTTGTTTTTCAAAAAAAAATTTACGAGGTAAATTATAGTTTGTTTTTTCTCACTTGAAGGAACTTGATGTCAGAATGTTAGACCACAATAAATCATATTTGAGGAAATCTGCCTGACTAAAAAGCATAACAATTATTAATTGAGAAAAATCATTAAAAGTGATTTAAAATATATACTTAACTATACTTTTATGCACATAACACACAATCTACATGCATTTGTCAACCACTACCGCCTCATGGAAGGTATTGTCCACAGGTGTCACTATGTTGCTGTCTCGTTGCTTTGTTTTGTTTTCATATAGTTGTCAATTAGAAATAAAATAGCATCTTAACAAAAAAATAATTCCAACTTTGAAGGATCAGTTGGCAAACACATGTAGGTGGTGCATGTTATTTGTGTAAAAATATGGTACACAAAGTCTAGTAAAAATAGGCTTATATTGAGCTTGGGCCTTTTTTCTTTATTAAAATTTCTAAAATGTGCATGTATTCATTTATTATTATGAAATAATAATAAAAAATAGTCATAATCTAAGTCCCTTAGATTAACAAATAACAAGGTACATTTTGAATTATCAATAAAACTAGTTATTCCCCCAATTAGATTTTTTAACATTATTAAAATTTTCTCTAAAAGATCAAATTCTTCTTTTGTTAATTGTACTATATCAAGTGGAATAAACAGGAGATAATTTAGGATACATCTCTATCTCCGTATGCTACTTTCAAGATTTATTGGGTGTTGAATGTACACAACAAACTCACATGGTTGAATTTGGTTTAAAGAAAACAAAAAAAACTTTGGAAATCAGTTACATGGTTGGCCAAAAGATTCCTTATCCATCAAAGATTACCTCAAAACACACTTTGTGTGATGTGCCTGGCATCTACTCATTTGTCTTTAATATTAATCTTTTAACATAGGGAATAAATAAAAATCAAGAATATTTCAGATATTAAAATATGAAGAAATTTACAGTTACATAGAAATATAACAATTCTAGATTTATACAAGAGCATACAAATCCTCTTTAATAAATCTCTGTAAATTGTCATTCATCTAAAAGAGTAGTTCATCATATTTCAGATTGTTTCTACATAATATCTCTATCCAGTATGAGAAGGGACAAGAAAATTTAATAATGATAATTTGGCCATCATTTTAAAAACCCAAAGTAGACTCATTAAAAGCAGTAATTCTCCATGTTAAGGCAGCCCATCCCATTCTGTTAATTCTTTCTCTAAGAACAGCAAGGGAAATAAAGTAACTTATGGCAAAAATATTAACTTCAAACTAGCTTGTGAATATTTTTTTAGCCTTAATAGAATCTGAAACTTCTAAACTATAGACTTTAATCTTCAACTCCCTATCATTTCATTTTTTCGGTGACATTATTTTGTACAAGTTATATCAGACCTAGAATGGGTTTCAGTTATAGCTAAATGCACTTAGTGATCATTAGTATATTTAAAATACTGCATCTTTCTAAGAGTTAGAAGTTACTGGAAAATGCTTGCAGGGCTATGAAAAAAGAAAAAAAGGGTATTTTGAGTTATGTGAAAGTTCTCTGAGCATTTAATTAGGATAATATGGTCAATAAAAAACATCTCGATATGACAAGATGCTGGATTTGGGTCAAAGAGAATTGATCAACCAGAACTTCATGGATTTTGAAGAGAAAAGAAGTATTGAAGAAATAATGAAAAGGAGAGTTTTTCCCCCTCCCCAGTTCTACAGAGAAAGGATTGGTTGTGTCTTTTCTAAACTAAGTCACGTGCTGAAGTTGCTTGGAAATATAGGCCCAATCACTGATTACTTTGCTAACATGAATGGGCACATTCATAAAGAAGTGAGATGTTACCACAAAATAATTGAAAAGAAAAGAGACATACAAACAATTCTAACTAATTTTCATCACTATTCCCAATGATAGTTCAGCTTATCCAAAACATCCCAACAGTTATTACAACTGGCAAAAAATACCAACATCATCCAACACTTCATCATGGGAGTAAATTATTCTGCTTTGTTTTAAAACATGTATGTGTCATTAAAATATAGATCTACAAACAAGGGAACACAGCAATGAAATCCTTGTGGTATCCCAAGAATAGACTTTGGGGCCAAGGCATAGCACCACATGGGACTCGGCCAGAAAATAAAGGTCAGCAAATATAACTGAAACTATTTATAGGCTTTTCTTTTTTTGTTGTTGGATTGTTGTTTTTGCTTGATCTGATATTTTGTTTTTGTTTTTATTATTGTTTTTGCATGTCTATCTAGATAAGGTAGGTGGGATAAACAATCTGGAGGAGGAAACAACAGGAATGATGATTCCTGGGGTACAAGGAATAAGAGGAGGTGGGGGAAAGGTGGGGAGCCAAAAAACCCATGATTCCTGGGGTACATGGGATAAGAGGAGGTGGGGGAGAGGGGGGGAAGCCAAAAAACCCATGGCCAAGGGAAAAATAAGTGATTTAAAATCTATGGCGAAGAGGGCGTAAGATATTTGGTGGACCTTGACCAAGTACAATGTAGCTGAGAAGAATTACTGAAAGTCAATGAAGGCTGATTGCAGAAGACAAAATTGGTGCATAAACAAATGTGTTGAAGAAAGCTGATGGTGTCTGCCTATCAAAAGATATAACATCTGGGCTTGTAAAGGCTAGAAGATAAATAAGCGACCATCCAACTGAGAAGCAACAAAGCCCACATGGAAGAAGCACACCAGCCTGTGTGATCACGAGGTTCAATGTGATTAATTATCAGGCATCAAAGATCCAGAACAAAAAATCATATCGATGTGAATGGGGGACGGAGGCCCCACTAGAGATCCAAAGCTGATCATAGATAATTGGGCATCCCCTCACAGAAGGGTCACAGGAAAGAGATGAGTCAGTCAGGGTCCAGTATAGCACCGATGAAACATACAACTTTCCTCTACTTCTTTAATGCTTCCCTAACCTGCCCCCCCCCACACACACTATCATGACGCCACTTCGACCTTGAAAATTTGACTACACAAGAGCATGTAAACTGCTACAGATAAGAGCTCACAACACAGGGAATTCAGGACAGATAAGCCTTTCAGTACAAATAATGATAGTAGCAATACCAGGAGGGTAAGTAGAAGGTGGTGGGGAGAAAGAGGGAACCGATCACAATGATCGACATATGAACCCCTCCCAGGTGGACAAACTACAGAAAAATGGGTGAAGGAGACAGCAGTCAGTGTAAAACATGAAAAAAAAATTTATAAATTATCAAAGGTTCATGAGAGAGTGGGGAGGAGGGAAATGAGTTGTTACCAAGGGCTCAAATAGAAAGAGAATGCTTTGAAAATGATGATGGAAACATATGTACCAAACGCTTGACACAATGGGTGTATGTATGGATTGTGATAAGAGCTGTAAAAGCACCCAATAAAATGATTTAAATAAATAAATAAATAGAATGTAGCTCTAGATTCATATGTGGTTTCAAATCCCTAGTGGCAAATAAAGATCAGATTTGTAATGATATTGAAAACAGAAGGCAATAATAATAAAAGCAAAAACAGAGCTAATTGACCTACATTACAACTGATTTACCAGACACTAGATGTCATGAAACCTTCATTTTGGGACTGCTTATAATTGCTTTTATTAGTTTTGAGGTTAGTATTTCATCCCTCACTTCTGCTTCCAAGCTAATTAGTATATTTTCTGAAGGCAGGAATGATGCATTTCTCTTTAAACTTCTGAATTTACACTAGCTTATAAGGTGAAAAGTAAATCTTGTATTATCAGATTAATTCTGTCTTTGACAAGATCAACTAGCTTTGATCATTGGGCTTCCAACAGCTTTTTCCAAAATCCACACCCAGTTTATTTCTCTGACTCAAAAAGTCTTCTTCCCAGCCTTCCAGTTATGAAGTCTGTCCCTGGTCTCTTGGTTGGTAGTGACCCTACTGATATGTGATATATCGGTGACATAGCAACATACAAGCCACCACAGTATGCCAGACTGACAGACAAGTGGTAGATATTTAAGTTTAGAAACCATCTATTGGATTATTAAATAAATGATATTGATTGAAAAAGAACAATGTTATTCGCCCTAATTCAGTGATAGCAAGTAAGTACTTAAGGGTCCATGACCGATCATGTAGGGTGAAATTATAGTTCTTTCAGTATCCAGAGGGAAAACGTGATTAAAGTCAAAGATACATAGGAACAATTAGTCCAAGGGAGTAAGTAATGTATCACACAAATATCAGTCGCTACCAGTCTCAGACCAGAAATAGTGGGAATTCATTGAAATGCCCTTAATATGGTGAGAGAAAATGGTGAAACAAAATTCAAAACCATGGAAGAGACCAGGCTTTCCTTTCAGAGGGACATGAGTGGCAGCCCAAAACTACATCCCTTGGCCACCCTTCATGTCTGGAACAGAATTTACTCCCTTGGCTCAATTTTCATCCAAACAATAATGGGAACAATAACAGAAATGAATATAAAATAATCTTAAAATAATCAAGCATTTGGGATTAAAAAGGCAGCATTTGTCCAAGGAAAGGTTTCAAAAGGAGGGAAGGAAGAATGGAGACAAGTCTCACAGGAAGGAGGTTGGGTGGGTACTATTGTGTTGAGGGGATTACAGTGAGGGGAAGGAGAACATCTATGAATCATTGAATGGAAAACCGTGAATCTGTTCTGCAAATGTTCACCCAGTTCACAATAAACTTTAAGAAAAGAAATGCAATAGTGTTAAATAATCGGAGATGAATATTTTCCTCATCATGGTCAAAATAAATATTAGATGAAAATTTTAAATATACATTAATGTCAATAATCTTCTAGTGGCATCATTTTTCAAGATAAGGGAAGAGGGAGAAGACCATTCAGATGTTGCTGTACAACATTGTGCTAGGATCACCCAGATACTCCTACACGAGCGATAAGTGAAAGTTAGTGGTCATTCAAGTCAAAACGAGGAGAGGGAGGTAGGTAGCTCTCAGATTGAGTATCCTCTGATAGGGAAAATTAAAGTGGAAAAAATCCTTAGCAATCCTTATATAGACCCAAAAGGGAGAATATCCATGGTTATGGCCCTAATTGGACACTTTAGATCTAGTATCTATCCATCTTTTGGTGTCTTGGGATATGTTCTATAAACTACTGGGACTTCTGACTATGCTACTTCAAGCCATACACTATTCTTCATAGACCACAACAAAAGGATTCTGTGTGGAAATCCCATTAATTGAACTGAGAATTATCTCAAATATCGCTTGCAGATTACTGGAACTGGCACACTCCTTTGAACTTAAGACTGAAGTTCTCCAGTATGAGAAGTCCATATATGCTATCCCAAGTCTGTGAAATTGGCGGCTGTTGGATTTGTGTTCATCTCATGCTTTAAGGGTGCCCAATGAGTGGTAGTCTTGGAATACTATATATTTCAATACCCTCCTTGCTTTCTTGTGTCGTGTATTAATCTTGTAGGCATTGTTCTGCCTTTGTAAATGAACGTCCTTGAAAAGTTTGTTCCATAACCAACCCAACACATTGTGCGTGTAAAAAATGTCCAGTCACTAAAGAGTTTAATCTCTATAAATCAACAATTCATGTATTGCAGTCTGAAGCTGGTGTATACTGTATGATTTTCCTATTCTCAAGGGTGTTTTGGATTCTATACCATTGACCAAATAAATGACACTGGTAATATAATTATTAGTGTCACAGGAGGATGATTTATAATGTTCTCTATCATAAAAATGATGATAATGTCTCTAACATGACTAAGAGACATACAAATCATAGATAAATGACTGGATTTGGGGCTCACACTTAATAGTAGACTCAATCTGAGAACAATTAGTTCTTATGTCTTAGCTCTGCTTAATGTTAATCCTCATGAAGAGATCACTAATGATATGAGTCTATAGCAATGTGTGGTGAAGAAACGAGATGGTTCCCAACTCTCAGAAAGGAGAGCATTTGAAATTTTAAAGACTCGTCTTCAAAGGAGCAGCCATTTAAGTGTTGTCAACTAAATCCACATAGAATAAGCTCACCAGCCTGTGTGACACAGGGATTATAAATGACAAAACTCCAATCCAAAGAAAAGAATGGTATTAACACTTATGTTCTAAACAGTCTGTTTGCAGAAAGCTGTAGATGACACTGGAAGCCCAAATTCACTTGCAGTGTCCCCCATATTGATTGAGTCTCTAATGAATTCCCGCTGACCGTAGTGTAGGCATAGGAACAGACTTGTTATCATAGGAAATCATTGAAAGCTGATTGTGGCAGATGTAATTTATTTAGAATGTAATACCCCATCATTTGATCTCTCTTTTGACTTATTTGAAAGTTGTTTTTAATATTTAATAATTTCTGCTGTATCTCTGATTGAGGTTTTGCAATGTTTTGTGTAGTCATTATTGTTGTCTTTTTATTTTCTGATTTGCTTATTTGCTGTGTATAATTGTGCACGATATGTTTTGTAATAGTTTCTGTATATGAAATCCAAAATTGATACATCTACATAGAAAATAACTGGATAAGGGCATCACAGGGGGTAACTGGGGAAAATGGGTAGCTAAGAACAATGAATATGAGAAGAAAATGTTCTGAAATTGATTGTGGTGATGATTGCACAAATCTTCTTAATATGACAAAGCAATCAAATTATATTATATATGAAATTCATACCAATACTCTATTTTTAAAGGTAATCAAGGAAATATAGGTGCTCATTGTGCTTTGTATAATTTTATGTAATACGAGTTTAAATAAAAGACTTTTGCCTTTATTAAACACAAATAATAAAGTGTGCAAAAAGAATTATGTTACACAAATTCTTAAAGATTTTTTTAGCAATATGAAAATATAACAGTACTGTTAAAAATTCTAATCATCATGGTCTTTAATTTTAAATGAAATGATTATTTATATTCTCTACTTTTAGTTATGAGTTAAATAAATGAAACTAAGGAAAAACATAGAATATTTAAGATCTGCATGCTTACAAGATAAGGTAAGCAGTATTCAATCCTATATTTTCAGTGCATATCTTAAGAGTAATATAAAGTATTTTAAAATTATAACTATACATATTAAAGTTATATTTATATATTTAAACTACTTATATAAACCAATCTGGAAAACGTGTTCAGAATTTATTCTCAATTGGAAGAAAATATTGGAAACACTGTTTATTAATTGTAGCTGAACGATCTGAGAATTATGAATTTGATTATGTTCATTTGGATTGCACATAGTGAAAACAGCATATACGTATACATATACATATATATATTCCCTTTACAAAATAAAAAATATCTTTGAATCTAGCACCAGGATTTAATGGTCTTTACAGCTTCTACTTAATGAGGAATCAGACCTCAAATCTCTAACATAAATATAATAAGAATACGCTTGTGTGGAAATGCTGAGCAACCTTACTGTAAGGTTTTTCCCTTCTGGGTCATTGTGACCCCAATCTCTTGCAGTACAAGAGCTGTAGAGGCCAGTCAACAATTAGAAATGGGCCTCAGCATCTGTTGTTGATCAAGCAGAAGGAGAATACAGCAACAAAATCAAAGCTATACAAATATTCTTGGTCAGCCAACTTGTGCCTATCCACCTAAGCCTAAGGAGATTGATATGTGCTCTCTTGTTTTTTGACCTAGCACACTAGCTCTGATTTATCTGTAGGGGGATGCTTTAGAAAGTACATTTGATATTAGAAATGCTCGAAATATTTTTTAAAATTTTGAAACATCTCATAGTTATTAAGACCGTTTAATAGAATTATAAGTATATTTGACTATGGCCTGGCTTATTATTTGTCCTAGATATCAAGTCAATAGTACTTCTGATACTGCGGAAGATGATGTTAACTAATGTCATTGCAGGCCTATCCCAAATTTATTCCCAAATAAATGACTCTGAAGCTATATACCATGACATCAATGCATGTGGAGTGAAAAGGGAAAACTCTTTAATAAGTTACTTTGTTATATAGCACCAAATATCTAAATTCCTCTACTTAATAAAATAATTTATTCTTTATTTCTTGATACTATGAAACTATTGGTTTCTGCGTGGGTATATTGAAGACCCAGACCACTTTATACTTTACTTGTGTAAGAGGGATTATCCTGCTCATATAAACAAAACTTTGACAACAAATTATATCATCAAATGCTTCCCAGTTCAAGGTTCCATTTTACTTAAAACGCATAAGAAAATTTGGGGGGGGGGAATCTCTAGTAGTTTAGTAGTGTAAATATTCTTCCTTATTTTTATTGTCTTCAAAGGCAGGTCAAAATAACCTTCCTTAATCAGGTTAACAAATTTTTACTTACTTTAATTTAACAAACATGTAGTCTTTAATAATTATGTACTAATGTGCTCAATACTTTTCAATGATCAGTTTGTTAAATTAATTGTAAGCCTATGAAGAAAAATCTAATATTATTATTATTATTAATATTATTATTTTATATTTGAATAAAATGAGGGACAGAGACATTAAGATACAAAGTAATTCAGCTACTAGTGGATAGAATAAACATTGAATTCTAAGCTATTTGAGAACTTTCTGTGTAATACATGCTGATTCTGCATGCAAGCTCCCAATGTGGTATTTTAAATATGTGATATTAATTTCAACAGACTAGAATGTGGTTTTGTAACATATGCTTTTTGTTTGTGAGTTTCATGGATTTTATGAATCACACACATAAAGGAAAGCAAAGATAATAATATCATCTTTTGTTAACCCATTATTTAATAATGGGTATATTTTCATTCTCTTATACTTGGACTCTCAATGGGCCGTGTTTCATTTAATGGCAACTAATAGTATCATATTTTTATTATGCAATACGTATTATCTTTGCAATACTAATTTAATTCTCAAAATCCCTACCGTAAGGTTGTTACTAAGATTAAATATACACTGCTTAAACAGAGTACCCATGTTTACCGGCAAAAGCAGCGTCCTTATTTTCATCGTGATCTGGTAGAGCTAAAGCAAAACAAAATACCTAAAGAAAATACAATGCACAAACGAGAACGATAAATTTAGCAAGGACATCACACAAGATTCACTTTTTCTATTGAATGATTGGAGTTTTATGTTCTGAAGAACAGCAGAAGGATGATATTTGAGATTTTGATTGAGAAATAGAACATGTAAACATGATTTAAAAATCGATTAAACTTGTTGTATGTGAAAATATGTCCTGGGTCCAATGGAGAATATTTATTTTAGGAGATTATTAAATGCATACAATTAAACTGAGAAATAACGGCTAGTGGGAGAGTTTAGCAACCCTGATGACATAGTGGTTACTCGTTGGCCTGTCACTACTAGTTTAGCAGTTCAATACTAGTACCTCATGTACAGGAGAAGATGGGCATTTCTCCTTCCATAAAGAGTTACAGTCTCAGAAACCCACAGAATTAGTTTCTACTGTGTCCTATAGGACAGGGTATAAGTTGGAATGGACAGAGGTGTGATTTTGTTTTTGGCACTAAGAGTAGTTTGACAGGTTTATTTTTCCAAAATCATTTTATTGGAAGGTAATACAGATATATCATTCCATACTTCATCTAGCAGTGTTATACAATTAAAACCACAATCAGTTTCAAAACATTCTCTTTATTTTCATTTTAATCACTTTATTGGGGGCTCTTATATCTCTTATTACAATCCGTACATTCATCCAGAGTGTCAAACATATTTGCACATATGCCACCATGATCATTTCAAAGCATTCTCTTCCCACTTGAGGCCCTGATATCAGCTCCCCATTTCTCCCCACTCCCTCCTCTACCCGCCCTCACTCACAAACCCTTGGTAAGTTATAGATTATTTTTCCATATTTTACATCGTCCTCTGTCGCCCCTCCCCCAGTTTTCCATTATTCGTCCCCCTGGGAGGGGGTTATAGATTGATCCTTGGAATTGATTCCCTCTTTCTACTCTCCACTCTTCCCTAATCCTCTTGGTTTCTCTACACTCCGTGTTGGCCTAGGGGCGTTTATCTATCCTAGATTCCCTGTAGCAGTGTGCATGTTCTGTAAAATAGAAATGAGATATTGCCTTTGAAGGTAATTCTGCCCAGAAAAACATATAACCAAAGTTCAAGAAGGTTACACCCAGTGACAAAATACACCGCAGATAAACCCAAGCATCAAACAGACAAACAAACAAACAAACAAACTCCCACAGAAAATGTTGAAAAGCAGATTAGGTATCAAAGGGAGAATCAACTAACTAGGATTTTTTAATATCTGATTTATAATTTTGATCATCTACAGTCATTTCTCCAATGTACTCAGTTTGATAACCAGTTTCTCTGATCACTGTATTATAGATAGAGAGAAATCACCAGATGTTTATTTCCTATGGAGATCTCATGAATATATCCTTGGCTTCTATTTTGCAAACCACAATCTCAATCTAGCGTCTTATACGAGTCCTTCTTTTGGCTTCGGCTGTATTTGGTCACTGATGCTGGTGTGCTTGCTCCATGTAGACTTGGTTGACTTCTCATTTACAAAGCTGCTTCTTTAGAAACAAGCTTTTAAGACCTCAGATGCGAATGTATCTGATAACCGGGCACCATCTAATTCCTTCACAACACGTTTCTATATCACCTATATCATCTGAGTTCCCTTCATGATGACAAGTATCAAAAGGGTCATGGTGGAAGAACTAATTGTTCTTAAATTGTAGTTTGGATGTAGTGCAAACTGGAAAACCACTCCTGGATCTGCATGGTTGGTTTGTTATCTACTTTAGGCTCCCTTTAGAGACTTTGTTAATTTATGGTGAGGGTCTTATCAGTCATCTCCCACAGACTTAAAGATTTTCTGTTAATACTGTTATGAATTCAACCCTGGTACTAATTTCTTAAAAACCCTGTTGAGAGAGGGCTATCGGGCCAATGTAGTTTAACTCCATATCACAATACCTGTATTATTTACTTGAACAGAATAAAACCTTTCATAGCTGGCCGTTATTTGTACAAATAATGGGTGTTAGTTGTCATAGAAATTTTACAATAATATTCACTGAGAATATAATTCTCGGGTTTACCAGAATAATATATATCTTAATACAGCAAATAGGGCATTGAAGTGGTAAACTGAAGATTTTCTACCTACCAAAAGTTCAATAATCTTGATATAACTGTCCTCTGCGTCTTCAAAGTCCTCGGGTTATAAGTATGTTTGAGGAATTTTGACTACTGAGTAGCTGCCATGCAAAGTTATGATGAGGTCAAACTGTACAGGTAGGGTCCTTATGAGTCAGAATCCACTGGGTGGCATTATATTTGTGTTTTTTAAACCATCACCATATAGGATATTTAATAAGATTAAATGAGTAACGTATTCAAATGTTTTCAGAAAACATGGCTAGAGTAAGGTGACCAGACATCCCGCTTTGGGCGGGACAGTCTCGATTTTTAACAATTTGTCCCGCGTCCCACGGCATTTAAAAACAAATCCCGATTTTTGGAAAGAATGCACTACAAGCTTGGGCACAGCAGGAGAACGGAAAGGGAATATACAGTTTTTGGCTGCCATGTGGCTATTTTGCCAGAATATGAGTTTTATATTATTTTTGTTAATTTTATAATCTTAAACTTTAACAATTGTTGAGAACTGATTATCGAGAACTGCTTATCCAAGTTCACATTGCTGATCAGTTGTTAGAATTCGACCACCATTGTTTGTTTGGACTTAATGAACAATGGCATTCTTTGCCATTGGCAACGACGAAAACATTTTGAGACTGTCTCTCGGACGATACACATCTTACTGCCTGCTAGTGCTAGTTAAGCAAGTGATGTCAACAAACCAGCTATTCAGATAATTTAGGTAAGCAATTTATGTATTTATTTCATAAATACATAAATTTTCTTGAATTTAGCAGACAGTACTCGTATCATTTATATTTTGTAGTGGCGGCAAAAGTCTAGTGCTGGCCTTGAAAGTAACACTTATGACTTACGTTTTGGCAAATTCAGAGAAAAAAATAATACAAATTAGTATTATTATTATTTAGAAAGAAATATAGGATTAAAATTAAAATAATTTTTAAAATATAGTTACTTTATAACAATCAAATTAACTTAATTTATAAACTAACAATAAACATGTTCATGTAATTATGTACCTACTTGCTGTGTTTTTAAGCAATGTGTATACAATAATTTATAATTATTTTTTTTAGATTTTTAACATAATGAGTAAGAAAAGAGGATGCAAATTCAACGATGATCTAAGAAGTGAATTTCCTTTTATTAAAAAAAAACAACACAAAAGCAATTGCATGGTAAAATGTGAGAAATGTAATGGTGAATTTTCTATTTCACATGGAGGGAAGAATGATGTTTCAAAACATTTGAAGACACAGAAACATAAAAGATATTTAAATACTGCTGCATTCTGCTCCAAAATACAGAAAATTTGGGGGAAACAACTTATGGAGAAGAAGAAAAGAAATTAGCATTAGCAGAAGGACTTATGTCTTTTTATGCTATTAATCACAATCATTCCCTCAGATCTATGGACTGTACATCACAAGTTGTCAAAAAGTTATTCAACCAAAAATTTGCCTGTGCTAGAACAAACTTCAAGGCAATTGTGTGTAATGGGCTTTCCCCATATGTATTTTCAGAATTAAACAAAAATCTGGAAAAATTAATTTTATGTCCATATATTCTGATGCATCTAATCATAAGAATATATAGTTATTTCCAACCATTATTAGATTTTTTTTATTCAGAAACTGGAATAAAAATTAGAATCTTTGACTTCCTTTCTGTGCCCAGCAAAATTTCTGGAATAATTTTCAGTTCCATTATTAATATTTTGAAAACAACAACAATTTGAAACATAAAATGATTGCAAATTCTGTAGACAACAGGAATACAAATTTTGGAGGAAAAGTGAGAAGAGGTACAAATAATATTTTTTATAAATTAAACAAAACCTTAATCAAAACATTATTGGTGTTGGTTGTGCAGCACACATAACACATAATGCCATTCAAACAGCTGCTGATTTGTTGCCCATAGATGTGGAAAATATTGTTATTAAAATATATTCTTATTTCAATATATACACTGTGCGTGTTGAAATGCTTAAAGAATTTTGTGAAACTGCAGAAGTCCAATATCAGAAAATACTTGGATACAGTAAAGTGTGCTGGTTAGCTCTTTTGGCAGCTGTCAAAAGAATTTTGAAAATATATGATCCTTTGAAATCCTACTTTCTATCACAGGATAAATGTCCTAGAATTTTAGAAGAGTTTTTTGAAAAAGAATCTTCAAAATTTTGGCTAAAGTTTGTACACAGCTAAGCAGCTCTTTTTCAAAATGCTATAAAAGTTACTGAAGGTGACAAAAATTCTATAATCAAAGTAGCAAATGAAGTTAATAATTTAAAATTTCAGTGTCAAGGGCGGTTAAAAATAATTTTCTTCCGTTAACTATACACAATAGTACAAGCCATCTAGAAGAACAAGGTGCAATAAATCGTGCAGATATCATGAATCACATTAAATGTTCTATAGTAATTGCATAGATGATTTAGAAGAGTGAAAGTAAATTACAATGATATTGAACATTTTCATTGGGTTTTATTAAAACAAGAACTTAATTGGAATGATGTCCAAAAATCATTTGATCATATTACTCAAAATTTCCCATACAGTAATATTTCTGAAAATGATCTTTTTAATGAGGTATGATTATTTAAAATATATTTTGATAAGGAAAAGGTTAAATCTTGGGCATCAGCAAAAATCACAATAGAGAACAAATGGTTAGAAATATTTCATCATTTTGAAACAAACCATGTTCCATACAATAATGCACTAAAAATTGTGGAATACACGTTGTCCTTACCAGGAACTAATGCTGCGACTGAATGCATTTTTCTACAGTAAATAAAGTGCAGACATCAGAAAAATTACAATTAAGTGTTGAGACTCTGAAAGCCATTTTATGTGTGAAATATGATTTAACAAATTCTTGTGAAAATTTTCATGACCTATTAAACAATGATAGCAATCTACTAAAAAAAATCACCCAATGAAAATATGCCAAAGAATAAACTAGTACTATACATAATTTTTAATATATTATATTTGTAAGTTGTACTTGTGTTGAAATTTTACAAATATATTATAATACTATTTTTGCATCCTATGAACATTTTTTTTGCTCCATATAAACCAAATTTTTAATCAAAAAAACCCCTTCCCCAGTTAGTGGTGTCCTGCTATACCAATGTTGAAATCTTTTCACCTTAGACTAGAGGCAAACTTTAAGGTTATTAAAGAGTATGTATCCCTTAAATATGAGGGAGAAATGAGGTTATTTCTAGGAAAAGATAAAGAAATTTGTAGAAACAAGACATGCATCACTAAAGACACTCAAGAGAATCAACCACTGCAGAGAAACCTGAGAGTAAAAAACACACAACTCCACCCAGAAATCAACACACTGAAAATGGTACTCAAAGTAACATAGAAATATAATTAGAACAAAGAGCCTAATAACATCACACACACACAGATGCTCATCTGGCAGAAGAATGTAACAGGATCCATAACTCACTCTATGTACCATATCAAATTCAAGATGTACTGTGGGGCACAGGTGTGCAATTGCTAGAATCAGTAGAGTAAAAGGTAAAACAGGCTGTATGAAAGTAGGGTGTTTGAGGTAGGCCTTGGCCTCGGCCTCGGTCTCAAGCTAACCAATGAGACATCCCCTGACATCGACTGATCCGACCTAACCAATGGGACACATCGCCTGACATCTCCTGATCCAACCTAACCAATGGGACACATCGCCTCATGACGCCGTAGCCAATAGAGTTCGAGTGACAGCCCACCAGTGACCAACCAATCAGGAAAGCACGTGTGAACCAACTCAGCAATCACCGCTGGACAAAGCTAGTGCCAGAAGTTTTCTCCAATAAGTTTAAAGAACAGCAACCCTGGACTGCCCCTTGTCCCGCCCCTTGCACCTGGGCTTATAAAAATCGGGAGAACAATGAGCTCAGGGCTGATTCCCTTTGGATGCTGGGTCCCTGCTGCGAAGCCCTAGCTCGAGCTAGCTAATAAACTCCTTTTGCCGCTTTTACATCTCAATTGGTCATATTCTTCCGTGCATCCAAGGTAAGCTCGCCTTCCTTCCCCGAATCTAACAGTACCAAAGACTTAAATGAAAATCCTAGCGCTATAATCATCATCAATCAGAAAATAGAACTCATTTAAAGACCCAATCTCAGGGCACAGCCACACAATTAAATATAACAAAGGAAACATGCACAGAAGACAAAACAGATGCCCGGAACCTGCAAAAAAAAAGGACACGCACTTGCATTAAAAGGCATGATCAAAAGCATTAAAAGAGAATCCATGAACTGGGTAAAGAAGCAACAGACAAGGGACTAATCTCAGTTTAAAGACTTTAGAAAACTTCAACAAGAATAAAAATAAATAGTCCAATTAAAAAGTGGGCAAAGACCATGAACAGACAATTCACCAAAATGATATCCAAATGACTGACTAACCGGAAGGATGGCAAGTTTTGACTTGGGTGAAAGGCAGAACAGAGTTCCATGAGCTGGACAAGAAAAATTAGAGGAAGCGTGCAGCATAACAATCGAGGGATGCTTAGTTTGAAATTTTGAGTGCAGTGATGATGGTCTGCAATACATACCGCTTATCTGATTCACAAAATATTCATTAAAATAGAAATAGGTAAACAATGTGCTGAAGTACATACCAATGTGGCTACTACTTCACAACAAGGCACAAAGAAAGACAGGAAGCTTCGTGGAATCATGTGCATTCTGCACACAGCAAGTTTCTAGGAGGGTTGCCATAAAAACAACAACAACAACAACAAGAAATAGTCCAGGGAAAAATGAAAGGAGGGAAAGGATTCCTCTCTGTTCAGTTTCTTCTCAACTTGTTTTCAAGGATCAAGGGTCACAAAGAAGGAGATCTTGTCCTCTTGAAATCCGCGCCTATCATCAGCGCCTTGATGTTTCCTCAAGGAATCATGCAGAGTGGCATATCCAAGTATGACATTGAAGATCATAAGTGGAGCTTCGAGGAAACCTGAGAGTATGGCCAGGGTGCTTAAAACAAGGGGTTGATTTTTATGAAGTACCTGGGAGAGTACTTGACAATAGAAAATATGATGTGTGCTAGCTATTATTGCTCTAAGAAATTCTGAGAGAGAATGTAAAACAAGAATGTGATTTGTAACTAAAGGATTTCACTTCATGGTGATGCTAATAAAAGGAAATTCTAATTATTACTAAACCGTCTTTGATGTTGTGGGCTAAAACGAAAGCTATACAACTCTATTTAACAGATTAGAAACACAAAGGAGCCAGAATTGGTTAATTTTTTAGTGTGTTTTTTTTTATTCTCTCTCAACAAAGACTGAATAAACCCACTAGAATTATTTCAGGCTAGACTCATCTTTGTCTAATTTGGACAATAGCTATTGTACCCAGGGATGCTAATCACAGATGGGAGTATCATCATTTGGCCAGAGTTTCTCCAGTGGGCACCAGAACAATAAATGAGAGGACAATATTTCACTGTTCTGAGCCACAGTTTTGTAGTATCCTTTTCTGGTTTTAAGGTTTGTTTATTATTGGAATGCATTACTAAAGAAAGCTGGAGTCAGACAAAATGTCCTCAAAGTGTAAACTGATGAAAGTTTGGAATAACATTGAAGTGTATAAGGTTTCTAGTAAGTAGAATCATACCCAGAATCACAATGATGGACTAGATTGCTGTTTCCTAACCCATTTCAGTATCATCTGGTAGAAGCTATTGAATGCCTTCAAGGGAAAACTGTTAACAAAAGCAAATGCAACATTGTAAAAATGATCTATGCCCTTCCATGTCATCTCTCTTTTCCCTATCCTCTATTCTTGAACTCAAAATATAAGTTACTACTGGTTTTTAAAAACAACAATAAAAAAACCCATTGCCATCAAGCGAATTCTGATTCATAATGCCATAGGCCAGAGTAGAACTGCCCCTACAAGGTTTCCTAGGTTACAGACATTAAGAAACCGATGGACACATCTGCTTGTTTTTCCTCCATGGAGGGCTGGTGGATTCAAACCACTAACCTTTTAGTTAGCAGCCCAGCTTAACCACTGGCCCACCAAGACTTCCTTTCCAAAAATATAGTTGTATATTATTTTCAAAGTTATTAATATGTCAAATAATATCATTCTGCAAACCTTTTAGGGAAATTTCAAATTCACTTTTAAATTTTACTCATTTAGAAACTGACATTACCCTATTACTTGTTATAATGTTCACTATTTTTTAGAAATAGAGAAAGAATGCTGTTTTGTTTCATCCTAATTAATAGCACTAAGATGGAAAGAAAACAAATATATTAAGTCTGCATGTTTGCATGTTAAGTGGGATTCCCGCTTTTAAGACATTTTTGCATCTTCAAGAGATTAAACTGGCAGCTGTCAAGCTGTTCTCATGCAGACCACAGAATTTGCCCCTCCTTCTTCGTGTCTTATACAGATTTATGCCAGATGCTCCAGACAAAGGACTGGATTTCAAAATCTTAAAGGCAGCAATGGGGAGGGAGGATCCAGAAAGGAAAGAAATAGTGCTTAAAAACCCAAAACACTGGAATTTATATTGCTGTATAAATTATCTAACACACACTATGTAAGTAATATCAGATTAAAATTTTAGACTACCTGCTTGTTTAGAGTGGTTTATTTCCTTTGATCACATTAGGAAACTTGGATAGATTTTGAGATGCTTTCTAAAAAAACACCAAACTTTCTGGGTTGCATCACAAAGCAAATACAGAAGAAATAACTATTGTGCCTGGTTTAAGACCTATTCTCTTAATCTATAAAATCTACTTTTTCAATGTTGTTATTTCTTTTTGTTTTTCATACATGCCTAATGTTATGGAAGAAAAAAACTGTAACAAGATGGGCTGAGAACTGCTGCAACAATGTACATAAACGTAACAACTGTGAGAATGACACAGGCCTTGGGAGTGTTCAATTCTGTTGTACAATGGATTACTCTGAGTCAGAGTACCTATTAACAACAGCAATGTGATGGAAAACATCTGTGATTTTTTTTCATTTGCATTGTTATGAGTTAAGAAAAAAAACATAAAAAAATGAAGATATCATTGTAACTTGTCAATTAGGCAAAAATTAACAGCGAATAAGATTTGCAGGAGTATTTGCTTATAATGACTCATATTTATAACAGGAATTATTCTTTTTTGGATAATCTTATTTTTTTAATTAAATACTTTTATTGGGGCCTCTGACAACTCTTATCACAATACATACATTCATCCTCTTAAAAAATCATTTTATTAAGGACTCATACACGTTCCATCACAGTCCATACATACATCAATTGTGTAAAGCGCATTTGTACATTCGTTGCCCTCATCATTCTCAAAACATTTGCTCTCCATCCAACCGCCTGGCATCAGGTCCTCACTTTCCCCCCTCCCTCCCCGTTCCCTCCTCCCTCATGAACCCCTGATAATTTATAAATTATTATTTTGTCATATCTTGCTCTGTCTCACGTCTCCCTTCCCCCACTTTTCTCTTATATGTCTCCCAGGGAGGAGTTCACATGTAGATCCTTGAAGTAGGTTCCCCCTTTCCAACCCACCCTCCCTAATCCCTCCAAGTGTCGCCATTCACACCACTGGTCCTGAGGGGATCATCCACCCTGGCTTCCCTGTGTTTCCAGTTCCCATCTGTACCAGTGTACCTACTGTGGTCTAGTCAGGCTTGCAAGGTAGAATTTGGATCATGACAGTGGGGGCGGGAAAGGAAACATTTAGGGACTAGAGGAAAGTTGTATTTTTGATCGTTGCTACGTCACACCCTGGCTGTCTCATCTCCTCCCCGAGATCCTTCTGTAAGGGGATGTTCAGTGGCCTACAAATGGGCTTTGGGTCTCCACTCCGCACTCCCCCGCTCATTCACTATGGTTAGATTTTTGTTCTGATGATGCCTGATACCAGATCCCTTGACACCATGTGATCGCACAGGCTGGTGTGCTCCTTCATGTGGGCTTTGTTGCTTCTGAGCTAGATGGCCGCTTATTTACCCTCAAGCCTTTAAAACCCCAGATGCTATATCTTTTGATAGCCGGCACCATCAGCTTTCTTCACCTCATTTGCTTATGCACCCATTTGTTTTCAGCAATCATATAAGGAGGTGAGCACAAAATAATACGATTTTTTTGTTATTTGATGCCTGATAACTGATACCTTCAGCACCTCATGGGCACACAGGATGATTCCCTTCTTCCTTGTGGGCTTTTTTGCTTCTGAGCTAGATGGCCGCTTGTTCACCTTCAAGCCTTTAAGACCCCAGACACTATCTCTTTTGATAGCCAGGTACCATCAGCTTTCTTCACCACATTTAGTTTTTCACCCACTTTGTCTTCGCGGTTGTGTCGGGAAGGTGAGCATCATAGAATGCCAATTTAATAGAAGAAAGTATTCTTGCATTGAGGGAGTACTTGAGTGGAGGCCCAATGTCCCTCAACTACCTTCATACTAACCTTATAAATATATGCACATAGATGTTTTTCCCCACCCTCATGTATAAATATATTTGCATATGTACATGTCTTTATCTAGACCTCCACATTCATCCATTTTATGCCACCATTATCATTTTCAAAGCATTTTCTTCCTATTTGAGTCCTTGATATCAGCTCCTCATTCACCCTTCCCCCACCCCCTCCCTCCAGAACCCTTGATAAATTATTACCGTATTTTCTCTTCTTACATCATTGCTTTCTCCATTCTCCCACTTTTCTGTTGTTCATCCCTCTGGGAGAAGGTTATATGTTGATCCTTGCGATTGATTCTTCCTTTCTCCCCCAAACTTCCCTTTACTCTCTTGTCATCTCTATTCTCATTATTAATTCTGATGGGGTTATCTGCTCTTGATTCCCAGTGTTGCAGGCTCTTATCTGTAGAAATGTACATGTTCTGGTCTAGTCAGAGTTGTAAGGTAGAAATGAGGTCACTACAGTGGGAGGAGAAAGCATTAAAAATTTAGAGGAAAGTTGTTTGTTTTATCAATGATATACTCTATCCTGACTGGCTCATCTCTTTGTTGTGATCCTCTCTAAAGGAAAACCCAATTGTCTACAGATGGGCTTTGGGTCTCCACTCTATGCCCCACCCCCTGTTCACATCATTATTAAGGTAGCAGATAGATATTGAGCCTCAACTTAAGGACTCCCTCAACACAAGAACACTTTGTTCTAATAATCTGGCATTCTGTGATGTTCATGTTCTGGACACAGTTGCTGAAGACAAAATGGGTGCATCAGCAAATGTGGTGAAGAAAGCTGATGGTGCCCAGCTACCTAAAGATATAGCATCTGAGGTCTTACAGACTTGAAGATAAACAAGCGACCATCTAGCTGAGAAGCAACAAATCTCACATGGAAGAAGCATACCAGCCTGTGTGATCATGAGGTGTTGTTGGGATCAGGTATCAGGTGTCTAAGACCTAGAACAAAATCATACCAATGAGAAATGATTCCTTTATAGATGGAGTAAAAATCAAACTTCTCTCAAGCAAGTTTTAATTACATTTTCATTATGTTCTCGTATTCTTTGCACCATTTTAGAAATTTTGTTCAGTTCAGGTCTATTTTTAATTTTCTACCCACTACCAAATACTAGGGTGGAGTAGTAAACACATTTTTGAACATAAAGATTTGCTTTAGAAATAATTGAAATTAAAATTCTTCATCAAGAATTAGACTTCATGTGTAAATCAGATCGAATCATTCATTCAATTCTTCTGCTTTTGCAAAACTCAAAATAAATTTTGTTTCCTCTTCCTCTTTGAGAGGAAGAAAGATGAGACTTCCATTCCTCTAAAGAATTATAGAAACCCAGGCGTCATTCTACCCTGTCCTATAGAGTCGCCGAGTCAGAAATGACCGTATGGCAGGGAGTTCAGTGAGTTAGTCAATTTGATACCTCTCCAGAGAAAATTGTGATCTGTACTATAAGACTGATTTGTATGGTTACTACTTTTAGAGTAAACTCTGTTATAGATGCATATATATTCCTCAATAGCATAAAAGATTAGTATTTGACTACTAGCTAGTCAAATATACTCAACACACCTCTAAGGGAAGGCGTATGGATTTATTTCCAAAAAATCACAAACTTTGATAATCAAAGGCAGCATTCAAATTCTTGTCATTCCCATGAGTGAGTCACTTTGACCCTATTTGGCTTACACACTCACTTATACATACAACTACAGGAACATTTATTTTTAACCAGATTTTTTTTAAGTCTGTAAAATATTTCTGTAAAAGTTATTCAGTGAAATATGCTGATGGTATATTAACTCTTCAAGTCATTTCTCACTAAATTCCTTTTCTGGATCCATCTACATATACATTCAAAAATTTACACATTTCAAATTTCCTTTTAGAAAGTGTGATAGTTTCATAATCTGTTGTCAATTTGAGACTATCAAGAATAAAGAGGTGGAGTTTAGTCCATCAATCAGGTCACAGCTTGATGACTTCATTTGGAGGCTCTAAGGGGATAAATATCTCGCTGGAGGCAGGACACATGCTCACTCCATGGGAGACATTTCTGGTGACAAGATTCATGGAGCTACGCTCACTCCCTGGGGCTGGAGTCAATCATAGACCCCTGCCAGTGCTGATATACTCACACAGCCACTGGATCCACAAGACTTTCCACCCACTGGCCTGTATCTTCCTACATTCGGTGTCATTGCATGTGTTTTGTGAGTCTGAAGATGAATTTATAGATTTGTATCAGATATATGAACTAATATCAGACTTACGGATTTCATCCGGAACAGGGTGTTTTCTCGATATATAATTGCTCTTTTATATAAAGCTCTCTCCTATACTCATATGAGTGTCTATGAATTTGCTTCTCTAGTCAACCCAGACTAACACAGAAAGTCAGCCTAGAAAAATGTCCTAAATGTCACAGTTTTTACAGGACTAGAGTAGGATTTTTAAATCATATCCAACCCAAATCAATCTTTATAATTTTACATCCACCCATAGGAGGTTAAGTTCCGAGTGTTGCTACTAAGCTTCCAGTTCATATATACATGGGTTTATTACACACACACACACACACACACACACAAACACAAATATGCTCAAACATACCTTTGTCATCACTGGATGGCTGCAGACAAGTTCTTTCGGTAATTCACTTATGTTAGACTTGTTAGCATGCTTTCAAACAAACGAGCAACAACGAAACTGTCATCTGCTCAGAATAGTGACTTATGAAGGGTTGTCTGTACTAGTTCAATCCTAGGGGAGATGAGCGCAGGTGTTTGCTAGAGACTGTTTGGGGGAAATTCCAAAAGGGTAATCTTGACAGATTTTCTGGAAAGGCACAGCACAAGCATAGGGTCTTATTGAGAGGAAATTTAAGGCACTGGAAAACTGCATAGGTGAGGGAAAAAAAGTCAGTAGCATTTTGTGTGTGTGGGTTTTCAACACAATGTACCTCCTCACTCTTCCACAGTAGTAAGAGTTTGTCCTTAGAGAATTTCATGAAGAAATATTACCTCACCCACCTTGTTATGCTTAGTTGCCACGTAGTGAATTCTGACCCACGGCAACCCTATGCACAAGAGAATGAACACTGCCTGGTCCTGCCACAAACCCTAGTACTCTGACTTTTTCCTCTTCAGATATCTCTTTGTTGCAAAAACTCAAAGAACATTTAAAAGGGATAAAGTTTGGGGCCTCAAAGGGAGTCCAAACTGTCCTTTTGATATGGTATTAATCAAAGAGTGCAGGATTCTTGGAGGAAGAGTTAGAGAGATGGAAATGGTTCTTTTAGACAAAACATAGGCCAAAAGAACCAATAACTTCACATAATCATGCTTCTATGATGTGTAGTAATAATTTTACCCCCCCTCAGGATTATATGTGAAGGTCACAATTTTATTTAAAATAATCCAACTGAGGCCGGTATCAAACTCCTCTCTAACATTTTAGGTGAGAAACTTGCTCTTGAAATTAAACTTGACCCATGACCTCCTTTGGTGAAATGAAACTTGACCCATGACCTCCTTTGGTAACAGAAACATTTAAGCAATGCAGTATATGAAATACTCCTGCTCCTTTTCCAGGCACTACAGACTGATCTGCGAGTGAGAATACGAAAGGTAGAGGCATTTTCTAATTTTCAATGGACATTTGGTGACATAAAAATCTTTCTTGGATAAACTGCCAATTTTAGCTTTTTCATCTAGTCTATCCTAACTCTCATTGTCTTTATGCTAAATTCTGGGATCATTGGTGGTGCACTGATTAGATACTTGGCTGCTAACACCAAGGTAGTGGTTTGAATCACCAGTCACTCTGCACAAGATGTGGCAGTCTGATTCCATAAGGATTTCCAGCCATGAACACCTTTTGTGACAGTTATACACTTTGAGTCAGAAAGCGCTCAACAACAATAGGTTTTGGGGAATTATCAAAAACCATTTCTTTATCAGCACTTCTTTTGCATATTCCAGTTCTTGTAGAACAGAATTCAGTGTTAAGATACTTCTTTTGTACATGAACTGTACAAGAAGAAATTAAATGCATTAGAAAGGCAACAACTGGCATTTTCTCTTCCTGTACATCTTTTTTCCTTCCCAAATGCATTCTTTAGAAAACTTCTCTTTTCTCCATTCTGACCAGCATGTTACCTGTGCCTGAGTAAATGACTCCCCCTTGGCTATATAACAGAGAAGGAGAATCCAACATCAATCCAAGACTGATTGCTAAAAGGGAGAAGTTGGATAGGCCCCCACCCTCCATCCTTCTTTTACCCTGTTCTGATACCAACAGTACCTCCCATGACACTCCCCTCTTCTACTAGAATTGATAATAAATAGCAATGAGCACACAGGTCTCAGACAGTACTCATGATAAATGTTTATTAAGAAACTTATCAGGCTAATGCAACCAGGATTAGAAAACATTGAAGACACCATCATTAGTCCACAGCAGAACCTCTACTCAAAGCAGCAGCCAAGTATTCATTTCCGATCCTCAGCGCCTCACCCATATGGCCACTTGACCTCTGCCTCCATGGGCCAGGAAGCCCCCCCTCCCCCACTGCTCTGTCTCACAGTACCAATCTTAGTGCTACTTTAGTATTCTCTCACATGGTCTCCTCACCTTGGCCTTTGGTCTTGAACTCATTCCTTTGCTTTGTCTCATGGTCTACATCACATTGCCCCTCATGATTCTAGTCTCTGCCTCTTCAGGCAGTGATTTCCAACTTGCTCTTCCTGATGGCCTACCATTTGCCTTTCAGTTCGTCTGACTGTGGTGCCTGTGTTTTGCTGTGATGATGGAAGGTACAGCACTGGTATTTCAAATACCATCAGTGTCACTCAAAGTGAACAGGTTTCAGCAGAGCTTCCAGTCTAAGCACAGACTACAAACAAGGAATAGGTTGTCCATTTCAGAGGAATTAGCCAATGAAAACCTCAAGGACAGCGTCAAAACATCATCAGTAGTAACATCCAATGAACAGAAGTGGATCATTATAAAAGACAGTGCCAGAAGATGCGCCCCTTAGGTCAGAAAGCACACAAAATATGACTGAGGAAGAGCTGCCTTCTCAGACTAGAGTCAACCATAATAAACTGGTTGGACAAAGCCTATGAGAGGTCCTTCTGGACTTTTATTTTCTGATGGGGCATGATGCAGAATGAGAAGAAATAGCTGTAAGCTCCAACCAATAATTGGAACATTGTATGAAGATTGAATCTAGGAAAATTGGAAGCATTAAAAATTACATAGAATGGATTAAGATTGATAGTCTAGATGTTAGTGATCAGGAATGGACTGGTATTGGCTATTTTGAATCAGAAAATTGTAAGTTTTATTATGCCAGGAATGACACAATCAACACGAATGGCCTTGCACTTATAGTCAAAAAGAACACACAAAAAATCTACCCTGAAGTATAAAGCTGTGATAGACTATCTTTTGAATACAAGTAAATCCAATCAATACAACTCTTATTCATATTTACACCCTATCACTAAAGCTAGTAATGAAGAAATCGAATAATCTTACCAGTGTCTTCCATCTGGAATCGATAATTACTGGACTGGAATACTACAGTAGAAAACAAAGAGGATGGCGCAACAACGGGAAAATCTCATCTTGTTGATAGAAACGAAGCTGCAGATAGTCTGATGTAATTATGTTAACTACTTTGAGAATTCTGTATATACCTTTATGTGAATATATACTCTTCATCTTATGTACTTTGGACATACTGTCAGGAGCAACGCTAGTCCATGGAGAAGGACATTGTGCTGAGCAAAGCAGAGGCTCAGTGAAAAAGAGGCAGCACCTCAACCAGGTGGGCTCCCATAGTGAATGTAACAATGAAGTGAAACAGCTGTAATTCTGAGAACAATGCATGACTGTACAGGGTTACATTCTGAGTCAAAACCAGGTAGATAAAACTTAAAAAACTAATAGTATACATTTAAAAATACCTAAAATTTGATCTAATTTTCAAACTATTCTAATATCTACTTTAACTCTCAATAGATAGCAATATAAAGAGATGAAAAAAAATCTTATTGAAACGAAAGCACAACTTTCCAGTTTTTTCTATGTAAAAATTACTTTGCAAATTCATAATGGCCTATTCTCATATAAATAACAAGGACAAAAATCTGTGTTTTAAATTGCGGAGAAATCAATTTGTAATAAAATTGTGAGGTAAAGGTGAAGTATTTTACAGGGCAAATGATGTCTGTCCCACATCTTATTTCAGGTCAAATCTTAACTATTTCTAATAGCTAATTATAATTTCATAAGATACTATATTTCAGAAATCTTTAGAGATTAAATATTTAAGGATTGTTTTTAAAATTATATTTCAAGAAATGTAATAGTAATGGTTTTAAACAGGATGGGTTTTGGAGGTACTTTTGGAGCTTTCTCTACTTATAATGTTGTCTGTATTACACCCCCCCCCAAAAAAAAAAACCAGGGTTAGTGTTAAACATGAGCCTCTAATGCAAAAATGTTTGAAGGATACAGTGTCATATTATTTGGGGGAATTTTTTTGTTGTTGATGCTGTTCTGTAGTTCTAAGTAGCTCTAGAAATACTTGAAATACTAAGTAAATCCAAATGTCAAATAGATAAAGTGGCTATAATTCTATCCATGGAGTTCACTAAAGGAATGCCTTGCGGGTCTCATAATGTTATTGGGAAGCATGTTCAAATGATATAGGGATGCTGTGGAGTTCCCCCGTTTAAGGGAAGATAGGCCGTTTTCCCCACGCTACTTCCATTCTGATCATGTTTTGATTTTCTATTCATTGCTCTTCATCTGTAGACCTGCTAACTGACATTAAACATTTTTAATTGCTTGGTTCCAAATATTTTCTGAAGAGGACTTTATATTTTCTTCAGTGTTGTAGCAAATTGCAATGATTTGGACCCAGCTGCTGCCTGCTTCAGGTATGCTGAGAGTGTCAAGGTCCACCCCCATTTGGATCTGAAGGGCAGAGACTATAGGTCACAGAGTTCCTGCTGTCAGGGATTCACTGATTCCCCCTTTGTCTAGTATCCATTTCATCTTTATCTATTCTTGCTTTTCAGTTGTATATTCTTTGCTGGCCTTCCCCGAACACAGCATGTCTGAATCTACTCAGTGTCCATTAGATGGTTTAAGTAAATTTAATCAGAAAGTGTGAGAAATATACTACAAATTATTTATTCATATTTTATTAGATATAAAATCATACTGGTATCAGGAAATTGTATGTTCATTTCCTAGAATGCCAAATCCAAGAATGAGTTCTGGATTAAAATTTCAGGTGTGCCCCTTGTATTAAATCATGTGGAAGGGGGGGAAAGGAAGAGGAAATCTGAAGTGGAAGTAAGCTGCAATACAGGTTTAAGGCATCTCCAGCTGATCCACAAGGAACTTGTTTTAGAAAAAAATTTAGTTGAGCTAAGGTGGGCAGGTGTACATTTTTTAATTTCTACATTGATGAGACATTAAGTAACATGGACGATGAAGGTGAGGGAACATAAGATTGGACAATGTTGTTCTGCGTACAGTTGATCTCTGAAGAGTTTATGAAGTCTGATTGATATACGCTCCAACAATTAGAGCAATGAGAAATTTATTGAAAATTACATAGTAACTATATAACAGGGAATGTACATGTTTTATATTGTATGTGTTCATTTTTCTTTTAATTCTGTTTTTCAACAAACTTTTTGAAGTCCTCTCATATATTTAGATTTCTGTATCTGTGTAGTTAAAGCCTGTATGATAAGGTTTATTTTTTAATTCCAAGACTTTATTATTCCAAAATGTCCAATCAGAGCCTCTTTAATGTTCTATACTTGTAGGTTATGATATTAAACTTTTTATTCATTCCTTCAAAGTAACACGTGCTATATAGGAAATTAAATAGAAATATCCAAATGAATACTGAGAATAAAATATTCAAAATAAGTAAAATATACTATGGACTAAGCCAGAGTGGTGTACTAAGAATTTCATCTAAGATTTAGTGAAAATGTACTTGGTGAATGAGCAAATAGTAACTAACATTGTAACTGATTGGTAAATACAAACTTAAGGGACTAATGACTACCACAGATTATGAAAACAAGACTTGATTGAACTGATCTAATTGCAAAGACTACTATTGGCATAATTGCTACGAAAATATATCCAGTATTTTTTCTGCCAGGAAAAAGTTAAATTTGCCTTTCTTTTCTACCTAAAGTAAAAAATTATTTAGGAGAAATTTCTTTGCCATAAAATTCAAGTACCTATGATGGGAAATGGGACAGAATATTGAGGGATATATTTTTTTAATTTTTCAAGTTCAGACTATCCTTTTCCAACGCTAAACTCGGGATGATTTTTATCCCCACGGAGGGAGAGAGACTATCTAGAACCAATGGACAAAAGAAGTAATGAAGGGGGGAGGGAGAACAAAAGAAGGCAGGGAATGAGTTTAAGCAAATGGAAACATAAAAGAGAAATATAATGATGTGTCAACTAAAAAATAACTAAAGAGGATAAAGAGGAGCGAAGGAGAAATTGGAGATCTTGTGTCTTAAAATCCTCAGAGCAATCCTATGTACATAAGAATCTTTCCTCAGAAAAGCAGGCTGGAAATGTTCTCAGCTTCGTTTGTCTGGCACATTATTTTCATGATGCATTTACCCTGATGAGGGAAAAGACATAATTTTAAATAGTCATACCTTCATTGTTGTTTAGTCTTTAGGTTACACATTTTTTCTCGTCTTTTGTTAGAATATGAATTCTTGCTGTAGGTTTCAATTTAGAAGTTAACTAGAGGTGAAACAGTAGAAACATCTGTAGCCTACAAATATTAAAACTTACACAGCTAATTATAAACGTAAATATAAAAAGGATTCTATGAGATTTTTGTTTAATTCTTAGCATCTTCTGAAGAAATGATTGCTTGAAGATTTCTAAGTACACAATTATGGGAAACATTACCTGGAATGGCTAGTTTGCTTAGCAGTGAATCACTATCTATATGTTTAAGTTCATTTTTCCTTCTTTTTGATAGGTATAATAATCTTCATATTGTTTCATCGACATTTAAATTGCATAATAGTTTCAAAGGATTTATAATGTCTGGAATATGGTACTTGTTTAATACTTTTCATCAGTTATAATTATTTCATTGTTGTTGTCATTAGGTGCTATTGAGCTGGTTTTGCCTCATACTACCCCTCAATACAACAGGATGAAACCCCAATTGGTCTTGCACCATTCTTGCCATCTTTGCTAAGTGTAACCCCATTGTTGCAGCCAAACTGCCAGTCTATCTTATGGATGACCTTTTTTTTCCTTTTGCTGACCTTCTGCTACACATGAGGCACAATTAACTCAACAGCAGTGCATTTTTCCTCCCCACCAAGCAAGATATTCTTCCCCAGGACTATACCCTCCTGATACAAACTACATGAGATAAAGCCTCCCCATCTTCACTTTCAATGAGAATCCTGGTTGTATTTCTTCAAGACACATTTATTTGTTCTTCTGGATATCCTATATTTCATATTCCTTACTGGTACCATAAGCCAAAGGCATCAATTATGTAATCTTCCTTATTCCTTGTGTAGTTTTCACTAGACATGTGAGGTGATTGAAAATAGCATGATATGGAATAGGTTCAATTTATTCTTCAAAGAATCAGTTTTCCTTTTTTTTCGTTAAGGAGAGGCTTTACAAAGCAGACTTGCTTTGCTTTTTAATTTATAGCATCCATGAATACTTATTGTGGATCCAAGTTAAATGAAATCTTGGACAACTTTAATTCATTCTCTATGTCCCATGTTATTGCTGACTGGTCCAGTAGTGATCATTTAAATTTTTTTTGTTGTTTTAAACGTTTTATTAGGGGCTCATACAACTCTTATCACAGTCCATATATATACATACATCAATTAATTGTATAAAGCACATCTGTACATTCTTTGCCCTAATCATTTTCTTTTCTTTCTTTTTTTTTCCCTTTTCTTTTTTTACAATTTATTAGGGACTCATACCACTCTTATCACAATCCATACATATACATACATCAATTGTATAAAACACATCCATACATTCCCCGCCCCAATCATTCTCAAAGCATTTGCTCTCCACTTAAGCCCTTTGCATCAGGTCCTCTTTTTTTTTCTCCCCTCCCTCCCCGCTCCCCCTCCCTCATGTGCCCTTTTTAATTTATACATCGTTATTTTGTCATATCTTGCTCTATCTGGAGTCTCCCTTCCCCCCCTTCTCTGCCGTCCCTCTCCCAGGGAGGAGGTCACATGTGGATCCCTGTAATCAATTCCCCCTTTCCAACCCACTCACCCTATACTCTCCCAGCATTGCCCCTCACACCCTTGGTCCTGAAGGTATCATCCACCCTGGATTCCCTGTGCCTCCAGTCCTCATATGTACCAGTGTACAACCTCTGCCCTATCCCGCCCTGCAAGGTAGAATTCGGATCATGGTAGTTGGGGGGATGAAGCATCCAGGATCTGGGGGAAAGCCGTGCTCTTCGTCTGTACTACCTTCCACCCTCACTGACCCATCTCCTCTCCTAAATTTTTACATTAAGGTGTTAGCCATAAGTAACGCTGTAGTCTTTGATCTTCATCATTAAGTGAAACAAGCCCTTTTCACTTTCAGCAAGCAAAGTAGTATCATGTACGTGTCTGCTGAGTCTTTTTCCAATCTTTATGCAAGGTTTTCTTCAGAAAGCCCAGTTTTTCCATTTATTTCTCAGCATGTTGATTGACTAATTATTGTGAAAAGAGACAAAACTGACAAACATTCTTTATATAGAACTGTACAATATTCTCTGTACAATTTTTCATGGACACAATCACTCTAGATTTTCCATTCCTTGTGATGTTATCCATAATTTATTATAGTCCATTATATCATTGCTTAGGTAAGAGGACACAGGTATTCTTGGTATTCTTGGGTTCCAGTCAAGATCTATATGACACCTCAACGACAACTCTTTTTCAATTTCCTCTTCTGACCCTGGCTTGAATTTCTGGCAGTTCTCTGTTGATGCACAACTGTAGCTACTTTTGTATCTTTTTCAAGAAAGGTTGGCTTAAGTTTGATATTGATGAGCTTATTCAGTAATTCCCACAGTCTGTTGGGTCAGCTTTTCTTGGAATGGGCTTGAATATGGAACTCTTCTAGCCCTTTGGGGAGAAAGCAGTCCAAATCGCTCGCCATAGCCAGTTGAACATGCTCAGAGTAGCAGTCATGTGCTGAAAGAGTTCAGTGTCTGGAGCCTTGCTTTTGGCCAGTGTCTTCAGTACAACTTAGTCTTCTTTCAATACTTCCAGCTATTGATATTATGCAGCTTTCTGAAATACTTGTATATGGACTAATTATTTGAGTATCACTACTCCATATATTTCTTCTTCTTCTTCTTCTTCTTCTTCTTCTTCTTCTTCTTCTTCTTCTTCTTCTTCTTCTTCTTCTTCTTCTTCTTCTTCTATTTGCTGACTATTCAATCTTTGGCTACAGAATCCTTCAATGTTTCAAGTCAAGACTTGAGTTTTTCTTCTTCTCTTTCATCTTCAGAACTAGAAAACATATTCTCCAGTTTTGATTTTCTAGCTCACATTCTTTACACCTTTCTGATTAATACTTGCCTATTGAATTTGCCCTTGATACCTTTTGATTTTCTGTTTAAGCATTTGACCCATTTGTTTTAGCTAATCCCTGTTGAAGAGCAAGTTTCAGAAACTTTCCTGTAATCTTGTTTTCTCTTTTCTTTCATTCCTGCCTTGTTAGTAATCTTTTGTTTTCTTTATGTACAATGTCTGGATGTCATCTCAGACATTTGACTTGGTATATAGTCATTAGTGTTTCACAACTGATATCTATGCTTAACATGATTTTAAACTCAGGAATATTAACTCAAAGTGATGTTTTGGGTCTCACAGGTTTCTTTTATTTCCTTATCTTTGACTTGAACTTGTTCTTACTGATGATCCTGAGCTCCCCATTGTCTCTTTCAAAGAGGTAGTTGATGGCTGATAAACATGGTTGGTAGTTGTGATTCTAAATGAGATGAAAAGAAAAACCCAAGTCTCTTGTTGAAACATTGAAGGATTCTGTGAGCAAAAGATCTGGGGCTATCTATGTGTATAATTACTCTGTTGTTGAAAAGAGCTATTTCAATGAATAAGCCTTGATCCTGCAAAATGTTTGGCCTGAAATCTCCAGTTATTTCTATCACCATTCCTAAAGTTGTATCTTCCAACAGCTGATACTTTGTTTGTTTTTAACTTTCACATTCAAATAACCAGCAATTATCAATGCTTCTTTATTGCATGTTTTATAAACTTCAGACTGGAAACGGCAGCATAATTTTAAAATTTCAGTCTTTTGTTTTAAAGGTCGGTGTGTAAATTTAAATAATTTGAAGAGTAAATGAAGGCTATGATCAGGTGAAGCCCTGGTTAAAATAGGAACAAATAACTATTTTAAATGAATTAATACACATTAAATTGGCATGCAGATGATTTAGGCTAAATGGTTGACCAGGTGTACATATAAACAAAACCATAGTGAAATTTTAATAAGTATTGAAAAATTTAGCATACATAATTAAATAAGGATGCCTGAGGGAAACTCAAGCTGGTATTCTATATTTACTATAATTAAACCAGTTCTTACATCATTCTAATCAGATGGAAAGAAGCAAATTAGATGTCATATTTTCCTTTTTCTGAAGTTAATAGTACAATCTCTGGAGTCAACATAAAAAACTTTAATAACAAAAATTGTAAATGAAAATTATGAAATAATTTTAAATTTAATTGAATATTAGAAAAATGATAACATTTTTATTAATTTCTAAGTAATAGGTAGTCTCTCCTTATCCTTTCACCTGTCAATGATATAGCTAGATATCAGCTAAGAAATAAAAATTATGGAATTTTTTTAATTATAGAGAAAAAATGCAATCTATGTGCCCTATAATTATTATTTTTAAATGTTGGCTTTATTTTATTCTAGAAAAATACCTCAAATATTACTGTGTCCTCCATTATTACAAATTTTACCCTGTTGACTTTCACTCTATCTCTATGAATTATTATGCTGTTTTCAGTTTAGTCTTTCCTGGCCATAAAAATTTAACTTTTGTTTTGTTTTTTGTAGGAACCACCATTACATTTCTGCTGGTGCTTCTTTTTGTCAGATATATGTCTCAATAGAAAACTGTAAGTATGATTTATTGGGTTGCACATGTGAAACAAATCATTCATGTTGGAATTCTAAATATCTTAGTAAGCAACAATAAGGTCTATTCAGCACTGAATCAAAACAAACCACAAGACAAATATATGTGGTACTTAGCTTGCTCTCAAGAACTATCAGACCATGATGATAGAAGAAGGAAATATTCATATATTTGTGTATTGTTTTAATTAACTTTCCACTATTGTTGTCCAAAGTAGTCTCTCTAAATTTACACAAGTAACAAACATTCTAATTTACATAAATATGTTCACAAAAAAACCCTTTTGTAACTTATATTGCACAAGACAAATAACCTATAATATCTGTCAGTGTTACAATCATCCCAATTAAATGAGTGACCTCATTTATTAATAGAGGGACACCAAAGGAGGGTGATTTATGCTAACTGAATTTTCAATAATGTTTAAAAATAGATTTTCAAGTTTTATAAAAGGAAAATGTTTGTATATTTTTGCAAAAATCTTCCATGATAACTTAGATGTTTCAAACATTACATTTTGCACTTATTTTGAATAAAGGTAAATCATTAAATATATATATATACAAATATCTTTGGCTTTGGCTTTTCCTCTTTTCCCCTGTACAAGAATGGAGGGTGAAGCGGTGAGGAGCCAACATGTATTTTTAAATGGTGGCAGTTAGAATAATTATTATTCGACTGGAAGAAAAGTGTACAACCAGGGAACATGATAGAAAGAGCATTGCAATGTCTAACAAATACAAGAAAGAAAGAACTCTTTGCTCTGTACCATAGTGAAATAAAGTCAGGACTGAATGAAAATAGATGTTCTGTTCAAAAAATCCCTGGGCAACCCTGGAATGGTAAGTACGGAATTATACTCACCTTTAAGTCAATTATAGAGTTTCACTACAGCTGGCTACCTAATTGGTCTGGTTTTAATACTGCTGTTACTTCCCTCAGGATGTGCAGAATTTGATAAATGGAAACTCAGAGCTTTTATTAAATTTTAATTGTATTTTATTAAGCTACATAAAAAAGACATTTTTGTAGTTTTATTATTTTCAGGGTGATTTGCCAAGAGAAAGACTTCAATGGTTTAAATACTAATTATTCAAAGATAAATTAAGCTCTACAAAAGGAAAAATGGGTTCTCTGAGAGTTGGACATGCCCAGGAATAATGGGTACCATTTGATATAACAACCCATGCTGATCCTTTAAAAAGCAGTTGAAACAAGAAAAATACTCAATTCACTAAAGGCCAAAGGAATAAATAGAACTATAACAAAGACAAATGAATATTCATTCATTCAACAAATGTTTATTAATTGCCTACTCTATGTACCGGTAACTTTTGATCACTGTGTATAAACTTAATGTACACATACTTCTGTCCCTGTAGGAATGAGGGGGTAGGTGATGGAGAAAAGTCAATCAATAGTACTTTAAGTACAGTATTGTAAAGTCTTGTAGTTTTATAGACTTGTAAAGAGAGGAACATCTAACAAACATTGGAATGGTTAAGTAGTTTCAGGGGAGTTTCTGTAGATACAGTTCTATTTGAAGTAAGTTTTGATGCAATAAACAACCCCCCCCCCCCTCAACTCACCAAACAAAATCAGTGCCATTGAGTTGATCCCAACACAGAGTGACTCCATATTGGGTTTTGGAGGCAATAGATCTTCATAAGGGCAGCTAGCTTAAGAGGTAGTTCAATATAAAAGAAGTAAAAGTATTCTGGGCACAGTGTAATAAAGCAAAGAAATAGCATGACCTAGATAATTAGGCAAGTCTAGGTATCAAAAAGTCTTATTTGCTAAACAAAGGAGTTTAAATGTCACCCTAAAATTTATATGGGGCCACTAGAGAATTGTTCTATCTTCCTTAAGGTTAAACTTACATAAAGTCTAATATACAGGAAAAACAGGTAATCCAGGACAGATAAACTCTTCTGGACCAATAATGAGAGTAGGGATATTAGGAGGGTAAGGGAAAGGCTGGGGGAGAAAGAGGGAACTGATCACATTGATCTACATATAATCCCCTCACTAGAGGACGGATAACAGAAAAGTGGGTGAAGGGAGATATCAGTCAGTATAAGACATGAAAAAATAATAATTTATAAATTATCAAGGATTCCAAAGGGAGGGAGGGGGGAAATGATGAACTGCTGACAAGGGCTCAAGTAAAAAGAAAAGGTTTTGAAAATGATGATGGCAACATGTTCAAATATCCTTGACACAGTGGATGGATGGATAGATTGTGATAAGAGTTGTACAAGCCCCCAATTAAAATGATTTTTTAAAAGTCTAATATATTAATATGATGATTCTTAGTAGAACAAGAATTTAGTATTTTACATATTTCTACTAAATTTGAACCATTAAAATGCAAATAGAACTATGTAGTACCACTTGATTTTATAGTAGTTATCTTCTATGTGTTTCAGCGACATTTATTACTCACCAAACAGATATGTATACTGATGCTTTCTCCAACCCTTTCATTTTGGCAAGTCTATGTGACTAGTTTGGGCCAAATGACTTGGTCTAAGGATATAAGATTTGTCTAGGACTCAAGCCTTTTTCTCTCCCTCTTGCTATGTAAACATTAACCCAGACATATTGAATGATACAACCTCAACATTGTTAAGCCTGATTCTCTTAATAATTATGTAGAACAAATTTCCCTTAAGCCCTTCTTTATCAACCACCCAAATACCTGGACAAGTAATGTGAAATGTGGGGAGAGAAAGTAACTGCAATATTATTTAAATTAATTTGAAAGTGTCAAGAACTCTTGGAAAAATGGAGGTAAAAGAGAATAGAACTTGTCCATGGACTTTTTGAAGTCTTCTCAAATATCCTACTCACTTTCTTTATTCTTTGAAGACTTCAGCCTCTGCCCCTCTCTAACTACAGGCCTATCATGTTTCTTGGTCGTTTCAACAACTTGGGTGTTTGCTCTTCTCATATTTTAGTCAATCAGTTATTTGACTTTCTCTCACAAAAATTATCTAGTCCTCAACCCTACCTCAATCATCTGTGCCCATGATTATATGTACTTACATATCATTGCCAATAATTTCTATGTCAAGTCTCTTACCTTCTGACGCTATCTCTTATCTTTGAGTGAACGCTATATTATTATTCTAATTCCTAATTTCCTCAATTTGTCTGGGACTTACAGCTATTGATCCAGCTTTACACATGTCTTACCTTCCTTGTGCTTCTCCTCCTGACCTAGCAAAAATTCTATGATCACCAGTGTGATCATTCTCTTTCAAATTCTTGCTACTCCTGTTCCTTTCTTGTTTTCTTTTGCATCCCTGGAAAAAGCTCCTGTCTACTTCTCTTCAGCTCTGCCTCTGTGCAAGTGAGCGCTTGGACATGAAAGCTACTGGAAACAAAAAAAATAAAATAAAATAGCATATTTGTTTCCCTCGCCCACGTGCTCTCTCATTCTTATGAATTACTGTGTTAAAATTTCCCCTCTTTTCTCAAACCTCCAAGATGTGGCTTTTGTTGTTATGTGGATCAAGTTGGTTCTTGTTGAAGGTCTTCCTCTTTCTTATTGTTCTACTACTGTATCCAGCATGATGTCCTTCTCTAGGAAGTGGTCTTGCCTGACCAAATATATGTCCAAGTATGGGTACCCTGTCCAAAGTATGTGAGATGCAGTCTTGCCATCCTTCCCTCCAAGGAGCATTCTGGCTATACTTCTGAGACAGATCTTTTGGCCATCCATGGTACTTTCAATATTCTTCACCAACATTATAACTATAATACACCGGTTCTTCTTTTGTCTTCCTTATTCTCATTCATCGTTGATGGACTTGCTTGAAACTTCCTTTATTCTACCACTCATCCGCATGTATGCCATACATTCTGTATTCAATCCTATTGGTATATAAATTATTTGCTAAATTATCCACAATAAATGTCTTCACATTTGCACTTGATTTAAATCATTTATTATCCACTTGCATAACACTAGAAATTATCCACTTTTAAATAAATTAATGTAAACTCTAGTTTACTTAGTCAGGTTTCCAAATCAGATAGATCTTTGAATTGTGGCCTATGATTGGTGTCGTATAGCTCAAAAGGACAGATTCTAATGTCACAATTTTCTATAGTGCGTGGCCTGGATCACCAAGAGCTGAATAGAAACTAATTCAAAATGGACGAACTAAGAACATAATACCAGGCATATTCTCCCTCTAGGAGTTCGTATCAGTAATATTAAGCATTTTTCCTTGCCTGGTTTAACTACCAACCTACATGAAATCGTATTCTCTGAGACAAAACATGTTCCCCTAGTCTTTTCCCCACAACCGCTGGGCTTTGGTTTCCATTAAAGTTCAGTGAGAACTCTTGTAGGAATGTTTGTTGACTTGGACTGACCGTAAAGCAATGTTATACGCAGGAATTAATTTTTCTGTTCCTTCCCCCATCAACATGAAAACGGACCACAGCTGAGATACATCCTCCTCCGTCAAAGGGGTTACTAAAATATACAAATAAGAGGGTGATATATGTTGGCCATATTCCCTGAGCCTCCTATATCTTCTTATCATCACTGTCCTATGTCTATTCAAGCAAATCTTCTAACATTTTATTTATACTATTTCTCTCCTATTCCTCTGCAACAATTAGTATTCTGTGTCACGATGACTAACTCATTTATCCAAATACTAAACAAAGGACTAGCATAGATGTTGATTTGATGATATTTTGTAAATGGAATAAACATCTCCAATCAGGATACATATTGTGATTCTTACTGAGTAGGTAGTGTGTATCCAACCAAAGAAGTTTCCCTGAGGAGAAGAAATCTGCCCCAGCATCACACCATCATTACTTGAGATTCCAGCCCATCAGCCTTTCAGATCTCAGACTTTGAAACCCCATGTGATAAGTAGGTTTACTGTGTCCAACTGGCCAATAGGAAAATGCGAGATTAATAAAGTCACAGTTTGATTTGGAGGGAAAAAAGACAAATGGCTTGGGAAGCCCCACCTCTCTTTCTTGCTCTCTAGTAACCTCGCTAGTGTGTGGCTGTTAGCTCTCTGCGTCAACTTGTGAGCTAAACTACCCATAGGACTGGGAATCTGTGAGCCATGTCGCTACTGCTTAAGGTTCCTACGACATCTACTTCACTATGCTGCTAGTGTATACATCACTTGAGCTTGGGCCTGTTGGACCCTGTCATTGTGATGAAGGTTGGTGACCTGCTACCTTGCTGTTTGCTGCCTGTGGCCGGACTGCCTACATTGTCCTAGGGAAGACTCAGCTGTCTGCTTCCTTGACCTTGGACCCAGTAGCCTTCTTGAGGTGAAGGACCTAGTATATTAACTGTTCCACGAAAGTGAGTTGAACTGAGCCCTCTGTATTTCTCTGCGGATTAATTAGCTATTATATTCCTTCATGCTGTATATATATATATATATATATATATATATATATATATATATATATATATATATATATATATATATATATATATATATTACCCTCCTTTTGTTTCTCTAGAGAACCCTGTCTAGCATAACTGGCACCAGGAATGGGTCTAAAGAAACAAGATCATAAATATGGGCTTCTCAAATTGGCTTTCCATTTTGATTTGGATTAGCAGGGCAGATAATGCGATCTCTAGATGAATCTGCCACTCTTACTACAGTGGATGGTATTAATGCATAGTGTGAAGTAGAAAGCTAATATCCAAAATATCATCACCAAAAGATGAAGTTTTGTTGAGAGGAGAGGCTCTGAATAATCATGTGTTTCATATTTTCAAGCAGTTTTGTCAGGAGGAGAAGTATAGGGAAGCTGGTTGGCTGGTCCTCCTTACAATAGAAAAGGTGATCAAGGAAAGGGATAATCTCAGAACCTCAGAAGCACTTCTCAAATGTCAAATAACAGACCTAAAAGCTTCTGCATGTGCTACAATGGAGAGTCGTCTCTCCTCTAGTAATAGAGCTGACATTGCTGAAAACCAAATCCAGGGTCTCATCAAATGAGTAGCTGAATTACAGCATCAGCTGAATTATGTCTGATATTAAAGTAAGGTCATTAATCAGAAAGAATTGGGACCCTGAAACATGGAATGAGAACATATGGGCTGATGATCCAGACAAGGAGGACATGAGCCTCTAGAGTCGATTGAGCCACCGCAATCAATAGATCCACCCCTCCCACCTGAGGGAATTAACCAACTCTCAGTAATACAACCTACACATGAGCAGATTAACCAAATTATTCAATCTGAAATACCAAGTGGGGCTGCACCTAGAGCATTGCCTGGGGGAGAGGTCTTATAAGATACCGCTGTGAGCCCCAGGAAACACCCCCACTAGCCATTATATCCTCTAGACCTGTAACTAGAATTAAGTCTCAGAAAGTACCTAAAGGTTTGGTTCAAATGATGACTCAGGAAGAAGTGCTGTATACTCATAACCATCTGCTCAAAATTTCTAATATGTACAATCAGAAGCCTGGGGAATCTCCCTGGGAATGGTTACAAGGGTGTGGGGTACTGGTGGAAGGAATGTTACATTAACCAGTCTGCATTTCCTGATATGGGGCATCTAAGCAAAAATTCTTCCTTCAATGTCTCTGCGAGAGAGCCTAAGAGAGGATAAAATTCCTTATTTGGTTGTTTCACTGAAGTTGGTCTGCCAGATGGCCTAGATTAGACTAACTTGAGGTACCTGACCTACATTGGTATATCTTAGAAAAAGATCCAACAGTTTAGGGAAATTGGTATGTTGGAATGGATCTATCAGAATAATCCCATAGACCCAAAAGGAGAGTGCCTGAGGATATACACTTCACCACAAACATCAAGAACAAGTTTATGAAGTGGGCCCCAACATCTCTTAAGAGTCCTGTAATTGCTATTTTATGCACACAAGGATTAATAGTGGGAACTTCCCTAAGTGAACTTCAACATTTGCCCACAATGGGGCTGATTGGGCTCCATGGTGGTAGAGGGCAGGTGTCAGCATTGAAGCAACAGAGACAGGGTGGACGTGGTTATTGTAATGGACAGCACGATTTCCGTATTAATCAAAGCAACCTCTCTAAAGTGGACTTATGTCATTGACAGTGTGAAAAACATGTGAAACCTACTAAATATTTATGTGATCTATATAGCCAGAAGAATGCTAGATCAGGCAAACAGCAGAATAGAAAGTCATTACCACTCAATCAATTCCCAGACCTGAGCCAGTGTACAGACCCACAGCCCCTTGAATGAGGGGAAAGCCAGGTCCCTTTGAAGGAGGACCCTGCTACATCACTGAAGGTCTATACTGTTAGTCTTTCTTCCAGCCTTCCCCAGAGGGACCTGCGGCCTTTCACAAGAGTGACTGTTCACTGGGGGAAAGAAAATATTCAAACTTTTCAGGCATTACTGCACATTGGCTCTGAACTGACTCTCAGTTCAGGAGACCCAAAGTATTTGAAAGGCCTGCAGGTCAGAGTGGGGCATATGGAGGTCAAGTTATCAATGAAGTTTTAGCTCAGGTGTGCTTTACCATGGGTCCAGTGGGCCCCTGAACCCATCCTGTGGTACTGGCAACCCCTCCCCCCATATTGGATCCCTGAAATGTGGAATAAGGGCTATTATAGTAGGTAAGGCCAGTGGACACCATTAGAACTGCCATTGCCTAGGAAAATATAAACCAAAAGCAGTATCACATTCCTGGATAGATTGTAGAGATAGATCAGTGCCACCTTCAAAGACTAGAAGGATGCAGGGCTGGTGATTCCTACCACATACCCGTTTAACTCACCTATTTGGCCTGTAAAGAACACAGATGGAACCTGGAGAATGACAGTGGACTATCGTAAACTTAACCAGGTGGTGACTCCAATTGCAGCTACATTCCAGATAGGATTTTATTAATTGAACAAATTAATATTTCTCCTGTTATTTGGTATGCAGTTTTTGATCTGACCAATGCCTTGTTCTCAATACCACCAGAAGTAGTTTGCCTTCAGCTGGCAACTTTCACAACTCTCCCCAGGGGTACATCAACTCTTCCACCCTGTGCCCATAATTTAGTCTGAAGGGGCCTTGATTGCCTGTCTCTTCTGCAAAATGTCACACTAATCCATTATATTGATGATATTATGCTGATTGGACCCACTAAGGAGGATGTATCAAAGGTTCTAGGTACATTGATATAACATCTGTGTACAAGAGGTTGGGAAATTAACCCAATGAAGATTCAGGCACCCTCCATCTCAGTAATATTTCTAGGGGTCTAGTGTTGTGGGACGTGTTGAGACATTCCTACTGAAGTGAAGAATAAGCTATTGCATCTGCCCCACTCCCCCAACAACTGAAGAGGAGGTATAATACCTAGTGGGCCTCTTTGGATTTTAGAGACAACATATTCCTCATTTGGCTATTCTACTTTGACCTATTTATCAAGTGACACGAAAGGCTTCTGATTTTGAGTGGGGCACAGAACAAGAAAGGTTCAGGCTGCTGTGCAAGCTGCTTTGCCACTGGGACCATATGGTCCTGCTGACCCAATGGTGTTAGAGGTGTCAGTTGTAGGTAGAGATGCAGTGTGGAGTCTTTGGCAGACCCCCTATTGCTGAATCACAGTGTAGACCATTGGGATTTTGGAGTAAAGTTCTGCCATCCTCTGTAGGCAACTACTCCTCTTTTGAAAAACAGGTGTTGGCCTGTTACCGGGCCTTAGTGGAGACTGAAGGTCTCACCATGGGTCACCAAGTCACCATGAGGCCTGAGCTGCCCATCATGAACTGAGTATTGTCTGACCAACAAAGTCATAAAGTTGGATGTGCACAGCAATACTTCATTGTTAAATGGCAGTGGCACATATGAGATTAGACTGGAGCTGGGCCTGAAGGTACAGGTAAGCTGCATGAAGAAGTGGCCCAAATGTCCAAAGTCTCCATTCATGTCACACTACCTTTCATCTAGTCTGCACCTATGGCCTCCTGGGGAGTTCCTTATGATAATTTAACTGAAGAACAGAAAATTCATGCTTGGTTTACTGATGGCTCTGCTCAATATGCAGGTGCCACTCATAAGTGAACAGCAACAGCTCACCAGCCCCTTTCTGGGATCTCCCTGAAGGACAGTGGTGAAGGGGAATCCTCCCAAATGGCAGATAATTGAGCGGTGCATTTTGGCCATTCAGTTTGCCTGGAAGTAGAAATGACCAGATGTGAGTTTGTGTACTGATTCATGGGCTGTGGCTAATAGCTTGACTAGATCGTCAGGGAATTAGAAGGAATATGGTTGGAAAATTGGTGACAAGGAGGTGTGGGGAAGAGGTATGTGGACAGACCTCTCTGAATGGGCCAGGAAAGTAAAAATAATTATGTCTCACATGAACGCTCACCAAAGAATTACCTCTGAAGAGGAGGACTTTAACAATCAAGTGGGTAAGTTGACACGTACTGTGGAGACTGGTCCTCCTCTTTCCTCTGCCACTCCTGTCATTGCCCAATGGGCACAGAAGCAAAGTGGACATGGTGGCAGGGATGGAGGTTATGAATGGGCACAACAACAGGGATTCCACTCACCAAAGCTGAGTTGACCACTGCCAATGCTGAGTGCTGCATCTGCCAGCAGCGGAAGCAAACATTGAGTCCAAGATATGGGACCATTCCTCTTGCAGAGATTAATTGGCAACCTGGTAACAGGTTGATTACATAGAATCACTTCCATCATGGACGGGGCAGCACTATATTCTTAGTGGATATGGATTTGCCTTCCCTGCATGCAAGGCTTCTGCCAAAACTACCATTCGTGGACTTACAGAATGCCTCATCCACTGGCTTGGCATCCCACATAGCATTGCTTCAGATCAAGGAACTCACTTCACAGCAAATGAAGTGCAGCAATGGGCCCATTCCCATGGAATCCACTGGTTATATCATGTTCCTCATCATCCTGAAGCAACTGGCTTCAAAGAACAATGGAATGAGCTCTTGAAGACATGATTATGACGCCAACTAGGTAGCAACAACTTGCGGGGCCGGGGCAATGTTCTCTAGAAGACTGTATATGCTCTAAACCAGAGGCCAATACATGGTGCTGTGTCTCCAATAGCCAGGATTCATGGGTCCCGGAACCACGGGGTAGAAACTGGCATGGCACCACTCACTATTACTCCTAGTGATCCCCTTGCAGCATTTTGGCTTCCTGTCCCAGCATCCCTGTGTTCCTCAGGCCTGGAGGTCCTGGTCCCAAAGGAAGGAACTCTCCCACCTGGAAACACAGCACTGTTTCCACTGAACTGGCAGCTGAGAATGCCCCCTGGCCACTTTCAGCTTCTCATGCCTTTGGATCAACAGATCAGGAAAGGTGCCACTGTACTGAGTGGTGTGATTGATCCTGATTACCAAGGAGAAATTGGACTGGTGCTACATAATGGAGGTAAAGAAGAATATGCATGGAATCTATGAGATCCTGTAGGCCGTCTCTTAGTACTACCATGCCATGTGATTAAAGTAAATAGTAAACTATAGCAACCCAATCCTGATAGGATGCTTAATGACCCAGACACCTCAGGAATGAAGATCTGGGTCACCCCGGGCAAAGAACCACATCCAGCTGAGGTTCTGGCCGAGGGCAAGGGTCATACAGAATGGGTAGTATAAGAAAGTAGTTCTACCTATCAGTTATGACCACGTGTTCAATTACACACACGAGATTTGTGATTGCCGGTTTACTTTCTTTATATGTGCTTACTGAAAATCTTTCCTTTGTTAATGTATGATGCACCAGATACAATTGGATTCAGTGTGTTTTCATTTATATGTATGATAGATGTATGTTAAGTGTGAGTGTGATTTCATTAATATCTGGAAATTATATATGGCTAAAGAATTGTGTACAGATGCCAACTTGGTAAAAGGTGGACTATGATAGACAGGTTTATTGTGCCAACTTGGCCAATAGGAACATGTGGGATTAATAAACTCACTGATTGATTGGAGGGCAAAGAGATAAATGACTCAGCAAGCCCCACCTCTCTCTCTCTCTTTCTCTCTGGAGATCAGATCAGCATGTGGCTGCTAGTTCTCTGCCTCAACTTGTGAGTTACACTACCTGTATGACATTCAACCTGTAGATCTTGTTGCTAGAGTGTGAGGTTCCTTTGAGACCTCCTTTGTCATACTGCTGGTGTATATATCACTTGAGCTTGGGACTGTCAGACCCTGTCATCTTGCTGAATGTCGGTGATCTACCCTGCTGTTTGCTGACCATGGCCAAACTGCATGCAGTGCCCAATGGAAGACTCAGCTGTCTGTATCCTTGACCTTCGACCCAGCGGTCTTCTTGAGTTGAAGGACTTCAATAAGTATATTAACTGTTCCTTGGAAGTGAGCTGAATTGTGACCTCTGTACTGCTGTGTGGACTAATTAGCTGTTATATTCCTTTGTGCTGTATATATCAATATATACATCAATATATATATGTCATACATATATACACACACACACACACACACACACACACAAATGCCCCGGTTTTGTGTCCCTAGAGAACCCTAATACACTCCATAATAATGTGAGCCATTTATTTAAAATAACTCAATCTTTCTCTGTATATATATAGACAAGTATAATATATATTATATAATAAATACATCATATTGTATATGAATATAATATAATTATATTCAATGTAACAAATAGATGGTATATTTATATATAATGTATAATAAAAGCACTATATTTATTGAATTATAATGCAATATAATACTATTATACTACGTTCATTAAAATAGTAAAATGCCGACTCATAGCTACCCTACAGGGCAGGTATAAGTGTGCCTGTGGGCTTCTGAGGCAGTAACTCTTTACAGGAATAAAAAGCCTCGTCTTTGTCCCACAGTTAGTACTAGGATTCCAGTGTGTTCCTGAAGAAAATGTCTTTAGACATGCCTTCTTTGTCCTCAGTGGACGAATGCAGACTGCTTCTCCCAGTATTACAGTTGTCTTGGTCAACTCGATATTGTTCCCATTGAGTTGGCTCCAACCCACAGGTAACCTTTGCCCCACCAAAGTACAGAGTTTCTGGAGCTTCTGCATGCTTGCAATGGCTTTTATGCTTAAACCCATTCTTGTGAACCTTGCGTGAAACAATATTAAGGGTCGTCCACTCTTTTTGCTTATCCTGGACTCACCAAGCCCAGTGTCCTTCTCTAGAAACTGTTTGGTTGCTTCTGATTAAGTGACCAAAGAAAGGGACACCAAACCTCACTGAAGACAATTCTTGCTGAACTTAAAACAAGATAAAATTATTTTTTTCTTTTGGTAGTCTATGGTATTCTCAATATTCCACACCTATAACACAACTGAAATGCATATATTCTTCTCTGGTCTTCCTTATTAATTATCCATCTTTCATGTATCTTTGATGCAATTGAAAATACCAAGACTTGGGTCAAGCACACCTGAGTCCTCAAAGTAACATCTTTGTTATTTAATACATTAAATAGGCCTCATGATGCAATTTCCCCAATGCAACATATTTTTGTATCCTTTATTTGCTGCTTCTATGAATAATGATTGTGGATCCAAGTCAAACAAAAATCCTTGACAACTTGAATCTTTATTCATGTATCACGATGTTATCTATGAATCTACTTGTAAGGATTGTTAGTCTTCACATGGAGTTGTAACCTGTATGGAAGGCTGTATTATATAATGGTCATAAGCAAGAATGACAAGTCTTTGATTTTCAGCAAACAAAGTTGTATCATCCGCCTACTGCAGGGTGTTACTGAGCCCTCGTGCAATTGGGAGGTCTATTGTTCTGCGTGTAGTCCGACTCCTCAGGGTTAGTTGCCCAACAGACACATTGAATAAGTATGGTGAAGGACTATATAACCTGATGCATACCTTTTCTGATTTTAAATCACACAAAGTATCTCCTTGTTTTATTAATAAACCTTTCTCCAATTGAGTGCTGCTTTCTTGTTCATAAAGCTCATTTTCTCTCGTTGTTTATTTAGCATACAGAATGAATAAGTATGGTAAAAAGATATCCTCATACACACTTTTCTGATTTGGGACCATGTAGTCCCTTATGTTTTTTCCCCAAACATCTGCCTCTTGGTCTATGTACAGATTTCCACATGAGCACAATAAGTATTCTGGAAATCCCATTCTCCTCTATGTTATTTACAATTTGTTATAATACACACAATTAAATGCATAGTTAACTGAATACAAGTAAAAATCTTTCTGATAAACTCTGCTTTTGACCAAGGTCTGTCTGCGGTCAGCTATGCTATCCCTACTCTTGAGAGCTCTTGTGAATCTGGCTTGAATTTCAGGCAGCTCACTGTCTCTGTACTGCTGCAATCTTGGTGGATTTTCTCAAAAGACACAATACAGTCACAGGGACTTCATATGAACAAATTTTAAGAAACTAGTAAGATGGATTAATAAAAGAAAAGGATGGAAAGGTTGCTCTGAGGATAATTGTTTTTTGTACCAAGATATTTCAACTGCTCATTCTTTATTGATAATTGAGTTGTTCTTCAAGAGTCTTGCCAATCTTATATCATCCATTTGGTACTCCTTTATTTTGCCCTTTCTGAATTTCTCCCTATTTTCAATATCAAGGAACAATGAAAATGGACACAATTTGAGTCCCTGGAGGATGCCAAAGTCCAGTTTTGACATGTCATAAATCAAAAAGCTCTTTGGAATAGTTAGACAGATGGAAACACTGCCTTTAAAGATGTAGGAACCTAAATGGAGAATATATTGTGAAACAGTAGCTTCACATTTTCATAATTTGTTTAATAAAATTTTCTATTATTTTGTACCAATATTTTTTGTTTATATAAGGGAAGCTTACTTTCATAAACACAATTCTGATTCATAGGATCCCTATAGAGCAAAATAAAATTGCCCCATATGGAAATCAAGCCTATAATTATTCATGAGTACAGAATTCCAGGAATATTTATTGTAAATGATGGATTCAAAGCAGAGTACCCGGTGGCTTCTCAGCACTTATTTTTGATTAGCAACTCATCATTTAAAAAAACAACTGACCCACCATTGCCCGTGTGTGTATGTGTATGTGATGGGTATTGGTTTTATAAGTTTTGTTGAAGTTGGCTTAGACTCATAGCAACCTCTTTTATAAGAAAGTAAGCATTACATAAAATTATACTTATATTTGCATACAGGATAAGACAGGTATCTGAAGGATAGTCAAGAAAAGGTTAACAATGTTTATCTCTGGTTGGAAAATTTTTAGTTCCTTATACTTTTCTTTTCTGAATTTTATTCCCAGCACATCATTTATTACCATAGTACAAAATTATTTGGTTTTGTTTATTCCCTCCACTAAAATATAAGCTGCATGTGAACAGGGACTTGCTGTTGTTGCTGTCATTGTTGTTGTTTTTGGCCACTATTTTATACCCAGTAGCTCCATGGGAGAAAGACTTGTCCCTTCTACTCCAATGAGCAGTTAAAGGCTCAGAAATCTACAGGGGGGCACTGGATCACTGTAAGTCAGCCTTGACTCTATGGTAGATAGATAGATAGATAGATAGATAGATAGATAGATAGATAGATAGATAGATAGATAGATAGATAGATAGATAGATAAGAGAGATTGTATGCTTTTAATGGTACCTGGAACATAATAAGGTCATGGTAAATATTTATTGAAAGAAAACAAGTAATTTAAAATCGCCTAGTTCTGCACCTTCCTCAAAATTGTTCCTAAGTTTGAGGCCGTTGTTTCAGCACTGTGTCAACACATCTCATGGGGAGTCTCTTCTATTACTGACCTTCTCTATCTAGAATCGTGTCTTTCTCCAATGACAAGTTCATCAAAATGGCATAGCCAAAGTTAACCACATGAAACTCCTCACTCTTAAGGAGTATTCTTAGTGTACTTTCTCTAAGATTGAAATAAATAAAATAATGTATACACATAAACATACATAAAATGGAGCTTGAAAACCATTATATTTTAATTCCATTTCTCTATAAACTTTTTAAGCCCCCTGATATGACACCTGGTGGCATAGTGATACTGAAATTATGTGATCAGCTGCTAATGGAAAAGTTTGAATCTACCTGAAGTTCTTCGGGACAAAGATGTGCCAGTCAGCTTCGATATAGTTTCACAGCCTTATAAACCACACAGACTAGTTTTATTCTGTCCTATAGGGTCACTGGAGTGTGAATTAGCTTCACATTAACAGAGTTTACATTTGTATATTATTGATGTGTGACTGGGATCTCTAGAGAAAATGTACACTGTACTCAATATGAATCTAAAAAATTGGAATTTAAAAAATGAAATGAAACCCATGTATCTTATGCAGTAGTAAGCTGAAAGGTCAGGGATCAGACACTTTGAATCAGACAATCACAGGGTTTTGTATACCAGAAAGACAAAGTCAAGAGGAATGGCCTCATATTCATTGTCAAAGGAATGTTTCATGATCTATATAGAAACCTAATGTTGTATGTGACAGGTTAATGTCTATATATATGTTTACAAAGACCCCTTGTGATATCAGACAGAGAGCGTTGTATATTTTTTTATGACAGATGTTGTTAGGTTAATATGTCATATCTTACCATGTGATCTTCTTGTTGGCCCATTTTAAAGTTGTCTCAGTGGTAATGGTTAACGACTACAGGGGACGTACATTTGCCATAAGCCTCTGATGATTCTGGAGAAGCCATGGTATCATGCAGAGTGCATTGGTAATTTTTTTTTTTTGTAGATACAGTTAGGTTAAAATTTCACACTTTGTCATTTGATCTCCCTTTTGACTCATTTTAAATTTGTTCTAGTTTTTAATTTTCTGATTTCTTTTCAGTGAAGTTTTTCTCTTTTTTACTTTGTTGTTATTGTTGTTGTTATTATTTGATTGTGTTCTATATAGCAAATCCAGGATAGAAAAATCTGCAGAAACGGTAACTGGATTATGATTTCTTGGGATTATTTCAGGGATGGTTGGGGGAAATGGGGAGCTAATAAGAATGCATATAAGAAAGAAAAATATGTACTAAAATCGTGATGATAATTATATAGCTCTTTTTAATTTGATTGAATTATTGAATTATATAGTATGTAAATTATATGCCAATTGAACTGCTAAAATTATGCACCAAATGATAAAGGCATTGATAAAGAAATTAAATAATTCTCCCAACTTCGGTAGTCTGAAGTTGATCAAATGTGAAGATTCATTCATAAATATTAGTGATGAGACTCTGAAACTGGGAATCAAAGAAGACAACAATGACTTCTTTGTTGCCAATACCTTTCTTCAGCAACTTAAATAGCATCTATACACATTGTGACAGTTTGGCTTCTGTGCCAACCTGGCACCTGTAAGAAGATATAGGTGGAGTCCAGCCTATCAATGAGGGTGCAGTCTGGTGATACCTCTTTGGAGATGTGGTCTTTTTATAAGAGAAAAATGAGAAGAACTGAGTCTTCTCTTGCCATTTGCCTTCCTGGTTGCCTGGGTTCTGATTTTCACATCAGGGGCGGGCAGCCCATGTGGCCTGCTGACCATGGGAACTTTCAGCATCCTGCCATGTTTTTACCAAACTTGAATCTACACAACTTTGAACTCACTGGCCTGTGATCACCCGATTTCCAGCTTCAGCTAACTACATCATCCCCTGGTGGATGTGTGTCCGAAGGCCTCCAGCTAGCATCTGACTCATGGACAAGAGTTGGATTGAGCAGGGGGGTTTCCTTGATATAAAATTATTTGGGGGCTCTAAGGGGTTTTCATATATATATATATATATATATATATATATATATATATATATATATATATATATATATATATATATATAAAGTGTCATTGTTTGCTTTTTCCTTTCTTTAGAAAACTAACCCTAGCACACATATGACCATTACCAGATGTAATACCCGGGCATCAAATGGACTACATCGATGGGAAGACCAGGAGTCCTGGTGGTTTGGTGGCTTATGCATTGGGCTAATCTCAATGTGTAGGAGCCCTGCTGGTGTAGTGGTTATGCATTGGGCTGCTAAACCCAATGTCAGCGGTTCAAAACCACCAGCAAGTCTCTTTGGGAGAAAACTGGGATTTTGACTGTGATAAAACATTACAGTCTCAGCAAGATACAGGGCACTTAAAGGTCAGTGTGAGTTGATGTGAACTCAATGGCAGTTTTTGGTTTTGACTTTGAATCACAATGTGATAAGGATGCTATAAATGAGGCATTTTAAGTTATAGAATAACACAAGGATAAAGGGAATATGAAAAATATTGGAGAAAGGAGGAGTCATTGGTATCCAAACTCCACTCTTCTTCAAACCCATCCCCTACGGTATTCTGGGAGTGGATACAGTTGGCCAGCATATAAAGACTCTCATAAACAATGATTTGCGTCCATTCGGTTTCTGTCAACACAATGAATTTCAGGAGAAGTCAAAAGTGTAAACGTTAAGTATAGATGTTAGGATGCCTTCTCTATAAATATATCATATACTGAAACAGACCTGTTTTCTGATCAGCTTTCACATAGGAAGCAATTGTTGATCCACAAAGGTCCATTGTTACTAAAGTTGTTAAATAAATAAATCGATTTTACTTATTTGAAGCTGAGTTTTCTAGAGAAGCAAAACCAGTTACATATATATATATATATATACAAAAAATAGTTTTATAACAAGAAAGAAATCAAGGAAGTACTCTAGTTCCGTCCAACTCAAGTTCACAGGTCAGATGCTGGGGAGCCTTCTGACTCACATTGCTCTGAACACGATGCTGCCACGGAAGAAACAAGAAGATGACGCTGGGAAATGGCAGGCCGGTGGATACAGAGTTGTGTGGATGCAATGTCGGCAAGCACTCACTGACAGTTTCCAGAGTCAGCCTGACACATGGACGGCTGGCCCCTAGCCAAATGCAGAAGCCAGCCAAGAAGGAAGAGGAAGAGGGGCAAGAGAGAAAGAGGCAAGTTCTCCATCGTGCCTTTCTTACAAAATGGCCACACCACCAAGAAGGTATCATCAGGCTGAAATTGGATTGATTGCTTGTGCTCCATCCCAACACTCATACAAATAGTTATTATGGAGCTAAGTATGACACTTTAATAGACAGATAACCTCTCAAAACCTCTCCAAATAAGTAAATACTTACTACCATGGGTTCAGTTGTTTGGGTTATGATATTGATATCGAGCCACATGTTCAAAGATACTATTCCTGTGTTCAGTCCCCACACACTCATATTTAAGATGCTCTTTTACTTGGTTTCTTATCATAATATTTGCTCTGCAAGAAAATGTGTATAAAGAAGAATTAAGAGGAAAACTTGCTCTCTTTTCTCATCCTCCAAGTCAATAGAAACATTAGCAAAAGATAAAAATAATTCCATTTAATTGTGCTAGTTTTAATTTAACAGCAGGTCCCCTTATGTATTTTGCTCATTTATCCCTTTGTTTTCTTCCATTTTTTACTTGAGCTACTTAAAGAAGGGAGTGTTAAGAATTGTACAAGCCCCCAATAAAATGATTTTTTAAAAATGAAGGGAGTGTTCTTACTCATCTCTGTTTTCTCAGTACTGAGAATATTTAGGAGAAAAATGCTTAACAAATATCATGGATGAGTCTAGGTGAATGTGGACTATCTGAAGCACATGTTCAGTCCTGCTGCACAGTTTTAATGCTGTAAACCTTTAAGTTGAAAGTGGATTGAATAATCGTCTCATGGAGCTGCTGAGGGTGTTAAACTACCAAATGTAAAGAAGTTAGCAGCTGACCATTTAATGACTGTGCCATCAGGACTATGTCAAACTCACTGCCACAGAGTTGACAGTCGCTCATGGTGAGCCTACGGCACAGTGTAACACTGTCCTTGTGGTATCTGACAGCTTTACAAATCTGAACAGGACTGGAAAACCTCATCTTTCTCCAATAGAGCAGCTGGTGGTTTCAAACTGCTGACCCTGCAATTACCAATCATAAACCACTACACCACCAGGGCTCCTATAAAACCTAAAATAATTATAAAAACAATAATAATATCAGTAAAATAAGTATTTATTTCACAAATAATTTTAATATGTTATTCTATTATTATGAAAGGTATTGTTCTTTTATTATGAGAGGGGTTTTAATACCAAAATTCCTTGATCCTAGGGTTTAAGATCATTATAAGAATGCATTTGGGGTGTAGAGTTGTAAAGGCAAAAATCATGAGTAACTGGAAGAGGGAATAAGGAAAATGTGGTGCACAGACATGTATGAAAAATAATACATCTATTAATTAGGAATGACTAGATGTATGTCTGGCAAAATAGTTATTAAAAGCAGCGCTGAGAGGAAAACTAAAAGGCACAAGATTTATAACTCAATACCATATGGGAAAATTCAAAATGCAAACAAGTACATCTACATATTGCACAAAGTTTCATGAATATTTAAGATATATATCAAGCAAAGTAGACTGGGTTCCACTTGCATAAGGAGAAAGAGGGTAAAGATGTAGAATGAAGGGGGAAAAGAGCAAGAGCTGGCTTTGCAGACACTTATGTAGCATCAAATCCCTTCGCATGTTTCAAAATTGTACATTTTTATCTATGAGAAAGTGTAACCACTTAAATAGACAATTTAAAAACAATATGACTTATGGTAGGTATTTAAAATAATTGTAGGTCTGAGAGAATTAAATTTAAAAATAAATTTGTTTTTAACATTTTAAAATTTGCCCAAAGTCTTACCATCATTGCTTTCAAAGCACATTCTTGGGGTACTCCTTGCAAAATAGTTTTGTTTGTACTTTCGGCAATCCTTGGTACTTTCTACATCCTCCAAAAGCCCCATAATTCAAATGAATCAATTTTTCTCCAGTTTTCCCTATTCAATGTCCACTTTCCACAACCATACAAGGTGGCTGAATATACCATGGCTTCGGTCAGACACACCTTAGAACTTAAAGTAACACCCTTGCTATTCAACACTTCAAAGATTTACCCAACACAATACATTATTTTATTTATTGGCAGATGCTTCTGTGAGCATTGATTATAGATCCAAGCAAGATGAAATTCTTGATGATTCCAATCTTTTCTCCATTTGTTGTGATGTTACCTATTGTGAGAATTGTTGTTGTTTGCATTGAAATATATACTGAAGGCTGCAAACTTGATCTTCATCACCAAGTGCTTTAAGTCTTCCTCATTTTCAGCAGGCAAGGCTGTGTAATCTGCATGTTACATATTGGTCCTAAGACTTCCTCTACGCATGGTACTACATTCTGTTTCAAAAATTCAATTTCTCTGATTATTTTCTCAGGTCAACGATTGATCAAGTGAGAATTTCAATGATAGATAGATAATTTTTTTCCAGAAAATCTGAGATTTGTCAGTGGAATTTGGTTAGAAATTAAGAGCTAATGGAATTTTTTCCTGAACTTTTTGAAACTGTTTTTTGGTAATTACTTTCCTAGGAGACCTAGATATAAAATGCAATTTTCATCATTTAAAGAATTTTATTTATATGTCTCCTTCAATATGTTATAATTTTAAAACCTTAAGATTGATGTCACTATGAGTCGCATTGACTCGATAGCAGTAAGGAATTTATATTTACTTCATCATATTACAAAATCCAGGATCTAACATATTATATTTTAAATATACTCAGTTTTTTATTCTCCTCAGAATCAGAAGGGAGAGCAAGGAACAGAGTGACGAACTTCCCAAACCCAGAGGAAGGAAGTAAAGATGAGTACAGGAGGCTGGTTTCTCGAGTGGGGGGCCTCTAGGCACTTAATTATGGAAGTCCGGCTTGGTGACTCTTGGAAGTGGAGCTGAGTGAATTTAGGCTAAGTCTCACTGACTTGCTGCCTCGGGTTATTTAATTAAGGGAACTGGGTTTGTTGACCTATGGAGCTTTGGCTGGATACCTTGGGGTTGAGCCTTATAACAGAGTAGTGAGCCCTTTGGGCTTGTTAGCACTTGACTGAACTTTGTAAGGTGCCCTGATCAACCACTCAAACTTGTGCATTTCTGCTGGCATTACAACTTTTTAACTTCTTTAACAGGCCCTTTAATTATATTGAATTACATTTATATATAGTTAATAAATTGATTATATTTTTTCTGTGAGTTCTCCATATAGCTTTCATGAGTATTAAAACTGATATATCAATTGTAGAACACTAATTAAGTCTTCAGAGGCACAGTAGTGAATTTGAACATACCAGTGATCATGAGGATAATTCAGGACCAGGCAACATATCATAACGTCAACATGAGTGGAACTGACAGCTATCAATCTATCATGAATATGAACAAGTTCAAAGGAGCTTATTAACTAAGATGGACAAGGAAGAAAGCTCTGGAACATTAGTTCCCAAAATTAGTAGATCTGTCACAATGATTGAATTTTCCCAATGGTCATGGGCCTGGTGTAAGACCTGGCAGCATTTCATTGCCTTTTCCATAGCCCACCAGGAAAGACTGACTGAACAATACCTAAGAGTAAGTGTAGACTGGAATTACATAATTTTTATGCCAATGTTTTTCAACCATTATCTTTAGAATGTCAGTATTTCAAATTACAAATATATGAATCAAGGAAACAAAATAAATAAATCTGATTATCTTAATTTTTAGCAATTGAAATAAAAATCAGACACAACTTAACTTTGGAATGGAATCGGATCATGGGATTTTTTTTATCACTTGCTTTATTGGCCCTGCTTCCTTATAATATAGGAATGAAAAGAAAGTTATGGAAGAATGAATGCTTGGAAAGTATAATAAAAGAAAATAAAGTTGTTTCTATTTAGCATAGTTACATATTTGTGTCCAAAGTGATAGTGCTTTGAATCTCTTATATACATATAAAACCTAAATAATGCATCATGAAGACCAGAGAAGAAATACTTCATTTTAACTGTGTTGTTGGTGAAGAATGTAGAAAGTCCCAGGCATTGTCAAGCAAATCTGTTTTGCAAGCAGCCCCACCAGCAGTCTCCTTACAAGCAAGTGGAGTAAGAGTTCCCCTGGCCTACTGTGGACATGTCAGGGGAGGGAACAGTTCCTGGAGAAAGCCTCATGATTGGTAACACACACCATCAGCACACAGAACAAGGGAAGATTCTCCAAGAGCGGGGTTGACACGCGGGCTGCGGCATAATAACGATTGTGAGGAGGTGCAGGTCCGGGCAGTGGCTTGCTTTCTTTTGGTAGAGGGGCGGTATAGAGCCAGCTATGTGACGCCTAACCACACTACGTTTGCCTTATGATAGTGTCAGTGACTATTAAAATATTTTAGTTATCAAAGAAACATTTTAAGTTTATCTTTTTAATTTGATATATTCTATCCTATATGATAATAATATATAGCTGAGCAAATGACTTTGGGGACTATGTCTGAAGTGTTCTGGCGACATAAAGGAGGAGACTCCAACCCTGGGCCAGTCTACGAGGCAACCTATGAGACCGCCTACCAGACACACTAGTATCCTATTCTGACACCAACTACTCCAATTCTCGCTCGGTTTGATCATTGAAACCACTGAGGAAACTGGCTCAGCCACATTGATTCAAAACCTAAGTAGGCCAGCAGCTCGCTAGACAAGTCATAGACACCCTCCTGCCGGAAGGACTTCATTTTCTTTGTTCCCCAGACTGAGGCGTCCATGGCTCTGTCTCATGGTCTTAATCTGTCTCAGGGTCTCAGTGCTGTAGTTTCTGGTGCCTCTGGTGCCTCTGCTGCTCCGGCCACTCATTTCTCTTCCTTCTTGATGATTGCGGGATTTTCTGTTCCCATTTCTATGATGATCATTTTTACCCACAAGAGTAGGAAAACTGACCCAGTCATGAGTTAAAGTTCTGTATGCCTTATTTGCATGATCCAGCTCAGTCACTTGGAGTTACAAAGATTAAGGATAAAAGATCCATACCAAGTAGTTTTAAGTCACTGAAATAAGCCTAGTATTATGAGCATTAAGGAAATAGGTGGTTGGTTTTTAAAATCTTTTTCTCTCCTAAATTGTGTTGTGTGGGGTAGGCGCCATACAGTCACTTCTGGCTCATTTAGCCTGAGAAAAAAATAGACTTCTTTAATGGCTACAACAATAACCTAAACGTAAGACTTTCTCTTTTACTGTCCTTCTACATTAATTAGTGTGATTTATTTTCCAGGAACTAGTGCCTCCTCAAAACATGTTCAAAATAAGTAAGATGAAATTTCCCCATCCTCTTTTCTAAAGAGCAGTCTTGTATTTCTTCTAAGACATATTCGTTCATATTTCTGAAAGACCATAACATATATATTCAGTACTCCTCAATAGCATTATCATTCAAATGCATCAATTTTTCTCAGAACTTCCTTATGTATTGTCCAAGTTTCATAAATATATAATACCACTGAAAATATTATGACTTATATCAGGCACACCTTACTCTTCAAACTAATATCTTTGCTCCTTAGAACTTTAAAGAAGCCCTTTGCGGATTTGTCTAATGCACTAAAACCTACTCCCACCGAGTGGATGCTGACTCATAGCAACCCTATCGGCCAAAGTAGAACTGCCCCCCGGTGAGTTCCAAGACTGTAACTCTTTATGGGAATAGAAGCCCATTCTTTCCCCCAAGGAGAAGCTGGTGGTTTTGAATTACTTATCTTGCAGTTAGCAGCCAACACATAACCACTATACCACCAAGCCTTATACAATATGTTGTCTAATTGGCCGCTTCCATATATACTTAGTGTGGATCTAAATAAACTGAAATCTGTAACAACATCCAGCCTTACTCCATTCCTTGGCCCAGTAGATTTGCTATTTTTTGTTTTGTTTTGTTTTATGCTCAGTTAGAATGTATACTGAGGACTGAAGCCTTTGATCTTCATCGATAAGTTCTTCAAGACATCTACTTTTTCAGCAAACAAGGTAGTGCCATCTGTGTATTGTGTATTGTTGTTCATGATACTTCCTACAAGCCTGAGACCATGTTCTTCTTCAGCTAAGCCAGGTGCTCATATTTTTAGCTCAGTATGCAGATCGAATAATTATGATGAAAAGATACAGCTTTGACACACACACCTCCTGAATTCATACCATGCAGTAAGCTCGTGTTCTGCCTTTTGTTCTGCCTGCCTTTTGATATATGTACATACTCTGAACACAACTGAATATCCCAGAATTCTCATTTGTTCTCAATGTTATCCATAGTATGGTAAGATCCACGCAGTTAAATGCTATTGTTAGTCAATAAAACACAACGAAGCATCGTTCCATTAGACTCTTATTTCAGCCATGATCGACCTAATATCAATATTGATAACCTCCTTTCAATGTCTTCTTCTGAATGAGCTTGGATTTCTGGCAGCTCTCTGTTGATGTATTATTACAATGATTTTTGCAATAGTATCAGCAAATTTTATGGCTTATGATATTAACAACAATGTATAGTATTTTTGCATTCCCTTGGGTCGCTTTTCACTGGTCACAAATATATATTTGTTCCAGTGAGTTGGCCGGGGAGCTGTCTTCCAAATTTCTTGGCACACATGAGTTAGCGTTTGTATTGTTACATTGATGTGTTGACGCATTTCTCACGGCGTTCTGGCACCATTCGTTCTTTTGCACCAATGCCTCAGGGAGCTTGGACTTCTTCCCTCCCTGCCAACTCTTCTTGATCATGCTGCCTCTTGAAGTGATTGAAAGTCAACCAATTCTTTTTGGTACAATATTCCTTCTGTCTTCTATATTATCACCTGTATCGTCAAAATTTTGCCCATATAGACCTTCAATATTTTAGCTTGATCCTTGGTGTTTTTCTCTTTAATGCTTTCAGCTTAAACATTGCCCTTATTCCCTTTTGGTTTTCCAACCCCATTGATTTGCATAGTTCATAAACGTAGTTTACACCATCTTCTAGAGGTTCTCTGACAATTTCTCTTCAGCTCTTTTGCTTCAGCATTACATCCATTGGCTTTAGCTACTCTACTCTCCATAGTCAATTTCAGACCATTCTCTGGCATTTATTTCAGTCTTTCCTTTCCCTCCCCTGATTTTTAAATGACAGCTTGCTTTCTTTTGTATGATGTTCTTGCTGTCAAACCACAATAACTCTGATCCCTCCTAAATATTATTATAATGATTATCCATGATTTTTTGCATTGACCTGATAACATTTTTCTTAGTGTATTATCAATTATATTATAATATTAAAAGTAAGTGATTAATATAATTTTCAAACTACATTATTAAAAATGAATATTCTGTTGCATTTAATTTTAAATATTATCTGTGTTAGTCTGGGTAGACTAGAGAAACAAATCCATAGAAACTCATGTCGATAAGAGGTTTATATACAAAAGAAATTGAATATTGAGAAAATATCCCAGCCTAGTCCAGATCAAGTCCATAAGTCCAGTATTAGCCCTGGGTCCAATATCAATTTGTAGAGTCCTCTTCAGACTCACAAAACACATGCAATGACAAGAGGAACATAGGCCAGTGGGTGGGAAGTCTTATGAATCCACTGGTATTGTAAGCATCTCAGCAGTGGCAGGGGTCCACATGGCTTCTCCAGCACTCAGGGCTGCATCAGGGTAGGTCCATGTGGCTTCTCCTGCATCCACGGCATGGAGTCTATCAGTGTAGTGCCATGTGTCTTGTCAGTATAGTGTCTCCAGGGGAGTGAGTAGAGAGTCTCTCCCACCTCCAGAAAGGCAATACCAAAGTTTTCCTAGAATTCTCAGAGGGAGGTCATTGCCCACAGAGGCCTCATTGGCTGTGACCTGATTGACAGACTAGACTCCATTCCTTCACTCTTAATTCTCTCAAGTCCCGAATGACTCCAGATTAAGTAGCTACCATATTATCTAAGCAATCACATTGACTTGGATTAATTTATCTCCTCTTTATACATCAATTGTCCCTCGACTCCCCAGTTTATGATCAAGGTCAATTTAAAATCTTTGGGGTGGCTATTGTAGTTAGATGTCATTGACTGTTTTCCGACTCCTGTGACCATTTGTACAACAGAGCGAAACACCATCAGTCTTGGGTCATATTTTTGAGCCCATTTTTGTGGCTGTTCTGTCAATGCATCTCCTATAGTTTTTTTTTAACCTCTTGATGGTTATTCTACCAAACATGATGTGTCTTTCTAGTGATTTTCCTTTTTCATGATGTTCAAAGTGAGACCCTTGAGGTCTCACCATCCTTATTTCTGGAAAAAAATATCTGGATATATTTTTTCTAAGAAGGAAATTAATTACAGAATCTAGAAATAAATATAAAGAACCCAGGTAGTGTTCTAGTTACACGTTGCAAGGTCAGCAGTTCAAAGCCACCCACTGATCTGTAGGAGAAGGTTGAGTTTTCAACTCTCATAAGAAGTTATGGTCTCAAACACAAAGAGGTAGTTTTACTCTGTCCTGTAGGGTCATATGAGTCAGAATAGACTTGATTGTAGTGAAAGATTGATTTGCTTGTGTTTTTGGTTGTTGAGTAAGTTAGTTTATTGTGCCAACCTGGCCGATAAACACATGTGGGGTTAATTGAAGGGCGGAGGGATAAATGGCTCAGTGATCCTAGCCTTTGCAGTTCTTGGGCCTCTTGCTTTGTGATTGTCGCACCAGGATGAAGCTACCTTAGCAGTTCCCTGCTTCAGCTGGCAAGGCTGACTTCCTGCAAGACATCGCCAAGGAGAAGCCACATGGACCTACCCCAATTCAGCCTTGGGTGCTGGAGCAGCTGTGTGGAGAGACCCCAGCCAGTGCTGAGATGCTTACACATTCACTGACTCAGCTTTCCTCCTGCAGTCAGCATTGGGTCTGTTTTGTGAGTGGAGGAGGACTTTCTGGATTGGTGTTGGACATATGGGTTAATGAGTTAATGTTGGACTTGTGGGCTTGGGGAGCAGTGGGTTGGGATGTTTTCTTGATGTGCATTTAACCTTTATAAAGAATTCTCTCTTATACATGAGTTTCTGTGGATTTGTTTCTCTGAAGTACCCAGACTAATACACTTGTGTTACAATATATAATATTTCTATGGGCAAATTATTGAATGATGCAGAAAGCATCAATAGCAAATGGAAAGAATACACAGTCCCTGTTTTAGACACAATTAAACAACATTCACTCATTCCATGTGGTAGCATGTGATAAAGCACCAGTGTACTTCAGGAAGAAGTGTAAGCTGCACTGAAAGTATAAAGATACAACAAGGTGAAAGAAGATGCAAAATAAAACAAGGCTTTGGGAGTTGAGGAAAAGCATTTATGATGGTATTGCTTGTTATTTCCTTGAAGGAGCCTTTGCGGCCCAATGACTAAGGCAACCAACCGGTGGCTAGCCTAAAAGTGGATTGTTTGACCCACGCGCCACTCCTTGTGAGAAGGACGCTTACAGAGAGATGTAGAACCTTGCAAACTTTCGGGGGAGTTGGAATCAACTCCATTAATTGCAGTGGGTTAGGTTTTGTGGTATCAGCTTGCACTGCAATACAAGCTACATGAAGGCAAAGGCACATTTTATTTTTGTTTATTGCTATATTCTCAGTATCTATGACATTATATTTGGCATGTAGCTGCAGCTTATCATAAGTATTCTAGGTGAACTAGTGATTGAGTAAAAATTTGTATAAATTTGATGTTAAAAAATCTGGACATTTTATGTCTACATTAAAATTAAACAATAGCCTCTGGCACAAAACTTTATAATTTCATTCCATTTCTGCCTGTATTAATTTGTTTTTTCTTAATAATTTTTTAATTCTGGCTAATTAATGAGTTCATTTTGTTTATAATGGTAAAATCATTAAATTTTTCAACTTGTAGAGAATTAGAGATGAATTTTGTTTTATATGAACAAAATGTACCAATAGCTTATTTGTGATTTCAACAGTTTTGCACTTAATAAGATGGCAAGCCATAAACATTGCTGATTTGTTTTCATTATTTCTTAATGTCAGTCACATATTTTCTTTCAAGCAATTAGTGACAGAGAAGGGGAAAAATAGAAGAAAAAGCAAAGTTTTATAATTTTAGGATATTTTTAAACTATTATGCTAAAACTATAAATTTATTCTAATCCTAAATCAGAGTACCGTGATGATTTTTATTAAATAACATGAAGTGGTCACACACATGTGCATATATATTTATACATGTATGAGATTACATACATAAGTAGAAAAACAAAAACAAACCATCCTTGCTGCTCTTGAGTCAATGCTGACCCAGAAGGACCTCTGTGGGTCCTAAGCCTGTAGATGTTGTCTATGGGAGTAGAAAGCTCAGTCTTTCTCCCAAAAGTAGAAAAATAGATGTATTAAATTTGAGAGTCTTGATTTTATTTTTAGTTTGCTTACGCATTTGAAGGGATTTGAGAGTTTTTTTGATTAATCATTTATCTAAAACTGGCTACTCAGTATGTATTTCTGCATCTGAATATATAGCTTCATTTTCTCCCTTTGTTTATGCATAACTCAATTTCTCTATTTTAAGATAAATGTTTAGAGCTGTTTTATTTGTGCCATATAGTTGTGATACACATGTATATATTCACATATAAAACATGTCTGTAACATTATTGACAGTTTTTTTAACAACATTATTGACAGTTTTAACAATGTGACAATCACATTATTTTCACCTGCTTCTTCTGTTTCTATTGACTTAGCATCCCTTCCCTCTAGGGTAAAGGTTGACCATATAGGTGATTGTTAATGGACCATATTGTTTAATGGTGATACTGTTTATTTTATAAGTCAATAGTCATATTTTTCACTCTATCAGGTTTGAAGTAAGGCACAGTTAAATGATAGTCAAGCTACAAAGTAAGGAATTGTGATCACAGTAATTATGTCCCAAAATATGTTTAAAAACCTACTGTTTAATAAAAGTGCAAAACTATAGGTGCTCCTGTCATCTTACTACCAGCTATATTTTAATTAAACCTACTTAATTTATTCATTTCAAAAAATTACAAGTATCCCTGCTTTCTGAAAGTTCTCTTCATATCATTTTGCTTATGTGGAAGATTCATATTACTACCTCTTTTGGTTAGCAGAAGAAATCAAATAAGGTATTTTTTCTTTCAATAAAAAGCTCAAAAACCAAAACAAGTATTAAATATTAATTTTCTATAATTATTAAATAGGTAGTGTTCAAAAATGGCATTGTCAAACTCCCCTGTAAACCATATTCAGTCTGTGCCTGGAGCCTATGCAGCTTTGAACAGCGTCTGTCAGTGCAACTCAATTTCTTTATGTGGTGTTGCGTATGATTTGGTAGGTTATTTTTTACATCTGGGGGTGTTCAAAAACAATTTCCCTGCATGAATTAGTGTTAGTTGCTTCTCTTTGGGCCATTTTCACTTACAGAAGTTGTCATGGCAATGCTGTACTTTCAGATAGCAGGGGAAGCCTGTAACCTTAAGGAATTTTTAACAGTTGGGTCATAATTGAAAACACTCATAAGTCAACTTCATTTTACTGGCAACATATTTTGAATTCAGTGTATTTATGCTTCATTCTTCATCCAAAGAGTACTAGATGATAAAGTATCTTGTTAGAATGCTAGGAATGGGAGTTTATTTTTGTGTTGTTTTCCCTAATGGTAAACGGAATTCTCTTAACAGTCCACTCTGCAGTGACCCCGATCTATTTCTCAGTTCTCATTGATGGGCATCATAGCCCCAAAGCGTCATAGCAGTAGCCCTGGAAGCACTCTGACACCAACCTTGGGGAGTCATCCAGGAATGACAGCACCCATGGGGGGACGAATGGGGAAACTAAAAGCGAGTAAACAGATGTCAAGCACTCCTGATCCCTCTTACCAACAGCTGTCAGTCACAGCATAAGCACAAGCCTCCCCCGAGAACAAAGACTCGCCCTCTCTGGGCCTTGTCATCCTCAGGGAGGACTCACAGCAGGCTGGAGGGCAGCCTCACTACTGGAGAAAACCAGGCTTGGGGGACACCTAGCAATATGAATGGCATTAAACAACGTAACAAAAATAGCTGGTCAATCTCTTCACTGGATAGTTGTTTGGCACACATGACTCCAGTGGATAGGAGAACAATGGTGATCTCAAGAGAATTACCTTCCAGCTTGTAGCAGACTCCCAGTTTAGTCTAAAGCCTGTGCCCTTTGCTTTGCATTGTCAAAAACATCAGAGTTGGTTGCTGTCTTCTGCTGACTGAGACATGCCTTGTTTTGCTTCCTTTTCACAAATAGGATTACAGTGCTATTTGTTTCCTTACTTAAGGCTTGCTTTTTGTTATTGTTGTTCTTGCTTTATCCTCAAATGTTTGATTGACAATACCCTGGGAGATGTCAGTTTCTGTGGCAATCATGTATCAACAGAGTTGTGAAGACTCCCAGGTGTCCACATAGCTGTCAATATACCAGAAAGATGTGTAGCTCCCTTGTCCACCACTTTAACACCAAGTGATGTCCTTTTGATGAACAGAGAAGAGAGAAGACATGAAGTGGTGTAAGAGAAAGTGGGAAGAAAGTTAAGTGTATTAACAGCTTCCATCTGAAACCAGTATGTGTGGAATGTCAATTTAATAATAGAATTGACAGCTCTTCTCTGGTGTCCCTCTGCCACAATAGTTTCTTTGATAATTTATAAAATAGGCTCTTTGTAGATGGTAGTGAGTGGCACGCATACATTTGTGAATGCCCTACATAACTAACATTCTCCCGTATGCCTCAGTTCTAGGATCTGCCCCCAAATTTTTTTCAAACTAACCCCAAGGACTGGTGCATGAAGACCCAGTGAACTCACTCTGCCCCCAGTACCCTACGCAATGTTGGAAATCAACCCTCGTCCTGTCAGAAGGCAGAAGCCACAACTAGCTTAGAAAATACTCATATCAAATTCATCTAATCACTTATTAAATTAGTGATGAAATTAGTAGAAATGAACTGCATCATTTCAGGATATATTTGGCCTTAAAACGGATATATGGGCCATTTGAATGAGTGGAACTTATCAACATTGTAGAAACCCAGGATTAAATGAAGATGAAAAAGAGAGCAAGAAATAGCCCTCACTATAGAAAATAAAGACTGGTGCAGAGAGTCTCAGAACTACTCATTTCCAGATTCTTGGACTTAGATCTATTTTATTGTTTGTCTTTTGCAATTATAATACAAATAGTTAGGGAATCAAACTGAAAAGGACAAGAAAATGCACAAAATGCCTTCCCAAAATTCCAAAATGGAATTTCTTCTCAAAGATCAGCCATGAACTTTACTTCTTGGGAAATTATTTCCTTTTATTTCCTTTAGGTAATGTCATCATAAAGCTTCATTCATCAATGAGCAAATTAACAAAGCAATTGATTTAAAATGGCAAGCATGCAAAATTTATAAATTATTGTTCTCATATGCAATTGCTTTGAACAGACCAATGAGTTTTTCACTGCACTAAAACTGAAAATTGTATAACTAGAATCCATCCACATCCCTTTTTTAGAACAAATGTTTAGTGGTTCATTGATTTTTTTCAATGATCATGACACTTTCCATAAAAGAATAACTAGGTTACAGCAAATTAAGTTATTATAACATACATGAATTTTATTTGCAGATAATGGATACAAATGAGAAAATATAGTAGTTTATATTAGAAGTAATTTTTTCTATTGTAATATTTATTCATTTTATTCAGTAATATTGAACATTTTACTATGCATACACCTCATTTTAATTGTGATTGAAATAAAAAGGAATTCAAAGTAATTATATGATGCATTTATAAAGTTCTAAAACCATGATGAAACTTAAACTCCATTATTTTACATTTCAAAATTTGAAAAACTCAAGTTATAAAGTTAATGGATTGCTTAATTTGGGTACAAAAATCTCAATACACAACAGGTTGGTGAGAAATTGTCAAATCATTAAAGTCTTGCATTACTAATGTCGTCTTATACTGTGTGTTTTAAAGTACATTGTTGTTGCCAGGTGTCTTCGAGTCAGTTCTTACCTGTGCACAACAGAATGAAACGCTGCACGGTCCTGCTCCATTCTCCCCCTCCTTCCTAGGCTCCAGTCGATTCTAGCTACCATGAGTCAACCCCTCTTCCTCTGTTTCACGTCCTCTCCATTTCACCGACATGGTGTTCTTCTCCAGGGACTGGCCTCCCCCACCCTGGCAACATGTACAGAAAAAATGGGACAAAGTCTCACCATCTTTGCCTTTCAGCAGCACTCTGGCCACACTTCTTCCAAGACATATTTGTCTGTTTTTCTAACAGACTGTCTTTCAGTATTCTTCTCCAATACCACAATTCAAAGATATCCACTATTCAATGTCCAAATTTCACACCCTGAGGAGGAAATTGAATACACCATGGCTGTTCTCAAAAGTCATACCATTATTTTCCACTTAAGGGTACTCATGGGGAATCTGTACTATTCAGTATTTCCTGAAGTGGGCAAAACTATACCCTGTGGGATCTTTATGACACAGGGGGACTGAAAAAACAGAGATCTCTACTTTGTCCTAGATTATGGGCTATAGTACACATGTGTTTAATTGCTTGGGAGATGCTCAGTAATTTTTTTTAATGAGGCAGAAAACCAAGTAAGTTTGGGGACCCATGTTGTACATAGACCAACAGGCAGTCATTCAAACAGAATGAGGTATACTACACAGTGTAAAATCAAGAAAGTTGTCCATCAGTGCTGTTTTTTTTTTCTCCATTTCACTGCCATCATGTTAATTCCAATTAACAGTGAGCCTGTAACATTGAGCTTGTGGGCTTCCAACTCTGTAGACCTTTAAAGGTATAGAAAGTGTCCTCTCTCTTGAATAGCAGCTGGTGGTCTCAAACTGCTGATCTTGCAGTTAGCAATCCAATGAGCCAGGGCACTTCATTTTCACCATTCTTACTCAATAATTCCAGAAGTTCAACTGTTAGAAGAAGAATGTAACATCTGGACTGAGGGAACACTCATTAACAATCTGTGGTATGTAGATGACACAACCTTGCTTGCTATAAGCAAGGAATATGTGAAACACTTGTTGATGAAGATAAAAAATTACAGTCATCATTATGTATTACAACTCAGTATAAAGAAAATGAAAATCTTCACTACTAGAACAATAGGAAACATTCTGATTGATGTTGTCAAGTATTTTTTTTTACTTGAATCCACAATCAATGATCATGGAAGGAGCAGTCAATATGTCAAAGAACAGATTGCATTGGGAAAATCTGCTACCCAAAAGTTCTCTAAATTTCTAAAGGACAACGATGTCAATAAAACTGCAGTCCCAGGTGAGACTGACCTATTGTACTTCTAATGACTTCTTATATAGGCATGTGGAAACTGGAAAGTGGAGAGGATTGGATGCTTTAAATTATATTTTGGCAAAAAGAAATTAAGTATCGAAAATGCCACAGACTGTCCGAAATACAAACACATCTGTCTTGGGGAAAGCAGAGCCAGTGTGTTCCTTAGAACAGAGGATAATTGGACTTCCTCTCACATGCCTTAGACTAGTTATCAGGTGAGAACAGTTCCTACCAAAGAGCACCATGCTTAACCAAAAAGAAGTCCAGGGCAAAAGAGGGATTTCTGAGCCAGACAGATTGACACAGGGAGGTGCATCAGTTAGGAGGGTGGCACAAAGCCTGACAGTGTGTCCTTTTGTTGTACAGAAAACTGACTCAATGGAACCTAGCAGCAATGTGTTTGTCATGGGCATTTTTAGCAGTAATAGTCTGAATATACGTGGATAACATAACTTAAATGCTTATAGATAAACAATGGATTTATATCTGCCTTTACTTATATCTAAATGCACACCTGAATCTATATTATATGTAGCTGATGTATATGAGAGGCTATAAAGCAACACCTGGCAATTTAGTTCTAAAAATTAACCAATGATAACTATGGATCACAACAGAATATTGTTTGATATAGTGCTAGAAGATGAGTCCCTACCCTGAAAGGGACACTACCAAGAAAGTGGCTGTCACAGTCGGCTGCAGTAAAGCGACAATGATGAAAATAGCACAGGGCCAGGCAGCATTTTGTTTGGTTGCACATGGTCTCACCACGACTTAGATCTCTCTCCATAGGAATTAACAACAGTAGTCTGTTTATTATGTAACATTATGATATAATGGTTGCAAAAGATGGACCAAATTATGTAAGAAATTCAAACATAATTTCTCCAATATTTCAAAGTCAGTCCCATGTCATTACTTTTATTGCAAAATTAGCATTGTCATTGAGGAAAATGTTGAACCATCTTGAAGCACTTTAATGGATACTGTTCTGGTTTTTAAATATAAATGATTAAAAGTATACAAAATATATAAAATGTCTATTAAGTAGATTCGAATATGTGTACATTTTGTAATAATTGTATTTACTTTAAATGGAAACATTTTTAACATTGAAAATCAAGATCAATTGGTTGATAGAATTTTTGTGGGAAATTCATTAATAAAATTCTAAGACCTTTTCTGGAAGCAGGATGTTGGTTTATGGTATTGATAATATTAAAAAGCATATCCTGAAATCCGAGTTGAGTACCCTCTTCATTACTGCCAAATCTTGATATTTCTAGATAACATAACATAGGTTTCTGCATTTTTGAAAATGATCTCAGTTTGAGAATTTAAATTCGGATTATGCAACAGATTTTTTTGTTTGTAGCACTATAGGAAGATCGCTTGGTCCAAAGTTGCTTGCTGACCACATTGTAATTAAGCATTACAATCTGTGTTCATTGCTTTGCTCAATTAACTTCACTTAGTTTAAATATATAATGGAATTGGAAGTGATAGTTAGAATGTGTTTAAAATCTTGGAGTGTCATAAGCCGAGCTTACAAAATTCTAGTACATAAAAATGTACTTATCATTGTTGAATGATGATTACATCCTTCACACGCCTATTTGTCTATCAGACCAGAGTTTTAAGAGGAGCGGACAGAAATTGACTATAGTTGATTTAAACTAAAAAGTTATATACAGAGAGATGACAGATAGATAGATGACAGATAGATATAGACATAGATTTAGAGGTTAGCAACCCACCATCAATCAGTAGATTAGTGCCAACACCAAAGTCACTGCCACTGGCATCTGGCCTGTCACCTTGCCCACCACTCCAAGCTCATCCTCTGGAGCTAACACTGGGTCGTTTTAGAGAACTGGATGCAGTGTTGCTGTTGCTGTAGCTGCTTTCTCTAACACAGATCCCTCTCTGAGCCATCATCTAACAGGATTCTGACTGCTCTCTGAGTCACTTTATTAATTGATTCCATGTCAAATTCTAGGGAGGACCAAATCTGATTTTCAAAATCTAGAGAGCATGTTTGTATCTTCACTTATAAGGGGGTGCATTGTAAGGGGGTTATTTCTGGTGAGTTATTATCCCAAATATAAGAAGGCTTCAATAATTGGTGACTAGTAAATAACAAAGGTCCACTATTAGTATAAAACAAAAAGTGTAAAACTGTAGAATGAATATAATATTTTAAAAGAGCTAACCTCTTTAAGAAAAAATACATAACAATATTGGTATTGAATATAAAACCCAAATTCAAAGTGATTTTCAACATGAAGCATGATCCTAAATGATATACTCACAATATGTATTTAGGATCCAAAGACGTTTTCATTTTCGTTTGGTATTAGCAAGGAATGTATACCATTGTGTGGTACAAAATTGCCTTGAAAGAAATGCAATATCCAAAGCCTCTACTCTTCCTCTGAGCAATAGAAGTTACAATCTTTAGCAAACAAGTCTTTGGATTTTATTTTAAATACTTGTGAAACCATCCCACCATTCTTTTACACAGTTTATTTGTTGACTTTTCTGGTGATCTAAGTAAGTGTTCAAAACAAATTGTTTTTCCATTTAATAATTCATACACAATTTACTTTTTAATATTGACTGCAATCCCCACCAAAGAACAGAACTCTCACCATTTCCTTCTTGTTTTTTCTCACAGGCTATTAAAATATTACTTTGAAGGTTTTTTGTATTTTGCTTCACTTTGTAGAATTCTTTCAACATTCAGTCAGAATTTTTCTTGATGCTGCTACATTCAGTGAGGTGTGCATTTGATTCTGTTTAGGTTCAATATGGGTTGTAGACAACTCAGTGGTATGTTTCAGTAGTGTTGATACAATTCCTATATTAGTTTTAATTTCCTTGATTTAGAGCGCAAAGAGCCCTCATGGCACAGTGGATAAACTCATGATTGTCAATAAATAGGTCAAAAGTTCAAATCCACCAGCCGCTCTAGAGAAGAAAGATGTTTCAGTCTGTGTCTGTAAAGATGGCAACCTTACATACCCTGTGCACAGTTCTGCTCCATCCTATACAAGCATTATGATTCAGAATTAACTTGTAGCAAAGGGTTTATGTAAACCACAATTCCAGATAAATTTCATGATTAAAAAAAAAAAAAAAGAACAAACAAATCTGTCATTGAAGTAAAGCCAGAGTGCTTCTTATAGGCAAGGATGGCAACAGTTTGTCTTAAACAGTTTGACATATTGCCAGGAGAGACCAGTCCCTGGAGAACAGTGGTTCTCAACCTTCCTAATGAAGCAGCCTTTAACAGTTCCTCATGTAGTGGTGATCCCCCAACCATAACATTATTTTGTTGCTACTTCATTACTGTAATTTTGCTACTGTTATGAATTGGGTGACCCTGTGAAAGGGTCATTTGACCCCCAAAGGGGTCGCGACCCACAGGTTGAGAATCACTGTTGGAGACAGTCATACCGCTTGCTAACGTTGAGGAGCAGTGAAAAGAAGGAAGGTCCTCAAGATGATGCTTAGATTCAGTGGCTGTAACAATGGACTCAAGCAGAAAAACCATTCTCAGGATGGTGTGTAGAGCCTACTGTGTTTCACATTCTTGTGCACCGGGCTGTGCTGTATCTGAGAGCACATGTTGGAGGTATCCAACCGCAATGCTGTTTAGATTTCCCTTTCAAGAATCTCATTCTTTAGAGATCAGAATCCCCTAAATAGTCAATTCCAATATTCCTGATTAAGTCATTGGCATCCTAATTTGTAAATTACTTTATAAATTATTGTTGTTGTTGCTGCTGTTGTTGAGTGCCATCTAGTCAGCTCCTACTCATACTGACGGTACGCACAACAGAACAGAACCCTGTCTGCTGCTGCACCACCTCCCCATTGTTCTTATGTGTGAGCCCATTGTTGCAGTCACTAAGTGAAGTTAGTTTCAAGAGACACTTTCCCAAAATTGAGAGTACTTTTCAGTTTGAGGACTGCACGTTAAAAATGAATTTCTGAAATGTGAGAGGTGAGGCTAACAATGAGGTAACTGAATTCTTTTTAACTTGAGGTTATTGAGTCTGCCTTGATATTTCTAGTTTTAAAAGAAAAATATATTAAATGATAATGGTCTAAATCCATGGAAATTTCCAGGAGCAATTGGCTGTGCCATACATTTCATGCATTTCATGAGTGTGAGGAGTCAGTGTATAAAGGACATTAGTGTTATTACAATGGCCGGGAACAAACCCTTTTATGTGTGTGCGAAGTGCTGAGAATGTGGCATGTAGAATGCTTAAGTTCCCATCATCATAGCCTTGATACAGGATTGAAACGGATCACGAACTATATATTCCCAGTGAATGATGCTGCCAAGTCAAGCATATGTGGAGATAGAAAAGCTCCCGTAAATGTGATACACAACATTAAGTGTAAATGTAACCATGGCTTCCTATTTCACTGATGCTTTTCAATATTCTTCTCAAGTGTTACTCCAGTATCATGCATCAAAAATTCAGACAGAAAAGCTATATAATAGGTAAATCTTCTTTGTCAAAATCATCACACACAAAAAGGCACTTCCTTCCTGGATTATAAAAACAATAGTTTAGGATATTAGAGCAGATGGATTTGCCTTTCACACAGTGACCGACCACCCTTTCCCCTCACAGCGTCACAATATTCGCTTGTGAGATGATGATCTTTCACTGTGTCAAAGTCAAGGCTTATTTAAGGAAAGTCAGGCATCCAGTTTGATGGAATAAAAATATATAGTTACCTCAATGCTTTTTCACCAAATTGATACAATGGCTGCCCGAGCAAATCCGTTCACAGAGAGGAAGTGGTGTAAAATTTTCCCTGTAACTTAATATCCTTTGGGCCTTTACTTCATTATCGTCTATCTGTATTTGATGGAGCCAAGAAAGGCTTTCTGTTTTCAATGGGCTCACGATTAGATTCAACCAACTTTGGCAATCAAAGATAATCATCCTATCCCAAGTTCTATACCTTTTATTGTTTCTGCAATGTCCCTTTTGGCAATAAGGCAATGAGAGATTGGGTGGTGGACAACATTGGGGTGTATTTTGTGACTGTTATGGAGAAGAAACGTAGTGCACACTTACGTCATATGAGAACTGCAATCACACGTGACTGTACTTGCAATCATTTTTCCAATTCTGGTCAGCATTATTCACTGTGTCCTTCCTTTTTTATGTGTTTCATTTACTAAGAAGTTTAAAATGATCTGGATTTAGAAAAAGCCATTCAGATTGCAAAGAAGTCTGCAGAGTTCTCTGAATTGTTCTGTACAGCCAGAGTGTGGAAAATGATCTCCTAAGCCCTTGTCAGTTTTTATAACGGAGAGGTTACTTAGAGTATTATTTTATACTGAGGAGGTCTTTTGCCTTATTAAAAAAATAACATTTTATACTTAGAAGACCATTTGCTTTATTAAAACAAATCTTTTTCTCGTGAAAATGATGCTTTCAATATACATAGTATTCTGTATTGTGTATTTATTGAAAAAATTCACCATTTGTGTAGGAAGAAAGCAGTAGTAGTAATTCTATGTGTTCTGCGAAGTTAGGTAACACCAATAAGCTCTAGTCAGTAAGTTGTGCTTTCTCATTTATATTCTCCTACCCTGTCACAACCTGGTGTGGGGATCAAATATAATTGTGTCAAGTCTTTAAGCAATACATTGTAACACAAAGACCAGTTAATGGTAACATTTGATTCTCAAAGGTCCTTTATTATGTCCACTTTCAGTGAAGACACTATGAACTCACAGGTACACAGATACATGTTAACTTGATTAACCAGGTGATTCAAAGGAGAGTTCTAGAATTTTCATATTTCTGCCCTTCCCTCCAGTGCTTTCCCTTCATCCAGCATTCTTTTTAAAACTTCCAAATACTCTCTTGAGGGATAGCTCAGCTCCAGGATTGGGCCAGGTGTTAAATTCAGCCCTAGGCCGCATGCATTATATTCCAGAGACCCTTAGGTTTGACAAATTATAGCTTTCATTCCCCATTTCTCTGAAACAACTGTTTCAAAATAAAGTATCTCATAACAAATTACAACCTCATAGAGTAAGATTTGATCAAGAAAGTAAACTTGCCTTTCCAGTCTATTTCTGAACCATGAGGTAAAAGGGTGGAGTAGCTAATGTTGATTGTATCTTTTGACTTTTGCTCATTTTGGTTAATGTTTTAGACATTAAAACAATGCTGCTAAGGTTTTGGGGGGTAGAGAAAATATAACTGGGACTTGAATAAATTATCGCATAAATTCCATGTGTTTGGATTTACATAGCACCTTTGCCTTGAGAATGAGGGTACTTGCTCTATTTCTTACTATCCAACCCACCCAACAGAAGCATATAATACTTCCCACAGGGTCCCTAGGCCAGGGGGGCTCAGGAGAAATCCCTACTAGCCAGACAAGTTGGCCTTTATTTTTGGTATTGCTCTGGGCATCTCACATGACATTCCCAAATAAGGTATTGCACCACAAGCCTGCTATGATTGCTAGTAATGACTTAACTGCTAAGGAATTATAACAGTATGAATAACAGTGGTTTGCACTGTGAATGCCCTAGCTACTCTAAAAATGCCAGAGAAACAAATACAAAATGTGTCTCATCTGCCAGTTAGAAAAGAGTAAAATCAGAAGACTGCAGCTGCTGCTAATCTGTAAACATTGATTGTTCATTCAACAGCAGGAAGCAAAGCAAGTGTAAAATGAGTGAAGGCATGAGCAATTCTGATCTGTACACTGACGATTCCTTTCTGGGTGTAAGAAGACAATAACAATAATATTCAACTACAAGATATCTGGATGGGAACCATTTTTACCTGAAACTGGTTAAACACGAAATTCAAATACATTCTGTAATGATCACATTACTGCTCTCCTGGGGCGTATTGACTTTCCCACATTCTCTTAGCCAACTTGATTGATTAATGGACAAGGGTGGTACATTAGCTTTATGTTCTTCATTATGTTAATGTCATGTTTACTTCTAAAAAGGGATTTGAACCTGTTTTCAAAATTAAATATAATTCTCTTTAACTGTTTTAAAAACATCAAACTCTAATGAAAAGATTTGTATATTTAAAATCATGTGGGTTCAAAATTAGTTAAAAAGTCCAACCACACAAGGTACAGTAAATATTACTACAACATAGAAACATTTACAGTAATTGATTTATTTAATTATAGCCCTCTAGAATCATAACCTATAGTTGAAGAACAGCTTACATAACTTAGACTCTAGAATCATGATCCATAGTTAAAAATTATAGATTATTTTTAACCTCAGTAAACCATGACAACTATGTAAACTATGTCTTATGACAGCTAATTTAGCAGTCATTTAATTAACAGGAGGAGAAAAACTACTATATATATATATTTATATATATATATAATATTTCCAGTTTAGAGAATGAATTAACAATGTGTTCTTCTATAAAGATTCATTCTTCTGTAACTTAAAATTGATCATATCATCCAGTACAGGCCTCTTTCATGCTGGATCAAGTAACTTTTAGCTCATAATTATGAGTAAATTCAGTATGCCATTAATACAGGGCAAACAATATTGTTCTGCCAGCTATTTTTAAGCACATTTGGGCTCTAGAATAAAAATTTGGGGATACTTTACATTTTATCATAAGCATTTGTCACAGGCATTTATCTAATCCAGTTACTTTTTCCACATGAAATGACTCAATATCATTGAATGACTTAATTTTGTGGTTTCCTGGGATACCTTTCTGCATAAAATGATTTTTCATTTTACTTTGTACCTAAACTCGGGCAGCGTGTAATTTTGGTAAGCCAGATCAATAAAAACTATAAAGTGTCTAATAATAATATGTGTCTTTCATAATCTTTCACGATTGCAGTTACTTCTTCATATTTATTGGCAACTAGCCCACTAGATGGGTCATAGGCCTGTGGATTTACTTCTGCATCTGTTAAAACTGAGTTTACTCACTCTTCTTCTTCTATAGGTTTGAATATTCAGTTGTTCCCTCATGGGACAAGAAATAATTTACAATGTGGATTCTTGAATGATTGCCAGAAAGGAAAGGACTCTGAGAATTGTGATTTTCCAGGTTCCCATACCATGTGGTTAACCCAAGTACAAGCTGAAAGTTAGAGCTTGGCCTGACATGAACATAAAATTAAACATACAGATGACAATCATTAACTAACTGCATAGTTGTCTTCTAAGGCAGGGGTGGGAGGTTGTGTAAAACAATCTATGACATCCATTTTGGCCTTATTATCAGATAATTAATACTAATATTGACAATAAATATTTCAGAACATTGAAGTCATACAAAAGTTATATCACAAAACATATTTTTCAATTTTTTATATTAGTCACTGCATTTCCAAATTATTTGTTATTCTTTAAATTAGATCAGGGGTAGACTGTGATTCAATCAAGGCCCATGGTTTACTTAAAGATTTTTCAATAAAATAATCAAAAAATACTATAGGTTATGAACATTATATAATTCAAAAGTAAGCCCATACATGTTACTGCATTTGAGAAATTGGAGGAAATGTAGGAAGTACTCAATGATAGTTTCCTCTTGCTTACCTGCAAATTCCAAATACACATACATTTACATATATTCCTCACTTATTGACATTATTAGGTTCCCAAAGTCCATTTATTATGTGAGGTCAGCGTTATGAGAAAAAAAGAGGATGACCAAATTAGGATGAAACACCACCAGTGCCTAACTGCCAAACCACTGAGAATCATGGCTCAGGCAGATAAACATTTCACCTTAATAACGATAGCTAGCTGTGTTAGCCTGGGTTGACTAGAGAAACAAATTCACAGAGACTCATATGTGTATAGGAAAGAGCTTTATGTACAAGAGGAATTGAAAGCTGAGTAAAAGTCTCAACCCAGTCCAAATCAAATCCTTAAGTCTGATGTTAGCCCATACGTCTGATACCAATCTATAAAGTCCTCTTCAGACTCAAAAAACACATGCAATGATACCAATTGAAAGAAGATCACAGGCCAGTGGGTTGGAAGTTTCTGGATCTAGTGGTGTTGTGAGCACCTCAGCGCTGGCGGGGTCTCTATATGGCTTTCTGACTCGGGGCACTAGCACAGTTCCAGGCGTCTTGTCAGTAGAGTCTCCAAGGAAGTGAGCAGAGTCTCTCTCACCTCCAAGGAGGTAAAACCAGATTTCCCAGAATTCTCAGGAGAAAGCCAGGCCCACAGAGTGGCCTCATTGGCTATGATTTGAATGGTAGACGTGATTCCACCCCTGCACTCTTAATCCTCTCAAGTCCCAAATTGATACCAGATTATGTAACCACCACACTAGCATTGCACTCACCTAATACCCTGGAGTTTGTTGATGCCAAACATGTTGTAATATACTAAATCGTCAGGTATCAGACTTCTTTCCTATCATTGTAAATACAAAATGTTGGATAATGAAATTGCTGACCAGTGAGATACAGAGAAGAGGAAGGTGGTCTCAAGAAATGTGGTGGTCTAGAGGAATTTTGTTGTGTGTGAGGAAAGCTCTGAGTTTTCTGTAGGTGGAGAATGGCTGATCTTTGTTTATTATACATATGGAGACCCTTTAGACTTATACTATTGAATGAAATATATTTTAAAAAGTCACAAAGAAAATATTCTACCTTCTACTTTTTTAGAGTAGCAATTAGTGCCTTAAAAGCTCAAGAATAGCCACCTTAAATCACTTCTTGGTCTCTCTCAGCCAGAGGGAAAAGTAATGAGGAAAATTGGAAGACATGTAGAAATATTTTATCCATGTAATCATAGGTCATACAAAGAGCCATTTCCATGACACGGAGACCAGAACTAGATGGTTCCTAGCTAACACTACCGATTTCTCTGTAAAGGATCATATTAGAAGATCCTAGATAGAGCAGAGAAAAAATGTGGACTAGAACTCAAATAATAAAAAAGAACAGGTTTATGCGTCATATAGAGATTGATGGAAGCCCTGAGAATATTTTGCGTTGCTACACTTCCCACTCAGTGGTAGAAAAATCAACCCTGTGATAACAACAGGACAGCATTTACACAAGAACTAGTTACAGATGATTAGGAAGCAAGGAGGGCTGGAACTGGGAATCACAGAGTGGAAGTGGGATAAGTGATGGAAGAAGAGCAAAGGATGAGTTGAAACAAAATATGTACAAAATATGTACTAAGTGTAAAACTGATGATTTTCTCTGTAACTTATAGCCAATTAACAATAAAACATTAATAAAACACACAGTGAAAATAGCCTGTGTCATGATAATCGACTACAGGACAAACATATATTGCACTATTGATTTCCTTTTAAATGCATAATTGGCCTGTAGGTGGCTTTACTATTGTTATAATCATCATCTTATTAACAAAGAAAAAGATACTTAACAAATTTGGATGATGTTTGGAAAGTTAGGAAAGCTAAATTAGAATCCGATCACATATAGACTCAAATATCTAAAAAGCTTTATGAGAATGCCATTTTTATGAGACAAATTTGTCACTGAGGATATGATAAAAATAATTTAATTGCATGGTAGAGATTCATGTTATTCAAAATACACCTTTGGATTCTGATATATTTCTAGAGACCGGCACGTGAAGACAATTGTTCAGGTATTTTGGTTGAAATGGTGAACGAGTGAAAGACTCCCGCTTTTCCGCTGGGGAGATGGAGCATGAGCAAATGGAGACGTACGTAACGAATATATTTCTGGTGAAAATGGAAACTCAATTGGGGGAACTTCAGTTAGAATCATTTTGACTGACTCAGAAGACATTTCTGCTGAGCTTATGCTGAGAACTGAAAGTCTTCCAGATCACCCAGCAATTCTTGGATGGAGTTGAATTTGTCATATACAAGTACTCTTAGTAAAGGTCGCTGTGGCTAAAACGCAGATGCTCAGCTATCAAAGATAAAGCATCTGGGGTCTTAAAGTCTCAAAATTAAACAAGCAGTCATCTAGTAGGGAAGAAAAAATGCCCACATCAAAGAAGCACACCAGCCTGTGTGATCATGAGGTGTCGATGGAAATAGTTATCAGTGGTTCAAAAACAATCAACCAAATCAACATGAAGGAGCGTGGATATAGTGAAGACCCCAAACTCAGCTGTAAGATAATTGGGGGTGCCCTCTTAGAAGGGCCATATGGAAGGGATGATAAATCCAGGTACAGTATAACACTTATGAACCACATAACTATCCTCTAGTTCTTTAATATTTCCTCCCCTTATTATTATGTTTTTTGTTTTACTTCATTGATCTGTTAGATTTGTGTATGTTCATTTCTATAATTAAGATCATTTGATACATGAAAGCCAAAGTAGATAACCCTTCAGAAAATGAAAGAAGTGAGGAGTTTTAGAATTTGAAGTTGGTAAATTTAACAGCATGCACTCTTTTAGCATAAGCCCAGGTAATTTAAGTGAGAGAACTGACAAGGTTTGAAGCAGTGAATAAAATAACTACGTATGTTTCCCACTCTTAGAGGATCTGTGATGGTAAGAATGAGAGTTCTTAAGAATTCTTCTAGCATGAAAGCTGTTGGAGAATTAAAAGTCTCAAAATGTATGTTGGCAGTAACATGAATGCAAATAATGAAAGGTCATATAGAGTCAAATAGCTTGAGTAAAAGTAATGAACACTAAAATGATTTGTTCAAAATGTTGCCATAAAAAAGAATTTCCAGAGCACAGGGCACAAATGAAGGGGAAGGAAGAGAGAGTGGAGCACATCCTGGCCCACCAAGCCTTGAAGATGATAACCCCGCTCAGAGCAGCCAATGCACAGAGAAGACCATATGGCCGGCCCCACTCTGAGACAAGACATCCCTCACTGATCCACAGAACTACAGAGGACAAAATTGGAGACAGTGTGGGGTTTGTGCCTGATCTGACCCCATCACACCGAGGCAAAACACTAAGGGCTTGCAACAGACGAGCAAGGGGAGCAGAGCAAGGAAGTGCAGAAGGAATACCAAAAATAGACCTTGGGGCCACGGTGTGGCACCCCATCAGACTGGACCAGAAAACACTCCTAAAGGTAAACAAATATAACTTGAACTATTTACAGGCTTTTCTTTTCTTGTCATTGTTTTTGTTGTTGTTGTTGCTTTATTTTGTTTTCTTGTGTTGCTTTGTCTTGTTTTTGTGCATATTATTATCTCTGCAGGTCTATCTGGATAAGATAGGAGGGATAAACAATCTGGAGGAGAAAAGAATGGGACCAACAGTCCCTGGGGGAACATGGGAGAGGGAGAGGTGGTGGAAAGAATGTGGGTGTTAACAAACCCAGGGACAAGGGAACAACAAGTGATCCAAAATCAATGGTGAGGAGGGTGTAGGAGGCCTGGTAGAGTATGATCAAGGGCAATGTAACCAAGAAGAATTACTGAAACCCAAATGAAGGCTGAGCATGATAGTGGGTCAAGAGGAAAGTAAATGGAAATAGAGGGAAGAAGTAGGAGGCAAAGGGCATTTACACAGGTTTAAATACAGGCATGTACACATAAAAATATATTTATATTTATAGGTTTAGTATTATATTTATTATTTGTATTTTATATATTATAGTTTTTATATTTATAGGTTTTGTATTAAGGTAGCAGGTGGACATTGGCCCTCCACTCAAGTACTCCCTCAATGCAAGAACACCTTGTTCTATTAAACTGGCATTCCATAAAACTCACCTTCCTGACATGATCACTGATGACAAAGCGGGTGCATGGGCAAAAATGATGAAGAGGTCTGATGGTGCCCGGCAATCAAAAGGTGTAGTGTCTGGGATCTTAAAGGCTTGAAGATAAATGAGAGACCATCTAGCTGAGAAGAAATGAAATTGGCATGGAGGAAACAAACCAGCCTGTGAGATAATGAGGTGTAGATGGGATTAGGTATCAGGCATCAAAGAACAAAAATTCATATCATTGTGAATGAGTAGGAGTACAACATGGAGACCCAAAGCCCATCTCTAGGCAACTGGACATCCCCTTTTAGAAGAGTCATAGGGAGGTGATGAGCCAGTCAGGGTGCTATATAGCATGGATGAAACACACAAATTTCCTCTAGTTCTTTAATGTTTCCTCCTTGTTCCCCTTGCCCCCACACAATCATGATCCCAATTCTACCTTACAAATCCCGCTAGACCAGAGGATGTATACTGGTATAGATAAGAATTGGAAACACAAGGAATTCAGGAAGATAAAGCCCTCAGGATCAATAATCAGAGTAGCGATAACAGGAGGGGAAGAGAGAGGTGGGGTAAAAAGGGTGAACCAATCACAAGCATCTACTTATAGATCCTTATAACCCCTATTTATAACTCCTACGTATGACCCCCTCCTTGGGGATGGACAACAGAAAAATGTGTGAAGGGAGGTATCAGACAGTGTAAGGCATGAAAAACAATGATAGTTTATAAATTATCAAGGCTTCTTAAGGAGAGGGGCAGTCAGGGAGGCGGGGAGCAAGGAGCTCAAGGGGTCAAGTGGAAAGAAAATGTATTGAGAATGATAAGGGCAACAAATTACAAATGTGCTTGAAACAATGGATGGATGTATGGATTGTGATAAGAGTTGTATGAACCCCAAATAAAATTATATTTTAAAAAAGAATTGCCTTAAGTTTACAGAAGAAGATGATTAAATATTTTGTAGGATTTTTAAAGTTTGTGTTTTAAATAAATATAATGTGAGTAATAAGACAGAATTATGGGATCAAAAGACAAAATTCAACTTTATTTCAATTCACAATAAGTTTGTATAAGGAGGAACTGAAGACTGAAAACATAAAGGTTGATAAGTTCTGGAGAAGCCTCTAGGAAAGTCTGCATTTAACACCAGAAATTATACCTGGAAATAAGTGGACAATAAGGACATTTGGAAGACTAATTAGAGATTGATCTGTCAAGAAAGAGGGAGTCCTTAACAGAAGAGTGAGTAATTTATTTCTAGATAGTGAACTGTAGAGATCACTAAAAACATATTTAAAACTACATGAATTATATTTACTACATCAGTAAATATCAATATCTGTACCTAAAACCAGTCATTGAGGCTGAATGTGGAACAAACCATCAGTTGCTCATATGTAAGTTCAAGTTGAGGCTCAAGGATATTAAAACAAGTTCAGGAAACTCAATTTATTACTTTGATCATATAGTACTTGAATTTCAATATCAGATTTGACACATTGAAAACAAATGACAAAAAACCTGATGACGTGTTGGATGACATCAAGAACATCATCTATGAAAGAAGTGGAACCATAAAAAGATAGCAAAGGGAGAAAGGATCAAAGTGGATGTCAGAAGAGACTGAAACGCTCTCTTAATTGTGGACTATCTAAGGCAAAAGACAGAAATGATGAAGCCAAAGAGCTGAACAGGAAATTCCAAAGAGCTGGTCTGAAAGACTAAATTTTTATATGGTTGCAATAAGCAACCATCTAGCGTTAGAAAAATCAAAAGGGAAGGACACACTCAGCGTTTCTTAAATAACTTAAAAATGAAATCCCTGCCTAGAGTGGTAATACTGAAAGATGCTGTGAGCAAAATATTGACTGATGTAGGAAGCATCCAAAGAAAATGGCAAGAATGCATCTAGTCATTGTACCAAGAAGATAGTCAACATTCCACCCTTTCAGGAGGCAGCATGTGAACCAGAAGCAATGATATTATAGGAATAAGTTTAAAAGCTGCATTGAAAGCATTACCCAAAAACAAGACTCCAAAAATTGATGGAATACCAATTTAAATGTTTCAACAAGATGATGGAGCCCTGGAAGCACTCATTTGTCTATGCCAGGAAATTTGAAAAACAGCTACTTAGTCAACTCACTAGAAGAGGTCCATATTTGTAACCATTACAAGGAAAAATTACCCCAAATAATGAGAAAATTATGGGACAATAGCACTGATGTCACATGCGCACAAAATTTTGCTGAAGGCCATCTGATGACTTTGGCAGTAGTACCTAGACGGGCAGCTGCCAGAAGTTCAAGCCAGATTCAGAAGAGGATGTGGGACAAGAGGTAGCATTATTGATGTCAGATGGATCTTGGCTGACAGCAGAGAACACCAGAAAGTTGTTTCCTTGGATTGTGTTGACTATGAAAAGGCATTCGACAACAAACTATGGGCAGTCTTCAAAGGAATGAGAATGCCAGCACACTTAATTGTGTTCATGATGAACTTGTCCGTGATCAGTAGATAGTTGCACAAAGTGAAGAAGAGAATACTGGGGGTGTGTATCAGGGTTGTGTCCTCTCACAATACGTACTCAATCTTGATACTAAACAAATAATCAGAGAAGCTCGATTATATGAAGAAGAATACAGCATCAGGATCAAAGGAAGGCTTCTTAACAACTTATAATAAGCAGATGACACAACTAAGCTTGCTGAAAGTGAGGAGGATTTGAAGGACTAGCTGATGAAGAATTGTAGCCTTCAGTTTGGGTTGCAGCTCAAGGTAAGGAAGACCAGCATCTTTAAAACTGGACAATCAGCACTCTTAAAAGCAACAGTGAGGAGATGAACATCTGCCTTATGTAGAGTAAATCTGTCGCACAGGCCGCATGAAAGTGTTGAAAACCGAAAGTGTTACTGTAAGGAATAGGTGTGCCTGATCCAAGCCATATATTTTTAATTGCCTCATATTTATGTAAAAGTTAGACATTTCATAAGGGAGACTGGAGAAAACTTGATGCATTTGAATTTTGGTGCCGGAAGAGAATCTCGAAAGTACCATGGACTTCCAAAAGAACTAACAAATCTGTTTCGGAAAATGTACAGCCAGAATACTCATCAGAGCTAATTATGGCGAGAGTTTGTCTCATGTACTTTGGACATGTTATCAGGAGAGACCAATCCCTGGAAAAGAACATCATGGCTGCTAAGGTAGAGGGTTAGGGATAAAGAGGAAGCCCTTCAGCAAGATGGATCAACAGTTGCTTCAACAATAGCAACGATTGTGACGATGGATCAAGCCTGGGCAGGGTTTCCTTCGGCCATGCACAGGGTCACTGGGATTCTGGACCAACTTGATGGTGCCTACCACAACAACCGCAGCATCAGTAGATCGAGGTGACTGAAATCATGTGAAGCAGGTAGGGAGGGAAAAAATGGAGAGTACAGTGGGAATGGTGAGGATTTTTTTATTTATCAATACTTTGGTAGTTTTTGTTTATTGTTTTGCTTGCTTTTAGGATATTTTAAGTGGAAAAATCAAACTAAACCAAACACAAACAAACAAAAAACAATCAACAGAGAAAAGGAAGCTTACGGGTAAAGCCAAACCAGAGGAAGGATACGAATGAATAAAATTCTTCAGACTACACATGGAGTAGACATTCCTCTTGACATGGCAGGAGATTAGTGGGAGAAAGATAAGGTCCTCTGATTCTTTAACTAACAATTATTTTTAATTGCATTTGATGCAAGTCTTTATTATATAGAGTACTTGTTTAAATATTTGCTGAGAGAAAAAAAGGGTATGAAGTAATTTAAGGGATTGAGGAAATGGTATGGAATTATTAAACATATATAATTTCATTTGAGGTTTGTAAACATAAATTTAACATCAGATCAGTTGACATAGAAGAAGATCTGTTGTCTTCAGTCATGCATAACTCCTAAGAACACAGATCAGTGAAAGGCTGCTTTAACTATGATGGAAAGTGGGCCAGCAGTAGGTCAGAGAGAGAAGAAAGGGAAGACAAGACACTATCAACATACAGAGAAGAGTAGTGCACAGTGGTCTCACAGAGCTAAGGAATCTCAATTGAGTAATGAGGGTAGTGAGAAATGAGGGGTGAAGTGTGGGAAAGATAGGTTTGAAAAGTCAAAAACAGGGTCAATTGCATGTTGAGTGACTAACGGCAAGGCTAGCAGTTCAAAACCATCAGGTGCCCCAATGGAGAACAATGAGGTTTAAGATTTATAATCTTGAAAGCCCACATAGGCAATTCGACCTTATCCTTACAAGGTCACTATGAGTCAGAATCCACTGGATGGCAGTGAGTTTTTTGAGAAGTGCTAAAACTTAGCTGGTATTACACTACATCACATCAGTAAGTGAGCATGGAAGTTAAAATGTGGTAGTAAAGTGGTATTTTGAAATGCATATTTTTGAGGTGGGTCTGATAGAGCTAAAGCCATAATCCGGAGGGAATAATCATAGTAATACAGATTAAAATGCTGGATCGATCAATGTTGAATATCCAACAATGATAACTTGAGTAGTCATGAAGATATCAAGGTAAGTCAATCACTCACTAACTCACTGCCATGGGATTGATCCTTCCCACAGCAACCCAAGACTGTAACTCTGCAGTAGAAAACCCCATTTTTACCCCCTCGATGCATGTACAAAAGATAATAATGAATGAGTTGCTTTGTATTTTCACTTAAAAGGTTAAAGGGGGAATTATTTCTATTTTAGAATTGTTTCATCTTTTCTGTGGATGAAAAGGTAGCTGCTACTGAAGAAGAACTACTTTTCTCTGTTTAACATCTAACTAAGCATGATAAAGTGAATATTAATGTGTATATAAAATGCCTACAAGAACTCCTCTACTAGAACTCATGAGAATCATTGACATGTGGATCATTCCAAATAGATTTAGTATAATTCTCAGATATACATTCTCCCTTCACTCATTGACTAGCTCATCTAGCATTTTACTTTTAGTGCAATAGTAAAAAATCTATCACCCAACTATTGTGTGCACAAAACTGGCAGGAATGAATGTTAAAGTGCTTGGTGTGAGTAGCAGCACCTGCAAGGGGTCAACTTGACTGTATCATGATTCTCTGTGGTTTCTCAATTATGTCGTTGTGTAAGGTGGTAGCTTTGCATACAATCATCTTCCATTTTCAGATGTGGGGATATCATTCTCCATTTTCTCATCATTCCAATTGTCTTCTAAAGACCTCATCTTTGGAACCTAGCAATGTCTATATGTAAGGAAATATTGTAATCTGATATTGTCATGCTGTGTATACATTTAGTTGTCTAATTAAAAATGTCAAGCAGTGAAGTTTTCTTAAAATGTAGAATGACATTAGAGTCTAAAATAAACATTAGTCTCTAGAGTATACAGTAGATACTTTTTAAAAAGTAAACCAAGGCAAGTAACTCCATGCAATGCAGTCAATAAAGTTGAATCAGAGAGTTTAGAAAACAGATTAGAGGAGAGTATGTTATTTGAGGAGTAAATTGTAACCACATAATTAGCAGTTCATATTTGGGCCTAAAAATGTGATGCAGAATAGTATGAAGGTTGGCCCAGAGATGAAGTGATATAAAACAGTTAATGCTGAAGAATCAAATAGGTACAACAATATTGTATAAGGGACCTTCAGAGCATTCCTTAAGAAGAGTCCATGATATTTTCTTTTTTATTTAATCTTTGAGGGTGTTAGGTGGTATCTCATAGTTGTTTTAATTTGCATTTTATGTTTTAAATCATTTTATTGGGACTCATACCACTCATCACAATCCATACATACATCAATTGTGTAAAGCATACTTATATATTCGTTGACCTCATCATTCTCAAAATTTGCTTTCCACTTGGGTTCCTGGAATCAGTTCTTCATTTTCCTTTTTCCCTTCCCCCTCCCTCCCTGCTCCCCCCTCATGAAACTTTAATAATTTATAAATTATTATTTTATCTTATCTTACACTGCCCAGCGTCTTCCTTCACCCACTTTCCTGTTGCCCATCCCCCAGAGAGGAGGTTATATGTAGATCCCCAAGATTGGTTCCCCCTTTCCCTCCCGGTATCACCACTGGTCCTGGGGGTTCATCTGTCCTAGATTACCTGTGTTTCCAGTTCCCATCTGTACCGCTGTGCATTCTCTGGTCTAACCAGGTTTGCAAGGTAGAATTGGGATCATGATAGTTGAGAGGAGGAAGCATTTAAGAACTAGAGGAGGTTGTGAGTTTCATTATTGCTGCACTGAACCCTGAGCGACATATCTTCTCCCCACTACCCATCTGCAAGGGATGTCCAGTTGTCTACAGATGGGCAATGGGTCCCCATCACACACTCCTCTCATTCACGATGATATGATTCCTCTCCCCTTCTTTGGTGCTTGAAATCTGGTCCCCTTGCCCCTTCTGGATCACACATGTTGGTGGGCTGCTTCTATGTGGGCTCTCTTGCTTCTGGGCTAGATGGCCACTTGTTTGCCTTCAAGCCTTTAAGATCCCATACACTATATCTTTTGATAGCCAAGCATCATCAGCTATCTTCACCACGTTTGCTTATGCACATGTCTGTCTTCAGTGATAATGTCAGAAAGGTAGGTATCATGGAATGACCATTTAGCTGAGCAAGGCGCTCTTGTATTAAGGGAATGCACTCGAGGAAGCACAATGTCCACCTGCTACCCTATTACTAAACCTATAAATATATGCACATAGGTCTATTTCCCCCACAATCATAAATATATTGACATATGTACATGTCTGTATTTAGGTTTCTATGTATGCTTTTTGCCTCCTACTCCTTTCCTCTATTTCCTTACACTTTCCTCCTGTCCCACTTACCTTGTTCAGCCTTCATTCTGGTTTCAGTAATTCCTCTCAGTTACCTTGCCCTTGGTCACTCCCTACAAGTCCTTCCATCCCCTCCCTGACACTGGTTTTGAACCACTCTCTGTTCCCTTGTCCCTGGGTTGACCAACACCTCCTCCCTTCCCCTACCTCCCACACTCTCATGTCCCTCTGAGAACTTTGGTCCCGTTATTTTCTTCTCTCATTGTTTGTCCAGCCTATCTTATCTAGGTGGACCTGTAGATATAGTAATATGTGCATAAAATTGCAGATGACTTTGACAACACCAAAGTGGCACATAAGAACATGGCGTTGATAGCAGCAGCACTGACAAGGTAACCAACAAAAAAGCCACTGATACACAAAATTTAAAAGAGAAAAAAAGCCTGTTAGTAGTTCAAGGTCTGTTTTTGACCTTTAGGAGTGTTTTCCGGAAGAGTTTGATGGGGTGCCACATCCTGGCCCCAAAGTCCATCTTTTATACTCCCTTGGGACCTCCTTGCTCTGCTTCCTCAACTGTTCTGTTGCACGCCCACAGTGTTCTGCCTCAGTGTGGTGGGGTTAGCTCAGTCACACATCCCACATGGTGTCTCCTGTGCTGTGTCATGTAGGGCCATGGGTCAGTTCAGGATGATGCTTCTCATCATGGGGCCGGCTATATGGTCCTCTCTGTACATTGGACCCTCCAAACTGGGCTATCATCCTCTGAGCTTGGTGGGTCCAGGTGTGCTCCGCTCCGTTCTTCCTCCTTGCTTTGCTTCAGCTTCCTTCTGGATGTGGTGTGGTAGGTCAGTTCCTTTCTGACACCAGATGATCTATTTTCGTTTTCTGTGGTACCCCCATGGTGGGGGTCTGGCTGATTCTGGTTAGGGCTGGCGTATGGTCCTGTCTCTTTGTGAATTCCTCCACATGTTAGGTTGACCTCCTCGTTTGGCATGTCATGGTGGGGTCTGTATGCACATTCCAGTTCTGTAGGGACACAACCAATACTCTTTCCCTGGGTGGATTTGTGCCCTGTTCCCCCTGTGTCATCCACTCAGTTTTTCCCCACCCCACTTGTCCCTCCACCTGCCCCCCTTACCCTTCTTTATGCTGGGCTCTCATGCACCTCCCTAGGTGTGGCCTGCCCTCCCTTCAGCTATCTATGCTTCTACCCATTTACTGCAAGATAGATGTTTATTCTTCTATTCCTGCCATGCTGATTATACTTACCTCAGGGGATTCATGTTATACCTGTCCTTTTGAGTTTGCCTTACCTCGCATATCATGATTCCTTCCAGCTCTTCCCACGAAATGACGTGTTTCATGTGATCATCCGTGCTTTTCAGTGCTGCATATTACCCCATTATGTGTATGTGCTAGAGTTAACTAATCCACACATCTATTGATGGAAACTTAGGGTGTTTCCCAGTCTTTGCAATTGTGAATTGTGCCAACATAAACATTGGAGCACAGATGACTGGTCATGTTTTCTCTGTTGCTTCCACAGGGTATATGCCCAGTAGAGGTAATTGAGTCATAAGGTAGATCAATTTCATTTTCTTTAAGTATCTCCAGATTGCTTTCCACAGTGGCTGGACAAATCTACACGACCACCAGCAGTGGAAGAGGGTTCCTACTTCACCACAGCCCCACCAACACATGTTGCACTCTGATTTGCTGATTTCAGCTAGCCTCAGGAGTGTGAAGTGGTATCTCATGGTTGTTTTGATTTGCATTTCTCTTATGGCTAATGACCTGGAACACTTTCTCATATGCTTGTTGGCATATGGGGCTTCTCCCTGATGAAAGTTCTTTTCAGTTCTTTTGCCCACATCCTTAGGAATTAACTGTTTCCCTCTTTTTGAAGGTCACGATGGAGTTGTAGATTTTAGTAATGAGCACTTTGTCCACTGTCACTACTAAAAATCCTCTCCAAGTCTGTAGGCTGTCTAGTCACCCTCTTGGTGAAGTCTTTCAAGGTGCACAGGTGCTTTATTCTTATTAAATCCCATTTGTCAATTTCCAGTTCACATGTGTGTGTACCCTTCCCTATTGCAGTAAGCCTATGAGTTTCCTGGGCCAGTGCTCTGAGGTTAGTTCCAATTCCCTCCTTGATGGTCCTGATGGTTTGGGGTTTAACTTCTAGGTCTGTGATCCACCTTGAGTTTATTCTTGTGCATTGGTCTTGTTTCATCTTTCTACATGTGGATATGCACCACTTGTCAAAAAGGGCATCCACTTCCTACTTGATGGTTTTGGGACCCTTGTCGAAGATCAATTCTCTATATGCTGATGGTTTTATTCTTGGACTTTCTAGTCTTTTCCACAGGTCTGAGTGTCTGTCATTGTGCTAGTACCACGCTGTTTTGACCACTGTAGCTGTGTAATAGGCATTAAAATCAGGTAAGGTGAGTCCTCCAAAAACTGTGTCCTTCTTCTTGAGGAGTTCTCTGCTAATTCTGGGTTTCTTCCTTCTCCATATGAAATTGGTGGTCAGTTTTTCCAATTTTCTGAAGAAGTTTGATGGTGTTTGAATTGGTATGGCATTGAGCTTATAAAGCGCTTAAGGTAGGATTGTCATCTTTACTATGTTAAACCTTCCAATCCTTGAGCAGGGGATCTTCCATTGTGGAGGTGGCGTTTGGTTTTCTGTAGTAGGGTCTTATAGTTTTCCTTGTATGGGTCTTTAGTAATTTTTGTTAAATATATTCCTAGGTATTTCAGTTTGTTCTTAGCTACTGTGAAGGGTACTTCTTTCTTACTCCCCTCTTCCATGGTCCTGTCTGACGTGTATAGAAAATCTACCAACTTCTGTTTATTAATCTTGTATCTGGCCATTCTTCCATATTTCCTTTATCGCTGTAAGTACTCCAGCTGTGGAGCTTTTGGGTTTTCAATGTACAGGATCATGTTGTCTGCAAATACTGATAGTTTCACCTCCTCCTCTCCCATTTGGATCCCTTTGATGTCCTTCCCCTGTCTAATGTTGTTAGCCAGGACCTCCAAAATGATATTGAATAGAGGTGGGGACAGGGGGAATCCTTGTCTTTTACAATTTCCTCAGTGGGATTGTTTATGTCTTTTCTCCATTGACTATGATGTTGGCCGTTGACCTTTCATAGGTTGTTTGTATCAGCTTAAGGAACTTACCTTCTAATCCTATCTTCTGGAGAGTCTTGATTAGGAATGGGTATTGGATGTTGTCAAATGCTTTTTCTGCATCTATGGATATTATCATATGGTTTCTATCCTTTCTCTTCTCGATGTGGTGTATAATATTGATGGATTGTCAGATGTTAAAGCATCCCTGCATCCCTGGGATGAATCCTACCTGGTCGTTATGAATGATATGCTTTATATACTTTTGTATTCTGTTGGCCAATATTTTGTTAAGGATATTTGCTTCTATGTTCCTTAGAGATATTGGTCTGTAATTCTCTATAGCTGTGAGGCATTTACCCTGTTTGGGTATCAAAGTAATGCTGGCTTTGTAAAATGAGTTTGAGAGTTTGCCATTATCTTCTATGTTATGGAATACTTTGTGGAGGTTCATTATCAACTCTTCTCTGAATGCTTGGTAGAATTCTGCTGTGAAGCCATCTGGCCCTGGGTTTTTTTTGTTGTTGTAGTTGTTGTTTTTGTTGGTAGGTTCTTGATTACCCTCTCTATTTCTTCTTTTGCTATAGATTTGTTGAGGTTTTTATCTCTGTCTGAGGTGATCTAGGGAGAAACTGGTTTTTTTTCAAATATTTATCCATGTCTTCCATGTTTCTGAATTCATTAGAATACAGACCTTCATAGTACTTTGTGATTATCCTTTTAATCTCATTGGGGTCTGTTTTTATTGCCCCTGTTTCATCCCTCATCCTGGATATTGATGTTTGCTCCTTTCTATCATTGGTAAGGTTTGCCAGAGGACTGTCAATTTTGTTATTCATCTCATGAAACCAGCTTTTAGTTGCATTTATCTTTTTCATTGTTGCCTTGTTGTCCCACTGGCTAAATGCTGCCCTGAATTTTAATAATTATTTTCTATTGCTATTGGAGGGGTTGTTCTGCTGACTCTGTTACAGTTGTTGGAGGTTTTGTGTTAACATAGCTGTCAGACACCTCTCTTCGTTTTTGATATATAGACCTTTAATGATATCAAGCTACTTCTGATAACTGTCTTCGCTGTGACCCTTAAATTTGGATTTGTTGTATTCTCGTTCTCATTAATTTCTAGAAACTTTCTAATATCCTTTCTAATCTGGGCCTGCACCCATTCATATCAGAGGAGATCATTGTTCATACTCCAATTGGTTGCCCTTGCTTTTCTGGACTTTCTCTTATTAATCTCCAGCTTTATGGCATAGTGATCTGAGAAAGATATCTGGATAACATCTATATGTTTAAATTTACTCAGTCTGGAATTGTGTCCCAGCATGTGGCCTATTCTTGAAAAAGATCCAAGTGAACTTGAGAAGAATGTGAAATCCTTTGCATTTGGATGGAACCTCTATAAATGTCTATCAGGTCCTGTTGCCTAATTACAGTGTTTAGCTCTATGGCCTCTTTTCTGAGCTTCTTTCCCAGTGGTCTGTTTTTCTCTGATAGTGGACTGTTAAAGTCACCTACTATGATTATTGAGTCTGTGATTTCTTTTTTCATCTTTTTAATAGTTTGCTAGACGAAATCCACCATGCCATTATTAGGAACATAAAAATTCAATATGCTAAGTGCTTCTTGGCGTACTGGAACTTTGAGCATTATGTAGTGTCCCTCTTTGTCTGTTTTTATGGTATGGATCTTGAGGATCATTTTGATACAGATTAAGTTAGCCACCCCTGCATTTTTTGAGTTACAATTTGATTGGTAAACTTTCTGCCAACACTTTATTCTTGCATAATCTTTTCTGTGCACTTAAGATGTGTCTCTTGTAGACAAACGATTGATGGGTTATGTTTTCTGAGCCAGTCCTCAAGCCTTTTTCTTTTAATGTACTAATTGAGTCCATTGCTTTCAGAGTTATCACTATCTGTGGATTCATAGTTGTCATACCCTGTTTCTTATTTTGGGTCTTTACCTATCTCACTTCATATCAGTGTGCTGTGTCTGAGTGGGGAGTTTCTATCTTGTCTTCTTTTCCATCTTAGACCCTGTTGTCCTGGTAATTGTTGCTGGCATGTTGGCTTCTAGATGGAGATGGGCGGTATGGTGATCTTCTGTTTGTTCTTGGATGAGGTTGATACTCTGGTCATAGTGAGTCAGACAGTATATTCCAGAGTCGGGTGTTTTGTAGCATATTCTTTGAGTATTTTCTTGTCCTAAAAAACCCTTATCTCACCATCTATCTTAATGGATAACTTGACAGGGTACAGGATTTGGGGGGAGGCATTTTTTCTTTCAGCTTTTGGAAGAAATTTCTCCATTCTCTCCTCTTCATCATATCTGCTGATAGGTCTGAGCATATTCTTACCTGAGCTCTTTTGTATGTGACTGTCTTCCTTTCTCTTGCTGCTCATACAATTTTCTCTTTTCCTCAAAATTGGATATTTTTACTATTATATGTCTTGGCGTGTTCTTCTTGGGGTCTAGTTTAGCTGGCGTCCTTTCTGTTTCCTGTATGAGTGCTTGGTTCTCCCTTGTTAGGGTGGGAAAGTTTTCTTCCAGAAGTTTTCTATCTTGGCTGTTGAGTTGTGTGTTGTGTTGTGCTCTGGTAGACCAATTATTCGAATATTATTCATCTTCATAGCATCTGTATTGATCTCAGGCTATCTTCTGTCTTCTGTTTCTTTAATTTTCCTATCTTTCTCATTTGCTTAGGTCTGCTTGAGTGTCCTCGAGATCACTGATACAGTAATTCTGTGACCTTGGATGTGGCTTCTGCTACCTCCTCTGTTAGCTCCTGCTGTTCCCTTTGGTGGGTGGCCTTCATCCCCTCTATTATGGACTTCATCCCTCTATTGTGGACTTCATCTCCTCTATCACTGCATCCTTATTCTGAGTTGCTTCCCTCAGCTCCTGTATTACTGTGAGCAGACTTCTGAAGATTCCCTTCTGTGGAAGATCTTTATCTGTTTTTTCTATGAGAGACTATGTTTTGTCTCTCTGTTATTTTTGTTGGGGGTGATGTGGTCTGTTGATTTTTCCTTGATCCTTTAATAGGGCCAATGTTTTGGGGAGGCCAGGGGAACCTTATCTGTGTTACTGTAAAGGATTGTTTCAGGTGGCTCTCTATGACCTACTATAGGGCTGGGTCAGACTGCTGTGTAGGCAGAGTTCCCCACAGGCTTAGCGACCAGCAGTGGTGATATGTTTCAGTGACTGAAGAGGGGGCTGAAGCCTTAGTGAGTGCCCCCCAGGCTGCTTTGACCTGGTCTCTCAGGGTACCCTTAGCAGCCTTTTTTGTTTAGTAATAAAAATTAAAAGTTAAAAATTAAAAAAAAAGTTTTTAAATAAAATTTTGTGAGGAGAAAGAAGGAGAAGCTGTAAAAGAGGAGAGAAAGAAGTGATAATAGTGAAAGTGGAAGGAGAAAATACGAGATAGAAGGAAAAGCTATAGAAATATATATATATAAATTAGCCCCCCTTCTTTTCCCTCTAAGCTCTAGTGATGTCTAATAGAAGGCAGAGGTGGGCAAGGTCTCACTGTCACAGGTGCTGATCTGGGCTCGGAGCCCGGCTATGTAGGGGGATGCTCTTCAGATCAGCAATCCCTCCCATGTTCCTGTAGGCCTGTAGAGTTGAACCTGTGGCGAGAAGCTACTCAGGCAGGAGTAGCCCCACAGGGGTGAGCCTCCTGCACCAGCCAGAAAAGGCAGAGGCCTCAAGGGGTGCTGAGGGAGGCACAGGCTGCAGCGCCCGCCTCCTATGCCGGCTGGGAAGGGCTGGGGCAGGCTTAGAAGCTGACACTCGGTACCCCGCAAGGCACAACGGTGGTCAGAGCTGGCTGGAGTGCACCGACGGCTCCTGCGGTTACTGCAAACCTGTGTCCTAGGCTCCCTAGCAGGCGGGCGCTTATCACTTGAGTTGCCTGCCCTCTGAACAGTGCAAGCTCCTCAGTGATGTGGTCTGAGCCAGTTCAGACAGCAGTGACTCTGGCGGGAAACAATGGGCAATGGTGACTGCCCTTCACCCTGGGAAGAATGTGCCATGGCAAGCTTAGAGCTCACAGCTGCCGGCCGCTGGAATCCCCGCTGTGCACTTGGAAGGGCAAAGTAGCTCCGGGAAGAGAGCAAAGCCCTGTGCTCGCAATCTATCTCAGGGGCTGTCCTGGGGCGCCCACAGTTATACCTGGGGCTGTCAGCGCTGGAAGGGCGCCCGCCGCAGGCAGGTTTAGCCCTCCTGGCTGCAGACACAGGGTTCTGCGGTGACACAGGCCAGCCTGAAATGACTCTGGCGGTGGAAACGCAGTGTCGGGGAAATGTGATGGGCTACGACTGCACACTAGTGCCCGCGGGAAGTGTGCGGCTCTGTCTCTGGGTCAGGAGTGGAGCGGGCGATAAGCTGATGGGGGAAGTTGACCGTGCAAGTGGGGTGTCGGTGGAGAGGTCCCAGGCAGCAATGGGGGTGCATGGTCCCCCTTGGTGTCGCCCAGTCAGCCCACAATAGATTGCAGGTCAGTTACCCGGGCCTTGGATGAATGGAGGGAGGGATATGGGCCCAAGGGCAGATCGCTGCCACGTGGAGAGAGGGGAATCCGGGAAAGGGAAGCTACTCTCCTAGTGGGGTCCAGCTAGTGGGCAGCTGCTGTAGGGGTTCCAGCCACTGCTGTACCGTGTCTTTGCAGAACAACCAAGCGAATCGGGGTGCAGGGTTCCAGTCTGGGGATAGAGTGGGGCTATAGCTAGTCTCAGTTGCGGTTGTAACAGCCTTTTGAAATGAGATGTCCCACAAGTCGGGTCCTGTATCACCGAGGCCCTGGCTCAGGACAAATGCATGGGGTGGGGATAGGGTGCTGTCCCAGGAGGATATTTCACTCACCAGACTGCTATCACTCGGCTGCCTGGATACCAAACCTGCCTTGTTCACAAGAGCTCTGAGTATGTGGGTCCCCTGGTCTGCCATCTTCCCAGAAGTCTCATTTATATTTTTATGGAGTTTTTAAGTCCACATTTATCTGTTTTCCAATCAGTTCCGTCAATATAATACTTCTCATTTTAAATAATTTTAAGAAAAATAAACAAATAGAAGGTATTATCCAAAAAGGTAATTTGATGTTGTTTTAGTCTGGGTATTTTAGAGAAACAAATCCACATAAATTCATGTATAAGAGAGAGTTTTATGTAAAGGTTAACTTAAGGTGACCAGATGTCCTGCTTTTGGCTGGACAGTCCTGATTTTTAATAATTTTCCCGCATTATGTGACATTTTGAGAAAGTCGCAATTTTTGGAGAGAATGCTCCATAAGCGAGGGTATACAGTTTTCGCCTGCCATGTGGCTATTTTGCCAGGATATAAGTTTTATCATTGGTGTCCCTCTGGTGTCCCACTTTACCAATGTTAAAATCTGGTCACCTTGGGTTAATAGTACATCAAGAAAAATCCCAAACCAGTGCTGCCCAAATCCACAAGTCCAACATGAACCCATATATCCGACACCAATCCACGAAGTCCTCCTCCATCTCACAAAACACACACTATGATGCTTAATGCAGGAGGAAAGCCAAGTCAATGAACATGTAAGCATCTCAGCACTGGCAGGGGTCTCCACACAGCTGTTCCAGCACCCAGGGCTGCATTGGGGTAGGTTCATGTGTCTTCTCCTCAGGGATGTATTGCAGAAAGTGAGTCTTGCCAGCTAATGCAGGGAACTGACTAAGGCAGCTGCACCCTGTTCCAACCATCAGAAAGCAAGAGACCCAAGAACTCGAAAGGCAAGGCTCACTGAACCATTTATCCCACCGCCTTTCAACTAACCTGACATGTTTATGGGCCAGATTGGCACAATAAACTAACTAACTCAGATGGTATCCAATTATCAGATAAAATAGCATCTTGGATCCAAAGATTGTTTCCAAATAAAGGAACTATCTGCCCGAGATAGGTACAAGGTCCACATTGAACAAGCACAACAATATCAGTGACTGAAGGGTAGCAAATTATATAATCCGAAGTCAAAGGAGTGAATCGTGTCAGAGTCTAGATTGTGCGATTCTGGTTTGCAGAAGGCCATGGATGACAGCAGAAGCCCAAGAAACATTTGTGAGATGGTCCTGGGAGCACACAGCCTCCACTGACTTCCCTCGATCCATAATGGAGGAAGGAAGAAACTCGTTAGCAAAAGGAGTGCATTGGAGAGATGACTACTGAATACCAAAATGATGAACCTTCTTGAATGGTGAAAACCTTGTCGATTGATGCCCCTCTGATGCATGTTGGGCCTGACCTGGTTTGCAACATTTTCTGTTGTTTGTTTGTTTCATATTGGAGTTTATCTGAGATGCAGTTTGTCATTGTATATAACTCTCTTGATTTTGGTTACATGGTTTTCTATTTTTCAGTATATGAAACCCAGGATTGATGAATTTATAGAGACAACAAGTAGAATAAGGGTTCCTGGGGGGTGGGGAGAGGTACGTTGGGAGAGGGGGGTAAAGTGAAGTTGATATCAAAGAGTTCAAGGAGGAAGATGTTGGCTTGAAACTGATTGTGGTAGCAATTGTACAATACTGCCTGATGTGATGGAACTTTGGAATGAGTTATAAATCTCCCAATAAAATGATTTTGAAAAAAAAAGGTATGGTATAAACAGTTTTAATTTGAATTTTGAAACACTAAAGAAGAATAGACAAAGAAAACAGGCAGTGTTAGCCCTTGGGAAAGCATACACAATCTTAAGAAAAAAATATAAACATGGTTTCAACTGAGACTTCATAGGGATGTTATATGAGAGAACTTCAAAAATTTCAGGAAACATTTAAATGAAAATATAATGGAATTTTTCCATGACTGTTTGGAGCCCCTCCCCCCTGTATTTGTTGCTACATAAGGATTCTTACGCAAGAAACACAGAAGGCATGTGTAGAGCATGTGTAGGAATTCCATTTCCTAATTGTCATAAAAATTTCCTTGATTTACAATAAATTGTCATAAACATTGACAGGTAATTGATTAAAAAATAACTGAAATTACACATTTGTGCTATAAAACATAGATGGTTTAAAACCAGTGACATTTTTCTTCACGTCCCAGTGAATGGAGCCTTTTTAAAGATAAGCAGTTTAATCGTCAAACTATCAGCGGTAAGTCTGCCATCTCCTGGTAGAACAAGAACAGTGTAAGAACATTTATGCTGTTTAAGTTATATAAATGGTTTTATGTAAATGGTTTGACTAAATGGCATTTCAAGATACCAAATTATCCTAATTCTGCCCCATCATTGGCTTCATTGCTGTTATTCCACTCACCCAGTCAGGAAAGGAAAGTCGTAACATCACTGCTCGGTGGCAGGATTCCTATGACGTGTAGTGTATGCTTCCGTCCTAGGGCATAATTTCATTTTATTGATGTTTTCAGTTATTTATTGTACTTATTTTTGTTGTGGTTCTGAATGTGAACAGCAAAATGACACACCAATTCAAGTTTCTAGATGGACAACGCAGTGACCTTCATGGCATTCTTTGAGCTCTGCCTCCTTCTCATCCTCTTTGGGGATGAGCTGTTTCGTTCTCATTATCAACTCACTGCTCCCTACATGTCCTGTAGGATCTCTTGAGTCGCTGTTTTCAATTTTTTCTCATAAAATTACATCTTAAGAGAACATAATGCTCAAAGCAGACATTTTTTACCTCATTACAGTAAACTAGATTTAGATTTTTGGAAGACTTGTGGGGAGGTTTTTAGTTTAGTGTCTAAATATTATCTTAGGGCAAGAAGAACTTTGGAGTTTCATTCAAACTCCATAGATGGGTCCAGAAACCTGGATTTGATTAGAATGTGAAATTCTGTTCGGCATTTCCCCACTTTGGGTCAAGATTTCTTGAACAATCTTGGATCAAATGGCTCAGTGATGGTAGTCAGACAACATCCAGTTCTCAGCCCATCACAAGAGAGGCAGTGGTTCAAAGACGCAATTAACCACACATTCCATTCCCTCTGTCAATTTCTGAACCCCTTTCTTCCTCTGTTATGAGGGGAATAATCAATTGTACCTTGGATGGACTCTTGTAAGCTGTTGAAGCCCAGACACCATCTAAAAAACTGGGAGGTAGATAAGAGATGGAAGCACTAACACATTTACTGGCCAATTAAGTGTCATATCCCATGACACCATGCCCCTCAGTCTCCATCTAATGAGTACATCATGGCACATTTGAATGCACATAAACAGCTTAAGCAACTACTCTTTGTATTGTTGTTATAAATATATCTATCACACTTTTGTCAATTCCATTCTTTAAAGGAATATGAGTTATTGGCAGCAATTTCATTAAATCAGATATGTAACAATACCCTTAACTGATGCATATTTACCTCACTGTAAAGCAAAATTCAGTATTCCATAAACATTAAGCCCCTTTTAGCCTTCCTTCCACCACTGCATGGATGGGTTGGTCCTTGTGTTTTTAATCTAAGTGAGTCTTATAATATTTGTCCTTTCAGTATCGCCTTACTTCACTCCACCTAGCTATCACTTTTAGTTTAAGCATTCATCCATTGATAAACAGCTCATTTTTTTATGAGTGGTGCGACAGGAACCTTGCTCTTTTCAAGTCTTTTGACTACGTGTGTAGGAGTGCAATTGCTGGGACACATGGTAGTTATTTTTTCAGTTTTCTGAAGAACTACATCATTGATGTCCACAATGGCTGCACAATTTGATGTGCCCACCAGTAGTGAATCAGGGTTCCAGTTTTCTCATATCCTCACCAACATTGATATTTCCTCGTCATAAGAGTTTTCCTGTCATCTTTCTGGTTGCTAAACAGTATCTGTAGTCAAATTTGCATCATCCTGATGGCTTTAAATACCCACTTTTATAAAATTTATATTCAAGTTAATAACATTATGTTTATTAGCTTTTTAATGAATGCACGGTTATCAAGGTTTTCTCCCAGGTCGTAGTTTGTCTTTTTGCCTTCTTGGTAGTCCTTTAAAGAAAAATTGTTTTCCATTTTTATGAGATCATCCTATTTTTTAGTTGTTATTTTTGCTTTTATTATTGTATTTGATAATCTACTATTACAAACTAGGATTGACAGTTTCCTCTGCATTTTCTTCTAAGATTTCAATGTCTTTTGTCACATGAAATATTAGTGCATGTTGAAATTTTTTTTGTATGGTGTGAGGTGTGAATTTTGTTTAATTTTTCTTTAGCGGGAATTCAAAGTCTCTAATACCATCTAGAGATGAAGCCCTCTTTACTCATTAACAGACCTATTATCATTTTTTAATTTCTTTTGGTCTAAGGAGTGGGAGTTTATAGCTGAACTCTGTATTTTATTTCATTGGTCTATGGGTCCATTGTTATACTGGTACCTGGTTGTTCTGATTACTGAAGCAGTATAACATATTTGAAAATTAGGAGTATAATTCCTTCTAGTTTGTACATCTCTTGCAATATTGCTTTAGCCATTTGAGATCTCCACCTTCCATTTGTATACAATATAAATCATGTAATAATATTAATTAGCCCTTAATTACTTTAAGTTCTAACATTTTGAATATATGATTAAAAGTCACCGTGAATACAGTTTATACAGTATGTTGAATTTTATTCATAGCGTAGGTTCACATAGCTCCTCCTGGAGTTAAACAGAGAAGTCAGTTCACATGGGTTCATACTTGGAGACCATAGAAGTTACACCGTACATTTAAAAGAAGCATATCAATGAATCAGCAAGACAGATTTTAAAATGTATAATTCTATACGTGTATGAGCTATATGATTATTAACTGTTAGTAACCTTTGGCACAAGGATGACTGATTTTCTAAATTGAAATATTTTATTTTTAAGGAGAAATACGTCATGGTTAGGATCGATTTTGGGTATTACTGTTATTTTTAAGTGGAGATGAAAGTGACAACTTTTATTTGAGTCTTGTATGGAAAAGGAATGACCATTTCCTTAAACCATTTGAAAATGGTATCTGCAAACAGGGATGTTTGCCTAGCATTGAGCATTACAGACTATATCCAGCTGATGGCAGGAGAATTTGGTATAGCTTTGGAGAACCAGATTAGTGGCCTTTTAGTAATTCATCGAGGTTTCTCCTTATTTAAAAAAACCAGAAACTCATAGGGAGATTTATACTTATGCTTTAGAACTATTTATACTAATGACTATCTATTAACAATATGTAATAATAGGTCGATGGTCCCTCAGCTCTAAAGAATATAGAAAGTACAGAAATTCAGGCTCTGGGATACTAACACGTATGGTGCAGTCACCATTCATGGGAATTGTTATCCTTTGCAGCAGAAAGCAAATACTTTTGAGAAATCCGCACGCCATCATTAGAAAGAAAACAGAGGGTCTGCATTAGATCCATACCTGAGTATTCTTAAAAGGGACTACTGCTATGCTGTGAGTAGGTTCTGACAGAAGTAACCCTGGATAAAACAGAATGAAACGCCGCCTTGATATGTGTCTCCTTAGAGTGCTAGTTTTGAGGATGCTGGTGCAGCCACCATGTCATTCCATTTCATTGAGGTCTTCTTTTTTACAGCTTTTAAAAATTTTTTACTGATCCTGTACTTAACCCTCTCTAGGGACTAGTACTTCCTAATGACATATCCAAAATTTACTTGTCTCACCATATTCATGTCTAAGGAATTTTCTGCTTGTACTTCTTCCAAGACAGGTTTGCTCCTTGCTGTGCTAAGTGATCTTAATTAGTAAGATAATCATTTACACTTATTATACCTTAGTCTATAAAATATGTTAAATCTTATACCCTAGAGATCTGCACTAATCATTTAATTGTTCTGAAACATGGAATTTCTGTAAGATACAATAGTACTTACTTATAAAAATAAGAAACACAAGATAGACCAACATAAGACATACTGAAAAAATTTAGGGGAAAAAATCTCAGAAAGGAAAAAAAGACGAGGATATATCTGTGATATACACATTTTAAATTACTTTAGCATTGAAATTGTATCACTTTAATGATTTAGCCATAAAAATGCAAACGGATTATTAATAAGGATCCTTACAATAAGATTCTTTGGGGGGGAGGAGACAAGGGAATGGAGTTTATGAGGTGGAGATGAAAATATTTACAAGACTCTTGAGTCTGTACACACATGTTTCAGCCATCAAACTGAGCTTGAGGTATAGACACAGTTAATCTCTGTCTCTATGTGTCTTATTCATTCTTTTATAATTGAAAACATATTGTTACAAATATTAGATTGTCAACCATGGCATAAAACTAGAAATACAAATATGTGTAAGCAGTATCATTTCCAGCATTGATAATTAACAAGAATAAAATGAGTGGTGATAAAGCAACAAAAGTTGAACAATTCATTTTTTCATCAGATTCCAGTACTATATGCTGTATACATAGCTACCTCAGGAACTGAAGTCCAGAAGTTCCTTTATTTCTTCATCAGACCCATTTATTTGGCACCTGTTTGCAATGCTAAATTGATCATTTTATTTTTCATTCAACCCAATGTTTATATTATGTCAGCATATGTGAATACAGGAAGAAATAGATTATCACATAACAAAAGTATTTTTGATAATCAATGGAAATATAAACATTTCCATCTAATTGTATAGCGGGCCAAATAAATACATATAATTTCTCTATAATATGGATTATCTGAAGAAGAATGTGGCACCAGAATTGAGGGAAGGCTTATTATCAACTGGCAATATTCAGATGGCAATCTTAGTTGCTTAAAATGAGGAGGATTGAAGCACTTGCTGATGAATCTCAAAGAATGCAGTCTTCAATATGGATTACAATTCAATGTAAAGAAAACCAACATCCTCACAACAGGTGACATCATCATAAAATGTTAAAGATTATAGTTGTTAACAATTTCATTTCCTTAGAGCCACAATCAATGTTCATGGAAGCAGCAGTCAAGAGATCAAAGGCCATAGTGAATTAGGTAAATCTGCTGCGCAATACCTCTTAAAAGTGTTTATATTACAGCATAGAACTTTAAGTTAATGAGCAATGTGGATTTTTGTTGTGGTCATTGTTTTTTTCTTGAATTACATCATTGTCTTCACAGGACGGTTTTTTTGTTGTTGAACTTGATGTTGCATTTGAGTGGAGGGCTTTGGCTCTTCTGGTTAATATGCCTGCAAAAATAAACAAAACCAAATTAAACTGTTATCTGGAAAAAAAAAAGTGTCATCAAGCAAGCATGTCACTGTGAGGAATCAAGTGCACCTGATCCAAGCCACTTTCAATCATTTCATACACATGTGAAAGTTGGACATTGAATAAGGAAAACCAGAGAAGAATTTATGTATTTGAATTAAGGTGCTGGTAAAGAATATTGAAAGTATCTTGGACTACCAAAAGAACAATCATATATATTCTACTTGGAAAAAGCACGGCTGCAATGTTCCTTACAGGCAATTAGGGGGACATTTTGTCTCATGTGCATTGGATAGGGTGTCAGGAGATTCCAGTCCCTGGGAAAAGGACACTTGGTAAAATAGAAGGTTAGAATGAAAGAGAAAGATCCTGGACAAGTGGATTGATCCAGTGACTGCAGCAATGGATTCAAACATAAAGGAAATGGCGCAGATGGTCCATCATGGGGCCACATTTCTTGCTGTTGTGCATAAGGTCACTCTGAATTGAAGCCAAATCCACTGGCGCCCATCAACAACGAAACTGCACGATGACAATTACCCAACCTTTTGAAAATTGGAGCACTGACACAACCCGAACTCTCATGACTTCCAGAGCAATGGCCTGCATTAAAATACCCAGTGAGTGAGCAAATATAAAATATTCCATCTTCCTAAAACTATATTTCAATAAGGAAAACAGATATTTCTAAAAACACACCATAGAAATTTTAGATATTTAATTCTTGCCACCCAACAAATACACATGTGCAAATTATACCAAGAAGTGAATAGAAAAAGACATTTGCACAGATGCCATATTTCAAATACTATTTTGGAGGCATGACAGCCAGAAGCAGGTGTGAAGAGATAAGAGGAATTTATTTCCACATACTCACCTCTCTGAACAGGACTTATAATTAGTTGGATGTCTATTTGCCTTCTGACATATTTTCTTATCAAGTCTGCTTTTCTTGCAACGATACTACCTATGCTCCTGAGAAATTGGTTATTTAAATTCTATAATTTCAAGTACTTGATAACCTTTTGAATAAATTAACTTTTAAGTCAAAACTCATCAGCTGTTTTTCAGTCTGCTTTTTTTTTTAGCCTCATTCAGTTGGTCAAGAAAAAAAGATCTCATGTTTTCAGACTTTCACGCATATTTGTAAAACTGTATATATCCTTACTTCAGGGTAATGTGCAGAACGGGAATCTTATATCTGTCTCTCTGTCCTCCATGTGCCAGGTTTCACAGTTCATCTGAAGGCCAGTTTAGGTTGGCATGTCAATGAGAATTATTAGCATAAATGTGAGATAAGGGATAAAAATATCAAATGAGGTTAAGAAAAATCTGAAAGCATTAGGGACTTTTCCCAAACTATTTTTTCTTCTCATATGAAAAATATGAAATAAAATTTACAAGTGAGGAATTCGGAGAAACAGGTTATCAAGTCAATTTCCACAGTATTGGGGAAGGAAAAAGTAGAGGTGAGTAGCAAGGAAATGTGGGTGAAAAGGAGATTTTTTTTCTCTGCTAAAGCGAATTTCACGCTCAGCTGCCTTTTGCAGTGCTAGTTTAAGAATTACATGGGATGTAAAAGCCACCATACATGAGAAAATAGGTTGTGCAATTGACTAAAACACATTTAAAAGTATCCATGGCTTCCAATCCTTGCTTCATAGAAATGTTTTAAATCATTTTATTAAAGTCCAAATGGATTTGAGCCCCTTCCTTCAGAAATCCAGAACTCAAGTGTGAACACAGCCATTATACATTTTTTCCTCAGAGGCTTCTGATTGGAAAATGGTCAACAGCTATTTCTAACCCTTTTGAAATCTAGACCAAGAAAATAATTCTCTATCTCCAGAATATCATTCAAATCTATCAAAAAGTGAGAGGTAGTACTGAAGGTTTGGTCTGAGCATTCTAACAGTAATAGATACGTTTACTTCCTTGTCTATTTATTTAAGTTTATTTATATATGTATATAGAGTTGACAGATATAGGAATGTATTACATATATTACAACATTTGTTAGGTAAATCAGGAAAAAAAATTCTGAGTATCAAAGTGATTCTCAAGGTTTATAATGTTTCTTCAGCTCCAAAGGATTTAATAAAAGAACCGGAATGTTTCTAGAAGATATCTCTCTATCAAGAGGGAAGGGGCTACTGGAATGTTCTATCCGAATGCCAGAAATGCTAAATGTCACTGTCTTCCCCTACACCAAAAGCTGCCCAACAATACTCATAATCAAAACTTAGCAGAATGTCCATTCCAGTTCATGGCAGTGATGAAGATGAATTGTTATGATCACTAGAAAGTTCTAGAAGGATGCTCTTCCTTAGCCAACTTATTTAAGTGACAGCAAACATAGTTTTATAGCAGTCAGCTGCATTTACTTAAAATTCAAGAGTGACAGGTGGCTTGGGTTTGGCAATTCTCTTTATTCATTGTCTCAAGAAACTGCTCTGAAGGGAAAAGTCAATAAAGAAATGTTTGCCCAATATGTCATGATGCAGTTCTATAGAAAAAAAAACCACTTTGCACTGATGTAGCAAAAACTCCTTGGACTAAAGCCACACATACCCCTAACAGCTGAGGAGGAACTGTCAGTAAAGAAAGGAATATATATATTTTTTCTCCCCTTTCTGAGTTAGTATTTGATGATTAGTTTGAATCCTTGGGCATAAAACCTCTGTTCTATAACCCCCTTATGATTCCTCCAGTTTTTTTGAGTGCAAGCATATTGTTTGTAATTCATGATTAAGTAATTTCTTTTGCTTTATCTTCAGAATGAGATTAAATAATTATTCTATAGACATTTTCCCTCCAAGAAACCAGGTGACACCATTTGGTTAGAATGATAAATATTTTAGTTTTCAGATCTCAAATATCTGAAAGGTCCTTGAGAGTCAAGTGATATAAAACATGGTGCAATAGATAAGTACAAGATCAACTATTCATGTCAGTATTCACATTGACTATATATACTATGAAAATAAAGTGAGGACCCAACTACATACTAATCAGTTAAGAATAATCCTAAAAACATCCTGAACCACAAAGAGTGTATTTCTAAGCAAGAGTTTCTAATGAAAAAAACAAAACAATTTAGTGCAATGATATAGAATATGAAGATGAAATATTTACTTTTTCCAAACATTGATTAGAATCTCAGTAAATTTCTTCATGTATTAATAATCTAATTATAAGCAGAAGTGGATTGTTAGGAGAACAATTACATTTCTCCAGGTAGAACGTAAGTTTAGCTGATGCCATCACACCATTTCTAATTTGAAATTTCTATTAATGCATAGAAAATTGAGATGTTTCTCAAATAAAAATGTCGCATTGCCCACAATATGGTCGTTAAGTTCTTGCTAACATCAAACATAAAGAAAGAGCAGGAACATATTTCAAGTTTAATAAGACAGTAACGTAAACCAGTCTCTATAGTTGATGATTTTCTTTTTTCATTATACATTTTTCAAACTTCTCAAAATCAATTTTATCTGATTTCTTCATTAGAATATTTTGAATTTCTTTCATTAAAGAAGAGTTTGAATTCAATCTTTTAAGAAAATAATAACGAGATTATATCCATGATTTCTCCTCACTGAGAAATTTGTTTGAAATCAATAAATGGTGTTGAATTTTCCCATCTGTTGGTAAATTGACATGTAATAGGTATTGACATTCCCAAAAAATTATAGGAATTATCTAAATGCATTGAAATAGAAAATTTAAAACAATAAAGATTAGATATAAGCAGTTATTTAAAAATATACTAATGCAATATAGTTCCTATTTCATATGCATTTTATAACTATGCAGTGATCTATGAAGCTCTATCCAATAACTATCAAAGAAGATTTACTATTATAAAATAGTGTTGATATAACAATGATTTTTAAATAGATTTGCACAAAATTAGGAGCAACTCTTTAATACACCAGAGCCCCTTAATACGTTTGTCTTTGATACTTCATACAGTCCCTTGCCATGTAAATGGGGTGATTTACTTAATTTCTTCACTCTTTAGTTTCTTTTTATGTAAGATGATGTTAATAATAATACCTGATTCTTAAGACTTTTGTGAAGATTCCATTAGATTTCCCATTGTGATATATTTTATTATTGTTCACTCTATTCTCTGTCTTCCCTGTAAAGGATCAAGTATCTTGCCAGTTACTATATACTCTTTCTATACTGGAGTATGATTTCCTTACTCATGGAAGGCAAGGAATTGTGTTGGCCTATTGGAGTGAAAGAACTAGTAAGAGCTTTGAGTATCAATGTGTATTTCTTTTAACTTGAATCTTCCTACTTTTTAATAAACTAGTTCCCTAATGAAGGAGATTTTAGAAGCAAAATTGCAACAAATTCAGCATATAGGTGACATAAATGAGAAATAGGCTTTTCTATGAATTCTTAAGGTTATTACTTTGACAAATTATAGTAAAAGCTATATATTGTAAAATATAGTAAAAGCTAATTATTATATGCCCTTAAGCCAATAGGGAAACTTTTGCCATGTTGTAAGAGTTTAATCCTTGTCACATTGTTATTGTTGATACTGATGTTGTTTCTCACAATGAGAGAATAAAGTAAGAAATTGAATCTTTCCTAAGAAATTAAATTACTGGAACACAGGACTCAGTTGTGTTCATGTGGATATGCACTTAGATCAAGAGACAGTCATTTGAAAGAAGAAAGGAATCTAAAATGGTTTCAAGGTGAACAAATGTGTGCAAAGGGATTGTAGCCTTTCACCATATTTATTTACTGTGTATGCTGATAAAATAATCTAGGAAGTTGAATTATTTGGAGAAGAGCACAACACCAGAGGAAAATTCAAGAGAAACGTGTGATGTGCAGATGACACAGCCTTGCTTGCCAAAGGTGAAGACTACTTGAAGCACCTACTAATGGAGATCAAAGATTGCAGCCTTTAGAATGAATTGCATCTCAACATAGCAAAAACAACATTCCTCCAAATATACCAATATTCAACAGAAATACAAATCATGACAATATTGGAGACATAAAGAAACTGATTCACAATCAGTGTTCATTGACACATGAGGCAAGAAGTCAAATGACTTATTGTATTGGGCAAATCAAGTGAAGATGTTATTTTGTTGACAAAGGTTTTCCTAACCCAAGCCATGACATTTTCAATTACTTCATAGGCATGAGAACGATGAATTATGGGAAATGAAGACGAATGAATAATGACATCTTTGAATGATAGCATTGGCAAGGAATATTGACTATTCCACAGACTCCAGAAGAATAAACACAATTACCTTGGAGGATATACAGTGAGAGTGATTCTTAGAGGCAAGGACATGGGATGTCTTCAGACCTACTTCACACAGATCATCGGGGGAATGAATTTCTGGAAAACTCCCTGTTCTTGGTAAAGTAGTCGAACCGTGAAAACGAGGTAGTCCCTCAACAGTATGGGTTGGTAGAGTGAGTGGAAGAACATGCACACCTACAGTTGTGAGGATGGCATAGGACTGTGCATTCCATTCTGTTACACTCAGTGTCACTTTGAGGGGAACCATCTTTAGGAGGCCTACAAGGATCCATTTGTAAATGCTGGAATCATAGTTACTTTGGTTGGGAAGTCTGTGTTTACCTTGATGAATATTTGGCAGCAAAGAATTCCTAAGGGGACACAAACAATAGATGGTCTAAAATATAATTAGATACAATTTGGTAGGTATAAGCAAAAAATCTGGATTTTGCTTTGGAAATTTTAATTTAAGCTGAAAAGCAGAGGCTCCCCAAAGAACTGATGTGTGATCTTTTTAATCCTAATGGTATTTCTTGGCCTAAGAATACACAAGCCCAAGATCATTGAGCCATTCGACTCATAGAGATCCTATATAGGCTTTCCAAGGCTATAAATCTTCATGGGAGCAGACACCCTCAGCTTTCTCCTGCAGAGAAGCTGGTAGGTTTGTCACTGTTCTCACAGAGTACCTAGCACAGCACGGAGGAGAAACCTTTGAATACAGACCTCATTGCTACTAAGTACCTCAAATCATAGTAACCCTACAGAACTCGGCAGAACTTCCCTTGTGGGTTTCCAAGTCTGTATTCCCCGCCCCCCAGGAGTTTTATTGGCCCATAATTTACATATCACACAATTCAGTAGTTCGCTCATATCAAGAAGAATTATGCAATCATTACTACATCAATTTTAGTCTATCCTCGCCCTCCTGGTCAAATGCCCTTTAAGCTGAGTGGTGCAATCACAGTCAGTTCTAGTGCTCCCTCCCCTCTCATGCCTTCTTTGCTTACGCTGAAATCTCCTTTCTCTCCCTGTCACCCACCCCCACCCAGACCTCCCCTATAAATCCTTATATCCGTTATTCTCACTATGGATCCACTCCTAATGTGCTTCACAAATTGGGGAACCCAACAGAAACAATTAAAAAATCAAAATAAGGCTGTAAGGATAAAATAATAATAATATCAAGACAAAAATACAAACAATTTGTAAGAAAGAAAGGCCAACCCCCTTCCCCCATCAACATGGAAAAAGTCAGGGAAGAGATTTCTGTCATGGAACAACTAAGAGATACTTGCACCAGAACAAATTCAGGTCAAGTCTATAGGGAGGTCAACTGGCCAAGTATAGAGTTTGATCCCGCACAGTCAAGATTACAATGGTCTCTGCCTGTTAGTAATCCCAGAGTGGATGTGCCAATGGCTCAGGGCTCTACAGATGGGTTTAGTGTTCCTACTGTTCTTCACAGCCTGCTACAAATTGAGTGTTCCTAATTTCAGCTCTGATACTTTTCCCTTTCCCATATTTGAATTTTGTAGTTGTCATCTTTGGATCACACAAGCAGGTGTGCTTCTTCCATGTGGACTGAGTTGACTCCTCACTTAGATGGCTGCTTGTTTGAAGATCTCTGACAGCAATCCGATTGATAGCCAGGCACCAGCTACTTTCTTCACCACACTTTGTGGAAGCACCCTGTCTTCACTGATTATTTCATGAAGGTGAGGGTCTAGCAGGGATATGTGATCCGATCTAACAATCTAACTGTTCTTGAATGGTGGCTAGAGTTCAGTAGGGGGCCAGACTGGTCTGTAACTCTTTAGGGAATTAGAAAGCCTTGTCTTTCTCCTAGCTTAGCTAGTGATTTTGAAATGCTGACTGTATACTTAGCAGCTGAATGCACAACCACAACCACACAAAAGCAGTTGCTAAAAAGTAACAATATGAACCTCAAGAAAGTATGAAACTATAACAGAATTGAGGGTTCAAGCCAGATATCTGTCATTTAAATATGGAAAATACATGCTGATCTAAGATTACTCATGATACTGCTTCAAATTAGAATGCAAACTGTTGATGTTTACCAAATGCTATTTTTGCAAAGCCTTATTTAAATACTCAAAGATAGTAAGAATAACACACCAAACCCTGTGAAATCAGAATCTCATGATGTTAGAGAATACATCCCATTAGAAAATATAATTTAGTATGAATATTTATATTTTGTAAAAGATTTCTCCAAAATGTGGTATCTTTGAAATTCGATAATGAATTATCTAATTAATCCACAAAATTCACTGATGTCCTCATAAAATATCTAGAAATTTTAAATACTTGAGGCAGTATCTCAGATATTGTACCAGCCAATAAAGGATTTATCAATACATTAGATTTTTAACATATTATTAGCAGTGATAGAGACATAAACAAAACTATGGAACTCCAGCATGTGACTGATAAATTGTATGCTATTATTATTCAAAGAATATTTTGTTTTAGTGCTTTGTAAACATAAATATAATGGTAATTCTTTTATCTGAAATGAACATATCATTCTTTGAATCAAACAGATAAAGCCTTAGTGATTAACTGAATAACTAATTTTTTAGATAAAAAAGGACTTAGAAACATTTAGCCTGTTTCTTTAGGCTTCCATCCACCGTTTGTCTGTCGGCTTGTTGTAGTGTGGTGGCTGGAGTGTGGTGGTCGTGTGCTGCCATGATGCTGGAAGGCACTCGGTGCACGACTGAGGAATATGTCTCTTGTGAAAGTAGAGTAAACAAAGCATATTGACATGGAGGGAGTAAAACTTTCAGGGCCCTCATTAGCTGATGCGGCATGACTCAAAATGAAAAGAAGCAGAAATATGGTTTTTACACCAAAAAGCCTTGTGACTCTTCAGAGGCCAGGCGTGGGCTGGAAACAGAAATATGGAGGAAAATAGAGCCTTTGGAGTTGAAATGAAGCTAGAGGTCACATGGCAGAATTTTGGAAGACCAACATCTTCATCACAAATACATTTTTTCAACAACACTAAAGGCAACAATCCATATGGATGTCCTCCGACTGAATCCCCCGAAATCAAATTAATGACGTTTGTGGCAAGAGAGGCTACAGAGCAACCAAACCAAGGCAGGGGCTTATTGTGTGCAGACCATCTGTAAGTTCAAATTGAAGCTGAAGGACATTAAAATGAGTATACAAGAGTCTAAATGCAATGTTGAGTAAATCGCATGTGAATTTAGTGGAAATGTCATTAATAGATTTGACTTATTGATCAATAAAGACAGAAGACTTGATGAGATATGGAATGCCATCAAGAACACCATATATGAAAAAAGCAAAAAGATTATTAAAAAGACTGGGAAAAAAAACAAAGATCGAGGGGGATTTTCGAAGAGATTCTGAAACTTGCTCTCAATATTAATGCAGGCACATGTAAAAAATGATGAAAGAAATGAACAGATGATTTCAAAAGGCAGCTCAAGAAGACCAGGCAAAGTGTTACAATGAAACGTGCAAAGATCAAAAGAGAAAGACACACTCCGAAATTTTAAGCAGAAAAACCTGAGGGCAAAAATGTAACGCTTGGGTTGTAACATTGAAGACTATATGGGGAAAATATTAAACTTTACAGGAACTATCAAAAGGAGACAGAAAGAATATACAGTCACTATGCAAAAAAGAGCTAGTCCACATTCAGCCATTTCAAGAGGTGGCATCAATTAAGAACTGATGGTATTGAAGCAAAAGTCCAAACTGTCATGAGGCAAGAAATTTGCAATACAGCTATGGGGCCAACCAACTGGAAGAGATCATGTTTTTACCCACTCCAAAGAAAAGAGACCCCAAATAATGCTCAAATTATAGAATAATATAATTAATATCACGTGCAAGTAACATTTTGCTAAATGTCATTCAACACCATTTGAAGCAATCCATCTACTGGAATCTCCTTAATTTCAGGTCGGGTTCAGAAGAGGACACGGAACAAAGGATTGTATGCTGATGTCAGATGGATTTTGCTTAAAATCAGAAAATACAAGAAAATGTGTACTTCTTTTTATTGACCACGCAATGGCATTGAACAATGTGGATCATAACAAACTATGTATACCATTGAGATGAATGAGAATTCCAGAACATTTCATGGTGCTCATGGGGACTTGTACATGGGGCAATTGTTTGAACAGAACAGGGAACAGTGTGTGGGTCAGAACTAGGAAAGGTGCTTGCCAGAGTTGTATCCACTCACCCGACCAATTCAAACTGCATGCTGAACAACTACTGGAGAAGCTCACTGTATGAAGAAGAATGCAGAATCAGGATCGGCAGAAGGCTTATTAAATACCACAAGTGTGAGGACGTGAAGCCCTGGTGGAGGAAGATTAGGTTTGCAGCCTTCAATATGGATCACAACTCAAGGTAAACAAATCTTCTTAACTGTACTAATAAGTAATAGCATGATAAACACAGTAAAGATTGAAGTCGTCAAGGATTCAATCTTCCTTATTCACAATCAATGGTCACAGAGTCAGCAGTCAAGATCAAAGGTTGAATTGCATCTCTTTAAAGTTTTGACAAACAAAATGTTACTTTTAGAGCTAAGTACCTGACCGAATCTATGATAGTTTCAATCACCTCTTAGGTATGCAAAAGTAGGACATTGAGTAAGGTACATTGAAGAAAAATTGGTGCATTTGAATTATGGTAATATCAAGAAATATTGAAAGAATATTGATACTAGCAAGGAATATGAACATCCAGATGAACAAACATACTTGTTTTGGAAAAGTACAGCCAGAATGTTCTTTAGAAATGAGAATCAAGAGAGTTCATACTTTGACCATGTTATCAAAAGAGCTCGGTACCTCTCTAATATGCTTGAGCAGGTAGAGGAAAAGAGGAAGGCTATTGACAAGATGCATTGACCCAGTGAATGCCAAGATGGCCGCCACTTAGTAAGTGTGAGGATGCCCCAGGACTGGGCACTGTTTGTTTGGTTCTACACAGGATTGCTAGGCATAAGAATCAACTGATGGCATACAACGACAACATAGGCAACACTCAGATATTTATTTTTGAAGCTCAGCCAATGAAAAATCTTTGCATAAATCTAATGCATTTACATTAAAATTTAAATCAATGCCCCCCCCCCCTATTTTTCCTCTGTGGAGTACATACTAACAGAGTCTGCCACCACAAAATGGAAACTTTCTGATTTCCATCATACCTATTGAAATAATGAAATATTTGAGCTCCATCATACCTGTTAATATAACCAAAGAAGTGAGATAGGAAAAGGACAAGGAAAATTATAAGTAATGTGGAGGAGGAGGAGGAGGAGGAGGAGGACAAGAAGTGAAAATGAAACACTGATCAGTCCAGAGAGAAGCCGAGGAGAGTAAATACAGCCATATAGTAAAAAATAAGTTCAGGATAACCGAAAATTAATCACAGCATCATTTAGCAATGTAAAAAATCATACACATATTAACAAAATCATACTTTTCCCTTTCTTGAGAAATTTTGGTAATATGATTACTTTGAACTGATTATTGACATCTGGGTGATAAAGGATCAGACATAGCTGATAAGAATATTCTAGCCTTCATTCCTAATTTTTTACCTACAAAAATTTGCCTCTTCCAAGGGAAAGTTGAAGGGTTACCAGAAGAAACAATAGCTCCATTTGGAAAATGCTTCAAATATGGACAAGAATATCCTTTCAAATATCAGCATGCTTAGAAATTTTGACTAATCTGAATATATCCAGAAAGAGTCATATATTAATAAAGATGAGTTGTAAGGAGTTTGTGGTTAGGAAATTTTATTTCTCATAAAATGTAGTAATTTTAACTTCCTCACATATCTACAATTATTTAATATGATAATACCATGCTTTAATTAATTTATATTTATACTACTAGTTTTATTGAGTTATGCCTGATTAACTAAAATTAATAAATGTCCTAAGCAATGATAAAAAAATATTTGTAAGCTGTAATAGAAATGCTTTATATTTTGCTGTTTTTAAAGTGCTGTCCTACATAGGATACAAAACATACAGAAATACATGTGAAAGATGAATATTTCATGTCTTACATATATTACAACTGAATTATAAGTTCATCTTATTTAAAAGTTATTTTAATAAAATATTTATTAAAGTACATTCGTAATTAGAACATTGAATTCATAATTTTTTTATGTAAGGCTTTATAGAGGCTTTTTTTCCCTCTAAGTAGTGGAAATATTCTGATCTTTTTCTGCCATCTAGTGGTCTATTCAATGATCTGTCTTTTTCCTGAGACCTTTATAAAACTTGACTAACCTGGAATTGCACATCTAGATCTTTCTATCATCTTCTGTCTATCATCTATTTATCTATCTGTCTATCTATCTATCTATCTATCTATCTATCTATCTATCTATCTATCTATCTTCTATTCATCTATCTATCTTCTATTCATCTATCAATCATCTATCTAAGTCTGTATATGTATGGATTGTGGTAAGAGTTGTATGAGTCCCTAATAAAATGTAAAAGAAGAAAAGAGAAAAAAATGATTAGGGCAAAGACTGTACAGATGTGCTTTATACAATTGATGTATGTATATGTATGAACTGTGAAAAGAATTGTATCAGCCCCAATAAATTGTTAAAATAAATAAATAAATTAAAAAAAAAGAATGCAGAACATTAAAAAATATATATATTAAGTAAAGTTAATAAATTATCATCTATATTTCTAGGCAATTTCAAATTTTTTAAAACTTCAATTCCTTTTTATAATGCCAAAGAAATAAGTGTAAAATATATAAGGTAAGGTTTTTATATTCAACTAGCTATCATCTGTTGTTCCAATACTGATAATAATGTAGTACTCATGATGTGATAGGTGCTTTTAAACCATTTTACACACACTAGTTCATTTAGTTAAGAAATGTATCTCAAATAATTTTAAGCATCACTGCATATTTGTTTTCTTAAAACTAATCTGCAGAATGAATTGACAACAATGTACTGAGAGGTACTTTTAGAAGCCTATAATTTAGAAGACAACCATGACTACTGCTGCATATCCACGCTCTTCGCTCTGAGACAGAAGATGTCTTGCGCAGTGAAGAGGAGGTATCAAGTGAGAGCAGATGTAAATGATTTAGATATAAAATGACAGATATAGGAAAAGCTACACATTTATAAAGTAAACTACCACACATAAAAAGTTTAGGAAAGTACATCACTTTAAGTGCACATCAAGTTTAATGATGATATTGACATTTTCTTTGAAATGTTTGCACAGTATAAAAGCTTTTTATCACTCATAAACTCTCTTTTATGTACAAGAGCAAATGTATGTGAGGATAAAATCTCACTAGGTCTTCATTGCAATCTTTACGTGAACAAAAAATAACAACCATGAAATTTTAATGAGAATTAATTCATAAAAAGATTAAACTTTTCAGGGATCTGTGCACAATTAACATAACATATCATTAAAAGAAAGGCAATAAATTATGAACATAATTTAAACACATAACCTTTTTATTTTAATATTATTGGAAAAGAATAGTAAATACACAAACTCCAAACCCACTGCCATCTGATTGATTCTGAATGACAATGACCTTATTCGAGAGAGAACTGCTCCATGGAGTTTCCAAAGCTGGAAGTTAGGAGCAGATGACCTCATCTTTTCCCTTGAAGCAGTTGGTGGGTTTGAACTCTTGACTTTGACGTGAGAAAAGAAACTCTTAAGCCAGTATGCCACCATGTTCCAGTCAATACCAAGTAGGGCATTATTCATTTACTAGAAGAACTCACTGTCCCATTTGAGTGTTATTTTCTGCAATTTAATATGGAAGATGACTATTCTATAATAAACAATTAGCATTACCTTAGGTGCTTATTACACTCTTATGTGGCATCCTTAAGGAAAGGTACAACTGCAATAACATAATTTACAAATAAGAAGGAAATTCTCATTTTCTACAAGATATGTGCTTAGAATATTTTGTTATTGTTTATGGGGATCATAGGGAAATGGCAAGAATATTATAAACAAATGTGCAAATATTTTTGAAAGAATACAAGTATAATGAGAAAGAATTTAAATCACTAGTTAGCTTCAAATGAGAAAGTAAAGTACTGTTTTTCTTTATTCCATGTCATACTTAATTAATAAAATTATATTCTTTTCATTTTAATTTAATAAACACTTGTTTAGGCTCAAGGGTCCTTGGTGGCGTAGTGAGTTGCATGTTGGCTACTTACCACAAGGTCAGCAGTTCTAATCCACCAGTGGCTCCATGGGAGCCTAAGTGTTTACAGTACTATAAACACACCTGGGTAATTCTATTCTGTCCTGGAGGGTCACCGTGACTCAGAGTCCATTAGATGGCAATGAGTGCGGTTTGGTTCAGACCTAAACTGGAAGTCAACAGTAGATTTTAATTTATCTTGGGAAGGTACAGTAATTTATCTTGTGAAAGCAACTATACATGGGAAATCAATGACATCTGATAGCATAGTGATCTTTATTTAAAATAATAGGAGAAATACCGTAATTTTATTTTTTCCATTTTCAAACAGAAGAAGCAAACTATCATCTCATCAGACATTAATCAAGTTAGTTTCCCCTTGGGGAAAAATATAGTATCATCAACCACATCCCTATAGTACAAGTCACTCATTTTGTTTGTTTAATACTTTCATTGACATAAACTTCACATGTAGTACAATCATATTAAGAAGAGTTGTACGATCATCATCACAATCAATTTCAGAACATTTCCTTCTCATTTACATTATTGTTAGCTCTCCACTCCCCCCAACAGTCCCCACCATGTAACTAGGTAATTATTAATATTATTACTATCTCTAGAAATCTACCTCCTGGATTTCATGTATATATAAATCACACATAATGTATACAAACAAGCCACCAACAATGACAAAGCTGAGGAAAACCTCAATCCCCCCCCCCCAATAAAAAGAATTTTAAAACTGAGACAACATTAAAATGGATAAAAAGAAAGATCACATGATATGGTGCTATATTTTAATCCGGCTACATCTGCCATGATGGACTTTACGATGTCTCTGTACAATAGCAAAGCTACTCCCTTCCCTCCACTAGGGCCAGAGGGCATTTACAGGAGGCTTGATCCACGTGGAGACCCTGCAAATGAATCGGGGCCTTTCACTGTCATGCAGAGCCTTCTGCAAAACAAGTGAAAGTTGAATTTTTTCTTCATGTCCTTTACCACCTTTTAATTTGATTATTTGGATTCCTTTGTCTTATTGACATGCTGCAAAATTCTCTCAAGTTTAGTAGTTCCTGTCTTGTCCATTCTGCCATTGTTAAATATTTTCCCCCATTCCATGGCCTCTTCTTTAACTCTTGAGGAAGTCTTTTGATATGCAAAAGTGGTTGCTTGTCATCCGACCCTGTGTTTCAAAAACTGGGAACCTAGCAGAAACAATAAAACACAAAAACAACAAAACAGAAAGAAGAAAGTAATAATAATATAAATATACAAATAAAGAGTAAGAAAGGAAACACCACCAACAATATTTAAAAGGGAGAGAAGGAATTTCTGTCAAAGAACAAGGGAGAAATATTTGAGCCTAGAGTAATGCAGGTTGTCTCAGGAAGGAGGTCAACTGACTAAGTATCATATTAAACAGTGGCTCAGTCCTCCTTCATTACGTTTACAATGTTCTCTGCCTTATAGGTCCTTCATTTGTGCCTAGAGGGGGTTTGCGAGATGTTTAATTTGACTAAATAATCTATAGGTGAATTTTGGGCTCCCACTGTCCTCCCTAGCCGTCTACAACTTGAGTGTTGACAATTTAAGCTCTTGTACTTTTCCCTTTATCATATTTGGATTTTGTTATTGTCATCTTTGGTGCTCTGTCTTTTCATTTGTGCATTTAATCCTTTGACAATCACTGTCATTAGTGGCATACACTGGTGTGTTATTTCTCGCTTTCTGTGTGGCTTTGCGCTCCTCTATCTCTGTGTTGTTCTGAGTGCTGCCTTCACTGGGCTAGTTTCTGGGCAGTGTGGTCCTTTGTGATGCTTTCAGGTATATCTGCTGCAGTTTTTTAACTCTCTGTCCACCGTGATCTGTAAAAATTCCTTCAGTTTGTCCTTGCCTGGAATCATTTCCTTTCTCTCACATATTCTCTCCTTTTCCTTGAAATTTGAGCGTTTGACTATCAGATGTCATGAACTTTTTCCTCTGGGTCTGTAATAAATTATTTTAGGTCAATTAGACACCCCTGACTAAAGGTGAACTAAACCTGTCTATTAGGACACCTTCTGGTGATGTGTCCTGGGGGGGAGGGAGGGCTTCTTTTAAGTGGGGATCCTGGGTCCCACCCACTCCGCCACTCTGTCTCTCCACTTTCACTTTCCTGCTGCTTCCGGAGAGCTTCCAGAGCCCTGTCATGTTGCCACCAACCTTGGATCTGCACAACTCTGTACCCACCGGCCTGTGATCTTCCTGCGTTCTGCATGCAGCTGTGTGAGTCTGAAGAGAGATTTATGCAGTAGCATTGGACTTACGCACTTGTGTTGGACTGAGCTGGGACGTTTTCTTGATATATGATTACTTCCTGATATAAACGCCTTTCTAATACGTATATGAGGGTCATTGGATTTGTTTCTCTAGTTAACCCAGCCTAACACAAGGTCTGTATAATTTGGGATCTGTCAGTTTCTGTCAGTTATTTTCTCCTCCTTTGTTATGTTAGTGGATTTTCTTCCGTGATTTCTCATTCTATTTCCTCTGTAGCTTTTTTTCATTTGTTTGTTCCTTCTTGCTCTGGGATCTCAATGAGACATAGGTTATTGATCTTGATAGTGTCTCATGTCATTCTCAGGCTTTCTTTTGATTCCGTCGTGTTTTTGTTGCTTGTTTCCCTTGTCCATTTAGTCAGTGCAATTGTCTTTGAGCTCACTGATTCGATCTTCATTTTCTTCCATTCAATTCCTCTGGACTTTTTCTATATTTCCTAAATTGTTATCATATATATATATATTTTCTGGGTTTCCTTTTGGATTAAGAATATTAATTTTTCAATTTCTTCCATTTTTCTCATGAGTGTGTGCCACATCTCTTGGAGGAACCTCAGCGTCATTCTTCTGAATTCGCTTTCTAGTGGTTCCAGGGCCTCTTTTTCAAAACACTTCATTCGGTTTGGGTGAATTTTTGTTCTGTTTTCTTTTCTTCTTCCTGATTTTTACAATGTAATGTGGTTAACTATGGTTTCCTGAGAATTGAAGTAGAGCTACTGGTAATCTGTTAACATCGGGGTCATTTGGGGACAATTGTGTCTGCCTAGTGACATAGGAGAGATCAAATAGGAGCCACTACACAGAAAGTGGTGAAATGCAACAAAGGGGAGAGGGCTGGGCTAGTAGGGAAACTGGAGGGGGTGAAGAGATTTCATCGAATAAGTGATGACAGTGGCTCTCTGGATAGGCAGACAGATTTGTAAAAACAATACTGAATGTATTTAAGAGAGTTCATCAGAATTAATAGCCTTCATAGAAATCTATTTCATGTAGAAAGAGAGAGAACAGAAAGAGATCATGGGTGGATGTGGAAGAAAGGGAAAAACTCAGGTGTGCCTTAGTGGGAGCACTGAAGTTCTGTTGCCATGGCAGGGTGGATCTGGGTGGGTCTGTTCATTCAGTGGGACAAAAGAGAGAAAGAAAATAGCCCTTCTTTGTGTGGGGATACTGAAATCGACAGGTCTGCCTACTGTTGACTGGGTAAGATCTGTATTTTTAGTAGCATAGGATGACACAGGAAGAGAAAGGGGGAGAGAACTAGGAAAAAATAACAAAAGTATCTGAATAGAAGAAAAATACAAAAAAGAAAAAGAAAAGAAAGTGAAAACTAGCACTGTTTGTGTGAGGGTTCCTGTTTGTCTGGTTGTGTGATTGTGTATATGCATGTGCTACATGTATGAGGGAAGGGCACGGAAGGAAAAAAAGGAGAGGGAAAAATGACAAAAGTGGGACCTGAGTTGTGAGACTATCTGCAACAAGCTGCCCACACAAGCTGCTGTCCACATCGGACCCCCAGAGGCCAGCAAGGTCACAGGTTTGACTTGCTGGGTTTTCTCAGGGATCCTGAAACATCCGCGCCATCGGGGAGGAGTGGACTTCACAGAAGTTGTTCATGTCGCTGGTCAATGATAAAGAGGAGTCTGTCAGCAGATGTTGCTGCTCCCCCCATTTAATACTTAGCTTTTAGGAGTTGAAGTTTATTTTCTTGCTGAAAAGAAGTACATTATATCCCTTCTAGTGGACCCTCTCTAATAGTTCCTGATGAGATCTTGCTATCTGGTGGCCATTTCCCCTCGTGTCATCAGTACAAGTTATAAGGATGGTTGGTAAAAGGAAGGTCACTGGTGTAGCTTCGGTAGTGGAGCTATTGTATTTTTTTATAACGAGGAAACATTGTTAGGATTAAGAATTTGTAAATGGCTTATAGCTCTACGTATCAACAATGCTTTATAAAACATATTAAAAGCACGTAATCTACCTAATTGCTTATATACACATTAAAGTACATTTAATGATAAAAATTACACATTAAAAATGGAGAGTTGCATTGTTACGCTAGTGTAAAACAAATAAAATTAACTAGTAAATCTGCTCTTTTCCTCCTTATCTTTTTTCTGCTTAAAGTACTTAATAGGCTTCATATAGGCAAATATATAGAAAATCTTAAAAATATCATTTAAAACTATTTCAAGTAATATACATAAAGTGGTAAACATGTATGTATATATTTATATACAAGATGTATATATAAGTATGTATAAATACACTGTATAAGTATATCTATGTTTTAGATTTAATCTTTTATCAAAATCAACTTTTTACCTTTATTTTATTGGCTATAAAAATCTCATATTATATACATTTATTTATAAAATCTGAGTAATACACTATTATTATCTGAATTACCTTATTAAAGTCAGAAAATACAACTGATAATTTTAATCTTTCGCTTCTTTTTTTTCCTTTTAAAAATATACATATCTATTAATGGGCCCTGGTGGCCCTATCAGCTAGAACTTGGTTTGCTAAAATTGTTCTAAGAAGGAAAGAGGAGGTTCTCTGCTAAGGTAAAAGTTTAGTTTCAGAAGCACAAGACATGATTGGCACAAGTCAGAACTAACTTGAAAAAAAATCGGTTTAGTTTTGATTATAAACGCCTATTACCCACTACAGTTGAGTCTATGCCCACTCATGATGATGCTATAGACTGAGTAGAACTGCTCCATAGGGTTCCCAAGGCTGTACATCTTAGAGAAGTAGACATTCACGTCTTTCTCCTGGGGTTTGAACTCCAAGTAGCAACTTTACTCTTATAGAATTTCTTCATGCCAGAATTGATGGTGGTGGGGTTTTTGTTTTGTTTTTTATTAGGTTCCTTCTATTGTGATCTCAGTCCAATCATTTGATGATGGTATGCAGGCAACATCTATTTCTTCTCGTCTCAAGTTAGTGAAAGTTGTGATATATGTGATCCACTAATTGTTTGGAATAATTGCTTCCTTGAAGTCTTAGTTGTTGCTGTTGTGTTAGTCTTTTTCACTTTGTTCCAGATGGACAGAGACCAATAGTTGCAAGGTCACTCACAAGATTTTAAGACTACTCACCAAAGAGTTTCTAGAACACTATGTTTTGGAGTGTTATGTCAATTGACCTAGATGCCCCCTGAGATTATATTCCCTAAATCTCATGCCCGGTAACTCATTCTGAGGAGGTATTTGGGAAGGTTTATATTAAGGCCTCCTGTACATTTTGTCGTATACATGAGTATATTTGCACCACGTACAAATCTATGTGCAGTAATATCGAGTGACAAATCCATGCATGTGGGTCTACTCATATGCCTTAAAGTAGTGAGTGCTGGGATTCATACTGCCCATTAAAGTATGATCATTTTCAGCTTACATAACTACCCACAGCCCATTCATGCATTTTTGTTTGTTTAACCCTTCTTACATGATTGCATATTTAATAACATTTACCATCGTTGCCTTTCACTCTTGCACACCATTCACTGTTTATTCATGTGCTGTTGACTTCTCCCTTCACCAAAGTTAGCAATTTAGTATGTGTCTACTATTTAGAGATTTTTTTCTCTCACATCTCTTGTAACCATCAATGAATAGTTCTTTTTCTCTATAAAAATTTTATGTGAACTTTTTAATAATAGTATTCCCATATAATTCTACATTCTTTCAGAATTCATATATCTCACTCAGCATACAGATATGGGGTCTAAGTAATGATTCATAGAATCAGAGTGTGCCAAGTATAGACAGACAATATAAATATTAATGTATCATAAAATTTAAATGCTAATTTATTACAAAACTATTGTTCATTCATTTATTCAATATCACTCTGACACCAAGATTTACCAGTCTTAGTCATTTATCAATGAGTAATTAATAGTTCTGTACTAAATTAATACGGGAATTGTACTTGGGAGTGTTTCCTTGTTTTCTGTCCTCATGTATACATTCAATTAATGTGTGGTAGAATTTTAACTATCATTTAAATATGAGTACATCTAATATTTCAATGGAGTTTATATAAAAAATTCATAATTATGTAACTAAAAAGTTCATGATTTAGTAGTGCTTATTGCAGTACCCTAGTCTCAGGTAACATGGTACAGATGTTTAGGAAAATCTTCATTCATATTAACAATCTACAAAATGTTTATGAATATGATTTTTTGGAACCTCTTTGTAAAGAGTGATTAAATGTTAGGAAATCATTGAAAATAGTATTCAATTATTGCCTCGGGGAAGGACAGCACCTTTTTAGGAAGTTGTTGACTAAAAGCACAATAAGTAGGCATCAGTAGCTTTTATAAAAATATGCATGTACATGCACATGAGTCCATAAGGATTAATCTCTAGTGGGTTTTAAAATATACAATTATTTATGCATATGCATCTGTTTATGGCATTACATACAAGATATATATACCCACATTTTGTATTTCCCTTGTGAGTCTCTATTCTTACTTTACTATATTATTTAAATAAATGTTGAAGCTGAGTGTTTGGATTCAATTTATAAAATTCTTGAAGTTTCTACAAAACTTACTAAACAAAACCTTAAATTAACAAAGGATCAATTTTATTTCATTAGTAATTAAATACTAGCAACCTCTAAGTGGGCAGAATTTAAATGTTATAGGAAGATAAGATATTTATTGTAGTTGTCAGTTTGTTTTTGAAGTTACTGTGATTGTTTCCCTTCTGCCCTCATAGTTTCTCAGCTTTCCTTTCCTAGTGGCTGTAAAAAAACACTTTTTGAAGTGATATGGTTTGCCCCTGACCCTTGCTGTGACTGTAGATTTTGCAATCTAAGTCAATTTCAATCACAGTGGGAGCCATTGATAAAGTATTTCAGAAGCAAACAGTAAATTGGTTAAACTCTTCAGTATTGGATCTCCAAGGAATATTCTGGGTAAACTGACTCATAAATCTAAACAAAATGTTTCTAATCCCAATGCAATATGTACTTTATAAACTTTAATAAGATAATGTACTATGTATAATCTGACGATTCAAATATCCAAATTTTAGCTATCTGACCACTTTTGTTTATTATTACAACAGTGCTTTATAAGAACATAAATTTAGCATTTTTGAAGAAGCAAAACTATTGATAGATAGGTAGATGTTGTCACCTCTACTCTAGCTCATTATTACATCAGAATAAAACTAAAGATCCTTGTTTCATCTTCATGATTCTCAGAATGCTCGGGTCCATTGTGTATCTTATGATCAGAGAGATGTTGGCTAGCTCTTCCTTGATCTCACTGACCATTTCTTTAACAAGCACAATACTTCATCTGACAATCCTCTGATGGTAAATATGTAGGACAATGCTTGATTGTCATATATAGGCTTTTATTGGTCAAGTTTTTTTTAAGTAGATTGCCAGGTCTTTCTTACTAGACTATCTCTAGAAGCTCCACTAGTCTGAGTAAAACTGATGGTGTTTGAAATATCACCAGTTTTCGGCATTAAAACAACATGAAAGTACAAGGCACAGCAAAGTGATTTGTTGGTATATGGTGGAGATAAATGATAGAATATCATATAATATAATAAATAATGTTAAATAAATTTCAGATTTGGGACACTGAAATCAGCAATTAGGTAGGCAAAGCACACACTCATGCATTTTTAGAAAAACTAATGCATTTTTAATGAAACTAAGAAACAACTTCAATCTAAATTCTTCACTAAAAAGAACTCAGAAATTAATGAGACTTTGTAGTTACCTCAATTAACTGCTCAGCTTTTCTTAGCTTAGTAAACAGTAAAATAAGCACTAGAGCAGTGGTTCTCAACCTGCCTACTGCTGTGATCCTTTAATACAGTTCCCAATCGTAAAATTATTTTCGTTGCTACTTCATAACTGCAATTTGGTTACTGTTAGGAATCATAATGTAAATATCTGATATACAGGATGTATTTTTTATTGTTACAACTTGAAAATAATTAAAACATAGTGATCAATCACAGAACAATATGTAATTATATACTATGAAATATTTATGTATTTTACAATGGTCTTAGACGACCTTTGTGAAAGGGTTGTTTGAGTCACAGGTTGAGAACCGCTGTTCTAGAGAAACAGAAACTTTCCAACCCACCCTCCCTCTACCCTCCCAGTATCACCACTCCCACCACTGGTCCAGAAGGGATCATGCACCCTGGATTCACTGTGTTGCCAGCTCCTATCTGTACATCTCTGGTCTAGCCAGACTTAAAAGGTAGAATTGGGATCATGATAGTGGGGGTGGGAGGGCGAGGAGGGGGGTGGAGGAAGCATTTAGGAACTAAAAGGCATTTGTATTTTTCGTCATTGCTACATTGCACCCGGACTGGCTCATCTCCCAGAGACCCTTCTGTAAGGGGAAGTCCAGGGGCCTACAAATGGGCTTTGTGTCTCCACTCCACACTCCCCTCTTATTCAGTATGATAAGAGTTTTTGTTCTGATGATGCCTGATACCATCTTTCGACACCTCATGGTCACACAGGCTAGTGTGCTTATTCAATGTAGGCTTTGTTGCTTCCGAGCTAGATGGCCGTTTGTTTACTTTCAAGCCCTTAAGACCCCAAATGCTATAATTTTGATAGCCGGGCACCATCAGCTTTCTTCACTGCATTTGCTTATGCACCCATTGTCTTCAGCGATCATATCATGGAGGTGAGCCCACAATGATGATTTTTTGTTCTTTGATGCCTGATAATTGATCCCTTCAGCACATTGTGATCACACAGGCTAGTGTGCTTCTTCCATGTGTGCTTTGTTTCTTCTGAGCTAGATGGCTGCTTGTTTTCCTTCTAGACTTTTAGACACCAGACACTATATCTTTTGATAGCCAGGCAGCATCAGCTTTCTTCGCCATATTTGCTTATTCACCTGCTTTGTCTTCAGCGGTTGTTAGGAAGGTGAGCATCATAGAACGCCAACTTAATAGAAGAAAGTGTTCTTGCATTTAGGGAGTACTTGAGTGGAGGCCCAATGTCATTCTGCTAACTTAATACTAACCCTATAAATAAAGACACATAGATCTATTTCCCCGTCCTCATATATAAATATATTTTCACATATATGTGCCTTTATCTAGACCTCTATAGATGCCCTTTGCCTCCCAACTCTTTCCTCTATTTCCCTTGACTTTCCTCCTGTCCCTCTATCATGCTCAGTTCCCACCAGTGTTTCAGTAATTCCTCTTGGTTACATTACCCTTGATCATGCCCTACCAGGCCTCCAACACCCTTCTAACCACTGATTTGGATCACTTGCTGTTCCCTTGTCCCTGGGCTTGTTAATACTACTACCTTTCTCTCCACCTCTTCCTCTCCCATGTTCCACAGAACTGTCAGTCCCGTTCTTTTCTCCTCCAGATTGTTCATCCAGCCTATCTCATTTACACAGAACTTCAGAGATAATAACATGCACAAAAACAAGACAGAGCAAAACCAAGCAACAGTACACAACAAAACAACAATAACAACAACAAATCAATGACAAAAAACAAAACAAAATACAGCAAGAAAGAAAAACTTGTAGTTAGATCAAAGATTGTTTGTTGGCCTTTAGGAGTGTTTTCCAGTCTAGTCTGTTGGGGCACCATGACCTGGCCCCAAAGTCCACCTTCAGCATTCCCTGGGAAACTTGCTGCTCCTGTTCTGTTGTACCCCCTTAATGTTTGTTTTAAGCAAAAATTATGTCACTGTATTGAACATATATATGTCTTTTGGAATTTCTCACTCAAACTGCTCTTCTATGTTTGGATAATTTCAGAGTGGAAGATGAACATACTTTTCTAGTGTGCCTTACTTTCAGAACACAGGCACTTGGCCTAGGTATTACCGAGTATAAAACCTGTAAAGACTTGGCATGATAAGCTAGTGACAGAAAGAAAGGGACTGGCATCAGGTTTGTGGAAGGCAATAAATTACTTTTGTTTTATTGATTATGTAAATGTGTTTGACTGTGTGAATCATAACAACCTATAGGTAAACTTTCAAAAAATGAAAATTCCAGAACACTTCATTGTGCCCATGTAGCATCTGTACATGGAATTAGAGATCGTTGTGAGAACAAAACAAGACAACATCACACGACTGAAAATCACGAAAAATATATGTTGAGGTTATAGCCTCACACTATGCTTATTCAAACTACATGCTGAGCATATAATACTTCAAGATGGATTATACAAAAGAGAATACAGCTTTAGGAAGGCTAATTAACAACCTATGATATGCAGATAGCACAACTTTGCTTGCTGAATGTGAAGGGGACTTGAAGCATTTGCTGATGAAGATCAAAGTTTTCAGTCTGAAATATGAATTATAACTTACTATAAAGAAAAATGAAGTCCTTAAACTAGATCAACAAGTAACATAATGATAATCTGAGAAAAGATTGAAGTTGGCAAGGATTTTTATCCTGCATGGATTCACAACAAAAGCTCATAGAGACAGCAGTCAAGAGATCAAATGATGCATTGCATAGGGTAAATCTTCTGCATAAGACCTCTTTATTTTGTTGAAAAGCAAGCATGTTACCTTGAAGACTAACATGCACCTTGCTCAAATCATGGTATTTTAAATTGTCTCCTATGCATGTGAAAGGTGGACACTGAATAAAAGAGATTGAAGAAGTATTTATGCCATTAAATTATGATGCTGGCAAAGAATAATGAATATATAATGGACTGCCAAAGAACAAACAGATCAGCATTGGAAGAAGTATAGCTAGAGTGCACCTTAGAAGCGAGGATCACAAAACGTTGCTTTATGTATTTAGGACATATTATCAGGAGAGACCAGACATTATGGTTGGTAAAACAGAGAGGAAGTGAAAAAGAGGAAGACCCGTGAAATGATGGATTGCCAGAGTGGTTGCAACAATGGACTCAAACCTAGAACAATTGTGAAGATGGCAAAGAATCAGGCAGTGTTTCGTTCTGTTGTACATCGGGCTGGTATACATTGAATGGAAGGCACCTAACAGCAACCAATAGCAGTGAAAGCCCACATTAATTTACAGAGCCCCCACATGTATTAAGCCTCCATGGAATTAATACACCTTCTAACTATTAATCAGGAATGTGAACTGTCTTGCCCTCAGGCAGAGTGCATTAGAAAATGGATTACCATCACCTCCCTAACCAATTCAGGGAGAAGCTGTCTCCTTTAGAGGCTTGGTTGTGCCTGTTTTTTATGGAGATTCCATACTGGAGTCACATAGTCCTGTGTCATGTCCTGATTGTGTTGGTCAGATGGCTCAGGGCCAATCTTTGAAATTCCTTTGTCCCAATCTTGGCCTGATTTCCATTTCTATACTCCCGTCTGCAATTGTGGTGTCCTTATCTGCCACCAATCATGTTTCTGTGACTATTCTTTGACCTCTGGATTAAAGCTAAAATTCTGAGTGTCAAGCTAGCAGAGGGTTGTGGATAACAGTGTTCTTAGCTGCCATTGAGTTAGCTCCCACCCATAGTGACCCTATGCATACAGAAGAATCCCCGCAAGGTCCGGCACTGTGCTCCCAATTGTTCCTAGGCCTATGCTCATTAATACAACCACTGTGTCAATCCATCTCATTGAGGGCCTATCTTTTTATCTCCACACCTCCATTTTATCACACACAGACAAGAAGACATGCTTCTTCAGAGACTGGTCTCTCATGACAATATATCCAAAGTATGTAAGATAAAGTCTTGCAATCCTTGTCCCTAAGGAGCATTCTGACCTCATTTCTTCCTCTACAAATCCATGTGTCATCTTAGCAGTCCATAGTAATTTTTAAATCATTTTACTAGGGGCACATACAACTCATCACAATCCATATATACATCAATTGTGTAAAGCAATTCATAAATCAATTGTGTAAAGCAATTGTGTAAAGTATATTCATTGCCCTCATAATTCTCAAAACATTTGCTCTCCACTTAAACCCCTGGCATCAGCTCTTCATTTTTCTCCCCTCCATCCCTGCTCCCCCTAGCTCATGAAACTTGATAATTTATAAATTGTTATTTTGTCATATCTTACACTGTTTGATGTCTCCCTCGCCCACTTTTCTGTTGTCCATCCCACAGGGAGGAGGTTATATGTAGGTCCTTGTAATTGGTTCCCCCTTTCCACCCCACCCTCTCTCTACCCTCCCGGTATCACCACTCTCACCAGTGGTCCTGAAGGGATCATCCACCCTGAATTCCCTGTGTTGCCAGTTCATATCTGCATCAGTGTACATCCTCTGGTCTAGCCTGATTTGTAACGTAGAATTCAGATCATTATAGTGGCGGGGGTTTGGGGGAGGAAGCATTTAGGAACTAGAGGAAAATTGTATGTTTCATCATTGCTACCCTACACTCTGACTGGCTCATCTCTTCCCGGCAACCCTTCAGTAAGGGGATGTCCAATTGCCTGCAGATGGGCTTTGGGTCTCCACTATGCACTCCCTCTCATTCACAATGATATGATTTTTCGTTCTGATGATACCTGATACCTAATCCCTTGAACACCTCGTGGTCACATAGGCTGGTGTGCTTCTTCCTTGCACGCTTTGTTGCTTCTGAGCTAGATGGCCACTTGTTTACTTTCAAGCCTTTAAGAGTCCAGATGCTATATGTTTTGATAGCCAGGCACCATCAGCTTTCTTCATCACATTTGCTTATGCACCCATTTGTCTTCAGCGATCATATTAGGGAGGTGAACATACAATGAAATTTTTTGTTTGTTTTTTGATGCCTGATAACCGATCATTTTGGCACCTCGTGATCATGCATCCTGGTTTTCTTCTTCCATGTGGTCTTTGTTGCTTCTGAGCTAATTGGCTGTTTGTTTAACTTCAGGCCTTTAAGACCCCAGACACTATATCTTTTGATAGCCACTTAACATCAGCTTTCTTCACCACATTTGCTTGTGCACCCGCTTTGTCTTCAGTGACAGTGTTGGGAAGGTGAGCATCATGGAATGCCAGTTTAATAGAAAAAAAGTATTCTTGCCTTGAGGGAGTATTTGAACGGAGGCCCAATGTCCATCTGCTACCTTAATACTAATATATATATATATATTTCCACATCCTCATATACAAATACATTTACATATGTACACCCTTTTATTTAGACCTTTATAAATGACTTTTGCCTCCTAGCTCTTTCCTCTATTTTCTTTTACCTTTCCTCTTGTTCTACTATCATGTTCAGCCTTCATTTGGGTTTCCATAATTCCTCTCCATTACATTATCATTGGTCATGACCTACCAACCTCTTACAACCTACTCTCCACCAATTTGGATTACTTGTTCCCTTGTCCCTGGGTTTGTTAACCTCACTTCCTTTCCCACCCTTCCCCACCTTCCCCTCTCCTGTTTCCCCCCAAAACTCTGTCCCCTTGTTTTCTGCTCCAGATTGTTCATCCAGCCTATCTTATTTAGACAGGCCTGCAGAGATAACAACATGTACAAAAACAAGACAAAGCAAAACCAAGCAACAAAACAACAACAACAAGCCAATGACAAAAAACAAACAAAAACCCCACAAGAAAGAAAAGCTTGTAGTTAGTTCAAGGACTATTTGTTGGCCTTTAGGAGTGTATGTATTCCACTGGAGTCTGATGGGGCACCAAGCCCTAGCCCCAAAGTCTATTTTTGGAATTCACTGGGGACTTCATTACTCTGCTCCCCTTGCTGTTCCATTCCATGCCCTTAGTATTTTGCTTAAGTGTGGTGGGATCAGATTGGGCGGAATTTCTTCACTGTGTCTCCAGTGTCCCCTGTAGGGCTATGGATCAGTGAGGGATGTCATGTCTCATAATGGAGCCGGCCATGTGATCTTCTCTGTGAATTGGCTGCTCTGAGCGGGAATCTTGTCATCATGGCTTGGTGGGCCAGGATGTGCTCCACTCTTTCTTTCTCCCCCTTCATTTGCTTCCATGTGCTTGGATCAGAAATGTCCCTCTCCCTTAGCTGCAGCTTCAGTGCTGTTCTCTGAAATAACTTCTTCTGTGGGGAGAGGCAGGTGTCCATGTATTTGGGATTGGGAATGGCCCCTCAGACCTCTCAGTCCATAGTATTTTCAATATTTCTCTCCAGGACCACAAATCAAATGCTTCCTTCTTCTGTCTTCCTTCATCAATGTCCTACTTTCACATGTATACCATGCATTAGAGAATACCATGGCGTGGGTCTGGGGCACCTTAGTCTTTGAAGTAACATCATTGTTCTTCAATACACTAAAGAGGTCTTATGCTGAATATATATTTTTAATTTTTTTAATAAATCATGTTTGGAAACTCTTACAGCTCTTGTAACAATCTATACATCCATTGTGTCAAGCACAGTTGCACATGTGTTGCCATCATCTTTTTCAAAACATTTTCTTTACTTGAGCCTTGGTATCTGCTCCTCAATTACTTCATCCTTTCCCCACCCTCTGACCTTCATGAACCCTTGATAAATTATAAATTATTATTATTTTCATATCTTACACCATCTGGTGTCTCCTTTCAGCAATGTTGCTGTTGGTCATCACCCTCGGTGGGTGGTGGTGGTGGTGGAGTTATACATCGATCACTGTAACTGGTTTCCCCTTTCTCCCCTCCTCCCCACCTTCCCCTTCCCCTCATGGAATTGCTACTCCCATTATTGTTCCTGGGGGTTTTGTCTGTCCTGGATTCTGTATGTCAAGAATTTTTATCTGTATCAGTATACATGCACTGATCTAGTCAGAGTTATAAGGTAGAGTGGGGTCATGATAGTGAAGTGGAGAGGAAGCATTAATGAACTAGAGGAATGTTGCATGTTTCATCAGTGCTATACTGGACACTGGCTGACTGGTCCCTTTCTTGTGACCCTTCTGTGAGGGATGTCCAATTATGTACAGATGAACTTTGGGTATCCACTCCATCCCACCTTGTTCACATCAATATGATTGCTTGTTTTGGGTCTTCTGCTGCCTGATACCTGATCCAGTTGACATCTCACTATTACACAGGCTGATGGGCTTCTTCCATGTGGCTTTTTCTGCTTCCCAGCCAGATGACCACTTGTTTATCTTCAAGTCTTTAGGACCCCAGACACTATATATTTTAATGGCTGGATACCATCAACTTTTTCACCACATTTGCTTACGCATCCATTTGGTCTTCTGTGATCATATTTGGAAGTTGAGCATCACAGAATGCCAAGTTATTAGAGCAAAGTGTCCTTGCATTGAGGGAGGAGTTGAGTAGAGACCCAATGTCTGTCTGCTACCTTAATGTTTAACATTTAAATATATGTACATATCTATATCCCTATAGTTATATATAAATACATTTATATGTATATATATATACCTGTATTTATATCTCTATAAATACATTTTCTTCCTATTTCTTTCCTCTATTTCCTTTTACTTTCCTCCTATCCCATTATCATGCTAGACCTTCAATTGCCTGTTGGTAATTCCTCTTAGCTACATTGCACTTGATCAAACCCCATCAGGCATTATACTCCCTACTCACCATCAAATTTAGATCCCTTGTTTTTTCCTGGCCCCTGGGTTTTTTGACTACCCAATACCTTTCCTCCACCTCCTTCTCTCCTATATCTCCCTGGAAGCATCAGTCCAGTTGTTTTCTCCTAGGTGTTTATCTTGCCTATCTTATATAGATAGACATGGGGAAAAAGTCTATAAATAGGTCCAGGTCTGGCTGTTGTCGCTTATGAACGTTTTCCAATCCAGTCTGATGAGGTTCCAAGCCCTGAACCTGAAGTCTATCTTGGGGATTCCTTCATAGCTTTGCTCCCCCATGCTGTTCTCCTGCATTCCATTGCGTTTTGCCCCAGTGAAGCAGTGGTTAGAGTGGGCACAATTCCCACACTCTGTCTCCAGTGTTGTCCCCCGTAGCATTAAGGGGTCTCGTGGTGGGGCTGGCCCTGCAGTTCTCTCTGTTCATTGGCTATTCTGAGCAGGAATGTCATCCTTGGGGTCGGGCCTTGGTGGTCCAGGTTGCTGTCCCCTCTCTCTCTCCCCTTCCCTCTTAGTTTTCTCTTCTAGTTCTGAGCAGACCCGCCACTCTCCCTGAGCTGTATCTTCAGTGCTGTGTTCTGTAGTGCATTCTTCTAGGGAGGGGGCAACATCGCTGAGATTGAGACCAGCCCCACAAACCTCTGTTAGTGCTTTGCTTCATGCTGGCATGTTGCCTTCAAGTCTTGGCACTCCAAGTTGAGGTCTGGTCCCTCTCTCCCTCTCCTGTGGAGACATAAACAATATCCTCCCCATGGGTGGGTTAGTGCCCTGTTGCCACCTAACCATGTCCTTTTTTTTTTTCCTCGCTGGTTTAGTTGACTGCCATATGTATTCTGGGTTGAGTCTGACTCTTGCCAGAGTGCTTGGACCTTGCCCCAGAAATGTATGCATTTAGTAGCTTTTCCCCTATGCCTCTTGTGCTTTTAAAACTTAACCTCAATGGACTCACGTTGTATTTGTCCCTTTGTGCTTGCAACACTTCGCCAATTTTCCTCTAACACTTTCAATGAGACTATGTGCTTTCATGCATTCATCACTGCTTTTTTAGGGATGTGTAGTACTCCATTGTATGTACATACCAGAGTTTTTTATTCTGTTCATCAGTTGCTGGAAATTGAGTTGTTTCCATCAGTTTGAGATTCTGAACTGCACAGTGATGAACATTGGGGTGCAGATGTCTGGTTATGCTCTGTTTATTATTTCTTCTTTGTATATGCCCACTAGGGGGATTGTTGGGTCATAAAGTAGCTCAATTTCCATTTGTTTTAGGTACCACCAAATCAATTTCCATGATGGCTACACATGCCTACAGAAGCAACAGAAGTGAATAAAAGTTTGTATCTCATCACAACCACTCCTACACCTATTGCTTTCTGATTTTTTTAATTGGCTCTCTTTGAGGGTTTTAGGTGATATCTCATAGTTGCTTTAATCTGCATTCCTTTATGACTAAAGATTGGGAACATTTCTTATATTTTTATTGGCTTATTGGATTTCTACCCTTATGAAATGTCTGTTCAGATCTTTTGCCCAACTTCTCAATGGGATTTCAGTTTGTTTTGTTTTTTCTTTTTGTAGGCTGGCAGAGTATTGTAGATTTTAGTAATAAAGTCTTTTGTCTGATATATCTTCCTAAAGATGTATTCATAGTCTGTGAGCTCCCTTATTACTCTTTTGGCAAATTATTTGATGTACACAGGTGTTTTAACTTCAGTATATCCCAATTGTCAATTTCTGCTTCCTCTGTGTTAGTGTCCTTCCCTATTCCTGATAGCTTATGTATTCCCTGTGACAAAGTTTGCAGGTTTGTCCCAATTCCTTCATTAATAGTCATAATAGTTTGGGGTTTTACCTCAAAGTTTGTGATCCACTTTGTATTTATTCTTTTGCATGGAGTGAGGTAAGGATCTTGCTTGATTTTTCTGCAGATAGATAACCATTTTTTTTTCCAGCATCACTTGTTGAAGAGGGTCCCCGCTTCCCATTTGATATTTGGGGGCCTTCCTTATCAAAGATCGGTTGTCTGAATGTTGACGAAATCATTTCTGGATTTTCAGTTCATTTCCAATGGTCACAATATTTGTCACTATACCAGTACTGTGCTGTTCTGCCCACAGTGGCGGTATAATAGGTGATAAAGTCAGGTAAAGTCAACCCTCTCATTTTGTCCTTCTTTTTGAGGAGTTCTCTGCTAATTCTGGCCTTCTTTATTCTCCATGTGAAGTTGGTAGTTAGATTTTCTACTTCTTTGAAGAAAGATGTTGATATTTGTATCAAGATACAATTAAATTGATATAGTACCTTTGGCAGGACTGACATCATTTCTATATTGAGTCTCCTGATCCATGAGCATGGAATATTCTTCCATTTGTGGAGGTTTCTCTTGGTTTATTATAATAGTGTTCTGTAATTTCCCTTGTACAAATATTTTGGGATTTTTTGGTTAGGTATACCCATTGATATTTGAACTTGTGCTTGGCTATTGTACTACCTTTTGAACTCCTACTTCATAGTCCCATCATATATATATAGCAGTCATGTAGACTTATGTTTGTTGATCTTGTATCCTGCCACTCGGCTGTATTCCTCTGACTTCCAGCACGCTTTTTGTGGAACTTTGGGGTTTTTTCTTATGCAAAACCATATCATCTGTGAATAATGTTAGTTTCATGTCTTCTTTCCCCAGATAAATACATTTGATGTCTTTCCTATGACCTATGTGGTTAGGTAGGAACTCCAGTGCGATGTTAAATAAAAGTGGGGACAAGGGACATCCATGCCTCATCTCCTTTTTCAGTGGGATTGGTTTTGTCTTTTTTATCTATTAACTATGATTTTGACTGTTGGTTTTTCATAAATAGCTTGTATAAACTAAATGAAGTTTCCTTCGATTCCTATCTTCTTGAGTGTCTTAAACAGGAATGGGTGTTGTCAAATACTTTTTCTCTGTCAATTGATATTATCATGTGATTATTATAATTTTACTTGTCAATGTGGCTAATAATGCTTATGGACTTTCACATATTGAACTATTCTTACATCCCGGGAATGAACATCACTTGGTGATGCTCATTTTATATCCTTTTGTATTCTATTGGCCAATATTTTCTTCAGGATTTTGGATTGATGTTCATTAGAGATATTGATCTGTAGTGCTTGATTCTTATGGGATCCTTACCTCCTTAGGTATCAGTGTTATATTAGCTTCATAAAAAGAGTTTTGGAGTTTGCCATTTTTTTCGATGCCCTATAAGAGTTTGTGTAGGATTAGTGCCAGTTGTTCCCTGAATGCTTGGTAGACTACTCCTGTAAAGCCATGTGGCCTGGTGGATTTTTTGTTAGTGATCCCTCGATAACCTTGTGCATTTCCTATATATCTACGGGTCTGTTGAGATTCTTTATATCCATCTAAGATAGTTTAAGAAGGGATTGTTTTTTCCAAGTATTTGTCCATGTCTTAGAAGTTGGTGAAGTCATTGGAGTACAGGCTTCATAGTACCATGTAATTAGCCTTTTACTTTCATTAGAGTTCATTGTAATGTCCCGTTTCATCCCTCATGTTGGCTGTGGAAATTTGTCCCTTTGGGTACTTTTGGTTTTTGATTAATTTTGCAAATGTCTGTCAATTCTGTTAATCCTTTCAAAGAATTGACATTTAGCTCCATTTATTTTTTCCCACTGTTTTCTTGTTTACCCCCCTCATGTATCTCAACCCTGATTTTTATTATTTCTTTTCTTTTGCTATTACTAGTATTGGCCTGTTATTCTGCTGTAATTGCTGAAGGTTTTGTGCTAGCATATTAATTGTAAGCCTCTCTTTCTTTATCATGTGCGCCTTTACTGCTATCAAATTTCCTCTGAGAACTGCTTTTGCTGTGTCCCAAATGTTTCGATACATCATAGTCCCATTACCAATGATTTCTAAAAACTACCTCACTTCATCTCTTATCTGGGCCAGTATCCACTCCTTTTACAATGGAGAGTTATTCATTCTCCAATTGCTTGCCCTTATTTTCTGAATCATCCTTTTGTTGATTTCCAGCATTATGGCATACTGGTCTGAGTGATCTCTGTGTGCTTGAGTTTATACAGGCTAGACTTGTGTCCCAGTATGTGGTCTATGTTTGAGTATGTGCCATGTGAAGTTGAGAAGAAAGTGAATTTTCTTTGGCATTTAGCTGGAGGACAATGAAAATATCTATCAGATCATGTTGCTTAATTGTAGAGTTTAGTTCTATAGCCTCCTTGTTAAGCTTCTTGCTTTGTGAGCGGTCTTTCTTGAAGAACTGTGTATTAAAGTAGCCTACTATGATTGTTGAACCTATGATTTCTTCTTTCATCTTTTAGAACATCATTTGATTAGCGAATTTTGTGGATCTCTCATTGGACACACACATATTTATTATGCTCACTGGTCCTTGTTCCCTTGTTCCTTTGAGCATTATATAGTACCCACCTTTATCTCTTGTTATTGCTTGAACCTTGAAATCAATGTTGTCAGAGATTAGAATTCTATCACCTGCTTTTCTTGAATTGCCGTTTGCTTCATATATTTTTCTCTAGCCTTTAATTATCATCCAATTTTCTCTGTAATCTTGAGTTATGTCTTCTGTAGGCAGCAGATCAGCGGGTTATGTTTTCGAATCCAGTTTCTAGTCTCTGTCTTTTAATTGGCAAGTTCAGTCCATTGATAGTCAAAGTTATAACATCCTTCTGTGGACTCTGTGATGTCATCTTGTACTTTTTTTTTGGGGGGGGGGATGTTTTTCTACCTCCCTTCTGATCATTGTATTGTGCATGTGTATGTATGGTTCATCCTTGCCTTCTTTACACCATTGAACTAATGCTATCTTGGAGACTGTTTTGGATTTGTTGTGCTCTGGGTGGAGTTGCTCTATGTGGTGGTCTCTTATTTGTGCTTAGTGAGTGTTGTTCTTCTCTTCATACTAGGTTGGTAAGGATTTTTGGTAGAGCTGGGTTTCTTTTAATGTATTCTTTGAATTTTTCCTTGTCCGGGAAAATCTTACTTCTCCATCTATCCTGATAGATAATTTGGATGGATAGAGTATTCTTGGGTTTGCATTATTTATTTCAGTTTTCAGAATATGTTATTCCACTCTCTCCTCCTCTTCAGGGTGTCTACTGATAAGTCTGAGCATATTCTTATTTGGATTCCTTTGTGGGTGACCATCCTCCCCCCAAGCTGCTGTTATTATTTTATCCTTTTCCTCAAAGTTGGACAGTTTAACTATTATATGCCTTGGTGCATTATTCTTGGAATCCAGTCTATCTGGTGTCCTTTCAGCTTCCTGAATGGTTTCCTGATTTAACTCATTAAGCTGGGGAGGTTTTGTCAAAGAATTTCCTCACTATTTTTGACTAAAACTCATTCCAGTTTAGTAATTGCTTTGAAGAAATATTATCCTCGTTGCAAGTACTAAATTTACAAGCTTTATCCATATAATTTTATAGAATTAACAAGTCAGAAATTTGGCATTTATTTTATTTATTTGCCTAGGGTACTCCCAGAGATATTCTTTTATGCATGCCTTTAATATATGTTGTGTGTATTTTTTTTAATTTAGACATATTCTAAAAATAATCAGCTAAGAAAAACCATCATGCCCAGATAGATCTCTAATAATAAGAGGTGATTGATTTTCTTAGCTGTGTATAAAACTCTTTTTAAGATGTAATTAAATCTTACTCTAAATTGTAATTACAATCAGGTCTTATTGCTGAGGGGAAAATTGACCTTGAAAAGAAATAGGAACAGTCTAAAAGCGATACACTAAAAATTGTGGCCAAATAAAATCCACAACTTTTGTGCAGAACATGCAAATGAGATAGAAAGTCTTTTGGAATGAGAATATCTGGGATAGCGGGAATTTTTTTCCTGGAGTTTTACTATAACAAAATACTCTCTTCAGCTGCTGCACAGTCAGCTGTATCACTTGAGATAACGACCCTGCTAAACGAATGTATAAGTTCATTCAGTTTTCCCAAGATTCCCATGCCTCTTCTCCTAAGTTTTTAACAGTTCCCAGAAGAAATAAACTCCTCTGGGAACAAGAGACTGAGGACAAGGAGAATCACTTCCTCCTACAAAGAAGATACAGCAGACAACACAGTTATAACTTTAACCTGGGTACCATTTTACATTTAAATAAATGGTTTGTATGGTCATGGAAAACAAGTGGTGTGTTCAATCCATGATTCATGGTATAACCAACAGATGTGTTTAAAGGTCTTCCAATTCAGGATCTATGCATTTATGTTTCTAATAATGCCCACTGTATGTTTCAATAGAGTATAACTGAAACCATTGTTTCATTAGGTCAAATCCAATTCAGAGGGCTCTATATAAAGTTTCTGAGACTGTAACCCATTATGTAATCAGGCAACTTTTTGCATGATAAATGCAAAGACAATGATCATGCTGAGTAGTCTACAGGCTCCAAAAGTCATGAAAAGGGGTGGCTTACATTTCATAAGAGAATTATTAAAGCAAATATTTATTTGGACTCATGGTGGGTTTTGGGTTTTTGTTTTTGTTTCAGGTGGGTCTAATTGAAAATGAGCAGGCTTAAAAAGAAAAGAAGAAGAAAACAAGCAGGCTTATGAATAAGTGCATAAATAGATTTTAAAGAAATTAGTGAGAATATACCACCTCAAAAACCCCAAAAGACTCAATAAATATTATTAAAAGTGAATATTAGATTATATTTGGAAAGAGTATCTTCATAAAAAGTCATATCTGGAATCCAGTGGCCAAGTTGATGCAATTGAGGTCATGCCTGCATTGTTTATATGTAATGTATGGTTTAGTGTCATGCCTGCATAGTTGATATGTAATGTATGGTTTAGTGTCATCAGCAATTCTGGAATTACAGGATGTCCTTACATTAATTAGGCCAAATTGGAGGGGAAAACACTGGACAAATTATCCCTTCATAAGGAATTTATCTGTAATTAGATTTAATTGTTCAATATTTATTTGTCAATATTCTGGGCAGGTGCTACAGAAAATGTAGAGTGTCCCAGTGAATAAGATAAACGATTACACCAACATCAAGCTGGTGCTGAACCACAGTGACCATCTAGGGAAGATCAGAACCACTTCACGGGGCTTCTGAGACTGTTAACACTTATGGAAGCACATTGGGGATTTATTTAATAACATTTATTAGTTGGTATTCTGTGGAGTACTACAGAAAACTTGGAGTCTCATTTAATAAGCTAACCCATTATCTACTCAGGAATCGCTGACTCTAAAGGACAGGAATCAAAGGAGTTTTCAGATTAAGATACACTAAAAAGAAAGACATGGTGATGTACTTTTGAAAGTTTGCCAATTAAAATCTTAAGGGAAAAGGAGAACATTATTTTTTAAATGCTGGAAGATGAGCTGATCTGGTTGGAAGGTCCTCAACATGTGGCCAGGGAAGACCTATCTCCTCCAGTGAGAGTCAAGTTTAATGTAAATAAAGGAAAACCTTCAGAATCTTCATCTGTTTATATGTCATGATGCAAAATGAGAAAGAACAACTTTAAATATCTATTAGTTATCAGAACATTAAATAGAAGAAGCATGATCAAAAGAAAATTGGAAGTTGTCAAAAATTAATTGAAATATTTGAAGGTCGATATTGTAGAAATTTGTGGTGGAAATGGGTTACCTATTGCCATTTTGAATCCAAGAATTACATGTTTAATATGACAGCAATGTAAAATAGAAGGACATTGTATTTATCGTTTTGCAAATTTATCAAGATTTATCCATCAGGAAAATGACCCATCAGGATAGGTTCCCTACGCATACAACGAACAGTTAATGTGGCTATTATCCAGATGTGTGCAGCAGTCACTAATGGAAAATACAGAAATTGAATGTTTTTATGAACTGCTGAAGCCTGAGATTGATCAAATGTGCAATTAAGATGCAGCAATAATTTCTAATGATTAGGATGCAAAAGTTAGAAACAATGAAAAAGGATTTGTAGTTGAAAATATAAAGCCTTATGAAAGAAATTATGCTGGAGAATTACCTTGCTTAATAAAACTCTGTAAGACCGAGGGTTTATTCATTGGAGATACTTGTTTTCAAAAACGTAAAAAGTAGTATCTGAAACTCACTGGATGGATTAAACGTGAAACATATTGAATACATCTGTGGATATAAATGATTGAGGAATTCAATATTACCAGTCAAAACAAATCCAGATAGCCAATTGAATAAGCTCATCAATTGTTTATATGCAAGTTCAAGCTGAAGGTGAAAAAATAAATACAAGTCCAAGAGAGCTAAAGTGTTTGAGTACATACATTCCATTTAGATTTAGAAACTAATTCACAACTAGATTTGACATACTCCATACTCATAACTGAAGGTCAAATGCATCACATGGTGAAGCCTGGACATCATGCATGAAGAAGGTGACCAAAGAGGTAGGTCAGTAAGAACAAACTAAAATGAGTATCATAAGGGACTCTGGGACGTTTAGAATAAATGGGGAAATCAACAAACTGAACAGAAGTTTTCAAAAGGCAATTAGAAAAGAAAAGTTTAAGAGTAAAATGTGCAGCAGGATTTTGTGTCAACTTGACTGGGCCAGGATTCTCAGTAGTTTGGCAATTAAGACCTAGAAATCCTTCATGATTTAACCTAACCATAATGTAATCACCTGCCCAGTGTGATCTGCTATGAGCTTGTTTTTGTTAAGGGCCATCAGATCAGTTCCAAATCAGGATTTTGGGTTATAAACTTCACAGGAACACTTCCATAATTAAATCGCTTTGAAAAAGAGTCATTACAATCAGCTTTAGTGTACCCCCCTCCCACATTCATTATTTGTCCCAAATTCCCCTCAATTCATCCTCCTCCTCGATAACTCATTGCATCAGTTATTGTCTATATTCATCCAATCCTTTGTGTTTCAGAAGTACAGAAACAATAAAAACACATCAGAAACACTAAAAAGCAAAAACAAAGCAAAACAGAAAAAATAAGAATAAAATATAGCAGGAGAAAGACTAGCAGCAATATTAAAGTAAGCCAGAGAGAAAATTTCTGTCATAGGCAACCAGAAATATTTAAACCTAGAACCAGATCAGGTTGGGTTAAGAGAGAGATCAAATGACCAAAATTTATATTATACTTTAGCTCCATCCAACACAATCCAGTTTATAATAATCTCTATCTGATAGCAAAACTGTTTTCATACCTCTACTGTGGTTAGAGGGGATCTGCCTAAGGCTTAACCTGACTGAGTACTCTGAAGATGAATTTTGGGTTCCCATGATCTCCATAGTCTTCAATAAATTGGGTGTTCACAGTGTGAGCTCTAATAACTTTCTCTTCATCATTTTTGTAATTTGTTATTTGCCATCTTTCGATCACGCAAGCTGGTGTGCTTCTTCCATGTGGACTTAGTTCACAACCAAGATGGCTGCTGGTTTCAGTACAAGACTAGAAGACCCCAGACATTATTCCAGTTGATAGCTGGACATCATGCCATCTACTTTCTTCACCACACTTTGCTGTAGCCTCCATGTCTTCAGCGATCATTTCATGAAAGTGGATATCCAGCAGGGAACTTACTGTTCTTGAATTTGGGCTAGCAGTAAGTGGGGCCCAGAATCCATTCACTTATTATCATTTTCTGACCCCTCCCCCTAAAAACATTATCAATCACCCCCCTGAAGTATAAGGCAATGCTATTGATAACATCAATACTCTATCCAATGGCATAGCACGTCAGGCAGTTTTGAGGAAAGGAGGTTTTGCAAGCGTAGTCAAGCAGTGAACCACAATCCATGAGTTGCTGCAATGTGCAGATTGAATTCTCACATGATTGAGCTCTGTTTACACTGAGCATAGGGATTGGTGCTAGTGCAAAATTTGTATAACATTCCTTAAAAGGGCATGTCCTTGCCTTTCAGATTAATACATGCCATATTGATGCAAGGTGAGCATTAGATAATAAGTATAAGGTGGGTTTATGTCCCCTATCATTGGACACCTGTTAAGACAGGGATCCTAATCAAGGTCCAGTGGTCACCCATTCCCCAGGTTTTGGATGACCATCATTTTTTGTTTTGTTGTTTTGTTTTGTTTCTCTCTCTCATCAGGGAATATGGATTTTCAGTCCAAGGTCTACAGGTAGTTTAGAGGTAGAATCTAGTTTGTTCAGTGGGATTTCCATGTCTATGGAGAATGCTAAAATCATCACAGTATTTAGTCCATGGCATGATTCACCAAGGGTTGATGAGAAACTAATTCAAAAGTGTCTACCCGGGAACATAGAACCACTTGTATTCTCTCCTGGGGCACTCTATTATTATTGTTGAGCATCCCTTCCTAATGAGAAGGTGCTCCTCCACATTTGCTCAATAGCAGTCTAAATGCTTCCTCTGAAACACAGATGTTCCCCTCCCCTCCACTTAATTTGATTTTCCATTAAACGTTTCTTCTCATTCCGGAGGCGGACGTTTTAGATAAAGTTTTGCAGAGAGCTCTTAAGGAAGTTCATATCAGTAGAGATTCCACAATGTAAAAGAAGAAGAGGACCCTCCTGGTCAAAGGAAAATACGCATGAGGGATGAGAGGCATACAGCTTGATAGGGTTAAGGAAGAGCGGCAAGTCAGTTGAGGTAAATGTGGTCAACAATGGGTAAGGCTGCATCAGGTGAGACATAGTGTTCTCTTAGAAGGATTTAAGATTACACTTGAAATTAATTTAGTTTGTTATAAGGTTTTAGGCAGAAATGTTATGGCTTCTTTTTAGAATGAAAATAAAAAGCACTGTTATGAGTATAATGATTATGCAAAGAGTAGAAGGCAATCACAGTATGACGGTGGCTTCTACTCGATGGTAAGAATGGTTGAATCTTGCTATATTCTGAAGGTAGATTCCACTGATAATAATGATGCATGGAATATAGAAGCATGGATTGATGGCTGATAAAAAAATCTTCAGGAATATACTTTTTATTTGATTTATTATCCAGTTGGGCTACTTATTACAAGGTCAGAAGTTCAAAACCACCAGAGGAGGCTTTCCACTTCTGTAAAGTGTTTCAATCTTAGAAACTCACCAGGACCATTCGATCCTATCCTTTAGGGTCACCCTAAGTTGGAATTCCCTCAGTGGACATGATTTTGTACCTCAGTGCTTTGGGTTAATACTCACAATGGGCATTTATGTACTATTTGTGGTATAAAATAAAAGAATTCAAAAAAACCTTGAAAATATTCATTTGTGTTTGCTGTGATAAAATATTTAGTGAAAAATGAATAAATTAAAAACATCACATCTTGAAGACCGGTTCTTAACTTGCTTTTCTTTTATTATTTTTTCAAACAAACTATAAGAATAACAACAGCAAAAGTAAACCTGTCCATATGTCCAAAACATTATTACATAATTTTGGTTACATGTTTTGTAAAGTAATAGTGGTTATAAAATAAATAAACCTGCAATTTACACTATTAATGAAAAAGATTAGAATAATATAACTGTATAGAAGTATTTGTTGCAGTCATTAGATGCCATCAGTCTTCTAGTTATCTTTGAAGTAGACATGGTAATATTAAAGCATACATTTTATTCTAAAATGCTTGATGGGTAATCTTAAGAGGTATTCTATAAGCAGAAAGAGTTCTCTTAATTTTGTACAATTTTGGAAAATTTTTCAAACAAAAAACTCAATGTTTTTATCCAATCTTAAAAAAGTCCATTCATTAATATAACATTTTATATGATTAGACTATGAAAAAGAAACTAAAACAAAATTAATTTTATTTTTGTATTTGATATTTAGTTTCTATACATATATGAATTTCATGCTAAAATAAAGAAGTTATCAAACAAAAGCAAACACAACACACACAATTAAAAAACCAGAATATTTAAAACTGACCTAGTCCCACATCATCCTCACAATTGTTGCTATGTGTAAAACCGTTCTTATAGCCACTGTGGCAATGTGGCAATTCAGCAAATTTGAAGTCTTACACTTTTATTCTTACCCTTTACTTTTGTCAAGTTTAACAATGGTTCTCAACCTGTGGGTTGCGGCCCCTTTGGGAGTTGAACAACCCTTTCAAAGGGGTCACCCAATTAATAACTGTTGCAATGAAAATAATTTTATGGTTGAGGGGTCACCACAGTATGAGGAAGTTTATTAAAGGGCTGCAGCATTAGAAAGGTTGAGAACCACTGTTCTATAGGGACTGACTGGTCCCTCCTGATATCATGCCCCATGCACATGAGGCAAAGTATTGCTACCCTTGCATCTAAGAGGTAGTCTGACTATAGTTCTTTCAAGAGACATTTGTTAATTATTTTATCAATACTGAGTATATTCAATATTCTTCATCCACAAAATAATCCCATTGTTGTTTAATCTTCTTTATTCCTTGTCCAACTTTAAAATATATGCAAAAATGGGGGGAAATTATGACCTGAGTCGTGTACATTTAGCCATGTTTGCTTTAGGATCCTTTAATGTGGCTTTCTGTAGCATATCAGCCCAAAGAAGTTCACTGCTTGACCTCCTGTTGCCTACTTCCGAGGGCATTGATGAGAGATCCAAATAAAATGACGCCTTTGAAAACTTCAATCTTTTCTTTTTTCCTTATGTTGTTGCTGCATATTGGACTAGTTGTGAGGATTTTTAGATATGTTGCGATGTGATCCAGGCTAAAGGCCTAAAGAATAGGATCGAATGATCCTGGTGAGTTTCTAAGACTGAAACTCTTTACAGAAGTGGAAAGCCTCCTCTGGTGGTTTTGAACTTCTGACCTTGGAATGAGTAGCCCAACTGGATAACAAATCAAATAAAAGTATATTCCTGAATATTTTTTTATCTTCATCAATAAGTGCTTCAAATCCTCTTCACTTTCAGCAAACAAGATTATGCCATACTCATAGTGTAGATTATGAATCTTCTTTGAATCCTGAATCTGTGTTCTTCATATAGGTCAACTTGTTGGATTATTTATGCAGTTCAAAGATTGAATAATTAAGGCAAATCAACACAATACTGGCCCACACTTTTCCTGATTTTAACTCATCTATTCTCATTTTAAAGGTCCCTGGTGGTGCTGTTGGGTAATCATTGTAGTACTGACCATAAATTTGGTGGTTTGAATCTACCAGCCACTCCACTTGAAAAAGATGAGGCTGTCTACTCCTGTTAAAATTTTAAAGGTTGGAACACTTTTATTGGGTTTCTAATCATAATTGAAATAATGGAAGAGGTTGGATGTTTGGTATCACCCCTTGTGTTACATAATTTCTTGTCAAATTGATATATAAAAGTGTAATGATGGAGTTTAGCCTGTCACAGTTTCTAATGTTATTTCCTTGTGGGCGTAAACTTCTCATACAGAGAATCCCGGGAACCTACCTCCTCCCCCTACCTTCACCTTCCTGAAGTGAGCCACTCTGAGACTGCCTATGATGCATCCACCACCTTTGGATTCACAAGACTTTGCACCCACCAGCCTGTGATCTTCCTGCATTCTGCATCATTACTGTGGCTGTGTGAGTCTGAAAAGGGACTTATTGACTAGAATTATACTTGTGAACTTGAGTTGGGGTGGGCTGGAATGCTTTATTGATGGAAAATCACTTTTTGATATAAAAATTTCTTACATATATTAGAGTGTCACAGTATTTGTTTCCCTAGTCAAGCTGGCCTAACGTGTCTTGTAATACCTTGACATTTTTGTAAAAACTGTCTTTTGATCTATATAAAAATAAGTTTGAGTATAATGAAGTGCCTTGGAGTTCCCATTCTCAGCAATGTAATCTATTTTTAATTTCATTCCACAAAGTCAAGTAACTTTGCATATTCAATGAAGCATACATAAGCATCTTTCTAGTGTTCTCTCTTTTCAACCCAGATCCATATGACATCAGCAATGATATCTTTCATTCTGCATCCATTTTGAATTTAACTTGTATTTCTGGAAGCACTCTATGTACTGCTATAACTGTCTTTTAATTATCTTAAGAAAATTTTAATTTGCATGTGGTATTAATGATATTTTTCAATAATGTCTGTGCCTTGTGGGATCACCATTTACATAGGCACATTTCCATTAGGTCTTCCAAAACTCATGGAAGGATGTAATAAAATAAAAATAGAAAAGAAAAAAATGGTAACTTTTTGAAGTTCCCGTTAAATGGATTTCTTCCAGTTAGTTGTTCAGGTAGATGTTTTCCAAATGTCTTGGAACTGTCTTAGTTGAGAGAATGCTTCCAGTGTTGCAGCTTTTTGTTGAAACATCTCCCTTGGTATTCCATCAATTCTTGGAGCTTGGCTTCTCACCACGTCCATTGGTACAACTTGTATTTCTTTCTTAAGTACCACCAGTACTTGATCGGATGCTACATAATGAAAGCATTGCTTGTCAAGCAATTCTTTTTGGATAATTAACTCTGTAATAATCCCATTTTCTTTAATCCTCTTGAACATTTAAGATTTTGACCATATATCTCTTCAAAATCAGTGTCAGGCTTGATTTTTTTCTTCAATTATTTGACCTTCTAAAATAATAAGTGTGTTCTTCCTTTTTTGGTTTACTAACTCCAGTTCTCACATTCAGTGTAATACTTATTTGTCATGTCTTTTGTTTGAATTAGCTCCTTTGCATTCAAGAACAATTTTCAAAGTCTCACATCCATCCTGTTGCTTTTGTTCTTTCTTTTTTATATTTTACTTTTTTAATGACTGTTTTCTTCGTGTGTGATGTTTCTGATGTCATCCAACACCTTGTCTAGTCAGTGAGACAAAAGAGAGAAGTCAATTCTTAAATTGGCTAACCTTTTTAAATATATGATTTGCCTATAAAATACTTGAGACTTTAGAAGAATCCATGCATTTGAATTGTGGTCCTTGGGAAGACTATTGAAAGTACCATGGATTGCTAAAAGGACAAGCAGATCCCGATTATAAGAAGTAAGACCAGAATGCTCCTTAGAGTCAAGGATGGCAAGACTTTGTCTTATATATTTTGACCATGCTATCAGGAGAGAACAGTCCTTGAAGAAAGACATCATGCTTGTAAAGTGAAGTATCAGTGAAAAAGAGAAAGACCCCCAATGGGATGGATTGGCACCGTGTCTTCATCAATGGGCTCAGGCATAGGAACAATTGTGAGGATGGTGCAGGATCCTGCAGTGTTTGGTCCTATGTGCATAGGGTCACTAAGGGACAGAGCTGTCTTGATGGCACCCGAAAAACAACAACATCAAATAGTTATATACATGATACTATGTTATATAGACTATATATTCTGGAGTAGTTTTTAGTGGTTAAACAAGTGTAATTGTGAGTATTTAAAAACAGAACACTTTTTATTAAGATTTTAAGTCATAGAGGGAAAAGGAATGACTTAAAACATATCTCGATGATTTCATTAGTCCTCAAGGAAACTCCACCTCCTTTTGCTCCATAGTCACTCTCAAACGGACTATTTTAAATATGACTCCATTAATTGTCAATATCACACGAAGTATTTTATTAAACCAATTGGAAAGACTTTTGCTTTTCACTGTACCATTTGTCGATAGCAATCCATACACAATGGCATTTTTCATATAAAGGACTCATTTACCCATAATTTTCCCACTATTTTCAGACACTTTAATTATACTATCTAAACTATTATTGTTTTCTTACTCTTGATTCATTTTATATTCAGTTTCCTATACAAAATTATCTTCTGGCAAAAGATTACACCAAAGTGCTATCACTTAATTCTCAGTACTTTAAATCTGAGATTTTATCATAGTGACCATTTGTAATGTTTTTGATAGTGTCCATTAATAATCCATCTTTTAAAAATGGCATTTTAATTCTAACTCAAACTTTGAAATACTAACATTGGGCTTAACGAACAATGCATGATACATACGCAATGACTTTGTCCATGCCTAACACTGATGGTACAATCAGGTGTGATGGAATGATGCACTCATTATTGTTTGTATAGATCAACTAGATGCACCAGTAATTTTTTAACAAAGTACCCAGTAATTTTATAATATATCCAATCTGACCTATGTCTTAAATACAAATAAGTGTAACAGGTTATATTTTTTAAAAGAAAAATTTATTTCCCCCAAACATGAGCAATATAGCTCCCTAGGGTATGCTGGAAAAGTCCAGGAGGCCTTCAAAAGCAGATAACTATACATTATCCTGGAATATTGTTCATAATACAAAAGGTTTTTAGAAAGGGAGCAGCAAGCCAAATCAATTTGGGAATGAGTGGATGAAGTTGTTGTTGTTATTGTTAGGTGCCATTGAGTTGGCTTCCACCCACAACAACCCTATACACCACAGACTGAAACACTGCCCAGTCACGCCCCATCCTCACAATGGTTGCCATGCCTGAGCCCATCGATACAGCCACTGTGTCTATCCATGTGATCCAGGGCCTTCCTGTTGTTCACCACCCCTCCACTTTACCAAACATGATGTCCTAATCCAGGGACTTCTCTCTCCTGACAAAATTCCCAAAGTATGTAAGGCAAAAACTCTCCATTGTTGCCTCTAACAAATACTCTGGCCTGACTTCTTCCAAAACCGATTGGTGTGTTCTTTTAGCAGTATGTGGTACCTTTTAATATTCTTCTCTTGGACCACAATTCAAATGCATTTTTTCTTCTTAACTTTTCTTTATTCAATGTCTAATGTTCACATACATATGATGCAATGGAGTCTACCATGCCTTGGGCCAATCATACCTTAGTCCTCAAAGTAACATCCTAGATCATCACAACTCTAAAGCCCACTTACCTAAAACAATAAGTGCTTTGAGATATCAACTGAGCAATGATTCCATGAGCAATGATTGTGGATCCAAGTAAAACAAAATCCTTGACAACTTCAACCTTTTCTCCATTTAACATGATGTTACCTCTTGGTCCATTTGTTGGGGATTTTGATCTTCCTTAAATTGAGTTTTAATCCATACTTAAGGTTACAATCCTTGTTCTTTATCACCAAATGCTTCAATTTCTCCTCACTTTTCAGCAAGCAAGGTTGTGTCACCTGTATACTGGAGGCTGTTATGAACCTTTCCTCCAATCCTGATTCTAGCATCTCTGATGATTTGCTCAACATATAGATTGAACAAGTATGGTGAGAGGATACAACCCTGACACAGACTTTTCCTGATTGTAAACCTTTCAGTGGTACCTTGTTCTGTTCAGACAACTGCCTCTTGATCCACATATAAGTTCTGAATGTACACAACGAAGTGTTTCAGAATTCTCATTCTTCTCAAAGTTAGCCACAGTTTATTATTTGTGAGTAGATTAAGTAGGGATGAAAAAATGGGAAATTCATTTTTCCTTAGTAAATTATATTTCTATAAATGCCTAAAACAAAATAGATGTGCAAGTCTCATAAACATTCAAAAATATTGCATATAAAAAGAATTTAATAAAGGTAAGAGACAACTTGTATATTGTGGAAAGAAAACTTTTGATATATACTGATAATCTATACAGATGATATAAGTATTTTATATAATTTAACAAGAATATGCAAACAACCTAATTGATGAATGGGAAATAATCTGAATAGACATTTCTTTGAAGGAGATATACTAATGATCAACAAGCTCATAAAAATATGTTCAAAACCATTAATCAAGCAGAAAGGAGATAACCACAATTAGATACTATTTCACATCCATTTAAATAAAGGTAAAAAAAATAGCAAATGTTGATGAGGTTCTGGAAAACCTGGAACTTGTATCTATTGTTCGTGGGAATGCAAATTGATGAAGGCACTGTAGAAAACTGTGTGGAAATTCTTCATAAAGCTAAATAAACAATAAAACAATTTTCAGTTATAATTTTACTATCTAGCATGTACCCAAATGACTTGAAAGTAGGGATCAAATAGACAGATATGTACCCATGTCCAATGAAGACCTATATCCAGTAGCCAAAAAAGAAAAAGCCATATGTCCATCAATAGATGGCTCTATAAACAAAAATTGATACATACACAATGAAATATTACTCTGCAAAAGAAATCAATGAAATTCTTTTACATTACAAAACATGAATGAATCTTAAATACATTATGCTGAGTGAGATGAGTTATTCATAAAGGAACAAATATTAATTATATGGTTTTACTCATATAGAATACTTTGAATCATAAGTTGTACAAAGATTAGAATTTAATTGCGTAGAGATTAGAGGTTATTTGAAGGAACAGCATTGATTTTTTATGGTGATGAAAAATTTAGTCATCAATATTGATTGTGTAATGGGTTTCATTGAATTGTACATGTGCCAAATTCGAAAATCTTATAATTTTAAAATAATAAAAAAATCTGTAAAATATGTTTTTGCTCAGAAATATACAAATTCTTTGGGGGAAACACAATATTTTTGGTATATTAATAATAATAACTATTGATCTAAGTGGGAAACAAGTGTTATCAAGGGGAAAAATATATTTACTTTGTTACCCAAGGCAAATACAAGCAGTTTGCTTTTTCTTTTGCTGGATTTTGCTGTATAAGCAGATAGTTTTATTTGGTCTTGCTTTTGAATTAATGTACTATTTTTTCTTTATATACTAAATATGCTATGATTATTGAATAAATCAACAATGCACACACATTAATAATATCATTAATATTCTGGTTTAAAATTGATAACTTTTTCAAATTTTATACGCAGAGAAAACTTTTGGCAAGATACCACAGGTGTTTGTTACATAAGCAGATTTTTAAGTGTGCAATTCTATCAAAACAGAACACACAGGAGGCCAAAATAATAATTTATAACTATACAAATTTCAGGGATATTCTACAATGCTAGAGATACTAAGTACAAGTAAGAATGATGGACTATAATTAAGTATATTTGTCTATGCCATCTGGAAGCCTTTTACAGTCCATTAGTTAGTAGGATTATTACAATGTTTTCAGCTAATGGATTTTGTAAGATTCAAGTTCTAGATTTGTTGAGGTTGAAGGGCTGTTTGTGAGTTTGAATTAACTGCTTGGTTATTTCAGTGATGTCTGTGAATATTACTAAGTGCTACTTATCCATACTTTCATCTCATTTTTAATGGAAATAAGTTTCAGGAACTTTATTGAGATCTTTTTGAAAAGTTGAACCAACAATCATGATGATAAAATATGTACTTTATGAATAATTGCACATGGTTCTTTAAGCAATACTCATCATTAATTCAAGGTTAACATAGTTCAAATGTGTGTGTTCTTGGACCAGCAGGCTTGGGGCTGTGACATAAAGTCTTACTCCAGCTAAATTGTGCACTTTCCAATTTGTTTCTATCCAGAACTCTCCATTTTACCCTGGAAATGCTGCCTACAAGTCTTTAAGGAATAAAATCTCTGAACTTTGCAAATTGGGCAGACTTTTTGACTGAATGAACTGATCCCCTGGACATTGAACCTCAAGACCACACATATATACTGAAAACATGCAGTATCTTATAGCAATTGGCAATATTGTGGAAAGGCAGTGTAGCACAAAGCAAAGAGCACGAGCCTACCCAATTAGGTAGGGCATTATTATAATAATTCTATCCCTAGGGTGACTCCAGGTAGATGACCACCAGATAGGTAGGTCACGCCCAGAATTCTGAGGAGATCAGTGAGTGGGGAGAGTTGGGGGCAGAGTAGGGGCATCAAATCTGTCTGTTCGATTCCCAAGACCACTCAGAACATCTCTCAGACCCAGAGGTGGATCCCCACCTGATCACCAGGGTTCCGTGTGGACACCCGTGGTCTCTGGTGCGGCACTCGGTGCGCCCGCTCTTTTGGGACCGGCGCCACAGGGCAGTCAGGTGCACGGCAGAGGCTGCGCCTGCCTCGGCACACTGCACAAAATCACCACCCCACCTCAGGGTGTCCGGGGTCTGTGTGTGTGCTCTAGCCGGTATAATCCCCGTTCCCTGCAGATTCGGGCCCCACGCAGATACCCCTCGCGGTCCAGCGGGCCAGACCCTCTCCCCTTCTCCCGGGAGGTGTAAACCCAGAGCCACAGCTAGGTGGAAGGCAGAGGCTGCGATCCTGCCTTAGTGTTCCGCGCAAACCGCTAATCAGAGCTGCCGCATGCTGAGGTCTCAGCCCAGGGGTGCCCACCCCGTCACTGAGCTTGCAGGTCCGCCTGCCAGCCCCCTCCCAGGTCCTGCCCCCACCTCTTGCCCTCCTATACACGTGCATGCCCGTACATACACGGAGACACACACACGCAGAGATTCCCATCCTGCCACACTGCTCAGACCTGCCAAGCAGAGGACCCTTTCTGCAGCTGTGGCATAGGAACCCAAGCCATTGGGACTTGCTCCCTGCATTCTCCCTTCTCCCTGCTCACTCTGTCCCACCCTTTGGGTTCCAAGTGGTGCATTTGCACACCAGTCACGGCCCCCTACCACCTGCCTACCTGAGGGAATTGCCTCTAGCCAAAAAAAAAAGAACACCCAATCCCCACCCCATCCTCTTAATATGCTCCCTTGAACTGGGGCCAATACTTTCTATCAGAACACAGCATGTACAGCTGCAAACAGCCCCTATGCGGACCTAAAGGTGACTGCAGCACAAACCACAGGCCAAGGTGAGAGGGTATCCCCAGCAGGGCAAAGGTGAAGCACAACCCTGCAAGAGAGTTGGCTAAAGGCAACCAGCTGAAACAGAGAGACCCCAGGGCTCTGAGACACTCGGGAAAATGGCAAAAATTTCCAACAAATTGACCAAAAAACAGCAAGCTGCTTCCACATTTTCAACAAGAAAAGAGAAACAAAATCCAATGCCAGAGGACTACCTGGACCTAATAGCAGTCATAGAAAAGGCAGAAGTTGATTTCCCACAAAAAGGAATCTTCAGAATACTGCTTGGAGCCACACAGGACATGAGGGAAGCATTACAGAAAAAGGATGAAATGATAGAAGATATAAATGTCCTGCACCAAAGGGAAATACAGGAGTTCAAGGGCAAGATAACAAAAACTAATAGCAAACTCACGGACTTCATCCAGAGAATGGAGGAGGCAGAGAAGTGCACCAGTGACCTAGAGGATTTGGTAGTATAAATTAATAAACATGAGAAAAATCTATCAAGTCCATAAGAGAAGCTGAAGAAAACCTCAGAGCTATGTCTGATGCTATGAGAAGGAACATCAGAATTATCGGCCTGCTGGAGGAATGCACATCAAGGAAACCAGCATCCAAAACAGTGATGGAATGTTTGGAAGAAAACTTCCCTAACTTAATGAATGTAAACCAGACAACAATCCAGGTGGCTGAAAGAACATGAGCTAGACTGAATCACCAGAAGAAGTCACCAAGACATAGTTGTTAAACTATGCAACTTTGAGGAAAAGGGGAAAATTATGAGAGCAGTTAGGGGAAAATGGGCAACCACAAATAAAGGCAAGTAGATAAGAATATGCTCAGACCTGTCAGCTGACACTATGAAGAAGAGGAGACAGTGGAGCAGCACATTCTGAAAATTGCAGGAAAATAACGCAAACCCAGGAATACTCTATCCGGCCAAATCATCTATCAAAATTGAGGGAGAAGTGAGTCAACAGACTCATATCAATAGAAAAAAAAAACAAGGCTAGCAAATAATTACCAACCAAGAAGACACTGGGACCAGACAGATTTACTGGTGAATTCTATCAAGCATTCAGGCAAGGATTGACACCAATCCTACACAAAATCTTCCAGACCATAGAAAAAGATGGCAAACTCCTCAATTCCTTCTATGAAGCTAGTATAACTCTGATACCTAAACTGGGCAAGGATCCCACAAGAATTGAGAACTAAAGACCAATTTCCCTAATGAATTTTGATGCAAAAATCCTTAACAAAATACTAGCCAAGAGAATACAAAAATTTATAAAACAAATAATTCACCATGACCAAGTGGAATTCAAATAGGGATTCAGGGATGGTTCAACATATGAAAGACAATTAGTATTATTCGTCACATTGAAACAAAGAAATATAAGAACCACATGATACTATCAATAGATACAGAAAAAGTATTCAGCAACATCCAACACCAATTCATGTATAAAAATACTCAAGAAAATAAGAATGGAAGGAAAATTCCTCAATATAATTCAAGCTATATATGAAAAACCAACAGCCAATGTGGTAGTCAATGGAGAAAAGATGAGATAAATTCTTCTGAAAAAGGGAACTAGACAAGGATGTCCCTTGTCCCCACTCCTTTTTAACATCGTTCTGGAGGTCCTAGCTAACAATAGAAGGCAAAGAAAGGACATCAAAGTATTCATCTGGGGAAGGAAGAAGTGAAACTACCGTTATTCACAAATGATATGATTTTATATATGGAAAATCCTAAAAGTTCCACAAGAGGAATACTGGAAGCAATAGAGGAACAAGCAGAGTAGCAGGTTACAAGATCAAGAAACAGAAATCTATTGCATTACTATACACATCAGACAAGGACACAGAAGAGGGGATCAAAAAAGGGTTACCCTTCACAATAGCCAAACACAAATTGAAATATCTAGGGATATACCTGACTCAAAAAACAAAAGATCTGTATGAGGAAAACTACAAAACACTATTAAAAGAAACCAAGGATGACCTCAAGCATTGGAAGGAGATTGCATGCTCGTGGATTGGCAGACTTAATATTGTAAAGATGTCAATTCTACCCAACGAACTACATCAGTTCAATGCTATCCTAATCCAAATTCCAGCAACTTTCTTCAAAGATTTGGAAAAAAAGATTACCAACTTCATATGGAGAGGGAAGAAACTGAGAATTAGCAGAAAACTCCTGAAGAAGAAGGACCAAGTCAGAGGGCTTGCTTGACCTGACTTTAGCATCTACTACATAGCCACAGTGGTCAAAACAGTCTGGTACTAGTATAATGATAGATATTCAGACCAATGGAAAAGGATCGAAAACCCAGAAACAAAATAATCAGCATACAGACAACTGATCTTTGATAAGGGGCCCAAAAATATCAAATGGGAAGCGGATGCCCTCTTCAATTCATGGTGCTGGAAAAAATGGATACGTAGCTGCAGAAAAATGAAGCAAGACCTTTACTTCTCTCCATGCACAAGAATATACTCAAGGTGGATCACAGACCTTGAGGTAAAATCCCAAACTATCAGGGCCATCAATGAGGGATTTGGGACAAACTTGAGAACCTTGCCACAGGGATTACATAGGCTATCAGAAATCGGGAAGGACACTAACACAGAGGAGGCACAAATTGACCAATGGGACATATTAAAAATAAAACACTTATGTACATCGAAAGAATTCACCAATAGAGTAATAAGAGACACTACAGAATAGGAACACATCTTTAGCAATGACACATCATCAAAGGCCTTATTACTAAAATCTATAATACACTGCTAAACTACAACAAGAAAAAACAACAATCATCCACTCAGGAGGTGGGCAAAGGACATGAGCAGGAATTTTGCAAGGGCAGAAATCCAAATGGCCAATGAATATATGAGAAAATGTTCCAGATCTGTAGCCAGAAGAGAAATGCAAATTAAAACAACTATGAGATACCACTTAACACCCTCAAAGATAGCCCAATTCAAGAAATCAGAAAGCAACAAGTGTTGGAGGAGATGCGGAGAGATAGGAACTCTTGTCCACTGCTGGTGGATCTGTTGGTATGTACAACCAGTATGGAAATTGATTTGGTGATACCTAAAACATTTGGAAATTGAGTTACCTTATGATTCAGCAATCCCCCTACTGGGCATTACCCAGAAGAGAAAAAAAACAACCATGGCCAGACATCTGTACCCCAGTGTTCATCGCGGCACAGTTCACAATTGCAAGGAGTTGGAGACAGCCCAAATTCCTATCAACAGACTAGTGGATTAAAAAACGCTGGTACATACATACAATGGAGTATTACGCATCCCTAAAAAGCAATGATGAATACATGAAGTACATCGCCACATGGGAAGAACTGGAGGAAATTATGCTAAGTGAAGTAAGCCAAGTACAAAAGGACAAGTATTACATGAGTCCGCTGAGGTAAGCTGAAAAAACATTCAAAAGGGGCAGAGGGAAGAAGATGCTGTATACATATGTCCCTGGGGTGAGACCCAGGTAATATGGCATGGGCCAGACTAAACCCTGGGACAAATATTGGATACATATGGTAGCCCTTTTAAAAGTGAGGATGGAAAAAGGTATGGGTAGCCAGGGGGAACAGGGCACTAACCCACACAGGGGGAGGGTAGTGATTGTGTTTCCACAGGGAAAGAGAGACAAGACTTCAACCCAGAGCTCCCAGACAAGAACGCAACACACTGATATGAAGCAGGGAACTGATAGAGAGGCCCGAGGGGCCAGCCCCATTACCAACTAAGTGGGCAGCACCACCCTCTCCCCAAGAAAAATTCACTTCAGTGGATAGCGCTGATGCTACAGCTCAAGAAGAGGGACTGGTCTGGTAAGAGCACACAGGGGCCAACGAGGGTCTAGGGGAAAACAAAAGAAAAGAGTGATGCACATCCTGGCTCACCAAGCCCTGAGTACAATGCTCCTGCTCAGAAAAGCAATGCCCAGAGATGACCACGGGGCTGGTCCCACCATGGGACACAGCGTTCCTTATTGAACCATAGTACCATTGGTAACAACACTAGAGACACACAGTGGGAATTGTGCCCCCCATGAGCTCACCACGCCAAAACCAGCCTCTGGGGGCATGAAGCAGAGCAGCAGGGGAAGCAAAGCAATGGAGTCCCTAGGAATAGAGGCGGTGAAAGGGCATGGCATCCCATCAGACTTGACTGGAAAGCACCTGTGAAGGAAAACAAACAGACCCTGAACTATCCATACATTTATGTGTGTATATATGTGTGTGTTGTTATTGTTGTAGCTATTCTTTTACTTTCTGTTGTTGCTTTGTGGTACTTAGTCTTGTGGTAGTACATAGCATGTCTACCTGGAAGGGATAGGCAGAATAAACAAGCCAGAAGAGAGAACAATGGGATGACATTTCCGGGGGGCCATGAGGGTAGGGGGGTGGAAAGGAAGAGGGTGTTAACAAGCCCAGGGACAAGGGAATAACAAGTGATCCAAAATCAGTGTCAAGGAAGGTGTGGGAGGTCTGGCAGCGCTGGATCAAGGGCAATGTAACCGAGAGGCATTCTTAAAACCCAAATGAAGGCAGAATATGATAGTGGGACAAGAGGAAAGTACAAAGAAACAGAGGAAAGAATTTGGAGTCAAAGGGTAGTCATAGAGATTTAAATACAGGCATAGAAAGACATAAGTATATTCATATACGATGAGGGGGAAATAGATCTATGTACATATATTTATAAGTTTAGTATTAAGGAAACAGATGGTAGTGGACCCCTGCTCAAGTACTCCCTCAACACAAGAACACTTTGTTCTAACAATTTGGCAGTCTAAGATGCTCATCTGCCTGGCACGATCGCTGATGACAAAGGGTGCACAAGAAAATGTGGTGAAGAAAGCTGATGGTACCCATCTGCCAAAAGATATAGCACCTGAAGTCGCTGAAGACAATGGGTGCACAAGCAAATGTGGTGAAGAAAGCTGATAGTGTCCAGCTACCAAAAGATATAGCGCCTGAAGTCTTAAAGACCTGAAGATAAACAGGCAGCCATCTAGCTGAGAAACAACAAAGCCCACATGGAAGAAGCACACCAGCCTACCCCAACATGAATGCTGAAGACAAAGTGGGTGCATGGGCAAATGCAGTGAAGAAAGCTGATGGTGCCAGTTGTCACAATATATAGAATCTGGGGTTCCATAGGCTGGAAGATAAACAATGGGCCATTTAACTGAAAAACAACCTAGTCCACAAGGAAAATGCACATCAGTCTGTGAGATGACAAGGGGTTGAGGGGAACAGGTATCAGGCATGAAAGACAAAAAAATATCATAACATTGTGAATGAGGAGGAGTCCAGAGTGGGGACCCAGGGCCCAGGGCCCATCTGTGGGAAATTGGACATACCCTTGCAGAAGGGCTGTGGGAAGGTAACGAGCCAGTCAGAGGGCAGTGTAGCAATGATGAAACAAGGATGCATACCATTCCAACATAAAAAAGCGGGGAGAGGGGAGGGAGATGATGGCACTTGGGGAGCATGGCACTAACTCACCCAGGGGGAGAGTATAGTTTATGTCTCTGCACAACTGGGAGGTGGCATGCACAGTTCACCACAGGGCACCAAACCTTGAGGACAACCTAACCGCATGGAGCAATGTATGCATGACTACGAGGCCAGCACCAATCAGAGCCATTCAGACCCCTCCCTAGAAGTGTGTGCTACAGAGGACAACGATAAACCTACAGTCTGGGGACAGCCACTGGTATGCCACATCCACATGGAAGCAAACCAATAAAGAAAGAACGAGAGTGAAATTAAAAAACCCCCTATTTGCACACCGGGTCCTAAAGCTGAGATGTCCCTGCAAGGCGTTGCTAAGGCACAGAGGGGACTGTAGAGCCAGCAACAGCTCAAGACATGTGAAGGCCAATATAAATGAACATCCCGTGGCTGTGAAATTAGGTTCTTGTCCTCGAAAACTTCTACAGAAATTGCTGTGGTGTTGAACATAGCTTACAAGGAAACACTCAAGTGTACAAGTGGCTTTTTCATTTCAAAAAAAGTGAAATGTCAATTGATGATAAACCTCATTCTGGATGTCCATCAACTTCCAGAACGGACAAAAATGTTGACAGAATTCATGTAGTTGAGCCCCAAGAGCAATGAGGGACCATTGAAGAGATGGGGAAGTTCCCTGGACTAGTTCGGAGCTCAGGTCATAGAATTTTATTGTAAGATTTGGGACTGAGAAGCATCACTGCTTAATTTTTGCCTCAGGTCTTAACTGACCAGGAAAAAAGTAAAACATTGACTGGAAACATGCCATGCTTTGCAAGAACCATTCTGAAGGGAACTGGACTTTTTTCCAAGGTCATTACTGGTGACGAGGCTTGATGCTATTCTTAGGACACCGAAATCAAACATCAATCATGCCAGTGAAAGACACCATCTTCCCTTTGCCCCCCAAAGCTTGCCAAGTGAAATCAAAGATCAAGACAATGCTCATTTATTTTTTGATGTGAGGATGATAGTGCATTTGGAGTTCATTCCACCAGGTCAGACTGTTAATAAAGCTTTCTATTTAGTGGTTCTGAAATGATTGCATAACAGTGTGTGACCAAAAAGGCCTATTTGTGACAGATAGGGGACTGGTTTTGCCACCATGATAATGCACATGCTCACGCAGCCATCTCAGTGTGCCAGTTTTTGGCAAAAAATCAGTTCTCCTCTCTTGCTCCATGCACCTTACTCACTTGACCTCATTCCATGTGACTTCTTTTTGTTTCCCCAAATGAAGAGGGACATGAAAGGACGGCTTTTTGATGACATAGAAGAGGTAAAGAAAAGATGAGGGAGGTGCTGTCAACCATCTAAGCAGATCAGTTTGAAAAATGTTTCTAAGAATGGAATCACAGATTTGAAAAATAAATTAAGGGTATTGGAGAACACTTCGAAGGTGATAAGATTGTTTTGTAAAACAATTTATATATGTAGATTTGAAAAAAATATGTACTTTGGTACCCACTTGTATTGACAGAGATTATAAAGCCTTTGGAATTTTACAATACTTTTCTTTTTTTAAAGTCCTAGAAAAGAGACTTTAATTTATATTCCTGTCCCCATATCTTGTCATGACATCCTCTTTCATGGCTGTACAGAGCCAAGTATATCATCTTTAGGACATCCGAGTACATTTGGGGGAGAGTGTTAAAGTGTATAGCATATGATAATGGAAATATGATTGTTAGGTTAAATATGAAAATTTCCCAGAATGTCAGACATTATCTACAAACATTAGGTTGTTTTTTTTTTACCACAGTTAAGCAGGCATTTTATGTTAAGGTTTCTAAGTAGGTAAATACATTTAATATTGAATAAAATGTTTAGGAAAATTTCTGTTTCACCAAATAGGTCGTTTAAAGCATAATATGAGGTTTTCACATAAATTCAAATGATAAATTGACATAAATTGGCTTCGCATTTTGGATTTTTAAAATTAGGAAGTTATCCCCTAGAGTTACATTGAACATTTTCAGTGTTTTAACCACTGCACGCAACAGTAAACATAGACCTCTAGATGGACAATTTACATAAGGAAAAGCCTCAAGTAGTTCCTTTTCTGTATTATTCACTGTTACACATGGGCTAGCAAGTAAATAATTGGAATTGTATTTGGAAATAGTGCTGTTTTGAATATTTTCAAATACAGTGACAATCAAAAAATGGTGTAGAAAAGACATAAGATTGGATGTTTCTAATAGCAACTGATTTTATTGTACATTGTTAAGCTTTAGACTAATGAGAATTATCTAATTTTTTTGTAAAGAGCTAACATATTTTTTCTTTACTACGTATGCCTTACAATATGATTGCTGTTGTTTGTATGTAATGCCTTTGAGTCCATTCTGACTCCCCGCGCTCCCACGTGTAAGGAACAGAAGTGCTCACAGTCCGAGGAGGCAAACTTTCTGAAGCAGATCTCCAGGCCTACCTTCGGAAGCACCTTTGTGCTTCCATCTTTGAACTTTGTCTAACAGTGAAGCCCCTGACTGGCTGTAACAATAAAAACTCCAGTATAATGATTATACATGTAAAAAAACAAAATGTTTGGATTGCGATTCTATGGATTGTGATTAGAGTTGTATGAGTCCCCAAACTGATTTAAAAATAAATAAATAAATAAGGAAATAAATTATGCACCATAAAAGTCATATATTTAGAATGTTTGTACTTGAGGATAAAGTGAGACGATTTCATTCATTTAAATAGTTATTTTTGGATTCGAGAGAAAAATAAAGCAAACAATCAGGCAAACAAAAAACCTTACAAAGACCATTTTCTATTTGCTGATGAAAAAGTTAGTCAACGATATTATTTGACAAAAAAGAATTGTCTACTTCTACCCTTTTTTTAAAGCACAGCAATTTGTAAGTCTATTTTATGTACTGATTACATATATTATTTCACATACTTCAAATGTTTATGCTTATTGAACTTCTGCATATCATAATTACAAAACAATATTTATTAAAGTATAATCCATGTTCTCTTTACATAAATGGAGAGAACATTTGAGTAAAGCAAATATCCATGTGAGAATAGCTAAAGTTTAGACAGATTAGATATATGTGACTATGTTTGTGTGAGTTGCTAAGAATAATATTGGAGAATATTCCTAAACCAATTAATAATTCAATAGTCAAAGAAAGCTACATAGATGTAATATGAATGCATGTAATAATATGAGGGCTTACAAAAATTTATGGGAAAATTCCATTTTATTTCAAATCCATTTTTCACTTAAAACATTTTATATAAAAATATTTTCAAATGATCCATATTTACTTCCAATTAAAAATGTTACTTATGGTTTATTTATAAAGTATGATAACAATTTAATGTATGATACTTTTAAGGTATGATAATGTCATCTATGATATGCTAGTTATGCATAAGAAGTCACAATTCAAAGACAATATATAATTCCAATGATCTATATTTCAGGCTATTTCCAGGTGGATTTACAAATATGGATCTCTGCCAGTCTGTTGATCAATTAGCTAGCTGCTTTCCAAATTTCTTGGCATAAACAAGTGAGTACTCCCAGTGCTTTATTAGCTTGTTGAAATATTTCAATTGGATTTCCATCAATTCCTGGAGCCTTGTTTTTGGCTAATCCTTTCAGTGCACCTTGCACTTTGTCCTTTAGTACCATTGGTCCTTGCTCATATACTACCTCCTGAAATATAGATGTTTTTGGTACCTTGACTGTATATTATTTCCATCTTCTTTTAATGCTTCCGGCATCGTTCAATGTTTTGTCCATAGAATCTTGTAGTATTATAACTGGTGGCTTGAATTTTTTCCTTGGGTTCTTTCAGTTTAAGACATACCAAGTGTGCTCTTCTTTTTGGTTTTTTAACTCTAGGGCTTTGCACAGTTCATGCAATGTTTGACTTTGTCTTCTTAAATTTCCCTTTGAAATATCCTGCTAAGTTCGTTGACTTCATCACTTCACCCTGTTTCTAGCTCTATACACTTGAGACAGCAGTCATCTGCCTCTTTTCACACTAAGTAGTTTCCGTCTTATGTCCACGGGCTCCAGGTGACTTTGGGTGGCCTTTTCACCTTGAGTCTTTCTCAATGTGTGGCCTTCAGAGGCTAGAGTGTGCCTCGAAAAACAGGTCCGAATGTCCCAGTAGTCTACAGCACATGACCTGGGTCAACAGTGCTGACAGAAACTAGGTTAAAATTGTTCACTAAAGGTGCTTAACACAATGGATGGATGTAGGATTGTGATAACAATTGTTAGAGCCCTCAATAAAATGATGTATTAATTTGTTAGTGTTCATTAAGGAACCTGGTAAAATGCATATTATCCAGTTGGGTGCTATATAAATATTGTTCAACATTTTTTCCCGAAGCAGGCTGCTGCTTCCCCTTTTCTACCAACAGAAACATACTCATCTTCTCTAAGGCACACCTTCTCCACCTCTCCTTTTCTTGACTTAAATTTCTAGTACGATTTGCTTATCACTCTGGTAGGATAGTCTGTTTATTTGGAGGGACCGTAACATAATTTATATACTAATAACTGAATGGTCATCTTCCTTTCCACCTGGGCTACAGCTATACCTCTTCTCTACGCAACCTTACCCTTGATTATTTGCATCCATTTTAATTTCATCATTTTCATCTCTGCTTCTAGATATTTGCATTTGTCTTTCTTTTATTTTTGTCAATGTTTTAACCTTTTCAAAAATCCTTTCTTGTCTTTTTTCTTTTTCTTTTTTCAAGTTCACTTATTTCCACCCTAATCTTTATGATTTCTTTTCTTCTGGTTTATGTTGTTGTTCTTATTCTATTTGTTGGTGATGTTGTATTAAAGTGTTGATTTTGGATTTCCTCTTTTTTTTCATGTGCGTGTTGATTGCTATAAATTTCCCTCTGGTAACTCCTTTTGCTGTGTTCCAAAAATTCCAGTTATTTATCATTATTTTCATTTCAAAGAATTTCTTAATTCCTCCCCTTATTTGATTAATTGTCCATTCATTTAAAAAAATCATTTTATTGGTGGCTCGTACAATTCTTATCACAATCCATATATCCATCCATTGTATCAAGAACGTATGTACATTTGTTGCCATCATCATTCTCAATACATTTGCCTTCTACTTGAACCCTTAGTATCTGCTGCTCATTTACCCCCACCCTCCCCACTCCCCCCACCTTGTGAACCCTTCTTCATTCATATATTATTAATATTTTGTCTTATATTACACGGTCTGACATCTCCCCCTGCCCTCTTCTCTGTTCCTCCCCCAGGGAGGAGGCTATATGTAGATTCCTGTAATCAGTTCCCGCTTTCTACCCCACATTCTCTCCACCCTCCAGGTATTGCTACTCTCATCACTGGTTCTGGCGGGGTCATATGTCCTGGATTCCCTGTGTGTCCAGTTGCTATCTGTACCAATGTACATACTCTGGTCTAGACAGATTTTCAAGGTAGTATTGGGATCATGATAGTCGAGGGGTGGTGGTGGGGAAGGAAGCATTCAAGAACTAGAGGAAAGTTATTTGTTTCATCGTTGCTACCCTGCACCCTGCCTGGTTCATCTCCTCCCCACAACCCCTCAGCAAGAGGTGTCCAGTTGGCTCCCTTTGGCTTTGAGTCTCCACTCTACATTCACCCACATTTTCAATGATATGTTTTTATGTTCCTTGATGCTTGATACCTGATCCCTTCGACAGTTCATGGTCACACAGGCTGGTGTGTTTCTTCCATGTGGGCTTTGTTGCTTCTGAGCTATATGGCCACTTGCTTATCTTCGAACCTTTAAGACCCCAGATGCTATATCTTTTGATAGCTGGGCACCATCTGCTTTCTTCACCACAAATTTGCTTATGCACATGTTTGGCTTCATTGATCCTATCAGGGAGGTGGGCACCCACCGATATGGTTTTTAACTTTTTGAAGTCTGATAACTGGTTCCTTCTGTCCCTGGTGTTCAGACAGGCTCATTTGCTTCTTCCTTGTGGGCTTTGATGCTTCTCAGTTAGATGGCCCCTTGCTTATCTTCAGACTTTTAAGACCCTAGACACTATGTCTTTTGATAGGCCCACTCATTTTTAAGTAGTGTGTTGTTCAGTCTCCAGTTGAGTGTCTTTATATTCCTGTTCTATTTTTTTATTTCCAGTTTTATAACACTGTGATATGAGAAAGTGGATGATATAATCTCAATGTTTTAAATTATGTGTTGAGTTTTCCTTATGGCCTAATATTGATCATTTCTAGAGTGTGTACCAAGTGTGCTAGAAAGGAAAACATATTGTGTTGCTGTTGAGTAGAGTATTCTGTATATGTCTAGGTTGAGCTGGTGATTTTTTACTTTTTCAGGTCTTTTGTTTCTTCGATGAGTTTCTTTCCTAATGATTTGTCTTTCCTTAAGAGTGGTGTTTTGACATCTCCTACTATTATTGTTGAGTTGTTAATTTCAGGTTTCAACTCTGTATGTATTTAACTGATGTATTTTAAAGGTCTTTTTTTGGGGTGTGTATATGTTTTTTAATGTTATATATTCTTGGTGTATTGCTTCTTTAATCCGTATATGTGTACACTTTTGTCTCTCTTTGTTATTTATTTTGAAGTCAATTTTATCAGAGATTAATGCTGTTCACCATGACTTCTTATTGTTGCCATTTGCTTGGTGACTGCCCCCCACCCCGCTCCAGTGTTTAGTGTTTAGTCTGTTTGGACTCTGAGTTTAAGGCATGTCTTGTAGACATTATATGCATGATCTTGTTTTCTAATCCAGTCTGATACTCTTTGTCTTTTTATTGGTATATTTAATCCATTGACATACAGTGTCATTGATATATGCAGGTTTGTTGTCTGTTTGCTGTGTTTGTGTTTGGTTCTATTTTCCTGTGTGTGTGTGTGTGCTTTAATGGTTTTTTCCTCCTCTATTTCTTTGTTGTATTGAATGCTGCTTTCATCTCTTTGGTTTCTGGGTGGTATTGGCCTGTATGAAGCTCTTAGTTTTGTCTGCTGTTGTTGATTCTCTGTCCACAGTGATCCAGTTAATGTTTTTGTAATTTTAGTTTTGTTTATATGAATTCCTTCAGTTTTGCCTTGTCTGCAAATAACTTTATTTGGTCCTTGTATTTGAAGGATAATTTTGCTAGATATAAGATTGTTGATTGGTAGTTTTGTATTTCTTTCAAAATTTCATATATGTAGTTCCTTCTGTTGTTTTTATGCCTTCATATACTCTACTGAACTTATCCTTACTAACTTAACTTTATAGATGACTGTTCTTTTAGCACTAGTTGCCTTCGGGATTATCCTTTTCCCTGAAATTAGATATTTGACTAAGATATGTCGTGTGTGTATGTCGTGTGTGTGTGTGTGTGTGTGTGTGTGTGTGTGTGTGTTTGAGATCTGTCGTCTTTGGAGTTCTCTTGGTTTCTTAAATAGTTATTTTCTCCTCCATTGTAATGTTGTTGGGGGGAGTTCTTTTATGGTTTCTCAAAGTATTTGTTCTGTAGATTTTTTATTTGTTTGTTTCTTCTTGTACTGGGTTCCCATTGAGACATAAGCTGTTTCTCTTTATAGTGTATCACATCATTCTCAGGATTTCTTCTGATACCTTCATGATTTTATTTTTTCAATAATATTGCTGTTGTTGATTGTTTCTCTCCTGAATTGTAGTCAGAATTGTGTTTAAGTTCAATGATTCTATGATCTTCTTCTTTCATTCAATCCCTTAGGTCTCTTAATATGTTGTTTAATTCTGTTATGTCAATTTTCATCTTCTGGGATTCATTTTGGTTCAATTATTTTAGATTTTCAATTTCTTCCACTATTTTCAAGTGTGCTTCCTACTTCTCTTGAAAGGACATGAACATCATTATTCTCAATTCTTTATCTGGTTGTTTTGTGGCCTCTTTTTCAGACTACTCCATTGGGTTTGGATGGTTTTCCATTTTTTTTCTCTAGATTATTTTTTGTTTACTGTGGTTGACTTCTGCTTTCACAGCATCTTTATTAGTGTTGTATGAGCTGCTTGATTGTGTAGCAGCTCTGTATAGTGATATAGTAGATGTCTAATAGGAGCTTCAAAGTACATCGTGGTGAAATGGAGAAAAGGGGATAGAAATGAGAAAGTGGGGTAAGTGTATGGGAAAACAACAATAATAAAATATAAGTGGGAGGGGAAGGAGGGGGCAGTGGGTAGCATCTGAAGGGAAAAAGAATCAAATAAAAGTGATAATAGCTTTTTGGGTAGGCTGACAAATTTGTTAACATAATGGGAAAATATATTTAAGAGAGGTAATTTGAAGTAGAAAAACCCACTGAAATATATTTCAAACGGAGGGAGAGCAGAAAGAAATAATGAGTATACATGCAGGAAAATAAAGGACAAAAGGAACAAATTCTGGGGTTGAGCAGCTGTGTGGCAGTGGGCATATAAGTGGACTCAGGTCTGGGATCCTTGTTTTGGTGCGTCAAGGCAGTCTACAGGACTGCCTTATTTTCTCTGGCGGTACTTGGTATTTTCCAGAGTATGAATCTGCATTGAAAAATAGTACTGGAATATATAGAGAGTATTGTAAAAGAATAAAATATGAAAACTGAAGAAAATAATATAAAGTAGAAGATAAAACTATCTGTGTCTGGGGCTTTTGTGTTGTGTTTAATAAAGTTTTCTAGGATTTTGTGTTAGTGCGTTTTGGCTTATCTTCATATTCTGTAGATTCTTAGATCCCAACATCTATTTTCATTTTACATTGCTATTTAATAGTGTTAATATGTGAACAGGTATGTCTCACAGAGAGGTAGAGCAAGTGTGGAGGAAGGGCACCAAGGACCAGGACCAAAGTAGAAATAAGGAAGAAGAAAATAAATAAATATATAAATAAACAAATAAATAAATACAACAAAACAAATTTAGTTTTGCTAATTTTGGCTTAAATTTCAGCTTGGGTGTTTATTATATCTGTAGATGGTGCCCCTGCGGCGCTCTCTCCAAGAGGACAGTGAAGTAAGAATTTTGGTGGATTGGGTTCCCTCAGAGGCCAGAAAAAATCTGCTATGCCAGGAGGAGCAGGGCTAACAGAAGCAACTAGTACGTCTTGTCAATGGTAAGGGGGTAGGGTGGGGGAATGATGCCTTCCAACTTTAAAAAACATGGTCTACTTAGTTTTACGTTGAGATTACCTTTGCCAGGAAGTGCAGTATAGGCCACCTAGTGGGCCTTCTATGTAGTTGCTGAGATTTTCCCAGGCTTGCAAAGCAGCAACCTTTTTGTCCCAATCAACTGGTTGGCCCAATTTTCATAAATTTTCTTAATTTATGTTTTATGTAAATTTCCTAATTCCACTGTCATACTTGGGAGCAAGTACAGGTTTTTCTGGTTAAGTTTTCATGAGTATTTTACCCTTCTCCCTTTCAAAATTATGTATGAATTTCTATTACCTACTTATCTGTCTGGCTTTGTATGAAAAATCAGAACTTGGTCTTAGTTGCCTTTTTGTAAATGACACTGCATTTTTTTCTGAGATGTTCTCAATTTTTTTAATTTAGCTTTTATGTTGCAAAGTTTGATTACGATATGTTGTGTTGACTTTGCTGGGATAGGGGCTACTATTCTGAGTGGGATGTTGTAGGATTTTTGGATAACTTACTTTCATATTTCATAAAATTAGAAAATGTTCAGTGGGATGGATTTACTTCCTGGCAGCAACAATGGACTCAAATATAGTGGTCCTGAGAAGGAGAGATAACCAGGAAATTTTTGCTCTGTTTTATAGAGGGTGAGATGGCTCAGAACCTACTAAAAAACACCTAACAACATCAAGTAGAGAAACCGTTCCTGAAAAAGGGTGTCATGCTTGATAGCTAGAGTCACTGAAAAGGAGAAAGCCCTCAACAAGAAGAATGGACACAATGATGGTAGCAATGGGCTCAAAAATCACAAGAATTGTGGCCATGGCACAGAACTGACAGTGTTCATTCTGTTGTGCATAATGTTTCTCTCTGAGTTGGAAGTGTCTGGATGGTACCTAACAGACATGACAACTCAAAAATACTTTCTTGAATAAGAATCAGCTTATTTTAATCTGTCATTAATACTATGTTGAACTAGACAAATCTCTTTATATACCCATCTTAAAGATACACGACCACTTACATGTTATGTTGGACAGTTTCTGTTCATATTTTGAGGGACATATAAATGTTAGCATTTTTAAACTGAAATCATACTTTTGGAATCCAAGTTAGAGCCTAGATATAATACACCTCTAATAATTTAAGAACCATAATCTCTTTTGTAATTATGCAGAGTAGTTTTTATGAAATTTTATTGGTTACTTTTACTTTACTTAGTTCATCCACATTCTAGTTCATATCCTGTTAATTATGCCATTATCACCAAGCAGCCTGATTTTAAAAGGTCTAAGTGGAATTTTCCTAAGGCTACAATTGATGGTTATTGATAAAGGGTGTTGTTTTTGCGGAATGGGTAACTTCAAATTGATTTCCGTTCATAGCAACACCATGTGACTGAACAAGAAGTTCTTACTAGAGTGTTATAGAATAAAATTTTCATTTAAACAGTCTTTACAAAGGAGCTCTCTGTGCATTGGAATTAGTTTTGGTGTTAGCAATCCAGTACGTTTTTTCATAAAAGCTTTTATAAATAGTTTATCTGAATCTAAATCTATATACCAGAATTTTTCATTGCTTTATTTTGTATTGTTTTCTAGCATATCTGAGGAGAAAAGAATATTTTAATATATGTCAGCTCATCTTTATATCAAAATATTGTTTTATTCATATTGATTGGAGATCCTTTGTGAGGGGTAAATCTCTTAATTTTATTTGTTTGTTTTAAATCAAACACTTTAAAAAATGATTAGTTTTCTAAAATTTACTGATGTAACCCAATTACATTTCCACTAATTTATGGAAAAGTTTTTGGGATTATGAATATTTAGTGGGGACCACAAATTAAGAAAGGAGAGGATTTCTCAGAAAATTAGACATGTTACAGAATGTTAGATTTGAGATCAAGATTGTAGTCAAATAAATGATTATGGAAATATATGAATAATTATCAAAAGAGTTTTCAGAGAAGGAGGAATTCATATGAGAGAAAAACTGTATATTTCTAAAAAAATGTTATTAAAAGTTGGTCCTAGGCATTAAAAAAAATATTTCAGTGCTCAACCCATTCAAAAGTGTAAATGACACTGTGTATAAGGTAAAGATACTGGCATTTTTTACCCCTACATATTATTGAACAAAATTTATGCATAAATTGTCTTAAATATTTTTACACATACTATGTAATTTTATCCTGAAGAGTGATAGAAGGTATGTGGTGAAAAAACTAGCAATATACAATAAAATTCCTCATGACCTTTTAAAACATTCCAATATACTTTAGATATGCATTACTAATATTTCTGGAGATAACTAATCCATTGCTGCCAGTGAGTATAATTAGTATAAATTACTATTCACATAACATAAATTGTAGTTCAGATATAGTTTGTTTCTTTGAATTGATTACATAGGTTCTTGATGATTTTATGGGACCAATTATTCCTATTTAATATACACTTGAAAGTGAGTTTCAGCAGTTTTAGGAGAAATGAAAAAATCCTGTCACTTCAATTTTTTATTATTTCAATTTTTTCCTCTAAGACAGATCTTCCAAATAGGGTTTCACACATCTTACCTGTTTTTCCAATTAGTCGCATACTGACAGAAAGAGAGAGAGAGAGAGGGAAAGAAGAGAATGATATTGACTGGCATTAAAGTTATAAAGTACCCAAATAAGCCTGAGTATAAGTCTAGCACTTATGACCCATAAGTCAAAGTCCAACCTAACCCAGAAGCCCTTGATCTGCATTAGAAGACACACTGCAATAGTAATAAACTGATTATGATTTCTTTTAAGCCATTATCCATGACAAACAAATTTTTGGATTGTTAAAAGATTATTTGATTGGATACCATGGTTATGCTCTAGTTAGATAAATTGGTGCTGATAACACTCTTGGGAAAAGATAACAAATTTAGGTTTCACATGTACCTTGCTTTACCCACCCCCCTCCACTTCCTATCCCCTACCCCTATGGCATAAATCACTACCCTTTCACTTACTCCTCCTGGCTGAGTTCAGATGCATGCTCAGAATCCTGCTTAGGCACTGTCATGCCGACATGTATTAGACTTGGCATCCTACAGAAACCTATCGGCTGTCTTCAGTCAAGTATCAAGAATGCACACTGAATTATCAAGCACCAGGAATTTGGTGATGGGTTAAACAGAAATAGCACATAGCATGTCATAAAGCAAACTCATAATAAAAGGAAGAAGAAAGAGAGAACTATGGAAGAGCATTGTGTTTTTTTCCATAGGCTATAACAACACAGAGCAGACTCTGCTCTCCACAGATGTAGCTTTGGCTATTTAAATGTCATCCTCCATTGCATGTCAGCTTACCAGTTAACATTTCATGCCAATCCCACTGTCTTTACATGCCACTTACCTTTTTTCTGATATTAAACCAACCCAAGTGGTAGGTCATTTGCTATTCTGTAATACTCTCTACATGTCAAAAAGTCCTTAATTAAGGAGATACTCATTAGTTGTACAAAGAGCAGATATACATAAAGCTTTTGTTTGCTTGCTCGTTGACCCTAAACTACTCATATACAGTTTCCCCCACAACTAATAACTCACAAAAGAAAAAAAGTGACAATGTCTTATCAATTTTTATGTTTAAAATATTTTAACAAAATTATTTGACAAAATACAACTTTGTATCTGAATTCTAAATTAATTCAGACTCTTGCCTGTAACAACTAATAAAAAGAACTCTGAATGTGTTTCAATATTGAAATTACCATTAGTCAGTCCCACAGATATAAATCAAATTCAATAATTCTGAGAAAGGTCCATTGGGTCTTGTAAAATGCTCATGCATTTATTAAACACTTAAGTCACACACTTCTCTACCTATTAGACTGGCCAGCTGTGTCGCCGTTTCTCCACTTGTACTCAATTCCTGGGAGAACAAGACTATTCTTGTTGACATCCCTTAAACTGCTGCTGCCCCATAGGGGTTCAGAGCAATGAAGCAAGAAATTGAGTTGAGGGGGTAGAGAGGACTCTTGACAATATCGGCAGCAAACGGTTTTTTGTGCTAATCATTACACATGGCCTTGGAGAATTCTGGGTCCTAACTCTGCCTCTTTTAATGGCTCTGTTAACACAATCAGATTGTGTCCACATAAATCCAAAATTGTCAATTCAAAAGTAAAGGGCATTAAAAAACATTTAATATTATATTGCATATTCAGAAAAACAAGTTTTTTTCTTCTCTCTCTTAGTGACCTAGCTAGGTGTCAAATAAACATACCTATGCTCTGATTTGAAACATTGTCACAAAAAGCTAACATCCTAGCAGGAAACCAAGAAAAAGGATAAATTTAGCAGAAAGCGCTATGTATAAGCAAATAAGTAATGAGCATATGTCCCCCTTTGCAATGCCAAGAGGGTAGTTTATCTTTATTAAATAATTTACTCAATTTTATTTAATGAACTACTTTATTCACTCAAGTCCTTGGGATACAATGAAGGAAATCAGGATACATCACTGCATAGCAATTACCTTCTAGTGAACTACAAACAATAAATATTGAATGCACAGCAGCGAAAATGATAAAGGAAAAGGCTAGTTTGTGGAAAAACCAAAGAGAATTGGGATGTCTTCTTTGCCTTCAGTAAACTGGTCCTACCCCTGTAGATCACAGACCTCATTGTAACAGCAAATCAAGGGGAGAGCCCAGGGCAGAGCACAGTTTGGTTCCATTGACCATGAGCTCCATTTAATCAGGAGACAATTTGGCGCAAGCTAACATAAACAACCACACAACTTACAAATCAGTTCATCCCAATGAATGCATTATATCCAGGGGGCATTTTTATTGGACATGTTAGCAGCATTAAATTAGAAACAAACAAAAAAGTGACTATCTGAAACTAAGATGCTTTATTTTCCCAAGTGGAGGCACCACTAAATGCAAGTGAGAAAGAGTGCTTCACGATGCAAACCTCTTTTATGCCACATTTTTTAAATGGGTTGTTTGTTCAGATAAACAAGTAATTTCTTACTTTACAGTGAATACTTTATAATGGTTAATTAACAATGGTCTTAAAATGGCATTTTTTTCTAGATACATTGTTTCCAGTGAGTTTCTCACCATTTCCAATAAAAGATGATATTTGGGATTGTAATTCTATCATCAGATCTTGTGAAAACCTGCCGATATCTATTAATACCTTGACATTTTATTACTATAAATTTATCATTAATTCTTCAAATGTAAGATGGATTTAAATTCATGAAGCTGAGATTTTTGTTGTGCATCCACTTAAATGCCTGATCCTTTGCTCCTTGTATCAGCAAAACTTTTAGTTAAGTAATTCAGGTGTTGAACAGAATACAAATTATGGGTTAGGTTCTGAAAGGTTAACAGTTTAATGTTTGGGATGCAATTGAAAATCTGGAGAAAACAAAGAGAGTAAATGTGTGCTAAACCTTTTCATATTAACTTCGATACCAGGTAACTGTGACATGTCAAGCTTCTTCCATTTAGACATTACCCAATTGGAGTGAAAAGGGTTCTTATTACCACAAAATACTTCTTTTCTTGTTTAACAGAAGGTATTAACCTTTCAATTGCTACAAAATTAAGGGTTTAGCTAGAAATCTATCTCTAGACAAAAAGAAAACCATTATCTCAGGCAGTTACATGACTCATCAAAAGACTGAAAATGGCCTGCAGAGTACTCAAGTATATCCACCTACACTATAAGGAAGATTTAGCATGATATTTTGTATGTTTTGTAAATGATTGAAAAACTAAGAATTTAGCCCTAATCAAATCAGCAATAGACACACTGATATTTTACAAGATGTTCATTATGAATATCTTCTGTAGAAATAACTATAATTTCTAAAAAAAGTTGTATTAACATTGGCTTTGATAATTTTTTAAGTAAAATATAAAAATACAACGTGGTAACCTTTTATCATGTCTACTTATATAAAGGGCAAAAATAAGTTCCGGGCAAAAGTAATAAAGACTATTCACTCAGGAATTTCTATAGTAAGGCAATTTATCTGCCACAGAATTTCAGAAGTATTAGAAAGGCCACTGCTTTTTAAAGAGTAGAAAGAAGAAATACTGATTGATCGTCTTTGACTATGGACATAGACCTATTTCGGTTTTTGGAAGCAGGACAACTTGATTTTTCTTCAGGTCATCAATAAGAGTTGTTTTTAGGTGCCATCTAGTCAGTTCTGACCCACATTGACCACATACACAATAGAAGAAGGAAACACTGCAAGTGCCTGCCCATCCTCACAATTGTTCCCAGGCCTCAAGGCCTCAGGCAATTCATGAGGCCAAGTGTCAATCCATCTCGTTGAGGGCCTTCCTCTTTTTCTCTGGCCCTCGACTATCCCAAACATGATGTCCTTCTCCAGGGACTGGTCTCTCATGACAATATGTCCAACGTATGTAAGATGAAATCCCCCCACCCTTGCCATTCAAGAGCACTCTGACTTAATTTCTTCCAAACAGATTCGTTTGTCCTTTTAGCAGTTCATGGTAATTTCAGTATTCTTCTCCAGGGCCACAATTAAATTGTATCAATGCTTCTACAGTTTTCTTTATTCACCATTCAACTTGCACATATATGGGACGTAATGGGGAACACCATGACTTGCATCAGGAGCACCTTCATCCTTACTCAAAGTAACATCTTTGCTCTTCAATGCTCTGAAGAAGGCTTGTGCAGCAGATTTACCTAATGTAAGATGTCTTTTAATCTATCAACTGCTGCTTCCACCAACATTGAATGTGGATCTAAGTACAACATAATAATCCTTGACGACTTCAACTTCTCTCCATTTATTACGATCTTTCCCTACTGGTCCAGTTGTGAGGAATTTGGTCTTCATTACATTGAGTTGTAATCCATTCTGAAGTCTACAACCTGTGATCCTCATCAGCAAGTACTTCAATTTCTCTTCACTTTCAACCAGTGTCATCAGCATACTGCACGTTGTTAATAAGCCTTTCTCCAATTCCGATGCCGTACTCTTCTTCATATAATCCGGCTTCTATTATTATTTACTCAGCATATGCATTGAACAAGTATGGTGATAGGATGCAATCTTTTCACACACCTGTCTTGATTTTAAATCATGCACTATCTCATTATTCTGTTTCCACGGATGCCGTATGACCCACGTACAGGTTCCGAAAGCAAAATGAATTCCTATTCTTCTCAAGGTCATCCACGGTTCATTATGGTTCACACAGTAGAATGCCTTTGCATAGTCAATGAAACACAAGTAACACCTTTCTGGTCTTCTCTACTGTAATCCAAGATCAATCCGATAGCCCTGTTCCATGTCCTCTTCTGAATCTAGCCTGAACTTCTGGCAGTTCCCTGTCAGTGTACTGCTGCAACTGTTGTTGGAAGATCTTATTTTACTTATTTACAATAGTTACTTGTGTACATTATCAATGATATCATTCTATAGTTTGAGTATTCTATTGGGTCACCTTTCTTTGGAGATCAATGGATATCCTATATGGTAAATTAATTTTCCATATATTAAATATTTCCTAAAGTAGGTCATGGATCAATTAGTGAATAAAATGAACCATGTTCTTAAATACTTTATATTAGCCAGAAAAACATAATCTTATCATCTTTAAGCTCTTTCTTTACAAATATTCCATTTTCCATATTCTCATAACTTTTTAATCTCTGCCAAACTTGTCCAATACCAGATCTCTCATCAATAGTTTTAATAATATTAACTAACAAAAATCAAGAAATATAATACTAGTCTGATGTTTTATATGCTCATCTATTGTACTCACAGTGGTTTATATAAAAAATATCTTTATAATTAAGTCAGGAAGCATAAAAATCTGTATAGATGCTTTCATACCTAAGAAAAATTAATTAAATATGCACTCCTCTTTATTCCCAATTCCTTACCATGAATTATCTCTTAAGGTCTTTTTTCCTGGCATTTTATTTCAAGCATACTTATGGAACTCAAAATAACAGCTACTTTCATTTAATATAAAGAACCATGGTGATGAACTTGGATAAGCATTAGACTATTTAGCTTGTAAAAAAGTTTTTTACTTAATGTAATTAGAAAAAGTAATCCTTAGAAAATGCACAAAGCTTATGGTCCTCTATTACATGTAGTCTATATAGCCACGTGATAGCTTGCTACATTGCTTCAAAGCAGACAGTTTGGATGTGAATGCCCCCTAAAAATGCCCAGATATTCCAGAAGGTCTTATTTACAGTACTATTAGTGATTAAAAGCTCAGTTCCACTATCTAGTTATTCAATAAGATTACCTCCTGAGACTGGCTTAAGCCTAGTCTAAGAGTTTACAAACATTATTCTCTTTCTTGCTACTTGTCAGCAGTTGTTTCCTTTGTTATTCTGAACACTGGGTTACCACAAAACAGATATTCATGACTCCTCAATTTATGAATTCTGTAGTTAAAGGTACATCTTCCCTATATATGATTTCAAACAGGATTGAGATAGGAGGGAAGGTGGAGATTTAAACAAAACATGACAATATCTTGGGAAGGCATTTCCCAGACTGCCACTTGTCTGTCAGTTTGTGATCCTTTGGTAGCTTGTGTGCTGATGTGATCCTGGAAGCTATATCACTGGTACTTCAGAGAGCACTTTGAGAAGACAGAGTCAAATAGTATAATGAAATGTGACAAGCCCTAGAATTAGATAACCAAAAAGGAAGATCAGGCTCAACCTATATTAAGCTGAAATAATTAAAAACAACAACAAAAAACCAGAAGAAATTTTAAAAAACCTGAAGCCTGCTGTTGCAATATTGAATATCCCATGGTAAAAAAATATTGAGTTTCTCATGAAGCAATGCATGAAGGTAGAAAAATATACTCTACCAAAAAGAAGGAATGGCTATTCCACAATTTCTTCTTTTTATTCCACAATTTCAAGAAGTATAATATGAGCAAGAAAAAATGGTATTAAATAAACCCACACTACACTAAAAGCATTAGCCAAAAACAAGGCCCTGGAATGATGGGATATCAATTAGCATGTTTCAACAAGCTGATGAAGCATGGGAAGTGCTCACTCATCTATGCCATAAAATTCAGAATAGCTACTTGGTCAACTGAATGGAAGAGCTCCATATTTGGTCCCATTCCAAAGAAAGATGATCCAACAGAATGTTCAAAAACATATAACAGTGTGATTGTTATAACATGCAAATAATTTTTTTAAAAAGATAATCCAAAAAAGCTTGCAGCAGTAAAATGACGGGGAACTAACTGCCAAAGATCCAAGCCAGATTCAGAAGGCACAAGGACCAAGGAATATAATTGCTGCTGACAGATCTTGAAACAAAACAGAGAATATGAGAAAGATGTATACTTGTGGGTTGGTTTTGTTTTGCTTTGTTGACTATTCAAAGGCATTGGACTGCATGGATCACAAGAAACTATGGGTAACCTTGAGAAGAATGGGAATTCCAGAACATTTGATTGTGTTGATGAGGAACTTGCACATGGATCAAGAGAAAGTTGTGTAAACAGAACAAGAGGATATTACATCATTTAAAAGCAGAAACGGTGTGCATCAGGATTGTATCATATCACTATATTTATTCAATCTGTATGCAGAGAAAATACTCAAAAAAGCTGGATGATATGAAGAATTCAGCATCAGAATTGGAGGAAGGCTTATTAACCACCTGTGATCAATATGCATATGACAAAACCTTGCTTGCTGAAAGAGAGGAAGACTTTGAAGCATTTGCTGATGAAGATCAAGGACTGTAGTCTTCAGTATGGATTACTACTTAATGTAAAGTACACAAATATCCTCACAATAGGAAGATAGTTACCATTATGATGCATGGAGAAGAGGTTGAAATTGTGAAGGATTGTTCATGTTCTACAACTCATGTTCTTGGAAGCAGTGGTCAAAAGATGAAGACATGTTGTGTTAGGTAAATCTGCTGCAGAAGCCTTCTTTAAAGTATTGAGAAGCAAGAATGTTATTTTAAGGATTAAGTTGTGTCTGACCCAAGCTATGATAGTTTCAGTTGCCTCATATGCATAGGAAAGTTGGACAGTCAATAAAAAAGACCAGAGAAGAATTGATGCATTTGAATTGTGATGCTGGAGAATACTGAAAGTAATATGGACTGCTAAAGGGAAAAATGTATGACTAGAGGGCTCCTTCAAGGTCAAGTTGTCAAGGATTTATCTTATATGCTTTGGGCATGTTGTCAGGAGATCAGTCCCTGGAGAGAGACCTCATGCTTGGGAAAATGTAGGGATTGGAAGGCCCTCATTGAGGACATGGATTAGCAGCATGGCTGCAACAGTGGGCTCAGGTATAGCAACAATTGTGAGGCTGAAGCAGGACCAAGCAATGTTTAATTCTGTTGTGTATAGAGTCCCTGTGGGTCAAAACTGACTTGATGGCCCCTAAGAACATGACCAACAGTTTCCAGAACCCCTTGGCTCACCAATGGAAGTTTCTGAGACTGGTGCGTGCACGGAAGCCCTGACAAATTCTTGATATGTGTGAGGGAGCTAAGAAGTGTGGACACCAGCCATGCTGACTGGTAAACTTTCTTCCTCACCAACGTGTCTAAGTGCAATTTCAAGCAATATGCCATTTCTTCCAAAAGTAAATCTTTAGTAGACAGAAACTATTAACATATCTGACATGTTTGCCAGGAGGAAGAGGGGGCACTACACCAGAAAGGAAAAAAATTGCCATTATTCACCACAACAGGAGCAAACTAGAGTCATTCCAGGTAAGAAAATGGATGACTACCAGATGCCTTCAACCATTCTGCGTTTTCTCAGCCTCTGAGGTAAGAAGCCAGCCCGAATCCAGAGGTGAGGAGATAGTATTTAGAGAATTTCACTCTCTCCATTTTGGCTGGGATCTAACTATTGTTTTGGATTTGGGCATTCCCCCTAGCAGACCTGGGTAAGGGTTGGTTAGGATGATTAGTTTGTGTCTATGAGATTGGCTTTCTTCAGTGTTTTTCTACCTTGACCTTGAAACCTAAGTTGCTGATTTCTTGACCTTGTTCTGAAATTTAAAGTTGTGTTAGGCGAATTGTTTGGAGAAACTAATCCAGTGGTACTCATATGTATAAAAAATCACTTTATGTTAAGAAGTAATTATATATCAAGAAGGCATCCCAGCTCAGTTCAACTCAAGTCCATAAATCAAAGCTAGCCCATAAAGCCCTCTTTCAACTCATGTAGTGACAGGCTGGTGATGCAGAAAGAAGAAACAGGAAGCAAGGAGATTACAGGCCAGTGGTTGCAGAGTTGCCTGCGTCCAAGGGCAGTGGAATCATGGCGGTGGCCACTTGTCTAAGGTTGGAGTGGCCCAGATGGGGCCTCCCTTGAGGCAGGAAGTGAAAGTGTCAGAGAGAGATTATTTCGGTTCATCTGGCTCCTTTACAAAGGGTTTATGACATCAAGGAGGTCTCATCAGCTACCGTTTAATGGACAGGTTTGACTCCACCTCTAACCAAGAGTTTATAGTTGAAACAAAATGATCCAACTATCACAAAAGATCTTATTCCTTTGCCCTGCAATGAGAATATTTTGCATCTGAATGGAGAAAAGAAAATTGGATTTGATTATTTTAACATGGATATGGTTGATGGCATTTGGGGGACATAGGTTATGGTCTGCTTAATTTGGGGAGAGAGGGGTTATTCCTTTACCTGAGATGGTGTGCACCAGGGTGTCAGATGTACTTCTTCCACAGCCTAAATAAGGCTCCATTTTGAAAATGCCTTCTGATTTGAGAACATTTTCTGGATTCACCATTCCTGTTAAGAAATAACTTTATATGTTTTTAATAGGACAGCTGTTCTAAAGAATGCACTATTTATTTTAATTGGTATAACACAGCCTCCTATAACGAAATATTGGTAGAAATATAACGTTTATATCTGGATGATAATTAGATGAAGTTTATATGAATACGTTTTCCTTAAGAGCTCAACTTTGATTTTATAATCAGCACATTCCTATTAATCAAATTTATTAATGTTATAAGGAACAAATAAAGGTGTGTGTGTGTGTGTGTGTGCGTGTGTGTGTGTGTGTGCGTGTGTGTGTATTAGGTGCCATTGAGTCTGCTTCAACCCATAGAAACCCTGTACACAACACAATGAAACAGTACTTGGCTCTGTGCCATGCCCCTATGCTTGAGCTCATTGTTGAAGCCACTGTGTCAATCCATGCCATTGAGGGCCTTCCTCTTTGTCTCTGCCCTTCCACTTTCCCTAACATGTTGTCCTTAGCCAGAGAATGGTCTCTCCTGACAATATGCCCAAAGGCTTTAAGATGAAATCTTGCCATCCTTTCCTCTAAGGAACATTTTGGTTGTACGACTTGCAAGATTGATTTGCTTGTACTTTTAGCAGTCTATGGTACTTTGAATATTATTCTCCAGAACCAAAATTTATTCAGATGCATCCATTCTTCTTTGGTGTTCCTTACCGAGTGTCCAACTGCCACAATCATATGAGGCCATTGAAAGCACCTTTGCCTGCATCAGGTACACCTTGCTCCTCAAAGTAACATCCTGACTTCTCCGTACTCTAAAGGAGGCTGTGCAACAGATTTAACCAATCCAATGTATCTTTTGATCCCTTGGGTGCTGGTCTCATGAATACTGATTGTTAATTCAATCAAGATCAGAACCCTGACATCCACGGTGTTTTCCCAATTTATAAAGATTTTTAACTCTTGATCCAGTTGTGAGGGTTTTGGTATTCTTTACATTGAGAAGTGATCAAGACTGAAAGTTGCCATCCTTGGTCTTCATCAACTAGTGCCTTAAGTCATCCTTGCTTTCATTAAGTAAGGTTGTGTCATTTGCATATCTCAATTTGTTAATAAGGCTTCCTCAAATTCTGATGCTAAATTCTTCTCCATATAATCCAGCTTTTCTAAGTGTTTGCTCAGCACACATATTGATTAAGTATGGTGAGAGGATACAACCCTGAAGCACCCCTTTTCTGGTTTAAAACCATGTAATATTTCCTTTTTTTCTGTTTGGACAATTGCCTCTTGATCCAAGTACAGATTCCACAGGAGCGCAATGAAATGTTCTGCAATGTCCCTTCTTCTCAAGGCTACATACAATTTGTTATGATCCACAGTCGAATGCCTGGGCAGAGATCATAAAACACAAACAAAGACTGTATACTTGTGTGTGCTGTGTGTGTGGGTGTGTGTGTAACTTTAGGATCAAGATCTCTAAGTTATTTATTAAAATTAAATGGAAAAATGTTTGCTTTCATTGGAAGTTCACATACCATTTTAAAGAAAAGATATATCAGTTTAGATTTGCTGAATAGTGTGTTCCTTTGTTATCGTTAAAGAGTTAATATAAGAGCTGTTAAATGTTTTAAATGTTTTACTACATTAGATATATTTTTGTGGGTTTATTCGTAAGACTGAAAAAGGATTGTGAATCTCTTAAATTCCTAGATCAAGGTTTACATGCTATTATTTTCATTACAAAAGGCTCAGAAAGTCAAGGTTAGTTAACATGTAAAGACTCCTTTTAACATTTGAATCATGCTTTCTCCAGAGTTGACAACCCTGTTTATTGAGGATCAGAACTTATGCATATTACTAGTATATGATTTATAGTATGGGACTTTTAAATTTTCCACAAGATATAAGTGTTAGAGTGTGGGTGTATTCCCACACCTCCCTCCTGCCCCCCCCCCCCAATTGATAACTTCAAAATCACACACTTCGGGTGGGAAACAAGCAACACAAAAGTAGTCAAGCATAAGCAGGAAAATGCAGAAGCTAAATTCAGCTGATTTATTAATAATCACCAGAGTGACAGGGTGCCAGATTAGGGATAAAAGGGGGGTTGTCCTCCCAAATGCCTGCTTTAGTGGAAATGGGCTGGCAGGTCCAACCATAAAGGGATTGGAAAGAAATCAGTCACATTAATTTGACACCTATGGGAAAATCTAATCAGAGCCCCCACACAATGCTAGGCACCAGCGACAGGACACCTCACAGGTGTGCCTAAGCTAATGAGGCTGGCCAATTCCCTCAACCATGCCTCCCAGCTGGAGGGGATAAATAGCAGAGGCTGAGGACGGGGCCATCTCTCCTCCTCTTTTTCAGGTGGCTCTGTAAGCTGAGGGTGGGAATCTCCGCCCCCACCCTCCACCCCCTACTCCCCACCCCCCTGTGCTTTTCGCTGGGGACTTCCTGCTCTTTGTTCTGCATGCAGGTGGGTTCCTTGGGCTAGTTCCTGTACTCTTTTCATGTGGTTTTTAGCACTCTCCTGAAGTTGCCATCTCCAGTCAGAGCCCTGCCAGGCTCTGTGTGGCTTTGCATGTTTTCCAGAGATAGCGTGGTGTACTTTTGGAGACTGACATGCCTGAAACTTCCCTTCCCCTCATCAAAGCCACTTGGATTCACAGAAGTACTACTGCCACGTGAATGTTTTTCAGCATTGTGAACCATGACCGAGGTAAGCCACCCCAGAAAGCTAACAAGAGTAGATCATGTCAAAATGTGGGGGTGGGGCTCGGGTTAAAATGGCAATTGTATCAAAAGTGTGAACTCATTCATCATGAAACAAAGACCCAGACCATGGAAGCAGTGGAACAGTTGCTGTTAATTTGGGTAAATCAGAAACAACATGACCCTGATAGCGTGTTTGAGATAGGGCTATTCGAGAAAGCTAAGAGCTCTGTAGCGACTTCACTCCGCGAAATAAAAAATGAATTTGTAAGTATAATTCAGGGACTCCAAATCAATTATTTGGTTTACAATTATTTTTATGGGAAAAATTTATTGTTATCAAACTTTAAGATATTTGAATTTGGAATGAATTGAGTTTGATAATTGAGCTAGCACGGTATATTTACGGATGTGTTAATTATACATTAATCATGGCCATATCATATTTTGTCACCTATAGGTTAGCTATCGTTCTGTGGACCTAGTAAGACATTTAACCTTTTTTGTTCAACAAATAAGGATTTATATTGCCTGTATACGTAGAACGGATATCCTGAGCCAGGAACCCACCACCCTAACTCAAGATTCCAACAACTCTAAAAGGTGACGGGGTTCAGGAATCACAGCTGCTCCCCAATTGTCAAAAATGGAAATTAGTCACTAAAGAGATCAAAAAATGTTTTTAAGTTCTTCATGTGAGAATATTGTGGACATTAAGAGTATCCTTTTAATGTAAATAACTAGTTTAAAAAGATTTTCTGTAATCATATTTGGTCTGGGGCAAGTGTATGATCCGGAATTCTATAGAAACCTTTCCAGTAGGGTGTCTGTCTCTATACAATATGGGAAATGCACTCTGGTGGCTTAAAGAGCTGGGCTTCGATGGTCAGCATTTGGGGGCTCTTCACTGCTTCTTTGAAGGAAGGGGAAGATTTCTGCTCCATACAGGCCTTGCTGGCAATATGGGATTACTTTGAGTCAGAATTGCCTCTGTTGCAGTAGTCCGAAGGCCTTAAGAAAGAGATTGGATTGTATCTCAGGTTATTTTTCCCCACCAGGATGGTTTTACTTTGTACTTCTTAAGAGATGTTTCTAACGCTTGGATGATTATCGGTTGGCACTTTTCATAATTCCCTGAAGCCATGCGAGTGGCACAGTGAAGTCTATTGACACTGCCATCTCCCCTGGCTGATTCCTGTGCCTTCAGGACATTGAGCAGTAACCAGAGAGAAAGTATTTAGCTCCTAGAAGAAGAAAGAGAAAGTGAGGAGCATATTGGAGATATTTCCTAGGATGAGCGATGGTTAAACCTGCAAAGGATGTGACATGTGGATTGGGGCATGTTACCCAATAAGGGCCAGTTAATCTTAAAAAAATTTGAGGAAGACTGGCTCCCCAAATAGCCTTAAAACATAGTCGATGACAGAGGAGGCTCTTGGGCTGTGCTGTGACCCCCCTGCTCTTGCAGGTGGGAAATCAATGTTTAATTTCTCCAGACAGACCTCTATGATGTGTGAAAACTGGACTAAGTTTAATCCTCAAACTCTAAAACAACAACTACTCTTTTTAATAAGTTAGACCCTAGGAAAATTGAGGCTGAAAACTACAGTCTACATTATGATCGCAAACTAGCTCTAACTAACCATGGCTCTAACAAGAACCTACTAGCATTTGAAAGTTACCAGAGGCTATAATAAAACCTACTGGCCTGGATCCTTAAGAATCCCACAGGAAAAATCATGTTAAGAGATAAAGTTTATAACTTCACCCCAGTTTATAGATCGACCTCCAGGCATTAAGAAGAAATGCCAACAGTTGGAGATAGGTCCAACAACCTTTTGAATCTGTCTCTCTCTATTAGGTTTAGAGAAATCTGGAGCATTGGTGAATCCACAAGAAAGAAGTGTATTAGAACTTTGCTTGTGTGTCATTAAGACAGATAGTTATAGATTAAATGAGCTAAAATACCTCTTAAGATTTTTAAAGCTGAAATGTCTACTGAAAGTAGAAACAAAAATATTTCAAAGTCCTATACAGTCATTAAACTCCAGCAACTTGATGCTATCATGTTTTTGCCACCTGCTGTTTTAATCCGTGCTTATCATCTTTTGCTCTTGTCTTACTGGTTATGTTCGCCTTAATGAGTAAGTACAGATATATTAAAATACTTCAAAATTACTGGCCATAAAATTTTAGGTACATTTTTCTCACCTAAAGACCAACTTTCTGACTGTTTGGCCATACCAGCTAAAGGACTGAACCTAGAACTTAGGTGTATTTCTAAATCAACTATTGATCAGAGGCCCTTCTCATGAGTGGCAGATGCTAATTGATTATTTATCCACTTGCTACTTGTTATGTTTTAAACCTAAAAATTATATAAAGATATAAATTTAATAATTATATTAATTCACTGTCTCGTTACTTTTTGCCTCTTTGGAGGATAGATGTTTGAATTAAGATAAACAAATGGACATCTAGCTCAGCAGTAACAAAGCCCACATGTAAAAAGCACACCAGCCTGTGTGACCATGACATGTCAAAGAGATCAGGTATCAGGCATCAAAAAACAAAAAATCATATCATTGTAAATGAGGGTGAGTGTAGGGTGGAGACCCAAATCCCATCTGTAGGCAACTGGACACCTGCTTACAGAAGGGTCGTGGGGAGGAAATGAGCCAATTAGGGTGCAGGGTAGCAGTGATGAAACATACAACTTTCCTCTAGTTCTTAAATGCTCCCTCCCATCCCACTATCATGATCCCAATTCTACATTACAAATCTGGCTAGAACAGAGGATGTACACTTGTACATATAGGAACTGGAAACACAGGGAATCCAGGACAGATGATCCCTTCAGGACCAGTGGTGAGAGTGGTGATACTGGGAGGGAGGAAGGAAGGTGGGGTAGAAAGGGGTAACTGATTACAAGGATCTAAATATAGCCTCCTCCCTGGAGGATGGGCAACAGTAAAGTGGGTGAAGGGAGACGTCCGGCAGTGTAAGATATGACAAAATGATAATAATTTATAAATTATTAAGGGTTCATGAGGGAGGGGGGAGCGGTGAGGGAAGGGGAAAAATGAGGAGCTGATATCAAGGGCTCAAGTAGAACGCAAATGTTTTAAGAATGATGATGGCAACAAATATACAAATGTGCTTGACACAATGGATGTATGTATGGATTGTGATAAGAATTGTATGAGCCCCTAATAAAATGATTTAAAAAAAATTCTTCTGTAGGACTATCACAATCCATTGCAGGTGCTGGTAATCTAGTGCAGTGTCGGACTTGCCACAAGAACCCTTGTTTTAAGCTGTCATTTAATTCTACCTCCCAATTGAAACTTTTGCAACTCCTTACTTAGTGCAATTATAGTTAAGTCATGCATGTCCACACTACCTCTCCTATCTTGTTTTAATTCACTTGGAGTGTAGATAAATCATAATTTATTTGAAACTCAGTTAGTAAAATCTTTTTTCCACTTGCCTTCTAGGAAATATATGTTTTTCTATTTGTAACAAAAATACCAAGCCCTTAGGTGGGTGGTACTGAGAAAATTCTGCCAAACTAGTTGAAACTGCAGTATTGCATAATTCAAAATAAGGGCAAGAAACCCTTTAGTTCAGCACTCTATTGGGGTTGTTCAATTTTGAGAACCCTTGGTTATGTTACAGTTGAGTTTACATGAGTCTTTGGGAAATTTATCATTCACCATGGGATCAATAGCAGACAAAGATATGAGGAGTGGGAGTACAGGAGTTTACATTCTTTGGCAAAAGTATCCCTGAGCAATAGCAGTTTGAGGTCTATTTTTACTGTCCAGTAAGCTAGAGTCTGTGCCGTAGTCAAGACTCTGTGCAGCACATAGATAAATAATAGAGGAAAGGTAGACCAGAACACAACCATAATTGGACAATGAGCCCTATAGCTATACACTGACTATAACAACCCTAATCATGCTTATTTAACCCTAATCATGCTTATTTGAGTACCTACTACTAGGAATATGCACATGGGGTAATCATGACTTATCTGAATTCTGCACACAGTATGCTATTGCAATGATGCCTCACATGTAATAGAGAAAAAGAATGGCTTACACCAAGAGGTTGAGCACAGGCTTTGATGGACACTGTGAGGTCTCCTGGAGAAGACAGGTGAGATAGTAGTCAGTAGAAAACCAGCACTGTGAGTACAAAGAGCCTGCTGTGGCTGCCATCTTAATTCCAGCTAAAGCCCAGGTTAATTATCAGGGTGTTATCTCAACTTCTAATGAGGAGGAATAACTGTGTTGGTGCCAGAAACCAAAGGCATGTGTTCTCCAGAAAGGTGCAGCCTTCACCCAGAGCCCTGTCTCTATCCTATACCTCGAGTACATTCAAAAGCCTTCTTCGGTTTTCTTTCTCCACACGTTTCTAACCACTAAACAACACAGTGGTCAGGACACATCCTAGAAAAAACAGGGAGAGTTTTGCTTATAGTAATACACTTGGCCTAAAATAATCCTCAGAGCTAGAACATGTGGGAACAGCGGCTAACATTCTTTGCCCTTTCATTTCAACATGTTAGGTTGAATAACTTCTTCCTGACTGTTACCATAACAAAACATAAAAGATCGTTGAGAATGACGTAGGCAAGGGAAAACATTTAGTAATAAGTAGATTTAGTTTGGTATTCTTGAGCAGACAAACACTGAGTGTCAATCTGTTTCTCACCTCTGCTTTTGTTTCCTTCATTATGATTACGAATTTCCACTAGGACAGCTTTGGTGCAATTCTTGGTTGAATTTTCCAAAACAGCAGACTAAGAACAGACAACTACTCATGAGAAGCAGACAAGCATCTACTGAAAAACTAGTTCAGAGTTGCTTGTTCTTAGTCTGGAAGCCCCACTGAAGCCTATTCATTTTGGTTGACCCAGACGACATTTGAAACACCCGTGACACAGCTTCTAGCGTCTCAGAAACACAAGCCACCACAGTCTGACAAAGTGACAAAGTGGTGGTTGTAGACCATATAATTATTCAATTCAAAATGACCTATGTCAGCTAATCTCAGTTTATTAGTGCCTGCAATACCAATCTTTATGCGTGGCTCATCTCTATTTTGACAACTTCCATTTTTTCTAGATTCATACTTTGTATATTTCACAAATTATTACCGTATATACTCATGTTAAGCCGAGTTTTTCAGCACATTTTTAATGCAGTTTTTGTGACAAAATGAGGTACCTTGGCTGATATTCTGGTCCGTTTTACTCGAGTATATACAGTAACTTCTGTTTGCAACTCTTTGTTTTCATTATAGCCATGCTCCATTAAAGGTCCTGAAAACTTTGTATCATTCATGCCAATAAGGTTCAACTCAACTTTGAAGAAGCAATCCTTCCTCAGTTGTGTTTTGAGTCTTTTCCAACCTAAGGGACTCATCTTTTTGCAGACAGTGTTGCTCTGCTATCCACGAGTTTTTAACTGGACAATTTTTTCAGAAGTCAACTACCATGGTCTCAGCCTAGCACATCGCAGTCTGGACATTCCACTAAAACCTTTTCCCTAAAGGAGACTCTGCTGGTCATGGTGGCGTGTTTGTCTGGGCACACTAGATAAACAAACTCACAGACACACATTGTGATAGGTAGGTTTATGGTGCCAACCTAGCCAATAAGAATGTGTGGGATTAATAAGGTTACAGTTTGATTGGAAGGCAACAAAATAAATGATTCTGCAAGTCTGCCTCTCACTCTTTTGCTCTCTGGTGTTCTGACCAGTGTGCAACTGCTTTAGTTAGTTCGCTGCCTCAACTTTTGAACTACACTACCTGTGAGACGGACAACCATGGATCATGTTGCTAGAGCTTGAGGTTCATTCGAGATGTGCTTGGCCACGCTGCTGGTGTATACATCGCTTAAGCTTGGAACTGTTGGATCCTGTCCTCTAGATGACTGTTAGTGACATGCCCTGTTGTTTGCTGCCTGTAGGCAGACTGCCTGCATTGCCCCGTGAAAGACTGAACTGTCTGCTTCCTTGATGTTGGACCCAGCAGTCCTCTTGAGTTGAAGGACTTCCAATTTATGAACTGTTCCATGGAAGTGAGTTATAATATATCTCATATTATAAGTGTCCTGGTTTTGTTTCTCTAGAGAACCCAGTCTAACAGATGGTCCTGATGGTTTGGGGTTTTACCCTAGGTCTGTGATCCACCTTGAGTTTGTATAGATAGATATATAAAATTATGTGTCCTAATTATGTGTCTCAACAGAACCCGATCTAATACACTCATATGTGTATAAGAAAGAGCTTTATAAACAAGAGCAATTGAATATTGAGCCTAGTCCAAATAGAGTCCATAAGTCTGATATTAAGCCATATGCCAGATACCTATTTATAAATTCCTCTTCCAACTCAGGCAACACATGTAATGATGCCAAATGTAAGAAGATCACATGCCAGTGGGTGGAAAGTCTTCTGGATCCAGTGGCAGTGGCAACATCTCAGGGCTGGCAGGGCCTCCATGTGGCTCCTTCAGCTCCTGGGTTCTAACATAGCTCCATGTGTCTTCTCATTAGGAATGTCTTGCAGGTAGTGTCCGTGTATCTGATTTCTAGTGAATTTATCTGTGTTGTTCCTCCTAATACGGTCATCAAACTGCAACCCAATTGACAGGTTAGAATAGCCCTTCACTCATAATAATCTCAAACTGACAACAGATTATGTACCTAACACAGTGGCATCATTATCAATAGGTCACCTCAATTTGACAAACTGAAAGGCAAGTGCTGGAATGACTGATTTGGGGAGTGTATGATTTCAGTTCTCAATAAGATAAGATAAATTACGTTTTTCTCAAACTTTAGTGTCTGTCAAAATAGCTGGAGATCTGAGGGTGGGGGAAAAGCATTATTTTCTTTTTAACCACACATCCAGTTGCTAATACAGATTTGGAGCGGAAGGGGCCCCTAAATTTATATAATGACGTTTCTTCTCTAGAAAGCATAAGTTGAGAATTTCTGGCATAAATAATAATGTAAATCCAAGAATGTGCTACAAAGCCGGCAATCTGGATAAATAATGATAATTTCAGCAACGAGAAGAGAACAGATGACTTTGAATACAATAAAATCTCTTGCCAAACATGAAATGAGAATTATATTCCTACACCAGGGAAACTGAAAAATAAGCTGAATGAGATGTCAGAAATTCCTTTCTTGTTCACTTTCTGTGTTAGGTTTGTTTCTTTAGCTTCTAAAACCAATGACACAATATATACATTATGATATATGTATACAGATAGATAGATAGATAGATAGATGGATAGATAGATAGATAGATAGATAGATAGATAGATAGATAGATAATGGCTCACACAATTTTAGAAGCAGGTAAGTATAGTCTGGTTCATATCTCATGCCTATGAGGCATATCTGAAGCTGGAGCCTTAACCAACCTCTCATATCTGGGAGGGCTGTTGAACCAGGAAACCCATAGGCTAGTGGATACAGAAATGGATGAACCCAAAGTAAACACATCAGGCTTGTGGCTGCAGAGTTCAATGAAGCCAAGTTTGACAGGTCCATTGACAGGTCAGATGACAGGTGGCTGATGTTTCCCAAAGACAGCACACTTACAGGAGGTCACTGAGCCAGGTTCAGGTCCCAGAACAATAAGATGTAAACAAACTCTCAGCAGAGATTATTCATAGGAAACAGATCATATCCTGAGGAGACATCAACAGGTGTGAGGCCTATGTAAGGGGGTTGCACTTCATTGCAATCCTCTGCCAACTGCTTGGCTCCTTGCAGCAGATCCCACCATGGAGTTGTTCATCTTGTTAGTTGTACACATGGGGAATTACTGCTAAACTATTGAAAATTCTGGCCAACCAAGCCGACACAAAACCTATCACAACTTCCAAAGATTCTAACATAATAAGAGAAATATATTACTGGGAACACAGGCCAAGTGCCATAGAACATTGGGGTACTGAATCCTGTATCTTTAAGGTGCATACCATGCTCCAAAGGCTGCCCCAGGGAAATCCAATTCAGAAACTCTGTTCAGTGAATTGGACTCTACCTGAAATACAGTTGTAACATGAGGATTTAAGACTGAAAAATCATGGTGTTTGAAGAAATAGAAAACAGTTATTCCAAGATTATTGAGTTGTTGGTAGACAGACAATCACTGACTTACCACATCAATGCCTATGCGCTGCATTCAAAGACACAATTATTCCCACAGACCTGTGACTGACATTCTCAGGGAGAATTACTGTAAATATTCACTGACAACCAACTCCAATTGTTTGTGTAAATATCATCCAGACATTAAAGGATTGATTCTGTACAAATGAATAACTCAGGTATTGTGATATGGCTTTCGCCTACATGGGCTCAATATCTCTCTTTCAATGGTGCTAATCAATGACAATAGTAAAGTAAGAGCTTTATGTCCCAAACATTTATTGACAATATCCTTTAATATAAATTAACAAAGAGGTCTCTAGCGGAAGTTGAAGGCAGATTAAACAAACAAACAAACAACCTAGATCCAGGAATGGATTTGGGGTGCGCATTAAATCTTAGCTCCAATTGAAAAACAATTAGTTTTTACATCATAGTCCTACTCGATACTTCACATCAGAAATGGAACACGGGAGATCTGGGTGCTATAGAAAAGTGTGGTGAAGAAATTAGATGGTGCTCGGCTAGCAGATAAGATAGCATCTGGGGTCTTAAAGGCTAGTTTCTAAACCAACAGCCATCTAAGTGAGATGTTCACATGGAACAAGCAAAGCAGCATCAATGACTGCAGAAGTGTAAATCATGTAATCCGAAGCCAAAGGAGGGAATATATCAAAGCCTAAACTGTGAGATGTCAGTGTGCAGAAGGCTGTGGGTGACAGTGGGAGCCGCAGATACATGTGTGTGATCTACATAGGAAATACGCCTCTGCTGATTTCCCTCTGCTTACGATAGAGGGACAGGAAGACACTGGTTACCAAGCAGAGTGCATGAGAAGTGACTACAGAAGAGCAAAATGATCAACAAGACTTGAAGGTCAAAACCTTGTCAGTTGATTCCCCCTATGATGCACTAAACTGAATTTCAACATTTTCTGAATTTTGGGCCTATTCTGATTTTCAACATTTTCTGATTTTTTGTTGTTGTTCATATTGTAGTTTATCTGAGATTAATTTTGTTACTGGATGGAACCCTCTTGAATTTTTGTTATCTATGTTTCTTTTGATCTGTATATGAACCCCAGGACTGATGAATCGAATAAGGGATTCTAGTGGTTATGGTAATGGTGGTGGTAGGTAAATTGATGGCAAGAAGTTCAAGAAGGAAGAGAACGTTTTTAACCTCATTGTGGCAGCAATTGTACAACACAGCTTGACGTGCTTGACCTATGGCATGACATATTATCTATGTTATCTCCCAATAAAATAGTTTTGAGAGAAAAAGAATATTTTTGTGGGATGGATTTCAAGTCCCCTAGAAACTCTGAACTTCCCTACATATTAGTGGACTCTACTCAATTTGTTTTATTTTATGTATGACTTATTATAGACTCATTTTAGTGATATTTATAAGTGGAGAACACTGTGTTTAACAAGTTGCTTACTATAACATTGGAATTAGATTATGCGTATAGTAACAAATAAGGAGTGTTTCAATTGATAAAGATTTTCAGAATTTTGTGGCAGGAATTCATTCTGAAACATGATGAAAGCATGTAAGTTTCTCTATGAATTCATAATAGAGTTAGTCTCTGCCCCCTCGATGCATCCCTGGAAGCTGTTGGCCCGTGAACGCACATGTCCCCCAAATGTCCCCGGCAGTGTTAGCTCAATGCTGACTCACGTTGACGTTTTAGGACAGAGTAGAACTGTACCATCGTTTATAACCTGTCATCTTTAGGAGCTCAGACTACCACATCTTTCTTCAGCAGAGTAATCGGAGGGTTCAGATTGCCAACCCTTTAGTCAGCAGCCACGGGCTTTACTACTCTGCCCCCAGGGCTTCTTTTTGCCAAACCTTGTTCTAAGTTCCCTGCCCCTCAATTCTGCCTAACAGTGGCTTTATTCACAACTGAAGGAAATACTTCCCCGGCCTGCGCAGTCTCACAACCATTTGCTATGCGGGAACCCATTACTGGAGCCATTGGGTCAATCCGTCTCGATTGGAGTCTTTTTGACCCTGCATTTTACCAAGCATGATGCCCTTCTCCTGGGAATACTTTCTATTGATAATGTATTCAAAACACAAAGACTAAGTCTTGCAATTCTCACTTCTAAGGAGAATGCTAGATATACAACTTCTAACACAGATCTGTTTGCGCTTCTGACAGTTCATGGCATTTTCAATATTCTTCATGAACTTTCCGCTTCAAATCATCAATTTTTCTCTCGTCTTCATTTACTGTTGTCCGTCTTTCAGCATGCACATGAAGGGCCGTGGAAATGCCATGGCTTGGGTTAGGTGTCCCTTCATCCTTTTTAAAAATCATTTAATTAGGGGCTCATACAACTCTTATTATAATCCATACATACATCAGTTGTGTAAAGCACATTTGTACATTCATTACCCTCATCATTCTCAAAACATTTGATCTCCACCTAAGCCCCTGGCATTAGCTCCTCATTTTCCCCACTCATTGTTGTGCTTCAATACTCTAGACTCTTGTGCTGCATATTTGGCCAACGTAATATATTGTCTGATTTCTCTACTGTTTCACCCATGAGTATAACTATGGAGCAAGCAAAGTTAATCCTCCATGGCTCTGATCTGAAAGTGTATCTGAACAGTTGATGTTTCTCAGTGTGCCTTACCTTGTTGTAGCTGGTACTAGTTTGCTTCTCTGTGGAAGTTTCCAACAGATAGAGCCAATTTGTTTACTGCAGTGGCTCTCAACCTGTGGGTTGTGACCCCTTTGGGGGGTGGAACGACCATTTCACAGGGGTCACCCGATTCATAGCAGTAGCAAAATTACAGTTATGATGTAGTAACAAAAATAATTTTATGGTTGGGGGTCACCACATCATGAGGAACAGTATTAAAGGGTCACGGCATTAAGAAGGTTGAGAACCACTGGTTTACTGTGTATTCCATCAGATGCAGTGCATGTGTATAATCACTGTTTATATAATTGAAAAAACAAATGTCATGAAGATGCCACTGATCATCTCAAATTCTATAATTCCACATTAAGCTTTGTTTTTATCGCCAAGGCCATACTTTCTATCTACTGATCCTTCTTATGTGTTTTCAACTTTGTCCAATGTCACCAGTAGCTAGCAATGCATCTTAACTACCTGCTTCATCAATTTCAGAGAAAAGGACTTTGTAGAATTCTTCTTCCCCCCCTTTACCATTAAATGAGTAAAGCCAGACCAATTAAAAGCTAGTTTATAAATCAATAAATTCTCCGATTATTTGACCTTAAAATGTATGTAATACCTTATCATAGGTTTAGTTGCACAGTAAGTTAGACTTATTTTCTTTTTGCCCTTTAAAAAAACTATTTAATATTTCTCTTTGTGGCTTTCTTTGTTTTTGGTGTTGGTGGTTTAAAAAATAAAATTAAAAATATATTTATACCAAAAATATTTTGATAGTATCAATATTTATACTATACTTTTATATGGATATTTGGTTTAAGTTACATGCTTTCTAAAATGCTTTTCCCATTGCTAAGTTCTTTGAAAATGCTATATATACTGACTAGTTCTTCTCTTTCATTTTTAATTTAATTTGGTTTGGGTCAGTCTGCACTAGACCTAATTGCAATGTATTTCAAATCATGTCTTTACAGTAAGAGTCAGAGGCTATCACAAAACTGAGATATATATATATATCATTGGGAAAAAAACAGAATTTTTTCCCCCAGAGGAAGTAGTTAAAAAACTTCATGTTGAAGAGAACTGAATGGAAACTATTCTCATTGCTTCTTCAATATTGTATATTATATAAAATGTATATGTAAGAAGGGGTATATATCTCCTATACAAAAAATTTTATCGTAGGCTCCTTTCTTCTCCATCCCTCTCCTTATCCAACCAATCACAAATATTACAATGATATCTTCTAAAGGAATCTGAATTTAACTTGATCTCTTGCCCAATATCTGCGTACCCCACTACCTACTACTATCTGGAATATGTTTTCTATATAGGAGATGTATAATAATCCCTAAACATACATTTTATGTGACATAAAAGACAATAATAAGAGTATTTTTCATCCATCTCTCTATGACACACTTACTCTAGATTAGTAATACATTTCTGGCACCATTATCCTGGTCTCCTCCACACCCAAGTATTTAAAATGTGCTGCCTTATACCTACACGTTACATTTGAAAATGCCCCTCATGACCTCTATGATCCATTAGTCTAACCATCCCCTTTTCAGCATGATCTCTTCTTAGCACACCATCCTGAGTATGCATCTCCGTAATCAACTAGTTTGTAGTCCCAGGAGTCCACCATGTTCTCTCCAGAGAGACACACATCCCAAAGCCTGGAAGGCTGTTTATCATTTGTCAACCCCCAAACTTCTTGATTATCTTTCAACAGTTTATTAAAGCATTGTGGCTTCTCTAAAGACTCAATTTTAAAAAAAGAAAACAGTAAATGGCATAGATTCTGGCCCCGATGTCCCTGAGCTCTATTATCTTGGACAAATCACTTCAGATCTCTGGCCCTTGATTCAGTCACAAAACGATAAGGCAAACTCAGAAGGAAGCCACTGGCTTTCAACCTCCCTTTCCATTTGCTTTAAAATTAAACTGAGCAAAAGGTAGAGAAAATAAAGTAATTGTTTTAAGAAGCTGCAAGAAAAAAAATGTAGATGCAGATATCCTGTGGAAAATACAACAAAGATGGCAATAATAACTGCAGAAACATAAAAATATAAAGGAAGACACTTCAAAACATGAAAACGTATTGAGCAAGTTCACTTATCGAGTAAGGCCACATAGGGAAGTCTTCAATTACATCCAATAAAATACCTGTCTGAAGCATTACTTCTTTCTGCAAACATGCTTTCACTTTTCCATTTGAGAAGCTTGCCCTTCATTACCTTATCTCTTTGTTAAATGCCTGTACCATTATCTTCTTCCATCATTTCTGACTGCCCTGTGCTAAAAATAGTCACAGGCAGGTGATGGGATTATTACATAAAAATAATTATGAACACTTGAATTGGTTTAATCACTACTGCTATGGCCTCTTAAATGAACAAAATTATTAAATATTTTACCAATAAAATAATTAAGAATATTATTTAGTGAGTTTGGTACAGAACTATATAATATCACTTTCTCTGTAATAAATATTATTCATATATTATAAGAGTAAAATTCTGATCATAAGAACTTACAGTTGCTAATATATGTTTTCTATGAGCTATATGGTTGTTTAAAAGAACTTTTTTTTCTCTCTGCTGTTAAAAATTTTTAAGTGAACACATGTCTACACACATCAACACATATTTACAGTCATTGAACTACATTACATTTTTCATACAAACTCAGGAATTTTATTTTAAATGCATCTGTTCATGGATCATGTCTGTCTGCTAAACAATTATTTCCTTAAAGCAGAGATGTACTTAAAGATGCATTTATAAAATGCTATAGCATTATCAGTATTATATACCTTATTTTCTGATGTATGTGTTTTCATTTTCCACTGTTCTCATTAGAGGCTAGCACAGAAATCCATTCAAATGTATTGGAATTTTTTTATCTGAAGACTTCAAATTCCTTCCTTTGGAATATTGACAGACAAGTATAGAATTTTGTTATTATTTATTCATTTAATTTGATAGAAAGGAATAAGATATCCAATTTGGAAATGTGAAATCTATGAGGACAAAAAATCCCATTATAGAACTGCATTATAATCACTTTCCTCAAAATATTGGCTAATTATTTGAGCTTATAGTTTTAAGCATTCCACTAATATTCCAGGAAAATTCACAAATGAATGAAAAAATGTCAATAAGTTAACTTCAAATTTTCTCCAGTTTTAAGTCAAAATTTAAAACTATATCACAATAGGTGATTCTCCAATATATTACTACATATTTAACAGTGTTGTATTAAAAACTACAATTAAAACCATTAGTATTCCTGAGAAAATTGATATTTATTATCACATGTCAGTTTTGACTGCTTTTCAGAGGTTATTTTTTTTTGCTATTACTAGATCAGTCTTCATTTAAGAATGTCCCATAAGAATGGGGAGCTAAACTAAACTTCTTGGGAGACTTTTAAAAATGAAAATTTACAGTATACTATTTTTTTGAGTAATTCTAATTGGACCATATATATTGAGGGTTTTTTTTTTGTTGACAAAACAAACCCTGTACTTAAAATATAAATATCCAGAGGACATATTTAGAATCTTCAGAAGTAGAATTAATATAAAATGACAGAAAATTATTTTAGCATATTCATTAGATACTCTTAAATCATAGTGGTCATTTTCTGTTTTTTAAAATTTAGTATCATTATTTAAAGTAATGAATTGGAAGTATTACATAGCTTCAGACCTTAGTAAAAACAGAGTTTCTTCAATTGGAATATTATTGAAAAAATTGACATTTCAAAATGGATCCTCAACATTTACTATAGAGTTTAAAATACCAAATGTTCAGTAATTGCTATATAAATAATTCTGATGGTATTAGCAATTATGATGGCTTCTGTAGAGAACTAACAAGAGTTATTAAAACTTCCTTTTTCCCCAGACTTTCAAAATTTACAAATCCTAATAAAGGCAATGCTGGAAACTTTAGCAATAACTGAGATATCTATGCTTTCTATCATATTAAAATAGCTATTGTAGGGATTTGAATAGAAGATAGTCAGGGGATTGGTTTTCTTAAGTAGATTGTATTCAACTATCAGGATTAGAATGTTGCAATTTTCATTTATAGATTCATTTTGCTGTTTCCACGGCAAATTCAAACCGATTGCTACCCAATCATTATTACACATAGTAACACAATAGAGGAAAAGAATTACTCCTCAGGGTTTCCAAGCTTGTAAGTCTTTATGAGAAAACAAATCCTCATCTTCCTACTTACTTTGATCTCTTCTTCCGTGGTCTTGTCAAATGTATAAAGCAGTCTGATAGACTTCTGTTTGTTGATCTTGTATCCTGCCATTCTACCATATTCCTCTATCACTTCCAGCACTCCTCTGTTTTTTTAAAAAACATTGTATTAGAGACCCATACAACTCTTATCACAATCCATGCACACATCAATTGTGTGAAGTACATCTGTACATTCATTGCCCTCATTCTCAAAACTTTTGCTTTCCACTTAAGCCCTTGGCATCAGGTCCTCATTTTCCCCTCCCACCCCACAATCCCCTCCCTCATGAGCCCTTGATAATTTATAAATTATTATTTTGTCATATCTTGCCCTATCCGGCATCTCCCTTTACCCCCTTTTCTGTTCTCCATCCCCTAGGGAGGATGTCACATGTAGATCCTTGTAATCAGTTTCCCCTTTCCAACCCACTCACCCTCTACTCTCCCAGTATCGCCCCTCATAGCCCTGGTCCTGAAGGGATCATCTACCCTGGATTCTCTGTGCCTCCAGCTCCTATCTGCACCAGTGTACAACCTCTGCTCTATCCAGACTTGAAAGGTAGAATTCAGATCATGGTAGTTGGCGGGGGGGGGGGGGGGGGGGGGAGAGGAAGCATTTAGGAACTGGGGGAAAGCTGTATTCTTCATTGGTGCTACATCGCACCCTGACTGACTCATCTCCTCCCCTAGACCCCTCTGTGAGGGGACCTCCAGTGGCCGACACATGGGCTTTGGGTCTCCACTCTGTACTGCCCCCTTCATTCACTATAGTAAGATTTTTTTTATGATGCCTTATACCTGATCCCTTTGACACTTCGTGATCGCACAGGCTGGTGTGCTTCTTCTGTGTGGGTTTTGTTGCTTCTGAGCTAGATGGCCGCTTGTTTACCTTCAAGCCTTTAAGACCCAGACGCTATACCTTTTGATAGCTAGACACCATCAGCTTCCTTTGTCACATTTGCTTATGCACCCATTTGTCCTCAGTGATCCTATCATGGAGGTTTGCACCCAATCATATGATGTTTTCTTCTTTGATGCCTGATAACTGATCCCTTCGCAAACTAGTGATCTCACAGGCCGGTGTGTTCTTCCATGTGGGCTTTGTTGCTTCTAAGCTAGATGGCTGCCTTTTTATCTTCAAGCCTTTAAGACCCCAGATGATATACCTTTGGATAGCCAGGCACCATCAGCTTTCTTCACCACATTTTCTTATTCACCAGCTTTGTCTTCAGCAGTTGTGTCGGGAGGGTGAGCATTATAGAATGTCAATTTAATAGAAGAAAGTATTCTTGCATTGAGGGAGTACTTGAGTGGAGACCCAATGTCCTTCTGCCACCTTAATACTAAACCTATAAATATAGGTACATAGATATATTTCCCCATCCTCATATATATATTTGCATATGTCCATGTCTTTGTCTAGACCTTTTAAAATGTCCTTTGCCTCCCAGCTCTTTCCTCTATTTCCCTTGACTTTCCTCCTTTCCCTTTATCATGCACAGTCCCCACCTGGGTTTCAGCAATACTTCTTCATTCAGGTGGGGGGTAAGGAAGTAGTGTAACAAACCCAAGGACAAGGGAACAACAAGTGATCCAAATTAGCGGTAAAGTGGGTTTTGGAGGCCTGGTAGGGCATGATGCAGCACTCCTCTAATGAAGCATTTTGGGTTTTCCATTTATAAAATCATATCATCCACAAATAATGATAGTTTTGTCTCTCCTTTCCCCTTTGCTATCTTTCTGTTGCCTTATATTGTTAGGACCTCCAGTATGATGTTAAATAAAAGTGGGGACAAGGGGCAACCTTTTCTGGTCCCCTTTTTCAATTGGATTGTTATCTTTTCATTACTAAATACCACATTGGCTGCTGGTTTTTAATATATAGCTTGTATTATATTCAGAAAATTTCCTTCCATTCCTATCACCTTGTGTGTCTTAAACAGGAATGTTGTCAAAGTCTTTTTCTGCATCTATCAATATTATCATATGGTTCTTTTCCTTTTTGTTGTCAATGTGGTGAATATTGTGACGATAGACTTGCAAATGCTGAACCATCCTTGTACCCCTGGAATGAATTCCACTTGGTCATGGGGGATTATTCATTTTATATGCTTTTGTATTCTATTGGCCAGTATTTTCTTAAGGATTTTTGCATCAATGTTCATTAGATCCATCGATCTGTAGTTCTCAATTCTTTTAGGACCCTTGCCCACTTTAGGTATTATTTAGAAGTTCTGAAAAGATTGTATAATGGTGTGTGATAAAAAGACCTGATTTGTGGCAGATGAGGGACTGCTTTTGTCACCACAAAAATGCACCTGCTCACACAACCATTTCAGTGAGCCAGTGTTTGGCAAAAAACAGCATGCCTCTCTTGCCCAATGCAACTGACACACCTGACCTCACTCCGTGAAACTTCTTTTTGTTTCTGCAAATGAAGAGGGGCATGAAAAGACAGCTATTTGACAAAGTACAGTGTGAAGAAAAAATGAGGGAGGTGCTGTCAGCCATCCAAAGAGTTGAATTTAAAAATGTTTCCAAGAATGGAATCATGGATTTGACAAATGTATCAAGTGTAAAAGAAAGTATTTTAAAGATGATAAAATTGTTAAAAAAATTAAATGCATAGCGTTGGGGAAAATTCCTGTTTTTTTTGGGTGGGTTGCTGTGTAAAATGCATGCCTTATGAACAGTCTTTTAGCCCATTATATATATCCATTGGAAAATATACTCATTCTCTCAGTCTTCATATGGGATGGGGAGACCCGGGGGCCCTACTATCTGTTTGTCTTTAATATTTTCCAAAATTGCAAATTCCCTCCTGAGGACCCATTCAAGTGTTGGGGATGCCTCTAACCCAATACATTATTGCCAATTCTATTTTCAGAAGGCATCTCTTTCTCAGGCATACTTTGAGTGTCTTAGAATATGAGGGGCTCATTTTCTGACACTGTCTCTGACAATATTCTGCTTCTTTTCATGAGCTTTTCAGTATCTAATGATGTTTGAATTCTGTCCATAGATTTTTGCATTGCGAAATCCCCAGGTGTTGACAGACTAGTCATTCTTGGTAGTCTCTTCTGAGACTGGAAGCTCTGCAGAGATCTGATCACTGTGGTTGACCATGTTGGCATATTCACAGCAACCAACACACAAGTCACTATGTACAACAAACAGAGACAATTGGTGAACAAGACTTGTATAGGAATGCTTCACATAATTCACATTTTCATCTACATTCTTAAGTTCTGTGACAGTTTTAAGTCTGGAATGTGATGCACAGAATACCTTACCACATTATTTATTTATTTATTTGATCTTAGTTTGCATCCTTTAAATAAACAACAATTATAGTCATATGACTTACTTTTATAATTATTTTCTTATTATTGTATCCTCTATACTATCTTGATGAACAGAAATACAGGGAAGTTCATTACGCCTGGCATTGCTTTACTACATCTTCCAACTTTTCTTATAAATCAAAAAGCATAGTGGTTCAGACTTAATTTCTTTCAAAACATAAAGATGATGTTGATAATTATAACATCTCTGTAGAGAATTAAGTAGTAGATATAGATTAAAATAAAATGGAAGATATTTTTAAATGAACATAGCTTAGTATTAAATTATGCTACAAGAAATGATTAATTACTATCATGAATAGAGACAAAATTCATGATTACTACAGGAAGAATTTTTCTATGCTTCACAATAAAAACTCTAGAATATACAAACCTATGAATTTCACTTTTTTATAATTAGGGGAAGAGGAGAATAAAAATAATTAGGAAGGACAGCAATTTGAAGAGTATCGTCTGAAACTTGTCTTGGCTAAACAAATTTCCTTTTGGAGAAGAGTGACCAAATTGGTACATTCCATGCAGTATAATTTTAGTAAATATTTGTATTCGATTTTCTCAATAAGCTCTATAATCAGCAAAAATAAGGTCTAAGTTACCTAGTTACTAAATGATGTAGCAGTCAGAGTTTTCAACTTCAATTGTGCCTATATAATCTTACATGTAGACATTTAGAATGATAAATTCAATTCATTTTCCAGATTCAAATAGTTGTGCACTAAATTAGCAAGCATTTATACAATCCTCATGTGTGAAATGATTTAATTATTATAAAGTGCTTAGGAGAGGATTTGCACCATTCAGGCTTCAGGGGCCTGGTGTGGTATGGGTTGGGCACACCCAACAAAAGATGGCAGCCAGTCTTTAGCTACATTATAGCTATAGTTGCCTCATTTCTATAAGCTCAGGATTTTTTAGAATTTGGAAATGAAAATAAAGCATTGTCTTTTAAACAGTGTTGTATATAGAAACTGAGATAATAAAAAACATAAATTTAGTTTCTCAGATGTAGGGATTTTGATTCAGTATTTTGGGGTCAGATTCATATATATATAGATATATATAGATATAGATATAGATATAGATATATAGATATATAGCATATGCATATACTTTCTGGTGATTGTGATATATATAGTATCCTCACACTTCCCACAGAAACATATTGAAAGAGGGACCATTTACCAGGAAAAGAGAAGGATTAAAAACTCAAAAGACTCCTTACTGTTGAGTGGATGCCTATTTATATCGACCTTCTAGGACAGAGTAGAACTGCCCTTGTGAGTTTCTGAGACTGTTGTGCTTTAAGGGAATAGACAGCCCTGTCTTTCTCCCGAAGATGATAGAACTATTTAATAGGACCATTTTTTTCACTATCTTCACATATATCAATCTTTGTTACAGAGGATATCATGACTTTGCGTTTTGTTGCTGATGTTGATTTGTTTTGTTTTGGTGTTTTTCTGTTGTAGTTAAAGAAGAAATAAAATTAAGCTAATTGTATCGTATTTAGCTTAGTTTTTGGAAAGGACTGATTTTGACAGTGAAAGATTATAAAATGTTAAAATCTAGTATTGCATACCAATATCTTTCTGTAGCAACTTTTAAAGTAGTGAGTGCAATTGATTATCCCAGTTAGAATGAAATGCTAAGCTATCAAGATCACTTTTGGGAAAAGGAGTTAATATTTATCAGCGTTCCTGGTGTTTTCTCTTGTCTAATCCTCACCACACTTAGGTAGGTCTCATTCGTCACTCCGCTAGGTGAGGATGTACGTCTAGTTAGCACTCAGGACCTCCTGCATGCTCATACTGTCAATAACAGTGAACTTTAGGCCGTCCAACTCTGAATTCCTACATTTTCTTCCATAGCACTTCTCTGCAAACTGAAATGCTCCCCCATCAACATGCCTCTCTTCATGTCGGATTTCTTTCATGGCATCACTGTCATGTGCCTAGAGCTACATCAAAAACAGTTTAACCTTCTGAAATATTAGGCAATGGTTCACTTCTTATAAAATCAATAAAAAATTTCTTGGCAAGATGCAGAGGCCTTATGGAACTTGTTTCCAATCTATGTCTTCACCTTTGCCTTGATCCGTCCTTCAATCTCCTGTGATGCAGATTTACTCCTTATGGGACAGCAAAACACCCTTCCTTGCCTCTGTGACTAGTTCACAGAATTCGCTCTGCAGAGCATATTTTTAATAGTTTTACCTACTTCATTCAGACAGAGTCATTTTTTGAGGCCTGCCATAAATACGTTCTCTGACATAGACAGCAGATCTCATTTCCTCTTCTTTGTGATCTCAGACTACTCCTATACATTTCCCCCCTGAAATCTAATCACTTGTTACTTATCAGTAACTATGATTGAAATATAAGCAACCTGATTCAAGGTCCTCATTTTATTCAGCATTTTATCTCCAATACTCATTGTAATTGATCATAAAATTTCCTTGAATAAACAGCAGTGTGATTGTGAAAGTAATCAATGCTGTTTTTAGCCTCCCTTAGCAATATAATTTAACCTACCACGGATGTGTCCTACAATTAAACCTTGAATTTTAAAGTTAACTGTGAATTTTTAAGGGTGAAAGAATAGTTTCTTTTTATTTTTTCATTAGTATTCGACGATAATTGCCCAATTAGTAGTTTGATTTAAATATAAAAACAAAACCAAAAAAAAAAAAACTTTCTTAAGGTCCAAAAGATTATCTACCATTAGTTAAGGTATGACTTTGGCTGATATCAAAATTTAACAATAAGGGTACTGGCAAAATTAATGTGTAAGCATTTAAAATTCAATTATCAAGTAATAGATTGCATTATATACATTTCCCCCAAACCATAATAGAAACTTAGCTTCATACATATCTATACATTATACTCATGTATACTGCTAGCAGAACACAGAGCCAGAAGAAAGGTCACAGCTGAAACCAGTCCAGACATTTGTAGAAAGGAGTTTGCTCGAGGCTCTACGGAATGAATGCAGAGATATTGAGAAATTTCTAGTTCTCTTTTGGGAGCAAATTAAGAAACCCATACAAAATGGATGCTTGGAGCTTTTTTATGCACATATGCCAAATTTGTGTATTTTTTTCTATTGATATGTCTGTAGAATAAATAACATTATTTTAAACTCCTAGGTTATTAAATGGGGTTATGATATCTGAGGCCCACTTGTGACATTCTTTGAGCCCTTTGAAGTAATCTATTTTCATTAATAGTATATCTGCAATTCATGAACAGCACTTTCGAATTTTAACATACTATTAGTTCCATTAACGTGCATTTTGTTAGGTTCTCAGCTTGCTTGAAGTTGACTGTCTATCTCTTCTATACATATTTTTAAAAAGTTCTCCAATTTTCATTACTTTTCAGTATCAGCAGAGTGAATTTGTCTAATTACATGCAAATTAGATTTTTCCCTCAGCCCATATGGGTTTTAGTTGTCCATATAACTCTGATAAATTGCTCCACAGAGGACTATTTCATTAATAAAAACAGGTAGAGTGCTTTGTTGGGGTAATGAATTATTTCTAATCTTTTACTATTATGTGTCAAGACAAAATCTTGACGGATGTTGCTGAAATTGCCTCTACTAAGGCCATTTACAGCTGCAGCTCGGAAGTGATAGATATACATACATTTTGGAGTTCCTGATAATGGCAAGAGCAGAGAGTGGGTTCGCCTGGACTTGATGAATGTTACCCAAACATCTGAGCTATTGGGCTTTGGTAATGTATCATTCTGTAAAATCTGGGAAATAAAACAATTTTAGAAGATAACTATATACACTTTCTGAAAACATAAGACCTTTCTGGGTCTTTTCAAATAATATTTCAAGTTAATTAAAACAGCTTAGTCCCCAAACCAGAAAAGAGCTTAGTCTAAAACTCTGCATTGTTTTATGTTGTAAATCATAGGAACAACTTAAAATGCTGACTTAATCATATAATGTCCAAAAGTAAAATTTAAAATCATAAATGGAAAAGTTTCAAATTAGAGGCATATGTGACAACATAAGAATACGAGGATCAACATGCATCCCCAGGAGGCTAAAGGTCAGGACGTAGCATGTTCAGGAGAAGAATGTGTCAAGATATAAATAATTTGTTTCTGGGGAAAATGGGCTCATGACTCCAACAATGTAATCAAACTGACTGGAGCCCCTCACCTATGTGGACCTTCCTCCCGTTCTCCTAACCTTGTGGCTGAACATTCCATTCCAAATAACTTCAAGTCAAAGCTAATTGTAACTATCCAGGATAATTTACACTGTAATTTTTCCTTGTTTTCCAGGTATATCCCTTCTCTCCACTTTAATGGAAATGTGGCTTATGTAATCCTTTCTCTCCACTTTAATGGAAATGTGGTTTACGTTTTTACTTAACCCTGTACATTTATTTCTGTGTTTTCCCCAATAAAACTCCGATCCGTTTACACCAAAGAGAATCTGAATTGTTTTATCCTGTGGCATTTCTGATATCAGAAGAGTGACTTCGAAAGTGTGGTAGCTTCTGATTCTATTTTGGCATCGCACCTGCTTAACTGGTTTTGGTTCTCTGCTTCCATGGATTCTCAGGAATTGTTCAAGGTTAGCAAAAACATTTTATGTCTGACCTCTTATCCTTTGTGTGGAAAACTCTTTGAGATTATTGTGCCTTTGTTTTGGTTCTTGAAATAAAAATAAATGTTTGTTATTGGTGTTATAAAATAGGAATATCATGTCTAAAAAATATAAGACACCGCCTTCTATTACTAATGCTCAATACATGAACATAATTAAGGGGTCTTTCTCATACACGTTCTGGTCTACATCTGGAAGAAATAACACTGTGGCCACTCTGAGGTTCTTTTTACCTCTCCCATTTGACTTTTCTATAGTGTATGCTAGGGAACTTATATTTGCAGATTAAGCTTTAAGAAGCCCCAATATACCAAGAAGATTAGGCTTAATCTATACTGAGGCTTCTAAAAGCCATCAAAACAGCAAAATATTTTCCTGGCAGAAAGCTGTCTCTAAATTAGCACAATAAAAAATTAGAACATCAAGTTTCAGCTCTTATGCCTTCTGCCTTTTGCTGACTTTTACCTTGTATGCCCTTATTTGCCTCCCTACTCCTCTGATAGCAATTTCTTTTAACTTTTGCTAAAGAATAATAAATAAGCACTTACTGAAATACCCTTTATAATTTCCCCCTGTACTGATCTCATAGATTCTCCTCATATCACATTCACCTTCTGAACACTTGCAGAATCAAACTGCTTCATGAAATAGTGAGGGTAAGGTGCATTTTCTGAAGAATTTATGTTGTTGGAGCACATAAGTGTAGGCCATCCAATTTGTATTAGCTTAGTCACGTGATTGCTGGCCTAGGGGAAACAATTATGGCTACAGCATCCAGAAAGGAGAGATGTCGAAGAGAGTTTAGTCATAAACATTGATGACATGGCCACTGCGGTAGTTACGTAACCTTGTGTCAGTTTGAGGATTGAGAGTGAAGGGGTGGAGTTTATCCTGTCAATCAAATCATAGCCAATGAGGCCTCTGTGTGGACATGGCCTTCTCCTGAGGATTATGGGAACTTCTATATTTCCTTCCTCCTAGGGGGAAGGAGACCCCCTCTCTCTGCTTACTCCCTTGGAGACCCTACAGTGACAATCCTCACTCCCTGTAAGACATTACAGAGGAGGAGGAGGCAGAGGAGGAGAACAAGCCTGATGGAGCTACCCTGATGCAGCCAGAGACTAGAGCTGAAGGAGTCATGTGGAGACCCCTGCCAGCACTGAGATCTTCTACCATCACTGGATCTACAAGACTTTTCACACAGTGGCCTGTGACCTTCCTGCATTCAGTAATATGTGTTTTGTGAGTCTAAATAGGACTTTATAGATTGGTATAGACATATGAGCTAATATCAAACTTATGGATTTGATCTGGACTCGGTTGGGATGTTTTCTCAATGTTTTTGTATATAGAACTCTTTCTTGTGCACATATGTGTCTGAGAATTTGTTTCTCTAGTCCACCCAGACTAACACAGCCATCAAGCTCTTGGAAGATGCCCAGATCATAAGAAAACAATAAAAACAACAACAAACAGACAAAACATTTTAGAGGTTATTCTTTCATCGACTAATTAATTGTACCAAAATTCACTCCACTGTGGTAAATAAAATTATGACAACAATGTTGATGATTATCCAATGAGCTGATCCAGAAGTTTCTGAACACACTGGTTTTATTTTGACCATAGATAGTTCCTCCAATTTTTTTTCAAAGCTATCTTCACATTCAACCTGAGAAACATTACATTAGGCTGAGAGAAAGTTCTTATTGTCGTAAGTCAACCAAAGTAGCTTACAAACTTACACAGACTCCTGGAACAGTCCCTAAGGCTGATAAGTAATATGCACTCAATCGCAACAGCTACATTTCACCAATCAAAATGGAAATTTGAGAACTTCCAATGATTCAAAAGTGCATATATTCCACTTTACAAAAATCTTCCCTTTCAATAAAATAATGCTATTAGTAAATAAAATAAAATCATTTTACACATGACTACTCTTAAAATGAAACAAGTTTTCCCCCTGTATTGGCTCTTAATCTGCAAGGAGAAACTATTAACTGAGGACCTTGCCAAATTTTAATTGACACATACGTAGTCGCTCTGATATTAATTTCACCTCGTTACAGAAGCCACTGATACAGAGTACGAAAATTTCATAAGTAGTGGAAACCACTCCTAGATGATTTCTCTTTGATCATTGATCATCTTTCTAGTAGTAGATAATATATTTAGGTCATATATATATGCATGTATATATATATATATATATATTTGGTGTTATTGCTGGTTTCCTTGTACAACGTGATTTTCTGAAATGAGTTTATTTTGTGTGGGTTTTAAAAGTCATTTTATTTGTTGATGGTGTTCTAGAGTTTACTAAATCTTTATGATTTTCCTCTTTATATTGGGAAGAAAGGTTTATTAATTTTCTTTGAGGCTACCCTGTAGTTTATCATTTTCTTCCCAAGTTTAAGAGAGTGCATTTTATACTGAAATCTACTTGAGTTACTCTTTATTTGAAAGTTCTATAACTACACTACTCCTTTCTTGCATTTTCTCAATACCTCTGTTACAGATTGATTTCTCTGGTTCTCTATTTTCAGTAACAAAGGTTTACTTTAATACTTTTACTTCTATATTTGACTTCTCTGTTTTGATGGTTGCATATCAATATCAGAATTTCCTTTTCCATTGTTGATTCAAAAGAACCATCATTAGGATTTTTCGTAATGCTGTCCCAATTTAAAGAAATTCCTTTAATTTCTGTTTCTCTGGAAATGCCTTAACTTTGCTTTGTAATTGAGGGACATTTTTCTGGTTACATCGTTATTGGTTGGATTTGGTTTAGTGTTTATTATGATATCTCATTGTCCTTTTGACAGCCTGGCTTCAGCCAAGAAATTACAGGTCGGTCTTATTGGCTCTCTTACGAAGGCACCTGGAATTTCCCTGAGATGTTCTCTGATTCTTTCCTTGTCTTTGGTTTTCAGATGTTTGGTCATGGTGTGCCTTAGTGAGTTCCTTTTGTGACCTTGACTCTTTGGGGTTTGTTCAGCTTCTTGAATGTATAGCTTCTCATTTTTCTTGATATTAGGGAAGTTTCCTTCTAACAATTCTTTAAAACATTTTTTCTGTTTCATTTTTTGGCTTTTTTTTTTTTTTTGGTCAGCATCCCATTCTCTTCTGAAATTCCAATCAACTGCAACTTGTTCCTCTTAAGGATGTTCCTTTCTTTTTTAGCTCTTTTTTGGTATTATTTCTCAAGTTCATTTTTACGAACATACCAGTCTACAATTTAATTTGGTCATCATGATTGAATTCTACTCCTTTGCCCTCACAATGCCTTAGCTATTTCTGAAATCTTTGCATTAACTTTCCAGATTGATATTTGCTGTTATTGATTCATTCACAATTTTAATATAGTTTGTCAGTTTCTTCTTGTAGTGTTTTCATCAAGTTTTCCTACATTTTATCTTCATTTTCCTGATTTTGTCTTGAGCTTTCTTGATCTGTTACATAAATCATTTAAAGTATCTAAATAGTATTCTTTTGAATTTCTTATTGGGTAATTTCAATGCTATTTCATACTCAGAAAATGTTCTGATTCCCTAATTTGGTCATTTGGTTGAACCACTCTTTTGCTCTTCTTATGAATTGCAATTGTCTCCTACATATTATTATATTGTTATATTTATATTCAATTGGTGATTGCATGTTAGCGTGTTGACAGGCTCTCACCATCTGTCTCCGGGTCTATGATAGAGAATGGGAATGTGTGTTCAATTTTCTATTTTCTGTTGATTTAGCACCTTTTTTTTTTCAGAAACCAAATTATCTTTTTATTTAAAATTAACATTTTGGTCCATATTGTCTACTGTTATTGTTGATCAGGTGGTAACAGAACAGTTCCTAGTCTAGTGGATGGGCAACAAGAAGTATGTGTTCACCAAGACAGTTCAGGTACATTGTCATGTACTAGATGTGACAAATGGGGAAAAGGGAGGAAACAAACAAAGCAACAACAATAAAGCTGAAAGCAAACAACAAAGTCAGGAAGTTATAAAGAACAAAAAGCTGTGAAGGAAAACAAAAATCAACTTGAAAAGTAATTTAAAAGAAAAATCAGAGAAAAATTAAAAAGGAAGAGTAAAATAAAAGAGAAAAAGGAAGATTTAAAAAAAAACCCACAATAAACAAATTCCAGGATGAAATAAAAGAAAACTGAAAAGGTGTTTCATAAATAATAACCTAAGAGGTAAAACAACAGCAACCAAAATGGCAATGGAAATAAGGAAACAGAAATAGAAAAGCAGAGAAGGAGAAGCAAAAACAAGGGAGATGAAATGAGGTACATGAAATAAAAGGAGAAAACGGGGAGGGATCAAAGTACCTGGGCTGAGTTGACATGTTTTGCCAATGAGGGAAGTCACAGCAGGGCTGTCAGTCAGAGAAGAAGGGGCAGGGTTCTTGGTCTTAGAATGAGTGTATTGGGGTCTAGATGGTATCTGTGTTGGGGTGGCAGAGACAGCAGTTCTTGCAGGTCCAGAGGGCAGCAGGGATAGGGTGTCTACTGATGGAAGATGTTCCCAGCTTCCCAGGGGTGTGTGTGGGAAGGATGCCCATTTGATGTTAGATGTTCTGCAGCAGAAGTTCACCTGCTTCGATGTATACCCATGGCCTGCATTTGGCCCCTGATCCACAAAGGCACATCGTTGATCTCAGATGGAAAGGGTTCTTGGCAGGAGGTCATAGCAACAGCTGCTGGTGGGTAATCAGGAGGGGGGAGCACGTGTGGACTGACCACAGTTCTGGTCAGTAGGGGCGTGTGGGGGACAACGAAATGCTCCCATATTGTTGGCCACCATGGGTCTCAGTACTGACACTGTTTGGGCGATTATAGGCTAGGCGTTCCAGGTTGTCCTCTGCTCTGTTGTGGCTCAGCTGAAATCTGACCCTTTCCTTCTGTCTTCTCTCTTGCTGCTTTTTTCAACTTCTTCTGCTAGTCAGTATTTAATCGATTTCTTTTTCATGGTTTCCTTTGAAGCTCAGTGTTACAGAATGATTAATATTAACTGATTCATTTGGTCTCTCCTGGTGCTATTGTCAAGCGTCTGAGTAGTGCATGTGCATAATCTTCCCTCTTGCTGGCAACCCAAGAAGGAAAAACTCTTAAGTAAATTTTATATTGTTTTTGTTTTTAGGTGCATTTGACTTGTTCTGACTCCTTTTAAATAGATTAAACATAGGGAACATTTTAAAAATTAAAAAATAGATCATTTAAAAAGTAAATAGTAGTACTGACAGTTATTAATATTTAGATATCAGTGTTAATTAACCACACCACTTAAATGAGATTCACATTTGTAGCCATGTATTCATCATTACTTATTTAATGTATATTTTATATATCTCTGATACAAAAGAATTACAAAGGCTACCAAAATCAGTATTCAGTATATATGATCTAAAGCTTAGAAAAAATAGATATTGTGTCTTCCTTTTTGTTGGGATAGTATTGGTATATCAAGGAACAGTGAAGCAAAAAGCTCATGTGCCTACTGATATTGTCACCCTTTTCTAAATATTAATAGAGTTGGTTCTGACATAGTGAGCCCAGATGGAACACTGCCCAAGACCTTTGAAGGATTGAAAAACAAGATGCTACTTTAAGGAGTAAGATGTCTCTGAGCCAAGCCAAGGAATCTCCATTTGCCTCCTCTGCATGTGAAAGCTGGACTTTGAATAAAGAAGATAGATCAAAGAACCAATGGAGTTGGATTGTGGTGCTGGCAAAGACTACTGAGAGTACCATGGACGGCTAAAATTACAAACAAATCTGTCTTGGTGGAAGTATGGTCACAGTACTTCTTAGAGGCAAGCATAGTGAGACTTTGTCTTACATATTTTGGACAAGTTGTCAGGAAAGACCAGTACTGGAGAAGGACATCATGCTTAGAAAAAAGCAAAGGGGGCAGTGAAAGTGAGCAAGGTCCTCAATGAAATGACTTCACGCAGTGGCAGCAGCAAAGACGTCAAGCCTCGGAACCACCGTGCGCATGGGGCAGAAGCACGCTGTGTTTCGTTCTGCTGTGCATAGGGTGGCTCTGGTCAGAAGTGACTCTGTGGCACCTGACAACACTGTATTAACATACTCACCATTGCACTTTAACTCTTACGGATTTGCTTTTATCTTCTTGAACTTTGCCTTGGAAATTATGGGCTGAAGCGCAATGGATGGCCTCTTCTGCAGTTTGTCCTGTACTTTGTTTGAACGTGTTAATGCGCTCCCCCCAGCACCTTTCCACGGGGATAGTTGGTTGGATTTCACTTTATTCTAACCAATCAAGTCCTTGACTTTATACTATACTATAAAGTATTTCAATATAGATTTTTCAATATGTATTTGAAATATAGTGGTTTTACAAACTTATATGCTGATATCTCTAGTGATTTTTCTATCTGCAAGGCCATATTTTTCAACTACTGAGCCTTATTCGATGTTTGCAACTTTTTCTGATTTAAATTACCTCAAAGTATCACTATATCTTAATTTCTCATTCAAGTAAGATACATACATTAGTAAAAATCTTCAATATCATCTGTGGTATTAGTTATGTGTAAATTTGAATAATAATTGTATTGACTTGTCTTCCTTGTGGGCACATGACCATTTTCCACTTACTGAAGGCATTGGGCTCAGGACAAACCTGGAAATGTTCTCCTTAACAAGCAATTCATCCATCAATATGGAATAGGAACCCTGATGGCCCAGCCATTAAAGTGCTCAGCTGCTAATAGAAAGGTTGGCAATTTGAACCCAATAGCTACTCTTTGTGGAAAAGATAGGGCAGTCTGCTTAAGTAAAATTTTTCAGCAATGGAAAACCTATTAGAATTTCTTCACTGTCCTATTGGGTCATTATTGTTTGCAAACAACTCAATAGCAGTAACTTTGGATTTCCTAAATCAATATAAAGCATTGGACATTAAAATATATACACCAGACAATTCCAAAATCCATAGAATTTTTATCCTAGTACTTCTTTCTAGAGTACTTTGTGTGCCCCAAATATGCTCAAAATATTATTAACTTTTCATTTTCTGTAAGTACAAGACACTTCCATCTGAATTTTCACAGAGAAAAACCCTGGGCGTTTGATAGAAAGTCATACATAAATCAAACCCATTGCCGTAATAATGATACGGGCTCATAGTTAGTCTATAGAATAGAGTAGAATTATATGTAGGCCATTCCCAGGGCTACACATCTATATGGAAGCAGATTGCCACGTGTTTCTCCCTCACAGCAGCTGGCTGGTCTGAATTGTCCCCTTTTCTGACTAGCAGTCAAGTGCTTACCACTATACCAAGAGCCTAAGAACTATTTGTAAATATTCTAAAATTAGTGAACTGAGAGTTAATTAGCAGAAATATGTTATTGTTTTAATATATCACTTTAAATTATGGAGGATCTTAAAAACCTGCAAGTTGCCATCCACTCACAACAATAGATAACAACCAACTCACTTGGTGTAGCGTTAGGGACAGTCCAGAACCAGAGAGTAAATGTTTGCCTTTAAAATATGTGTCCTTTATGCTATGAGGCAAGAATGATTTTATAGTGCCCAGCTATGATGACTAACCTTTTGATCTACAAGTCTATGAAAGTATCCTGATTAAGGAGGAATAAAGTCGAGTAGAAATTCAAATTATCTGGGGGATCCAGAACTTCTGAAGTCATTGAGCCTGAATGAACAACCAAAACTATTTCTGTGAAATCATCTAAAACTACGTTTAAAACCAAATCGGTTTGGACCAAGTAATAAATTAGCTTAATTAATAACACCTGTCTCCCTTGAGCGCTGTAGTCTCTAAAGGAATGGATTATGTGGGGTAAAGCTTACAGCATCTGAGAGGTTAGATGAGAAAGCTTAAGGGGCAGTGAGTTTATGCTAATGATGAGTGGAATAATTAGCAAAAGGATAGTGAGACTACTTACACAAGTGGATGAATGTATATGATGTCACTGAATTTTACATGTAGAATTTGTTGAAATGGTGTACCCTTCGCTATACATATTTCCACCAATTAAAGATGAAAATGAGAAAGGTGAGTTGGGGCAGTAAGAGGAGGAAACCTTATCTTCAGTGACATCTAGTGGACTATCACGATTTTGCAAATGTTTAAAGTGAAAGCTATTACAGGTAACTATTACAACTTGCACTCTTTAGCAGGCTATCTTGTGCTACATTTATGCACGAATTATAGGCATATCCCCCAAACGCATTTTCACATACACAAAATAAGCATGTGCTTTAAATGATAGTGAAAATTACATAGGATAATATTAGAAATGGAAATGCTTATGGTCATTAAAATCTAATAATATGGTTAATGTAACCATGTTATTATTTAAGTATGCTTTAAATACTTTAAAAAGACATTAATATTTGACTTACTTTGACTTTAAGTAAATAGAGGAATGTCTTAATTTTTAATTTTAAAATTTTAATCTTGAGATTGTTTAAACTTGGGTTCATAGTTTTGCTAAATTAAAATTTTTATTTTTGATGTCAGAAATATATTTCCTCACCATCTATTTTCTAATTTTTATGAGTAACAAAAGAATAATTCTATTTTGTTAATATTATTTTAGGGGAACATAAAAGCATTTCCCTTTGCTAATGTTCAATCATTTTTAATATGCAAAATTATGACTATCTTTATTATCCTTCTTTTTAAATTTCTAATTAGCTCTTTTGCCTTTGAGGGTGAAATTATCTTGTGCTGTTGTTATTGTCCTTCAATTTCTTTTCAAATCATAACATATCTTTTGGTAAAACATTACTTGATGTTTCACCTTCATTTTGTCCACTTATTTACTTGAACAAGTGTCTCTCAACTCTGCTGCGTGAGCTTTCTATAACCCTGTTCCTTTTTGTGTCATCTATTTTAAGTGCCTTGGCTGTATTCCAAATTACCTTGCATTGTTTTGACCATCTTAAGTGTCTCTTTGTCTTTTTTAATGTTTGCCACTAATCCCAAGCATTCTGACAAGAGAAAACAATTTTGTGATCTCTAATTATTTTTAATTAGTCCTTTGTCTCTCTATTCAAACATTGTTTATTCATTTTCCACATCCACTGTCCTACTGATGCTAACATTATAATTGAGTAATCTAAAAATGTAATTTTAAGACCTCATTTTCTATAACATTCATATTCACTAAGCAATTTTTAAGTTATCTTGCCCCAAACTTTTTTCAGTCAGCAAGCAATGACTGAGCTCTTTACTATACTTTGAGTTTTAACAGTTTTTAACTCAAGCTATTCCAAGATTTCAAAAGAATATCGATTTTTCCTTATATCTTCAAATATCTTTGTATAATGACATTGACACATGTGAAACAACAAACAAGACAATAAGCAATCAATTTATTGTTTATTTGAGGTAATGTCACAGGAAGGAGAACTGCAGCGAAGGCACTGAGCAGTATTGCAAGAGGCAAATTCAAGATATTAACAAAATGTATGATTTATTTAAGTGATCTGAAACAATGCCAAACAAAATTTGCCATATAATGAATTATTTTATTTTTTATAAATAAATGTTTGTTTTAATAAATCCTTATTTATTGGTATTTATTTTGTGCTATTTTATTAGATAAATAATAGACTGGTATTTATGATACTTGTAAATAAAATTGATTGAAAAATGCTCTAGAAATTTAAAACTCATGTGAAAGTAAACTGGTTGAGTGCAGCTTTGAAAGCTCCCACGTTAAAATGGGTGAACACATTTATATAATAATGAAGAGAAGAAAGGAAATTATAAGACTTAAGTAATTAAGACTATATAACATATGAGATCAGCCACACTAAAATAAGAAAAAGTAGAATATGATTAAAGAAAAACAACAAAAATATTAATGAAATATATTCATATGTATTAAAGAGTAAAGAGAAAATACCATAGTCTACTTTAAATTATGAACATTTTTACATCTGGAGAAAACCATATTCTAGGAAGTAAGTGTGATACTTCTTTTCAACAAGGAAAAAATTTATAACTTTTGAGAGAAATTCATTAAAGTGATTTTAAAATGGCATGATTATGACATGCATTGCAGAAAGGGAAATCAAGAAGCCAGGAGGTCATTAAATGAGAGTCATATACACCAGGATTTAAAATTCAGGTGTGCCTTCTTAAAATACAGAATAGTGAGATTAGACTGCCAAATGAGAAATAGTTCCCATAGTCAAAAAAGAAGCTTTAGGCGGGTGTGTGATGTATACAGAGGCTACCAGGTGGATCACACAAAGCAAGAACACAGCTTCTGAGGAGAGGGCAAGGCACAGGAAACTGGGAAAAGCATCCAAATGGAAAGGGATATGGCAATTCTGAATGTCGAAAATGTAAGATTTTGTCACAATTTTCATAAGTATTTTGAATATCTAAATTTTTCTTCAAATTATGTAGTTATGAAACATTTCAGAACATGCTGTATTATATAGAAGTCAATAGATAATGCATGTTAAATGTTTCAGGTCAGATGTGAGGTTGACTCTAAGCTTCTTCTAGGAATAATTCTAACATATCTTTTAAGAGTACACAGTTGGAGAAGTTGTACCATCTTATAACAAGACTGCTGCATTTTCATTTTAATTAAAAATTTTGAACTCTGACACACTCATTTTGGGTTTCAGAATATTTGCATCTCTATTTGTTGTCCCACACTCTCTCAGTCAATTGAGACTCACGGCAAGCCTATAGGCTGGGTGTCACTTCTCGATGGGGTTTCTGAGACTATAAACCTTTATGGGAACAGAAAGTCTCATCTCTCCACAGTGGCTGGTAGATCCCAAACGCTGAATTTGTGTCTATTAGCGGTGCCACACTAACCTACCACGCCATTAGGCTTCTTATTTATGGCAGAGTAACTCTTCTTTTAAAATCTAATTAATTAATTAATTATAAACATTTTATTAGGGACTCATACAACTCTTATCACAATCCGTACATACATCAATTGTATAAAACACATCTGTACATTCTTTATCCTCATCATTTTCAAAGCATTTGCTCTCCACTTAATCCCTTGGCATCAAGTCCCCTTTTTCCCCTGCTTCCTCCCCTCTCCCCCCTCCCACATGAGCCCTTGATAATTTATAAATTATTATTTTGTCACATCTTGCCCTGTTCGGCATCTCCTTTCATCCCCTTTTCTGTTGTCCATCCCCTAGGAAGGAGGGCACATGCAGATTCTTGTAATCAGTTTTCAATTTCCAACCCACTCACCCTCTACCCTCCCATTTTCGCCACTCACACCCCTGGTCCTGAAGGGATCATCCGCCCTGGATTCCCTGTGCCTCCAGCTCCTATCTGTACCAGTGTACATCCTCCGCTCTATCCAGACTTGCAAGGTAGAATTCAGATCATGGTAGTTGGGGGGCGAGGGGGAATGGAAGCATTTAGGAACAGGAGGAAAGCTGTATTCTTCATCGGTGCTACATTGCACCAACTGACTCATCTCCTTCCATAAACCTCTCTCCGAGGGGATCTCCAGCAGTCATCAAATGGGCTTTGGCTCTCCACTCTGCACTTCCCCCTTCATTCACTATGGTAAGATTTTTTTTTTATGATGATGCCTTATACCTGATCCCTTTGACACCTCGTGATCGCACAGGCTGGTGTGCTTCTTCCATGTGGACTTTGTTGCTTCTGAGCTAGATTGCCACTTGTTTACCTTCAAGCTTTTAAGACTCCAGACAGTATCTCTTTTGATAGCCGGGCACCATCAGCTTTCTTCACCACATTTGCTTTTGCACCCGTTTTTCCTCAGCAATCGTATTATGGAGGTGTGCAGCCAATGATATGATTTTTTGTTCTCTGATGCCTGATAACTAATCTCTTAGGAACCACGTGATCACACAGTCTGATGTTTTCTTCCATGTGGTCTTTGTTGCTTCTGAACTAGATGGCCGCTTGTTTATCTTCAAGCCTTTAAGACCCCAGACACTATCTCTTTTGATAGGCGGGCACCATCAGTTTTCTTCAACACATTTGCTTGTTCACCTGCTTTGGCTTCAGCGGTTGTGTCGGGAGGGTGAGCATCATAGAATGCCAATTTAATAGAAGAAAATATTTATGCATTGAGGGAGTGCTTGAGTAGAGGCCCAAGGTCCTTCCACCACCTTAATACTACACCTATAAATATAGGCACATAGATCTATTTCCCCATCCTCATATATATATTTGCATATGTACATGTCTTTGTCTCGACCTCTATAAATGTCCTTTGCCTCCTAGCTCTTTCTTCTATTTCCCATGACTTTCCTCCTGTTCTGTATTCTTATTAAGATTACAGATTTTAACTGTCTGCTATTCAGTTCCTAATAAAGATGAAGCAATACTTTTGAACAATTCAAAGTTCACCCAATTTGCACTGTTCAATGATATCTTTGGATCAAAGAACATCATGTGAAGTATAACTGGACCTAAATGTTTGACCTAGTCTAAGCAAACTACTTTAAATAAAGCCAGCATGCGTTTCTTCCATCGGAAGCCAGCTAACACTACATTACAATCGCCTGATATTTTAGTGGTGAGCAGAGTGAACAGTAGTATATGGCCTCTGTTCTGTATCTCAAAAGATATAGGTAAGAGAGGAAAACCAGGTCCAATATAACCAGAAACCAATCTAAGATTTAAAGCAAAAAATGTGCATTGGAAAGTGATAACCAATAAAGAAAACTGAATGTTCTTTAATAGACAAACACTATATATAGCAATCTCTCTCATGGACATGAGATTAGATGCTATGAAATTAACACAGAAGTATATTTATACATACTATATATGATTGAAATAAAATTTGCTGTTTTATTGTTGTCTCTAATAATATGGGATGACCTAATAGAAATAATGCTAGATAGAAGACTAGATAAATCAAATACCACATACTTATAATTCCATTTATATAAAATACAAAAGAATCTGGCATTTAATATCAGAATAGTGGTCCCTTTGGTGAAAACAAGCAGAAAATATAGGAGCTTCAGCGGAAAAAGAGATCTCTTTTGCTGATATGGATAATCGTTACAGATACCTGAGCAATGCTGGCAAAGTTGTGTATCAATTTAAATATTTTAAAATAAATAGAATACATAGTAAAGAAAAAATTGGGCATCCTGAAAGCATGTATGGGTTCACTTGCAATAGAGGGAAAAAGTGAGTCAAAGATTATTTTATAAGTTTATGGAAATAGCACCATGAAGCAAAGGCTTTGGGAACAAAATCAGTTAGAAAACAGAATGGAAAATGAGCTGATTCCAGGAACCCAAGCAGAAGACGAATTTTGAGAATGATAAGGGCAACGGATGTATAAGGGTGCTTTATGGGTTGTGATAAGAGTTGTATGAGCCCCAATAAAACTATTAAAAAAACAGAATGGAAGCTGTTTTTAAACAGTTTACTTTAAGTTGATCCTCTAATATTTAAAAATACACATGCCATAGGATATTAAAACTTAACAATAAAGAAGCAATAAACGCTACTTACTACATGGATAACGTTAAAAAAAGAAAAGTATGCAGTAATTTAAGAGACCATTTCTTAAAGAAATTAACATAGGGCAGGAAGTAGAGTAACACCATAAATGGAAGCAGTTTATAAAATAAAAATGACACGATCACAATGTGTTTATATTGCTAACCAAATAATAAATTTGAAGTTAAGGGCTTCTTACTGCAATTTCTATGACAATGTAATACGTACATGGTGAAGTTGCAGATAATACCAGGTCAATGCTTTATAGTGCCCAGTTTCTGGCTATGTCATTGGTTTAGAGAGATAAAAGAGTAAGTTTTGTGATATTAAGAACTTTGTAGAAGCTTGGGACTGACTTGAAATGGTTGTTATTAAATATATACAAACAATTGATCATGCAGGTGAAGCTCTGCTATGTTTTGTTCGATGAGCAGTATAAGATACAGTCAATAGTGAGAATATTAAGCTAATATTGAGACTAGAGGATATTAAATGTGGAAAGGCCCTTGAAACTAGTTGCCATTGAATTGAGTCTAAGAGGATCCCACGCCTTGCAGAGGAGAACTCTGCGCCCCACATCAGCTTCCCACAGCTTTCGCCCTAAAATCTCAACTGCCAACCTTTCAAACAATAGTCAGGGACCACGTGCTTAACTGAGTGTGCTATCCTGAGAGAGCTTATGGAAAACACATGTTGACATGTATATATATTACACAATGGTACATATACACGTGTACACACACATATATTGCACTCTCTGTATAAATCCATATGTAATGCAATTCCCTATCTTACATGGCTTAGGTATTATTTTAGGGAAAATACCCATTATTTATTTAGTGGTGGACATGATGAAGGCTTCCTTTCAAAACAAGTTTCATTGCCTTTACTATAAAGCAGAAATGCAAAGTGGTCCCAGTGCCTTCCTTCCCTACGTATTGCCAGTTGTCGTCCATCTTCTCGCGAGACTTCAGAGACCTTCTCTCTCGTCACGGTCCGGTGGGGCAGGGTAGCATGGAAGAAAATGAAGGAAAATAGCACCCTTTCTTTATAAGTTTCCCGCATCCAGGACTAAATTCTCTTCTCTGTAGAAAGGTGGCTTTCATGAAGGGAAATTATAGTGACCCTTTCATCTTCCGAAGCTTCCCGGGCTGTACCCTGTGCCTTCAGGGTCTGAATATTAGCTGCATCTGTGTATTCCCCTCAATGGTTACACTTGCACAAATCTCCACCAAGAGGCAGCCGTTTTCCAAAAGATGTTTTATTTTATTTTTAATCATCCCTACCTATTAATTAAAAATATATCACTTCTCAAGATTATTTTAAAATGTTGTCTCCTATCCCTGTTATTCCTGGACCTCCAACTGAAAGACCATATTTCACAAGCCTTCCTGCCTATCTGCACATTTCCCGTTCACATCTTCCCCAGAGCATCCTTCCCCTTTGTGTGAAAAAGATTGATGTGTGTTTGAAATTGCTGCAAAAGATGGATTCTGAAAATCTTTCCAAGTTTAGATGTTTCTTTGTTTGCTCACTTTATTTTCCATACAAAAGGAAAGAAAAGGACATCTTCCCGATGCCAACAGCCACAACAGCTTTTATTTCCGAAAAGCTGCGGTCTATTTAATAATCCCTGTCCCATAAAGTGGCTCTTGAACCTTGGTAACATTGTAAAGGTCCAGCGAAGTAGACCGCATTTTACTCGACCACAAATCGGAGATGAAATGACTTAGTCCTGTAAACAGGGGTCCTCTTTTTCAGCCTAATACAGTAATCCAAACTGCAAGTGACCTCCTTTGTCCCCAAACAGAAAAGGCTTGAATGAAGACATCACTCATTAATGTCTCATCTTTGAGCCCATCCGTTTTGTTTAGCACACCAATAGTCTAATAAAGAAAAAACACATTTATTCTCAGATGATACTTTACTGTGGATCGATGGAACACAGGATATACATCAAGAGCAAAGGGTGAACATTGAATTTGATAATATCGAGACATGTTTCAACGATCTCCATGATATTTAACAATTTAAGTGAGAATCAATATGGTTGGAAAGAAAATGAAACTGAAGGTTCACACTTGGCAGAGAGCACACAAGGCTTGCCTCCATAGCAGGCTGTATTTGAGTAGCTGGTTCTCCTTCTGTTTATTCATTCTACCAGATGTGCATTTTATTTCTCTCATTCATTAGGTTATTCAAATATACCTAGTGAAAGAGCCCTAGTGTTATAGTTGGTTATAGAAGGGCTGCTAACCATAGGCAGTTCGAATCTACCAGTAGCCTAGGTGTAAGAGGAGGCTTCCTGCTTCCATAAAGATGCACACAGCCTTGGAAACCTAGCACGTAGTTCTTCTTTGCCCTCTGATGTTATGAATTGGAGTCAACTGAATGGGAAAGGGTTTGGTTCTGGGTTTTAGGCATAGTGGCCAAGTAGATAGCATAAACTGGGTTGGAACATGGCTACTAGGCTAGAAGTGCACACTTTCACTCAATTCTATCATGCTGTAATTTCAAACTACTCACGTAATATGTGTTGTCTTCAGTTACCTCACCTATCAAATGGTAACAATGGCTTTCTGCTTTTCTCATTCAGCTATTAAGAAAATCATGTTAAACAGTGAGTTAAGATGTGTAGAAATCTCCAATGACTAGTAGTTGCCTTGGCTTCAACACCTCCTCTCACCCACAGGCTGCAATACTACTGATCACGCTGCCTCCTCATACTCATGCATGCTTCCCCCACTCTCACTTTGCTGGACTGACTGAGATTTCATCTGACCCTAAACACTGCTCTGACACTGAAGTGGACTAGTTTTTGCCTTACTTCTGTCTCGCCCATTTTTGTCTTCTTTATAGTCTTTTTGTCTTCACAAAATTGAATATATATATTTGGTGTGCTGTGAGCAATGCTTTATCAAGAATACACTAGAAACTATCTCCATATTTCCCCTTGGAGACACTGCTTACTTAACGATGCATAGGGAAAAAGGAGCAGAGATGAGAAGGCACACTTTACACAAACTAAGGGAGGCAGAGAGGTATAAAGGGAAGAGACATCGGAGCTGTAATATAAAGTAGGAGCACTTAACTCAGGGAGGTGGAAGAAGCATTGCCCATGTACTATAAACAGTGTGCGGAAGCGTAGGGCTGAGAGAAACCACTGTGAGTTTGAGATCCTTAAAGGATTCCCCATTGCTACATTTTAAAATATTATATTGGTGGTTTGGTAGGTGGTAGTGAGAAAAGCAAACAAACAAACAAGGAGACAGGTTATATAAGTAGGTAGAGAGTCATGCAGAATTATTTTTCCTCCAGAGAATGTGTTTCACTTTCAGGCCAAAAATTACATAGAAAAATTAGAGTGTTTTAAGTACCCTTATGGCCTCTGACTTGGAGATCTGCAATCATTACCAAAGGCATTTCCTTGCTTCCTTACCTTAAGGACAGGGTGATGCATTTGAAACATTGAACTTAGCTGTTTTGTTCTGTGATATCATAAATTTCAGTAGAGCTTCAGAATCTAAAGCCTCTGTGCATTTCCTTTTGAAAATACTGGACAATGGTTATCTTGTCTTTTTTATTGTTTCTTGTAGGAAGTGGTGTGTGGTGTGTGGAGGTCTGATTATTTAATCACAGATCACCAGACCATGACAAGCTCTGGCACATGGATCACCCAAGTTGAGAACTACTATTTTATAGCATTGATGTTTCTGTACGTAATGGGTCAGTTTTGTGACCATATTAATAAGGCACAACTAAAAACTGCTATACATTATTGATAGGATACTAACATATTTTTCATTTCCTCTCAAGGCACAACTTATGATGTTTCTGCTGGTTCTAATTGGAATGTGTCCAGTGGGCACAGTCAGAAAGCATTCTTTATATATTTTAAATCTGAAGGTTGAGATAATTTACTTGCTCTCTATCATTTTTATTTTTCATAGAAATGCAAGCTGACTTCACCAGCCAATGAAGATTCTGAAGCTGCCACTTTAATGGAATTATTTGTTGACGGCTCTCTGCAGATGAATGAGGAAATTTGTTATGAGACCATTGTAGAGTTAATAATTAGCAGCAAAGTTCAGACAAAGCATCTGAAACGGCAAATGGGGACGCTGCAAGTGGCAGGAGAAGCAGCTTGTCATATTGACTCACACATTCCTTAGACATCTGGAGCAGTGAGTCATACGTGGCACAAAGCAACACAGTGATTGTGTTTTTCCACAGCTAGTTACTCATAGTATTTCTGGGACGCTGCTGCCACCTTTGTTTGCCTTTTGCTACTAATCAGGAATAGAGCAAACAGAAAGCTAGTGTAGCGAAATCAGAAGCAACTACAGAGGGAGTCGAAGATAAAGAGATTTCCTCTACGCGTAAGTGTTCTGGACCTTTCTCTTTCCTTAAATTGCCCATGTGTTGCTATAGCTTCTTATCCTTGTGATTGTTTTATTTGCATTGTCTAGAAATGTAAGTGCATTGTATATTTGAAAGTGCAATGCCAGATTGATCGCCAGGATCAATATCTGGTTATAAATTCCTACCCACAATAATCATTGCAATAGATAATTTGTACACTGAAACCTCCAAGCACAATATAATCAATAGAGTATCTAAAGCTTTGTCCACAATGTTAATATAAACCAAAAGCAATCAACAACAAAAGAAGCTTAGATACTTTCTTATACATCTTAAAATATACTAAACAACGACATTTAAACTTTTTTTATTTTGTTGCTCAAAAAACAAGGCATTTAAAGTTACAGTTATTCACAAATCTTCAAAACATCTTAAACTGGATGCTATCAACATTAATCCTTTGCTTCTTCTATATTCTCTACATGTGTTTGCATTTAGTTCATTTTTGGAAGTCCCAGAAGGAAAACAAGGGTCCTACCTACAAATCCAGTGTTCTATTGGCAAGATCTGTGAACTTGCAATGTATATGTAATGTTTCAATAATATTTCAATCTGCAGTAGGAGAGAAATTGAGAAGGCATTACATGTTTGATGTCTTGATAATTGTTATAGAATTTTTTGATCTTTTTAATTGTATATTCAATTTTTAAAAAATTCTATATATTAGGCCCATGTTATAATACAGGAAGAAATAGCTAATGCTTCATGCCTCTGTCTATATATATATCTTTATATCTATCTCTATCTATATATCCATGAAAGACAGTCCATCAGGAGGTCGGGTAGGGTTTGACCAAGGATAAGAGAAATTACTGAAACCCAAATGAAGACTGAGCATGCTAGTGGGACAACAGGAAAGTAAAAGAAAATAGAGGAAAGAGTGGGAGGAAAAGGGCATTTATAGAGGTCTAAATAAAGGCATGTACATATGTAAATATATTTATATATGAGGATGTGGAAATAGATCTATGTGCATATAATGATAGATTTAGTATTAAGATAGCAGATGGACATTGGGCCTCCACTCAAGTACTCCCTCAAGGCAAGAATACTTTGTTCTATTAAACTGACATTCCATGATGCTCACTTTCCTGACACAATTGCTGAAGACAAAGCGGGTGCATAAGCAAATGTGGAGAAGCAAGCTGATGGAGCTTGGCTATCAAAAGATATAGCATCTAGGGTCTTAAAGACTTGAAGGTAAACAAGTGGCCCTCTATCTCAGAAGCAACAAAGCCCACATGGAAGAACACCAACCTATGTGATCACACGGTGCTGAAGGGATCAGTTATTAGGCATCAAAGAACAAAAAATCATATCATTGTGTCCTCACCTTTCCGATACGATGGCTCAAGACAAATGGGTGCATAAACAAATGTGGTGAATAAAGCTGATGGTGTCCCGCTATCAAAAGATATAGTGTCTGGGGTCTTAAAGGCTTGAAGGTAAACAAGCGGCCAGCTAGCTTAGAAGCAACAATGCCCAAATGGAAAAAGCACACCAGTCTGTGTGATCATGAGGTGCTGAAGGGATCAGGTATCAGACATCATCAGAACAAAAATTTAAATCATTGTGAATGAGAGTGAGTGCAGATTTGGGACCCAAGACCCATTTATAGGCACTGGACATCCCCTTACAGAAGGGTTGTGGGGAGGACACAAGCCAGTCAGGGTGCAGTGTAGCAATGATGAAACATACAACTTTCCTCTAGTTCCTAAATGCTCCCCCACTCCCCAACTATCATGATACCAATTCTACCTTACAAATCTGGCTAGACCAGAGGATGTACACTGGTACAGATAGGAACTGGAAACACAGGGAATCCAGGATGGATGATCCATTCAGTACCAGTGGTAAGAGTAGCAATACTGGGAGGATGGAGGGAGGGTGGAGTGGAAAGGGAGAACTGATTACAAGGATCTACATATAACTTCCTCCCTGGGGGATGGACAGCAGAAAAGTGGGTGAAAGGAGGTGTTGGACAGTGTAAGATATGGAAAAATAATAATTTATAAATTATCAAGGGTTCATGAGGAAGGGGGGAGCTGGGGGAGCGAGGGAGAAAATGAGGAGCAGATTCAAAGGGCTTACATGGAGAGCAAATGTTTCGAGAATGATGAGGACAATGAATGTACAAATGTGCTTTACACAATTGATATATGTATGGATTGTGATATAAGTTTTCTGAACCCCCAATAAAATGATTAAAAAACAAAAAAGAAAGCCAGTCCATCAAAAATTAGCACCAAATTTTTAGAAAAAAAATACTGAAATTATCTTCTCCTTGTTTAGAAAGGTAATATAGTCAAACCATGCATCTATTTAATATATAATTATAAAATCTTGAGAAGCCTCAAGCACTGTTCTTGATGATGAAGCTATAATATGGTAAGGGACAAAAGAAACCATTTTTCTTTTGCCCTCATGAAGCTTGCACGTAGTGGATGAAATCATAAAAATAATGATAGCTATATAAAAAAACACAAATGTCAAGATATAGTTAATAACAGCATGATTTCTAGGAAAATAAAGGATGAAAAGTAAACAAAAATGAATAGGACGCAGAGGATCAAGTGGGATATAATTGAAATAGAATGGCAATTGTAATATTTGTCAAAGATCTAAAACAAGTGGGCTCATTAGTCATAATGGGTTAAGTATATCTTCTCAGAAAACAAACAACTCCCCCGTGCCCCTGCTAAATTCACTGCCGCCAAGGTTGTGAAGATTAACGAATTCCAAGATTAGCAGGCACTACTGCAGGCTGTTGGCTAAAGTGCCAAGAACTGAAGGCCAGCTGACAAATGCTAGTTGCAGGGTACAGAATGAGCAAAGTCCTAGAGAACTTTGCCAGGACGTCCATACTTAGCTGAGGGAGGCCACCCCTCAGCCAGGTTTGTGGCCTGAGTAAGAATGGTACACCCCGCACTATACCCCTCATGTCTGATCAGGAATGAACACATCATGCCAGATTCTGGCAGCTAATTACATCATTGCATAGCTTCTACATTTCAAAACCCAATGCTATTGAGTCAATTCAAACTCTATTAGCTTAATGGACAGAATAAAAAGGCCATTGTGAGTTTCCAAGACTGTCAATCTTTACAGGACTAGAAAACCTTATCTTACTCCTGTGGTGCATCTAGTTTTCAAACTGCCGATGTGTCAGTCTGGATTCATTAAAGAAATAAATCCACAGAAACACATATGTATAAGAGAGAGTTTTATATAACGGTTAAATGCACATCAAAAAAAATCCCAACCCAGTGCTGCCTAAGCCCATAAGCCCAACATTAACCCATATGTTCGAAAAAAATCTCATAAAACACACACAAAGTTGCTGACTGCAGGAAGAAAGCCGAGTCAGTGAACGTGTAAGCATCTCAGCACTGGCAGGGGTCTCCACACGGCTGCTCCAGCATCCAGGGCTGCTTTGGGGTAGGTCCATGTGGCTTTTCCTCGGGGATGTCTTGTAGGAAGTTAGCCTTGCCAGCTGAAGCAGGAAACTGGCTAAAGCAGCTGCACCCTGGTCCAACCATCAGGTAGCAAGAGACCTGAGAACTCGAAAGGCGAGGCTCACTGAGCCATTTATCCCTCCCACCCTTCAATTCACCCCACATGTGCTTATCAGCCAGGTTGGCACAGTAAACTGACTACCTCAGCTGACATTACAGTTAGCCTAGCCAACTACAATGCTCTGGTTCCCTAAGTATGACTTAGTTAAAAAGCAAGCAAAGACCTACAGAATGAGTGGGCCCTGGGGTGTTCAAGAGGCAGAAAGACCAGTATGGCTAAAGCAGAGGCAGCTAGAGGAGGGTATGCAATGAGGTTAACTTGGTCTCAGTGGAATACTGTCTTCTACATATTTCTTTTCTGGATTATTTTCTCCTTTTGAATTAATTATTGTTTATCGCCATTACACTCAAGTGGTGCCCTCCCACTATCAACAAACAGCACCGAACACACAAACCATGGCCGTTGAGTCCATTTCAACACGTGATGTCCCTGTGCTCCAGAGTAGAACTGCCCCACGTGATTTCCCTGACTGGCATCTTTAAGGAAGATGGTCATCAAGCCTTTCTACTCTCTTTACTTATTTTAATAGGTTCGAACCAACAACCATGGTGGTGGTGGAGAGAGAACCATTACGCAACTCTCCCTCAGGACACCTTATTTACATTGATGCCAAAACCCAAACAAAAACCTGAAAATTCCACCGCCTCTGAATGGAATTGACTGATATGCCCTTAAAGGAGAGAACAGAATCATTCCTTAGGGTTTCTGAGGCTACAAACCGTGATGGAGGCAGACTGCTTTCGACTGCCTCATTTTCATCCTGCGGAGTGGTAGCTTTGATCAGATGACTTCTAGGTTGGCAACTAAATGCTTAACCCAGTGTACTACTAGAGCCTTTGCCATTGATAAGATAAACAGAAAAGCCGAGTGGTGCAGACCAAGTAGTACTGATTTGGGGTTCTGCAAGTGTCCCATGTTTCAGAGTCCATTTCCATGTTTCCAGCTTTTAGAGCTGGCCTAGCGAATCCCCTAGGTGCATTCCTTTCTAAACCAGGTTCTTCTATGTCATCGCATTTGGTATTCATGTAGAATTTCTAGAGCAGTCGCCAGAATCCTATGGGGAAAACCATAAAAGTAAGAAAAGATAGTAGATTAAGTGCATATAACCCCCCCCCCCTTCTCTCTCAACTGATTCCCGAAGACATGGAAAATTTTGGGCTGAAAAAAATCTGTTCTATTTTACATGTACATCCAGAATAGAGCCCTTGAGTTTCAAAATTTGGTAAAATATAGCGAATGAGAATCTTATTTGAGATGTAACAGATGCTGCAATTCCACTTTCATAGTATTTCAAGGCCTTTATTGGATGAGCAAAAACATTGTTGAGAAGTTGATTGTAATACGATTTAATCAGCCTGAAAGTATCTTGTGAAAAAAGTTGACCACCTGAATTTTATATTTATTATCTCATGTTGTGCATGCTATGGAATCGCAAAGGCATTTAAAAAGATATTTACAAAGACATTTGTAAAGACATTTTCATCTTGCCTAATGTCACTTTTTTGTTTAATACTGATTTTAGAGACTTGGGAACCAAAAATGCAAAAATAAATATTTATTTAGTCTCATCCTCCTTCAAAGCAACCAAGACAAGTTACACACACACACACACACACACACACACACACACACACACACACACACACACACACCTCTTTTACCAGGGAAATGTCAACCACCACCAGTTAATGTGGAGATCACAGGAAATAAGGCCAGTTTTAGGGCCTTATTTTCTCAGGTTCTGCCCAGATTCCTCTTACTGTAAACCTAGTTAACAAATTTTATGGCAAAATTTCTTGGTTTTAGTTTGTGAGGTACATATGGGACTTGAGTCACAGATGCTGATATTCAAATTCACATTACCCTTATGATTTTGAAAAGTCTTTTAATCCCAGTCATATGATCACATAATTATAATAATCTTATTAATTTCATGGAGTTATTAGAAATATTACATAAGCTTATTTGTAATGATATAATATAACTAAGTGGATATGAACGAGACTAAATGAACGAATGCACAGTACGTGACAGGTGATAAATAATAAATGTAATGTGTAATAATGAACTAAAATCTCTCTGCTTAAATATTGTTAGACATCTTCATTTTAATTAGTAATTCCACCCAAATAATTTTTTAGAAATATGACTCTATTTTATGTTCTTCTCAATTTAAACTAGGCAAATTGTGCTGGCAACATATTGGTACCTGAGCTGTGTATTCAGTTTCTCTCAAAGGAATCTGAGATCAAGAAAGAGCTATTGACTCCCTCTCACACAGAGTAGAATGTAGAGTTGTTGTTTTTCATTTCCAAGCCAAGAGTCACACTTAAGCAATGTCTAGAAATGTTTGGCTTTCCACACAAGTTATTAATAATAATAACAAAAGAGAGATTATATAATTTCATAAGAAATGTATTAACTTTCAAAACATATCCACATAAATAATTTTATTTCATCCTTACAAGAGCTCTGGGATTCCCTTTCATTATCATTGGTGAGCAGCCTTTGCTTCGGATGCATATAACATCATTGGAGGGTCATATGGGTCAAAGAGTTAATAAATTCACTCCTCATGTGATGGTTGCTGCTGCTTCTCTTCAGTGAGCTGTGTGATGTTAGCTGGTACTGGTAGTTTTGAGTACGGTCTGCAGGTCCATCACGTTCCATCCTGCATTCGAGGAAGAGATTTTGTGGAGTCGTGGTTATGTATTGGATTACAAACTGCAAGGTCAGCTGTTTGAAACCACCAGCTACTCCATGAAAAAGAGACGCGGTACTCCACATTTGTAAACACTCTCAGAAACCCACAGGGCCAGGTCTACCCATCCTATGAAGTCGCGGTGAGCCGCCAGGAGTAAGTTTTAGGGAGTGAAATTGCTCAGGTGAATTACCCAGAGCAGCACATGTAACAGGCAATGTTGCTGACACTAGCGCCCCTTGTTGCCGATTCTTGTCCGAAGGCATTTTCTCTTATGTATGACGATTCCACTCCTACTGTGACAGGGGGTGGGGTCACACAATGGAAAGATCAGTGAACTTCAGTTTCTACATAGAAAATAAATCTGAGGAAGGTCAGTCGTGTCATGACACACATTCCAAACAGTCTACCCCATAAGAAAACTGTATATCTTTGAATAAATGGAAATGTAGCAAGAGTGTGGTTTTTCTTAGGTGCTTTGGAATTGTTCTGACTTTTAGCAACTCTTTGTACAGAAAATTGAAACACTATCCAGGCCTGCGCCACCGTCAAATAATACACTAGATTAACTTGCAGGGTAGGCTAAATCCTCAAAAAATTCTTTAAATCTTACATTTTTAATATCTATTTCTTCAAATACGGTTGGACACCATGTAGATATATGTATAAGTATTTGTTGACATTGAATTTAGTTGACAATGAGTTGGCCCTGACTATAGTCACCCCATGCACAGCAGTAAGGACAGAATTCCCAGGCCTGCACCATCTTTATAATTGGTGCTGTATTAGAGTCCATTGTCCTGAACATTATATTTTGAGTATGTTCGAACCTTGAGGGCTAGTCTTCTAGCACTTTATCAATCACTATTCTTTTTTTAATCATTTTATTGGGGCTCATACAACTCTTATCACAATCCAGACATACATCAATTGTGTAAAGCACCCTTATACATTCGTTGCTCTCATCATTCTTAAAAATTCGCCTTTTGCTTGGGTTCCTGGAATCAGCTCCTCGTTTTCCTTTTTTCCTCCCCCTCCCTCACTTCTCCCCCTTCCCTTATGAACCCTTAATAATTTATAAATTATTATTCTATCTTCTCTTACTCTGCTGGGTGTCTCCCTTCACCCACTTTTCTGTTGTACATCCCCCAGAGAGGAGGTTGTATATAGATCCTTGTGATCGGTTCCCCCTTTCCCCCTTCCCTCCTGGTATCACCACTTTCACCGTTGGTCCTGAGAGGTACATCTGTCCTAGAATCCCTGTTTCTAGATCCCATCTGTACTGCTGTGCATCCTCTGGTCTAACCAGGTTTGCAAGGTAGAATTGGGATCATGATAGTTGGGGGGAGGAAGCATTTAAGAACTAGAGGAAGGTTGTGAGTTTCATTATTGCTACACTGAACCCTGAGTGACTCATCTCCTCCCCACTACCCCTCTGCAAGGGATGTCCAGTTGTCTACAGATGAGCACTGGGTCCCCATCATGTGCTCCCCTCATTCACGATGATGTGATTTTTTTCCCCCTGCCTTTGGTGTTGAAACCTGGTCCCCTTGGTCCTTTATGATAACACATGTTGCTGTGCTGCTTCCCTGTGGGCTTTGTTGCTTCTGGGATAGATGGCTGCTTGTTTCCTTTCAAGCCTTTAAGTCCCCAGATGCTGTATCTCTCGATAGCCGGGCACCATCTGCCTTCTTCACCACACTTACTTATGCACACATTCCTCTTCAGTGTTTATATGGGGAAGGTGATCACACAATGATGGCTTTTGTTCTTTGGTGTCTGCTACTTGATCCCTTCAACACCTCATATTCACTTAGGTTTGTGTGCTTCTTCTCTGTGGGCTTTGTTGCTTCAGAACTAGATGACTGTTTGTTTGCCTTCAAACCTTTAAGACCCCAGATGTTATATCTGTTGATAATCGGGCACCATCAGCTTTCTTCACGTTTGCTTATGCACACGTCTGTCTTCAGCGATCATGTTGGGAAGGTGGGTATCATGAAATGACCGTTTAGCTGAGTGAGGTGCTCTTCTATTGAGGGAATGTGCATGAGGAGGCCCAATGTCCACCTGCTACCCTATTACTAAACCTATAAATACATGCACATAGATCTATTTCCCTCATAATCATAAATATATTTACATATGTACATGTCGTTATTTAGGTTTCCATGTATGCCCTTTGCCTCCTACTCCTTTCCTCTATTTCTTTATGCTTTCCTCCAGTCCCACTACCATGTTCAGCCTTCATTCTGGTTTCAGTAATTCCTCTCAGTTACCTTGCCCTTGGTCAATCCCTACCAGTCCTCCCATCAACTCCCTTCACTGGTTTTGAACCACTTATTTTTCTCTTGTCCCTGTGTTGGCCAACACCTCCTCCCTTCCCCTACCTTCCACACTCTCATGTCCCTCCGGGACCGTTGGTCCCATTATTTTCTTCTCACATTGTTTTCCAGACTATCAGTTACTATTCTATTGTGAATCACAGAATTTTCTTTGGATAATTTTTCAAAGTACGTCCATCTTTTTAATCTGGAAGCTGTACTGAAACATGGATGTTCCTGGTGTTATTTTAAACACTAAAAATAACAGTTCAGCATCTTAGCAACATGGAAGTTCCAGTAGTACAACAAACTGGCACATAATGTTATGCATACATACATATTTACCTTTACGGAAAGCTCTATATTGAAAACAATAGTTACTTCTGTACATTTTGGCCTTCATGAAGTATTTTCCCAAGGTTCATTACTATTATTAGAAAATGTATAGTTATAAAACCAAGTATCAAAACCCAAAATAACTCCCTCCCCTCACAAAAAAAAACAACAACCCCAAAACCATCTCCACCACCCGCGGAGTTGATTCCGACTGCAGTGCAAGGATAGTGCAGTGTTTCCTTCCGCTGTGCGTGAGGACCTGTGTGTTGGAGATGACGCAAGGGCACTGAACGACATAGCAATCCTATAGAGCGGAGTAGAACTGCTCTGTAGGGTTTTTGAAGCTAACTCCTTTTCTTTCTCCAGTGGGAATTTGAACTTACAATAGATAATTCAGTCTTCCAGTTGGCAGCACAATGCTTAATCCACTGCCCAACAATGGACCTTCTATCGACAGCTATAAAAAGAGAATACTGGGGCTTAGGTTGTTCATTATATATTTACTTTATAGAAATATTTCTAAAAATGTACAGGCAAAGTATGGTTTTAATCAAGGGAATGTGTATGTGTATTTTAATATGCGTATGTGTGGGCATGTGTGATTATTTGTTTTTGAGAGAGAGAAGGAAAGAGAGAGAGAGAAAGAGAATGAAGTGTAAAGAATGAAGTCTAAAACAGTTAAAAGTAAGTGGTTTGGGAAAAATGCTTATTTTTAGCCTAATGAAAGAGGGGATAGCCCACACATGAAGTAGTCACTTGATAGTTAAAGAACACAAGCATTCTTGAAAATAACCTGTCAAGAATTATTTTGTAGCCCAATAGAGGTAGAAAAGGAAAACTAAGCAAACCATTTAGGAATTATTTTGAATCAGCGAGTGATCTTTCCAGTTAGTTTGTTTGGCACGAAGGTGGCTTTTGCTGTGATCTAACCCCTGTGTTTCCCGACAGGGCTTGTCTGTTCATCCCTCTCCTTCCGTCTCGCTGTCTCCCTTGCACACACACATTTCTCTCACAAGAATTGTCAAGTGAGTCAAAAGACTTAGATCAGGTTTTGTGTGTGCATGTGTGTGTGAATGAGGAATGGTATTTTTTTTCTGTTATATGAACAAATTGTGATGAAAATACAAATAGAAATGGTGTAACTAAATACATTTGAGATTAAATCTTATATGACTCACTAGCAACTCATTGAGTGATTCAATCACAAGTTGGCTGAGTGAAATCTTAATTACAATTCATTTTTACAGTTATTCTTAATGAAACATGGTCATTGGAGGGCCATTCCATCAATGAGTCAAGAATGAGGAAATAAAAATGGCAGGTACATTATGGAATAACATGTTTTCCTGTTCTTAAACTTTTATAAGAATCACAATGAGAGAGCTACAACTTGATCTAAAATACTGCAAAGTCATTCAATAAATCAATTCTTTAAGCAGCAAAGATTTAAAGATACTCATCAACAAGAATTTCCTCACACAATCCTTGAAAAACACAACAGCAAAATGAGAATTAAAAGTTTAAACAATACCCAGTGGGGCATTCCACTGCACCATTGATTCTACAAGTATCAATTGTTTTCAGCTAGCTGAGCTCTTGAGGGTTTATTGGAAAGGACTAACAAACCACAATCAATTTTCTTTTTAACCTCACAAGGATATCTCAGCGGAATTAAACCCTACCCCCTTCTGTGTTCTATTTCAGTCATAGACTTAATAATGATATCATGAGCATTTCCTAAATATTTCAAAAATGAAAGCAAGAAAAAAAATTCTCATATTGTTTGTGGAAACAGCAGCAACAACATAATCCTTTCCATAATTTGGGCCATTATTGTACCTATGAAATGCTAAATATGTACCTTCTTTTGTTTCAGTTTCAGAGAAGTAACAGAATTATTATATTAATTGGATTTTCTGCTTCCCATTAATGAATTCAATTTGCCTAATGTTATCAAGGTAGCTTAACTCTATAGATTTGTCATAAATAAATAGATTATAAATAAGTACTTCATGTGCCTGAGACTAATACATTCAGGTGTTTGGCAATTGCACAGAAATATTGTTTTAAAAGAAATATTTGGATGATGTGATTTTCTGCTCGATGTCCTGTCACCACAAAGAAACACAGATCAATTGTGTCTTAGCCATTGGGCTGCTCACATCCAGGCTGGCAGTTCAAGGCCACCAGTCACATCACCGGAGACACACAAGTTCAGAAACCCCATGGAGGATCACTGTGAATCAGAACTGACTCCGCGACAGATGGTATTGCTTTTCCATTGCAGGTACAATTAGCACATGTGGAAAAAGGCCCAAATTACAGGATACCATAAGAAATCCAGCTTTCCATTTCAATTTTAATACTAATTTGTTTCAGAATACCAAAATAACGTTAAAGTGCTAACTGTAATGTTTGAAATACATGCTCAGAAAATCTGAAGATTTCAAATCTGAAGATTTCAAATCAAATTAAGTGAGATGTTTAAAAAGTGCTTTCATTGGCATGTAATTCACATACCAGGCAATTTGAACCTTCACTCATATTAAGAAAAGCTGGGCAGTCATTACTACATAAATGTGCTATTATTTTCTCATACTCATTGTTATTAGCTCCGCATTTTCCACCAACCTCCCTTCGCATATCCCTAGATGATTACTAATCTAGTTACTCTCTCTGTAGATTATCCTTGGATTTCAAATACGATATGTAATACAAAGCAAAAACAGAGAGAAATGACAAACCATAAAAACAAAAGCAGAGAAATATCTTAATTGAAATGAAAAAAGAAACTCTTGAGAGTATTCAAAAGAAAGCAAAAAATACTAAACGCTATCAGAACTTTACAATGGGTCAAAAGGGAGATTGAATGAGAGGGTGTCCTATTTTAACCTAACACAGGTATGCACATCCATGGACAACGGCCAGAGGGGATGTTTAATCTGTGGCAATGCTGTAAACAGATTTTGGGCTACCACTCTCATCCATACCCTTCTGTAAACTAGTGTCCAGAATTTAATCTCTGATACCGTTCCCTCCTTTGAATTTGCATTGTATTATTTACAATCCTTGGATCACACAGGCTGTTGTGTTTCATCCATGTGAACTTAGTTGACACCTCACTTAGAAGGCTGCTTGTTTGAAAGCAAATCTTTAAGACGCCAAATGATATTCTTTCTGATACCAGGTGCTGTGTAATTTCTTCACCACACTTTACTTTAGCATTCACATTTTCCAGGGCCTCTTCATGAGCATAAGTATTGAGTAGAGTCATGTCATGAGAACTAATAGTTCTTAACTTGGGGCTATAATTAATTGTGAAACCTAAATTATTTCATATAGCTATGATTGATACATGTCTCTGGTTCTCATCTCTATAAATCATTCCCCTGATAGTGTCATTAATTTAATAAATAGAATAGAACTTAAAACACTGTTGAAAAAAGGGAAATTATACAAGTATAGGCTGGCTTTTCAGACTGCAATACATGAGTTGTCAACGTATACAGCTTCAACTCAAGTGACTGGACACAATTTACATAAACAGTAGGGGTTAGTGATAGGGCAAAACTTTCAATAACACTCATTCACAAAAGCAGAATCATACCTACTAGACTGAAACATATCAAAAGAAAGCAAGGAGAGCATTAAAAAGTAAATACGTGGTAGTCCTGGGGCCATCATTCATTGGGCACCCTCAAAACAAGAGCTCTGAATCAAAGTTTAATGACCACTGATGTCATAAACTGAACAGCAGAGATCTTCTTCCTCTCAAACTAAAGCTTTCGGTCTTAATTCCAAGGGAGCATGTCAGTTACTTAAATCTGCTGTAGGAGAGGATCAAAGCCACTTTTCTTAATGGGTTTTCCACTCCATATCCTTCTGGTCTGGCCTATGAAGGATTTTATGTGTTTTAAAATAACAGTCTAAATTCCCAGTAGTCTATAGCACATGGTCTGAGTCACCAATTAGTACAAAAGTATCCAATTCATACATATTACCTTGAGTAGTCTCCCCTTGAGTTCTGTATAAGTACTGTTAAGTGGTTCCCCCACCCCCAAAATGGAAGGTTAGTCCACCTGGTTTACCCACCAACACACATGCCATCACCTTCTCTGAGACATACATACCCCTCTCCTGCTCTTGACTTGCACTTCCAGTAAGATTTGCTATCATTCTTATGAAAATGTCTGTTCATTCGAGGTGACCTAAGCACTATGTGGAGCACTTTTTATTGTGACCTGAATGATTTGATTTGTCTACAGAATGTAGGTGGTACCATGCCTTTAATAATTTCCCGCTGGAGTGCAAATGATGACATTTTATTGAATGTAAAGTTCAGGGGTTTTCCCCATGTGTATCTAGAAATCATATGAAAGACAATTTCAAATCATGTTAAACAATATTTTTATATTTTAAGTGCAATTATGAAGACAATAATACTATTATTAGTTAACAAACAAAATATGCATTTTTAAACTATCAATGTCATGGTATCATTCTAAACCCTAGCCTGTGGCATCAAACCCTTCTCCAAAAGGAGGTATTGAATTTACACATCATTGTTTGGATTAGGGATTTCTGAACAGAATAGTCCAGGCCTAGAACTCATACCTTTCTCCCATACCAACTGCAGGAATGCATTCTATTACTGAGATAAATTAGCATGATCCATTAAACTATGAACTGAAAAATGAAAATTTGTGACCCTAAGTTTTTAAACCCAATTTTAACACCCCATCCCTTTTAAAACCCATGTCTTTAAATCCATTGCCACCCAGTTCCTTCTGAATCACAGCAACGCGATGTGACCTTTCTGAGGATGTAGCTCCTCACAGGAACGAGCAGTAAGTATCCTCAGCTTGCTTCCCTGGGGAGTTTAGCTTGTGTGAACCAACGTTGCGTCAACAGTCCTGCAGAATATGTTTGTTGTCATTAGGTGCCTTTGAGTCAGCTCTGGTTCATGGTCACCCGATGTACAACAGAAAGAAACACTGCCCAGTTCTGTGCCATCCTCGACACTGCTCTTGTCTTTGAATCCATTGTTGCAGCCACTGTGTCAATCTTCCGTGTCAAAGACCTTCCTCTTGTTCACCACTCCTCCATTTTACCACGCTCGATGTTCTTCTCCAGGACTGTCGGTTCCTGATAATGTGTCCAAAGGAAGTGGGATGAAGCCTTGACATCCTTACTTCCAAGGAGCATGCTGGCTGCATGTCTTCCAAGAGAGATTTCCCTCTTCTTTTGGCAGTCCATGATACAGTCCATATTCTTTGCTAGCACCATAATTTAAAGGTATTGCTCTTTCTTTCTTCTTCCTTATTCAATTTTCAACTCTCCACATGCACAGGAGGTGATGGAAAATACTCTGGTTACACAGTGGGAAGCAGTTCAAAAGCATAGACTGCACCATGGGAGAAAGTGTAGGCTTTCCACTCCTGTGAAATCCACAGGGACAGTCTACCTTGTCCTGTAGGGTCACTATGAGTCACCATCAACTCTATGGCAGTGAGCTTGTTTTGTTTTTCAGTTTTGGGTCTAGCATATAGTAAATTTGTGTTCACTGCTATTGATTGACTCACTAAATTAGTGATTGTAAGTTAACATTGGGAAATCACGTGTGTTTATGTGTTTGAGGGGTACATTGTAAATACTAATGGACTCTACCTGCCCTCAATTCACTGCTGACGCAGTGCTCGCCTGTGGGTTGCTGAGCCTGTAACTTGACGGGAGTAGAAAGCCCAACCTTTCTTCCCTGCAGCTGCTCAGAATTGTGAATGGCTGACCATGCAGAATGCAGCCCAATGTGTACCCACATGTGACATAGCCTGAAAGTACATTTAATATAATAAATCATAACACAGAGTGATTCTTAACCAGAGGAATCTCCTCAGTGAGGAACATTAAGTGCCACAGTACTGTAGTTTGCCTCTGACTTCCTACCAACCTATAAGACATTACATGATAGAGGAGAACTACCCCATAGGATTTCCAAGGCTGTAATCTTAAGCAAAGCAAATGGGCAGGTCTTTACCCCCACAGGCCTACTGGAGGATGAGGTTAGGAGCTCCGTCCTTACCCAAGGCAATACCAGGATTCCTCACAGTGCAGGCTAGCATGTGCTAGCCTCTTTTACTAACCTCTACCTCTGGTCCAAGTTCCAGTCTGTGGTCCTGACTGCTGAGTATTTATACAGTAATCGAGGACAATAACATCATGTTTCTTAGGGTTGCTATGAGTTGGGATTAACTCAATAGCACCTAACAGAATATCAAACACAGATTTCAAGATGCACGCACATATAACATGTCATGTATGTGTGCGTAGGGATACATTGAGCTCTCTTTATTTAGAAAAATATCATTTTAATTATTTCATAATAATCTCTGATGTATAGATATCACCGGAACCTAATAGAATTTACAAAATTAAGTTGAAAACTAACTCCAGAGAAAACTTTCAAGGACGTTAAACACACTGGCCAAGGTTTATCACTGAGAATTTACTTATTGTAATTGAGAAACTTCATCTACTTTCCATAAATAAATATCACTGTGGTGACAGATAGAAGAATAAATTTCTATTCATATTGAATAATAATTATTTAGGAAAACTGTCATATTGGTAAAATGTCAAGCAGTTCATTGTAAGTAAATGTAGGCTTTGTGGGGGCGATTTTAGAGAAGTGGTCAGCAGTTTCTTCAAACATAAATTTATTAGTGTTTGGCCCATCCTGAAGCTTGCTTTCCTTACTTAGGTAGACTGTTCCTGCCTGTCTGAAAGGATTTTAGGATATTCTAAACATCTTGATTGTTTCAAGGGAAAGCCACTAAAATAAATGCATGCCTAATTTAACCCCTCCCAGAGGGTCTATTAGGATAACAGAATCATAGCAGTTGTGAGGTAATGATTCTGTCTCATGTCATTTTTGGGCCACATCCTGCACATTTCCCTTTTAATTTGTGGAGGCCAGAGACCCATGAAAGACTGTGGCCATCTCATAATTTTTCTAGGTCTGTGTTGAGGAGGGGGAAGGTGGTACTAATAACTAATGGTACATTTACTAGTTCCAAATGAAAGGAAAATAAAGCTGCAAATTTAATCTATCCCCAAATCCATTTTAGTGAAATTTGCATCCAAGTAAGCTACTAAATTATCTATGTGTAAGTGGGGGGGTGTTTGTGTGTGTGTGTGTGATGTGGGTGTGGTTGCAGGTGTTTGGTGTCTTTAAAAACTACAAAATTCTCTGAACAAATATCTCACAATGGATACTTCTGCTTCTGTGTATATTCCTTTCCCCCCAACTTATACACAATAGATCCATGAATATTTTCTCTGCCTATTACTTGAAGTGTAAAATTAAAATCATAGATTTTTTCTCCCATATTACTATCAAGACAGTAATGCCTTTGGTCTTAAAAGTTTTCTCTTGGGATAAGCTAGATAGATTATTTTTGTAAATTAAAACAGTACTCAGAATGAAAACTGTTGTAGGCAAGGGGTCTACAAAAATATAATTTGCACAACCAATTAAGGAATAGGGAAACTTTCTTAGTCCTATCTTTTGTCTGGATGTAAATAGATTAGCAAAATATCATTACAACAAGGAAATTATGATGATATTCTAAAATATGCTTTTATTTTACATGAATAGATTATATAGTTGTAGATAATATGTATATATAATTTGTGCATTCTTCCCTTTATGAATATATTAGTCATATTGTTATTTCATCAATAAATATTTAATGTCCATCAGCTATGAGTCCTGGTAGTGGGCTGCCCAGATGAAACTTCCTCTGGTCTGTTTCGCAGGGAGCTCTGTGGTGTAATGGTACAGTCCACTGTGAGACATGCTTGCGGATGTGAATGAGTATCCAGCACAGAGTATCTGAAACTATTGGTGGGAGGTTGGGAGGTGTGATGATCATAGCAAACCTCATGAGATAGCGTTGTGGTCATCATTTTAAAGGGAGGCCGAAAGATCTCCAAGGGTAAACTAAGGATGTCCAAGACATGCATGGCATGTTCGGGAACTGCAGTTAGTTAGCTGCCCTAAGAACCTAAGTAGAGAAAGCTAGAGGGACAAGCAGCAAAATGTCTCTGCATTTGAGACTTCACATAAAGAAAATATTTTAAGGAAGACATTTCTGTAGTTAGCTTTTTAAAAAAGTGCAATTGGATATGAATTTTTGTTCTTGTTGTTTTTAGGTTCTGAATCATAGCAACTCGACGCACAATAGAATTAGCACCCTGCCATGCTAGCCTCATCCTAGCTGTGCCCTTTGCTGCCACTTTTATATCAGTCCATCTGTCTGAGAGGTGTCCTCTACTTTACCAAGTCTGGTGTTCTTTTCTAGAAGCTGGTCCCTCATGATCACATTTCCAAGTACCTGAGATAAAGTCTCATCATCCTCATTTTGAATGTTTATTTTTTAAAAGACAGGTTTCATCCATTATTTGACAGCTTGTGGTAGTTACATAATTTGCTGTCCATTTGAGGCTTAAGAATGAAGAGGTGGAATTTAGTCTACCAATCAGGTCACAGCTTGATGACCTCATTTTGAGGTGCAACAGAGATATAGCTCGCTGGAGGCAGGACACACTCTGACTCCCTGGGAGACATTCCTGCTGAGAAGACACATGGATCTGCTCTAGAGCCCTGAAACTGAAGGAGCCACGTGGAGATCCCTGCCAGCGCTGAGATGCTTCTACTGCCACTGGATCCACAAAACTTTCTCCCCACTGGCCTGTGATCTTTCTGCAATCAGCATCATTGCATGTGCTGTGGGAGTCTGAAGAGGAAGTTTTAGACTGGTATCGGACATATGGACTAATATTGGACCTATGAACTTGACCTGGACTGGACTGGGATGTTTTTTCAATATCCAATTGCCCTTTCATATAAGCTTTCTTAAACACATATGAATGACTGAATTTGTTTCTCTAGTCTACCCAGACTAACACGCGGCTCTTTGGACATTCAGTATTAACCAGGAACACCATAATTCAAATCCACGAGGAAGCAGAAGCTGAAGAGACAAGGATGTTCTACCAGGGCAGGGAAGGAACACCATCTGCCTCTTCTGGTCTTGTTAGCCGCCCTCCGGTCAGTTCTCGCTCAGAGAAACGCGGTGTGCAACAGGAGGGCACCCTGCCTGGTCCTGTGCCATCCTCACCATTCTTCTTGAGGTCATTGGTGTGACCACTGTGTCAACCCATTTGTCAACAGTCTTCCCCTACAGCCATTTAGATCCAGGCTTCTCGCCTGGTATAGAGATCGTGGCTGTGTAGTGGTTGTGATTTGGTCAGCAGTCAGAAACCATCGGCAGCTCCTCAGGAGAAAGCCTGGGATTTCTACTGTCGTAATCAACTAGTCTCGGAAACTCACAGGGGCTTGCTGTGAGTGTGCATTGACTCAGTGGCAGTGGCAGACTATGAGAAAATACATGTCGGTTAGCTGAAGGCATCCACGTATGGTGTGTCTGTTACAGCAACACTAGCTCCTGAGAGGAGCACAAAATAAATAGTAAAACAAAGTGCCCTTGGCCAGTAACCCAAGGGCAAAGAGAAATTAAATCTTCCTTGATGGGGGAATAAGAGCTTTCTTGACATTCTTCGCCAAATTTAGAACCATTGATAAACTGACCTATTTATTTATCTGTTTTGAGAGGCTGGGGAAAATATCTGGATTACTCCATGGAGGAAACACAACTGGGGAGCTGGAATTTGGGGAAAGAAACATCCAAATATATGGTATTTAGAGTCACCATATAGAGTCACCATATGAAATGCTAACAAATAGCAAAAAAATAAACCCCCAAAACCGTTAAAGGATGTACAGAGTTTCCAGCACTTCTTGTGTCTCACCTGTTGTTTTTAAACTGATGAGAAAATACAATTTGAATCTGTATTGTGGCTATTTTTCTAATCTCCTACAGCTAAGTGAAAGTATTTATAACCAACTCTTTTTTTTAATCTTTTTGTTGGGGCTCATTAGGCTCTTATCACAATCTGTACATACATCAATTGAGCAAAGCACCCTTATACATTCGTTGGACTCGTCATTCTCATAATTCACCTTCCACTTGGGTTCCTGGAATCAGCTCGTTTTCCCTTTTTTTCTCCCGTCCCCCTCCCTCCCCGATCCCACCCCTGGTCCCTTGATAGTTTATAAATAATTATTATATCTTATCTTACACTCCCCGGCATCTCCCCTCACCCGCCTCCCCATTGCCCATCTCCCAGAGAGGAGGTTACACATAGATCTCCGAGATCGGTTCTCCCTTTCTACATGCCCTTCCCTCCTGGTGTCGCCACTCCCACCGCTGGTGTTGAGGGGTTCGGCTGTCCTAGATTCTCTGTGCCTCCAGATCCCCACTGCACCTCTGTGCATCCTCTGGTATAACCAGGTCCTCAAGGTAGAATTGGGGTCATGATGATTGGGAGGGGAGGAAGCGTTCAGGAACTAGAGGAAGGTTTTGAGTTTCATTGTTGCTACACTGAACCCTGAGTGACTCATCTCCTCCCCACTACCCCTCTGGAAGGGATGTCCAGCTGTCTACAGATGGGCATTGGGTCCCCATCATGTACTCCCCCTCTTTCACGGTGATGTGATTCTCACCACCACCCCACCTTTGTTGTTTGAGACCTGGTGTCCTCTGCCCTTCACGATCACCTATGTTGGTGTGCTGCTTCCGTGTGGGCTTGGTTGTATAGCAAACTCTTTAAGATTTTCTGTCGACATATCCACAGCCCATATTGCTCAGCCTTGCTTGCTTTATTTACTACACAACTATGAACTCTTGAATATTTAATTTGTTCATAGACTTTTATTTATTCCTCTGTCTTATTTGTGACATGCTAAAAATCTGCCCTTTTTGTGTGAAGAATACTCCCTTCTCTGCTACTTCCATGTCAGAGTGTCCAGAACATTCCCTGTCAAATGTCCTTAGGAGGTGGGTTTGCCAGCTTTGAACTGGGGCAGACCCTTAGCTGACCCTCCCAGAGAAGCAGATGGTGCAAGTTAATTAAATGTCACAAAAGCAGCATTTATAGAATCTTCTGATTAAAGCAATCTTGAATGATATTTTATGTTACATATATTTATTGACTAAAATTAAGTAAACTGTGTAATCGGTAAACAGCAATCTATTTTTTGGAACACATTCATAACAGAGAATGAAGAGGGTTCCATCTATACTCACTGAGCAGCCTCCCCGAGCTTCTTCCTCAGACTTTCTTCCTTTTACGCCCTTAGATAGGTTTCCCCCAAAGAATCTGTCTCCAAATGAAACATGACGAAGGGATATCAGGCATTTTGTGTGCCTTGGAAAAGATTTTCAGATTAGTTTTGGATGAATGCTTTTTTAACATGAATACTATATTTAGGTGCACAGTACAAAAGGGCATTCTATAAGCATTGCCTGATACAGAGATTTGTGTGAGTTCTAAAGAATTCAGAATTCATTCTGCCTGGCAATTCCACAACTAGACAAAAGGAAATTATAGCCTTCTCACTAAGTCTTGAAGAGGCTAAAACTCACCACAGCCACATTTTATTTAAGTTCTAAATTTATTTTAATAATCATTCACCATTAATTTGGTTAGCATATACTTAAAATGTTGTGCATATTTATATGATTCAGAATATAGGGTTAACAATTACTTACAGAAGACCCAAATTTGGATCATTGCAATTTGATGTGTTTATTGTTAGACTAAAAAAGATAAACAATAGTGCTGTCAGCTTTGAACTAAATCTATACGGCTCAAACCACATGGCGTTTGCTATCATTTAGACCCGTCGGTTCCAACTAAGAGCAACCCGTTTCCCGACAGCACGCAGTGCTGTGAGCTCCTGCACTTTCCGGAAGGTTTGTTCATGTGCCAGAGCCCACCTACGCATGCAGAGTTCAAACCGTCTCATGGAGGACCTTCCTTTTATCCGCTGCTCCTCCACTTGGACAAACAGAATGTTCTTCTCCAGGGACTTATCTTTCCCGACAAGATGCCCAAAGCCTGAAAGACAAAGTCTGGCCACCTTGCCTCTAAGGAGCACTCTGACCATACTTTTCCCAGCACGGGTCTCTGTGTTGTCCCTCAGGTTGTCGTACCATGGTGGCGTGCGTGTTGCTGTGATGCTGGAAGCGATGTGACTGGTGTTTCACATGCCAGCAGCCTTTAGTGGAGCTTCCAGACTAAGGAGAGACACTGAAGAAGGTCTCGTCTTCCACTCAGAAGCTGAAAACCTTACGCCTATCTTCAAAGAACAGGACAAAACACGTAAAAAGCGCATCAATTTCCATCTTCTATTAAAAAATAAGTTGGAATCAATTAACGTACAAAGAACTAACCACTAACGGTGACGAACAGATGCTTTGATGTATGGCAATGGTGATTGCTTCAATATGCAAACCTATCTAATTCTTCTAATAATCTAGAACTTCATGCTTTGCTTCTTTTCCTTTCTAACAATGGCCGTTTCTACTTTTCCCCAAGGACTTAGGCAATTCTGATTTTTTTACATTGCATATACTATGAATATTCATGCTAAAATGAGAGCTATTAAAACAAAGCATGAATTATTTACTGCTGTCAAAAGCTGCATTAACTTCATGGGATATTGCTAAGCCACCACGCCGTGAACATCTACCTGAGGTCAGGAAAGCATTCATAATACATGATTCTAAAAATAATGTTCCCCAAAGTGTGCAATTTTTCCTTGAAAAAAAGTCAATACAAAACTAACTGTAATGAACAGTGAGATTGCATCCAGGTCAGCGAAGCGTATTTCTTTTCTCTCTGCAGGCTAGCAATAGCACCGTGACTTCTGGGCCCAAGTCTTGCACAATGGAAACAAAGTACCCACTCCTGGGGCACGCGCCTCACACCTATGCACTGTTCGCAGCAGTTGTGAGTGGCAGAAGCATTACGCTCCCTGCTGACATTTTAATAGCACTAATGTCACATCTCAACACTGTGGGGAAACACCAATGGGGCAGCGGGTTTTGCAGAATACAATTAAGGAAACCTTTTCTCCCCGGGTTTCAGGAGGACTCACAGTTCTGCCAGTCAGAAACCTTTTCTTCCCTTAGAGCTGGTGAGAGGCAGTGGAGAGAGGACAAGAACTAAGCAACAGTTACCTCTGAAATTTTCAGCAAATTAATGAAAATCGTAGATTCTTAGTTGCATCTGAAATTTGCCTACATATTACAGTATGATATAAATATTATTTCTAATCCCTCCATTAGTCATAATTCTAAAATTTTACACTTAGCAAATTTGCATCAATATTACAAAATCAACCATAGCTCTGCATTCCAGGAGGTAATATAAGAATTCTATTTATTTAGTCTTACCCAATTTGTCAAACTATTTATTAGATGACTACTCTCTAAATTGAGTGTATAATACTGGACAAAATAGTAAGCAATCTTTTATTCTTGTAAATTTGAGGAGGGCAGAAATACACCTCTCTGCCATCCAGTGAATTCCGACTCGCACTGACCATGGAGGAGAGGGCAGAACTGCTCTTGTGGGTTTCTAGGACTTCGACTCTACAGGCGTAGAAAGCCACATCTTCTCCATACCACTGAGCAGGATTCAAAGCTTTCTACTGGTATTCTCTTTGACCAAATATGTGGATATACACATATGTCTCCTGACTTTTTAAAAGTACGCTTTATACCACCATTCTTTTCGAAGACCTGTCTTCTCTCATCTAAATTGTGTTCCATTTTTTGTAATGAACTCTTAAAAAGGCACCACACGTCCTAGACAAAGTGGCATTTCCAAACTCCTGCCTCTTAGAATGAGATTGCGAGAGAGCTATATATAGATATATTGCTTAGCATGTAAAGAGAGAAAGATGATGTAGTGCATATAAATATATATTATCTGAAAAATAAGGATGTTTTGAGTTTATTTCTTCAAATAAGAAATCTTCCAGGTTCAGAATAGTGCTTCATTAAAAAAATTAAAATATTAAGAGTCGGTATCTCTGGCTTGTGATATTTGGAATATTTTCCCACTGTCCTTTTCTGCATCATTAGACTCTAAAATATATACTAGAAATGGATAGCAGATATCATCCAAATATACCTATTTGGGAAATGTGAATGGTTACCAAGGTTTGAATGTTAAAAAAAATAGTCTTCTGCATTATTCAAAATCAGATGGTGTTCCTTTTGTGTTTTCTGTGCACAGCATTCAGGAGCTAGGACTTTTAACATAAAAAGATGATAAAATAACTGTAATGACAGCAGCCATTCCACAAGGGCCACCTGGCTGCAGCCAGGTGACTGGAGAGGATACGAAAGCAATGCCCAGATTGTGCAATTTAACTGGTCGGTTCAGGGATCATTGTTACCACGGCAGCAACCAGATGTCACTGCAGACTGTGTGAAAATGTCAGAGAAAACGAAGCAAATCCAAGAAGTAGTCTAAATGAAATCTTACCCTGGGAGTGTATTCTTTCCCACCCTGAAGACTGTCAATTTCAGGACTCCTTTGTTTGTTGCCGACATTTACTGTGTGTGGAACTCGTGGTCTGAAAATATTTCTATTTTTCTAGACCTCTTCTTGCACCTCCTCCAACAGGCCCATTAGACTCCAGGGGTCTGACCAAAGCGGCCTAAGTGCAGAGTCTGACAAAAGGGCCGTGAAACCTTAGCAGGTGGTTAGGGTGCCTTGGACAGGCCCAGGGCAAGGGGCGAGGGGGAATGTTATTAAGCTGGAGAACAGAGTATGACATATCATTTTCTGGATAGATGGGTAGAGTAATGTATGTGCTGGTCTGAGCTCTGCAGGCAGAAAAACTTTTAGTGCAATCTGATTTTCACTGCCACTACAAACAAGCTTTCCAAGGGGTTTCCATTAAATGTAAAAGCCGCTGTCTCTGGGCTTAAGCTTGGAATTTGAGAGCGCAATCCACTAACATCAGACACGTTATAACAGGGGAGTGGAATCCTCTTTCTGAGAACAGTTTTCTATCCACTCAGGGTGGAGAGTATTTAGGTTTCTACATTGAAATTCTACTACTTGGAAACAAAATCTTACTTCTTCAAGTAAAAAAAAGCTTATCAAAACGTCCTTATTCTCCACATTCTTTAAGTTATCATTTTAGAGGTAAAACAGACCAGTAATACTTAAGTCTACTCTACGCTATAGTCCAAAGACTGAATTAGCTAATAAAGCAAACTAATAGAAATTGTGTACAAAAATATTACTGGTCAGTGGAATCCTACATGCCTACACCATATTTGTTGATTGTGTTAATGGTAAGATCTAATACATATTAGCAATGCTAAATATCTCACTCCATAACTCTGAAGAGAAATGAAAATAAAACCCGAGAAGTAGTGAAACCAGAGTAGCCCATAACTGGAGTTGTTTTGAGAGCTCATGGGAAGAGATGCTGTAGAATGTAGAAAGAACATCCCCATCCCCTCTCTGTGAATTCCCTTTCTTGTCATTTCACCACAGATTGATTCATTGCAGATATACTTTTTATAAAAGCAAATATTTCACAGAATATTTCAGAGATGTGCTGTTAAAGAACAAATGGTAAGATATTAGACTTAGGGCTTTATTATTCCAGTCATGGGGATTATAGGTAAATTATTTAACCCTTTGAAAACTTCAGTTGGAAATTGGTAGACAATTGCTGAATGGGGTATGTGAGAGATCATTGTGTGAATATGCGCAAACACGATTTTACACGATTCACACTTCAGAAGTGTATGGTGTAGTCTGCCATAGGTCAAGTCTTTGCACCACTGCACCACACTCTAGGTCAGAAAATGTGTGACTAGGTCAACCTGCAGAGCTCAGCATCCGTGCTTGATCTTTTTGTTCCTCGAAGACTTGAAAGAGCTATGTGCTGCTTGAGTCACCTCTCAAGGTTAAGGGCAACTTTCTCTCACTGGTGTCTTAATTCCGACTCTAATGGAAAGGGAAAGACAGGATTTCGTATAGCGATTTAGGAAGATAAGTTTGGTTATATAATTAAAGGCTCCAACTGGCTGAGGCTCAATAAAACAAAGGATCTGAGTTGGAAAGAAGTGGTTTCTCCCTTATAATTAAGAACCTTGTTCCCCAGAAAGGAGGGCAGAATGGAATTAATATATCTGATTCCTCCCTTTCTCCATCCCCCTTACCTATACATATATTAGAAGATTTGCATACATAAAATATACCTAAAATCCTCAATAAAACCATAATTTTAAAATATGCAGCTAATTATATGAGAATGTTCATCTCTTTTCCCTATAAGGCAAATGAATATTTATCAAGTTAAATTCCAAGATACTTATTATCATGCTTGCATTTTGAATAAAATTACATTGAAAGGCAATTGTACTGATGGGTGTAGGCAGAGATTAAAAGATTTGTGTGCGCTTTGCAAAAATGCAAAACAATCATAGTTTTTTTATCATTAACAGAATAGTTCAACCCTTTCCTTCAGCTGAAAAAAAATTAAGTTAATGCAAAGGCATTGCAGCTCTAAAATATTGCACAATAAATAAATCTGGCTGTATAAAAACTAGGTTAGGTTTTTCCTTTGGAACTTGCATTTATAACCACCAGTAAAAATGCCTGATATAGTCAAAGGAACTTTAAATCTGCTTTTTGAATCTGATATGTATAAATAATTGACTTTAAAATTATTCTCCTATGTATAATCTAATACACAATATCACTTTTGATATGTATAATCTAGATACATAATTTAAAAAATGAACAACATTTTGGGAGTACCAAATAGTCAAGATTGTTTGAATTAATGGAAATTAATTGTTCTAGGGGAAAACATAATCAATATTTTGTATATCTGCATGCATAAAAGTATACAAACATAAAGTACTTCATAAGGACATAGAACGTATAGATGTCAAACTCAGTACTTTAGTTCAAGAGGGTTTTGACTACATAGAAACTCAGGTGGCAGAGATGTTTTGAATTGGGCTGCTAACCATGAGGTCAGCAATTGGAACCCCAAGCCTCTCAGCAGTAGAAAGAGGAGGCTTTCCTCACCCATAAACAGTTACAGTCTCAGAAACCCACTGGGGCGGTTTTACCCTGTTCTATAAGATCGCTATGAGTCAGAGTGGACTCAATGGCAGTAAGTTTTTCACTGAATACATATAGGTACTGTCAAAATATGATCCATTTCTGCTGATAAAATAAGTAAGGGACAAAAATAGCTGAAAGAATAAGCTTAGTGGATTAGGAAAGACTGGGCAGTGAGTGCAAATTCAAACTTGACCTCAAGAAACCTAGTGTAGCAGAGATTGTGAGAATGTCATTCTAACAGAGGAACAATGAGAATGTGAATGTGGACACCGACAAGGAAACTAATATAGAAAGATGGACAAAATTGGTATGCATGTTTATGCCTGCCCTTTTGTTAATCAATTTTTGCAGAAGATGTACATTGTCAAAACTGAAGTCCTTTCATTATCAAGAACTGTGTTTTAAAGAGGGTAGTTCCATCAATGAAATCATATAAAAATTTTAATCACATTTTGTGCATTAAACAGTTTTATTTAAAATGCCCTCTGAGTTGTACTTCCTATTGGCATATGACTATATCATTTTGTAATGAAAATTAGGATATAAAACTTTAAAAATAGTTTCTCTGACTGCATAGCATGCAGGAAAAAATATGATGACGCATCTAAAATAGTGCACTTCAAAATAGTTAATTATGTAAGGGTGGCGTGCTAAGTAATGAATACCCTTTTAGGAAAAATTAAAGATATTGTCAGCCAAATTTCATTATTAGTTAATTCCTCATAACTCTGTGGCAAAATCAGCTATTCATGTGGAACGTCTATTAACTTCAGCAGGTGTTATGCATAACTAGCTTAGGGTAGATTTTAGTCCACTGAGTGTAAGTATAACTCTTAAATTGATAAATCCAAGTGGAACTTCTTGCCATATTAAAAGAGATTTATCAAAATTAATTAGAAATTTCATAAATGGGCTCCAGAGTCCAAAGATTGTTTTCTTTCCCCCTAGTCCAAATCAAGTCACATGGAAATATTTTTTCCCATAAAAGTGCATAACTCATTTCTAAGCAGTAATGTGTTTCTATTCCTCTTCGGCCATAATATTCTCCAGAGCTAATCTCAACTGAGATTTATTCAGGCTTTTTGGAAAGAGTGAAAAACTCACTCTTTCAATGGCAGTTGCTGTAGAAGTTCCTATCAATATTCCCACAAATATTGTAGCTTCACTTCTTAGAGTTAATAAATTGCTTCCTTCAAACAAGATGGTAGAGCCAGCATGCTGGGAGTGGAGCATCTTTTGTCACTGTGTTCATCTCATGTTTAATTTTGAAATGTATTAACATTTGTTATAGCACAAAATGACATTTGAGAGATCAAATATTTGTTTTAAATGTAGCCAGGCATACATGAAAAGACCATTTCTTTGAACTGTAACATGGTTATATGCAATTGTACTAGCCTATTTTTATTTTTGGTTTTAGAAGTTTATATAGACATGCTTAATACATATGAAGAGTTGGAATAATAAATGATTTTGTATATTGATATGAAGTGAATTAGTATTAATATGACTGATAGATAAGGCATCAGGGTAATCGATGTTCACTGAGCAGAAATATGAAGCATTGTTTTCCTACATGGGCAAAATTTCTATCAAAGGGAGGAGATTACCAGACATATTTTTGAAGTATTACCCAATTATTGGAAAAGAAAATATTTTATACTATTTGGACACCTAAAGTTAGATATTTCAAAAGGCCAACTTACTCAATGCTACTCTTTTATATCATGTCATAAAACCCATTTTTCTATCATTTTATTTTATTGATCATAAACCTTTATTTTGTATACTATGGCAACACTGCACCAAAGAAAACAGAGGATAGAAAAACATCGCTACAATTCTTTGCACATATTTGGTAAGATAAAATAATTAAGAGCTACAAAAATACTACAATTCTTTTATGCACAAAGGCAATGAAAATTGTTGTGGATCTTGAAGACTTTCAGGGGAATAATATTATGTGCTGAAACAGAAATGAAGATTTTTAAAAGGCATGCGACATTTCCGACACAGATGAGCAATCTAAATATAAACATCCCAGGCAGATGTTACATAGCCTCTGAAGAGAGGATCACATCAATGCGGATATAAATGGGAGCGTCATCAGCATATTGGTAGTTAAATCTGCTTGAGTGTATGCACTACAAGAATGAATATAATTGAAAGCAGATTAAAGAGTTAAGCAATGAAGGTTCTGGTATAACCACTCAAAACCAGCCAAAACATAATTTAAGAAAGATAAATTAAACTTTGAGGATCATCAGCGTGTGGAAATCCAGACATTAAGAAGGTAGAGAAGGCCACACAAGGTATCGGTCAGAAAGTATGCCGCCAGTGTTTTCAACCACACTCCTCTCCCACTACACCCTTTACTTCATCGTTTCTCCCACTCTGCTTCTGCAGTTGTGCCAGAGATCGCTAGTTGTGTTGTTAGGTAGCTAGAGCCAGGCTGGGGGCGAGGAGTGTCTACTGGGCATGCTCCAAATTCAGGACCCTGAACCAGGGAAGTAGTACACCTGGGTGGGCTTAATTCAGCCAATGTGGTCAACCTGGACCGTGGACCACGCCTCCCAGGCAAGGACCCTGAAGACAGGAAGCTGGAGACCACTGGGTCTCTATCCCTTGGCTGCTTCTCCACTTTCTCCTCAGCTGCGCATTGGCTTCTCTCTGGCCTCAGGCCGCCACGTGTGGGTATGTGGGTGTGCAGTCCCATGAGGCTGCTCATGTTTAGTTACTGTAAAACCTGAAACTTCCCCTGTCCTTCATAAAAACCCACTTGGTTCACAAACTAGGCTGCAGCGTGAATTCTTTTTCGTGCAAAGCCAAGAACTGTGGCGTTGCCCACCTGAGAAACCTAACAGTTTCTCGGACCTCAATAACAAAAGATCCAGAATATGTCTGAGCACATATCAGTGAGAATAGACTCAACTCCGCAGCCACCCTCGCATGTACCTATAGTACTGGGAACAAATATTGGCCAAGGTAGCGAAAGCAGCGACGGTGGGCAACTTCCTGCAATGGTTTTGAATGAGCAGAAACAGCTTTTCTAGTTCTATAACTCCTTCCAATCAATTGGAATGCAGATACTACAACTGGAGGAGGGATCAAACTGGATACGATATGGGTCTAAAATCTGAGATCTTAAAGACATACCAAAGGGGACAGAAGTAGCCTTAGTCCCTAAGGCTAACTGTGGATAACTTAATCAGCCATGGACACATAACTTGACACATAGCTGGACATGGAATTATATGCAAGACAACTTTCTCCCTGTTTAAATCATTATTTGAGGGAATGTCCGTTACTCATCAAAACAAAATTCTAATTAATAGAGTTAGTGTTTAACACTTTGATACCAGGTTTATGAATGATCTCACCACCGATCTAAATATGCAAGACAGAGGCTTTTCTTTCTCACCAAGTTTCCAAAACTTATTTGCATTATCAGCCCTTTTTCAGGAAAAAAGAAAGGAAGGAAGGAAGGAAGGAAGAAAGAAAGAAAGAAAGAAAGAAAGAAAGAAAGAAAGAAAGAAAGAAAAAATAAGTGCCTTCCCCTCACCCCCAGAAATTAAAAACATTTGCAACCAAAAACCTGTAATGTGTAAAAATTCAGGGTAAAATGTAGATATTTGTTTTTACAGTCCTGCTAAATCATCACAGTGCTGTTTCCCTCCCTCCACTTTGGGAAACACAGTCTCCATAAGAATGCAGTGCTGTGTCTATTCCCCCTAACTTAGTTTATGCTCACTTATTCCAAATTTTGTTACGTGTGCTTCTAATTTTGTTCTTCCTTAATCCAATAGATATATCAGCTAAAACAACCGTTTTATAAACTAAAATGTGTCCCTACTCATACTTCTGTTGACATTCGTGTAAGAGAAAAAGACATAGACCTTATCAGTCTCTTACTTGTCGTCTCTTCCCCTCTCTCTCATCTCGCTGCTCCTAGGGCTCTACCAGGCTTCCTGCACATTGAGCTCTTGCAGAGTCTTAAAGAGATTATTTTGCTTTCTCGTGCTCTTTAAAGCCATTTCTTTCCTTTTTGTGAATTTCCCTTTTGCCCTCTGGTTGTTATTAGGTAAACTTGACTTGCTATGTACAATGCACTTTCTGTGTCACTATCTCTTTCCGTTGAGGCTTTTGATAAAGACTGATCTCTGCTACATTCCTGGCACCCCACCAAACTCTGCATCAAGTTCTAGTTCAGTACAATCTGACCCATTCTGCATCCCATACTGTAAACATCAACAAGATGTAGATGATGCTTTCATTCCCTCCTCCCCAGCCCCATCCATATATAACTTGGGTTCAATAATGCAAATTGTGTTTCATTTGAATTTAGAAGTATGTGCGATCCATTCATTCACTCACCCAAAGGATATTTATTGAACAGATGCATGAACACATGGACAACTGAGAAAGAGAAGTTAGCAATGACTATCACATTATCTAGGATCGCATAAACCATACATACTCATCACATATGAAGAAGAAGTTAGGAAATCAGACACATAATTCTAATTGTATGGAAGAGCAGTTGGGTACAAATTAACTAGAAGTGAAACCAGAAGAACTGATGGTTCATTAGGAGTCATTGAAAAGTGATTTTTATACTCTATGTGTATATGTGCATGTGTGTGAGTTGTAGAAATCAGAGAAATTGGGGTAGATTTGAAAAGTCATGTGGAAAAGCACAGGAAAAAGTTTGTCTTCTCAGACGTGATTTTGAAGTCAAGTATGCCTTCATTGTAAAGTTTACATATACCCTCTCACTTTTATGTTCACAACACTACTTTGATGAGTTGTTGGCAATATACTTTTAGATGTATGTAAAGAAGGTTAAACAATTAGTGGATTTTTCTAGGTTTTCTATAAATGAGTTTGTATGTATACATGAGATGCTGCAATCTATATACATCCACACAAATTTATATGCACATATATATAAATTTTAATATTCAAAACTTAAAGATCTAATAGATGTGATGAGTGAAAATCATCAGGTAAAGAATGCACATAAATATATGATTGACTGAATGAAATTCTCCAGTACTATATTTAAAACAATTATGTCTATATAAATAATGCTTTTTATCATTTTATTGGGGGCTCATACAACTCCTATCACAATCCTTACATATATCCATTGTGTCAAGCAATTTTGTACATTTGTTTCCTTCATCATTCTCAAATCATTTGCTTTCTATTTGAGCCATTGGTATCAGCTCCTCATTTTTCCCCTCCCTCCCCACTCCCCGCTCCCTCATGAACCCTTGATAATTATTAATTATTATTATTTTTTCATATATGACACCATCCTATGTGTCCCTTCACCCACTTCACCACTGTCCATCCCCCAGGGAGAAATTATATGTAGGTCCTTGTAATCTGTTCCCTCTTTTTCCCTCACCTTTCCTCTACTCTCTTGCTATCGCCACTCTCACTACTGGTTCTGAGGGGTTCATCTGTCCTGGATTCCCTATGTCTCCAGTTCCTATCTGTACCAGTGTACATCCTTTGGCCCAGCCGGATTTGCAAGGTAGAGTTGGGATCATGATAGTGGGGGGGAAGGAAGCATTCAAAAACTAGAGGAAAATTATATATTTAATCATTGATACACTGCACCCTGACTGGCTCATTTCCTCCCCATGGCCCTTCTGCAAGATGTCCAATTTCCCACAGATGGTCCCTGGTTCCCCACTCTGGACTCCCCATCATTCACAATGCTATGATTTTTATTTTTTATTTTTGTCTTCGATGCCTGATGCATGATACCTTCGAAACCTTGTGATCTCACCAGCTGGCGTGCTTCCTCCATGTGGGCTTTGTTGCTTCTGAGCTAGATGGCCACTTGTTTATCTTCCAGCCTATAGGTCCCCAGATTCTGTATTTTTTTTTATAGCTGGGCACCATCAGCTTTCTTCACTGCATTTGCTTATGCACCTGCTTTGTCTCCAGCGATTGTGTCGGGATAGGCTGGTGTGCTTCTTCCATGTGGGTTTTGTTGTTTCTCAGCTAGATGGTCACTTGTTTATCTTCAGGCCTTTAAGACATCAGACGCTATATCTTTTGATAGCTGAGCTCCATCAGCTTTCTTCACCACATTTTCTTGTGCACCTGTTGTGTTCAGTGATCATGCCAGGAAGGTGAGCATCTCAGACTGCTGAATTGTTAGAACAAAGTGTTCTTGTGTTGAGGGAGTACTTGAATAGGGGCCCACTGTCCATCTGTTTCCTTAGTACTAAACCTATAAATATATGTACATAAATCTATTTCCCCCCTCATTGTATATAAATATATTTGCATCTGTCTATGCCTGTATTTAGGTCTCTATAATTTCCCTTTGCCTCCTAGTTCTTTCTTTTTTTTCTTTGTACTCTCCTCTTGTGCCACTCTCATGCTCAGCCTTCATTTGGGTTTCAGGAATTCCTCTCAGTTACATTGCCCTTGATCCAGTCCTGCCAGACCTCTTAAACCCTCCTTGCCACTGATTTTGGATCACTTGTTGTTCCCTGTCCTTGGGTTTGTTAATACCCACTTCCTTCCCCCCACCTCCCCCTTTCCCATGACCCCTGGAACTGTCATCCCAGTGTTCTCTCTTCTGGCTTGTTTATCCTGCATACCCCTTACAGGTAGACATGCAGTGACAACAATATGTACCATCACACAACTGAGTACAACGAAGCAATAGAAAGTAAAACAATAGTTACAACAACAAACCCTACAAATAGTTCAGGGCCTATTTGTTGTCCTTTATGAGTGCTTTCCAGTTGAGTCTGATGGGGTGCCATGCCTGGCCCACATCTATCCCTGGGGGATTCATTGCTCTCCTTCCTCTGCTGCTCTGCTGAACACCCCTAGTGGCCGGCTTTAGCATAGTGGGCTCAGGGCGGGCACAATTCCCACCCTGTGTCTCTAGTGTTATCTCCAGTGGTGCTATGGGTCAATAGTAAGGCCAGCCCTGTGGTCATCTCTGTGCATTGCTGCTCTGATCAGAAACATTGTCCTCAGGGTGTGGTGATCCAAGATGTACTTCAATCTTTTTTTTTTCTTCCCTCGTTTTTGGCTCCTGTGTGCTCTGATCAGACAAGTCCCTCTCCTTGAGCTGTAGCTTCAGTGCTGTCCTCTGAAATGAATTTTTCTGGGGGTAGGGTAGTGCTGTTCCTCTAGTTGGTAATGGGGCTGGCCCCTCGGGCCTCTCTATGGGTTCCCTGCTTCATGTCAGTGTGTTGCATTCTTGTCTTGGAGCACGGGGTTGAAGTCTGGTTCCTCTTTCCCTGTGGAGGGACAATCCACACCCTCACCTTGTGTGGCCTAGTGCTAGCATTGTAAGCATGAATTTATGCATGATCATAGCATACAATAAAATCAAATAGTTGTGTATTCTCTTATATGTATGTCACTAATTTTTAATGAAATACTTATACTTTATCCACATTTGAAGAGGCAACAGCTTAGACGTCCACTTCAAATTTTGTTTTAGAGTTATATAAAAAGTGTGAGTGAGCATCAAATGGTATGGATGGATTTCTTGAGGAGTAAGAGATATTTTTTGTTATAATCTTACATTCTCACTTCCACACATGAATCTTGCGTTGGTCCTTGGGACTTGAGGGCATTCTGGTGTCAAAAGCTCTTCAATAGCCTTCTATTTAGCCTTTAATCTTTCATCTAGATGGAGAGATTTTACTACTTCTAGCTTAATAAGTATGTTGGATTTGGTTTACTTTATAGTTCTTCCAATTAGCTTCTGAGTGCTTTTTTAGGAACCTTTAATCTTGTCTAAACTTGTGGGAAAGAAAAGAGAGGTAGAAAAAGAATACTGCTGCTTTAAAAACGTAAACAATGCAATTAACTGTCAGTATACTTGACTTAAAGTATCTCATACTTTGACTATGTGGAACTTAGGCTAATTATCTGATAGAAATCATTGCTTCTAAATGAGCACCATTTTATTAAAAACTGGATTAAATATGAAATTGAGGAAAAAGTTTGTAATTACACCAATGGGAAGATATTTGTAATAATCTTAATTATAGCTGCAATCCCTCTTCTATACTTACAAAGCCCCTGTGTGCGTGTTTGTGTGTGTGTACACAATTTAGGCTGTTCCATTGTAATTGTTATAGAACATTCATCTATCCACCGTATATACTCATGTATAAGCCGAGTTTTTTAGCACATTTTTAATGTAGTTTTCATTGTAAAATTAGGTGCCTCAGCTGATATTCGGGCCAGCTTATACTTGAGTATATACGGTGTATATCACTGGTAATGCAATAGGTTAAGTATTGGGCTACTAACCACTAGGTTTATGATTCAAACCCATCAGGCACCCCGTAAAAGAAAAATGAAGCTGCTTGCTCCCATAAAGATTAGAGTGCTTTTTTCCTATGCGGTTAATGTGGACTGGAATCAACTTGAGAGTAATGGGTAGAGTTTTGTTTACATATACACTTTTTTGTATGTGCATATATGTATCTATATCCCTCACTTGCCTGTCAGTTTGTCATACTGTGGGCCTTGATATTGCTGTGATGCTGGAACCAAGGCCACTGGTATTTCAAATATGAACAGGACCAGGTGAATTCCAGTGTAAACAGACTACAGAGGAAAAACAAGCTGCCCACTTCTGAAGGATTTACCACTGAAAACTTTACAAAGAGCAGCCGAACAATGTCAGCCACAGTGCAAGGAGATGGATTTGGAAGGCACTCAAATGTGACCAGGAAAGAGCTGCCGCCACAAAGAAGAGTCAAGTTCAAAGCTGTTGGTGTAGGAAAGCTGTGAGACCTCCTTTGCTGACAGACCGCGACTTAGAATGAGAAGGAGCAGTTAAAGCATCCTTTAGTAATCAGGGGATGGAATGCAGGGGTTATTGATGTAGGACAAATAAGAGTGGCCAAATGAAATGAAACACAGAAATATCAATATCTTATACATTAGTAAACTGAAATGGACAGGAACTGGCTATTCTGAGTAGGGCAATAGTATGGTTTGCTGAAGAGGGCAGATAAATTCAAGATGAGTGGTGTCATGCATTGTCAAAAATAACATTGTAACCTCTTTCTTAAAACACAATACTGTATATGACAAAGGAATGTGCCTATAAGATCTACCAGTTACTACAACTAATATTCAAATTTATGCATAAACCCCTAAAGTTTGTGATGACAAAATTTAAGAATTCTACTAAATTTGTCAATCTGCAATTGATCAAACGTGTTATAAGATGAGTGGGCAATTACTGGTAATTGCAAAGGTAAAGTTGTAAAAAAAACAGGAAGAATAAGTAGTTAGAAAATATGAACTTGGTGATAAAAATTAACCTGCACATTTTATGACAGATTTTTTCAAGATCAATGAATTATTCATCTCAAATATATCCTTTCTACAAAATATATGGTGATGCATTCACACCTTCTAGATAATATACACAATATTCAGAATGATTGAAACTGTGGCATGGAGACACTTAATATTAATAGTCAAAACAAGGCCAGGGGCTTATTAGTGGAACAGACAATCAAGAGCTCATATGCTACTTAAGATCGAAGCTAAAAATCTAAAACAAGTCCACAAGAGACAAAAAATAACCTTCACTATATTCCACCTGAATGTTGAGACCATCTCCAGAGTATATTTGACACATTGAGAAATGATGAGAGAAGACATGAAGAACTGTAGAGCGACATCAAGAACATCATATATGAAAAAAAGTAATAGGTCATTTAAAGACAAGAAGGGAAAACCAAAATGGTTATCAATAGAGATAGAAACTGTTCATCTCGCCCGTGAATGGAGAGTATCTAAAGCAAATAGAGGAAATGATGAAGTGAAAGGATTGAATAGAAAATTTCAAAGAGTAGGTGAAGATGACAATGTAAAGCATTATAATGTAGTATGCCAAGGAATGAAGTTAGAAAGCACAGAGAGCAACCTGCTTATGTCTCAAGATGAATGAACTGAATTTTTAAAAATGAAATTCTTGAACTACACTATTAAAGATTCTATGGGAAAAACATTGTATGATGCAGGAAGCATCCAAGGATGAAGGAAAGAACACACAATCATTGGACTGAAAAGAATTGATTGGTGTTCAACCGCTCCAAGAGCTAACCTAAAATCAAGACCTGTAGGAGTTTAAGGAAGTTGCACAGCTCTCTGTTCCAGGAATCTATGGAATGCCAAGTGAAACGGTTCAACAAGCTGATGAAACATGGAGACACACTTTATAGTGTATGCCAAGGAACTTGAGAGACAGCTATCTGGCACACAGTGTGGGAGAGATTCATACTTGTGCTCATTCCAAAGAGAAGTGATCCAACAGAATGCAGACTTTATTGCATGTATCATCAGTATCTCAAGAGAAAGATGAGGCTTTCTACTGCTGTTAAAAGTTACAGTCCCTGAAATCCAAAGGGTGATTCTACTCTGTCCAGTACGGCCACTATGACTCAGAACAGACTGCATGGCAGTGATTTTTTGAGACAGTTAATATGATATGCAAGTAAAATATTGTTGAAGATAATTCAAAATAAGTTTTCAGCACTATATCCACAGGGAGGTACAAACAATATGGAATGGGGGCTATGACTCATGGCACCAGATGGATGTTGGCTTAATTCAAAGAACATGAGAAAGATATTTACTCATATTTTATTGGAAATGTAAAGTCATTCTAACTGTGCAGATTATAGTAAAGTGTAAAAATGTGAAGAATATGAATTCTTAAAACAATTGTGCTCAAGCAGAACCTTACATAGACGAAGAGGCCGTTGTGTGACGTAATCAAGGGACACTTGATTTAAAATCAAGAAAAGTGTGTGCCAGGGCTGCATCCTCTCACCATACTTATTCCTGCATTCATCATTTGTATGCTGAACAAATCATTCCTGCAACTGGACTCCATACTAAAGAATGAGACTTAGGGATTGTAAGATGTTTGAGTCACAACCAGGGATAGATTAGGGACAAAGTGTTGTTAAAAAACATAAGGGCTTGAAGCACTTACTGATAAAGACCAATGCTTAAAGCTTTCAGTATGGATTACAACTTATTACCAAGGAAACAAAAATCCTCACAACCGAACCGTAGACAACATCACTAGAGTTGGAGGAAATATTGAGATTGCCAAGGATTTTATTTTCTTAGACCCACAACCGATGTCAGAAGCAGCAGTCAAGAAAGCAAAGGACATATTGCACTGGGAAATCTGATGCTCAGGATCTCTCTACAGTGTGAAGGAGCACAGACAATGTCTGGGCAGTGTGTAAAGAAGCCAGAGAAGATTTCCTGATGGATTTGAATTATAGTAATGGAGGACAATATTAAACATACCATGAAGTCTGAGAAGTGAAAAAATATATATCTTAGAGGAACTACACCCTTAGAAGTATGAAGGTGTTTGCCAAAATACATCCACCATTTCTGAGCATGGGACTAGAAAGGGGAATTCTTCAGCTTATTAAGAAAATCTGTGTAAAACTAATATTAGTCTCAAAAGACAAAAACAGAAAGCATTGTACTTGAGAATTCAAACTAGACATGAATATCTTTTACCACCATTCCTCTTCAAAATTGTGCCAAAGAATTAGCATTGCAAACAAAGAGGGGAAATGAAAGAAATTCAAATTAGCAAATAAAAAATAAAACTCTTTATTGGAAGATTATATGATGTATGTGTAAAAAATCCCAAAGACTCAGTAAGAAAATTATTGGAATTGCTTGAAAGATTGAGCAAAGTGGCAGGGTGCACAATAAACAGACAAAGAACCAATAAGATTCCTTTACATTAACAATGATAATTCTAAAAAATAAATCAGGGAAGCAATACTATTTAGAATAGCCTCAACAAAAGGTAAACACTTAGTAATATATCTAACCAGAGAACCAAAAATCAATAGAAACAAAACTATAAAACATTTCAAAATAAACCAAAATATAATTATATAAATGAAAGCACAGCCATTTTCATGGGCAGGAAGCAAATCCATACAATTATGCACAGCTGATTTTTGACAAAGTGGCAAAACATTAAATGGGAAAAATTATCTCTTTTACAAAAATACTAGAAAAAACTGAATGCTATTTGCAGAAAAATGAAACAGGATTCATGGTTCACATCATACACAAAAAAAGCAAGCATGGATTAAAATTCTATATTTAAAACCTTGAAATATAGGGTAATCAATGAAAAAATAGAAATAAAAAGTACAGCCAGAACATTCCTTAGAGGCAAGAATGGTAAGACTTTGTCTCATGGACTTTGGATAGGTTAACAGGAGCAGTTAGTTTCTGGAGCAGGATATCATGCTTAGTAAAATAGAAGGACAGCAAAAATAAGGAAGACCCCCAACAAGATGGAATGACATGGTGGCTACAATAATTGTCTCCAACAGAGCAACAATTGTGAGGATGGTGCAGGCAGGACCAGGCAGTGTTTCAATCTGGGTACCTAGGTCACCGTGAGCTGGAGCAGACTCCACAACACCTAAGCACAGTAGTTGCATGAATAAATATACAGGCTGAACAGATATGTGAGGGAGAGTGAATATACCCCAAATATATAGGTAGATAGATTTGGCAAAGGATAATTGTCTATTTACCTCCGGCTGGCCAGGTACAGGGTGAAGAGCAAGAGAGCCAACTTTGCCAAGTTCTCAGTCCAGAAACAGATGTGTGAAATGTCAAAAGCGAAAGAATATATTGCTTATTTCACATAGCAAAGGACCATGTGGGGTTCTTGTCCTGAAGTGGGTTCTCTGCACCCCAGGCCAGTGGTTTTTGGTAGTAACTGGTGTCTGATTGGTGTTCCACAGTGGGGCATTCAGCAGCAGTCTTCTGTGTCTGCTCACTTGGTGAAAACATGAAGGGTTTTGATGGAGGTATAACAGAGTACCTGCTGGTGACCCGAGTCACACCTTCTTATAAAATGCTAACTCAAAATACATTCCACTTTAATACTGCCTTGGAACAAAACAGACCACTGTAGGGAACTCTAGCCTTTGGTGTGGAGGCTAGGATTTGCAATGCATCACAAAGTGGAGGACCACAAAAAGCAATCTACTGCATCACATCTGCAACAATAGTGAGCTACAAGTAGACACATGGTAGACACACCGACATAGACAGTGCTCTATATCCAACCAAAGTGAGTAGCAACTGAGGCAATGAAAGCTTGTGAGCAGCAAGACACTAATGGAGCACAGGAATATCAGTTTCCAAGACCCTGAAACCAATTGTGGCAGCTGCCACGGCCAACTTCTCTGAATAGGATCACATTAGAAACTCCTGAATAGAGAGAAAGAAAAATGTGGAACAAAACTCAAGATCAGAAAAATAAAAAACTCCAGGTCACTGATTGGCAAATCCTGGTACCCTGTGGCTTAATTTTCAGCCAAGCAGTAGACACGTCTATAAGGTGAACAATAGTATTATGGAGGTATGCAGACTTTAGGATAAGCAACCATTTGCATTTGGAAAGCAGTTGCTCCAGGCCACTGTTCAGAAGGGCTAGGGAAGAAGGAAGAATTGGAGCAGAGAACACAGGGAGACAGTCAGATCAGTAATACTGTCAAATGGGGTTACTGCAAATTACAAGGAACTACAGTGTATGAAATGATCAATGGAAAACTGATCGATTCTGCAACCTTCAGCCAATTAAAGATAAAATATAAAGTCAACAAATATTACTGTAGTTATAGTGTATAAACGAAACCTCTTTACATTGAAATTAAAAGTAGTTGGCACAAGCATAGAAATTAATGAAAGATGCACATGATCTGTTACTTTAGCAACAAACAATTTACCTGCTGTGGTTTTTACCTTGATGAACATATATAAATATTTAGTAATTTGTAGCAGAAATGAAATATTCTTTTCCCAGGAAATAGATGAAAATGAAAAACTTTGAAAGCAAAGAGCAAAGTTAATACTGGACAAGTGTTGATTCTGCAGAGACCCTTATCTTAACACCAAACATAGGCCTGTTGGATCAATCCCAAGAGAAGACACGAGCCTTCATTTTGGCAAGTAGTTGTCAGTGCTTGGCCACTCAACTGTAGCTCTGAAGAACTGTACTATCAATGAAATGCAACGTGTGAAAGGCTGCCTGAAGCCAGTAGAACAAAAGGGCCATTTGACATCTGTCATAGCCTTCTCTGGGTGAAATAAATCATGGGTGAGAAATGGAAGCCCTAGTCCTTCCTGTGTAATGCAGAGATGCAGGTTCCAAATTAATTCTACCAGCATGATGCAGGAATCTAAGCCAAGAAATGAATATAAAAGGTAACCATTTATATCTCTAGGGCCTCTTGAAGAAGTAATAACAAACTATCTGTCCAAGAGCTTTCACAGTCCAGGGAGAGGTGCACTCACACTGAAAACACATCTCATTGAAGAAGACCTCACAATGTCACTTAAGAAACGATGGCAAAACAAATGACACTAAAGAAGACGCAGCAGTTAATGTTAAAGAAAAAGAAAAAAAAGATTCATCTCTAAAAAACATAATTAATGGAACCCTTCGAAAAATGCCAGGACAAAAATATGCTTAATACTACTCAAGTTGTAGGTGGTTATTAAAAAGCCAATAAACAGATTTAAAAAGCATGCAATATTAACAAGCGACTTTGGAAAGGAAAATAACCCTAGAAATAATGTAGTCATTGCAATTAAAAATCACATGGTTTGTACAGCCACACAATAAATGCCTGTCCTCAACGGCTCTCTCACCCAGAACGAGATAAGGAAGTTATAGATGTGGAACATGGTAAGGAAAGACTAAGAATACATTTTTTAAAGGAAGAAAGTCTATGACATATTAATTATGATTTGTAGGTGGAAAAGGGAAAGAGAAGGGGGATGGATACAATGTCTAAGGAGATAATTATCCCTAATTTAAAATGCTTGAGATAATTATCCATAATTTAAACATGACTTTGGAGGGAAATAGCATGAAGTGCCCCAAATACATCTAAGTAGGAAGAAATCTACATCTTTTCCCTCTCATAAAATTTTCAAATAAAGGAACACTTTCATAATAATAATATTGGGAAAGTCAGAATTTCTAAAAAGGACATTGAGTGTTTTATTTAAAGAAAATATCAATAACAATAAGTAACTAAATAAAATAGACAGTTATGTGGCAATAAAGGGAAATAATTGTAAGCATACAATACGAAATTCAACTTTCTACACTTATGAATGAAGATTAAATACAATAAATTTTAGATTAATTATAGAAGAAGAGAATTTACATTTCAAGAGACTTCAAAGTGAGTACATTGATTCTGTCACAACACAGACAGCGTGTTTGTTTCCCTTATTGGCTTACAAAATATTTGATCTTAGAGATTAAGTATTATTAATCTATGTATTAATTCTATATTATTATACTAATGTAGCATGAATATAAAATGTTCTATATTAATCTATATATCCTCAAGGGTACTATATAAATCATGAATGAATAAATAATTCTAAAATGAATGCAAGCATATTATGGTACAACTATATAGCAACCAGACCACTGTGAGACAGTTGACTTGACCATACCTAAAAACAACCTATATCCAAGAGTCAGTAGAATTATATCCAAGAGTCAGTAGAAGAAAGTCCATCAGTCAGTTGATGAATTTTCTTTTAACAGAATTACTTTTAATCTACTTCATCTCTCTCACCTTTTAATGTTTATTTCTTGATGTTGAGCACTGATTTGATTTCTAATAACACTGGTTTGATTTCTAATTTGAATTGAAATGTAAATTCATTCATTAAATGTATGCCTTGGCTATATCTTCTAGATTATAGCCTGATGTTTGTCCCACACATACCTTTTACCTTATATGAAGCCATTTAAAAATATTTAAAAGAATATTGAAAACTGGAAAAAGAAATATACTGTTGTTTCCCATAGTACACATTTAATAAAACAAACTCAATTTTACCATGCTGTTAAAATTTGCAGCTAAAATCATCTCATGTTTAGTTTCATAAAATTGTTAAATTTCAAAAAGTTACATCATTACCACATAGATGTGTCATACTATCATCATCACAAATTGCATGAGGCATGACTATTCACCTACCACAAAAAATCCCATGGCCTTCAACTAAAAGCTCTCTAAGGGAGAAATAATTAATATAAGCAAATGAAGCAGACCAGCTATGATACATGCTTCCTTTGGATATTAATCCCAGTCAGTTTCAACTCATAGAGACCCTAGATGCAACAGGACAAAACATTACCATGCCCTGTGTCATCTTTGAAATATGACTAGATTTGATGTCATTGTGCAGTCATTGTATCAATTCAACTCTTTGATGGTCTTACTTTTTGTTGACCCTCTACTTTTTCAAGCCTAATATCCCTCTCAAGGGACTGGCCTCACCTGAAACATGCCCAAAGTACATGAGATGAGGTCTTACAATACTTGCTTCGAAAGAGCATTCTGGCTGTACTTCAAAGACTAGTCTTTCAGTAGTCCATTTTATACTCAGTATTCTTTCCCAATATCATAATTTATATGAATCAGTTGTGTTGCAGTATTTCTTATTCATTATCTAGCTTCTGTATATATGTGAGATGATGTTTGCATACTGTATCTTGGGTCAGGTGCACTTTGAAACACAAAAGTTCATCTTTGATTTTTAACAGTGTAAAGAGATTTGTCCAGTGCAATACATGGCATACTTCCCTGGGCAATGATTAGAGTTCAAAACAAAATTTCCACAATGTTTTCTCTTTTCACAATACTGCTGCTTGTTGGCTCGATTATGTGGATTTACATTTAATATAATTCATACTGAAGACTTTGGTTTTCATTAGTAAAGGTTTCATGTCCTCTTCATTTTGAACAATGGAGGTTTTGTCACCAGTATATTGTGAATTGTTAACAAATCTTCCTCCAGCCCTGATGCTATATTTTTGATAGTTAAGGTTTTTTTAGAACCAGGGTTGATTGGGATTCTCGTTAGCTTGGCTGTTAAGACCTAGTAATCCTCCATGATGTGATCTGTCTGACACAATGAAATAACCATCATAATTCAATTTGTCAAGAGCAGCTTATAAGATTATATAAGAAGGTTATGTTAGAGTATAAAAGCCATACTACGATCACAGGTCTGGTCTAATCAGTTGATCAAGGAAGCTGGAAACTTCTTGTGAGTGTGACCTGCTTCCAATATAATTGGATACTTGAGAAAGCCTGCTTGAATTTTGCTGGGTCTGGATCTTGCACTTGATTTGTTCTTTGACCTCTGGTCCTTTAAATTTTACAATGGGGCCTGCTATATTGCTTCTCAATCTTGGAAGTCACCAGCAGTATGCCTACTTTCAATTCATTAATCTCTACAGACAGAAGCCTTACATCTGACCTTCCAATCTTGGCATGGTTAGTGTCTGCAGCTACCAAGTGAAGAGAAGCCTCCAGCCTGACATCTGATCCATGCAACTGGAACTTACTTGCCTCTAAAACTGTGTGAGCCATTTCTTTAATGTAAACCACTCCATACATATACATATGTAAGACTCCTTAGTTTTGATTCTTCAGAAAACCCAGTATGGTACAGGTTCTTCATATAGTCCAACGTCTTGAATTATTTGCTCAGCCTACAGATATAAAAAGGATGGTCAAAGAGTAAATTTCAAAGTTGTCTTATTTCTTGGATTCACTATCAATGCTTATGAAAGCAGCCATCAAGAGATCAAAAGGCACTTTGTATTAAGTATATTTTCTGCACAAGACCTCTTCAGGTTGCTAATAGTAAGGATGTTACTTTGAGGACTAAGCTGTGTCTGGTATTTTTAACTGCCTCATAGCATGTAAAGGCTGGATATAGAATAAAGAAGGCTGAAGAAGAATTGATGCGTTGGAATTGTGGTGCTGGTGAAGAATATTGACAGTACTATGGATTGCTAAAAGAACCAACAGATCTGTTTTAAAAGTAGTACAGTCAGAGTGCTTCTTAGAAGCAAGGGTTACAAGGCTTCAATTACTGGCTATACTTGAGTATCAGCCAACCCAAATATAAGCCAAGGCACCCAATTGTATCACAAAAAAACTGGAAAAATTTATTGACTCGAATAAAAGCCTAGGGTGGGAAATGCAGTAGTTACTGGTAAATTTCAAAATAAAAATAGATGCCAATAAAATTATAATAATTGAGGCCTCAGTAGGTTCAATGTTATTGAATATTTATTTAAAAGAAAAACAGTAAACGAGCTCTGTAAGTGGTAAAGAGGATCAACAAAAACAATATGGTATCAACAATAGCTATACAAGCCATGATATTGCATGTGCTGCCTTACTACATACACTCACTGCCTTACTGCACGTACACAACGCAGGTTGTATAGTTTGAAGCCTAATGCAGGCTGATGATATTCCAGAATGTGATGGCGTGACTGCATAGAACAGCCTGTGTCAGGACTCATTGTATCCATGCTGCGTTGTGCAAGCATGCTCATTACCGCATAAGTATGGGAAGCGCTAAGGCAACACATGCAGTAACACGGTGCGTACACAACACAGCGTGCATAACGAGTCCTAACAGACTGCTCTATGCAAGCATAATCAACACTGGGTCCAGAGAGGGGTTAATAAAAAATAAATTAAGTACTGTAAATAAAGGTACTACATATCCAAGAGCAGAGATATACTTGTAATTATATTCAGCAATGCTTGTTGGGCAGAGCAAGAGGGCGTGACCAAGCACAGGTAAGACTCAGTGTAAAGGCTACGTCATTGGTCACAGTCCTGGAGAAGAGCGGGAGAAGAGGAGCATCAGTATCCGACAATCATCTGACAAGGATGCGGTGTGCGCCCCAGGTACCAGCACACAAAAGCGGGCTGGTTCAACACAGAGGCTGCCGGTGTGCAGGAGAGAAGAAAAGCTGTGATATCCGCAGTCATCGGACCACCCACAGAGGCTGCAGGTGTCCGCGGATGAGCGGGAGAGACCGGAGATCACCAGCACTGCACCAGAGAACAGGTCAGTGGGACCCTGACTGTAGTATAAACCGAGGGGAAATTTTTCAGCATAACAATGTGCTGAAAAACTCGGCTTATACACGAGTATATACAACACAGTGGCTGCAACAGTGTACCCAAGCATAGGAACAAGTGTGAAATGGCACACGACCCTGTTTTGTTCTGCCGTGTATAGGGTCTCTGTGAGCCAGAACTGATTTGATGGCACTTAACAACCACAACAAAGGGTACGCCCTTGATCAATTTTTCCTCATTTTAAACCATGAAACACTCCCTTGTTCTGTTCTATAGGCTGTCTTTTGGCCTATGCAGGCATTCTATCCAAGCACATTAAATGTCCTGGAATTCTCATTCTGCACAGGGTGATCCAAAATATATTATAATCCACACAGTAGAATGCCTTCGCATGGGAAATAATGCAGAGGTTGGCATCTTTTAGGCAAGATCATATGTCTTCTGCAATGATATTCTTCATTCCACTTCTGAATTGGCTTGAATTTTTAACAGGTCCCTGCTGATGTTCTGCAACAATTTTTAAATTATCTTAAGGAAAAGCTACTTGCATACGATATTAGTGATTATGTTTGATTCATTTTTTCAATTGTAGGGATTACTTTCTCTTGAATGGGTAAAAATATGTATCTCTTACACCAGGTTGGCCAGGTAGTTGTCTTCCAAATTTCTAAGCAAAGACAAGCGTGTACCTCTAACATTGTTTCTTTCTTCTCTTTATTTCAATAGCGTAATATGTTTTAGATCCATGTCAGAATTCTGGTATCCGGAACTGAAAGATAAAAAAGTTGTGTTGTTTTAGTTTGTTGTCATAACTGTTACAGCCACAATGTTGTTGTTAGGTGTCACCAAATTGAATCAGACCCATAGTGACCCTGTGTACAACAGGACGGAACTCTGCACGGTGCTACACAATCCCTATGATTGCCCACGATGGCAGTCACAGTGTCAGTCCATCTCTTTGAGAGTCTTCCTCTTATTCTCTGAGCCTCCACTTTACCTAGCATGATGTCCTTCTCCCAGGACTGATCTCCCCTGACAAATACAAAGTTTTCTGTCCTTGCCTCTTAGGAGCATGTTGGCATCATTTCTTCCTAGATAGACCGGTTTGTCCTTTGAGCAGCCCATGGTTCTTGCAGTATTCTTTGCCAGCACCACAATTCAAATGCATCAATTCCTCCTCAGTTTTCCTTATTCTGTGCCCAACTTTCACATGCATATGAGGCAATGCAAAATACCATGACTTGTGTCAAACGCACCCTAGTCCTCAGAGTAGCATCTTTGCCCTTCAACACTCTAAAGAAGTCTTGTGTAGCAGATTCACCCACACAACATATCTTTAGATCACTTGACAGCTGCGATAAAAAAATTCATGTACTCATTTGTTCTGCTTGAGATCAACTTCTTCTATTGACCCCCCCCCTTTGTTTTCCATTTGATAGTCTACAGCATTGAAAGCTGACCTGCCCATTGAATCATTTTTCACCCACACATGTGACCACATATTCATGTGTTTCTAATTTTAATTCATTCACCTACTGTGAACGTTGGTTTTAGAATGTATGCAATGTGTATCTCATAAAGATACCATCATGCATTGCATGAAAAGGCCACATTCAGTGCAGTCACTGAGTCATAAACCAGACCACACTGGTAGGAGTACATTCCAGTCTTTGCTCAGCAGCTGAGGAGTCCTGGCTGTGACCCATTCACTCCTCTCTGAGATTAAAGATTAGGTCATTAAACGTCAGCTCATCAGGATGTAGAAACACATGTGCCCAAAATGACATGACATATACTACTACTCACCAATGTGCTTATAATGTACATTTTAAAGGGAAAAAGATCAATTACTTCCAAAGTTTGTGTACTTCACTACCTCTACGTCTGTTTCTTGACAGCCCTTCATAAAAGTTTTTGGAAGAATCTTGTAACATAGAAATTAAGACATTGATTTTAATTTTATCTTCCTGGTTCATCTAAGGTAACCCAAAGAAGTAATAAATAAGAAATAGTAATAAATATTTACAGAGTGCTTATGCTGGCCAAAAGTAGCATACATTTAATCCATATTAATTCATTTAACACTCCTTTAAAATTTATCTCCTTTGCAAAGGAGAAACTGACTGACAAAGATATTAAGTAATTTGCATAAAGTCAAGGAAGTCAATGACAAATCCAGCATATAAAACCACGTGGAAATCCTATCGTCTGAAACTTTAAATGCTGTGTGATTCAGCCTAATAGAAACAACCTCAAGTTAACATTTATTGCAAACATTGAAAATTATTATTCATACTATTCATTTAATAGAAAGATTTTTAAAGTGAATTCTTTGCATGTAGTTTCTCTTTAAAACTAAATGCTGAGGGTCCTTGTGACCGAGTTAATATGTTACATATTAATAACAACAAGTAAATAAAATATTGTGAGTGTTTTAAAATTGTGGTGTTATTCTGAATAATAAAATAGAGAATAATTAAGAATTATAAAAAATTCAGCCGAGCTACATATGACAATGAAATCTTGGCATTTAATTAGCTTTATTGAAATATATTTAAAATGTCAGCCTAGTAGCTATTAGAAAAGTCTGAAAGTACTGATGATCATAAAAATAAATAAACAGACAGAAATCAGGGAAATATCAGTGCTGACAGAAACCTTCGAACTTTCTTTTTCTACTAAAGAGATAGCACAGTTTCAAAAACTTGCTTTCTTTTTCTCTTTGAATAATCTGCCAACAATTTTAACTATAGCTTTTGTGATCAATGGGATTTATTCATCAATCGCTTATTCCAGCTCTAGGTTTTCTAAATCTTTTATTATGGGTACTTTCCTATTGATTTCGGTAAAGTATTTCAGATAAAATATTTTACCTCCAAGTTGAGAAGATTCTAGGCAGGAGTTTCAGTTCAATTGTTCACAAGATAAAATATATTTCCTATAGTTCCTATACTTCAGTATTCACCTTTTTTATACAGGTTCACCAATATCACATATCCACAGTCTCCATGAATTGAAAATGACTCAATAGCTGGCTTTGCTTTGCTTGACACATGTATTCTTTAAAAGTGACAGTCATAATAGTGTGTTGTGTAATTTTCCTGAATTTCATGAGTTTACCTTTCAGAGTAGTGAACATTAAATTAGATGGAATTTTAGTTTGAACTGACTCACACTTTGTAGAACACTGTCCAGAAAAGAAAATTTGAGTATGTACACTTGGAGAAGAACCCTGAAACCTGTCATCCTTTCTGTCAGTGGGTAATTTTGAATATGGAATGAAATCTACAATGTGGCTCTGTTTTGGCAACTTCTATTTGAAAGAGAATGCCATTAAAATAGATACGCTTCATGTATTACTCCAAATGTTTCTTTTAAAAATATTTTGAACATGCATTGCACTTAAACCAAACAATTTAAAATTGCTTCTTACACCATATGTGATATGCAAATATTACTAATCATTATTATGTATGAGCTTTTAGAAGACTTAGTGATAGGTAATTCCTTTAGACAGTGGAAGATACAGAGTATTCATGGGAGGTTTGTAGTTAATTTATGAGATTTTCACTTCAAAAGAGCATCCTCTTTTACTATTGTATAATGTGGCACATTGAGGGGCTACAGTATTTCTCCCTTAAAGGAATAATGACTTAGATGTTGAGATTTGACCCTAAAACACAAAGTGCTTATTTTGCTTAAGATCAAACCTATTTTTTTTTAAAACAGCACTGATTAAAATGGCTTTTAAAACCAAAGTTTAAAATGTTCATGAAGTTAACACATTGAAAGTGGCAGAGACTTTGGAACAAGAAGGAAATGGATTAGCTGTGGTCTTAGCACTTACTAACTAAGCAAGCAAATGCAGTTTCCTTCACCTCTAGAACTTAAAGTCTTATCATTGAAATTAATATAAATATACCCACAGTACTAGAAAATATGTACATTAAAATGAATACACCATGCAAAGGCATATCTGAAATCCACTATAAACTCGAAAATGTCCCTTTTAATAGAAAATAGAGACAAATTCTATAGTATATTCCTTTAATGTGTATAAATACAAAATGTGTGACATCCAGCACAAAATGCATATTCAAATGAAATTTTATAATGTCTTTATCCATAAAATGGTATTTAAAATATAACTTGTGGAAATATACAAATTTTTAAAAAGTATTAGCTATACAGTGTTGTGGTAGTTACATAATCTGGTGCCAATGTGAGGTTTAGGAGTATAGGGGTGGACTCTAGGCTGTCAATCAGATCATAGCCAATGAGACCTCCGTGTGGGCATGGTCTTCTTCTGAGAATTCTGGGAAATCCTGTATTCCTTCTTGGAGTCAGGAGACACTTCTCTCAGTTCACTCCTGTGAGAAATCCCTGTGGAGAAGACACCATGGAGCAAGGCTGATGGAGCCAGACCTCTGGAGCTGGAGAAGCCACTTGGAAAGCCCTGCCAGGGTTGAGGTGCTTACAATGCCACTGGATCTGTAATATTTCTAACCCACTGGCCTGTGATCTTCCTGCAGTTGCAGTCACTTCATGTGTCTCATGAGTCTGAAGAGGACTTTAGAGATTGGTTTCAGACATATGGGATAATATCGGACTTATGGATTTGATCTGGACTGGTCTGGGATGTTTTCTCAATGTTCAATTGTTTTTGTATATAAACCTCTTTATTATTCCCATATGAGTTTCTATAAATTTGTTTCTCTAGACTACCCAGACTAACACAAGTTTGTTTTAACAGTGTCTGGTGAGCAATCCCAAGTGGACAGGTGGACAGTGTCTGCCTAAGATACTATATGTGAGAGTAGGTTAGTTCCTTCCGCATGCTCTCTTAAGAAGTCTGTTAGAAAAGCATTCAACAGCCGGTGACTCTTTCCTACTGACAATTGTAATCTCATTTATATCTGGTCTTAGAATCAATATTTATTTGCTAGGTAGAAAAATGCATTTGGTTTCATTTTAAATATTTCACTTAAGAATCAAATATGACACAGTTTTTGTGAGGTATGCCAGAGATATTCTTAAATTATCTCAGTGGATATGATCATAATGTGTGGAACGGATGCCAAAAAAAAAAATCCCCAAACAACCACATTTCACTATTGCCAAAGAATAATGTTGGAAAAGTACAGCATTATTAAAACTAATGTTAAAATCTTTGGATCAGATCAGATTAGAGAGAGGCTTGACGGCGCAAGCACCAGAGAACCAGAGACGAGTAAACAGCATGGTGATTATTGATACAGCTGTGGGAGGCAGTATGGATTCTGACAAAATGTTTCCCCCACTCATTCTATTATATAATTATAAGAGTCCTACAAATAATTGCTACTCTCAGAATATAAGCCTGCATTTTATTCTTAAGCCATGGCAAAGATTTTTCTTCTAATAAAAGGCACTTTTAGTGCTCATTGATGCATATTCAGTGCATTGAGAACCAGTTTTAATAATACTTTCAAGTTAGAAAAAAAGTAAATGCCAGGTATAGATGACTTTTTGTGTACTTGAGTATGGCTCCAACATTGTAAACAACGCTTCTAACAATTTAAGATAAATCAGATTGAAGCCACACCCACCCACATAAGATTATCTGCTCTGAAACAACTGCATTTTTCTCTTGGATATCCATTCTCAGGGATTAATTTCTGATATCTGGGATGTAAAAATGATTATTCCAGTTATGACATTGCCCATTTACATTTGCATGAACAGTTGCCTATTAAAATATACAATCGCTTAATTCAGAACCACTGAGGGAGCTGCCAACGGATGTCTCCTGCTCTGTTTCCAAGACGTCCCCTGTCTTTGCAAGAGAAGTATGAGAGGCCTTCTAAACGATTCTGGGCATCCCAAACGCACGAGGCTCTATTTCCTATGTAAAACACTTTAAACAGCTGCTTAGTCTCTATCTGTAACTTTCCTTTTCCATGTCTGTTCATTTTTTCTAGTTACATCTAGGGAAATCCTTGATTAGCAGCCAGTGGTATTTAACACCTGCTAATCTCTGTTGGAACAAGGAGAGTGTTTGCCAGGTCAGGCCATCTGCAGGCAACAGAGGGCTAGCGTGGCACCGGGGGGCAGGATGCAGTGAGTATTCACACCCGAATATCCTGAATCTTTGAATCAAGAGGGTTTCCTTCATTGACCACTTGAGTGGGGTCTCCTAGCAGCTAAGGAAACCCTGGAGTGGTGTAATTAAAGGAGTTCATTGTACCCAAAACACAGGGAGGCTATAGCCATCCCAATTCCCATAGAATTGAGCCAGCTCCTGTGCCCACTGCAGAATTGGTACTCATTCTCCAGGAAATGGATGGCGGCCCCGCCACTGTGGGAGGACTTGTGTGAAGGGCTGTTGTATGTTTCCTTGCCCTGGAAAGCAGCACATGTGTTGAATAGGATGTGGTGTGGAAACCTGCACCTGGGCTCCCTGACCTCCGTGCCTATCAAGCCAGGCTTAACATTTAATGAGGTCTTTTGGGAAAGGGCATTATTCATGTTTTCAGTGCATGCTAATTCTTTGTCCAAAAACAAAATAATACAAACCCAAGAGGTGAGTTGCACCTTAGGAATTATTTGTTATACCTTCCTAATTTTCTCAGAAGGGAAATGTGGCAAAAATCAAGCAATGTATGGATGGTCACCAGGTTCTTTTCCCCAGATCTTGTACTTCATGTTGCCCTGTAAGTTGATTGCAGATTATTGTGCATGAAAAAGCATGCTAGAAATCATGCTACCCTATGGAGGAGATGTAATGAAGAACAAGGTAGAATTATCTATGAATTCATACAATTTTTGAATGGAAGATAAATAAGTGATGTGTTAAGAAAATAAGTTACTATGGAAACAACAAAAATTATTTAAAACGAAGCAGCACAAACATCTTAGATTCACATTAAATTCATAATATTCTTACCATGATAAAATATAGTTTAAATGGAAAATATTGCAATATTTGAAAAACGCATTTTTTGAAAATTGTGAGGATTTTCATATCCCAGACATTGTAAATCTTCCTGAAAGATGATTACAAAAACTCAACAAAATATGCCTCAATTGTATACTCTTGTGATTAAGAGGGCTGGGGGTCATCAGGCTTGTGTAAACTGAAATAAAAATTCAAAAGTGTTCCGTGGGATAATTTAAGTATTTCCACACCTCATAGAATCAAATGTTTTTGTTTATTTAGTGTTGGCTTTTAAAATTTATTCAAAGTAGGTTATTTTAATTTATTTTCCATGAAAAACTTTAAGTAAGAAATGTTCTATCTGTGATTTTAAATGAAATATCAAAATCATCTGCTAAAAGAAGGTCATATCAGATGATTTGATATTTAATTAAGTATAATTCATTTAATTTTGACAGTACTATTTCTGCTTTGAGTTGTAGCTCCTACATGTACTGAGGGTGCAGGATTGCATTTCCCATTCAAATGTCAGATTAAAGCTCTGAATTATCTTCTTAAATATTATGTCTATATTGCAATATGTGTGACATTATAATATATAACATATTATTGTTTTGTCACATATTCAATATCTGACTAACATAGGTCTATAATCATATAACTTTGCACTCTGTCCTTGACACTACCTGTGGTAGTTACACAATTTCATGTCCACTTGATAAATAGTGCTAGAGCTGGAGTCTACCCTGTCAATCAGGTCAAAGCCTGATGATGCCTCCTTGTGGGCGTGGCCTTCTCATGAGGATCCTGGGAACTTCCTGTCTTTCTCCCTGGAAGTGAGCCATACATCCTCTGTTTCACCTTCCCATTGAGTAGTAACACATTTCACCCTCTGTCCTGTGATCTTCCTGCATTCAGCATCATTTCATGTGCTGTATGAGTCTGAAGAGGAATTTATGGACTAGTAATGGATTTATGGGCTAATATCAGACTTAGAGATGATCTGGACTGGGCTGGGATGTTTCCTTATTTTACAATTACTCTTTTATATAAAGCTCTTTCTTATACCCATACAAGTTTTCCATGGATTTGTTTCTCTAGTCAACCCAAACTAACCCTAGTGTTAGCCTTTTGTATCAACAAATTAAGATATAAAATGCAAGTTGATGAAATTATGGACAATATGACAATTCTGAAGATATTGGATAAGATAAAATCACTTTGGTAACCTCAGACAATGGACTCAACATGATTGGCTACATTACAGAAACAATATGTAAGTATCCATATAAAAGTTAATTGAATCAATGGAAGTGATAATCTCACCCATTATTCACCATGGGATACAAAATTAAGTTTTATAACTAAGTTTTGCTTTCCTATTTAGAGAAAATTATTGTCAAACAACATCTTTGTGACATTTTGACAAGTATCATAATATCTGCAAGCAATATGAACAAAGAAATGCTTTAAGGATTTTTTAGGTTGTTCACTGTGGGATGAAAGGTGCTCTGGTAGCATAAATTGGGGTGTTCATCACAAGGCCAGCAGTTTGAAACCACCAGCCATCCTGAAGAAGGGTCTCAGTCTTGGAAACCCACACGGATAGTTGCATCCTGTCCTACACGCTAAGTTGGAATTCATTCTCTGGCAGTGTGTGAGTTGAGCTGTGGAAATGGAAGGAGGCCTGGTGGTGTCATGTGACTGCTAAACTCAAGGCCTATGTTCTAATTCACCAGTTATTCCACCAAGAGAAAAATTAGATTTTCTTACTCCCCTGAAGAGTTTCAGCTTCTGAAACTCACAGCTCGACCATAGCCTATTGGGTTGTTACCAGTTGGAATCGACTAGATGACCATGAGATAGACACTCTTGGGGGTCGCAAGGAAATATTGGACTGCTACCTAAGTAGTCAGTGTTTCCCACTCACCAACTATGCGGGGGAAAGATGAGGCTACCTATTCTGATAAAGATTTAAAGCCTCAGAAATCCTATGCAGGGTTTTAATGAGTAGAAATCCATTTCAGGGAAGAGAGAATTGTGTATGATTTTGATTTTGAGCTGTGAGATAAACATGGATAAGCAAGGTCAGAGGCTCAAACCCACAATCACGTGTGTGGGAGAAAGTTGAGAGTGTATGGTCCAGTAAAGATTTACAGGTTCAAAAACACATATAGGGGTTCTGCATGTTGTAAATGACTCAATGGCAATAGGGAAGTGACAGTGGCTTAGTAAAAAGAAATTTAGGAGCACATATCTCCTCAAATATTTCAAAAGTCTAGTTAAAAATCAGAATTAACAGCAATTAGACCAGATTACCATATGATGACATATTTTTAAAAGACATCCTGTGCTGTATTTAATTATTTCTCTCCACATATATTTGTTGGAAAACTTTATATATATTTACTGGAAGGAAGATTGCAGAATAAAGAAAAATTTCCAGTCATAGCCTGAAAGAGAACAATCAGCTAACATCTCTGGAAGCACTCCCGGCAGTAGTGTTTTATCATCATTTAGAGAACTGGAACCACAATATGTGGAATCTGAAAGTAAATGAAGCTAGACACTATCTAAGTGTTCACTGTTTCAATAATGTATGATATGCATTTTAAAAGGGAACACTCTCCTGCTACACCCACAGGAACATGCTCAGCCACGAAAGCAAAAGTTGGTTTGAGTTCACCCAGAGTCACCTTAGAAGAAAGGCCTAGCATTCTCATTCTAACAAATCAGCCACCGAACAAAAACCTTATGGTACAGGATGGGTGGGTGTGAGATGAAATCATTCCTTTGATGGATTGTAACATAGAGATGGCAACATAGCAACTTTGGCATGCGATCATTTAACTCCTGATCTACAGTTTAACTGGATGGTGTAGCTTTTTCTAGGACTGCGTTCATTTTTTTCAGCACAGATAGCCATATAAATTTAAATCTTGATATCAAATGATAAAACACAATAGTCTTCTGGATTTATAATAATAATAAAATCAAAGCCTTTCATTGATGATTTCAAAAAATGCACAATTATAATTTCTTCTGCATATGAAGCATTACCAAGGTTCTAAGCTCTCTGTGCAAACGTAAGCATACAACGCTCTGAGCGCTTCAGATTTTTGAGCCACATTGAGAGACTGAAATATCAAAAGGAAGACTAAGAACTAAGAACTAAGTTTATCTTTTCTACTGTGGATTAATAAAATAAATGATTCATCAAGGTCATTATTCATTTTATTGTATAGATTCCAGTAATATGTACAAACTAAATAAGCTACTGGGGGCAAAATTTGTCTTTCTCAAAACTGAAAATACACCACTTTCTTTCTGAAACCAAAAGATAAATTAATTTTTTTCTCTTATATACAAGCTTTTTGTCCCTGCCTAGTTTAAAATAAGGTATCTATGTACATGTAGTTAATACATATATTGTTATACATATATTGATATATGTATATGTAGTTTTGTTATGTGCATATATCTCTGGGCCCACTAGTTTCCATGAGTTTGGATCTTTTTATAAAAAATGATTATTTACTTATTTTTATTTATTTATTTATTTAGTTCGGGGGGGAACTTCTTAAAGGCAATAATTTCAGCTCTTTTTCTGTATTTTGTTGCTAAAACTCGATGAAGTCTTTACACTAGTATCTCTCTCTGACTTAAAAAAACAACAAACCTAAAGCAAAATTTAAAAATTAATTATTTGGTTGTTGGTTTTGTTCTAAACGTTTTTACAGAAGTGTGCTTATTACACACATTATTAGCTCCTTTATGATTTTCTTTCTTGAAGACTAATATCTCTAGGAGGATAAATATGGTTTCTCTTGTCCATCATTAGTTCCAATGCTTAGTATGGGCTTGGCCCCAAATAGGAAGGCAATAAGTATGTTTTCAAATTGTATTACTGCAGAGCAGCTTGCTGAATCCTAACATCATTAGCATAATACTTCTACTTCCTTTTCTTCTTTTAATACAGAATGTTTATTTGAATTTCTACACTTCACCATTTTCTTTTGACTTTGTTAATGTAATTGTGGTCATGCATTCTGACAATATTAAACATTCGTTACTTTTTTTCTGTTTATATGAAAGCATTGATGTATGTTAATTAGCTCGCATATTGTATGAAATTATACTGAATGAAGCAAATCTATGACAACCAATTGTTTTTCAAATGCTTTCTACAATATAAATATACATTATTGTTAATAAATGAAATGAATATGTGTGTCTTGAGTTCTTTTATTCATCCCAATTGCAATCTATGATTAGGAAACAGATCCTGGTGAGTTTTAGTTGTTCTTTTTCATCTTATGATACACTATATTAAATGACAGGATAAAAATTCATTTATGAGGCAGATACCTTAAATGAAGCTTTGTAATGTTTTAGTACATGTTTTAGTACATGTAAACACATAAAAATATATTGTTTGACTGAGAAACTCACGGAGGCCACACAGTACACGGTCTCAGTTATGAACAGCTTTACATAGAGATAAATTTCTTCCTGAAAGTATCATATCCATTTGTGAAAGTTGCTAGCAACTTCTGTTCTTAATTATTATGTGGGTAGCAAATTCTGAGACCTTTGGCTTAAGTTGAGCCACTAAGTATTTATATTAATTCTGACTTCATTTTAGAAATGTATCTTAGAAAAATATATAAATTTCATATCGTTTAAAATAAGATTGAATAAATGTTATAAATACATTTCATATATCTTACTGAAACCAAATGAAAAACAAAAATCTTGGTGAAGCAGGTTACTGTTACATTTAAAAATTCTCACTTCCTTTTTGTTTCTCTGCATTGAAAAAAAATATTTAAGCTATACTGGATAAAATGTATCAACTGCAGACAGTGTAAGATATGACAATATAATAATTTATAAATTATCAAGGGTTCATGAGGAGGGAGGGGGAAAATGAGGAGCTGATGCCAGGGGCTTACATGGAGAGCAAATGTTTTGAGAATGATGAGGTTAACGAATGTACAAATGTGCTTTATGCAATTCATGTATGTATGGACTGTGATAAGAGTTGTATGAGCGCCCAATAAAATTATTTTTAAAAAACGTATCAACTATTTCAAAATGTTAATTCATACAGCTTATATAAAAATGTTAAATTCTAAAACAACAAGGGGGGGCACTTGCTGGGCATTAAATACCAGCATTCAATATATATATATATTGGATGCAGATCCTGGGTTTCTCCACGATTAATCCCAAGGGGGGGCACTTGCTGGGCATTAAATACCAGCATTCAATATATATATATATATATATTGGATGCAGATCCTGGGTTTCTCCACGATTAATCCCATTGCCAAATGCAGGAGTTGCAGACTTGCTACTGGAAGAGTGAAGCAAGTGGGTGAATAGAACAATCCGGATAGGGAGCGTTTTCCCCCAGGAGTTCGGGCTTGATGAAAGTCCAGGAATGGCACTCAGGAGGACTGTTACAGGGTCCCCTGACAGGAACAGGGCATGTCAACCACTCCTGGCTAGTAACCGTGTACCTGCCTTCTGATGTGACTAGCTGAGTCCAGAGGAAGTTGATTCAAAGGGGTTCATGGTTAAACTGAGGAGTTTATTTGGGAATCATAATCCTGAACACTGGGAATTGGGCCACATTTCCCTAAACAGTGTGCATTTTCCCCCACATAATCACCCTGGGGGTACGCCAGAGTGAACTGAGGCAACCACGAGGAAGCATTCTTGAACGGCATACTAGGCTGTAAACATGAAGGCCTGCAGCAGATTTAAAGCTCCAACTCCTGTTAAACCTTTTTAAAAGATGGTAAATTATCAAAATGCACATGAATTACATTTTTTTAGACTGTATGATGGGTAGGTGAGTCTGTCCATTTCTTTCTTTGAATTCTTGGCGATGCAAGAACTCTGTAACAGTAATAAATTCAATAAAAAGTAAATATATGAAAAATATATATATTTAATGGAATGTTAATATGTAATAGTTAACTTTTAAATTTAATATAATTACTTATGATGTAGGAGCACTTAATGATAAGAAACAGGTCTCGTTAATAGGCTTAAATATTAATATATTTTTACACTTGATCTTATCCAAAGGCCGAGAAGTGATATTATATTAATATATTTTTCATCTATATTCCTTGACATGGATATTAATAACTTCTATTTCTTCATTGATTTTCTCATGATCTTCACCACTGGAATGAAACTTCAAGCAATTCCTCTCTGTATTTTACAAATATCCCAGGAGCTACACATTCCTTTATTTATTAAAACCACATGAGGCTTACTTTTGAAGATAACTTTTATTATTCTATCGGTTTGATTTTTCCCCTCAATATATAAATCAATAGTTTCACAGAGTATTCCCTACCATTATAAGAAGGAAGTGTCTCTGGTCTATTACAGGTCTCTTTGTATGAGAGTAAAAAGCCACTTTTCTCCAGGCGAGTGGCTGCTGGGTCTGAAACTCTGACCTTGTTAACTGCTCAGTGCATATCCCACTAGGCTATCCAGGTACTATCCTACAGGGTTGTGATGAGTCAGAATAACTCAATGGCAAGGAGTTTGTTGTTTTTTATAGGACGCTTAAAATGAATTTTATGGTTAGCCTTATGAATCATTATACTTTATGAAGTAGAATTAGAAAATTCAGTCCATTTCCTTATTGCAAGTTTTTAAACTTCAAGACATCCCCTGGTTGTGTATATTTCTTGTGTTGTTACATGATCTTTCTTTCAACCTACTGCAAACCTACTAAGTCACTCAACTCTCCGTCAGCATCACCAAGGCCACATTCTTTTACTAGACATGGGTCTTCCACCACGATCCACATTAGTTAGAGATAATTAGTACTGATAATGGCTACTTTCATTGTATGACAAAAGCTGAGCTTGAAGAGGATACTTGCTACTGTTCCAGAGCCATATCAACAAGACATGTTTCTTTTCTCCTCTCCTTCTGCTTTTTGGCCTCGAAAGAGTCATCTTGTAATTTAGGAACTGCTTCCCAGCTCTTCCCATGTTTTATATGATTGTTAGGAAGTCCATACTGCTTTACCATCCTTCCCACAGGAAAGAAAGAAATACTTCTAGTTACTTTCCATTCAACATCTCCTTTGATGACTAAGGTTCTGTGCCAGCTTGGCTGAGTCAAGATCCCCTCGCGACCTGGGTTCCTTATGTAACTATGTAATATAGCAGTAAGGAGACTGGGTAGAGCAGTGGGTTGCACTTTAAGCTCCTGAGAGCGAGGTCTTCTGCTTTAAACCACAAGCCCCTTCGAGGAAGAACACAGCTATCTACTGCTGTAAGAGTTATGCTCACATACACCCACAGGGGGAGGGCTAGTCTGTCCTGTAGGCTTTCTATGAATTGGCCTGTACTCAATGGCAGTGAGTTTTGGCATGTAGCAGTTATGTAGTAATGTAATCATTTGCCAGGATACAGGATATGATCAGTCCTTAGCTGATACGAGGAATTAGTACTGGATAATATAGTGGTTACACATTGGGTTTCAGCAATTTGAAAGCTATCTTATAAGGTCACTATGCATTGACATGGCAGTGAACTTGGTTTTTAAGTTTGGTGCCATCCCTGTCTGAGGAAATGTGGCTGTCATCAAATCTATACAGAATTCCTGACATAGAGTCGTATTTACTCTATACTCTGCATTTAGCTGACATCATCTGACCTTTGGTGCTTGGGACTGAGTCAATTCTCCGTGGTATTGCCTCCTGATCTGGGAAGTCATTAGTCTTTATATCCTGTGATCTAGAAGCCCGCTGTCTGACCTGCTGAACTTGGGATCACCAGACCCTGCGTCTACATCTATGACCAAGAAGCCTCCTGTCCCACATACTTGAGACGCATCAGACTCTATAACTGAGTGAGCTATTTTCTTGTCTCAAATGTTTCCCAAATATATGATGCTTATATAGGACACAGACTAAAATATTTGGTACCAAGTGTGATACCAGTGAAACAAAATTTTAAATATAAATTTTCTAAATTGGTTCTCAAGTCTGATGAGCCTTAAAGGCATTAATAAGTCTGCCTCCAGGAGTAAAATGGACAATATGAATTCATGGCATGAGGTGGCAATAGGAATAAGCAAAATATAGCCAATATTAGTCCAAAAATTTTGTATAAGCAACGCTCCAAGGGATTGTATGTTTGATACTTTTCTACAATTTTGTCAAAATGGGAATTATAAGGATAATAGTTGGTTGGCCCTATTTTTCACTAGACAAAAGGTGAAAGAAATACATGACATTAGAGCTAGAGCTTCAAAGTCAAAGCAGTAGCACCTCATGAAAACCCTGGACGTTGCCTCTTCTGTCCTGACTCACTGCCATGGAGTCAGTGTGGATGCACAGTGACCTCCGTGGGTCTCTGAGATTGTCAACATTTATGGGAGTAGAAAGCCCAGCCTTTCATCCATGGAGCTGCTGGTGATTTTAAACTGCCGACCATGCAGATCAGAGCCCAACACATAACAATGCCAAAAGTATTACTTCTTGTATTCAAGGAGTTATTATTGCTAGAACCATACACAGAGTCTTATAGTAAGAATGGCTAGCTGTTAGTAGTAATTGGATTTCCAATTCAAACCATCCGTATGTATGTTGTTTACAGAAACAAAACCGGTGACAAAGAAGGCATCCCAGCCAAATTCCAACTCAAAGCCATGGGCCCCTTGCTAGTTGGAGTCTTCTTCAGAGTCATGGTGCTGCAGAACACTGACACAGGAAGGTGAAGAGGGAAGCAGGGGGATATCAGGACAGTGGGTACAGAGTGCTGTCTACCCAAAGTTGATGAGAACATAACAGCGCACCATCAGCTTCCTGCTTTTCATCCAGGGTCAGTGGCTACACTGGAAGAAGACACAGCAAGCAGAGAAGGTGAAGGGGCAGAAGAAGAGAGAGGTTCTAACTGCTTCTCTTCTCTTCCAACAAGGAGACAGCAACAGGCTACAACCTGATTGACAGGTTAGACTCCATTCCTACTTCCACACAGGTACCATCAAATTGACATAAGATCTAACCATCTCAGTTTCTATAGATAAAATAATGCCATTTATTGTGAATAAAATAATTATATATGTAATTATTTTATATAATTTTATTAAATATATAATTATTTTATAAAATCCTAATACATGTATATATAGATAGATAGATAGATAGATAGATAGATAGATAGATACATGTATTAGGATTTACCTAATTATTTTAGGATATATATACATATTATATATAGAGATATTGTTGCTATACACTTGCTTAATTATTCCTGCAAATAACCCCACTACTCCCTACTTTATCGGATTATCATTATCAATAATACTAATTTTTGTTCCTCTACATTTCATAAGATGGTACCTGGGTAGGTGTCTCATCCATCTCCCGAGGCAGGTGCCTTGTGAAATATTGATGAATATTCTTAAAATGCATATTCAACATTGATTTTTGCTTCTAGACCTATAACTAGTCTTTAGTCTCATTAATCTTCCAAAGGTAAAGTACTGATTGACCCTAAGAGGTATGCAACATAACAAAAGCACTGCTTGATTTTTGGAGTACTCACACTGCTTACCTAGGAAAAAACTTTTATATTAAATTCCAAATACTGGCAGTAAATGTGATTATAGTAGGAAAAAAACAATTATAAGTGAACATAATGACCCAAACAAGGAAAATAGTTCCAGGAGAGTCAAAATATGACCTTGAATATATCCTACTTGAATTTTGAGAATATATCAAGAACAGACGTGCTGCACTGAACACTAGTTACAGAAGACCGGGCGGGCTGTGGGAAATATCAGTAACATCATATATGAAACAAACGCTCATTAAAAGAAAGAAAATATCAAAGTGGATGTCAGAAGAAGCTTGGAGACTTGCTCTTAATCATAAAGTAGCTAAGATACAGAATATTCAGAGGGGTGAAATGAAAATTTCAAAGGGTAGCTCAAGAAGAACAAGTAAATTATTATAATGAATTGTGAAAGATCTAGAGTTAGAAACCAAAAAGGAATCTTAAACTCAGACAACTAAACCAAGAATTAAAGCTTTGACTTGCAACATTAAAGGATTCTTTTGGCAAAATATTGAATAATTCAGGAAAACATAAAAAGATGATGGAAGGAATACACAAATCCTGTACATAAAAGAATTAGTCAACACTGAACTAGTTCAAGAGGTAGAATATTGTCAAGAACCAAGGAGGAAGTTTCAGCAGCACCAACAGCATTAGCCCAAAGCAAGGCTCCACAGCTGATGAAGAAATGGAAGCACTCACTTGTCTATACCAAGAAATCTGGAAGATATCAGTGTCTATCTTTATGGGGAATCCAACTATTATTCAAATTTATTCACCAACTACAAAAACTAGGGATGAAGAAGTTGCACAATCCTATCACGATCTTCTGTCTTAAATTGATATAATATGCAATCACAGCACATTGATAATTACTAGTGACTGGAATGCAAAAGTGGGAAACAAAGAGGAAGAGTGATTGGAAAATATGGTCTTGGTGATAGAAATGAAGCTGGAGTTGGGCAAGACCAACAACTTGTTCATCACAAAAGGCAACTATACGCATGGACTTCATTAGATAGAATGCATGGAAATCAAATTGACAATGGAGAAGTTCAATATCAGCAGCTGAAAGTAGGCCAGTGACTGACTGTGGAGCAGGTCATTTGTTGCTCATACTTAATTTCAGATTGAGTTGAAAAAAATGAAAACAAGGATGCAAGAGCCAAAATAGAGTCTTGAGTATATCCCACTGAATTTCAGGAGTATCTCAAGAACAGATTTGATGTATTAAACATCAGTAACAGAGGACCGTATGACCTGTGGCTGACATCAAGAATATCACACACAAAGAAGGCTAAAAGTCATTAGAAAGACAGGAAAGAAAATATCAAAGTGGATGCCAGAAGAGACTATAAAACTTTCTCATAATCATAGAGGAACTAAAGCAAATGGGAGAAATTTTTGTCAGAGATGAATAAAAAATGTCAAAGGGAAGCTCAAGAAGACATATAAAATATAATTAAATATTCAAAGATTTAAGGTTATAAAGTCAATTAGCATATCTAAAACTGCAAGAACTAAAGAAAAATTCAAGACTGGAATTTCAAAATGAAGAATCATAAGAGCGAATAATTGAATGATGCAGGAAGCATCCAAAAAAGATAGAAGTAAGACCTACAACTACTGGACCCAAAAGAACTAGTCAATATTCAACCATTTCAAGAGACACTGTATGATCAAGAACCACTAAAGGAAAAAGTGCAAGATGCACTGAAAGCATTTGTCAAAATAAAAAAGACTCCAGGTATAGATGGAAGACTAATTGAAAGGTTTTAACAAGCTGCTGGACCATTGGAATAACTGGCTTGTATATCCCAGGGAATCTGGAAAACAACTACTTGACCAACTGAGTGGAAGAAATCCATATTTATAACTATTCCAAAGAAAGATGGCTGAGCAGAATGCACAAATTATAGAGCAATATCATTGCTATCATATGCTAATAAAATTTTGCTGAAAATCATCTGCCAAAGCTTTCAGCAGTTCATGGACAGTGAGCTTCTACAGCAGCGGTTCTCAACCTGTGGGTTGCCACTCCTCTGGGGGGTCCAAAGACCCTTTCACAAGGGTCGCCCAAGACCATCGGATAACACATGTTTCCAATGGTTTTAGGAACTGAAACACTGCTCCTCTATCTGTCTCCTGGAGGGTCCGCACACATGCAGATACGCCCACATTTGAGTACCCTGTGTGAAGACTGCTACCCATGCTACACCATGTTCAAGACAAGATTTCATTCATTTGTAATTAGAAATAAATATTTCACGATATATAATTACATATTGTTTTGTGATTAGTCACTATTTTAATTATCTTCAATTTGTAACAATTAAAATACATCCTGCATAACAGATACTTATTTTCTTATTCATAACAGTATCAAAATTACAGTTATGAAGTAGCAACAAAGACAATTTTATGGTTAGGGGTCAACAGAGGAACTATATTAAAGGGTCACGGCATTAGGAAGGTTGAGAACCACTGGTCTAGATGTTTAGGCCAGATTCAGGAAAGGATGTGGAACATATCATTATTATGTCACATGGATCTTGGCTCAAAGCAGAGAATATCAAAGATACTTATTTGTGTTTCACTGACTATTTAAAGGCATTTGACTATGAATCATAACAAGCTATGAATATCCTTGTGAAAAACGGAAATTCCAGAACACAACATTGTGCGCATGTGTAACTTGTGTATGTGTCAACAGACAATTATACAAACAGAACAAGGTGATATTGCATGGTTTAAAGTTGGACAAAAATGTATCAGGGTTATATCCTCTCACCATACTGATCCAATCTGTATGCTGAGCAAATCATCATAGACACTGGATTATATGAAGGAAAAAGGGGAATCAGAGATGGAGGACGGCTTACTAACAAACATTAACAAGCACAGTGTTCTTCAGGAATTGGTCTCTACTGACAACATATTCAAAGCTCTAGAGATGAACTCTCCCTATCCTTGCCTCTAAGGAAAACACTGGCTGTACTTCTTCAAAGACTGATTTGTTTGTGTTTTTGTTAATCCATGATGCTTTCAACATTGTTCTCCAGCACCATAATTCAAATGCCATCATCCATCTGATTCAATTTTCAGATGCACACGAGGCAATTGAAAATACTGTGGCTGGGGACAGGCACATCTGTGTCCTCAAAGTAACACCGTTGATTTTCAACACTTTACAGAGTCCCTGTGCAGCAGATGGACCCAATGCAAGGAATCCTCTGATCTCTTGATTGCTGCTTTCATGAGCACTGATCTTGGATTCCAGTAAATTGGATTCTTTCTTAACTTCACATTCTCTGCTTATCATGGTGTTATCTATTGTTCCCTGGCTGAAGATTCTCCTTTCCTTCACATTGAGTTTTAATCCATTCTGAAAGGTGTAATCCTTGATCTGTATCAGAAAGTGTCTTAGACAGGGTTCTCTAGAGAGACAAAACCAGATTGCTAATATATAGATAGATAGATAGATAGATAGATAGATAGATAGATAGATAGATAACACAAGAAATAAACAGTTACATTATAAGGCAGTACAAATGGCTCACTGCAACTCACTTCCATAAGACAGCTGTGAGACACTGGCAGTCCTTCAAGTCTTGAGGGCCTCCAGGTAGTCCTCTGTAGAGCAATTCAGGCTATCCGGGACACAGGCAGCAAATAGCAAGGCAGGTCACCAACAGTCAGCCAGATGACAGGGTCTGACAGTGCCCAGCTCAAGAAATGTAGATTCCAATTGTGTGGCAAAGCAGGTCTTGAAGGAACCTCAAATCACAATGACACAGTGCACAGGTTAGGTGTCCCACAGGTGGTTGAGCTCGCAAATTGAGGCACAGAACAAGCAAGGCAGCTGCACAGTGGTCCGATAATCAAAAAGCAAGAGATAAGAAAGGCAAGGCTCTCAGAGCCATTTATCTATCTGCCATTCAATTAATCCACATGTTTATCGGCCATGTTGACACAATAAACTAACTACCCCAGCAAGTGATTTAAGTTGTCCTCACTTTCAGCAAACAATGTTGTTTTCATCTGCCTGTCACAGGTTTTAATGTACCATCAACCCATTGTGATATTACATTCTTCTTCTTACATTCCAGCTTTTTTGTTTATTTGCTCAGCATATAAATAGAATAAGTATGGTGACAGGATACAATCCTGACTCACATTTTTCCTGATTTTAAACTGTACAATATTCCCATGTTCTGTTTGTACAACTGCTTATTCATCCATCCACCATTTCCTTACGAGCGTACCAAAGTGTTCTGAGATTCCCATTCTTCTCAAGGGTATCCATAGTTTGTCCTGACCCTGCAGCTGAGTGCTTTGGCATAGTCAATAAAATGCAAATAAATAGCTTTCTGTTATTTCCTGATTTCAGGCAAGATCCATCTGATGGCAGCAGTAAAACCCATGTTCCGTGTCCTCTTTCGAAAGCAGACTGAACCTCTGCTACCTCAGTTAATTTCCTGCTGCAGCCTTTATCGGATGACCTTAAGCAACATTTTAATTTTGTCCAATATTAAAAACATTTTTCTATCATTTATGAATTCTTTTGGGTCCCTTTCCTTGGAATGAGTACAAAGATGTATCTCTTCAAGGCAGTTAGTTCACCAAGTAGTTGTCTTGTCTTACAGATAGTGTGCTTATATTCCATCACAGACAGCACTGCACTTCAAGACACTATTGAAATATTCTTTTTTGAGGAAATAGAGGAAAGAGCTAGAAGGTAAAGGGCCTATATAGAGGTCTAAATAAAGGCATGTACATATGTAAATATATTTATATATAAGGATGTGGAAATTGATCTATGTGCATATATACATAGGTTTAGCATTAAGGTGGAAGGTGGACATTGGACCTCCACTCAAGTGGAGAATATTTTGTTCTATTAAACTGGCATTCCATGATGCTCACTTTCCTGAGACAATTGCTGAAGACAATGCGGGTGAATAAGCAAATATGGTGAAGAAAACTGATGGTGCCCAGCTATTGAAAGATATAGTGTCTGGAGTCTTAAAGGCTTAGAGGTAAACAAGAGGCCATCTAGCTGAGAAGCAACAAAGCACACATGGGAGAAGCACACCAGCATGTGTGATCATGAGGTGTCGAAGGCATCATCAGGAAAAAAAGATCATATCATTGCAAATGAGAGGAGTGTGGAGTGGAGACACAAACCCATCTGTAGGCAATTGGACATCCCCTTACAGAAGGATCTTGGCGAAGAGATGAGCCAGTCAGGGTGCAGTGCAGCAATAATGAAACATACAACTTTCCTCCTGTTCCTAAATGCTTCCTCCCCACCCATTATCATGATCCCAATTCTACCTTACAAATCTGGCTAGACCAGAGAAATTACACTTGTACAGATAGGAACTTGAAACACAGGAAATCCAGGGCAGATGATCCCTTCAGGACCAGTGGTGAGAGTGGCGATTCAAGGAGGGTGGGGTGGAAAGGGGGGACCAATTACAAGGATCTACTTATAACCTCCTCCCTGGGGCAGACTTTGGACAGTGTAAAATATGACAAAATAATAATTTATAAATTATCAAGGGTTCAAGATCAGGGAGGGAGGGGAAAAATGAGGAGCTGATGCCAGGGACTTAAGTGGAGGGCAAATGTTTTGAGAATGACGAGGGCAATGAATGTACAAATGTGCCTTACACAATTGATGCATATGTGGATTATGATAAGTGTTCTATGTGCCCCTAAAATGATTTTAATTAATTAATTAACAAAAAAAGAAATACCCTTTTTTGACATTACTCCATTCTGTCATAGTAAGTATATGATTCTCTGATACAAAATGACAAACACCAGCCAATTTCAGCTTACTAACATCTAGAATATCAATCTTTATGCATTTCATTTTTTCTTTTTTTATTGGAAGTTAATATATGTAAAATATCATTCCATATTTTAATCACACCAAGTAGTATTATACAATTGCTACCACATCAGTTTCCTTTTCCTTCCTCGACTCTTGATCTTGGCTCTCTTTAACCCCTGTCTCCACCCCCACCCCACACTCCCCTCTGTCCTCCAGAAACCTTCACTCTGCTTGCTGTGCATATGGGTTCATCAATCCTGGGTTTCATATATCGCAAAACAGAAAACTTTGCAACCCCAATTCAAGAGGGTGACCCCAACAACATAACAGCATCTGAGATAAACCCCACTATGAACAAACAACAACAACCAAATGCAGAAGACGTGGAAGACCAGATCAGGCCTAACGTGCACCAGAGAGGGATCAACTGACAAGGTTTTAACCGATCAAGCCAGGTTTATCCTTTTGACCTTCTACAGTCATCTCTCCACTGCACTCTGTTTAGTAACTACTCTCCTCCCTCCCCGCCATTGTGGATAGAAGGACATGACCAGAGGACTATTTCCTATGTAGTTCCCACAAATGCATCGTGGGTTCCCACTGTTCCCATAATTTAGGCTCTTGTGGGGGATGGGAAAGCATCCCACAACTAATCATGGGTTCAGTAAGTGCAGCTGTATGATTAAGATATATATAAAGATTATAATAAAGTCATAGAGCTTGAGAGAGATAGGAGACAGAGTAAAATAGGTGGACACATTTCATGGAAGGATGCTTACCTCAGCCCCAGTTGGTGGTCCACATGGAGGGAGCAGGAGAGAGCCGGCAGTGGGCAACTTTATCGCTAACCAAAGCTTATATGTACTTAAGGGGCATGATTATAGGTAACCACACACATCACAGGAAGGGGTTGTACAATAGGCAATACAAGCAATAGGAGGGGGATATACAAAAGCATAGCAGGAAGGGGATGAACTAGGGGTGTACACATGATAGGAAGGGGAGGGACTAGGGGTATACATGTGACAAGGGTATACCCTAGATTCATGATGGTGGCCTAACCTTGGTTAACCTTAAGTGGGCTTGACCTCTCTGGGCTCTCCTACAAGGCTCTCCTGCTACTATCCTTACCAGAAGGGAGGGGGCCCTACTTATTGTGGAATAAACAATGGTGTCTGCTTGCTCTGGATGGCTGATAACCTTTAGGAAGAATAACCCTTGATCTGCTTCTGTTGACCTCCAAGTGTATAGTCATTTGCCATGTGTAGCAAGCAGCTAAATTTGGCATATATTTGGGGGAGACAACTTGGGAGAAATCTTTCTGTTTCCCACAGGCTTGGATATTATTTGCTCCTTTGACTTTGGATTATATGATTTAATGATTCTTTGGTAACTGATTCCAGAACAAATTAAAATCTTTCCTGTTACCTAGTATAGAATCATTGATCTCACCAATGACTCTTTCTCATTTCCTTTTTAAAGTGTCACCAGAAGAAGTTCCCTCAGCTGCCAAGGCCACCGTTATATCTTCATTGCTCTGACTGCGGGGTCAACCAATTCTTTGTTACTATAGACTAACTGATCTATGGGGACCCTGCCAAATATGCAGGTTTTGTATAATAAAGGTGAAAAAGAAGAGTATGTCTGGAATAAAAGAAGTCCCTTAAAGTGTATAGTACAATATCTGTGCTCTGTGATTAGATTCAATGGAAAATTACAGAAACTCAATTCTAACATATCTACTACCAGCACAAATAATTCAGGCATGAAAATTTGGACCACTGTACAGATAAAGAATAACAGGCAGTTGAGGGGTTTGCTGAAAGAACAGCTATGTGTATGTGATCTATTCTAGATATGATGACTACAATTGTTGTGAGCATTTTTCCATGTATGATTGCATTAAATATAAAATTACAAAATACAAGATGTCAATTGGGCTAATATATTTTATGTAGTATGTGTGTTACTTATAACACATTATATTTGAGTGCAATTTTATAATTGTCTTTGAGACTATTGTTTAAGGAGATTTGTATGTGTCAGGTTGCTAAGGGGTGTACTAGATGGTCAAGGTTGTGTGTAAACTTGCATGAATCATGATTATCTGGTTTGGCTTTTATTAGCTGGTGTAATGGGGCAGTAATGCAATGATTTGATCACATACAATATTGTTGTCTGATATAAACAGCCCTGATCTGATGTAAGGAGATAAAGGTGAGATGCAAAATTCTGACCTGGGTCACAGTCCTGCCTGAAATAAATATCTATAGATGTCCTGATAAATCTATCTTTCTGTTCTGTATCATGTATCTACTTCCCATAATATCACCTCTAGTTCTTAGGAATTGAGTCAGAGGCCTTCCATATTTCCTGACAACCTTGGAATTTGTTTACCTCTGCAGTCTGTGAGCCAGTCACCTAACAGCTTACCTTCTATGACCTTCTATTCTTGGACACATCACCTTTTGCAGAATATGATCCAATGGCCTTCACTCTGATTAGCCAGTTTTACAGTAGTTAGATCTTGAAGCTATTGAAGTTATGAATCAGAATAAACCTCGAGTCAGATTCCTGGTTTACAAGTTTCTACAAACATGTAAGAGAATTCCTTGAGATAAAACTATCTCTCTCTCTCTCTCTTACACACACACACACACACACACACACACACACACACACACACACACACACACACACACACCGAGTCTTATTCTCTAAAGCACTGAGCCCAAGACATTCCCTTAATACAAAAATAAAAAAATATTAAGACCTAGAGTCTCTCCAGAGTTACATATCTATGTATTTCTTTTTTATAACATCAGCAAGTCACTTAATATGTTTCAGTGATTCAACCTTTGGCCATTGTCAGTAGTGTAAATGGGTTTTGGAACAAAGCATTTTCCTGATGGTAATACTTTAATTAACCAGTGTATCAGCTTCCGCTATTCGACTATGCTTTCATGAAAGTGCTGTGGAGGCAGCTCCTAATCATAGTGATCCTGCATATGACAGAAGAGAACACTCCCCAGTTCTGAACCATCATTGTGAGCCCTCTGTTGTAACCATTGTGTCAATCCAGCTCATCAAGCTTTCTTCCTCTTTTTTTAATAGAAGATCATTTTATTGGGGGCTCTTATAACTCTATTACAATCCATACATCAATTGCTCTTATCTCTTATCTATAACTGTCTTCCTCTTTTTTTATTTACTTTCTTTTTACCGAGTGTGTTAGATATGGTTCTCTGGAGAAACAACCCACCCCCCCCACACACACACAACATGAAGAAATAAACAGCTAATTAGTCTCCACAGAGCAGTACAGAGGGCTCAGTTCAACTCACTTCCTTGAGAGAGTTAATATACTGGCCATCCTTCAACTCATGAAGGCTGCTGGGTGGAAGTCAAGGAAGCAGACAGCGTAGTCTTCTGTAGAGCAGTACAGGCAGTCCAGCCACAGGCAGCAAACAGCAGGGCATTTACCAACGGTCGGCCAGATAGGGTCCAATAGTCGCCAATTTAAGTGATGTATGCACCAACAATATGGTGAAGTAGGTCTCGAAGAAACCTCAAATTATAGTGACACGGTCCATGGGTGAGGTGTCCCACAGAGAGTGTAGCTCCAAAGTTGAGGCAGAGAACTAGCTAAGGCAGCTGCACATTGGTCCCATCATCAGAGAGAAACAGACAGAGAGGCTTGCTGAGCCATTTATCTCTTTTCCCTTCAATTAAACTGCGACCTTATTAATCCCACATGTGTTTATTGGCCAGGTTGGCACAATAAACCTATTTACTAAGTATGATTTCCCTTTCCAGGAACTGTTATCTCCTGATCAACGTGCATGAGACAGTCTCCCCATCCTCACTTCCAAGGATCATTCTGGTTGTACTTTCTCCCAGACATATTTGTTTGTTTTCCTGTCATCTCCACCCACATTTTCAAAACACTTGGATAAATGAAAAACTTTAAATATGATGCACAATCTTTATTCATTCCTTGCACTGTTTCAGGCAATGGGATGGCAGGATTGTCTGAATTGAACCACTGTCCTCAGAGAAACAGCAAGAGAATGTAAATACATTAATATAAATCTATTGCCTTTCCCGCAAAGCCAACTTAAATTGTATGCACTACTAATGAGGATCTGCTGATTCTGAATATGATTGCTTATAAATGTAATAAAAATGAATAGATTTTAAAAATACATAGATCATCACTTAATAATATTTAAAGCATTATGTATCTGATCTTGGACCCTGTAATGTTTATTAACAAGAATTTCGGAATATAAAGCCTAGACTTTAAATCTGTCTACAGACATTGCTACATGACCTGGGAACAATATTCAATTATGTATGGAATAGAATTGCTTCATGTGGTCTTCAAAACTCTGATCTTTCAAAAGCCTATCTTACAAGGTACCTCTGGTTGTGTTTGAGTTATTGACTTTTGATTAGCAATCCCTTGGACTACTAGGGATATCCAATTATAACAATAAATCTCATGTAACCCTGTTAAGTGAATGGGAATATTGACATCCAGTTGATGAAAATAGTGTACAGTGAAATGTATAATGTCAGTCAGATAAAGAGGACTTCCTGTGTTTGCTTGTGTCATCACTGATCTGTGGAGGGCCGGATGCATTCTTCCTCTGGGAATTGCAGAAATGCTTTAACAATAATCATGACCTTGTGGGTCAGCAGCCCAACTACTGACCCACAGCACCATCAGGTCTCTGAAAGGAACACAGAAAGGTTAAGAGCTTACAGCAAGTAAGTAATGGAGTTGGAACTTAACACTGACAATTTGAACACAGCCTATCAATTTTGGTATCCTTTTAAGATACATTACATCACTTTTACTTAATCTTGCTGGAGTTAACACTTGCTGGTTTTGACACATGGAACCAAAATTGTCCAAATGCACACCTCATACAAAATACTTCAATGCCTTCAAAATGGGCAGGAATAGACATCACAGCAGTAGTCCCACTAGCCATGGTGATGTCCATTGTTATGAAAATTGAGAAAAATATGCTAAGGCATGGTAATATGCAGTAACATGGTAATATGCAGTGAGATATTGTGAATTGCTTATAAGCAATTTTTATTATGTAAATTTTATTAAAATTGAGTGATAAAATAACTATACTTTATAACAACTAAAAGAATAAAAGAGAGAGACATAAAATAACTCAATAAGCTGAATTTAGATATGAGCATAGTATGCACAAATATAAGACTGAACAGCTTATGAAAAACTGTCAACACATAGTACAAGAATTGAATGAACTAGTTTTAAATTTAAAACTGTTAAAAGAAACAATTTTGCTTATTTCTTCTTTATGTTTTCCTTAAATTAATACAGAAATTCTTGTACTTAGTGAGAAATGTACTATAAATTGTTGTCATAAATGTGACAACACATCTGCAAGTTATTAATGCACTTATTAGAAAAACATTCTGTATTTCTTTTGAAAACCTCCTAGTGCTTTTTTCCTATTAAGGAAATCGTCAACCTTTTGCCTTAAGCGTTGTTTTTTCTTGGTGATACTATCGCAAAGATAACCAGTGATAAAAAAATTTAACAGAGGTATAAAAATACCTTCTTTCTTAAAAGATTCACTCCAATAGAAATAATTTCATTTTAACGGACACTATTTTTCCCAGTCTCCTTGATTTTCTTTCTTCATGACCCAGTCTGTAAACCTCACTGCCTTTGATTCACTACAATGACAACTATGTGTATTTTGTTGTTGTTTTTGATTGATCCAGTCAGTTGGAGTTATAAGCATACCACCTCCTAAAAGTCCAAAAAATGTTACTATACGTACGCATAAGCACATGTCACATACAAATACACTGTAAAGCTAGAGATGTGTAAGATGTAATGATTTTATTCACATATTCCACTATATTTTCATTAGTCTTTGAAATACCCTATTGCTAAAATACAGTAGAAGTGGCTTATTATGGATATATACAAAATATAGAGCTGTGTTATGTAATATACTTTGAAACATTATATAATCATTCCAGGACAAATATCTTTCACAAAGCTACGGAGAAATGAAAAAAAGTGCAATCATATTTGTAAATTAGGTCATATTGTATTCACAGATAATACTATAGATACTTTTAATTAAAATTAATGAAGAGTTCTGCCCTCTAGCCTCACTACTCTATCTTCTGCTTGACAATTAGCTTGGACTTTTATATTTATTGCATTTTTATCTAATATTAAAATTTATATCTTATAAAATATGTAAAATTGCATTAAGATGATTTAAAACTATGATGAATTCTCAGAAAGTGAAAGTAAACTAAACATATTGAAGAAATGTATGCCACCTAACGGAAAATGCAATCTGGCTTTTTGTACAAAACTATAATCATCCATCAGTCTTTATACTATTCCATATATTTTGTATTTTATATATATGTCTGTGATGTTTTACAAAATCCATAGTTTAAGAGATGTTCTTATCTGTCCACTGAAAAACTACATAAATAAAGCAAGTTCCTGGATAGAAAAATTTAACCCATGTCACATTTTCAGGTCTTATCATGTAAAATTATCCTAGACAGGAGGCATTCACAGGGCAAATCATAGATACATCAAATAAAGTGTTTTGGGATAAATTGGTATTCTTTGTTTAGAAAAATTGTTTTTTTTTAATAAAGTGATAAATAGTTCAATTTATAATTGTTGAGCATTAAAGGTAAACCAGACTGGTTTACACCAATTAGTTACATAAAACTGAATCAAAGATATGGTACAAACATGCAATCAAATCACTTAAAATATCTCCTACTTATTGTAAAATAAGCAGATATCATGCTTTCAGAGAAATAAATTATCATCACCGGTTTGGCCAAATGAGAAGTAACCAAAACGTAACTTTTTTTTTCGTATCCTAATTTGGGCAAAAAAGAAAACAATAGGTTAAAAACATAAAGCAAATCTGTTGTGCTCATTGAAAAGTTCCTAGCAAAGGAAATTTTCAAGGAAAGAGAAAGAAGCCTAGTGTAAAACAAATCCATCAAAAGATTTCAGTAAAGCTACTAACTGAATAACTTTATAAAGATTAACCTATGTGAAAACTTAAGATGTATGGAATCCTATGTGCTGTGCTGAGACCTGTCATTCTGCAGGTCAAAACCACGAAGATTTTCAGTGTCAGAAACTCACAGGGACAAGGCTACCCTGTTCCTTAGGGTGGCGATGAGTCAGGGTTAACTTAATTACAATGAGTTTGAAGTTTTTTGGAGTCACTCATAGGTAAGAAAATGAAACTCATTAAAGATAAAATTCAAAGTGAAGAGGAAAAAGATATGTATAGAAAGAAGGTATTCTAAGTAGGAGTAAAAGAGGTACATGTGTGAAATGAAACCCAAGGGCACTGAATAACATGGACTGGTTCCTTGAGTGTGTACAATCTCACTGCACTGCAAGTGAACCTTTCTCAGCGTGAATATTTCACATGGTACTTGTGCTTGTGATATGCTAACAACTATGCTACACAAAGAGTGTTGTGTTTATCTGGGTACTTTAGAGAAACAAATCTATGGAAACTCATCTATAAGAGAGAGTTTTATGTAAAGGTTAAGTGCACATCAAGAAAACATTCCAACCCAGTGCTCTCCAAGTCCACAAGTCCAACATTAATCCATATGTCTGACACCAATCCACAAAGTCATCCTCCATCTTACAAAACACACACAGTTACGCTGACTGCAGGATGAAAGCTGAGTTGGTGAATGTGTAAGCATCTCAGCGCTGGCAGCATCCAGGGCTGCATCGGAGTAGGTCCATGCGGCTTCTCCTCAGGGATGTCTTGCAGGAGGCGAGCCTTGCCAGCTGAAGCAGGTAACTGGCTAAGACAGCTGCACCCTGGCCCAACCATCAGAAAGCAAGAGACCTGAGAACTAGAAAGGCGAGGCTCACTGAGCCATTTATCCCTCCGCCCTTCAATTAACCCCACATGTGTTTATCACCCAGGTTGGCACAATAAACTAACTCCAGTGTGTTTAAAGTAACATCAAATGTAAGAAGAAATTCCAACCCCTGAGTAATGATAATGGAAAGTCATTCAAGCAACAATTAGACATTCTAGGATACCCTGGTTTGCAGATCTGCCTTAGGACACATCTAGTTGCAGAGACTATGGTGGCCAATCAGTGGAGAGCAATGCTCCATTGAACCTGCATTGCTGGGTAATGGGCTGCTCCCACAGGGAGTTTGCTTAGGCAAGTTAACCCATTCATTTTTTTTTCCCCAATAGAAGCTACTTTCTAGCTTGTTGCCTTTTATCACCTTCTTTGTCACCTTAGAGTTTGGACATTTCATTTCCAACTCAGAAATACCTGTTTTAAAAATAATATTTATAAATAGGATTTCAAATTATCTCCTAGAATATATCATTCAAATGTATTAAGGTTATAATAGTTAAGTCTTCATTTTAAATGGAATACCATATAATGACATGTTATTTTACTTTAAGAGAAAAATGGAGACTCATATACCTGGCATTAGAAGGCGCCCTTGTGCCTATATCCAATCATGTGCAGCTAGAAACACAGAGGTGGAGAGCCTGGGTTCTTGAAACGCACGTCTTCATTTTGTTATTGTTGTTGTTGTTAGGTGCCATCCAGTAGGTTCAGACTCAGTGAATCTAAGTCCCAAAGAAGGAAAGCTGCCCAGGCCTGCATCATCTTCACAATTGTTCTCTGTTTGACCCAACTGTTACAGCTGCTCGGTCAATCCACTTTGTTGACAGTCTTCCGGCCCCCTGCTTTACCAAGCACAATGTCCTTCTTCAGAATCTACTCTCACGTAACTGACATGTCCAAAGTATGTGAGAGGAAGTCTTGCCATTCTTGCTCCTAAGAAGTAGCCTAGCTATACTTCTTCCAAGACAGATTTGCCTGACAGCCCATGGTATTTTCGATAGTCTTCATCCACACCATAATTCAAATGCATCAATCCTTCTTCAGTCTTCTTTAGTCAATGTCCCACTTTCACAGCATATGACGAGATGGAAAATACCATGTCTTGAATCAGGTGCAACTTGGTCTTCAAAGTAACATCTTCATCAACAGTTTAAAGAGATTTTGTGCAGAAGACTGATCACATGTAATGTAGCATTTCATTTCCTGACTGCTACTTCTGGGGGCTTTGATTGTGGACCTTAGCAAGCTGAATTCCTTGACAGCTTTCACCTTTTCTCTGCCATCAGTGTAGCCTATGGCTACACTTGTGTAGAGTTTTGCTTTGTTTTTTACATTAAGTTGTAATCCATATTGAAATTGTAATCTTGTCCTTCATTAGCAAGTGCTTCAGTTCATTACTTTCAGCAAGCAAGGTTGTGTCATCTGCATAAGGCATATCCAATCCTGATATCACTTTCATCTTCCTATAATCCAGCTTCTATGATAATTTTTCTGCACACAGATAGAATCTAGAATGAGGGCATTGAGGACTATATGGCTAAAATCTGTTCTCCCAAACAAACTCGTTTGTGGGAATGCCACTGGGTATCCTGTATTAGATGGTGGCAAACCATTACCCACATTTCTGATTTGGTTTTCTTCCTGCTTGGGAAATAAAGTTTTATTAGAAGACATTTGTTTTCACTTGCTTATTTATTGCGATGACTTTCATTCTAACACAGAAGAGTTCATTAGTTGTGACTAAGACCATTTGGTCTACAAAGCCTAAAATATTTTCTAGAAAAATGTCCTAACATCTGCCTGAGAGCATCTCAGTTCACTGTTCAGTACTTTTGTCTCCTCTTCCCTTCCACACATTTTTCATTTGCTGGATTCATCCTATACAAAGGTTACAACATCATATAGGGACCTAAAATTTTGATGAGCAGAATCATGCTTCTATAGGACAAAAATATCTTAAGGCAACAGTACTTGAAAGCAATGTCATTTTCTTTACTTCAAAACTAATGGTATAGGAAGAATATAGAAATATGCATTTTCTTTAATGTTCTTCCTATTTTATATGTCTAGATCATTTAGTCTCCTAGAAGAAGCAAAAGAAAAAAATGTGTTAATAACTGATAAACTTTGCCACAGTTTATAACAGTAAGGAATTCTGGTAATAAGTTCTGTTTTATGGTTTATATTTATGAGCAAGAATACCTTTAAAACTCAAAATTCTTATAAATAAATTTATGATGGGAGGTAAATATTCTCCCACCCCCATGACACAAGCAATGTGTATTAAATCAAGGTAATGGGGAAATGCCTGCTGAAATTCAAAACACTTCAGGCAAGCTATCTCATGTACAAAATACTGATTTTAATTGGTTCTCAACTAAATTAATTAAGCTGGTATGACTCACTTTCCAGTCAAAATTCAACTTGAAGAGCACAAAGAAACATGGCTAGGCTAACAAGAGTGAAGAATCCCAAATGACTCCCGATTTTCATATTAACAAGGGAGTTCAGCCCAGAGAGAAAAGGTTAATTTGTTTTTTAATAGGCATTTGAAAGACGTGATCAGGTCTAGTGTGATAATTTATGGTTAATCATATGTTTACAGGCAAAAGGGATTAATCTTTTAATATTAGAGCATTTGGCAACATAAAACAAAGTTATCTTTATAATACCTTTAAAAGACAAGTCAGGCTATGTTTTTGAGCAAAGATAGAAGATGGACAGCAAGAAAAAAGTAACTTGGAGTAACAGCCTAATCAGAAGGTGAAGATGACAGATTCACAGCCTGGGCAAATCCCACTTCCTACCTGTCTCCTCCTTCTTTTCACATCTTTGTGAATTAATACTGACTTCTGAGTTGGTGGCTGTGCATATCGTGAGACTGAACACGGACCAGGTTCTTGCTCTGGACCTTCACAAGCCAAATGAACTCACACACGCACACACACAATTTCTATAGGCCAGTAATTGACAACCACTACCCCACCCCACCTCTGACCCATGTAATTCTTAAAGCAAAAGTTTAGTTGACTCCACTACAAAGCACTATATTGGAACTCTCCAGGAAGTACATAGAGAAAGAAACACTAGCATAGAAAAACCGTATACTAAAATCAGTTTTCCAAATCACTTTGCAGATCATTCCAAAAACCTGCTATTGAGTTGACTTTAACTCATGCTGATCCCCTGTGTGTCAGAGGAGAACTGTGTTGCAAAGGGCTTTAAACACGTGATTTTCCAAAGGAAGATCCCTGGGGCTTTGTTCCGCTTGAACTTCTAAGTTAATGGCTAGCCACTGAGCCCATTAACATTTTACATCACTCAGACAGTAGACACAATGAATTTCTTCTATGGTTACTGTGAACACTTCATAAGGATTAAGAAAGATAGCTAGAAAGAAGCAGGTCTACAGTGCGTGAGATACCCACATTCACAGTTTAGAAGAACATCTCAGGTGACTGACGGAGAAACACAGTTTCAGAGATGGAAGACCATCTTGTTTTGAATATTCCCTCACATTAGGCAGTCTTGATGAAAGTTGACACCTTTGGAAGCATTTCTGCTCCTGGATACATGCATCTTTTATGAGTAGAGAGGGCTCAAATAAGCTTAAATATGACTGTAGGCATTCATTCTCTGTCAAATGAGAGTGTTAAATTGGGCTAGTAGATATTTAATGATAGGATAAGAACCTGCTTGTAATGGCTGCCATTCTGACATTTCCCAGATCTATAGTTATACTTTGAGAAACTATATTAGAATAAACCATTCTGTGAGTATGATAACTTCAGATGTATGGAAAGAACTTCGTGCTTATCATCCTCAATCCGAGTTCTATGACTACAAGGCATTTGATATGACAAAAATGGAATGTAATCTGACGTTTTAATGCTGAGCACTTTCAGGACTGCTTTACTGTAACTTTCGCAACTTCACCTCCATCCCAGGATCTGAGATGAATTTATTTCTAGACCCTCATCCTACAGAGCAAGTTCATGGCCTGCCCTCATTTAGAAAGCACTTCCTTGGTTCCACAAAACAAATCTTTTATTTTCTACTTAATTAACTATATTTTACGATTCAAGAAAAATGATGAATTGACTAATAAATTGCAGACAAAGTCTATTCCTTATCCTATTCTGTCAGAGTGCTCTGATTACATGTCAGCTTTGAGTTCTATCTGTCTTTTCCACAGCAAGAAAATTGTTTATATTCAGCATTAAAATAAACCTCCTGTTTTGTGCATACTGGCTTTCTATTTCTTCATATTACTTCTTATATATTCTACTAAATCACAGTAAAAATATGTTACCTAACTTGTAAATTTACCTTTGCATTCTTACTTTCACTGAATCATTTTTGGGGAAACTTCACCTCTTCCTCTTGAGCATCATACACTCACCAAACAACTAGTAATTTAGGTCCCTCTAGTAGTAATGGAAGTGCTATAGATTTAATACCAAAGTCTATCTAGTTCCATGGCCAAAGTTTATGTCACTTTCACTTAAACATAGGATCCAATCAAATGTCCAATAAAACTTTATATATTCTAGCGTCCACCCTAGAAAAGAAATATATAATGCATGTCCTTTAGAACAATTACACCATTGCTTTGAAACAAAGCACAACACTTAGAGGGATGTGTTGCAGTCATGGAGGAAGGAGAAGCAGGCTAAGGTATTCAAATCTCCCAAATTAATTCTGTATATTAATAGGGACACAAACAACAATTTCCAGAGTACATAAATAATTACATTTAGGTATATCTAAAAATATTCTCAAGTATTTGAAAGATAACATTAAGAAATATTCAGGCATATAGATACTAATATTAACAGTCTTCAAAACAACATAATAAGGTTTTCTGATCTTTGATTCATTTTTAGCCCTGTGATACAGAACAACGTTGATTCCTAGAAAGTTACATTTCCAAAGGGCACACATTAATTGAATCAATAAACATTTATTTAGTATCTACACTACAGCCAAGAAAAACAGAAAGATGTTTACTTCTGTTTTTGACTATGCACAAACATTTTTTTGGGATTATAACAAGCTATGGATAAAATTATGAAGAATAGGTTTCCCCAAACAATTTAATTATGCTCCTGTGGAAACTTTAGGTAAACCAAAAAAGCAATGGTTCATCGCTTCTCGGCCTTTTGGCTAAGATCAAGTGCAAAAACCAATGGTTCAAATATGCAAGTGGATTGTGAGTAATTTAAAATCAGGGTTGAATCCTTTCATCATAGTTATTAAGTTCATATTCTGAAAAAAATAATCAAAGTTAGATTATAAGAAGAACATAGCATCAGGATTAGACAAAGGCTCAGTAAGAATTTTCAATAAGTAGATGATAAAGCTTACTTACTAAAAATGAAGAGGACTCCAGGACTTTCTGGTGAAGATAAAAGACTATATTTATAGCCTTCAGTATGGTTTAATCTCTATGTAAAGAAAACAAAAATTCCCACATCTGGACCAATAGGCAACACAGGAAGGGGCACACCCCACCCTCACCCCAATGGAAAAATCTCCGCAGGGTGGATATTTTGTAGGACGCCTTTTCCTGGTAGTCAAGCATCAAGTGTGGTGCTCTGAGTTAGTGCACCCAGTGGCATCATCTGGGAAGTTCATCTCTGGTCACGGTGAATTTTTTTGTAACAGCACTTCTGCACAAACCTTGTTTTTTTGTGGTGGCTAATTGAAGAGAATGGCGTGCAGCTACGAAATTTTGTTTCCTGTTCTAGGAAAACGTTGCGGAAACGGTTGTGATGTTTCAAACGGCTTTCCAGGATAACTCTTTGGGAAAAACTCAAGTTCGTGAGCAGTTTTCTTGTTTCAAAAAAGGTGAAAGGTCAATTGATGAAAAACTTCATTTTGAATGTCTGTCCACTTCCAGAACAGGTCAGGATGATGCTCATTTGTTACTAATTTTTGTTTGTTTTTTATGTGAGTGGGATAGTGCATATGGATTTTGTTCTACCAGGTCAGACTCTTGATCAAGTTACAGTAGGTTCTGAAAAGATTGTGTAACAGTATGAGACAAAAAACCCTGATTTGTGGCAGGACGTGGGACTGGTTTCGCCACCATTACAATTCATCTGCTCAAGTAGCCATCTCAGTATTCCAGTGTCTGGCAAAAACAGCATGCCTCTCTTGCCCCACAACCCTTCCAAACCTAAGCTTGCTCTGTGTAAACTTTGTTTCCAAGAATGCAGAGATACATGGAAGAATAGTGATTTGATGGCACAGAAGAGATGAAGACAAAATGAAAGAGGTCCCATCAGCTATCCAAACAGACGTTTGAAAAATGTTTCTGAGAATGGAATCGCAGATTTGAGAAATATTTTAAGTGAAATGGAGAGTGCTTTGAAGGTGATATTGTTATTTTGTAAACAAACAAACAAACAAACAAGCACATATATAGCTTTGAAAAAAATGCGGGGCTTTTTTGGGGGGTTTAGCCCTCATAATGATAAACAGAGAAAAGACTATTAGGCAAGGATTTAATTTTTAAAAATCATTTTATTGGGGGCTCAGCTCATACAACTCTTATCACAATCCATACATCCATCCATTGTGTCAAGCATATTTATACATTCATTGCCCTCATCATTCTCAACAATTTTGCTCTCCACTTAAGCCCTTGGTATCAGCTCCTTATTTTATCCACTCTCTCCCTAATGCCCCCTCCTTAATGAACCCTTGATAATTTATAAATCATTATTTCATCATATCTTACACTGTCCGACGTCTCCCTTCACCTACTTTTCTGTTGTCTGTCCCCAGGGAGGAGGTTATATGTAGATCCTTGTAATCAGTTTCCCCTTTCTACCCCACCGTCCACCTCTCTCCTGGTATGGCCACTCTCACCACTGGTTCTGAAGGGGACATCTATCCTGGATTCCTTGCATTTCCAGTTTCTTGGTTTCTCAACGGACCCTTGCGGAAGCCACTGTCAAGACATCTAACAGTAGCAAAGCTACCGCTAATGACATTTTAAAAATATTAAAGAACAACGATGTTACTTTAAGGACTAAAGTGTATCTGACCCAAGCCATGGCATTTTCAGTTATTTTAGATACATGTAACAATGAATATGGTAGACCAGAAAATAACTGATACCTTCAAATTAATGGCTTTCGTGGTGATTATTGTACGCGTCACGAATTTGCAGAAGAAGTAAAGTTTGAATGGTCCATAGAATTGGGGATGGAGAGAATTCATTTTCAGGTATTTTGGACATGCCACCAGGAGGATAAGTCCTCTTATAATTTGTTGAAACAGAGGGTCGGTGAAAGAAAAGGTGGTTCTCAACGAGATCGACGAAAACAGGGATGTCACAACGGTTTCAAACATAGCACAAGTTGTGAGGCTACAGCAGGAAATGAAAGTGTTTCATGCTGCTGTTTACAAGGATCGCCATGAACTGGAATCACCTGGAGGGCACCGGACAGCAACAGCATCGATAAGCATCAACACATACACAAAATCACCTTAACTTTAGGACCACGTGTGTACTTTTCTAGAAAAATCCATATTCACGCCTATAATTAGTTTTGTAACCCCAAATAAGCATCTTCTTCTGTTTTATGTAAGCAATTGCCAATCACCGACAGCAGAACAATATTTTTCTTGGCATCTGTGTAAAAATAAATCACCTGCTTATTTTCTGTGATCCAAGTACAAAGCACACATGCAGATCTGGTTAAACTGGAATACATACTTTGTTAACGCATTCAGTGTGCCTTTTCAGATTGTCATGGTCAGGGAATTGCAGGGGGAAAATGTGAACTGCGGATGTCATGTCTGTCACAGAATTCTGTTAAAATCAGGCCAATTTTTCTTGTTATTCAATTCTCCCTTCCTTTTCATCTGTGCAGAAGCCGTTCATCCACAAACATCAACGTGCCTTTGGTAAGCTCTCAGTTAATACAGTTCGGGTCTTTATTTTTATTAATCCATCCATTTACTCCAATCTCCAGTTCAGTCACTAAGCACTTGGCTTTTGAATTTTGTAGTATTTTGGCTCAATAAATCCCTAGAGCTTGTGATGGCTTCCAGCATCATTTTCAGTCCAGGAGTGTAGTTTTAAAAATTGCAGATTCTGAGAACCTCCAGATAATAATATGATGAATAAAGCCAGCAGACTGCTCCAAGTCAAGTCTCGCTTGGGAGTTACACCCTAACAGGTTCACAGTGACCCAGCTCTACTGGTTCAGATGCTGACTTCAGTCCGTGCCTCCAAGTATGATCAGTTCCCGATTTTCAGTGATCATGCTTTAAAAAGCTTGATTTATATACAAGAATGCTAGTAATTTATAATTGGGTAAGAGAACCCGGCAGCTGCATATCATAGTCTGTTCCAAGTAAATAGGTTTATTCAGATAAATAAATAAAGATCAGGAGGTTTCCTGGTAAACACTGTGTTAGAGAAAAGGACCAGAGCGCCTTGAAAAAATTGTTTTCTCCTGACTGCAAACAACGTACCCCACTTCAGAGATATTTCAGTTTAAAGTAAATAAAGAAATCATCCACAATATCCCCTTCCTTAGATGGTACTAAGGAAACAAAGTTCTAGTCATATATTTCAGAACCCCCTTGTATGATTTAATTTAACATTATACCCCTCCTTTTTCTTTCAAAACATTTGCACATATTATTTAAATTTTCTCCATCTCAGATACTTTTTCTACGTTTTAATGAAATAAGCCATTATCTTTTTTAAAACGATGTGTCTAAATAACAGCAATATTGGTTCTGTAGTTAAACAGATAATTTAAAATATTCCATCATTTGTTTATTTATGATTTTTTGTCCATTTTTTAAAATCAAGAGGACTATTTATATTTTTCTGAACAATTTGTCCATTATTTCCTTTATTAGAAATATTTTTTTATTCATGTTACAAATTTTATTCTCCTAATGTCTATTCTGATGGGTCTCTAATGTATAACTAAGGTGATTCTAGGTGTATGTCTTAAAGTTTTATAGCATAAAGGGGATGTTTCAGGAACTCTGAGTTCTCAATTACCTGTTCTGAATTCCAGTTCTGAATCTGAAGGCATTAAACCATGGCTTGGGTTTAATTGATTTTGGAGCATGAGATAAATATTTCAAAATATTATAGCAAATATCATAAAGGACAGATAATTTAGGCATTCTTCAAGACACAAATGATGCTCTCCTCCTACATTTGCTGCACTTTATGTTTTCATAATTGAGATTGGTTTCTATAACATATTTACGTTTTATGCATATTAACTACATTTAGTCCATATTAATTTTTTTAATTTAAAAAATCTTTCAAACTTGACTTTGTACCTTAAAACTACATAAGTTCATCATAAATCACTGTGCATCCCAAAATGACCTTTTTAGCCAGTTCTGTACCATAATTTAGAGAAAGGTTTGCATATAGCTATGTGGATAATTACTAACTACTAGAATTTCTATTTTCAAATTTAAGAAAGCCTCAGTTCATGTTTATAAAATTGAAGGCCTATGGCTAAAAATACATGTTACCAAATAGTTATTAGGTAAAATATATACTTATTTTCCCAATAATTCTGAAATAATATGGATGCAATTTCACTGAACCTTTAAGCTCTTTGACTAGTTACAACATATAAATCTTTCATTCGCATTAAATGGTGACATTATTTAACAACAATAAAAATTCTAGACAGAAATAATTTCATTTAGTATTCAAGATCACATTTTTTCTTCTCTTTATATAAATCTATGTAGAGTCTATACATTTTGTACTGACTCATGTCATAAATATTTATTTGTCCAATAAACTCAATAGGGAGACAGAATTACTTTTTTAAAAGGAGAGGTAGAATCTTTGAATGACATTGCGTGGTTAGAGCTGATGTAATTGGTGACTAGAAGATGGCTAAGCCACTAAGAGTAATGTGTAATAGGGGCTCACAGGAGGCAGGAGAGTTCATATTTGCATCCAGTGAAGGAGGAGTTAAAGTCAGGCCTGGTTTGGAAAAAGTACTCCTGGTGTAAAAGTCTGGCAGGAAAAAATTATCTCTGTTTCAAAAGCAAACCATAGAGGCAACTGGGTAAAAGACGCATAGGACACAAAGAAGCAGACTTTTGAAAATAGAGAAGAAAGCTTATCCTAAGTATAAATAACTTGTGGCAGATAATTTTCAGACCATGCTAATGTGAATCAAAACCTAGACATAGGACTAATAAACAGTCTATGCTTAAAATGAATGCTGAAGAAACAGATACCCACACTTTGAGGAATTTGTGAAATTAATAATAAAAATTAAGAATCAGATTAGTAGTAAATTACACAGATTCATTTTAGGGCAAAAATAACAGAGTAATTTGTCAAATATATATCAGGAAAAGACTGAGGGAGACATTTTTCTAGACTCACAAAGCAAATAAATGCCTTTCCCTGGTCCTTTGGTAAGTGTAATTTAATTTCCAAAGTTTAACATTTTCCATCGATTGCTTTGCAAATGCAATTCTTTGTATGTTAATTTGTATCTATGGCAAGGAGTCCCGGTGGTGTAGTGGGTTAAAGACTCTCCGGTTGACCAAAGGTCTGCTGGTCAGACTCATCAGGTGCAGCTCGGGGGAGAGAGAGTGCTCTCTACACCCATAAAGATTGCTACTGTCGCAGAAACCCGAAGAAGTTCGAGTCTGTTCTATCCGAGTCACGGTTAGGCAGACTCAAAGAGATGGGAGTGTGTTTAGTTTGGATGGTAACACATCTCACTGAGTGGCGCAAAGGCTACCACATCCAGCTGCTAACCCCGAGGTTGCCAGATTGAATCATCAAAGGAAGTCACACAAAAAACAGTCATTGAAAACACTACTGGGCACAATCTCTTCATATACATAGGGAGTCAGTATATTCTAATATACTGAAGAGAAACTGGCTTTATTGTTATGCTATATTAAACTGTGTAGCATATGCGTGCCATAAGACAATTCCATTATTTTCACAAATAGTTTTAATGTGTTCACAAATATATGGAAGGAATAATTCCCAATGATTTTTTGGGAATTTACCATATTTAATAAAATAAACTATGGAGTAAGGGCAGGTATATGTAAATGTAGTCTCAAAACAAACAAAGGAAACCAGACAGAGATTTAATGTCTATAAATTAAAATGGTTACAATTAATTACAGCCCAGGTATTGTATGACTGTTAGGCACCATTAACAAGAATGAGCTGGAGCTATCTCAGTAGTCCTGAGTTAACTAGAAAGTATTCGTGGGTGAGAAAAACAGGTGTAGGAGAGTAAGATGATACGATTGTACTTCTGCGAAACAGCCAGTCATGTCACCAACACCAACTTCCTAGGCACATGTCACACAAATACGCATGCGCAAAACAGAGAAGTGGCCCTGGTCGGCGGTTCCTACAGAGGTGGGGTGCAAATTTGAGAAGTTGTGAAAATTACAAAGCAAAAGCGGGGTGAGAAAACGAAATCATTCTTTTAAAAAAGAAATTTAAAATACTAAAATATGTATGGATCGTTACCGATGTAACTGACCATGAAAAACTTTAATTAAATTTTCAAAAAAAAATTGTTCACAGTGGCAGAGAGTAGGATGAACTGATTCCTTCTTGTATCTTGGTGTTTGACCTTCACTAACATAGAATCCCCATCCTTTTTTGTTTGTTTGTTTGTTTGTTTTGAGAGTGACATCCCTAAAATTTGAGTTAGAAAAGGTAAAGAGACTTTTTCCAAAGTGACATTTCTGGACAGTACTTCAAAAGAACATAGCAATTTAATCATATAAATATTGGTACATAACTTTCTAAATCTAATTGTGATACTTCTGACAAATAATTTAAAACTGAAATTTCCTATTAACAAATGCCAAATAATGAATATACTTGTAAAGTTGCAAGTATTATTACTATTTAGCTTCTAGCTTCACATGTGACTGTGACAATATTTTTCTTTTATAGAATAACCAATACAGTGATGACTAATATTGATGTATAGATAATTTTCTATGGATGATTTCTTGTTAAACTAAGTGCCTTTTGAAAATAATAAAATATTAAAGAGTAAGAATTTAGTTCCGTGTTTTTTTTTCCTTCTGGAAATCCTAAGATACTTTTCTTTAGGTGAATAAAGTAGATTAAGTACTTGTAATGATATATTATTTTCATGTAAATGGATTTTTAAAAGCTTAAACATGATTTTAACTCATGAAAATAAGTATTCAGCAGTGAACTCTTATGTAATTAGCAAACTTTTTGTTTTTCCCAAAGACTGTGTCAAATATGTTTTTGGTCAAGCATTAGCATAATTTTCATAGTCCAAATTAATTAGGTTCTATTGTCATCACAAAATAACCCTGCTGGTGCTGTCCAGTCATCATGGGGCTGCTGATAACAAGGTCAGAGGTTCAACTCTACTAGCTGCACCAAGGGAGAAAGATGAAACTCCCTGCTTCCTTAAAGAGCCACAGGAAAGCCGACTAAAGGTCACTATGCGTCAGAATCCACGCAGCTCAATGGTAGTGGCCTTTACTGTGCTGGCCAATTTGGGCTAATAGTAAGAATGTTATATTTACCTGAATCCAATATGTGCTAGAGGTAAAATACATGTCTGAACTAACTACAAGATGCAAATTTAAAATATAGGCAAGTACTCTAATTTTTTAAATCATTTTATTGGGGCTTGTACAACTCTTATCACAATCCATAAATACACCATTGGGTCAAGCACATTTGTTGCCAACATCATTCTCAAAACATTTGCTTTGTAACTGAGCCCTTGATATCAACTTATCACTTTTTCCATCCTTCCTGGCCCCCACTTGCCTCATGAAAACTTGATAATTTAGAAATTATTATTATTTTGTCTTATCTTACAGTGTCCGACATCTCCCTTTGCCCATTTTTCTGTTGTCCATCCCCCAGGGAGGGTGTTATATGTCGATCATTGTAAACAGTTCCCCCTTTCCACCCATCCTCCACCTGTCCTCCAGGTATCACCATTCTCACCACTGGCCCTGAGGGGTTTATCTGTCCTGGATTCCCTGTGTTTCCAGTTCTTATCTGCACCAGGGTATAGCTTCTGGTCTAGTCAGATTTGTCAGGCAGAATTGGGTTCATGATAGTGGGATGAAGGGAGGAAGCATTAAAGAAATAGAAGAAAGTTGTATGTTTCATCAGAGCTACAATGCACTCTGATTGGCTTATCTCTTCCCCATCACCCTTCTTTAAGGGGATGTCCAGTTGCCTACAGATGGGCTTTGAGTCCCCACAATGCACTCCCCCTCATTCACAATGATATGATTTTTTTTCTTTGATGTCTGATACCTGATCCCTTTGATACCTCGTGATCACACAGGCAGGTGTGCTTCTTCCTTGTGGGCTTTATTGACGCTCAGCTAGATGGCCACTTGTTTATCATCCAGCCTTTAAGACCCCACATGCTATATCTTTTGATAGCTGGGCACCATCAGCTTTCTTCACCACATTTGCTTATGCATCCACTTTGTCTTCAGCAATCATGCCAGGAAGGTGAGCATCATGGAATGCCAGGTTATTAGAACAGAGTGTTCTTGAGTTGAGGAAGTACTTGAGTAGAGGCCCAATGTCCATCTACTACCTTAATACTAAACCTGTAAATATATGCACATAGATCTATTTCCCCACCATCATATATAAATAAATTTACATATATACATGCCTGTATTTGGACCTCTATAAATGCCCTTTGCCTCCCAAAGCTTTCCTCTATACCCTTTTACTTTCCTCTTGTCCCACTATCATGGTCAGTCTTCATTTGGGTTTCAGTAATTCCTCTCGGTTACATTGCCCTTGATCAAGCCATACCAGGCCTCTTATACCCTCCTCACCACTGACTTGGATCACCGTTGTTCCCTTGTCCCTGGATTTGTAAATACCACATTCTTTCCCCCATCTCTCCCTCTCCCATGACCCACCGGAATTGTCAGTCCCATTATTTTCTCCTCCAGATTGTTTATCCAGCCTGTCTTATCTAGATAGACCTGCAAAGATAATAATTTGCACGAATACAGGACAAAGCAAACAAAGCAACAAAAGAAAACAAAACAACAACAACAAAGAAATGACCCCCCCTCCAAAAAAAAAAAGAAAAGCCTGTAAGTAGTTCAAGGTCTGTTTGTTGAACTATAGGAGTATTTTCCAGTCAGGTCTGAAGGGGTTCCACATTCTGGCCCCAAAGTCTATTTTGATACTCCCTTGGGACTTCCTTGTTCTGCTCCCCTTGCTGTTCTGTTGCATGCCCTTAGTGTTTTGCTTCAGTGTAGTGGTATCAGATTGGGTGGAATTCCCACATTGTGTCTTCAGTGTTGTCCCCTGTAGGGTCATTGAGGGGTGTCATGTTTCATAAGGGGGCTGCCCATATGGTCTTCTCGGTGGATTAGCTGTTCTGAGCAGGAATATCATCCTCAAGGTTTAGTGGGCCAGGATTTGCTCCACTCTCTCTTCCTCTCCCTTCATTTGCTCTCTTGTGCTCTGATCAGACATTTCCCTCTCCCCTGGTTGCAGTTTCAGTGCTGTCCTCTGAAGTAAATTCTTCTGGGGGGAGGAGTTGCTATCCGTGTAGTTGGGATGGTGGCTGGCCTCCCAGACCTCTGTACCATCTCCCTGCTTCATGTAGGCATTTTGCATTCACATCTTGGAGCACCGGGTTGAAGTCTGCTCCCTCTTTCCCTGTGGCTATATAAGCAATACCCTCCTTTTGGGTGGGTTAGTGCCCTGTTCACCTGCAACCCATTGCTTTTTCCCCTCTTTTTCTTCCCCCACTCCTTTTTAGTTGGCTACCATATGTATCCCTGGGTTTGTTCTGGCCCCTGCCATACTACTGGTACTCTAATTTTTTTTTGAAGAAAACTCAACAGTCACTGCTATATTATATTTATTTTTCAATCCAGATTTTTTTATTTAACAATCTGTTATCCTGTTGCTTGAGATTCTTAATAATAGCTAACATTTATTATGAGCATTGTGTCTGCCAGTAACTGTTCTTGGTAAATGATGTGTTCAAATTATTTCAGTCTTACAACAATTCTATGAAGTAGGCACAATTAATAGCATAATCTTGCTGATGAAGAAATTGTGACACCAAGATAGTCAGTACCTTGCTACAATCCCATGCAACTTAATTTAGTTTCAAAACCAAATCTCACACATTTATCGCTCACATTTGTTTCTTAAACTTAGTTCTGATGACATTTTGGATCAAAATCTTTGTCAGGGATAATGTCCCATGTATTTTAGGAGCAGCATTCTAGGCTTCTATTAATATCCCCAGGATGAAATAAACACTGTGTACAGCATGACCAGTTGCCCCTTGTTGTTGTTCGATGCTTTTGAGTCAGTTCTGAGGCATGTCAGCCCTATGCACAACAGAACTAAACATTGGCGGGTCCTGAGGCATCGTCCCAGTTGTTTCTATGCCTGATCCGGGTGGCAGCCACGGTGTCATTGTCATTTCATCTCCTTGAGAGCCTTCCTCTCTTGCTGCTCCTCTTGGGGGGATAACAGGTCTTCTAATCACTAAGCCACCAGAGTTCCTAATTGCACCACAGAGGAAAATATCTTCCTCTAGTGAGAACCATTGCCTTTGATTAATCAGAAAATACTTCTGGAATACTGGTCTTATGGAGGAGACATACATTTTTTATAAGGTGTTATAGTTAATAGTTGAAAGAAGGGATAAATTAAAACAAAATAAAACAATTCCAAAAAACTGTTATCTAGCCAATACCGACTCATGGCAACTCTATAGGACAATGTAGAACTGCCCTGGCAGGTTTCCTAGACTGTAACTCTTTATGAGAGTAGAAAGAGCTGACTTTCTTCTGCGAAACAGCTGGTAGTTCCAATTGGCTGCCTTGTGGATTGCAGCCCAAAGGGAAATCCCTAGTAAATTAATAATTGGTCTGCAATATGTGTCACCTGTATTGTAGTACTTAAAATCTCTTTGAGACATATTGTATTCAATATCTTTACTTTGTCTTTGTCCTTTACTACACTGAACATTTCTTTATTATATAAAAATTCTGGTATTGCAATTTGTTTTGCACATGCAATTTAGTAACATTAGGTATGCTTGTCCTTGGTAAAGTAGAAGAGCAACAAATACATACATACATACATACATACATACATACATACATACATACATACATACATAAGACCCTCCACCAGAAGGATCGAATCCGTGGATACTGCAGCAATGGGCGCAAATATAAGCACAATTGTGAGGATAGTACAAGACCAGGCAAGGATCAGATATTAGGCTGGAGACTTTACTTAACTCACATAGTTGTGGGAAGTGATGACATGATTAACAGGAAGACAATAGTTTTGTGGTTAGTTGCAGAGGCAAATTAATTCAAGATCAGCAGATCAGATGGCAGGCCACTGAGGACTCCTAGGATCAGCAAGCAATATGGCTGAAGCCTAAAGAACCAGAGGACAGGGAGCCAGAGGAAAGATCCAGTGCTAGCAAAAAACAACCAAACTTTTCTTCAGTGTCCACTTATTTGGGAAATAGGCCCACCCCTAAGGCCACATCTTTTCAGTTGATTGAAGTAGAACTGTGATCTGATTAAGTTGCATCCCACCATGATCATTTTACAACTGAGTGGCTGCTTTTACAAATGAGTGGTAGTTATATAATTCCCTGTTAACTTGAAGATGTAATATTGTAGGGGTGGAGTCTTGCCTCCAATCAGGCCACAGCCTGATGGTGCCTCCTTGTGGGCGTGACCGACTCATAAGGAGGGTCCTGGGAACCTCCCCTCTCTCTATGCCTTCATCTTCCTATTGATGATCCATGCTGAGACTTGCAAAAATCCTGGAGACGTGTCCACCGCTGTTAGCTGCACAAGACTGAACCTGCCGTTGGTGATGTTCCTGCACTCTGCATCATTATATGTGGCTTCATGAGTCTGAGGAGAGACTGACTGGCTAGTACTGGGCTTATGGATTTGAGTTGGACTGGGCAGGGCTGTTTTCCTGATATACAATTATTTCTTAACGTAACTCTCCTTTTTTAATAAATCATTTTATTGGAGGCTCATACAATGCTTAACACATTCCATCCATCCATCCATTGTGTCAAGCACATTTGTATATATGTTGCCATCATCATTTTTAAAGCATTTTCTTTCTACTTGATCCCTTGGTATCAGTTCCTCATTTTCCCTCCCTCCCCTTCCTTCCCTCCCTGATGAATCCTTGATAATAATAAATTATTATTTTTTCATGTCTTGCACTGTCCGATGTCTCCCTTTACCCCCTTGTCTGTTGTCCAATTTCCCTGGGAGGGGGTTTTCATAAGTCATTGTGATCAGTTCCCCCTTTCTACCCCCACCTTTCCCTTATCCTCCTGGTATGGCTACTTTCAATATTGGTCCTGAGGAGTTTATCTGTCCTGTATTCCCTGTGTTTCCAGCTCTTATCTGTACCCATGTACATGCTCTGGTCTAGCCAGATTTGTAATGTAAGGGTCATAATAGTGGTGGTGGGGGCATTAAAGAACCAGAGGGAAACTGTATGTTTCAATAATGCTAGACTGCACCCTGACTGGCCCATCTTTCCCCCACAACACTTCTATAATATTCCTTCTTATACATACATGAGTGTCTCTGGTTTTGTTTTCCTGGTCAACCTGGACTAAAATACTGATTCTAGAAGATTCTATTTTGAAAATGATTACTTTGTTTTAGTGATTATGTAGTGAGGATTTACACATTCTTAAATGTCAAATCACTGGGAATCCTGGCCCAGCAAGGTTGACATAAGACCTATCACAGATACATACACCACATGATTCTTTAAAGCATATACTCTTTTGGCAGAACTAGATGCTATTATGAAATATTAAAACAAAATCTTCAAATAAAATGAACATCCTTTAATGTTCTGTATGGCACAAAAGGAAATTTGTCTTTAAATTGAAAGGCTGACTTTTAATTTCTATGTGTCCCTTAACTGACAATCTCAAATGTCCAAATGACATTTTCTTTTTATAAGGGTCACCTACAGGATTCTATTAGAAATATATACAAATACTTAATGCATTCATAGCCCATGAGGAGGATGACCATAAGATGTATTCTATAAATCAGAATATATTTCAGATCAACAGAGTACGCTATTAATTAGTAACTGTTGTTAAATTTTAAAATGAAGCCTGTTTTTGGGTACTGACGTTACAAAGCATTCAGTAACAGATAGGTGATATTATTATCGGTGACCGCTATCTGTGCTTTTTCTAGAGAATTGTCAAAATTCTTGTGGTTATTAGTATATAACTAATATCCAAATATATTTTATAGAAATTTACCTCACCGCATCCCCTTGCCATATTTTTTAATATTAAAGTTACTGAAAATAAAAATAAACTTTCAGTTACATCTTCTGTTATTGTTGAGCCTGTTATAATTGCTGATATGAAAATCAGGCCTGCTTGATCATTAAAACAATCACAGGCTGGTTTTATGTAAGTATCGATCAATTGTTATGGGTGGAGATTTCATTAGGAGAAACAAGTACCTCCCTTCTTAACGCTGCTTCAATAATGAGCTATATTGAGAAGGATATCTTTTGGCAAGGCCACAAACTGGTATTTTATTGATCAGATGCTTCAAATGGAGCCATCAGACCCTACAACAAATAAATGTTGCAGATAATTTCCTAATTAAATACCTTATGAAATGTGTACATTGGTTTTCCCAGCACTCATGAATTCAAAACTAAGGAACTTGTAGCAGGTTACCCATTAGGCTGATAACCACAGAGTTGATAGTTTGAAACCACTAGCTACTCCTCAGGAGAAAGATGAGGCTTTCTGCTCCACTAAGAATGCTTGGCTCCTACTCTGCCCAATACGGTTACTATTCATCAGGATTGACTCAACCGCAGTGAGCCTTTGTGTTTTGCTTTGTTTTTTGAACTTTTACAGAGACTAGCTACAGGTGAAAACTACAGCAATCAAATTTCACAGGTACACCAGGATCATTACAGTTTTACATTTAAAATCAAAGATTTTGTTTAAGGAGATGTGGTCACTATTTTTGATATTACCTTTTAAAAACACATTTTTTATAAGTTTCCAAACTTTGTGACTATATGAGCGTATTTTCACTCTCTCATCTATGTGCAAGGTATGCATTTATGCATCCAATTATGACTGTCCAGACATTACAGACTAGAAAGAACTGTCAGGGAGCCAATATGAGGGTCTGTTCTTTGTACCTTAATCCTCACATGAAAAGTCTATTAGTATATGCTACAAATTTATGACAAGAGCCTTGGGAGTGTAGTGGTAACACTCTGGGCTGCTAGTTCAAGGTTAGTAGTTTGAAACCATAAGCCACTCCACGGAGAAAGGCAGGCTTTCTACTCTGTTAGAATGTTACAGACTCAGAAACTCACAAGGGTGGTTCTACCCAGCCCTAGGGTCACTGTGTGTCATCATTGACTCAGTGACAGTGAGCTTGTTTGTTTTGGACATAATTATGAAGCTCAATTCAGGATTCTTCTCTTCATGCCAAGTATTTCCATCTGTACACAAACACACACACACACACTTAGAATATGAATCCACTTTTTCTCTGTCTAAATTATTTTTGTAAATTTCACTTAAAACAAAATTTTACAAATTACTGTAAACATGCTTGATTTCCCCCCCAAAAGAATACCAAACAGCCTGTAAAAGCTCTTCAAAATAGCTTTATCTTTACAGATAAAGAGTTGCCTTCAAACTTCTATTTCTTGAGGACTATGGATACGAGTTGAGGACTAGTCATGAAACCTGAGAATGTGTGAAGATGTTAGATCATACTAATGTGGAAGCATGTCTGTTCCAGTCATGTTAGCAGTTGGACACCAATCCCAGCTCGATCTGTTTTGCTTATTGGTATTGACCATGAGGCTCCTTATTTACCTGACCAAGGTATGACAGAGGGAATATTTTCCTTTCCCTCCCTCCCAGACATCAGGTAAGGCTGTAATAGAGTTACTCTCTCACTGCCATCTAGTCAGTGTTGCCTCACGGTGACTGGTGGGTTCCTGAGACTGTAATCTTTACAGAAGTAGAAGACTGAGTCTTTCTCCCATGAGCTGCTGGTGGTTTCAAACTCTCGACCATGCGAATCATGGACCACAGCGCAATGTGAAACCACTGCATAACCAGGTTCCTAGTTGCTCTAGATGGATACTTTCCTCTTAGGTGAAAAGTTAAGGAATGAGGAGGAAGTACAGGAGAACAAGTAATAAACATAAGAAACTGTCTGCAACATGGAATTTCATACATTCAAAACTAATGAAATGGCAAACAATTAGATATTTTTAGTGTTAATATTTCAATTCCAGTATGAATTTATACTGTTTCTGGGCCTACTTCATCCTTAGGGTAACAATGTCTCAAATTTTTTCTATTCACCAGAATTGAAATGATTCGTATTAAATTTTATCAGACAATGAATAACAAGGACAGGCACTCTTCATTAGATAAGAGATAAATCAAAGGTTCTATGTAACCCTAAGAGGCATAAATCTAACTTCAGACATAACATTTCAATAAGCTTTAAATATCTTCTTTTATATGTATGATTAAAGATATTAATAGTTGGTAACTGATACCATATTGTTAAAGTATTTTTAAACAAAATATCAATAAACAATGGATAGTAAATTGCCATCAATAAAAAGAATATAAATTAAATTACATATGAGAAGTTTCCCCTCAGTGAGCAAATTAACAAAGGCAAATATAAGTTGATATTTATAATTATACTAAATAGTGTCAAATCTTAATTATTTCCCTACCACTTAAAAATAGAAAATTGGATTCAGATTCCACTTACTTTCTGAAGAAAAAGTAGAATGACCAGAAAGTACTCTAGTAGAAAAAACATTCTTTTAACAGTTTTCTTTATGTCTAAAATTTTATGAACTATTTCACACTATAATAAATTCTTCTGTCAATAGGGTACAACTGAAAATAACTACATATTATTTTTGTTATTAATTTTCATCTAAGAAGTTCATCTATTATTCTGTTATATAGATACATGACTAAATTCCCAATTCCTTAGGTCCTAATGTTCCATGACACTGTCAAGTTCACGATAATGCTTTCAGCTAACCATATTGCTAAAGAAAAGAAAATTCCATTTAGATATTGTGGTAGGTTTTGTGTGCCAACATGACTCCCATGGGAACATGTGGACAGATTTTAGCATGTCAATGAGGTTGTAGCTTGATTGGAGTCCTACCAAGGTATATGGGTCTACAAGGCCGGCCTCTATCTCTCTCTGGTGATCAAACTTGAGCTAGCAGCTCTGTGTTACCTGTGGGTCGAGCCAACACTGGATAGTGGTAGATTGGGTTGCCACGCCACACATTGGATGACTTCAGGCTCCATCTCAACTTTCCTCACTGTGCTACTGAACTACTGGCTTCTGCTCAGCCAGGACATCTCCTCTTCCTGCTGATGTAGTCTCACCTTGACGTGTCTGCTGCTGTTGGGCCAACTCTGCGCATCAGGTCTGTGGGCAGACTCCACACTTTTGCCAGCACCTTTCTGTCTTCTTCCTTGACCTTGGACCGGAGCTGGGGTGAGTTGGAAGGACCATCAGTAAATTAACCATCCCAAGGAAGTGAGTTGAACTGAGTCCTCGCTGTATCGATTAATTAGCTTTTGTTTTCCTTCTCACTATATAAATATATATATATTCATAAGTTTCCTGGTTTTATTTCTTGAGAGAATCCTGCCTAAAACAAATATCAATTAGCAATGTGCATTTTGTAAATATCCAAATAAGCAGCAAATTTTAGAGCAGATATATAATTGCTAGCATTTCTGCAGAAGGTTTCCAGTAGATTTAAGGTCTAACATTGATTTCAATTTGGAGAAAATCACAATTCCTTCAAGCAGAGCTTTTGAGTCCTAAGACTTACAATATTTAAATTAATAATCAAAATTTAAAATATAGTAAATAACAATATCAATGAATTTAGAGAAACTGAATGAAATTTCAACTTATACCATGTATTTAGAGCTGTGATGTTTCCAATACTAAAAAGCATATGTTCTCCTACAAAAGGAAAAAGCTAATCTTCCCTAAATACATTCAAAGATAAAGTGACTTGCTATACCCCTTCTTTTAGTTGTAGCGTCTTAGCATTTTCTCTGGGAAATTTCTCAAGATTCAGGATTGGAAAACAGGAGAAAGAAATTGAAGAACAAAATGGCTACATGGTTCTATTACGTATTATGTGCCAAGAGCCAATCTAAACTCTTTACTGGTATTAACTCTTTTGGGTCTCAAAGTCAATCTGCAATAGGAGATACTATTATTATTATTAATTATTCCCACTTACCAATGGGAAACGGAGATTGACAGGTTAAAAATGGTGGTTTGTTGCAGAGCCACAAAGTAACCAGTATTAGAAGCTAGGCAGATTGTTACCTTATCGATTTGCAAAGCAGACTGCTGTTTTGAAGATACCTAGAACATGCTGCAATGTGCATGCTTCTTTTAGGTGCAAACCCCTCTCTTCTGGGTCTATTTGTCATTACAGTGGAAATTCCTGATCAGAATTATTTTCTATCATGCCCTTTTGGCCAAGCTAAGTAGATTTCTATGTAGGTACTCAAAGCTCGTTTTCATTCGCTAGATTTTGATTCATAGCCACTTTATCAGACAGGGTAGAACTGCCCCTGTGGGTGTCTGAGATGAGCTCATTTGGGGAGTGCAAAGCACCTCTTTCTTCTGGAGCTCTGAAGTACTGGCACTGCAAAGTGCAACCACTACAGCACCAGGGCTTATTTACGTTGATAAACATCTCTAAGATGGATGTTTTATAAGATGTAGCTTATGCAATTTCATGAGCAGAGCATAATATAGAAGTTATGTACAAAATTTAAGAGACAGGACTCTGAAACAAACAGCATATTGAGCAAAAGTCCTTGGTCAAAAATATGGGCAAAAGAAATGGTATGGATTAAATGATATTCTCTCATATTTTAAATAATAAGGTGTGTCATCCTTCTGTGTAAGAATTTATCATGCTAGGATTGAATGGAGAATCATTGTTTGGTTGGCATTTTACCTATTTTTTCACATGGCAGAGGTCCATATTCCATAAGTTTAGTCAAAGAAAAGACCCAAAACCTTTGGTTTAACATAGGAAGAGTCTCCTACTTTTTCAAAAGCAAACGAGAAAAGAAAAGCCTACAAACACGCACAGTGTTTTGAAGTGAGTTCACTCTCCGCTATTTGGGATATTCTCAGATGTCTCATGCCATCATTTGCTGACATTAACAAAAGGATTTCGATTTACTGAAATGCTTTCGAAGTTACCCCTGAATGATACCATAACATGACTTAGTATATCATAAACAATATTAAATATCTAAGTTAAATGTGTAAGAAAACATGTACTAATATTCACTTTTCTGCAAAACATTTTAAAGTCTTTAAAACCTGTAAATTAGCCAACTTCAAATGTATTTCAAAGTCTTTTAAAGTCACCCTGCCAATATATATTTTTTACCTGTGCTATGTTATTCACTGAACTTTAAATAAATGTTGCTGTCTTCACATAATATCCAAAGTTTGTTTGTTAAATACAGTAAATTTCTCTTAAAATGTGGCATATTCCTTATGCAATCATTGCTTGTGGGAATCAAATAATATAAGCTAGAACAAAATAGATTAATAAAAAGGGCTATCGTGCAGTTAATAAAAATAGCATTTTAAAATAAATGTTGTTGTTCATCATTATTAAAGAGAGATCAGCTCCATAAATTATTTCTCATCAATGTCTGATGCTCTTTTATTTCAAGAGAAGTCTGAGAAAAAGAAGTTTCCTTATTTTAACAGAAAATAATGTGTAGATTACTATCACTCTCTAAATCCATCCCTGCTGTGTTTCAATCTTTTGGATATTCATTTTTTTCTATTTACAGAATTCAGGCATCTTAATTCAGTTTTTTTTGTGTGTAGGATAAATAATGATGCACCCATTATGGTAAAATATTTAAGCAACTTATATAACATCTTTTGATATTTTATGAAAATCAACACTCAGACTTGCTACCATCCATTTGATTCTCACTCATAGCAACCCGATGGGGTTTCTGAGACTGTAACTCTCTGAGAAGTAGAAGGTTTCATGTTCCTCCTGAGGAGCAGGATGATGGTTTCAAACTGCCGACTTTGCTGTTAGTAACCCGAAGTGTAACCTCGATGTTACCAGGGCTCCTCATACTGTATGTATCATCTTTTTGATAAGTCACACTACAATGGTTTTCTAAATCATGCTTGTGATGTTTCACAAAAGAATGGGTTGAAACACACACACAGTCAGGACAGAAATGTAAAGACCTTTTTAACTCAAATACAAAACAGACATATGCATGTAATCACATACAAGATTATGATAGTGTAATAGATTTCATATGAAAATAAACACCTTCACTAAGTCACAGCCTTATGTTCAATGCTAGAAGTATGGAGCAAGTCTATTTCATTTGTATGACCTTCACAAGTCAAATTTCTGGGTGTCACATTTGGCTATATCCATTTATTGATTATCTATCTATCTATATATCTAAATCTATCTATTATTTGATATATTTATCTATATGTCCGTATCTATCTATCTAATTTATCCAATCATCTCTATAGTGTCCTTTAAAATAACAACATTATTTATCTCACCAGTGAAAAAGGCAAGTTATTTCAACGAGTTATACGTAGTTCTGTAGTTAACATGTTCATGTCTAACTTCGCTAATACAAAATGCTGATGAGGTTCTGATCATGTGGAATTAATTTCTGGAGAGAGGCTAGATAATGACATTAGGCTTCATGAGTTAATTTGCTAAAAATATGAGAGACTCGTACTTGAAAACTTTCCCTCGTTTTTTGTGTTGCAATGGCCTTTGATGATCACTGAAGGCTCTGCTCAGGCAAGGAAAGGATTATTCAGAAAGAAGGTGGTTATTACTGTGAAGTGGATGCATCATTGAAAGAAGAACAATAGATGAGGTGATTCTTCCTTCCTGCTCTGTTTAGTCCTCTCATTATGGATACTAACAATGATTCCTTAATTAATAACTTATTGAATAACTATCAGCTATCCAAAAAAAATCTCATTAAGAAAAGGGCTTTTTTGGTCTTCTTCTTCTTTCTATTAGCAAGGTGCTCTTTATCGTCTTTAATATTATCATTCATTTTAGGGAAGGGATAATGATCCTCATCCATATATTCAGAAGAACATAGAGGTGTATACTTCAGGTATTAAAGAATACATTTCATTATTTCAAAATTTAATATGATTACTGAATTTTGCAAAGTATGACAAGTTGGTTGTATGAAATCAAAGCATGTAATTTTTTTCTCTGATGTCTCAATTTTCAAATGTTTAATTTTTTGCCAGTGTTGTTAAAAGGTAAAATGAATTTCCTGGGGACAGTTTTTAAAGCAAAGAATGAGGTTCTATTTTTAAAATAATGTAGGCACTTGGATTTGTTTTGAGTTATAGATTTTTCTCATTCTCATATATATTTACCTGTGTCTAACATTAAATGTGATAAAATATTTATTTATTTTTAAATAAATAATTTTTTTACATTTTATTAGGGCTCATACAACTCTTATCACAATCCATCAATCCATACATATACATACATCAATTGTATAAAGCACATCCGTACATTCTTTGCCCTGATCATTTTCAAAGCATATGCTCTCCACTTAAGCCCTTGGCATCAGGTCCTCTTTTTTTTTTCCCTCCCACCCAGCTCCTCCCTCCCTCATGAGCCCTTGACAATTTATAGATTGTTATTTTGTCATATCCTGCCCTATCCGGAGTCTCCCTTTCCCTCTTTCTCTGCCCTCTTTCTCTGTCTCTGAAGTCACATGTGGATCCTTGTAATCCATTTCCCCTTTCCAACCCACTCACCCTCTACTCTCCCAGTATCACCCCTCACACCCCTGGTCCTGAAGGCATCATGCACCCCGGACTCCCCGTGCCTCCAGCTCCCACATGCACCAGTGCACCACCTCTTCCCCATCCAGTCCCACAAGGTAGAATTCGGATCATGGTAGTTGTGGGGAGGAAGCTTGCAGGATCTGGGGGAAAGCTGTGTTCTTCGTCGGTACTACAATGCACCCTGACTGACCCATCTCCTCTCCTAATCCCCTCTATGAGGGGATCTCCAGTGGCCAACAAATGGGCTTTGGGTCTCCACTCTGCATTTCCCCCTTCATTCACTATGATATATATATATATATATATATATATATATATATATATATATATATATATATATATATATCCTTGTATGGAAGGCTATCCTTTTAATCTAAGCAAGTGACATAATAGACTCTCTGAGTCAGCTAACTGAATTATGTATTATTTGTAAGACTGTTGACTATGTGAATTCGACACACTGAATAACAGCCAATCCACTTGTCTAATTACTTGGGTGATTTCTACTGAAAAACGAAATTGTAGGATAAGTATCTTGCACTGAGTCGACTGACAAGACCTTGGTAATTGAAATTCTCATGTAATGCCTAGAAAAAAAGAAAAATCTGTTTGCTTGATTAATGAAAAGGTAACTGTATGCAATGCTCCTCCGAGCTGTCGGTTAGTCAGCCTTCCTTGATTTGTGGTTTCCTATTTCCTGACAAGGGATTAGAGGAGTGCTTGGGTCCCTGGCCTCAGATAGCTTCTCTGGATCCCCAAGGAATACTGGAATGGGCATCTGTCTAACATGAACACAATTTGTTGGTCCTGATTGTTCAGTCAACGAAATTGGGGGGGGGGGGTTGAATAACCGTTCTATGTGGTGTCCCTGCTTTCTCATGGTGAGGCATCAGCACCCTTCCCCTGGGCCGTATTGAACCCACAGTAAATTCCACCCTCTGAAAGTCATCTGGACTCATTATGTATATTATGTGATTTTACTTTGCTCTCTACTGTGAATGCTTCTTCTGAGGGCACTGTGTTTGTTACTGTTGGAGTGATGCTCCCGCCGGGCCCAGGCTCAAGGCAAAACTCTGCATGAGGAAAGGAAACATTGCTCTGTCCTCTGAATCTCCATAATCAGTTGTGGGCCAGACCATGGTGATCTGTAAGGTGCTGATTGCCTGTGTTTGGGAAGTAGATTGTCAATTTTTTCCCCCTAGTCGCCCTTATTCAGAAAGCTCCACTAAAACATGTTCAGCATCATAGCAACATGCAAGGAGAATGGGTACAGAAACTCAGAATCCTCTTGGAGAATTTTCTCATAAGCATTAGAGATTGATTTTCTTATAAAATAGCTTCCTCTTTAGTCAGCATTGTTGCTAGCAAGTGTATATAGCAGAATTTACAAAATGAGAGAACAGCCATCCCAACTACAAGTCCCCTATAATAAAGCCTTCATGAGAAGCTCAGACATATGTTTATTTTCCTGTGTTCACTGGCATTAACATCTCCATTTCCTGTGATTTGCAAACATGACAGACTTGATAAAATATTTGTAAATTGTAATAAGTATGTGATTAAACATATACTTCCTTCATAATTCCCCAGCCATAACTCTGTTTGATTTTGAATGGCATATCCATTTGAAAATAAAACATTGAAGTAACCTAGAAAAGTTCCTTGAAAAATCTTTCACAATATTAATGGACAGCACACTCACGATCCTGTTAAATCAATACTGTATCTTCCGTTCTTCCTCGTTCTTCATTCCCTGCTGTCCATTGTGAAAGACCAGTTCCAGACTCAAACGGACACAATTAGTTACTATGATTTATATGAGATCTTTAAAAGTATAATAATTACACAAAATTCTTTGTTGAGGAAAATAGTGGCTAAGAAATAAACACGTGAAAATAGTATATAATAAATCCAGGAAATACTCTTTTGAATTGGTTTTTATATCAGTTTTCTTTGCTTTGGCAAATGCTTTTCAGTTTTCTTCATACTTTCCAGGATTTCCTTGAAGGACTGACATACACTGAAAGGGTGTATATAGGCAGATATGAATTTCCATTTCTTCCATCTAAAGTGTATTATAGAATTTTATCTAATTGATATTCTAAAAATTAGAAATGTATTTATTCATAATAAAATACTTAACAATATTACACTTTTCAATCAGGTTTGTTATATTTTAATTTTAGCTTTACCTTGACACACATAACAAAACATGTTGCATTCAAAATTCACTATCAAGCTTGAAACCTATTAAAGAAATATTTACCAGATATTTCGTAATATTGTGGCAAAAACATAGCTTTGAATCAGCTATATTATTTACACAGCATACTTTAAATCTTGCTAAAATGCCAATAATAAACTGTGTATATCAACGTTCATGTAGTCAATATTTAAAGTGGTTAGAAAGCTTACAGAGGAGCCCTGGTTGAGCTGCTAACTGAGAGACAGCAGTTTAAACCAACCAGGACAAAGAGGAGACTTTCTGCTCTTATAAAGATATATATTACAGGAGACCAAAAGCAACCTCCACAAATGGAAGAATATCCCATGCTCATGAACTGGAAGACTCAATATAGTAAAGATGTCAATCTTACCCAAGGTGCTATATAATTTTAATGCTATCCTGATTCAAATACATGCAACTTTCTTTAAAGAATCAGAATAGCTGACCACTAATTTCATATGGAAAGGGAAGAAGCCCACAATTAGCCGAGAACGCCTCAACAAGAAGGACAAAGTCAGAAGCCTCATTTTACCTGACTTTAATATCGACTATACAGCCAAGGTCAAAACAGCATGATACTTGTATGATGACAGATACTCAGACCAATGGAAAAGAACAGAAAACCCAGAAATAAAACTATCAGCATATAGACAAGTGATTTTCAACAAGGGCCAAAAAAGGCATCAAGTGGGACGTGGAGGTCTTCTTTAACAAAAGGTGCAGGTGAAGGATATTCACCTGCAGAAAATAAAACAAGACCCTTACCTCAGCCCATGCACAAGAACAAACTCAAGGTGGATGACAGACCTAGAAGTAAAACCCCAAACTATTATAACGATCAACGAAGGAAGCATGACAAACCTACAACCTTGGCTCAGGGAATACATAGGCTAACTGTAATAGGGAATTGACAAGTGAGATAAAATAAATACCTAAGTGTGTCAAAAGACTTCACCAAGAGTGTAGCAAGAAAGCCCACACACTGTGAGAAGATTTTTAGCAATTACATGAGACAAAGGACTAATTATCAAAATCTATAATGCCCTCCTGGCCTGCAAAAAAGGAAAAAAATAGTTAACCTTTTGAAGAAGTGGACAAAAGACCTGAAAAGAAGTGTTACTAGGGAGGGGACCCATATGGCCAATATAAACAGGCGAAAAGGCTCTCAATCATTAGTCATCAGAGAAATTCAAATTAAAACAACCAGGAGACACCTAGCACTCGTGAGGATAGCCCAAATCAGGAAATCAGAGAGCAACAAAGGTTTAAGTGGCAAGACGGGTACTCTCCTCTACTACTGAGGTCATGTAGATACACACAGCTTCTGTGGTTGGCAATCTGGTGGGATTTAAAGCAAAATGAAAATTGATCTACCTTATGACCCAGCTATCCCTCTACTGGGCATATACCCAGAAGAGGTAAGAAATATACCATGATCAGTCCACTATGCTCCAAAGTTTATTGTGGCACAATTCACAATTGCAAAGAATTGGAAACAATCTAAATGTCCATCTATAGATGAGTGGGTTAGAAAGCTCTGGCAAATACATATTTACCATGCATCACAAAAAAGCCCTGAGGATCACATGGAGCAGATCATCTCATGGGAAGAGTTGGAGGAAAATTTGCTAAGCAAAGTTAGCCAATCACAAGAGAACACGTACAACCTGAGTCCACTGAGGTCAGTGTAATCTGCAGAGTAGGTATAGAATAAAAGCGACTTATCTCACACTATACAGGTTGAGTTACAGACAGTCGGGTGGGAGCCAAATCAAACCCAAGGGTGTACATGTTATTCCAACAAAAATAAGGGGAAATGAGGGATAGGGGGAGGGAAAATTGGAAGGGGTAGGGGACGATGGCACTCAGGGAGCAGGGCACTAACCCAGCCAGGTGGTGAGTATTGGTTATGTCTCCACAGAATTGGGAATGTGCACGCAGACCCCACCACAGTGCACAAAACCTTGTGGGCACCATAAACACATGGAGCAACTCATGCACAGAGGGGGCTACAAGGGCCGGCCCCAATCAAAGCCAAACTGATCCCCTCCCTAGAAGTATGGGACAGAGGACAACATGAAACCTACAGGTTGGTGAGAAGGGCTGGCATGTCACACCTACGTGGAAAGAAACCAAAAAGGAAAAAAGGGAGTGAAGATCTAGACCCCATATCAGCACCCCAAGCCCTGAGGCCAATGTCCCTGCATGGAGCCACTAAGGCACAGAGAGGACTGAAGGGCCACCAACAGCTTGAGACATGATGACCCTCACTGGAGCATACGGTACCACACACATGATGGTGCTGGGGACACAGAGTAGGGAGTTAGTCTGGTCTGAACCCTCCACAGCGGGGCGAACCACGAAGGGAACATAACAGACCAGCAACAGGAGCAAAGCCAAGTCACAAAGTCCCCGAGAAGCCTCAAGATCGGCTTCAGGCTAGGAGGGGCAGTTCCCAGAATCCCCCAGGACCAGTGGAATGAAAGTCATAAAGGTCAGCGGACAGACCTGGAATGATGTAAGCTCTATTGTTTCCATTGCTAGTGACTCATTTTCTCTCTTTTTATTCAGTCTTTTGTTTTCTTTGTGCTTTGTCTCCATTATTGTTGGCTTGCCTACCTATATAAGATAGGAATGTGTGGTAGGTACATACTCTTGTATCAACTTTTGAAGAGATAGTCTAGCCTGTCAATCAGGTTACAACTTGATGATCTCATTTGAAGGAGCAATGGAAATCAATATCTCACTGGAGACCGGATATACACAGACTCTCTGCTTTGTCTTCCTGCTGAAAAGATGCATGAGCTATGCTACAGCCCTAGAGCCGAGCAGCCATGTAGAGACCCCTGCAGGCACTGAGATGCTTCCACTGCCACTGGATCCACAAGACTTTCCACCCACTAACCTGTGATCTTCTTACATTCAGTGTCATTGCATGTGTTGCATGAGTCTGAAAAGGAAATCATAGATTGGTATCAGACATGTGGACTAATACTGGACTTATGGACTTGATCTGTACTGGGCTGGGATGTTTTCTCAATATACAATTGCTTTTTTATATAAAGTTCTTTTTTTATAATATATATGTCCTGAATTTGTTTCTCTAGTCAACCCAAACTAACACAGAATGGGGAGCAAATTCGAGGAGGAAGCAACAGTACTGAATGTTCTGGAAGGACTTTGGTTGGAGGAGGAAGCAAGGGAAGAGAGCAGTGAACAAAAAATGCCATAGATAGACCGGAGAACAACTAGAGAGTTAAAACCAACAACAAGGACATAGAGATCCTGAGGAGTGTTAGAACAGCAGCAATCTAGCTTAGAGGAATTACTAAGAGGTAGAAGAAGGACTAGCTTGATGATGGGGCAGGAGGAAGATAAAAGGAACCAGAGGAATGATCTAGGAAGCAAAGGTATGGATAGAGGTCTAAGCATAGGTGTGTACATATGTAAATACATTAATTCATAAAAATAGAGGTATTTGCTTATGTACATATATTTATATGAGAATATACTGAGGTAGTGGACAGACTTTGGGCCTCTGCTCATACCCTCCCTCAATGCAAGAACACTTTGTTCTAATAAACTTGCAGTATGTGATGCTTACCCTCCTTGCACAATTGCTGAAGACAAAATAGGTGCATAAGCAAATGTGGTGAAGAAAGCTGATGGTGCCCGGCTATCAAAAGATACAGTGTATGGGGTCTTAAATGCTTGAAGTTAAGCAAGTGGCCATCTAGTAGAGAAGCATCAATCCCACATAGACGAAGCACACAAGCCTGTGCCATCATGAGTTTTCAATGAGATCAGGTAACAGGCATCAGAAGACCCCAAACAAATAAATGAACAACAACAATAAAACATATTACTGAGAACAAGCGTGGTCAGAGCAGAGACACAAAACCCATCTGTAGACAATGTGACATGCCCTCACAGAAGGGTCATATGGAAGGATGAGTCAACCAGAACAGAGTATAGCAACAACGAAACACACAATATTCCTCTGGTTCTTTGAGGCTTCCCCAACACCCACTTGCCCCCACTGTCATGACCCCAGCTCCTTTCATACTGTGTACCTGTACACAGGTAGGGATGAGAGCTCACAACACATGGAATCAAGGTCAGATAAACTCCTCAGGAACACAAATGTGAATAGCAATACTAGGAGGGTAGGGGGACAGGTGGGCAAAGCAGGGGAGGAAGGGGGAACCAATTGCAATAATCATCATATAGCCACACACCCCCTGGGGTACAAACAACAGAAACCATGGGGAAGGAGACAGCGGTTGGTATATGAAAATAATAATAATTTATAATATATGAAGGAAAGTGGAGGAATGGGGGAAAAAGAGGAGCTGATACCAAGGGCTCAAATAGAGAGTAACATTTCAGAAAATAATGGTGGCAACATATGTACAAATATGCTTAATACAATTGAGCATGGATTGTTGTACGAGGTGTAAGAGCCCCAAATAAAATTATCTTAAAAAACAAAACCAAAAAAAAGGATTTATAGTGTTGGAAATTTATAGGTTCAGTTCGTCTCTCTGCCTTCTAGAGTCATTTTGAGTCAGAATTGACTTGATGAGGATGTGTTTGATTTGAATTTTGAAATAAGATTGATGTATATCACAGAAACATATAATAAAACATAAAATAATCAAACAGTGAGAAAATAAATCTTTGCTACTGATGTTCACAACTCAACAACATATTTTCACTTAACATTAAAAGGGACTTCAAAAATGACTGGAAAAAATTCTATTGTCTTTGAAATCCATTTGTGTGAATCTTTAAAGCCCCTTTCTGTATTCAGTGACACACATCAAGTTGGATAAGGGTCTGTGTTTCAGCAATTAGCTTAGTATCTCATTAGATTATAAAAATGTGTAAATATAGGACTTTGGATCTGTTTACACAAAACGTGTAAATCAGCAAATACTGATAACAGCAGCTTCCAGGAAAGTGCATTCCACAGCAGGTTTAATCTTCTCCTAGAGGATCTGGCTGTAAATCCGTCTTCTCATCGTGAAGCTATTTCCACTCGTCCTGAAATTTCAGCCTCCAAACACATTCGTGATCTCTATAAACAGTCAGAAAGAGAAGTAACAACAGGGCAACACCGACAATTTAGGCCTAAAACTCTATTTCTCAGATAGAACAAGAAACAACAAAAACTATAATCTCTAGCAAATGATTAGTTGCAAACCACCTCGTGTAATTTGAGAAGGAAATCTTTGGGACTGCTGTCTGTAACTATTTTGGAAATTCTATCACTTCTTTGAACATTTCCCCAGCGGGAGTCATGTTTATCCCCACCATTGCTGAAACGGAAAAAAAAGCCAAAGGGTAAAGACCTCCTTCCTATGCATTTGGAATTATTAAATGTTGGAGTGAAAACAACTTCATCTCAAAGATCACTCTGCTTTTCTTTTGTCATCATAATGTTTTTTCCACCACTACTTTATTTACATGCTAAGTCATATAAAATGTATCCTGGTGAGAGAAAAGCTCTTACCAGAAGCCATCGACGCTGCACCATTCATGAGTAGAAGCACACAGACACACTCGCTGTTGCAGGGAAGCTTTGCTGGGAGTCCTGAGCTTCATTTTTAATTAAAAGAACCCATGATTCTCTTTAATAATCTCACAACAATACCTTTCATAATTAATTACCACTTTCTGCCTCCTCATCCCAAGAGCCCACCTACATAATTTTAGTGGAGTATTATGAGAATGACCAATAAGCTGTGCTAAGTTCTGATGTGCGTTAAATGTTTAACATTTTGTTTTATTTATAAGACATTGCTATAAGTAGAGTTCAGTATCGAAATATTCATTTAAACTTATGCACTTGGAAGAGGTTTACTTGCAAGGAGGAGAATTTGGCTTTGCCTCGCATTCCCCGTTTCACGAGCTGCATGTGCAGAATGGCCCGGGTCCTCACTGCAGGCATTCAAGGAAACATTAGTGAACTAAAAAGCCCTCGTGAAAGGCAAACGGAATAATAAAATATTTATAACTGTGTCATGTGAGGGATGGCTAAATGAAGGTGGAGTGAAACCACCAACGCTTTCAAAGTCGTAGGAAATGCCCAATGATTAGAAATGAGGGGAAACTCTTTTACGTGTTCTGATGACACGAGCAGTTATGCGTTTAACTACTATGTCAGAGACCAGTGTATCAAACGCCCAGCGGTCCCCCGGGAAGAGAGGCAGCTGTGGATGAGCAGTGTTGCAAACCCTAGGCAGCTTTACTGTGCTCACACGAGGTCTTCTGAAATTGAAATCAATTTCATTGCAACGACCAACAAAGACATCTCCAGGTAACACGTGTATAAACCTGCTTAATGTTATATCTCTCCCTGCGTGTCTTAGAAACATTTATATTCACATAAAGAAAAATGCAGGAAAGACCAGATGACCAAAAAAGAATATAGAACTGATGCATTGACTAAAAGTAGCAACAGCCCACCCCACTGAAAATAAAAGCATTTCTTACTCATGGCCTGCCAATAGGACAGAATTAATTTGCCCCTTTGGGTTTCTGAGACTTTCACAGTTTTGCAAGCATGGACAGACGTAGCTTTCTTCCATGGAGAGCCTTGGGTTCAAGCCCCTCATCTTGTGGCTAGTAGGTGGGTGTGCGGTTCACTACACCACGAGGGCTGCTCAGGTGACCTCTACATTCCTCAAAACTCTAAAATTAAAGAAATTTTTGTATGTATTGGTATATACTGTAGATTTTTTGGAAAGTCCATTAATGTGTGCTCAGCTGAAACTCAAGATCCAGACAGATATTAATGGGCCATTAAACCATGCCCTATGGTGTCTTCAAACCACATGTCTCTAGGCGTCCAGTTAATTAAAAATTAAAAGCCATTTTTGGCTATTGAACCTGCTCTTCCATCAGAATGAGTTTAGTGAAAAATAAGACTATTCAATACTCTTGTTAAATAATCAGCATCAATTAAACTTTTGCAGACCCGCTAGCCACCTACTCCCAAAGTTATAATTCTAGAAACCCATTTCATTTATATATTATTATTATTATTTCCTATAAGTATATTTTATAGCAATACTTGTACATTTAAATTAGTTGAAAAGACATTACAATTTCAAGTGGACTTATAATCTATATATTTAAACTCAGAGATTTTTGGCCCCTTTCATTTCTTAAAATATATATTTTAAAGGAAATCTTTACTATGAATGAAAGAATTTGCATTTTCTTTAGTTTTCATTGCAAGCTTAAATTTGTATTTTCACACCCATGAGATAGACTTTGTGGGTAACACAATATGGTGACCTGAGCGGTTGCAATAGAATACACATCTTGTAATTTTACATATAAAAAATCTTATTTTTAAGATATTATGAAAATCATATTAAAATATTAACAGAAGAAAAACTATTCTAAATCCATTATTTTTCATAAATACTATATTGAAAATATTATAATTTGAATATCCATTATATTTATTAATGCTTTAGGAGTCCAACTGTTGGTGGATTGAGAAATAGATTAAAAGAACAACAAATTAAACAAACAAACAAAAGAACAACAAATTAATGTATTTCAAAAAAGAAAACATTAATGACAAAATGATAAGATCAGATTGAGGATCTAAATTTAAGCACAAAAATTATTCTGTGATGGTGAGATGAGGCTGCCGAGTCCAGTAAAGATTTGGTCTATTGACCTGATGATTCTGGTGGAAGGAGCTCTGATTGACCTTCTAGAGGCTGTCTACCAATCATAATTCCATTTTGCTGGAAAAATACGTCATGGGCTATTGTTTCTCCCACACACCCACAGATGCACACACACACACACACACACACACACAAAATAAAAATGGACAACTCTTGCCAGGCAGTAGATCCAAAACCTATGACTTCTGGTTTTTTAATTTGTGTAAATTTTTTTATCTTGAAATATACTGTAAACCATATTTCTAAATAAAAGTAGAAAAAGAAAATAAAGTGTACTATATAAATAGGAAAAGGAAACTGTATTATGAATTAAAGAGAAATTTCTTAGTATTTTTCCCTATGGTCAAAAATATATATTAGTAATAAATTAAGGAGTTCCTATTTTCTCTGCTTTGTAATGAATTTGTGGACAATTTGTAAGTCAAATGAAACAAAGCAACAGTGTGTGATATGAAATATCTCAAAAGTAAGAAAAATCATTATATCAATTAATGTTTTTTGGTATACAATCAAAATATGGGGCGTTTTTTCTTTCAGGAAATTGACATTCTCTGTGGGAAGATAAACTGTAATGGTCTGAAATAAACATCATTCAGTGAGAGGCAATCTGGGGAACATCCGGAATGTCAGAAAAGGAAGGCTGATATTACATGTAATTATTTAGTGAAAGATAAAGTGCTAAATATATATTGTAGGAAATATCTTTACTTTTCTGGTTCATATGTATTACAGAAGATGATTACATTTTTATATAAATAAAGATGTCAAGACTTCATTACATACAAGATATATTTGTCATCATGCCATTAAAATGCATTGCTAATCTAGTATACTGCTATTTTTGCGAGCATGGAATATATTTCATCTTTAGTGCTTTGAAATTTGGGTCACTCATTTAAATTCTTTACGTACACAGCACCAATATAATTTGACCGGTAGAGGGAGCTATTTGCCACATAGTCTAACGTTGAAAACAAACTCTGGAAAGACTACAACACAAAATCTTTAAACGAGTTTATAGATTTCACCTTAAAAATTTCACCAAAATTATCTTTACATGTTTTATAATTCAAAACAGCTTAAAAACTAAGTTAATTGCCATTCCTTCTGCTTCAATAATGAATTAAGGACATTTTGTATCATGTATTAAGGTTGTCTCAATTTATTAAATGTTAGATATTGTATACATAAGTATACACACACATTATGCCATTGTTTATTTCTACTTATGTTACTTCTGTATATACTTAGTGTCCCCACTAAAATTAATAAATAGATGTAGAAGCTACATAGCACGAAGGGGTAGGATTCATTCTATATTCTCTTTGCTCAAATAATCCGGATGATTCATAAGATCATATGAATGTAACTCTGACAGTATATTGTGAATTACATCTTGTTGAATGTAATTTATTGAATAAACTATGCTTGTTTCTTTAAAAAGGGAAATAATATGAAGAAATATGGGTTAACCTAACTATCGAGACATTTAGGACTTCAACGGGGGCATTTGAGGTTTCCTTATTTATTACAGAGGTATTTAAAAATAACTAGACATGAAGGCACCTGAAACTGATCGCACAGTTTTGTACACTAAAGCTTGACACATTTATCAGCTTCCTGTTTTACATGACTGAACGTAGCTTTGAATTAAAAGTCTCCAAATTCATATTAAATTCATCATATTCCACAAGCTCAATTTCCTTCCCATAATGATTTATGAAATAATACATATATTAATCAGAGAAAAACCCTGTTACTGTTTTACTTTGAAATGTTTTTGCATTTGGAGGCCATAAAATGATTTCTTTTTTATTGTTCTTATCTTACATGTTAGTATCAGCCTTTATGGTCCAGAATAGCACTGTAGGAAAACTCTGTTGACATTGACCTGTACAAGCTATGAGGACAGAGAATCCACTGGCATGCAACCTGCCACAGCAAAAATTCCCATAGATTATTTTAGCATGGTTTATGTAGTCAGAACTAAGCTCAGTTCTCTGCGGACTGATGAGGCTCTGCCGATACTTGCCATTCAATGAACGGTCAACTCATCAGAAGCACTGGCCTTGCCTGGAAGCATGTTTCCATTGGACAGTCTCAGTCCCATGCCAGAGCTACTGAACCAGGATCTGGATTTTAACAAGACGCCATGTACCTTTTAGACAAATCATATTTTCAAGAACAGTAGTATAGGCTCTCTCTTTGTAATTATATATCTTAGGCCACAGGACCCAAATATTTTTAGGGTATTTTGGGTATTAATAAATATTTGTGATTTTTAACCTCAATATTTAGTAGAACCATTAAAGAGACATTTCTCCGTATTAGATATCTTGTCAGTCTTAAGGAATTCTGGAATAAATCATGACTAAAGGAAGTGGCATAAAGTGCTTATAGAGGTTCACATAGTGCCTTCAATTTTAAAATCAACGAGAAGCTATTTTCTAGTTAGCATATCTTTTCAATATGAAAAAATAAAACAAAACATTGTCAGAACTGCATCTTAGGTTTCTATGAACATACTGATATTAGTGCTGCCTCTCCAGGACTACAAAATGTTTCCATTTAAAAAAATGATCACTGTACCATAAGCAGATTTTGAAAATCTGTCAAATGAAGTGAAAATACACTGGCAAGATTAAGAAACTACATGCTATCCATAAAAAACAAAACCAAAAATCCTGTTCATAAAATTTGACATAGCAGAGCTAGAAATGCATTTAATGTCAATCGCTGCTACTTATGAACACAGGAGATTCAGCCTATCGAATTCTGTGGTTATTTGTTATCCTCAACCCTGCCCTCAGATCTCAGCTTACAGGATAATCATTTTTCATTTTCATCAATGTTTTGTGCTTTATTTTTATCTCCTAAGTCCAGAGTAATCTCAACCTTATCAAATATAAAATCAACACAAATAAAGGCAAAAATCATGCTACAAAGCCAGGAAATAATTGAGGCAGGGAAACACAAGTGTAGACTTCTGGAGAGTTTAGAATTATTTTCTATGCAGGAAACCTGGTTTGATTCAAGGCCAATGGTCCTCAAGTGCATTCCACACCCTTTGGCAGTGGAGGCTTAGGTGCTGAACAGATTCCATTGGGGGCCTCTAGAGTTAGATTAGGGGAAAAAAAGCGTGACCATTTTACTTTGGGAGTCTGTGAACATGGACTCTTGATTGATCGTGGGAATGATGCAGGATGCAGCAGCGTCTACTGCTCCTGGAGATACAATCCTTGAGTGACTCAGTGCCTTACTAGACAGCTGCTTACAACCAAACGTGTCTGAGGATAGACCCGCTCTGGTTGCTGCACAGCAGGCTGGGGGTAGGGTGATGATGTGGACAACTTGCTCTCATGTGCTTCTCAGGGTCCTGTCCAATAGACTGGAGAGATATATGGGATGAGGGGCAGAAAGATCATGATCCAATCGCCTATATGCCCTGAGGTTATCTACTGGGCATGTGTGCATGAGAGAATGCCCCCTCTCTTCTCATCTGTCCATTGTCAACATCTCAGTGCTATGCCATTGAAAAGAAGGGGGATTTACAGGTGAGGGGATTGAAGTGTGATGAGGCTAAGAAATTCCTTAGAATTTCACACTAGTTTGCTCTTGGAATGATATTCAAACCAATAACTCATCAAGTCCAAGGATTCCTTCTACGTAGATCTGTGGGGACCAGCCTCCACAACCGAATGAGTCCAAGGGGGTGGCTGCGTAATTGACGGGTACATTAAAGAGCGATCGGACAAGATAAAGCGTGCAAGGGCTCACCTCCATATCAACCAGAAGCAGAATGAGGAAGTAATGTATTCTGTCATGACCTTATATAATCTTGGACAGGCAAGCCATAGTAAGCACATACATAACAGGAAGGGGTTGTATTAGAAGCATAAACATAACAGGAGGGGGTAAGTTAGGATTATACATGCATTCGGAAGGGGAAGTCCTAGAGCCATACATGTGACAGGAAGGAACATATGTAACAAGATGAGTGGATCCTATTTCAAGATGGCAGCCTAACCATGCTCGTCTCTGAAATGGCTTGACCTTAGGTGTCTTGAGCTCTTCTCCAGGGGCACAGTCTAGGCTCCTCATCAAAAGGGAGGGGCGCTACTTAGGGTGGGACAGACAATAGGGTCTGATTGCTCTGATGGTAGTCAACCTTCAGACAAACAACCTTCAAGTAGTTCGCCTTTAACTGTATATAGTAGTAACCATGTGCTTGCAAGTACCCTGAGATTGGCGTTATTATGGGGAGTTGGGGCGGGCATCATGGGGAATAACTTACTTAGGAGAATGTGAGTAAGAAGATGCATGTGGAACCCACAATTGTGACGTCCCGCCTCCACAGGAGCCCTGGCCTCCTACACGGCTTAACAGATGAACGTGGAGAATTTCACTTTCTTCCCTTCCCAGTCCTTTTTCCCACCCAGATCTGAAAGACGGCAGGGTAAGATTATAAGATTATATGCATTTGAGTTTTCATTTCAGGCACACCACTTTAGCATAAAGGAGACCTTGAAGAGGGAGACAATGTTCCACAAATTAGGGATTATGACTTATAGACTAATTGGATTCAGTAAATACCTAGAAAGTGTCTACTAGTGTCAGAACTGTGTTAAGAGCTAAGAAACAAAACTGAGAAAAAAATGTTCCCTCTTTACTCCCTGAGCTAATATAGATGCAAAGGCTAAGGGTGGTCACCAGGTTGCACAAACCGACCAATTCTCGCCAGTAGGAGCTTACCGTAGCCTGTCATCAGGCCTCAGTGGGAGAATATGCCTCTCTCTCCCTCATGCTTCACATCTGCACGTAGAGGGCTGCACACCATCCCACATCCACTCCCGCCAAAGAATTGCACATTCTCTGAGCACATAAACAAGTTTACCTGATTTAAATATAGTTCCCAGGAAAACAGCAGACCAAGGTCCCTTGCAGACTTGTAAAACTCAGAATTTTAAAGGAACTGACAAGGGAACTGTTTGAATTCTGAGCTTAGCTTTGCATTTTTGTAATTCCATCATAGACTGCCTTTATCAAGCATGGCGATCACTTTATACCTCCAATTTTTCTGAGTATTGCATCTAGAAAATTTGGGAGAGGAATTTGAGATTAGCTTTTTAAGATAAACATATTATCATTAAAACTGGTCATAAACCTGCAAATTAAAAAAATCTAATGTTTGGGCCCTTGATATTCATTTCTTTCCCCAGTTGATAAAATGATCAGTAACAAGCACAAGCTCCCTACTCTCATATGCACATGCATCCTACTGTTTTTACAAGAGCATGAAATTATGATTCTTACAGGAGGAAATCACAAACCTCTTATTATATAATTTCCTTCTTTCTCCAAAAGTGAGTAGAAAAAGGACACGAGGAAGTCTGCCATTATTAAGGATATTTGTTTCTATAATTTTTATTTTTTCAAAGCTAAACACCTAATCATTGCCATTGAATCAATTCTGACAGACAGTGATCCTACAGGACAAAAACAACTCATGGGAAAATCTTTATGAAATTAGAACGCCTCACCTTTCTCTCTCAGTTCTACTGGTGGCATGGCACTGACGGTGTGTGACTAGCAGCTGAACATGGCACCGACTCTACCACCAGGGCCTCCTTTAACGCATGGTTAAATGAATTCCCCACTACTTTCCTATCAGCCAGTCTCACTGTGGTGGCTTGTGTGCTGCTATGGTGCTGGGAGTTATGTCGCAAACAAGTCAATAACAGCAGGGTCATCTGAGGTGAATAGGTTTTAGACTAAGAATAGATTAAGAGGAAGGACCACACTATTCATTTATGAGAGTCTGGCCTTTGAAACCCTTCTGGCAAACAGTGGAACATTGTCAATTACGCTGGTGGAAGACTAGCTCTTTAGTTTAGAAGGGACTCACAGTCTGAGTGTGTAAGAGCCGCCTGCTCAAAGTAGAGAAGATCGTTATGACTTGGATGAAGTAAATCTTTGGATCTTTTATTTGCTGATGAAGGATGACTCCAAATGAGAAGTGACAACTGAAAATATGTATTAATAATCAGAACATAGAATAAATGAAGCAATAAAACTGGAGTATAGAAAAAAACAAAAGTCATAAAAAATGAAATAGTATGCATAAAAATTGATGCTCTAGGTATTATGGTTAGATGCCATCCAATCAGATCCAACCAATCTCCACTCGATATACAAGAGAATGGAAGACTACCAGGTCCTCACCATTCTTGCAATTTTTCCTGCGTTTGAGCCCATTGTCGATCCATCTCATTGAGGACCTTTTTTTTTTTAACTGCTCCTCTACTTTACCAAGCATGATGTCATTCTCCAAGGATTGGTCTGTCCTGACAACATGCCCAAAGCCTGTAAGACAACGTCTCACCATCCTTGCTTCTTAGGAACCCTCTTGCCATACTTCTAAGACAGTTTTGTCTTTTTGGCAATACTTTCCATCTTGTTTCCCAGCACCACCATTCAAATGCGTTGATTCTTCTACAATCTTCATTACTCAATGTCCACCTTTCACATGCATTTGAGGCAACTGAAAACGCCATGGTGTGATCCAGGTGCAGCCTGCTCCTCAAAATAACATTGTTACTCTGCAATACTCAAAAATGTCTCCTGCAGCTGAGTTACCCAAAGCAAGGTGTCCTCTGATCCCTTGACTGCTTCTTGAATGAGCATTGATTATAGATTCAAGCAACATAAAATCCTTGACAAAATCTATCTTTTCTCCAAATCATGAAACTACTTACAGCTCTAGTTATGAAGATCTGTTCATCTTTTTGACTTGATCATTTATTTTATTGCCTTAGCTACTCTAAAATAATTTCTTCTGACATTCACATTTGCATTTTCTTTCTTTCCTGTCTTTTTAATGACCGTTTGTTTTCTTCATGAATGATGTTCTTCATGCCCTCACACAGCTCAACAGGTCTCTGTCATTAGTGCTCAATGAGACAAATCGGTTCTTTAGATGTTCTCAAAATTCAAGTGAGGTTGACTGAGATTTTGGCTGTCATGGATTTAAAAAAACTATTCAGTTTAAGACTGACCTTGTGTAGGAAAATGTAATGGTCTGTTCCGCAGTCGGTCTCTGACCTGGTTTTAGCTGCTGATATTGAGCTTCTCCGTTCTCTCTTTCCACAGATGTGGTCAATATGATTTCCGTGTATTCCACATAGAGAAGTTCATGTGCATTGGAGCTATTTGTGTTGCCGAGACACTATTTGCTATGTACAAATGGTGGGGCTTTCAAAATCTTCTCATGCAATCTCAAGCTTCATTCCTATCACCAAGACAAAATTTTCCAACTCCTGTTGTTTCCTCCTTGTTTCCAACTTGTTCTTTTTTTAAAAAAACATTTTATTAGGGGCTCATACAACTCTTATCACAATCCATACATATACATACATCAATTGTATAAAGCACATCTGTACCAACTTTTTCATTCCAAGCTCTTATACTTATCCATGTATCTTGCTTGCATGTTTGATAAATTTCAGACTGAAGATGTTTGAGGAATACTTCCATTTCCTCACCATTAGCTTTTGTGGTTGGTTCATAAATTTGAATGATGGTTGTGTATATTGGATTTTCTTGAAGCTAGGTGGATATAATTCTTTCACAGATAGCATTGTACTCCAGTAGGCCTTGAAATGTCCTCTGTGAAGATGACTACAACACCATTTCTCTTGATGATTTCATTCCAAACATAGTAAACCATATGGGTTTAAAATCCCAAATGGCCAATACCAGCCCATTTCAGCTTACTAATGCATAGGATATTGAGCTTTATGCATTCCATCTCTCTTTGTAAGGATTCCACTCTCCTGCATTCATTTATACATTCAAATGTCTGATTATTAATAAGCATTTCCAACTATTTCTTCTCACCTTGAGTTATGCCTGTTAGTAAATGAAGATCCTTAGGCTTCCCTCTCCCAGGCTTTCCTCCCTTCACATCACAAAGTCTAGTCTCTTTTAGAAAACAGTTCCTTCTCAGTCACATGTCGAGTGCCTTCTGACCCTATGCGTCCATTCTCAGGCACTATCTCTGACAATATTCTGTTTCCATTCATTAAGCCTTCAATATCTGACAATGTTTTGAAACTATGCCTAAATTTCTCGGTTGCTACTTTCTGTGATGTAAGTAGTCAATTTCTCCTTCATTGCCTGTTCATAAGCTGGAAGCGCCACTGAAAACTGATTGCTTTGTGTGACCCTGCTAGCATTTGAAAGACCAGTGATGTAGCTGTCAGTGTCCAAGCAACACCCAAGCCACAGTTCGACAAACTTATAGAGAAGTAATGCTGAATTTGACTGACATTGGCCATATTGAGTCAGATAATCATTTAAGTTGATATGATAGGAATGAAAAATTCAAAAGGAATGGCATCATTTCATTGTTAAAAGAACATTTCAGAATCTGCCTCAAAGTTCAATGTTGCCTGTAATAGAATGATATCCTAGTGGGTTTATAGATATTATCAAAGCAGTAACCATTAAAGCTAGTAATAAAGGAAGTGAAGAATTCTACCAACCTCTTCAGTCTGTACTTGATCAAACATACACTCCAGACACTTTGAGAATTGTTGGTGTTTGGAATGTAGAAATGTTAGATTGGAAGGAAGGAATGGGATTTGGAAAATATGGCCTTGGTGATAGAAATGAAACTGGACACCACATGATTTGATTTTTGTAAGATTAGTTAGTTTTTAATTTCAAGTAACTTTTTATTCAGCAACATAAATGGTGACTGTAAACACTGACTCACCAAGTAGGGTACACAGGAAACAAATTGACTGCATATACAGGAAGGGATCAGAGAGAATCTCAGTATCATAGATGAGTTGCTGAGAGGGGAACAATCAATTACTCTTATATAAATTTCAGATTGAAGCTAAAGAACAATGAAAGCAAGTAAACAACAGCCAAAATATGACCTTGACAATATTCATCTTGAATATTGTGAACCCCCTAAAACAGATTTTATCTACTGAAGACTATTGGCCGAAGATATGACAACCTGTGGAATGACATCAAGAACATCACCCACACCCAAATCAAAATGTCACTAAAAAGACAGGAAATAAAGAAAAGATCATAGTGGTTGTCAGAATAGAATCTAGAACTTGTTCTTGAAAATCGAGTAGCTAAAATAATGGAAGAGATGATGAAGTAAAAGAGCTGAATGGACAATTTCAAAGGGGGGCCGAAGAAGACATAACAAAGTACTATAATGAAATGTGCAAAGATCTGGGGTTGTAAACCCAGAAAGAAAGAATATGCTCTGTATATCTCAAGTTGAAAGAAATGAAGAAAAATTGCATACCTTGAGTTGAACAATAAAAGGATTTCATGGGAAAATTTTAAATACAGACAATGAAGAATGAATTGATAATAGAGCAGATAATAGATGATTGAAACAACAGATGGAATTAGTGTACCAGAAGGACTGATCAATATTCAATCACTTTTGAGAGGTATCTTATAACCAAGAACCTACGATTCTTCCTTCACAAGTCTAAGCTGCATTAAAGTCATCAGTCTAAAGCAATGTATGCGTATGATATACATGCCCAAAATTTGGAAGATAGTTACCTTTTTAATCACCTGGAAAAATACGTATTTGTACATATGCCAAAGAAAGGTCACACATAAAATGTGGAAATTATCAAACACTATCATTAATATCCCATGCATGTACAATTATGTTCAAGATAATTTTTATAATGTCTGCAGCAGTACATTGACAGGGAACTCCCAGCAAGTCACGCCTAATTTGTAATGGAATGTGACAAGAGAGACCATGGCTGATATCAGAGGAATCTTGGCTGAAAACAGATGATACCAGAATGATATTTACCTGTGTTCTATGGACGATTCCAAAAGATTCAACTGTATGGGTCATGGTAAACTATGGTTGGCATTGGTAAAGCAGGTCAGCGCAAAAGAGGAAGCCCCTTACAGCGATGCAGTGATAGGGCGGCTAAAAAAGTGGGTCCAAACAGAGCAAAACAATGTCAGGATGGCTCAGGACCAGGCAGTACTAGGTTAGAATACAGGCAGGGTTGCTATTTCACACACACACACGCGCACGCACTCACGCACGCATGCACACCAAACATTCCGGTATCTTTGAAAGGTACCTAGATAGACACAAAGGGGGGTGATCTCCATGGAATGCCTACGCTAAAGAAAAAGTATCTGTCCATGCCACAACAAATGGGTTGGAAAGAAATCAGGCACAATAATTAGACATCTATGGGAAAAATCCACCCATGGGAGGTTCACCTGTGCACACCGATTAGGCACCAGCAATATGGCATCACACAGGTGCGCCTAAACCAGCCAATAAGGTTGTCCCATACCCTCAACCACACCTCCGCAGCTGGTGGGGCTGGAAGAGGAAAAAAGCAAGGCACAGGCTCTTTTTGTTCTCTCTTTTCTTTTCAGGGGTGCTCTGCAAGCAGAGGATGAGAATCCCCCACTGTGAGAGGGTGCACCCATGCCTGCATGTCCGCTCAGGGCCTGCTCGGGGCCACTCGCTCTCTTGGTCTCAGGGAATTTACTGCTCTGGATTCCTGCTCTCAGCTCTGACTGCTGGTTCTGTGCTCATAGGCCAGTATTCCTTCCATGTGTTTTTCCACACCCCCTGAAACAGCCCTTTTCAGTTTGGAACTTCCCCAGGCCTCACCCTGTGTCATTCCGTGCTTGCCAGGGATAACGTGTACTTCTGAGTCTGTAATGCCTGACACTTCCCTCTCCCTTGTAAAAGTCACTTGGGTACAGACGTGCTTCTCTCAGGGTTGAGATACAAGAACCGAGGTACATCACTCTGGAAACCTAACCTCTCCAGCCAGAACTCTATCTCTTAAACACATTTAGATGCCTACATTAGGAAATCAAGCACAGATCATTTCAACACTCTCAAAGTCTATATTGTTTTGGATCTGTCACCCCCTCCCCAAATATATGCCTGTTGTTATAATCTCATTTTGTAATGGGTTGTCTTTGGTGTGTGATGAGGCAAATTTAGCCGAAAGTATGCTTTGAGGAAATCTCTGTTACGATCTAAAAGAGAATAGATAAGCCACCTAGGGAAGTAGAGATAGGGCAAGATTCATGCTAAAATCCTTGGTGAGCTCCCAAGAGTCAGGATGCCAAAGGGAAAGAGCTCTGATTCTTCTTCCAGAGTTGACTGAGAGAGGACAATTGTCTCTGACGTTAAACCTCTAGCCTCCTAAACTGTGAGGATACAAAGGGCCTGCTTGTTAACAGTGCTAAACATTTAAAATATATAATGTTGACTCAACAAATTAAATACCAACTTACATTGAGTTGATTCAAATTCATATCAACCCTATAAAAAGTTCCTTAAACTTTAAATCTGTGCAGGAGTAGACTAGCTCATATATCTCCTGTAAGGAGATTGATGGGTTTGAACATCTAACCATGAGGTTAGCAACCCAAAGCACAAACCACTCCATCCCCAGAGATTTTGTGTAGGTGATAAAGGGAGATAATTAAAGAAGGAAATAAATGTAGAAAGAACAGGACTCTATAATCTATGTGTACATATCTACAAATGTTTAAAATCAAGGTGTGAGCTGTGTTGCTTTTCTCCGAGGCTTTGAGAGAGAGCCTGGTCCAAGTCACTTTCTTATTTCTTGCCCTCTTTCTGTAAAGCTTCTCCTCTTTTATCATAATAACAATTTTATTCTAGTAAGACCCACCCTCTCCAATATGACCTCGTGTTTACTGAGCAGATACTATCTTCTTGAAAAGATCAAACAGATTAGATTCACAGATTCAGGGGATAGGACTTTAGTATAATTCTTTTGGGGAAACACCAGGACAGAGCAGAAAAGTCAGAGCTTATAATGTGAGAAGGAAGAGACAGAGCACTCTGGACAGAAAAAAAAGAATCTGAAGTTATTAGATGATGCTAGGTGGTTTGGAGAAATTGGAAACCTCAAAGTATGGGGAGCAGAGGAAATATCTCATGGAAAACAAGTGGGAGGTCTTAGGCAAATAACTAGGGAAAGATGAAGTTTGAAACAAAGTTCCAGCGAGGTTCCAAATGACTTTAAATCCTACATTAAAATGGAACCTTATCTCCTAAGCAAGAGCCAAAGAACAGTTTTAAAGCCAGGAAGTTATTTGGAAAATTATAATTTTAAAGAAGGATTTTTGTGGCAATATGTCAGAGGACTTTGACTTGGAAGGCCCTTGTGAGAGGAGGTCAGTCAGGAAGCCAGAGCATTATTTGAAGTGATGCATGAGTTCTTATATTTATGCAGGCATCCAAGAGATATCTATAATAAAATTGCATATAATTAGTAGGTTCACATGCGATGTGTTTATATAAGAAGACTTCAAAAAGTTCATTGAAAGATTGAATTAAAAGATACTCACATTTTCTATGGACTTTGATGACACCGCATGTTTATGTTCATATTTAAGCAAAATGCAATTTTATCTACATTTTATATATTGCAATATATATAATGTCAATGACTTAGTTACTCTATTTGGTGTCCCCTGAAATATCTGTTCATATATTTGAAACACTATAATATGACATTGTAATCATTTATCATTTCTCCTCTCTTTTTGCATTAGATTAGAAAGATGTTATGTCTTATCTATTTTTCTATTTCTCATTTCCATTATTAAACACAGTTCTAGGTATATGATTGTTTCTTAATAGCTAACTGCTCAAGGAAAAATGAATGAATTACACTAATGAATTTGACAAACCAATTCACAAATTTAAACAGTATACTCTTAAAGCACAATATTTTATAGCTTAAATTATAGTTAAAAAATTTTAAAGGCACTACCATTAGTATATTTTGGATATTTTCATGTATATTGTTTTTCTTTGACAGAGAAACATATTAATGTAATGTTTAAATTTCTTTATAACTTTCTAAAATATTTTGAAATGTTATGATTAGTAATAGTCAAGGGATGACATAAAGGATCCTATTATATATCTCAAAATTGTATAGTAGCCACATGTTAAATTATCATCTTACATATAATATTTCATACATTTTTAATAAAAGTAATTGAGATAGTAAAATGTAATCTATTTTATTTATATGCTATTGTAGACCATATATACTCATGATGTGCTTTGACTTAGGCTATTAGTACACCTAAGTCATATGGATAATAAACTTGAAGTTTGTTTTGCTATTAGTATGGGTGCTAGTAAATGGGAAAATCAAAGTTTTTGCTTCTTATTTTTAAATAAATTGGCCACCTTGATTCACCTACATCAAATAAATCTAGGTTAAATTTTCTTAGACTCACTCTGCAAATCTGCCACATGGCCTATGGACAAAATAATAGCTACATTTAATCGTTCCCGTGATTAACTGAGCACCCCTCCATTTAGATGTGTTTATCTCAATGATAGCTCACTGCAGAGGCAGTGAATTAGTCAGGAAAGGACACTTAAAGGATTCGCCTGTGAGTAAATGTGAATAGGATTCCCTGGAATGGTATCCAGCTATGTATAAAAATGAACCCTCTGAGAAGCAGGAGAAGGGATGTCAGTACAGTGAAAGCTAGGAATGGGGTATGGTAAGTCCCCTGGGCCCTAGGCGGCCTCAAACTGAACCTCCTGGATCCAGAACACAGCTATAACATCAGAGGAGCAGCAGCAGAACCAGGGGTCAGAGCATGGAGCAGAGTTGTGGACTTCCCCACTCACGGAGCAAGTGAAGAGTACTTTTGTGTAGAAGGCTTGCTTGTGGAGCAGGGTGCTGCTGAACATTTAATTGGAGAAATTGGGCTGGTTGGCCCACAGAAGTGAAGCTGAGTGCCTTCAGGATAAGGCTCACTGGAATGGAGGGTCTCTGGGCACTTCATTGAAAGGGCAGGTTTTACTGACCTCTGAGTTTGAGCTGATGCCTTTAAGGCAAGGCTTCCAACAGGAAGTAGTATACCCCCTTGGGAATTCATTATCAATTTTGTAACTAACTTTGTAACATCTCCTGAGAAGCAACTCAACCCTGAGCATATCTCACTGGCATTACAATTTGTTAACTTCCTTAATAAACCCTTTAGTCATGGATTTTGTCTTGAGTTCCCAACAAGAGCTGTTCTATGAGAATTCCATTGGGCATTATTACCCCACCCACCCTAAAGCCCTGATTTTGTCTTTTCAAACATCTCTTTGTTCCCCAGATACCAAGGACATTGAAAGGGAACATGAATTGCATCATCCCATGATTCGAAAAAACAAAACCAAAACAAAGAACATTTGACCTAGCTTAAATCTGAGTGCATAATTCTTCTGGGAAGAGTTAGAAAGATGGAAACAGAAATTTCAGAGACATATACTCCTTAATGGAGTCTATTGTGAGAAGTAACATTTTGATGTTTTTGTTTGATAATGCTTTCTTAATTTTTAACAATTATTGACTGATATTCTAATCATTTTTCCTTGGATTAGATTAGAAAATATTTTGTTTTAATCATGAGAGATATTAGTTTTGAATTTTTTTCTTGTAATACCTGTCTTTGGTATCAAGGCTATCTTGGCTTTAAGAAGCAGATTGGAAAGTTCTCTCCTGTATGTTTTCAATAACTTGGAATGATATTAGAATTCTATCTTCCTTACATTCTATAGAATTTACCAGTAAAGCTATTTGTCTTGATGTTTTGGTAATGCTAAAAAATTAGAACGTGTATATAGGTATATTTAGTTTTATATTTACTCAGACTGAGGAAGTTGTGATTTTTTAAAGGAATTTGTCTATTTTATCCATATTGGCAAATTTAAAATGGAAGTTATTATCATCTACAACTTGGTAGCATATGAAGGGAGATAAGAAAACACTCAACACAAAAGGTATGAGATGACAGCAATGAATCCACAGATCGTGTTAATAACTCTGAATGTCAAAGGCCTCAATTCATCCATTAAAATAAAAAAGTCAGCAGATTGGCTCAGAAAACATAACCCATCAATCTGTTACCTAAATGAGACACGTCTTAAGCTTGCAGACAAAAATAGGCTTAGAATAAATGGTTGGCAGAAAATATACCAGGCAAATGGCAACTTAAACAAAGCAGGGGTTGCAATCCTAATCAACAAAATTGAACTCAAGGTACAAACCATAACAAGAGACAAGGATGAGCACTTTATAATGTTCAAAATATTAGTGGACCAGGCACAAGTAAGTATAATAAATATATACAAGCCTAATGAGAGACCTGAAAATTTTGTCAAACTATTCAAAAGATGAAAAAAGAAATCACAGAATCAGGAATCATGGTAGGTGGTTTTACCACACCGCTCTCAGAGAAAGATAAATCACTAAGAAAAAAACTCCTCAAGGAGGCTGCAGAGCTAAAAACTATAATTAGGCAACTAGTACTGATAGACATTTAGAGAGCTTTCCATTCCATTGCAAAAAAAATCACATTCTTTTCAAGTACACATGGCTCATTTTAAAAAATAGATCACATGCTGGGGCACAAGTTGAGCCCGAGTAAACTCAGACACATAGTGATTACTAAGATTTCCTTTCAGACCAACACGCCATAAAGCTGGAGAAAAATTAAAGGATGACCACATAAACAAGGGAAAAAATTGAAGGATGAATAATGATCTTCTGCGACATGAACGAGTACTGGACCAGGCTAGAGAGGAGCTTAGGAAGTTTCTAGAAACAATAAGAAAGATAATGCAATGCATCAAAACCTATGTGATACTGCAAAAGCAGTTATCAGAGGAAGCTTGATAGCAATATGAGCATATATAAAAATGGAAGAAAGACTTATGCCTGATATTCTATCACAAATCTTCCAGCAATTATAATGGAGTCAACAGAACAATTCCTCTAATAGCAAAAGAAAAAAAATAATAAAAATCAGGGCAGAGTTAAATCCATGGGAGGACAAAAGAACATTGCCAAAAATCGATGCAGCAAGAATCTGGTTCTTTGAAAGAATAAACAGAATCTAAAGACCCCTGGTAAATGTAACCAAGGAAAGGAAGAGAAAACATCAACAGCCAGGCTGAGGGATTAAACAGGGAAAAACACAACAGATCCCAACAAGATTGAAAGGATAAAGATCTATACAGGGACAACTATAGAACACTATTACAAGAAACCAAGAATGACCTCAACAAATGGAAGAATATCCCATGCTCATGGATTGGAAGACTCAATATAGTTAAGATATCAGTTCTTCCAAAAGCACTATGTAAGTTTAATGCCATCCCGATACAATTACCATCATTTTTCTTCAAAGAAATGGAAAAACTGATTACCAACTTCATATGGAGAGAGAAGTCCAGAATTAGTAGAGAACTCCTCAAGACAAAGGACACAGTGGGAAGGCTTGCTTTACCTGACATTAGCGCATACTATACAGCCACAGTTGTAAAAACTGCATGGTATTGGTACAATGACAGATACTCAGACCAATGGCAAAAAACTGAAAACCCAGAAATAAAATCATCAGCACACAGACAGCTGATCTTTGATAAGGACCCCCAAAATATCAAATGTGAAGAAGATGCCCTCTTTAACAAGTGGTGCTGGAAAAAATGGATATTTACCTGCAGAAAGATGAAGCAAGACCCTTATCTCACTCCATGCACAAGAATAAACTCAAGGTCAAGCACGGACCTTGAAATTAAACCCCAAACTATTAGGTCCATCAATGAGGGAATTGGGACCAACTTGAGAACTTTGGCACAGGGAATACACAGGCTATCAGAAATAGGGAAGGACACACACACAGAGGAGGCACAAATTGACAAATGGGATATACTGAAGATAAAACACTTGTGTACATCGAAAAAATTCATCAAGAGAGTAATAAGAGAGTCCACAGACTGGGAAAACATCTTTAGCAATGACACATCAGACAAAGACCTTATTACTAAAATCTACAATACTTTGCTAGCCTCCAAAAAGAAAAAAAACAAACGAATAGCCCACTTGAGAGGTGGGAAAAGGACTTGAAAAGAAGCTTCACAGGGGCAGAAATTCGAATGGCCAACAAACATATGAGAAAATGTTCCCGCTCTTTTGTCATAAGAGAAATGTAAATGAAAACAACAATGAGGTACCACCTGACTCCTTCAAAGGTAGCCCAATTCAAAAAATCAGAAAGCAACAATTGTTGGAGGGGCTGTGGGGAGACAGGAACTCTCATCCACTGCTGGTAGGCCTGTAAGTATGTACAGCCACCATGGAAATCAATCTGGCGATATCTAAAACAGATAGAAATAGTTACCACATGACCCCGCAATCCCCCTACTGGCCATATACCCAGAAGAGGCAAGAAACAAACCAAGGCCAGACATCTGTGCTCCAATGCTCATTGCGGCACAGTTCACAATTGCAAGGAGCTGGAAGCAACCCAAATTTCCATCAACTGACGATTGGATTAAAAACTGTGGTATATACATACAATGGAGTATTACGCATCACTAAAAAGCAGTGAACTGGAGGAAATCATGCTAAGCGAAGTAAGTCAGGCACAAAAATGACAAGTACAACATGAGCTCACTGAGGTAAGTATTAAAAAATGCAAAAGGGGTATAGGGAAAAAGCTACTGTATACAAATATTTTTTGGGTGAGGACTATGTAGTATGGCAGAGACCAGATCAAATCCAGGGATGCACATGGTAGACAACTGGGGAGGAGGTGGGGAAAGGAAAAAAAAAAGGATGAATATAAGGAAGAAAAGGGGAGTGGGGGCATGGGGCACTAACTAACCCAAGAGGAGGGCATTGTTTATATCTCCACAGGGAAAGAGGGACCAGACTTCCACCCAGTGCCTCAAGGTGTGAATGCAACATTCTGGCATGGAGTAGGGAACCAGTGGAGAGGTCTGGGAGGTGAGCCCCAGTACCAAATATTAAGTGGCTGCCTGCCCCTCCCCACAGAAGAATTTGTTTCAAAGGATGACATTGATTCTGCAGCTCCTGGAAAGGGCATATCTGATTGGAGCACATGGAAGTAGATGAAGGGGGAGGAGGAGTGGAGCACAGCCTGGCCCACCAGGCCATGAGGATGATTAGAGCAGCTAGTCCACAGAGAGGACAACATGGTTGGCCCGACTTTGAGACATAATGCCCCTCACTGACCCATGACGTTACAGGGGACAGCACCGGAGACAGTGTGGGAATTGCACCTGACCTGATCCCACCACACCAAGGCAAAGCACTGGGGGAGTGCAGCAGAACAGCAAGAAAATGGAACGGCAAGGTCCCCAGGGAATGCTGAAAGTGCACTTTGGGGCCAGGGCGTGGTGCCCCAGCAGACTGGACTGGAAAACACTCCTAAAGGCCAACAAACGATCCTTGAATGAACTACTAGCTTTTCTTTTTTGATGTGTTTTGTTTTGTTCTTTGTCAGTGGTTTGTTGTTGCTGTTTTGTTGTATACTGTTGCTTTGTTTTCCTCTATCTTGTTTTTGTGCATGTTACTATCTCCACAGGTCTGTCTAAATAAGATAGGCTGGATGAACTATCTGGAGGAAAAACAATGGGACCAACAGTTCCAGGGGGACTTGGGATAGGGGGAGGTGGGGGGCAAGGAAGTGGTGCTAACAAACCCAGGGACAAGAGAATTACATGGGATCAAAATTGTTGGTGAGGTGGGAGTGGCAGGCCTGGTAGGGAATGATCAAGGGTAAGGTTATGTAATGAAGAGGTATAGCTGTAACCCAGGTGGGGATGGAGCATGATAGTGGGGCAGGAGGAAAGTCAAGGGAAATAGAGGAAAGAGCTAGCAGGCAAAGGTCATTTATAGAGGTCTAGACAAAGACATGTACATGCAAATATATATATGAGAATGGGGAAATAGATCTATGTGCCTATATTTATAGGTTTAGTATTAAGGTGTCAGAAGGACCTTGGGCCTCTACTCAAGCACGCCCTCAATGCATGAATACTTTCTCCTATTAAATTGGAATTCTATGACGCTCACCCTTCTGACACACCGCTGAAACCAAAGCAGGTGAACAAGTGAACATGGTGAAGAAAGCTGATGGTGCCCGGCTACAAAAAGAGATAGTGTCTGGGGTCTTAAAGGCTTGAAGGTAAACAAGCAGCCATCTAGCTCAGAAGCACAAAGCCCACATGGAAGAACACATCAGCCTGCTTGAGCACGTGGTTCCGAAGGGATCAGTTATCAGGCATCAAATAACAAAAATACCATGTCATTGAGTGCACATCTCCATGATACAATCGCTGAGGACAAACGGGTGCATAAGCAAATGTGGCAAGAAAAGCTGATAGTGCCGGCTATCAAAAGAGATAGCGCCTGGGGTCTTAAAGGCTTGAAGGTAAACAAGAGGACCTCTATCTCAGAAGAAACAAAGCCTACATGGAACAAGCACACCAGCCTGTGCGATCACGAGGTGTCGAAGGGATCAGGTATAAGGCATCATCAAAAAAAGAAAAAAAATCTTACCATAGTGAACGAAGGGGGAAGTGCAGAGTGGAGACCCAAAGCGCATTTGTCGGCCACTGGAGATTCCCTCACAGAGGTGTCTAGAGGAGGAGATGAGTCAGTCAGGGTGCAATGTAGCACCAATGAAGAGTACAGCTTTCCTCCAGTTCCTAAATGCTTCTTCCCCTACCCCCCTACCATGATCCGAATTCTACCTTGCAAGTCTGGATAGAGCAGCGGTTGTACACTGGTGCAGATAGGAGTTGGAGGCACAGGGAATCCAGAGTGGATGATACCTTCAGGAGCAGAGGTGTGAGGGGCGGTACTGGGAAGGTAGAAAGTGAGTGGGTTGGAAAGAGGGAACCAATCACAAGGATCTACACTACATGTGACCTCCTCCCTGGGGGATGGACAACAGAAGAGGGGGTGAACAGAGATGCTGGACAGGGCAAGATATGACAAAATAATAATTTATAAATTATCAAGTGCTTATGAGGGATGGGGAGGGGAGAGGGAGGGGAACAAAGAGGACTTCATGCAAGGGGCTTTTGTGGAGAACAAATGCTTTGAAAATGATTAGGGCAAAGAATGTACAGATGTGCTTTATACAATTGATGTATGTATGGATTGTGATAAGAGTGGTATGAGTCCCTAATAAAATATTTTAAAAAGTAACACTTTATATTAAAATGATGAAGATAAAAAAACAAGATTAAAAGGATAATCACAAAGTTCTATGGAAGTCTGTATTCTCATGAATTCAACAACATGGAATACATAGATAAATACTTGGAAAACCAATCCCTACGTAGATTATCCCAGATAGAGGTCAAGAACCTCAATGACCCATGACAAAATAAGAAATAGATATGGTTCTCAGGAAACTACCTACAAAAAAAATTCTCAGGCCAGACAGCTTCACAGGAGAATTCTACCAAGCATTCAGGGCAGAACTGACAGCTGACCTCCACAAACTATTCCAGAGCTTAGAAGAGGAAGGAAAACTCCCCAAATCATTCTGTAAGTCCAGGATAACTTTGATACTCAAACAGGGCAAGGATCCAACAGGAATAGAGACATACAGACTAATATCTCTAATGAACATAGGTGCAAAAATCCTTAACAATTGGTTGGCCATGAGAATACAAAAGTATATAAAATATATCATTCACCTTGATCAGGTAAGATTTATCTCAGGGATGCAGGGATGGTTTACTATTGAAAAATCAATCAAAATTATGCACCACATTGAGAGGAAAAATATAAGAATCACATAATATTGATAGATGCACAAAAAGTATTTGATATCATCAAACACCCATTCCTAATTAAGACACTCACAAAGATAGGAATGGAAGGACAATTCCTCAAGTTAATACAAGCTATCTACAAAAAGCCAACAGTCAACGTCATAGTCAATGGAGAAAAGAAGAAAACAATCCCACTGTAAAAGGGGACCAGACAAGGATATCCTTTGTTCCCACATCTATTCAACATCGTACTGGAGGTCCTGGCTAACCACATAAGAACTTGGGAAGACATTAAAGGTATTCAACTGGGAGAGGAGGAAGGAAAACTATTACTATTTGCAGAGTATATGATCCTATACATTTAAAATCCCAAAAGCTCCACAAAAGGACTACTGACAGCAATAAAGGAATATGGAAGTGTGGCAGGATACAAGATCAACAAACAGAAGTGTATTGTGTTGCTATCTATATCAGAGAAGACAATGGAAGAGGAGATCAAGAACTAAGTTCCCTTCACAATTTCCAAGAACAAGTTGAAATATCTGGGGATATACTTAACAACAATAACAACAACAAAAGATTTATACAAGAAAACTATACACACTACAGGAAACCAAAAGCAACCTCCACAATTGGAAGAATATCCCATGTTCATGGATCAAAAGACACAATATAGTAAAGATGTCAATCCCATGCCACTATATAAGTTTAACATGATCCTGATTCAAATACCAACAACCTTCTTCAAAGAATTGGAGAGGAAAGAAGCCCACAATTAACAGAGAATGCCTCAAGAAGGACAAAGTTGGGGAACTTGCTTTATCCAACTTTAACACCTACTACACAGCCACAGTGGTCAAAACAGCATTGTACTAGAATAATGAAGATTCTCAGAAAATTGGAAAAGAACAGAAAACCCAGAAATAAAACCATAAGCATACAGACAACTGATCTTTTACAAGGGCCCAAAAAGCTTCAATTGGGAGGCAAATACCCTCTTTAACAATTAGTGCTGTAAATAATGGACATCCACCTGTAGAAAAATGAAACATTATGTGACCCTCACCCCATGGCACAAGAACAAAAGCAAGGTAGATCACAGATATAGAAGTAAACCCCCAAACCATCAGGACTGTCAATGAAGGAACTGGGACAAAGCTAAAAACCTGGGCTCAGGAATCACATAGGCTAACTGAAATAGGGAAGGGTATACATGCAGCTGAACCTGAAATCGATACGTGGGATATACTGAGGATAAAATATCTGAGTGTATCAGAAGACTTCACCAAAAAGGTAGCAAGAGAACCCACAGACAGGGAGAGGATTTTTAGCAATTTCACAACAGACAAAGGGCTTATTACTAAAATCTGCAATTCTCCCCTAGCCTGCAAAAAGAGGAAAAGTTAAACCTCCTAGGACGTGGGCAAAGACTTGAACAGAAGTTTTATAAGAGAAGAGACCTAAATGGCCAATAAGCATATGAGAAAATGCTCCAAATCATTATCCATCAGAGAAATGCTATTTAAAACAACTATGAGATATCATCGAACACCCTTGAATTCGTACTGCATTGGAGAAAGTCATTTGTAGATCAGGGTTGAAGTCCTCCAGTGGAAAGGGCTGCTGTAAAAGCTAGAGGTTAAGCTGGTAAGGGGCTTCCCCTGACATGCAAACCAGGGAATCAATAGCCACCAAGACAAAAGCTTAACTTTAAATTCAGTGGATAGGTACAAATGAAAATTAAATTAATTGACATGCAAAAATATTGATAAAGCATACTTGTGAAAATAACACATTAGCCTGAGATATGCAAAAACATATAATATGCATACCATTTACATAAAAATGCAATTATCTCTACAATAATTATAACTATTCAACAACTTAACAACAAAAAGACAGATTATCTAATAAAAAATATATAAATACCATGAACACATCCTTCACCAGTGAGGACATTTAAGATGCTTGTTTTCATTGCCCAATAGATAGATGAAAATTAAAACTATAGTGTGATATCATTTCATTCCTGAAAAAAAAGACAATGACCAAAATCAGAAAACAATTACAATACATTTAGCTTAGGTTGTGGAGAAGTTAGAATTATATACATTACTGGTGGGATTTTAAAAAGCAAGTCCAGCTCACTCTCATAAAGTTGACTCTGACTCATGGTAGCCCCGTCGGACGTGGTAGAACTGCCCTAATAACTGACTTGCTAGCCTGTCACTGCTTATGGGAGTAGACAATCTTGTCTTTTTCTCCAGGGTAGTAGTGATTTCAAACTTTCAGACTGATCATGTGGTCAGCAGACCACTGCACAACACCAGCATTTGACTTTGGAAACTCGATATAGGTCTATATATTGGTTTTAGTCACAGTGTAAATGGCACAGTTGGTTCTGTTGCACGTTCAAATCAATGACTGATACTATAAGGTCTTGAAATTTAGAAGAGTATTTGGTTAACTGGACTGCAAAACTCTAAAAGCATTTCTGTAGGTTGCAGGCCCAACTGGAAAATAATAGCCAGTTTTTATAGGCAAAAACCCATTTATCAAGAACTTTTGGGTATGACAAACACTGAAAGCAAAATTAATGTTAAAGTTCTTTAGATCAGAGCAGGGTACATCTGTTACAAAACCAAAATAGCGGAGTTAGATTGATTATAGCATCCTGGTTACAACATAAGAAGGAACACTATTCAAAAATAACAAGATTAATTACAATATCCTGATCCTGGGAACGTAAGAGTACATTCTAAAATCAATCATTAGCGGGACTTTCCAAGATGAGACGGGGAAGGAGGCCGATCATTCAGTAGTCAACAACATGGCCTTAGAGTGGCTAGTGCGTCTGTCCCATTCCCTATTGTTTTTCTTTGGGTTGTAATTCATTGATTTATTAACAACTTTTGGGGGGATTAAGTGCTGTTTATTGGGTTCTTAATACCACAAGCTGGACAACTCCTATACAGTTTTGGATGAATTTTACTAATGCATTTATGGTGCATGGTCCTGTTAATAATCCTAAAACAACTCAGATCAAGGGACCTGCCAGGCCTGTTATTAGAGTAGCTACTTCCAGAGACCAAGGAAATCACTTGTGAAACCTTTTCTGTCCTGCCTTTAATTCTTTCTGAGGTTTTCCCACATTTTCCTGTAATAAGGCCAGATCTTTCTAATAATACCAGTTTTGTTAGTATAAAAATAACATTTCTCTTCAAAGGCAGTGCATAGTCCAACTTGTTTAAGGAATATTAAATCAAGATCTTGTCTATTCTGCAAGAATACTTTGGCTAAGGACTCAGTATTCTCTGACAATTGTGAAATGGTGACTTCTAGTCTGCTACTGTCTGCACTAACAAGGTTGGAGAGGCCATTGAAGCCATGACTTTGGGTGATGAATGTAGAGATACATGTGGCTCTGGAACCTACAATACCTAGCTGTTTAAATGCATAAGTAGACAAGCAGGTAGTATGGCCCAAAGAGCCAGAAAACTACATTTCTAGAAGGGCCTTTAAAATATATTGTGACCCATTGTAATTTACATTAACAGTATGATTACAATATGCAGAAAACTTAGACTGTGATAACAGTATTAAGAAAACTGAGAGAGTCTTAGTTTAAGGAGTCTTCCACAGAAGAATAAACCTTTCTTCTGCATTTGGGCGGGGCAACCTTGAGATGTGAGTGGTGAGATCAGGCAGCAAATCCGTTCACCTTGACCGTGGTTGGAGTTGTGAGGATGATGGTGAAGGGCCCTTTCTAACACAGCATTAAGACCAGTGGACATGAACCACTTCATTAAGACATAGTCACTGGGTTGGAATGGGTGCAAAGGTTGACTGCTCACCTGGTGGCTGGGACACATTCCTCCTTATGGATTTGCTGAGTAGGTGCTGGACAATCTGTAAGGTTTGCAGGGACCTGAGCAGTTTATGATTATGGCTCTCTGCCTGCAGGTGTCCCTGGAATAATCAAGGGTGGGTGTCAGATCAAACTTGACATCTTCACAAAACCTTTTGACCACACACAATTTTCAAAATAAGGAAAATTATCCTAATGAACTAAACCTAAAATATATACAGTTTGAAATGTACCAGCCTTATTTAAACATATTATCTTATAAGTGAGCAACACATAAATATCTATACTTCCATCTATGAAAGTTTGTGAGCCAAGTTTCTAATGCCCTTAGTCCCGGGTATCCTATTCCTATACTGCCCACTTTTATCAGTCTAGTGCTCTGAGGAGACAAGCATTTTCTTTGATGTGAAGAATTTTCCTTCTAGTTAGAATTTTGTGTTTCTGCATCCATAAGAAATGTTAAATCAGGATAGGCCATCCATAAAGTCACCAGTAATATGCACCAATTTACAGACGTTAAAATGTTATTTTCATCCAGTGGGGTTCTGGATAACTCAATGTGCACTGCCTTACTTAGCCCACTAGGGTGAACATTGGTTGCCTTGCCTTTTGATCATAGGCCCCTGTTCACAAATTTTAACAACCCGAGCCCTCTTGGTCTAGGGCATGAACTTCAGACCAAACTAATCTGCTCTTGTCTTCTCTAGTTCCTGTGAAACTGGTCCATGGGTGTTAATGGCCAGCCTTTTTTATTGCTATTGTTTTTCTAGTTCCACTTAACAAGTGGATCCAGCTGATCACAAACTTCCTTTAACACTTAGTTCTAGAGGGGAGAATTTCTTCATGGCTTCAAATTTTTACACCTTCAGGCACAAATCACTAGTTTAAAGTTCAAAAAGCCAAATGTTCTATTTTCTTCAGTTTGCCAACAGCAATATATGCCAGTATCTGCAAATGTCCAGAGCACTCAAAGTCCTGGGTGGAGCTTACCTTTTCAGCCTTCTTTGTAGGCATGTACTATATCTACTTTAAAGATTCAAATTGATAACTGAAAGCAAGTAGGCTTAAAAACTTTCTATTTTTTATTTAAACCTGCAACAGTTTAAGTACTGAGGTCTCACGGAAAGTTTGGCAGTTCAAATTCACCAGTCACTTCTTAGGAGAATGAAGAGAACCCATACAGATTTACAGATATGAAACTCCATATTGTTAGGTGTTATCAAGTAAATTCCATTTCATGGCGTCTATACAAGTATGCACAACAGAATGAAACAAATCCGTAGTCAGTCCTGCACCATCATTGCTATGGTTTATCCTATTGTTGCAGCTCCAGTGTTAATCATTCCTGTAGAAGGTTTCCCTAGACTTTTATGTTGACCCTTTATTTTTCCAATCTGATGTCATTTTTCAGAGACTAGTTACTCCTAATAAAAGTTCAAAGTGCACGACCAGCCTTGCCACGCCAGCTTTTAAAGAGATTAAGCCCTACGTAATGGTCTAACTCTGTCTTACAGGGTCACTTTAAGTCAGAATTGACTTAATAGCAGAACAATAACAATTAAAAACTCATGAATAGATATTATCCAGAACCACAAATTCTTTATTATTACTAGAGTTGGAAATTTGAGAGAAGGGTAATGTGATCATTCTGTTTTGTGTTAATTCACCTGGAGCAGGATTCTCAGTGATTTGGTAGCTGTAGTTAGGTGCTGTTGAGTCAATTCTGGCTCATAGTTACCATACATAGAACAGTATGAGAAGCGACCCGATCCTGTGCCATCTTCATAATAGTTGGGTTTAAAGTCCTTTCTAGGAGTCACTATATCAACCCATTTTATTGAGAGTTTTCCTCTTTTTTGTTGACTTACTTTACTAAGCATAATGTTTGGCAGTTAATATATAGTTTTCCCCATTATGTCATTTAACCCTACAAACAGATTCATAATGATACCAACTTAGAACAGCACATTAACTGTATGATTATGGTCAGAGGCAAAAACCTTACTCAGATCACTGGTCCTATGCAATCAGTTGGAAAGAAGAACTTGAAATAAAGGCCTGTCATATTGCCTTTCCATACTTGGAGTCATCAATGGCATGCCATCTGACCTGTCAGTGTCAATTTTGCTATCACTGAATCACTGACCTGTTTCTTTCCTGCAGTTACAAGAGTCAGGAGAATCCGCCAACCTAACATCGGACTCATAGATTTGGACTTGTCTGTTCTATAATTTGTGAGTCACTTTCTGAATATACATTTCTCTATAAATAGATAACTTGATGATTTTTATTTTCTAGAGGACCAAGTTGAGATAAGCAAACACTTTCTAGTTAGCAAACACTTATTATGGGTGATGCATAAAAGTGGTGCCAAATGGATGAACTCAGCACATGTTTACTAAAGTAAATGAAAACACTAGGATATATACAAAAAATGGGAGAATTTAACTAAATTCTAAATGACATAAAATTTCAGTAATAACATATCTAGATGCTACCTATCTGTTTTACATAGACATATGTATATTCTGTAGGCACATGTATTAAAGGGCTTCAAAAAGTTGGTGGAGAAATTCCATTAGCCTTTAATTTCACTTTCACAATCTTTTTAAAAGGTGCCTCCTATGTATATATTTGTGTGTACAGCATCATGCATATATGTAAAATAAAGCATATAGGGAGCCCAGTTACAGATGACCTAGGCATATCCAAACAACTCTATTGTTTTATTGGATTAAAGACTTAGACCCATAGTCTTATGGAGCAATTTATTCAATTGCTGTATATTTCATAAAAATTATTTTGTATATCATAGCATGATAAGTAGTATCATGTTTCTTAAAATCTTTCAAACTGTCATATGAAATTCAACTATTAATTGTTCAGTTCTCATTTAAAGCAAAATATAAAGGAAATCACAATCTCAAAGAGAAATGAGTCCTCAAGAACCACGGGACCCACATGGGCCATATACTCTTCTAGCCTGAATCAGAAGAACTAGATGGTGTTTGGCTGTCATTGTGCGCAGGAACACATTATAAGATCCTGGATAGAATGGTAAAAAAATGCAGAAGAAAAATTCAAATTCTTTAAAAAGAGGGAAGACCTACTAGGTTTATACATGTTAGAGGAACCCAAAACACTGTGACCCTAAGATAGTTTGAATTTGGAATTTCAGCTATTTCTGAAGGTCTCATTGCAGGGAAAAGATAAATTGATTTCTAACATCTATGGTAATACTTACATATTTCCTTAAACATCAATTATATAAGGCCAAATAGTCAACACTTACTCAAAAGCAGATGTAAAGAAGCAAGTATTGAAAGGTAACCTAGATTAATAGAAGCAGAGAAAACAGAATGGATATAAGGAGAATGCTGACAAATTGAGAAAACTGTAACTAATATCATGGAACAATTTATATAAAACTTATTAAATGGGAACTTAATTTGTTTTATAAGTGTTCATCACCAACACAACAAGAATTTTTAAACCATACCTTCCACTAATACATCACAATTACAAGTATAGATAGGGGTTGTAATTTACAACCCGCATTTTAGAGGACAAAATTTAATTCCAAATTGATGCATTTGATTTCTGATGTTGTTGAAGAATACTAAATATACAGGAGAGAAAAAATAATTATTTTTAAAATGCAAAACTGGAATAACCTGTAGAAGGGAAAATAATGACTTCATCTTGTTTACTGTGGATCATCGGTAAGACCAATCACCAGAAAAGGCCATCGTATTGGCTGAAGTAGCAGTAACAAGGGGAACTATGCATCTGATGGATTGACATAGCAGCACAAACCAACTCAAACATACCAAAATTCACAATGATGCCACAAAATCAGGGCACATTTTTTGCTTTGTTTTCTGTTATACAGGAATTGACATGAGTATGGAAATTATCAACAACTTTTTTAGCTAGACGGAGAATATATATATACATATATATTCTCTCTCTCTCTCTCTCTCTCTCTCTCTCTCTCTCTCTCTATATATATATATATATATATATATATATATATATATATATATATATATATATATATATGCAAATACATATACTCATTGCAGGGAATAAATACACACACATATATACATATATATGAGAGATAGAGACCGAAGTAATAATATTTGGGTCTAGAAAAGTCTTGCCTGACTTTAGTGTGGTATTTTTAATCAAGTCTGTAGTTCAAGTGGGTCATGTCTATTATTACCTTAGATTCAGCTTAATATAAGCTTCAAATTATTAGTGGGAATAATGAAATGATTCTCTTTATATAAGTCAGTATGAGCCAAAAATTAGCTGATTTTAATAACACCTAATAATAATTCATTTCATGAGGAAGCAGTGTGATCCCTTATGTTGCATATTCCTGTCTATATGACATAACCTCACTCGAGATGGGTTGGAAAACCAATGGTTAATTTGAGAATCTTTTGATCTCTTTGAGTGACATTTTGTGCACAGTAAGCTAGATAATTGAACCTTCCCAAGTAAATAGTCCTAGAGACATGCCTATTTTGATTGGCATATTCAGGCATCTTGGATATATAAAAAATAAAAGTATTTCCCTGTAGGATATTGTCTCTAAATTAACTAAGCAGATGAAAATTTATAATATCATATTCAGTTCCTAAATCTATTCTCCTCTGCTGTCCACTACTCACTTATGTCTTCTTTGCCTTCTTACTTGTCTGAGATGAGCTTTAATTTTTTCCCTAAAAGAAAACAGAACATTGCCTGAAATTCCCTTTAACATTTGCTATAGCAGTGATGCCAATTATTCCCTTATCACGTTTGCCAGTATGCACCATTAGAATTCTGCAGCACAGGAAAGATTTTCTTATGCTCCATGAAGACTCCTAACACATTTTTTGAAGTATTTAAAATCCTATTTGAAGTCGACCAATGAAGAGTTCCCAACTTACACTAATGTACTCACATCCTCTCTGGACTAGGAGAAGTCCAATTTACAGCGAAAATAAGCAAAATGGAAATACCTCCCTCCAAACCCTAAATATTGACAATATTGTCACCAAACTGTTAGAACACTCTAAAGCCAAAAATAAAAATATATACTGGAGGCTATCTATGAGGATTTCCTGTGATGGCTTTAAAACCAAGGGTAAACTATGAATTATGAGATAATTTTACCAATTTTAAATTGACTTTAGACTTACCTTGTCAGATATTACTTCTGCCTGTTAACAAATGTCCCTATTCCTAAATGCTAAAACCTCAAAAGTATATGGATTCACCAATCAATAACACATATTGATTCAGTCTCAATATGTTCCAGTATCTCTTGATCCTTTTGAAGATATACACTCTTTTATGCTCACTTGTAATAGCTGCCAATCTATTGGATAGAGATCTTTTATCGAAATGAAATTATTGTTTACAATTTAAACAGTAAACTGAAAAAAAAGGAATTCTGCGGAATCTGCTTGATATTCCTAAGTCAACAATGACAGTCTCTGATTTAGGCAATGTTAAGAAAGAATGAGTCATTTGCTGCATGCAAGCTCTTGCCACGGCTCTTAATTCAACTCAGCCTAGTTCCCGTCCTTCTGCTAAATTTTCTACAATTTCTGAAACCTATGGAGCATCATTTAAGCCGATGTAATAAACTTTTGTTAGCTGAACTGATTACAATTCAAATCGCTTTACCTAAACTTCTGTGAAAAACTTGTACCCACTCATCGCCACTCAAAAGAACGACTGGTTCCCATCACACAAGATTTCATCTTAAAAGGTTGAACGATCCCTGGAAGCCCTTGTAGTACTGCAATGTCGCATAGTCACTAATTTTCATTTATTACAGAGGTTCTCAACCTGTGAGTCATGACCCCTTTGGGGGTTGAGTGGCCCTTTCACAGGGGTCGCCCGATTCATAACAGTAGCAAAATTACAGTTATGAAGTAGCAACAAAAATAATTTTATGGTCGGAGGGGAGGTCACCACACATGAGGAACTGTATTAAAAGGTCGCAGCATTAGGAAGGTTGAGAATAACTGATTTCTTATTTTGCAATATCCCTTTAGATGCAACTGGTTTAGGATATTTATGGTACTCTCAGAAAGTCAATATTTATTTACTGGACCAAGGAAATAAATGTAAAAACATTATGTATTTATGACTTAGTTTTCTCAGATTTTGTATAAATATTTTTAATCTTTACAGTTCAGAAACAAAGTACACACTGCTGCTATAGGTTGGTGATTTGCTAAATTGTTCAACCTCCCAGCATGTCTGCCTTGAAAACAATGAATCTTTGTTCAAACACGTGGTTGCTGATGGACATAAGAATTCAAGAGAATACTTACAATTAGCTCAACCTTATCTATTTCTGCAGAAGGCATCTCTACTGATGTGAAATGGAAAGAAGTTATTCTTATATTATCTTTAAGAGAAATAGGTGTGGGAGCTTCTAAGACTGTGCCTACTGTCAAGCCTGATTCACAAGTTTTGTTGTTGAGTCAAATTTTATATAAATATTTAAAAAAAAACCTCTGTAGTTTCTGAGCTGTGTTCATTGCAATTGTATCCCAAGATTGAGAGACTGTGTTCAATTAAAAGGAGTTTTAATGAACACTTCCACTCTAGGTTTTCATAACTAATATTTTTCATCTGCCTTATTTACACATGAAATATCCATTAATTATTTAGGAATACTAACCCAAAAACATGGAACACAACAGAGGTCTGTATTTGATTACAGCCTATACTTTGATCCGGTACCTCGGGGACATGCTCCCTGTCGTAGGGTAGTGGTTTCTATTGCTGAATGAGAGCAGATCTGTGCAGGGAGATTTTCAGATACGTATTGCCCTTGCTATGTCTAACTTATTTTTTCTGTGACACCCATTTGTGCCAGTACGGTAACCTCTTAAGGAGTTCTTCTCCAGCCTGCAACTACCATTACAATCCATTCCATAGCCGATCACTCTTCGCCCTGCTATTAATGAGAACAACTATGCTACGGCTGATCATCTAGACTGGACTGTACAATGTTTAAACCCTTGGAAAGGATTAAGGAAGGTCTCTTTAATTCTGACTACGTTGTGTTTGTTGATGGTTTATATTTAACCATTAATTCTGCTGGCCCTAATTATCAAGCTAGATACATTTTTATAATGTCTACTAAAATCCTTGAATGTCAGACTTTCATTGGATCCATTTAAATCAAACAAGCCAAATGAATTCTCCTCCATAGGACATTTAAAGTTACTTTAAAAGGAAACATATTTTAAAGGAAAATATGTTAATTCATTTATGGAATGTAAGTATTGTTTAAAAATTTTACATAATTGAAAATATAGGTAACAATGAGAATTTGTAACTTCTTTGTGATATGTAATAAAAAAGAGAGTTTGGGTACCAGACACTCTAAGGTTTTATTACTCCTCTCAGAAATTGTGTGCTATGACACAATACAATATACTAACCAAAACGTGTTTCCCTAGGTGAGAATGGAGGGAAAACTTTTGTTTACATGGCAGTCACCTAAGCTGTCTCACAAGTTATTTCTGTGTTTATTAAAAAAAAAAAGGACTCCTTAATTTCAACCTCAATTAATCAACTTATTAAAAGCTTCTAAAACATGGAATGCTTTTACCAAACAGAAATTAAAGCATTAAATGAAAAAAAAAAGGAGACTATTACCACCATCCTACAACTACAGGAAAACTCTATCTTTGCTTCATGTTTCCATGGTGTGGACCTTACATGAATTTCCCAACAAGGAATGACACTGAATTATTCCAACCTTAAACAATATTGGTGAGGAAAAGTTTGCAAGTCTGCTAAACATATGTGTTACTCATTGTCCAAAGTGCACTTGCTATAACCTTTAAAACACATGGATCAAACCCTTTCCTTTCAAGGGCTATGGTAAAATGCTAGCTAGATTTTCGAGAGTTCCCATCCTAAATGGTTATAAAAATGTGTCTATAAGATATAACAAATTTCACATTTGATAGAAGTCTTTGAAACAAAGCAACTTCTTGAAAGTACAAGGAGTACGCACACACACACACACACACAAACAGGAAAAAGCTCCGCTGGGCAGAACTTTCTTAGTATGCATCTTTCCTGCTAGGCCAGTAACCAGCACCTAAGTCTAAGTCAGGGTACCAAGTGGCGTCACCTGGGAAGTTTCTCTCTGTCATAGTGATTTTTTTCCCCCATAAAAGCAGTTTCACTAGAGCCTCACTTTTAGTGATGGCTGATTTAAGAGAACAGTGTACAGCTATAAAATTTTGTTTCCTGCTTGGCAAAACTGCAACAGAGACTGTTGTGATGTTGAAACACAGGTTACCAGGACAGCGATATGGGAAAAACTCAAGTGTATGAGTGTTTTTCACATTTCAAAAAAGATGAAATGTCGATTGATGAGAAACCTCGTTGTGGACCTTTGTCTACTACCTGAACGGATTAAAATGTTGACAAAATTTGTGTGCTTGTGCTCAAAGACTGACAATGGACAATGGAAGAGATGGGAAAGGTATCTGACTCCTTTTAATGGAAGATCTGGGACTGAAAAGGTTGCTGCAAAATTTGTGCCTTGGGTTCTGACTGACCAGGAAAGAGCATCAACTGGAAACATGCCGTGCTTCGAGAACAGCTCCTGAAGCAACCCAGACCTTTCTTCCCAAGGTAATTACTGGTGACAGACATGGTGCTCTTCTTATGGATGGAAAGCAAATATCAATCAAGCCAGGGGGAGACGCCATCATCCCCTCATCCCCGCAAAAACGTGTCAAGTGAAACCAAAGGTCAAGGCATGCTCATTTGTTCTTTGGCTCTGAGGGGGATAGTGCGTTGAGTTTGTTCCACCAGGTAAAACTGTGAATCAAGCTTTCTAGTTAGAGGTTCTGAAAAGATTGTTTAACAGTGTTTGTGATTGTGACCAAAAAAAAAAAAAAAAGCCTGATTTGTGACAGATGGGGGACTGGTTTTGCCAAGTTGACAATGCAACTGTTCAAGCAGCCATCGCAGTGTGTCAGTGTTTGGCACAACACAACATACATCTCTTGCCCCAGGCACCTTACTTACCTAACTTCACTCTGTGCCACTTTTTTCCTCCCAGCAAATGAAGAGGGACATGAAAGGAGACCAATTTGATGACATAGAAGAAGTGGAAAAAAAAAAAATGAGGGCGGTGCTGTGGGTCATCCCAATAGATGAGTTTGAAAGATGTTTCCAAGAATAGAATCACAGTTTGACAAATGTAGTAAGTGCATTGAAGAGTATTTTGAAGGTGATATGGTTGTTTTGTAAAACATAGCTTTGAAAAAAATCCGTTTTTGTTTTAGGAGACCTCCTTGTATACCTACTTGAGGAACATAAAAATACTTTTTTTAGTGATTAGGAAACTAATTTGACCAGTCAAGCCACGCAATAAATCTGTTTCAATTTACAGTCTCATAAAAAAAGAGAATTCTAGTGTAGAAAGCCTTACTATGTACTATGAGTTGGAATCAACTTTTTAGTAGTGGTTTTCTTTGGTGTTTATGCATAAAACTTGTAACTGGATTGAGACAGGTGAGCGCTTGGCATTTTTATTTAGTGTTTCCCAGCTAGAGTTGTATCATTCCTCAGTAAAAAGCTTTCTTTTATTACTAGCGGAGTACAAGATTTTCTTGGTTGATAATTTTAAATTACATTAATTAATTATTAAAGAAATGCAGACTGTTCAAATGTGGTATTCCCTGTTTCAAAATGCAGGCATAGTGTATTGTGAAAGCCATTGGGTTTACAAAAATAAACCACATTTTTGAAATAAAAATAATCTGAGAGTTATCATATCCTATAGAGAAATATTGTCTATGATGCATGTTAACTTAAATATTAACACGAAATACTTATTACATTTGGAAGCTTATGTAGATGTTTAACAAGGGCACCAAATATAACAAGAACTACTATAATGTTCATGTACATGTGACGAAACTGAATGTTAGACAACAAATAATTTATTAAAGATCATACAAATAAAACAAAAGAAAATTAATACTTTGTCACTTACACATTTATATCAGCTTGCCTTATATAGATTTGGAAAGTAAGTTAACAATTAGACCAGTACCTATACACACATAAACACAAGTACATATACATATAACATTAATCAACAGATTGACTTATTATAAAATATGATTTATCTGATTTCAAATAAGTAACAACTAATTAGTTACCTTTCCAGATGACCAGACTGTGTATAGGGCAGCCAATTCATTATAACTTATAACCTCATAGATTTAAACCTTAAACCCTACATCAAAATTATTGTCATTATTAGGAGCCATCTAGTCATTTCTGACTCATTACAACCACACGTCCAGTAGAACGTAGTAACAGCCTGGTCATGCACCATTCTCACAGTAGTGGGTGTCTTTGAAGCCAATGTGGTTGACATTATGCCAATCCATTTCCTTGAGGGTTTTCTTCTTTGTCATCGACCATATACTTTCCCAAGCATGATATTCTTCCCCCTGACCACATTCCAAATCAAATGAGATGAAGTATCTCATCTTTGCTTTTAAGGAGAATTCTATATGTACATCTTCCATTTATGACATAAATCTTCCATTTATGACATTTATACTTTGGCATGCTGTGATGGACAGCAGGTACACCCATTTATAGAATTCATAACAGAAGGGAAAATTATCCAGGACTTTTAGACTCAGGAGTTGATGTTCAGACTTCTTATGTAGCCTTTTCAAATTTAATGCATAATACAAAAGGGGGAATTATGGTAAACTGAGAGACTGGATGAGAATGTAATGCAGCTAAATTTTCTATGCTCATAATTACAGATCCAGTGGGGGAAGATGCTCACAGTAATGACATATAAACAAATATTGATACACATTCTCGTGACTGGACACACTCCCTCTCATAATCATGCAAAAAGGAACTGTCATAAAGGAGCTACCATATAAGATGTTCATATTTGTGTCTGGCTAATCCCAGTGCCTGGGGGTTATCTGCAGATAAGAACAATCAGGTTCTATAACCAAACCACCACAAAATGTAGCAAATGCCTGGGGAGGAGGGTTCAGGGGCATTGGGGGTAAAATAGCACTAGGTCAAGACCTGAGTTATTTCCCACATGGGAACAAACTGAGAGCGAGAGAGTGGGCCACATACTGGGCCACCAAGCTCTGAGGCTGAGACTCCTTCTCAAAGCAGCCAAGGCACAAAGAGAACCACAGGATTGGTCCCACTACAAAATACAACATCCCCTCACTGTCCCACAGAGCTACAGGGGACAGCACTGGAAACACAGTGAGGGAATTATGCCGGGCCTGACCCTCCCACGCCAGGGTGAAACACGAAGGAAGAGCAACAGAACAGCAAGGGGAGCAAAGCAACAAGTCCCCACTCCCCAAATCCCCAAAATAGACTTCAGACTCAGGTCAGAGCTTGGCACCTCATCAGACTCAGTCAGAAAACATACATAAGGTTCAGAAGACACAGTTGGAATTATTTATAGGCCCAGTTCTTCTTCATCATCTTCTTCTTCTTCTTCTTCTTCTTCTTCTTCTTCTTCTTCTTCTTCTTCTTCTTCTTCTTCTTCTTCTTCTTCTTCTTCTTCTTTTCTCCCATGTCTATCTATATAAGGAAAAAAATAAACCATACCAAGGAGAAGAGGATAGGATCTATGGGCTGTGCAGACAGGGAGAGGGAGAGGTGGGGAAAGGAATGTGAGAGCCAACAAACTCAGGGAAAAGGGAGCAACAAGAGATCTAAAATCAATAGTGATGAGGGTGTTGAACACCTCGTGGGGTTTGATCAATTATAACGTAGCCAAGAAGAATTCCTGAGAGCTGAATGTAAGTCAAACATAATAGTGGGACAGAAGGAAAATAAAAGGAAACAGAGGCAAGAACTAGGAGGCCATGTCTAGTCTGGATAGGCTACAGAAACAAATTCATTGAAACACATATGTGTATAAGAAAGAGGTTTATATACAAGAGCAGTTGGATATTGAGAAAACAACCCAGCTCACTCCAGATCAAGTTCATTAAGTCTGATATTAGCCCATATGCCTGATACCAACACATAAATTCCTCTTCAGATTCACAAAACACATGCAATGATGCTGAATGCAGGAAGATCACAGGCCAGTGGGTGGGAAGTCTTGTACATCCAGTCGCATTGGAAACATCTCAGTGCTGACAGGATCTCCACATGACTTCTCCTGGTCCAGGATTCTGGCTGCATCAGTATAGATCCATGTGAATTCTCCTCTGAGATGTCTCGCAGGGAGTGAACAGAGAGATAGAGTCTGTTCCGCCTCCAAGGAGGAAGTACAAGGATTTCCAGAATTCTCAGAAGGAGGCCATGCCCATACAGAAGCCTCATTGGCTATGACCTGATTCACAGCTTAGACTCCAGCCGTACACTCTCTATCCTCAATTTGACACCAGATTATGCAACTATGACAGAGGCAAAAGACATTTATAGAGCTATAAATATTGGCATGTATATATGTAAATATATTAATATATAAAATGATTAGGGATATAGGTCTATGTACATATATTTGATGTTAAGTGTTAAGATAACAGATGGACATTGGACCTTTACTCAAGTCCTCCATCAATGCAAGAACACTTTGTTCTAATAACCTGGCATTCTGTAATGATCCCTGTCTGGACATGATCGCTGAAGTCGAAATAGATGCATAAACAAAAGAGGTGAAGAAAGTTAATGGTGCCTGTCTATTAGAAGATATAGTGTCAAATATGGAAGAAGCATACTAGCCTGTGTGATCACAAGGTGTTGACGGGATCAGGCATCAGGCATCAAAGACACAAAACAAACAATTATAGTGATGCCAACAAGGGGGTTGGACCCAAAGCCCATCTGTAGATAATTGGACATCCCCTCACAGATGGGTCACAAGGAAGGGATGAACCAGCCATGGGGAAGCACACCATTGATTAAGCACACACATTTCTCTAGTTCTTTAATGCCCCTGTTCACAAATTTTAACAACTCGAGCCCTCTTGGTCTAGGGCATGAACTTCAGACCAAACTAATCTGCTCTTGTCTTCTCTAGTTCCTGTGAAACTGATTCATGGGTGTTAATGGCCAGCCTTTTTTATTGCTATTGTTTTTCTAGTTCCACTTAACAAGTGGATCCAGCTGATCACAAACTTCCTTTAACACTTAGTTCTAGAGGGGAGAATTTCTTCATGGCTTCAAATTTTTACACCTTCAGGCACAAATAACTAGTTTAAAGTTCAAAAAGCCAAATGTTCTATTTTCTTCAGTTTGCCAACAGCAATATATGCCAGTATCTGCAAATGTCCAGAGCACTCAAAGTCCTGGGTGGAGCTTACCTTTTCAGCCTTCTTTGTAGGCATGTACTATATCTACTTTAAAGATTCAAATTGATAACTGAAAGCAAGTAGGCTTAAAAACTTTCTATTTTTTATTTAAACCTGCAACAGTTTAAGTACTGAGGTCTCACGGAAAGTTTGGCAGTTCAAATTCACCAGTCACTTCTTAGGAGAATGAAGAGAACCCATACAGATTTACAGATATGAAACTCCATATTGTTAGGTGTTATCAAGTAAATTCCATTTCATGGTGTCTATACAAGTACGCACAACAGAATGAAACAAATCCGTAGTCACTCCTGCACCATCATTGCTATGGTTTATCCTATTGTTGCAGCTCCAGTGTTAATCATTCCTGTAGAAGGTTTCCCTAGACTTTTATGTTGACCCTTTATTTTTCCAATCTGATGTCATTTTTCAGAGACTAGTTACTCCTAATAAAAGTTCAAAGTGCACGACCAGCCTTGCCACGCCAGCTTTTAAAGAGATTAAGCCCTACGTAATGATCTAACTCTGTCTTACAGGGTCACTTTAAGTCAGAATTGACTTAATAGCAGAACAATAACAATTAAAAACTCATGAATAGATATTATCCAGAACCACAAATTCTTTATTATTACTAGAGTTGGAAATTTGAGAGAAGGGTAATGTGATCATTCTGTTTTGTGTTAATTCACCTGGAGCAGGATTCTCTGTGATTTGGTAGCTGTAGTTAGGTGCTGTTGAGTCAATTCTGGCTCATAGTTACCATACATAGAACAGTATGAGAAGCGACCTGATCCTGTGCCATCTTCATAATAGTTGGGTTAAAAGTCCTTTCTAGGAGTCACTATGTCAACCCATTTTATTGAGAGTTTTCCTCTTTTTTGTTGACTTACTTTACTAAGCATAATGTTTGGCAGTTAATATATAGTTTTCCCCATTATGTCATTTAACCCTATAAACAGATTCATAATGATACCAACTTAGAACAGCACATTAACTGTATGATTATGGTCAGAGGCAAAAACCTTACTCAGATCACTGGTCCTATGCAATCAGTTGGAAAGAAGTTTCCTGAGAGTGTGTACTGCATCCAACATACGTGAATGTAGTGGAAAAGCTTGCTTGATTTTTTTTCTGAGTCTAGATCCTGCACCTAGCTTATTGATTTCTGCTTGTTTGAACTTGAAATAAATGCCTGTCATATTGCCTTTCCATACTGGGAGTCATCCTTTCCATACTGGGAGTCATCAATGGCATGCCATCTGACCTGTCAGTGTCAATTTTACTATCACTGAATCACTGACCTCTTTCTTTCCTGCAGTTACAAGAGTCAGGAGAATCCGCCAACCTAACATCGGACTCATAGATTTGGACTTGTCTGTTCTATAATTTGTGAGTCACTTTCTGAATATACATTTCTCTATAAATAGATAACTTGATGATTTTTATTTTCTAGAGGACCAAGTTGAGATAGGCAAACACTTTCTAGTTAGCAAACACTTATTATGGGTGATGCATAAAAGTGGTCCCAAATGGATGAACTCAGCACATGTTTACTAAAGTAAATGAAAACACTAGGATATATACAAAAAATGGGAGAATTTAACTAAATTCTAAACGACATAAAATTTCAGTAATAACATATATAGATGCTACCTATCTGTTTTACATAGACATATGTATATTCTGTAGGCACATGTATTAAAGGGCTTCAAAAAGTTGGTGGTGAAATTCCATTAGCCTTTACTTTCACAATCTTTTTAAAAGGTGCCTCCTATGTATATATTTGTGTGTACAGCATCATGCATATATATAAAATAAAGCATATAGGGAGCCCAGTTACAGATGACCTAGGCATATCCAAACAACTCTATTGTTTTATTGGATTAAAGACTTAGACCCATAGTCTTATGGAGCAATTTATTCAATTGCTGTATATTTCATAAAAATTATTTTGTATATCATAGCATGATAAGTAGTATCATGTTTCTTAAAATCTTTCAAACTGTCATATGAAATTCAACTATTAATTGTTCAGTTCTCATTTAAAGCAAAATATAAAGGAAATCACAATCTCAAAGAGAAATGAGTCCTCAAGAACCACGGGACCCACATGAGCCATATACTCTTCTAGCCTGAATCAGAAGAACTAGATGGTGTTTGGCTGTCATTGTGCCCAGGAACACATTATAAGATCCTGGATAGAATGGTAGAAAAATGCAGAAGAAAAATTCAAATTCTTTAAAAAGAGGGAAGACCTACTAGGTTTATACAGGTTAGAGGAACCCAAAACACTGTGACCCTAAGATAGTTTGAATTTGGAATTTCAGCTCTTTCTGAAGGTCTCATTGCAGGGAAAAGATAAATTGATTTCTAACATCTATGGTAATACTTACATATTTCCTTAAACATCAATTGTATAAGGCCAAATAGTCAACACTTACTCAAAAGCAGATGTAAAGAAGCAAGTATTGAAAGGTAACCTAGATTAATAGAAGCAAAGAAAACAGAATGGATATAAGGAGAATGCTGACAAATTGAGAAAAATGTAACTAATATCATGGAACAATTTATATAAAACTTATTAAATGGGAACTTAATTTGTTTTATAAGTGTTCATCACCAACACAAGAATTTTTAAACCATACCTTCCACTAATACATCACAATTACAAGTATAGATAGGGGTTGTAATTTACAACCCGCATTTTAGAGGACAAAATTTAATTCCAAATTGATGCATTTGAATTCTGATGTTGAAGAACACTAAATATACAGGAGATAAAAAATAATTATTTTTAAAATGCAAAACTGGAATACCCTGTAGAAGGGAAAATAATGACTTCATCTTATTTACTGTGGATCATCAGTAAGACCAATCACCAGAAAAGGCCATCGTATTGGCTCAAGTAGCAGTAACAAGGGGAACTATGCATCCGATGGATTGACATAGCAGCACAAACCAACTCAAACATACCAAAATTCACAATGATGCCACAAAATCAGGGCACATTTTTTGCTTTGTTTTCTGTTATACAGGAATTGACATGAGTATGGAAACTATCAACAACTTTTTTAGCTAGACGGAGAATATATATATACATATATATTCTCTCTCTCTCTCTCTCTCTCTCTGTCTCTCTCTCTCTCTCTCTCTCTCTATATATATATATATATATATATATATATATGCACAAATATATATACTCATTGCAGGGAATATACACACACACATATATACATATATATGACAGATAGAGACCGAAATAATAATATTTGGGTCTAGAAAAGTCTTGCCTCACTTTAGTGTGGTGGTATTTTTAATCAAGTCTGTAGTTCAAGTGGGTCATGTCTATTATTACCTTAGATTCAGCTTAATATAAGCTTCAAATTATTAGTGGGAATAATGAAATGATTCTCTTTATATAAGTCAGTATGAGCCAAAAATTAGCTGATTTTAATAACACCTAATAATAATTCATTTCATGAGGAAGCAGTGTGATCCCTTATGTTGCATATTCCTGTCTATATGACATAACCTCACTCGAGATGGGTTGGAAAACCAATGGTTAATTTGAGAATCTTTTGATCTCTTTGAGTGACATTTTGTGCACAGTAAGCTAGATAATTGAACCTTCCCAAGTAAATAGTCCTAGAGACATGCCTATTTTGATTGGTATATTCAGGCATCTTGGATATATAAAAAATAAAAGTATTTCCCTGTAGGATATTGTCTCTAAATTAACTAAGCAGATGAAAATTTATAATATCATATTCAGCTCCTAAATCTATTCTCCTCTGCTGGCCACTACTCACTTATGTCTTCTTTGCCTTCTTACTTGTCTGAGATGAGCTTTAATTTTTTCCCTAAAAGAAAACAGAACATTGCCTGAAATTCCCTTTAACATTTGCTATAGCAGTGATGCCAATTATTCCCTTATCACGTTTGCCAGTATGCACCATTAGAATTCTGCAGCACAGGAAGATTTTCTTATGCTCCATGAAGACTCCTAACACATTTTTTGAAGTATTTAAAATCCTATTTGAAGTCGACCAATGAAGAGTTCCCAACTTACACTAATGTACTCACATCCTCTCTGGACTAGGAGAAGTCCAATTTACAGCTAAAATAAGCAAAATGGAAATACCTCCCTCCAAACCCTAAATATTGACAATATTGTCACCAAACTGTTAGAACACTCTAAAGCCAAAAATAAAAATATATACTGGAGGCTATCTATGAGGATTTCCTGTGATGGCTTTAAAACCAAGGGTAAACTATGAATTATGAGATAATTTTACCAATTTTAAATTGACTTTAGACTTACCTTGTCAGATATTTCTTCTACCTGTTAACAAATGTACCTATTCCTAAATGCTAAAACCTCAAAAGTACATGGATTCACCAATCAATAACACATATTGATTCAGTCTCAACATGTTCCAGTATCTCTTGATCCTTTTGACGATATACACTCTTTTATGCTCACTTGTAATAGCTGCCAATCTATTGGATAGAGATCTTTTATCGAAATGAAATTATTGTTTACAATTTAAACAGTAAACTGAAAAAAAAGGAATTCTGCGGAATCTGCTTGATATTCCTAAGTCAACAATGACAGTCTCTGATTTAGGCAATGTTAAGAAAGAATGAGTCATTTGCTGCATGCAAGCTCTTGCCACGGCTCTTAATTCAACTCAGCCTAGTTCCCGTCCTTCTGCTAAATTTTCTACAATTTCTGAAACCTATGGAGCATCATTTAAGCCGATGTAATAAACTTTTGTTAGCTGAACTGATTACAATTCAAATCGCTTTACCTAAACTTCTGTGAAAAACTTGTACCCACTCATCGCCACTCAAAAGAACGACTGGTTCCCATCACACAAGATTTCATCTTAAAAGGTTGAACGATCCCTGGAAGCCCTTGTAGTACTGCAATGTCGCATAGTCACTAATTTTCATTTATTACAGAGGTTCTCAACCTGTGAGTCATGACCCCTTTGGGGGTTGAGTGGCCCTTTCACAGGGGTCGCCCGATTCATAACAGTAGCAAAATTACAGTTATGAAGTAGCAACAAAAATAATTTTATGGTCGGAGGGGAGGTCACCACACATGAGGAACTGTATTAAAAGGTCGCAGCATTAGGAAGGTTGAGAATAACTGATTTTTTATTTTGCAATATCCCTTTAGATGCAACTGGTTTAGGATATTTATGGTACTCTCAGAAAGTCAATATTTATTTACTGGACCAAAGAAATAAATGTAAAAACATTATGTATTTATGACTTAGTTTTCTCAGATTTTGTATAAATATTTTTAATCTTTACAGTTCAGAAACAAAGTACACACTGCTGCTATAGGTTGGTGATTTGCTAAATTGTTCAACCTCCCAGCATGTCTGCCTTGAAAACAATGAATCTTTGTTCAAACACGTGGTTGCTGATGGACATAAGAATTCAAGAGAATACTTACAATTAGCTCAACCTATCTATTTCTGCAGAAGGCATCTCTACTGATGTGAAATGGAAAGAAGTTATTCTTATATTATCTTTAAGAGAAATAGGTGTGGGAGCTTCTAAGACTGTGCCTACTGTCAAGCCTGATTCAAATTTGAGTCAAATTTTATATAAATATTAAAAAAAACCTCTGTAGTTTCTGAGCTGTGTTCATTGCAATTGTATCCCAAGATTGAGAGACTGTGTTCAATTAAAAGGAGTTTTAATGAACACTTCCACTCTAGGTTTTCATAACTAATATTTTTCATCTGCCTTATTTACACATGAAATATCCATTAATTATTTAGGAATACTAACCCAATAACATGGAGCACAACAGAGGTCTGTATTTGATTACAGCCTACACTTTGATCCGGTACCTCGGGGACATGCTCCCTGTCGTAGGGTAGTGGTTTCTATTGCTGAACGAGAGCAGATCTGTACAGGGAGATTTTCAGATACGTATTGCCCATGCTATGTCTAACTTATTTTTTCTGTGACACCCATTTGTGCCAGTACAGTAACCTCTTAAGGAGTTCTTCTCCAGCCTGCAACTACCATTACAATCCATTCCATAGCCTATCACTCTTCTCCCTGCTATTAATGAGAACAACTATGCTACGGCTGATCATCTAGACTGGACTGTACAATGTTTAAACCCTTGGAAAGGATTAAGGAAGGTCTCTTTAACTAATTCTGACTACGTTGTGTTTGTTGATGGTTTATATTTAAACATTAATTCTGCTGGCCCTAATTATCAAGCTAGATACATTTTTATAATGTCTACTAAAATCCTTGAATGTCAGACTTTCATTGGATCCATTTAAATCAAACAAGCCAAATGAATTCTCCTCCATAGGACATTTAAAGTTACTTTAAAAGGAAACATATTTTAAAGGAAAATATGTGAATTCATTTATGGAATGTAAGTATTGTTTAAAAATTTTACATAATTGAAAATATAGGTAACAATGAGAATTTGTAACTTCTTTGGGATATGTAATAAAAAAGAGAGTTTGGGTACCAGACACTCTAAGGTTTTATTACTCCTCTCAGAAATTGTATGCTATGACACAATACAATATACTAACCAAAACGTGTTTCCCTAGGTGAGAATGGAGGGAAAACTTTTGTTTACATGGCAGTCACCTAAGCTGTCTCACAAGTTATTTCTGTGTTTATTTAAAAAAAAAAAAGGACTCCTTAATTTCAACCTCAATTAATCAACTTATTAAAAGCTTCTAAAACATGGAATACTTTTACCAAACAGAAATTAAAGCATTAAATGAAAAAAAAAGGAGACGATTACCACCATCCTACAACTACAGGAAAACTCTATCTTTGCTTCATGTTTCCATGGTGTGGACCTTACACGAATTTCCCAACAAGGAATGACACTGAATTATTCCAACCTTAAACAATATTGGTGAGGAAAAATTTGCAAGCCTGCTAAACATATGTGTTACTCATTGTCCAAAGTGCACTTGCTATAACCTTTAAAACACATGGATCAAACCCTTTCCTTTCAAGGGCTATGGTAAAATGCTAGCTAGATTTTAGACAGTTCCCATCCTAAATGGTTATAAAAATGTGTCTATAAGATATAACAAATTTCACATTTGATAGAAGTCTTTGAAACAAAGCAACTTCTTGAAAGTACAAGGAGTACGCACACACACACACCCCAAAAAACAGGAAAAAGCTCCGCTGGGCAGAACTTTGTTAGTATGCATCTTTCCTGCTAGGCCAGTAACCAGCACCTCAGTCTAAGTCAGGGTACCAAGTTGCGTCACCTGGGAAGTTTCTCTCTGTCATAGTGATTTTTTTTCCCCCATAAAAGCAGTTTCACTAGAGCCTCACTTTTAGTGATGGCTGATTTAAGAGAACAGCGTGCAGCTGTAAAATTTTGTTTCCTGTTTGGCAAAACTGCAACAGAGACTGTTGTGATGTTGAACACAGGTTACCAGGACAGCGATATGGGAAAAACTCAAGTGTATGAGTGTTTTTCACATTTCAAAAAAGATGAAATGTCGATTGATGAGAAACCTCGTTGTGGACCTTTGTCTACTACCTGAGCGGATTAAAATGTTGACAAAATTTGTGTGCTTGTGCTCAAAGACTGACAATGGGCAATGGAAGAGATGGAAAAGGTATCTGACTCTTTTTAATGGAAGATCTGGGACTGAAAAGGTTGCTGCAAAATTTGTGCCTTGGGTTCTGACTGACCAGGAAAGAGCATCAACTGGAAACATGCCGTGCTTCGAGAACAGCTCCTGAAGCAACCCAGACCTTTCTCCCCAAGGTAATTACTGGTGACAGACATGGTGCACGTCTTATGGATGGAAAGCAAATATCATCCCCTCATCCCCGCAAAAGTGTGTCAAGTGAAACCAAAGGTCAAGACATGCTCATTTGTTCTTTGGCTCTGAGGGGGATAGTGCGTTGAGTTTGTTCCACCAGGTAAAACTGTGAATCAAGCTTTCTAGTTAGAGGTTCTGAAAAGATTGTTTAACAGTGTTTGTGATTGTGACCAAAAAAAAAAAAAAAAAGCCTGATTTGTGACAGATGGGGGACTGGTTTTGCCAAGTTGACAATGCAACTGTTCAAGCAGCCATCGCAGTGTGTCAGTGTTTGGCACAACACAACATACATCTTTTGCCCCAGGCACCTTACTTACCTAACTTCACTCTGTGCCACTTTTTTCCTCCCAGCAAATGAAGAGGGACATGAAAGGAGACCAATTTGATGACATAGAAGAAGTGAAAAAAAAAATGAGGGCGGTGCTGTGGGTCATCCCAATAGATGAGTTTGAAAGGTGTTTCCAAGAATGGAATCACAGTTTGACAAATGTAGTAAGTGCATTGAAGAGTATTTTGAAGGTGATATGGTTGTTTTGTAAAACATAGCTTTGAAAAAAATCCGTTTTTGTTTTAGGAGACCTCCTTGTATACCTACTTGAGGAACATCAAAATACTTTTTTTAGTGATTAGGAAACTAATTTGACCAGTCAAGCCACGCAATAAATCTGTTTCAATTTACAGTCTCATAAAAAAAGAGAATTCTAGTGTAGAAAGCCTTACTATGTACTATGAGTTGGAATCAACTTTTTAGTAGTGGTTTTCTTTGGTGTTTATGCATAAAACTTGTAACTGGATTGAGACAGGTGAGCGCTTGGCATTTTTATTTAGTGTTTCCCAGCTAGAGTTGTATCATTCCTCAGTAAAAAGCTTTCTTTTATTACTAGCGGAGTACAAGATTTTCTTGGTTGATAATTTTAAATTACATTAATTAATTATTAAAGAAATGCAGACTGTTCAAATGTGGTATTCCCTGTTTCAAAATGCAGGCATAGTGTATTGTGAAAGCCATTGGGTTTACAAAAATAAACCACATTTTTGAAATAAAAATAATCTGAGAGTTATCATATCCTATAGAGAAATATTGTCTATGATGCATGTTAACTTAAATATTAACATGAAATACTTATTACATTTGGAAGCTTATGTAGATGTTTAACAAGGGCACCAAATATAACAAGAACTACTATAATGTTCATGTACATGTGACGAAACTGAATGTTAGACAACAAATAATTTATTAAAGATCATACAAATAAAACAAAAGAAAATTAATACTTTGTCACTTACACATTTATATCAGCTTGCCTTATATAGATTTGGAAAGTAAGTTAACAATTAGACCAGTACCTATACACACATAAACACAAGTACATATACATATAACATTAATCAACAGATTGACTTATTATAAAATATGACTTATCTGATTTCAAATAAGTAACAACTAATTAGTTACCTTTCCAGATGACCAGACTGTGTATAGGGCAGCCAATTCATTATAACTTATAACCTCATAGATTTAAACCTTAAACCCTACATCAAAATTATTGTCATTATTAGGAGCCATCTAGTCATTTCTGACTCATTACAACCACACGTCCAGTAGAACGTAGTAACAGCCTGGTCATGCACCATTCTCACAGTAGTGGGTGTCTTTGAAGCCAATGTGGTTGACATTATGCCAATCCATTTCCTTGAGGGTTTTCTTCTTTGTCATCGACCATATACTTTCCCAAGCATGATATTCTTCCCCCTGACCACATTCCAAATCAAATGAGATGAAGTATCTCATCTTTGCTTTTAAGGAGAATTCTATATGTACATCTTCCATTTATGACATAAATCTTCCATTTATGACATTTATACTTTGGCATGCTGTGATGGACAGCAGGTACACCCATTTATAGAATTCATAACAGAAGGGAAAATTATCCAGGACTTTTAGACTCAGGAGTTGATGTTCAGACTTCTTATGTAGCCTTTTCAAATATAATGCATAATACAAAAGGGAGAATTATGGTAAACTGAGAGACTGGATGAGAATGTAATGCAGCTAAATTTTCTATGCTCATGATTACAGATCTGGAAAGCCGACTCCAGTGGGGGAAGATGCTCACAGTAATGAGATATAAACAAATATTGATACACATTCTCGTGACTGGACACACTCCCTCTCATAATCACGCAAAAAGGAACTGTCATAAAGGAGCTACCATATAAGATGTTCATATTTGTGTCTGGCTAATCCCAGTGCCTGGGGGTTATCTGCAGATAAGAACAATCAGGTTCTATAACCAAACCACCACAAAATGTAGCAAATGCCTGGGGAGGAGGATTCAGGGGCAGTGGGGGTAAAATAGCACTAGGTCAAGACCTGAGTTATTTCCCACATGGGAACAAACTGAGAGCGAGAGAGTGGGCCACATACCCTGGCCCGCCAAGCTCTGAGGCTCCTTCTCAAAGCAGCCAAGGCACAAAGAGAACCATAGGATTGGTCCCACTACAAAATACAACATCCCCTCACTGTCCCACAGAGCTACAGGGGACATCACTGGAAACACAGTGAGGGAATTATGCTGGGCCTGACCCTCCCACGCCAGGGTGAAACACGAAGGAAGAGCAACAGAACAGCAAGGGGAGCAAAGCAACAAGTCCCCACTCCCCAAATCCCCAAAATAGACTTCAGACTCAGGTCAGAGCTTGGCACCTCATCAGACTCAGTCAGAAAACATGCATAAGGTTCAGAAGACACAGTTGGAATTATTTATAGGCCCAGTTCTTCTTCATCATCATCTTCTTCATCATCACCTTCTTCTTCTTCTTCATCATCTTCTTCTTCTTCTCCTCCTCCTCCTCCTCCTCCTCCTCCTCCTCCTCCTCCTCCTCCTCCTCCTCCTCCTCCTCCTCTTCTTCTTCTTCTTCTTCTTCTTCTTCTTCTTCTTCTTCTTCTTCTTCTTCTTCTTCTTCTTCTTCTTCTCCTTCTTCTCCTCCTTCTCCTCCTCCTCCTCCTCCTCCTCCTCCTCCTCCTCCTTCTGCTTCTTTTCTCCCATGTCTATCTATATAAGATAAAAAGATAAACAATGCCACGGAAAAGAGGATAGGACCTACGGTGCTGTGCAGACAGGGAGAGGGAGAGGTGGGGAAAGGAATGTGAGAGCCAACAAACTCAGGGAAAAGGGAGCAACAAGAGATCTAAAATCAATTGTGATGAGGGTGTTGAACACCTCGTGGGGTTTGATCAATTATAATGTAGCCAAGAAGAATTCCTGAGAGCTGAATGTAAGTCAAACATAATAGTGGGACAGGAGGAAAGTAAAAGGAAACAGAGGCAAGAACTAGGAGGCCATGTCTAGTCTGGATAGGCTACAGAAACAAATTCATTGAAACACATATGTGTATAAGAAAGAGGTTTATATACAAGAGCAGTTGGATATTGAGAAAACAACCCAGCTCACTCCAGATCAAGTTCATTAAGTCTGATATTAGCCCATATGCCTGATACCAATACGTAAATTCCTCTTCAGATTCACAAAACACATGCAATGATGCTAATGTAGGAAGATCACAGGCCAGTGGGTGGGAAGTCTTGTACATCCAGTCGCATTGGAAACATCTCAGTGCTGACAGGATCTCCACATGACTTCTCCTGGTCCAGGATTCTGACTGCATCAGTATAGATCCATGTGAATTCTCCTCTGAGATGTCTCGCAGGGAGTGAACAGAGAGATAGAGTCTGTTCCGCCTCCAAGGAGGAAGTACAAGAATTTCCAGAATTCTCAGAAGGAGGCCATGCCCATACAGAAGCCTCATTGGCTATGACTTGATTCACAGCTTAGACTCCAGCCGTACACTCTCTATCCTCAATTTGACACCAGATTATGCAACTATGACAGAGGCAAAAGACATTTATAGAGCTATAAATATAGGCATGTATATATGTAAATATATTAATATATATAATGATTAGGGATATAGGTCTATGTACATATATTTGATGTTAAGTGTTAAGATAACAGATGGACATTGGACCTTTACTCAAGTCCTCCATCAATGCAAGAACACTTTGTTCTAATAACCTGGCATTCTGTAATGATCACTGTCTGGATATGATCGCTGAAGTCGAAATAGATGCATAAACAAAAGAGGTGAAGAAAGTTAATGGTGCCTGTCTATTAGAAGATATAGTGTCCCATATGGAAGAAGCATACTAGCCTGTGTGATCACAAGGTGTTGACGGGATCAGGTATCAGGCATCAAAGACCCCAAACAAACAATTATAGTGATGCCAACAAGGGGGTTGGACCCAAAGCCCATCTGTAGATAATTGGACATTCCCTCACAGATGGGTCACAAGGAAGGGATGAACCAGCCATGGGGAAGCATACCATTGATCAAGCACACACATTTCTCTAGTTCTTTAATGCTTCCTCCCCTCCCCCCCCACACAATCATGACCCCAGTTCTACTTAACAAATCCTGCTAGACAGGTGCATGCACACTGGTACAAATAAGAGCTCTTGATGCATGGAATCCAGGACAGATAACCCCATAAGCATCAATAATGGGAGTAGAGATACCCTGAGGCTAAGGGGAAGATGGGGAAAGGGGGAATCTATTGCAATGATCAAGTTATAACCACCACAACCCCCCCAAGCGGGGAAACACGGGTGAAGGGAGACAGCAGATGGTGATATATATTAAAATAATTATAATTTATCAAGGGATCAGAGGGTGGGAAGATTGAAGAGGGAGGGAAAGAAGAGGAGCTGATATCAAGGTCTCAAGTAGAAAGAAAATGTTTTGAAAATGCTGATGGCAACACATGTACAAATTTGCTTGATACAATGGATGTATGCATTGTTATAAGAGTTCTAAGAGCCCCCAATAAAATTATTTATACATACAAAAAAGACCTGAGTCATTTCATTGTCTGTTTATTATGTTACCCATTTATGATATTACCCATATAACATGTTTGCTGTATGACATGCATACCTTGCAAAAGACTTGTAAGCCCCATTATATATACCAGTTGGAAAATACATTCACTCTCTTTCCAGGTATAGGGATGATGAGCCCCTCTGCCCCTACTGTCTGTCTTTCTTCCATAATCTCAAACTTGCTCCTGAAAACCCATTCGAGTGTTGGGGACCCCAATATCCAAGCTTCTCCCCCAACCCTGATGGATGGGTAACTCAGATTAAGAGTAATAACCCTGTCTTAGGCAGAGTTGCAAAACCAATGATGCTTACATAGGCATGCATGCAGAGGTTTACCTCAAGGAAATAGGCCATACAGACTCAGAGGCTGGCAAGTTCTAAGTCTGTTGCTCAGATATTAGGATGGAAGTTTCTTCTGATACACGTACTTGCAGGTGCTGAAGGATACAAGACAAGCAGGTCAAACAACAGGTTTCTGGCTGTAGAGGTTCATAAATTCAAGGTCATCATGTAGGATGGCAGGCTGATATCAACTCCCAAGAGAGTCAGGTTATACAGCCAGCCACTGGCTCAAATCTGAAGACCCAGAGGTCTGAATTTGAGCCGGATGCAGGATTCAGATTTCACAAAACAAAACAAAAAACCAAACCCAAAGCTCAAATAAACAAAAACAGCATGCTTTGCCAGAGAATGCATATATATATATATATATATTGAAAGCAGGCCAACCCCCTGAGGAAATTCCCTTTAATTGATTGCCTGTTCATAGCTGGGCTTATCACGGAACTAACTACATTATATTAGTTCTCATCACAAGTACTAACTACATCATCTAACTGCCAAACCTGAGATGCCTGGCTTAGAGAGACAGACATATAACCTCAGCTATCAAAATCCCTTGATTGATTTTGACCTAACGTGATTCTTTGTATTTTAGCCCAGGCAATGCCAACTCCCCTTCGGTTGCGGAAAATCTTGTTATTGATGACTCTTTGTATTTTATTTAAGATATGATTTCTTCTGCCTCTTTTGAATGCATTAGAAATGGCATCACCCCTTTTGCTTTATACTTTGGTTCTCTGAAATAGGTTGTTTACACTATCATCTTACATAGTACATTGCTGCAAAGGTTCCCAAAAACATGGGCCTATTTAAAATGAAATGTTGTTAAACCTCAGGCATTTTGGTTGTTATTTATATTCATATTTAATTGAGTTAGTAAGATGGCATAGAACATTTTCATTTCTAGAATATTAAAACTGGTTATCTCACCTTTATACCTTGTTCTTAAGTTGGAGAAAAATCAAAGCCAAAGCATGTGCACAGTAATGCCAGTCAGTACTTTTTACATATTCCGTATCCTTGTCAGTTATTGAATCAGTGTGCTTCGTTTTCCCAGAGCAGTCTATGCTACTGCTGAAGTGATGAGAACAGTTGAAGCAGTGGCTTGGATTTTGCCTGAATTTCTCAAATAATCCAAGCAGAAATAGCAAGTTTGCTTGAAGCACTATTGTTACCCTTCTCATCACAAGTTGAGTCATCCCTGTGCCTGTCAATCAAATGTACCCTCTGTTAGACAGTTCCACTCTCTTAAATACCATTGCTCAAAATGTCTAGACCTCATGCATTTTCTCATTTTATTCTTGGAGACACCTCTTAAAAATAAAGTTCTTGTGTGTGAAAAGGAATAAATATATACCTAAGAAATGTACAATGATGTATGTTTTTGTAAAATAAATATTTTATCAAGCATTTAAATTACAGTGATCACATTAAAATTACTACATTTTCTATACTGTGCAAGAGGGCTTCAAAATGTTGTAAATTCTATTACCTTTTAAATGCATTTTTCATGGACTTTTTGAAGTCTCTTTCTTTAAACAAGTATGAGTATAGGTGTGTGCCGAATACGTTTTGTGAATTTCTAAACACTCTAGAATGAATGACTATAAATATGGTCAACATCTTAAAAAAGTGATTGCTTTTAAAGGTTATGTTTATTGTGTTTATTGAGGATTACTACTTTGTAAAAATTAAAAATAGGTATTTTATTAGAGAATTATGCTCATGTCTGTGCTACATATATAAACTTTCTGAGATGTTGGTAAATCTTGACTCATGAAATATTTATATTATCGCAATCCCACTTCTTCTTTTCTTCAATTTTTGTTGTTGTTTTCTTTAAGTGCCATTGAGTTGATGCTCACTCATATCCACCATACAGGACATGGTAGAACTGTCCTGTGGGTTTTAAGATTCCAAATCTTTATAAGAGAAGATAGCCTCATCTTTCACCTGAGGAGTGACTAGTGATTTCGAACTCCTGACCTTTTGGCCAACAGCTCAGCTTATCACCAAATATACCACCAGGGGTCCCTTCACGTTCCCAAAGTCTCAGCAAATCTGAGTTCAACTCCCTTGGCAGGACCATATGTGGTTAAAAGTTTTACCTGCTTTTTCTCTGTTAGGTTTTTTGGTTGCTGCTCGATTCTCATATTCTTTATTTCACTGAGCTTTGTAACATGGCGATAGTAATCTTTTTTATTTTCAATTGTCTATAATAATTTTATTTAACAAATACTTTAAAATGTTGGCAAAAGCAAAACAAATGCTAAGTTCTTGTATCTGCTGAGTGACATGTACCTTTTTCTGAAAGCATCTTGTTTCCTGAAACTCAAGGTAAAGAAACTGGGATGTTAAATTGGAGGATAAGAAACCACATGCAGAAAGATGCCCAGGTGAAAAGTCAATTCAACTTTCAGATGTGTAAATGACACCATCTGGGGTGATAGCACTCTGCTGACTACTATTGCCTAAATGATGCTGGAAATAATCAGGAGAAACCCAAAATACATTAAATGAAGCCCACCTCAGCTGTCTCCCCAAGAAATAAAAAATAAAATAGTTAAAAGTTCTCAGGTGGTCTCTTACATCACATTAATTAACTGGTAAAATATATTCTAAAATAACTTATAAGTTCACACTAATATTTCCAATTTAGTTTGACAGCATACTTTTACTTATCATCTCCTTAGTATATCTGGATATTCTTTCTTTTACACAAAGAAAGCTAGTTCTAAAGAAAAAGTGTTTCTCATTTACTGTATTGCGGTGGAGTTATGTTTAGAAGGCATGGTAGTTAGTGGTTATGTGCTGTGGCTTGCTACCAGGGTTGCTATCAAACTTCAAGGTCAGCAGTTTGAAACCACCAGCCACTCTTAGGAAACTTTTATTCCTGTAACACGTTACAGTCCAAGATGCCCACAGGCGTATTTCTACTCTATCCTATCAGGTGTTTTGAGTCATAATTGACTTGATGTGAAAGGGTTAGTATTTTTGGTTTGAACATTATATATATTACAGTTTCACCAAAACAATATTACTGTTATACAGTATGATTTTCAAGGTCATTCAAAAAGTGTTTTAAATATTTTTCTCTTTTTATTTCATGCTTTTTATATCTACATTATTGCATTTTTAACTCATTGTATACTACCCTCACTCCTCTTTAACATTTGATAAACACACATCATCACACATCGTTAATGCAATATCTCACTAGTCATTTTTACTGGCAGAAACATTTTTTATAAATATAAAGATGCCTTACAATAAAAACAAGTAAAGAATATTTCCTGACTTTTCATGTAATGTTAGCAGTTTTGTCTTTCCCAATTAAAGATTATTTTACTGGATATTAATAGTTTGTCTTGAATTTTATTCTTTAAGGATTTACTCAATTTTTCTGAAATAAAGTAAGTTGTTAAAAATACTGAGATGACATAATTTCCTTTTCCATTTACATTCTTCCTTCATTTTCCACCTTTAAGATATCTATATATTTTCTTTATTTTTAAAAAACATTTTGGAAAATTTACTAGCTTATTAAGATATGCTAGATATGTGTACTATAAATCAAACTGATAGGTAGCTACAAGTCAGGCGCCAATTAGACTCCTATGGGAAACACCTAGGCACCAGTGACATGACATCACACAGGTGCACCTGAACTCAGCCAATAACATTGTCCAATATCCTCAACCGTGCCCCTCCAGTCATGCAGGAAGGGGATAAAGTAGGGACTGAGGCTCCCCTGCAGCTCTGGGCCTCAGGGAATTCCTAGTATTGGTCCCTGCATGAGTCGTTTCCTGCTCCTGTCCAGGATCTTTCCACGTGGTTTCTCATGCTCTTCTGCACCGCCTTGTATTCTTTCAAGAAGTAGCATGTACTTTTTGAGACTGTAATACCTGAAACTTTTCTGTTCCTCATAAAGGTAAATTTTGGATTTACAAACGTGCTTCTGCTGCATGAATTCCTTCAGGGTTTCAAAGCAAGGACCGAGGTAGACCACACCAGAAATTTAACAAAAACATCTCAAACCTTAATAGAATAATGTAGCACTGTCTTAATAGTCTCATGGATTCTGTGGGTCAGGGCTTTGGAAAGGGCACAAAGAGGAAAGCTCTAATATATAATTTCAAAGAACTGACTCTGAAATTTCTGAGATTTCTAACGAGACTTTTAATTCAAATCCTGTGCCTAGATTTGGATGACTGGAGGGCCGGCCTACCTGGGCTGTTGGAGGAAGCACGTCCAGGGATTCTCTGGAGATACTGATTTCCTGAGTTTGTTGTTGTTTTACATGAAAACTCGGACTCATTACAATTCCTTTGGAATAAAGTGGAAGTAACAAGATCTTTTATTACTCTCTTCACATTCGGTAGTCAAAGCAGCCACTCATGCATGGAAACTCAAGAGAAGGAAACACATATCACAACGCATCTGCAACTTAATGAGCGGAATGTCCAACAACCTGCAGCCATGCTTTGGGAAAAATAAAATCACACATGCATGAGGAAGAAAATTGTCAACTGTTGAATTTCACCTCAGATTATGATAAGGAAAATAAGACTAAATCAGGGAATAATGTATTTACGGAAGATGAAATCCACCCCAAAGTCATGCTCAAAACAAAAAATCAGACCAAAACTCTATTGTGTATTTTATTTATTAAAAAAATTATTTCATTATTATTTTTTTTAATTTAGCTGTTCAATCATTTTATTAGGGGCTATTATGGCTCTTATACCAATCCATACATCCTTTCGTGTCAAGCATATTTGTACGTATATTGTGATCGTCAGTTTCTAAACATTCACTTTCTATTTGAGCCCTTGGTATCAGCTCTTCCTTTTTCCTTCCTTCACCGCTCCTATCCTCTTGAAAAATTATAAATTTTTATTGTTTTCCTATCTTATAGTGCATTTTAAAATGAGCTACCCTGTATTTCAAAAATGATAAAATACATGAAAGACTAATGTAATTAAAATAAGATAATTTTACAAGAAAGGAAAAGAAATGAAAGAAAAAGATCTTAAATATGAGCAAAGTACAATAAACAAAAAATTAACAAACACTACAGATACTGCAGTATCATAAATATATGCAAAAGATATGCACAAATCTAAGCTAAATGAACATGTAACAAAGGTTCGAGTGAAAATGACAAACGTTGAAGAACGACACATCTCTTTGCCTTGAAGAGAGATCAAGTTCAAGAGGAAGAGATAATAGTGGTAGTTCATCACTATGATGAACACAAATAACGTCACAGCATTGTATATGAAAAATGTTGAAATGGCAAGTGTTTTCTTTCATATCTTCTTATTACAATTTAAGTATAATTAAAATATATAAACATATTTTAGGCACTGGATTTATTTGAACTGAACCCAGTCAAAGGCCTGAGTAACTTCTTCCTACTGGTCCTGATGTAAAAGATAAGACTTAAACCTGGAGTCCTGGTGTGATGAAGGATGAGAGGACTTTTAGAGAATTTGTTTATGAGTCCAGATGATTGTATGTGACTTTAATTTTCATGTGATCTGACAAGGTGACTTTGTATAAAAAAATTTGCTACTTGATAGATAACCCTTTTTTGTTGGCTTTTGCTGCCAATTTATGGCAATCGCATGCACAATAGGATAACACAATTCTGACCCTTAGAGTTTTTACTCCCTGGTTTTTAGAAGTAATTTTCCAGACCTTTCCCCCTAGTTTGTCTAAGTCTGGAATCTCTGCTGAAAAATGCTCCAAATAACAGCAATACTCAAGTCTCTACTGACAAGTAAGTGGTTTTTTTTCTTGAGATGTTGTCTGTTGCCTGGAATCCAGTTCATTGAATGGAAGGGAGTGTGCTCGTCTGGTTGACTAGAGAAACAAATCAAGGGATACACATATATGTATAAGCAAGAGCCTTGGCTACACATATATGTATAAGGAAGAGCCTTGGATACACATATATGTATAAGGAAGAGCCTTGGATACACATATATGTATAAGGAAGAGCCTTATATCAAACAGTCATTTTATATCGAGAAACACCCCAGTCCAATCCAGATCAAGTCCATAAATCCCATATTAGCCCATATGTCCAACATTAGTCCGTAAATTCCTCTTCAGATTCATGCAGCACATGCAACGATGTCCAATGCGGGAAGATCACAGGCTGGAGGATCCAGTGGCAATGGAAGCATCTCAGTGCTGGTGCAGATCTCCACGTGGCTCCTCTAGCTCTCTGAATGTGGCTCCACAACAGGAAGGGGAAGGAAGGAGAAAGGGAGAAAGAGAAGAAAGAGAATCCCCATAAGAAGGCCACGCCCCCAGGGAAGCATCATCAGTCCGTGACCTGATTGACACACCAGACTCCACGTCTACATTTATTCATCAAGTTGCCATAAAATTATGTAATTACCACAGGGGAGAACATCTTCATCAACTCTGTAATCTTTGGGTGATGTCACAAAGATGATGGCTTGTTTTATGAGATTTCCTAACTCTTTTCATGTCCACTTATATTGAGATCACCTTTTCACTTACCTCTGTTGATCCTGTCCCACTCAATTCATTTTTTACTCAGTGTGGCTATCTGCTAGATAGGAGTCTTGGTCAGTCAATTTCGCGACTTTATAGGGTACAGTACAGACCAGCCTCTTCACACCTTTCCATGGAATCCTTTCATCCACTCATATTGGAATGAACTATGAATCACAATCGACACTATGGCAGTGAGCTTTTATGTTTGTTTTGTTTTCTGGTAGATTTTTCCCATATCATGGTTTCCCTGGGCATATTCTCAATACTGACCCATTGCTTTCATCTACACAGAAGGAGACAACACACAATCCCTATGCATTGCTAGATTAATTCCACTTCTTTAGAATATGTGATTCTTGTGTGTACCAGCTCATGTGTTTCTTTCATAAATTTTGAACTCATGTTTTGATTTCACTATCTAAGTACTCTGTTTAGGGTTACAATGAGTCAAAATTGACACTTCGACAGACCTGAGTGAGGTGCTCTTGTTTATGTTTTGAGGTCAAAAGAAAGAGGCTGCCAACATCACTGTCATCTTCTGTAATTATTTGATACAACTTTGAAAATTTACAAATTTTAAAAGTTCAAAATTGGGGTACCATTAATGATCAATTCAAATAGGAGATCCCTAATATGTGTCTGGTATGCTATATTTAGGCCTATCAACTTATACCCACATCTCATGTGGTACATATATTTAATATAAAAAGGCAAAAAAGCAACATGGAGCCGTGTTTGGCTGGGTGAATAAATCCAGTGACACTCATGCAGGTGTAAGACAGAGATTTATGTCAAGAATAATTGTGTATCAGGAAAACATTCAGGCCAGACTAATTCATGTCCATATTGTGATGGTAATCCAAAATCCCTCATCAGACTCACGAAGCCACATGCAATGATGCAGAATGCAGGAGCATCACCAGCTGGTGGGTGCTAAACCCATGGATCCAACCGGGGTGGATGAGTCTCCAGCGCTCCGGCCAGTCTCAGAGTGACTCTCCAGTAGAAATATGAAAGCAGAGAGAGAGAAGAACTGATCTCCAGAAAACCATTTACCTCAGATCCACCTTCCAAGAGGCCATCAAGCTGCGACCTGACTGACAGGATAAACAGCACCCATATCTTCTTATAGATGACATATTGGCACAAAAACTTAACTATAACAGGAGTTCTATGTTATTTTAAATAGTAGCATTTAAAATTTGTCTGAGTACAAGCGCATTTGTATCAGAAAAAAACTCAAAGCTGAGTAACTCCATATGCAGTAACCCCCTTTAACAGCACCTTTCTTTGAAGGTAATGAAAAACACATTACCTATCTGTACACTAAGAAAATATATATCATGTTCTTATTCACAGGAAGTAGTTTAATTTGACAGGGGCTAAGACCATTAAAGTATAAGACTGAAAGCTTTCTTATGTTATTTTAAGTAATACTGTGAAAAATTTTCCCGCCGTGCATTTCTCTAGCAAACTAGGTGACTTTATAACGCTGATGTGTCCTTTGAACCAAGAGATACACACACAGCATTTTACTTATGTCTACAAGTTCCCAGTGATGAAGATAATTTTTCTGTGGCAATCGCAAAGTAGTATACTCAGATCATTTTTTCACAGGTAGTATGATTCTATTTTTATTATCAGTTCAATAGTAATAAATTTCCCATAAAATGTTTCCCTTTAGTATGTTTGGATGATGATTGCTACACCAATTTCCTCTGTGTTTCTGGAAACTATTGAAAAATCTTAAGAGTGGTAGTTATTTTTTTGTGATAACATTGATTAAAGGCAAAGATGAGCATTGTTTTTAGTTGTTTTGTTTTGTTTTTAGGAATGCAGTATAATGATTCTTTGGATGAAGCTGTACTTCTTATAACAGACAACAATTTATCCTCTTAGATTTCTTTTTATGCTTAAAAGATGTTTTAGATTAGTTGTCTCCTATGCCCCTTAATTTCCAAATGGTGATTCTCAGTACATATTTTTGTTCATTGTGTGAAATAAATACCGAAGTTCTATTTATGCTGGGGTACTATTAAAATCATTTCAGAACATTTTTATTTTTTAGAGTCCTTAGTCCAAATTTAATGATCAATAAGGTATTTTTCTCTTATACACACATATATGCATATGTCTATAGAAGGACATAGGCAAGTAGGACCACAGATAGGTGCAACATTGATCTCACTGAAAAGTATGTGAAGTGTTTATTTGTCTAACAATAACATTTATAATAGAGTTCACTCACAGCAGTCCTGTGTTAGACAGGCTTCTCTAGAGAAACAAAACCAGAACATTTAATAGTTGATAGATAGATAGATAGATAGATAGATAGATAGATAGATAGATAGATAGATAGATAGATACAACATAAAGGAATATAACCGCTAATTAGTCCACACAATAGTGCAGAGGGCTCAGGTCAGTCAACTCACTTCTATGGAACAGTTAATATACTAGAAGTCCTTCAACTCAGGACAGCTGCTGGCTCTAAGGACAAGGAAGCAGACAGCTGAATCTTCCCTAGAGAGAGGGGGTAGGGGGTGGGGAAGGCTTGCCAAGCCATTTGTCTCTTTGCCCTACAATCAAACTGCGACCTTATTAATCCCACATGTTCTTATTGGTCCCAGTTGGCAGAGTAAACCTACCTATCACAAGCCCCACATGTTACAAAGTAGAATTTCTTCATAGAGTTTCCTTTGTTGTAATCTTCATGAAAAGCAGTGCCAGATCTTTCTTCCAGGGCACCTCGGGGTGGGTTTCGGGTGCCAACATTTGGGTAAGTAGTTGCACACAAACTATTTGTTCAGAGGCTTTAATTGTAGTTAAACAGCAAGAAATTAGGTACTTAAATTCCCTGGGCTATTTATTTAAATCTAGAGTCTATCTAAACAATACATTAATTATACTTCATATTTGTAACAATAACTAATGTGATATAACCTCACAATATTAGAAATTAATCCCAGTATACATTGTTAGGATATTGCTCTTTGTCTGTTTTGTGAATTTTGTACTGTGAATTTTGGCACCAGAAACAGAGTGAAAAGAGAAGACAGGCAGGGTTTTACAGAATTTAGGAAGGGATTTCTATTCCAGGGCTTTAGCTTTTGCTTATTAATAGGGGTTCTTGGAATGTTTGGCAATACATAAAAAAATATAGCACTACATGGGCTACTACTAGAAATGCTCACACGCTTTTACTTGGATTTCATTTTCTTAACTTTCTCAGGAGAATGCGGAAGATACAGAGCACTTGGTTGATTGATTTCCAGCTCTTTTTATTTCAGATTGCTGGGTGGCAGTGGGCTTTATCCACCCGCCTCTCCATGGGGGAATAAAAGGAAAGCGGAGGCTTTCTGGCTGTGTAAAGATTGACAGTCTCACAAATCTAAGAGGGGGAAGGGCAATTCTACTCTGTTCCTGAGGCGACTAGGAGTCAGCATTCACTCGATGGCAGTGAGTTGGGCTTTGGTTTGGACCCCTCTACCAAGTCCTACGTTCCATGGCTGTTTTACAAAGTTGAGCATCCAGCTAATGAGTAGAAGGTAAGAGGCGTGAGTTCATCCAGAGATTATCTTTGAAGCAAGATCTAGCCGTGGACATCCCAGGCACTAGGCCCTGACGGCCCTGTGGACAGCAGTTCTACTCTAATTCCCGGAGGCTTGTCATCGTTGGAACCGACCACCAGGCAGGCGCTCACAGACCACCCCAACAGAAGCAGCCAATAATGGCGTGACTTCTTGTGGTGGGATGTTTTTAAGTTCTAATTTCTCCTTTAAAGATGCTTCCTTCTACCATCACCTACCCCCAACACACACACACACACACACACACACACACACACACACACACACACACACTACCCACATACACCACAAAGTATGTCTTATTACCCATCATGGTACTAAGCCCTTGATCTTTGCTTAGGCATCTGCCATTGATCTCCAGGTGTGTTCTGTGCATCCCCAATCTCCCTTTTCAAGTCCCAAACTTTTCTTGATTGCATCCGGAGGTCACAACCTTTCATCACCTAACCTTGATATCTTCAATTTCCTCTCTAAAAAGTCATCATTTTGCCCCAAATGAAAACCTAGTGTCCCCTCAAGACAACTGCACACGCTCCTGCTCTTTCAGGTGCTGGCTCTTTTGTGTCCAACAACCCGAGTGCAACCATCATGCCTGAGGGTGGACACACACGCTACTTGCACAGGGAATTTCCATTCCACATCATTATTTCTTCTCTTCTCCCTACTAAGGCTTAGCTTGTGTGAAACACATGCGGTACAACTGCACTCATTGGTATGAGTCTTCCTTGTAATTAGCTACCATTCCAGACCACACTCCCGTGTACTTTAAGTCTTAATGTGGGATTTTCTATAAAGTCTCTAAATTATTTCAATAGACATTGGATAATCTTGTTGATGTGCTGCTCCTTTATCTATAAACATTTTTACTTCCAATTATCTCCCATTTTAATTCCAAAGAACTAAGCTGCTCACTCTCATAGATGCATACTATTGTGCAGATTCATTAATAACTGTAGCTCTCTATTATCTTAAAATTCCCATTGCTATTTATTCCATGATTCAGTCTTTGCAGAAAATGTAGATTATTTTCCTTTTCCACTTTTTATTATTTCCTGTGAGGCCTGAGAATTTACTAAACTCGAATTTCTGTGTACTCTGAAATAAACCCAAGTTATCTAAAAAGCACAATAATGCTCGTGTTCACAGTTTGAATCCATTAAATCCGTAGTCATTAAATCCACCACTGGTCAGTAAGAGTATTGTGAGCTCCACCCAGCAACTTTCTTTTGTTTCTCACGCCGATCGCTCTCATTTTCCAAAGGTGATCATCTCATTCTTTTTTTTCTTTTCTTTTCAAATGTGAAAAGAAAATGCCCTTATATAAATATATTTTCAAGCACTTGAAAATTATGAAAAACAATTCTGCAAGCTTTCCTCTTACTCTTTGGTCTCCAGAGAAAAAGAACCAGTGAGATATAAAATATTAGTAAAATCCTATTGATATAAATCATAGAAGCTTTACTAACTTTTTAAAATAAAGGTTTCATGATTCTGTATAGTCAGTCTGTGTGGACTAGAGAAACAAATCCAGAGGCGCTCATGCATATATAAGAAATAGGTTTATATACAAGTGTAATTGAATATTGAAAAGTATCCCAATCCAGTCCAGACCAACTCCGTATGTCTGATATAAGCCTATATGTCCAATACCAATCTATAAAGTCCTCTTCAGACTCATGAAACACATGAAATGATGTCACATGCAGGAGGATCAAAGGCCGGTGGGTGGGAAGTCTTTTGGATCCAGTGGGGTTGTAAGCATCTCAGTGCTGACAAGGGTCTCTATGTGGCTTCTCTGGCTCCAGAGCTCTGGTTGCATCAGGGTAGGACCATGTGGCTTCTCCAGCTCCCAGGGCATAGCACCCTGTGTCTTGTCAGTAGAGAGTCTCTCAGGGAGTGAGCAGAGAAAGACAGTGTTTCCCACCTCCAAAGAGGAAATATGGAGTTCCCAGAATTCTCAGGAGAAGGCTATGCTCACACAGAGGCCTCATTGATTGTATCTTGATTGATAGGCCAGACGTCACCCATTCACTCTTAATCCTCTAAAATTGACACCAGATTATGTAACTACCATACTTTGTGTTAAATACACACACATACACACAGAGGAAAGGAGAGAGGGGGCTGGGGGAGAAAGAGAGAAGAGAGAGAGAGATTTATAAAGGGATCAACTTTTAGAGGTTTGCATGTTCAACATTGATAAGTTAGGTTGAATATATCTGCAGGTTTCCATCTCAACATTTAGAGTCCAGGTGAGAAACATATTTCATAGTGGGGAAAGGAGTCAAATTCTGGAAAAATATATATTTATGTTCTGGAAGAAGATCACTATGCTGTTTTAATTAATGTTCTCTATTCTTCCCCCTGGGTCCTAATGTCAATTGCAAAAGCAATATCTACATCATAGGCAAAATGCATGATTAAAGGCTTTATTAAGGGAGCTAACAAGTTGTAATACCAGTGAGAAATACTCAGGTTGAATCGTTTATCAGGATATTTTACAAAGTTCTTTCAGGTCTGCTAATAAATGTCCAAAGGCATGTGTTATGCCACTGGAAGCTTCTATGTGAAGGCACTAAGCTAAAGCCTGTAGTCTAGGAAACCCGTTGTCCTGAGTGCCTAGAGGCAAGCCACTCCAAAAGGCCTCAGCTCCAGGGCACTCAGCTTCACTTCCAAGGGTCAGCAAGTCCAATTTCTCCAAAGAAGTACCCCCAGGCACCCCGCTCTGCAAGCCAGGCTCCTGCACTAAAGCACTAAGCTCTATGTGTTCCACGTGTTGGAAAGAAGAACACTCCAGTCCACACTCTGGCTCCGGGTTCTTCAGCTGCTCCTCTGGGGTTCAAACTGTCCTCTGTATCTAAGAGTTGTACTGTGCAGAGATTTCGGGTCCAGAAGATGTACTCTATTCTTGGCTCTTACTAGTAAAGAGATCTCTGTGCCATGAACTTCCTGGATCCAGAAGACAGCTCTAACACCGGAAAAGAAGCAGCAGAACCCAAATCCAGAGGATGGAACAAGTGGTGGGCTTCTTGATTGATGAGCAAGTGAAGCTGAGTGCTTTTGTGAAGGAGGCTGGCTTGAGGAAATAGGGGGGGCTTATGGGCACTCAATTGGGAAAATTGGACTTGCTGACACATGACAGTGAAGCTGAGTACCTTTAGGGTAAGGCCCACTGGAGTGGGGTGACTCTGGGCACTTCATTCAGGAAGGTGGCTTTTGGATTCACAAAGCTTGAATGGAACAAACTGAGGGTTACAGTGGAGTAGTATGCCCATTTGGGTGTTCAGAAGGCTGGGTTATCTAAATAAACAAATCTTCACATATGGATGAGAAATAACTTATTTCAAGAAGTCATTTTATATCAGGAAAGCATCCCAGTCCAGTCCAACTCAAGCCCATGGGACTGGAATCTAGCCAGCGTCCTCTGTGGCCTCATGTAGCCCAAGGCTGAGGATGCAGAAAGGTGCAGTGGGATGCAGGGAGATCACAGAATGGCAGGTGCACAGATACGTGGATCCAAGGTCAGTGGGCACGTGGCAGGATGCCAACAGCTCTATGTTGATACACAGGGTCATTGGTCCACCTGTGGCCACACTGAGAGGCAGACAGTCAAAGCAAGGATAAAGATAAAGGGAACGAGTGAAGTCCCCAGGGTGCACACCCCACAAGAAGACATCATCAGGCAGTGACTCGATCCCCAAGTTGGACTCCACGCCTACACTGTTTAATGTGCTCAAATGGGCATAAAACTGGTTGATTAGCATTGATTAGCATACCTGAAAGAACTTGTAACATGCCTTGATAAGCAATTCAACCATGAGAATTTCTCACTGGCATTACAAGCTGTTAATTTCATTAACCACCTTTTTAATGATGAATTTATCTGTGATTCTATCTGTGGCTATTAGGATCCAGAGGGGTAAAATAGAGAACATTAATCAAAACAGCACATTTTCTGTTGGAAGTGGAATTCATGGCAATGGATATTAGAAGCAAGAGATAAAATAAAGAACATTAACCAAGACATCACAGCCACACAACTAAAAAATATACCTTTTAGCTGATTGATGAATTGCACTTTAAAAATATTTTATTACATTGAAGTATGAACAGTCAACTAATCTAGAATCTGACCCACCCACTGAGAATCACAGCCTACCCAAATTGACACACAAAATTGGCCATTGGATACCACCCACCAAATGCTTGATTTATCTGTGTTTCCTCTTTTTAGTATCTGTACGCTCATCTAAGGCAAACTCCATTTGCAATAGATGACCTACATTCTGAATCAAATACATAAGTCCTGAATTTCCCAGGAGCATTATCAAAGATATTAGTTTTGAATGTTCCCTTCATTTTTTTTTCTCTGATAAACATGCTCACATGCTTCAAGCTGTTATCCAGAACTGATTTCTGATCTCTACTCAGAGCAACATTCTTCCCCCAAAATTGTCTACATGATGACACTTATGTGAGCCAAAATAAGTCAGGAAAAGAACCGTCACTTGGAAACATTTGTTGGCAATGATATATTGGGTAAGTGACTGATCTCTAAAATGATAACACCTCATCAAGAAAATTACAAGTAACCCAACTGAATTTGGGCAGAGGACGTGAAAAGACATTTTACCAAAGAAGACATCCAGCAACCAACAAGCATGAAGAAATGTTCGCCTTCATTAGTTCTTTGAGAGATGCAAATCTAAACAGTAATGAGCCAGCACTTCACGCTATCATTAATGACATAGTTTCATGAAAAGACAAATGTTGGTGAGAATGCAGAGAGATTGGAACACCTGTGCACTGCTGGTGTGATGGTGAAAGAGTGCAGCCAAAGTGGGGTGCCACAAGGTGCTTCCTCAGAGAGTGAGAGAAATGCCACATGACCTGGCAATTCCTCCACTTGGAATATATTCTACAGAACTAGAGTATAGCATAATGTATGTTATGAGGTGTTTCATGGGTTAGTTGTTATTGTTTAATAATGCAGAGTACCCCATTGTGTATGAGTAACATTTTTAAAACCATTCTTCTATGGACATTTAGTTTAGTTTTGGTTTTTTTTTTAATTTCTGCTGTTGTGCTGTAGGATGTGCCATGGACAGCGATGCGCCTAGTTTTTTGTTTGTTTTTTTTTAAATTTGTGCTGTTGTGTGTAGGATGTGCCGTGGACACCGATGCGTCTATGTCAATTCACTTTGCAACTCTTATTTCCAGTTCCAGGAAAAGGATATCATGCTGGTTAAATGGAAGGGCAGCAAAAAAAGGAACTGACTCCCAAGATGAATTGACACAGTGGCTTTAAAAATGGGCTCAAGTACGACAATAATCGTGAGGATGGGGCAAGACCAGGCAGGGTATTAGTCTGTTGAATCTGGGACTGGTCTCTTCTAATAACTTGTCCAAAGTACATGAGATGAAGTTTCTCCATCCTTATTTCCAAGGAATGAAACACGTCAATCACAAAAAGCAAACATTGAATGAGAACACTATTATAAAAACTCAAGGGAATGCTGTCAAACTGATAGAAGCATTCTTTGATGGGACATGAGAGGAGGAAAAGGAAATCACTGATCACCAGAGGGACAAACATAAGCTCTACTCCAATGACTTCCTTCTGACTCAGTGACTGCAAGACACAGCAGATCTGTACCTTTGCCTTCATTTATATCTGTAGAAAATTGAAAGCCTTATTATTTCCCAGTGGTATTGCTGTGGGGTTTGAACTTCTGAACTTCCAGTTAGCAGTCTAATTCATAACCTAGTGACCAGCAGATACTAGAGGGTAAATAAATGCTCATTTGAGAGAAGGTGATGGCAGTAGACTATAGCAAAAAGGTCTGCCCAAATAATGTAAGTGGGACAAAACAGTGGGAGGGGTTTGTAAGAGTTCAAGGCAATAGAGACAAACACTGTTGTATATGCAATCTTGTAATAATGGTGATCTACCAATCAACGATTCACTTCACATGCAAACTAAATAGTTTTGTGAGTGAGAGAGAATGTATGTAGATTTGACAGAGATATTTGTACATGTGTATTTGCATTTACTGCCAATATATCAATGAAGGTAACAGAGAATAGAATGGGAAAGATTATGACAACATTTAAAAAAAAACATTTTATTAGGGGCTCATACAACTCTTATCACAATGCATACATATACATACATCAATTGTATAAAACACATCCGCACATTCCCTGCCCCAATCATTCTCAAAGCATTTGCTCTCTACTTAAGCCCTTTGCATCAGGTCCCCCTTTTTTCCCCTCCCTCCCCACTCTCCCCTCCCTCATGTGCCCTTGGTAATTTATACACTGTTATTTTGTCATATCTTGCCCTATCCGGAGTCTCCCTTCCACCCCCTTCTCTGCCGTCCCTCTCCCAGGGAGGAGGTCACATGTGGATCCTTGTAATCAGTTCCCCCTTTCCAACCCACTCACCCTCCACTCTCCCAGCATCGCCCCTCACACCCTTGGTCCTGAAGGTATCGTCCACCCTGGATTCCCTGTGCCTCCAGCCCCCATATGCACCAGTGTACAACTTTTTTAGACATAACCACCACCTAGAGAGAAGAGTCTGTAGTCCCGGGAAACAGCAAGGTAAACTGGCATAGCACAGCTCACCAAGACAATGTCGTGTGTCCCACTTTCTCAAGTGGTGACAAGTCTACTCACAGCTCCTAGCAGCCCCCTAACATGCATCTATTAGACTCTTTATACGCAGGTGAAAGAATGATGAAAACCTAAAGCCATGTGGAAACATTTAATCCAATGGCCTAACAGAGCCCCCAGACATCAGGACGCATGGCCTGGAGATCAGAAGAAATGATGGTACCAGCTATGATTTCAAATTTCTCTGAAAAAGACCACATTAGGTTCTGGAGAGAGTGGGAGTGGAGCAAACCCCAATTTATAAAACAGACTAGGTTTACCGGTTTGAGGGAGATTGGTGGACACCTCAAAAATGTGACCCTTGGTCACCCTTCATGTCTGTACCTAAACTTACCCTTGTTTTAGAATGATCAACCATGTAGGATCGCAAGGCCCTACTGAGCTAAGGACGAAGTACAGAGGGTTAGGAAAGTAGGAGGAACAGAACAGGAAAGGCAGGAAGTGAGTTAAGTGATGTACCGTGAAGGGATTGCAATGGGCGAATGTATTTGGTGGAACAAAATGTGTATGAATTGCCAAATATAAAATGGATAATCTGCTCTGTAACCCTTTGCCTTGGTCACATTTTAAAATGTTGTTTATATTTAGTATTCCAAATTCCCGACTTTTTTAAGGTAGATGTAAAAAAATTCTTTTTTTAAGTTTTGAAATCATTTTATTGGGGGCTCATACATCTCTTATCACAATTTATATACATCCATACATTGTATCAAGCACACTGGTACATATGTTGGCACCATAACTTTCAAATAATTTTCTCTCTGTTTGAGCCCTTGGTATTGGCTCCTAGTTTTTATCCATTTGTGAATCCATGTTTCCTACTGCTTCACCAAAATGACACCTTTTCATGTCAACACTCTTAGCCACATTGTCCCGGTCCATGTTAGCTTCATTAGGGATAATTTTAATCCATCTGTCAGTACGGTGATGCAGTGGTTCCGCAGTGAACTGTGGTCTGCTTGGTTGGCTGTTCAAAATCATCGGCAGCTCTGCAGTTAACAGTTGGTGTCTTGGAGAACCATAGGGGGTCACGGTGCTCAGCACTGACTGCATGGTAGTGAGGGAGTTTTATCAGCAGTCATATTGGAAACAGTTAGTTTCCTTTTGGAAAAAGCCGTATTCACTTGATCTCTGAGTCATTCTTTATCCTTTGAGCCCTGTCACTGTTTACTTTGTTCCAATTTTCTTGTCCTCCTAACCTTTAAATGTTGGTATAACCAAGGGTTACATTTATGAATCTTTCTATATTTTATCACTTTTAACCTTAGTAAGTGATCTAAAGTAGGCTATTGATTTTAAATAATTTTTCCTATGTATGAGACTGCCAGATTTTTATATTCAACGAAATTGTGCTTCCTTCAGAAACATGCGGAACCCTGGTGGTGTAGTGGGCACTTCCTGGGCTGCCATTGCCAGCCTGGTGTGGAGCTGGAAGCCACTAGAAAGCCCCAAAGGAGACGGGCGAGGCTTTCTGCTCCTGCGAACAGTTACAGTCGTGCAAAATCACAGCAGCTGATCTGAGATTTATCTACCCCATAACCTATTTGATAAAGTTTTAGGGACCTAGAAAATAATCTGTTTACAAATTTTGTCTTTTCACTTATTTCATAGCCAAATCTACTATCTTAGCACACACATATTGTTTGCTCTCTCTCTTTTTGTACATGCTATATTCAATGTAAAGGGCCCTGGTGGCATAGTGGGTTTTACTGTAGCCTTTTAACCTCAAGGTCAGCAGTTCAAACCCACCAGACACTCTTCATGAGAAAGATGATGATTTTTACCTAACATGCATATAGTCTCAGAAATCCACAACAGCAGTTCTATTCAGTCTATAGAATTTGAAAGTTGGAATTGACTTTATGACAGTGAATTTAAAGCCCAAATCTAGTCACATCTCTTTATCTTCACTTATACATTTTTAACCTAAGTAACCACCTTATTTTACTTGTGCGATGGCAACAGCTTCCAAGGAATTTCTAGCTACCATTTTCCCATCCATCCCTTTATTCTTCTGAAAGCAGATGCAGTATGTGAGAACGCTTCAAACATTTTGTGGAAATTTTCTTTATCTTTTAATGAAAGATACTTTCCCCCACAAACTTTGAAAACCTCCCTTATGTAATTTTGGTCAATATATTTTTGCAAAGAGATAGGAAGAACCTTAGGAAAATCATTTGACTTCTCTGAGCTTTTGTTTTATTTATAAATATAAAAACTTATAAAATAAAAAATATTTTTATTTAAGCAGGGTTGACTCATTCACATTTTCTTAGTTACAGTCTAGTTCTTGAAGACCTAGCAAATCCAGAGCCCATTTATAAACTCTAAATCTTATCATAGGAAAAGACTGAAACAAGGTTTGGGCATTCTCTAATATTAATCACAAGGAGTGAGGATGGGGCTGTGGAAAGGAAGATATGCAGAGAATGGTAATCTGCAATATCATGATTTTACTGATAACTCCAGGTTTAGAAATGCAAAAGGAAACTGTACCATTAGGCACATATTTACTAAATTTAGGGGAAAAACATGTTTAGTCTTAGAGACACTCTTATAATTTAAAATTCATATACAAAATGATACCTTTTCCTCTATATATTGTGCTCAAGCAGTACATATTTTTGGTGTGCTACTACTGCATGTGTACTGATTGTTAAATACTCAGGAAGCAAGTCAGACAGGATATTGTTAACAGTGTGCAGTAGACAATTTTGGGAGTATTTGCACCAATTTACACATGCAAACTAACAAGACAAATCAAGGTAATTTTTCCTTTATTTACTGAAAATCAGATTACCATCAATGCATTTCTTATGGTAAAATGGTATCTTACTGATTTATGCTATTTAACTATATTTAATTTAATTTTTATTCTCATAAATATTTTCTACTTCTAATAATTCAAACTGAAAGTACAATTGAAAAGAAGAGATTTTTACATTCAGTGGATTGGAACAATAGCTTTGGGGGAGCTAGAAAGTGTGGAAATGCGTTAACAGCTCAGAATTGTGCCCATTCTTATCTCACTAAACTAAGTAATCAGACTAGCTAAATTCTCCACTTTTCTCAGGTGTAAAAGGCTGTCGTTGGGAAAGCATAGTACTTCTCAGATTGGGTTTGGTAGTCTCAAATATTTGTCAAACCAGCAGTGAAAAGTAATTCCATTGTTACTTTTAAAAAGTCAGATATGTGGGAAAGACAATTTCCTGTAACATTACTTAAGAGGAAACTACTTATGTAATTAGGATGCACTCCTCCCAATTATTTATTCTGGTTTATTGTCTATCAATATTTTGGTTTCCAGTTATAGATGTAGTTAAAATATCCAGTACATCCTGCTATCTAGTTTCTGTCACACTAAAGCTATCTTTGATTAATGACGGTTTGTCAAACTCCTCGTTTGACAATATCCTTCCTAATCCTAAATCACTCGCCAAGTCAGTAATGGGTTCTGATGTGTCCTGTCGGTCAGCATACAGCTCCTCATGTGTTTTTGATTCCACTCTGACTACGCAAAGATAACGCTCAACATAACCTTGTTCCTCTGAACTTTCCAAGGGAGGAACTTTTGTGATGCTATTATTTTCAATTATTTTTAGCTCATGCTGATTTCTGATCAATACTAGTTGCCTTAAACTGAAAAAGATTGCCATTTTCTAAAAAGTCAATTATACAATTTCACAAGTTGCTTTTCAACCCTTTGGATTCTTACCATTTGTGAACGTCCCTTCCATTCACTTGAACCGATTATTTATAAGCATATGTAACTTGTGTTCTCTAATAGCTTAATATATATATTGGTGTCTTTATCTTAGAAATTAACTTAAACATCTTAGAAGGAAGTGTAACCTTTTAGTACTTTAAAAATGTGTACAAAGTGTGTAATATGATCATTTAGTAAATATTCAGTGAATGTTAAACGATTGTCATTTTCTCTGAGGTATGTTCAGCAGTCATACTGACTAGAAAATATGGTATTTATCTGGAAGAACCATTAAATTTGAGTTATGAAAGTAGAATAATGTAATATGGCTGTCTACATTCAAGGATCTGTAACAGGTACAGGAAATTGTGAAGACATTGCCAATATTTTAAAAGATTTATAAGAAAGACTATCATTCAAGAAGAAATCACACATCAAACCAGACATATGTTTACCAGACTTTAGGTAATAGGTGTTGGAATACAACATCAACATTGAGTGGTGTGCAGGAGTGACTCATTTCTAGATGACTGGCAGACTTGACACTGAGGGACATTCTACAATTGAGCTTAAACTATATGAGATAGGGAAAGCCAGGGACAGCCCTAGGGAGTCTTTCTTGTGTGTTTCAAGGCTGGTACCAACTAAGAGATGGGATGACTACACAGAAACATCACCTTTCAAGTAAAGTTCTGGGGGCTGGAAGAGTAGTGGTTTGTGTGTTGGCCTGCTACACACAGGCCAGCAGAGGGCCACCACCAGCTGCTCCACAAGAAAATGGTGAGGTGCTGACCTCCCATAAAAAGGTAAAGTCCGTGGATGCAGAGGAGCAGTTCTCCCCTGTCCTGTAGGGTCACTGTGAGTCGGATAGACCCCCTGGCAGTGATATTTTGGAGTATGTACTACATTCATCACATGTGTCCTCTACAGTCCCTGATCCACCCTAATGATGAACAAGAACATCAATTTATTCATAAAGTGCAATCAGAATCACTGAATACAGCAGGATACTTATAAATTTTCTTTAGCCCTGAAAGTATTTAATATATTTTTCAAACATGTGTATACTACTATTAGAACTTCTGACCAAAATATTTAACTTATCCAAATAAAGTTGTTCAACTATAAATAGATCTGCTAGTTAGACACTCATAAGAAATATGGTCAATAAACCTCTACCAATACAACAGTGTATTTTCTTAATATACACACCTTACTTGCTCAGCTTAAACTTAATAGCACAAGTTCTATAAATATTAGTGAAAATAAAAATTATTCACAAACCATAAAGTGCAAATAATTATAAGCATTTTCTTGTGTAGTGTAGAGTAGGCTATAGTGGGACAAGTTGCCTGAAATATCCTTTTTTGATTAAACTAAGTATGAAAACACATGAGCTGAATATATGTAAATTAGTTACATTGTATACCTAAATAAAGATGACCTGTGGAAAAAATAATGTTGATTTAAAGAAAATTATATCAATGACAAATAAGAGGAATTTTATTTATTGCAGGAAGATACCTTATAAATCACAGCTGCTGACTATTGCTGACCCATCCTGCTATTTGTTGCTTTGGGGCAGACTGCTCTTAGGAAGACTCAGCTGTCTGTTTCCTTGACCTTGGACCCAGCAGCCCTCATGAGTTGAAGGTCTTCCAGTATATTAACTGTTCTATGGAAGTGAGTTGAACTGAGCCCTCTGTACTGCTGTGTGGACTAATTAGCTGTTATATTTCTTTGTGCTGTATCTATCTATCTATCTATCTATCTATCTATCTATCTATCTATCTATCTATCTATCTATCTATCATCTATCATGGTGAGTGTTCTGGCTTTGTTTCTCTAGAGAACCCTGCCCAGCACAAATGGTACCAGGATTGTTTAAAGAGTAACAAGATCATAAATAGGAGCTTCTCAAATTGACTCTCCAGCTTGCTTAGGTTTAACAACACTGCTAATGCTATTTTTACCCCTAAAGGCATGGACAGGTCAGCCACTATGACTAGAGAGGGTGGTGTGAATCCATGGTGAAGTCGCAAAACTAATATGCACAATACCACCACCAATAGATGAGGTGCTGGTGAGAGCAGAGGCTCTGGGTCATTGTGTGTATGATACTTTCTAGCCATTCTATCAGGATGAAAAGTAGGGAAGCTGGTTGGCTCGTCCTCCTTACAAGAGAAAATGTGATCAAGGAAAGGGATAATCTCAGAACCTCAGAAGAATGTCTTAAGGGCCAAATAACAGACATAAAATCTTCTGCATGATAGAGCTAATGTTGAAAACCAAATCCAGAGTCTCATCATATGAGTAGCTGAATTACAGTGTCAGCTGAATTGCAGGTCTAGAACAGTGTCTGATACTAAAATAAGGGCATTAATTGGAAAGAATCGTGACCCTGAAAAATGGAACGGGAACACATGAATTGATGATCCAGAAGAGGAGGATATTAAGCCCCAAGAGTCAATTGAGCCACTCTAAATCAATCCACCCCTCCCACTTGAGGGGACTGATTCACTATCAGTAAAACAATTCACACTTGAGCAGATTAACCAAACTGTTCAAACTGAAATGCCAGGTGGGGCCGCATCTGTAGCATTGCCTGGGGCAGATGCCTTATAAGATGTGACTGAAAGCCCCCAAGACACACCCCCATCACCCATTATTCCCTCTCCACCTATAACTAGAATTAAGTCTCAGAAAGGTCTTAGCGGTGAGGTTCAGATGATGACTCAGAAATAAGTATGTTTCCCTTCTAAAAATCTGCATATATATATATGCAGACGCTTGGGAGCTATCCCTTGAGTGGTTACTAAGGGAGAGGGACACTGGTTTTAGAAATATCACACTAGCCCCGTCTGAGTTTCTTGATATGGGGCCCCTAAGCAAATTCTTCCTTCAATGTCTCTGCAAGAGAGGTTAAGAGAGGATATAATCGTTTATTTGGTTGGTTCACTGAAGCATGGTCTGCCTGATGGCCTAGATTGGACCCACTTGAAGTACCTGACCTACCATGATACACTGTAGAAGAAGGCATCCTAAAGCTTAGGGAAATTGGTATGGTAGAATGGATTTATTAGAATAATCCATAGACTCAAAAATAGAGTGCCCTGGGGACATGCCTTTCACCACAATCATTAGGAACAAGTTTGTGAAGCGGGCCCCAGCATCTCATTAAAAAAAATCATTTTATTGGGAGCTTGTACAACTCTTATCACAATCCATATGTCCATCCATTGTGGGAAGTACATTTGTACATTTGTTGCCATCATCATTCTCAAAACATTATCTTTCTACTTGAGCCCTTGATATCAGCTCCTCTTTTTTTCCCTCTGTCCCCCATCCTCCCTCTATCAAGAACCCTTGATAATTTATATATTATTATTTTTTCATGTCTTATACTGTCTGATGTCTCCCTTCTCTTAATTTTCTGTTATTTGTCTCCCTGGGAGGGAGTTATATGTAGATCATTGTGATCAGTTCCCCCTCTCTCCCCCGACCTTCCCCTTCCCCTCCTGGTATCACTACACTCATTATTGATCCTGAGGGGTTTGTCTGTCCTGGATTCCTAGTATTTCCAACTCTTATCTGTACCAGTGTACATGCTCAGGTCTAGCCAGATTTGTAAGGTAGAATTGGGATCATGAAAGTTGGGGGTAGGAAGCATTAAAGAACTAGAGGAAAGTTGTATGTTTTATCTGTGCTATACTGCACTCTGACTGTCTTGTCTCCTCCCACCCCCCCACTACCACCCCCGACCCTTCTGTAAGGGGATGTCTAGTTGCCTACAGATGGGCTTTGGGTCTCCACTCCCCACTCCCCCTCATTCACAATGATATGCTTTTTTGTTCTTTGAAACCTGATGCCTGATGCCATCAAAACCTCATGATCATGCAGGATGGTGTGCTTCTTTCATGTGGGCCTACTGTTTTGAGGTAGATGGTTGCATGTTTATCTCCAAGCCTTTAATACCACAGGCACTATATATTTTGATAGCCAGACACCAGCAGCTTTCTTTACCACATTTGCTTATGCACCTATTTTGTCTTCAGGAATCATGTCAGGAAGGTGAGTTTCATGGAATGTCAGTTTAATAGAACAAACTGTCCTTGCATTTAGAGAGTATTTGATTAGAGGTCTGATGTCCATCTGCTACCTTAAAACCAAATTTATAAATATATGCACATAGATTCATTTCACCATCATCATTTATAAATATATTTATATATGTACATGCCTGTATTTAGACCTCTGTAAATGGCCTTTGCCTCCTAGTTCTTTCCTCTAATTCCTTTTTTTTCCTCTTGTCTCACTATCATGTTCAGCCTTCATTTGGGTTTCAGTAATTCCTCTCAGTTACATTGCCCATGAACAAGCCCTACCAGGCCTCCTACAACCTCCTCATCATTGATTTTGGGCCCCAGCATCTCTGAAGGCTCCTTTGATTGCTATTTTATGTACACCAGGATTAACAGTGGGAACTGCCCTAAGTGAACTCCAACATTTGCCTACAATGTGGCTGATTGGGCCCTGTGGTTGTAGTGGGCAGGTGTCAGCACTGAATCAACAGAGACAGGGTTAATGTGGTTATCACAATGGACAGCAAGTTTTCTGTAGTAATCAAAGCAACCAGCTTGTGTGGATTTTTGGTACTGGCTACTTAGCCACAATGTTCCTAGAATTGAAATACATGGGAAACCTACTAAAGATTTATATGATCTATATAGGCAGAAGAATGCTAGATCGCATAAACAGCAGAATGGAGAGTCATGACCGCTCAATCAATTCCCAGACCTGAGCCAGTTTACAGACCCACAGACCCTTGAATGAGGGGAAGGTTGGGTCCCTTTGAAGAATGCCCGAAGGTTTATAGTGGTAGTCTTTCTTCCGACCTTCTTTCTGTATCCTTACACAAGTGACTATTTGTCTTCAGCTGGCAGGGGAAACAATACACTTTCACAACTCTCCCCTAGGGGTATATCATTTCTTGTACCCTGTGCCATAATTTAGTTTGAAAGAACCTTGATCGCCTGTCTCTTCAGTAAAATGTCACACTAGTCCATTATACTGATGATATTATACTGATTGGATGCAATAAGGAGGATGTATCAAAGACTCTAGATTCATCTGCATGGAAGAGGTTGGAAAATCAACCCAATGAATATTCAGGCATCTTCTACCTCAGTAAAATTTCTAGGGGGTTAGTTGCGTGGAGCATGTAGATACATTCCTTGTATAGTGAAAAATAAGCCATTGTGTCTCCCCCCACCCCAAACAATCAAAAAAGAGGCACAATGCCTAGTGGGTCTCTTAGGATTTTGGAGACAACGTATCACTCAGTTGGGTGTACTACTTCAACCTACTTATCAAATGACAAGAAAGGCCTCCAATTTTGAATGGGACCCAGAACAAGAAAAGGCTCTGTAACAGGTTCAGGCTGCCATGCAAGCTGCTTTGTCACTGGGACCCATATGATCCAGCTGACCCAATGGAGCTAGAGGTGTCAGTCATAGATAGAGATGCAGTGTGAATTCATTAGCAGGCCCCTATTGGTGAATCGCTGTGTAGACTCTTGAGATTTGGGATTAACACAGTGGCAGCAACAATGGGATCAAGCAAAGGAACAATGTGAGTGTGGTTCAGGACTGGGCAGTGTTTTGTTCTATTGTACATAAGGTCACTGTGAGTGTGATCTGGCTTGGAGGCACTTAACAACTTTATTTTCTATGTGAAATGTGATCCTTTATTTTCACTGAATCATTCAACTAGATTTGTATACATACATACATATATCTATGCATAATCTCTTTTTGTAAATACAGATCGATAGCTATTGCAAGAAAGATGAGGCTTGCTGTTCTCATAAAGATTTACTGCCTCAGAAACCCCAATAATTTTGTGTATGTGTAGGTGTATATTACTATAGAGATTACTTTATGATAGATACTACTTGAATTAATATGAAAATATTATATATAAATGTATATTTATATACAGTACATGTTTATATATATATATATATATATATATATATATATATATATATATATATATATATATATATATATAATTATTGCTACTGGCCAAGTCAATCTATTGTTGTTAAGTATCAAAACTATTGGAACTCACAGCAACCTTGCAGCACAGACTGGACCTACCAGAACTGCACCATGAGCTAAGATCTTCCTAGGCTAAAATGTTTCTGAGAACAGATTAGTAACAAAGTCTTTTTTTTCTCTCAGAGCTAATGATGATTCAAACCACCAACATTTTCATTTGTATTCAAGCTCTTTAAAAATTAAGCCACCAAGGCTTCTTCTGAATAGATTAAAAAATAAAATCCAAACTCACTGGCATCTAATCAATTTGGACTGGCGGATTTACAGCTGCCTGAGGGGACAGAGGAGGACATATTTTCACAGCTGTAAATCTCTATGGGAGAAGGCAGCTTCCTCTTTCTTTCCTGCAACAGGGGGTTCCTAACTACTGACCTTGTGGTTAGAAACCCAAGTGCGCTCCCACTGCTCATCAGGGTTCCGTTATGAACAGATTACTGTAACTTTGTCCAAATAATAAAATGAAACCTTTTGAAATTTTAGAGCAAATCATTTCACTTGCTTAGTAGAAAGTCTTGACAACTTAGACAAATAGGACAAATCTAAATATCCACATGACCGACATCTATAAGTCAAGTACTTTAGAAAATGATGGATACATATCATAAGATTAAAAAAATAAATAAAATATAATCAAAGAGATTACATGTAAAATAATAAAGTGACATACAACCAGTGTCATGCTGATTACTGTAAATGGTAAAAATGTCACACAAATATAATTTTAGTCAATATATTAAAAATAATATACATGTACATATATACATATACTTAAGTAATTATATGAGGTTACATAATACAGTTATAAATATCAACCAATTGATATCATGAACAAATTTAATATCAAGTTTTAAAAAATAATATGAAATAAGAAGAATTGTTATGTGTATTTGTGTGTATGCACATGTGTCTATTTACACACAAGTTTATATATTCAGGAATGAAAAACTTTATAATTGAGTATATTGATTTTTGCTTCGTGACTGATCCCAGTGATTCTCAATCTGAGGGGTCGTGACTCCTTCAGGGTTTGAATGATTCTTTCACAGGGGTTGTCCAAATCATAACAGTAGCAATATTACAGTGATGAAGTAGCAACAAAAATAATTTTATGGTTGGTGGGGGGGTCACTACAACATGAGGAACTGTATTAAAGGGTCGCAGCATTACGATGGTTGAGAACCACTGCCCTAGAATATAATCTAAACTTCATATTTTTATTGAATCAAGGATTTGTCAACAACAGATATTCTTAACCCTGAATCTGGCTACATGTTTTTTCCTTTTGAAAGCAGAACAAAGCTTTGGATAATTTATTAAAGAGAATAACAATTCAAAAATAAGTGGTATGCCTGTGTTCATTTTATAATCACAAATGTGAGACTACTGCCTGTAGTTGGAGCCTCTGAATATTTTTAACATAAAGTGAAATACTTTACAGGAGGAATGATTGTGTAGGCCCTTTGGATTGACGAGAGACCCCCAAAATTTGCAATAGTCAGTAGGGCATCCTGTATAAGTTTTGTATACATGCATGTGCTCAATATGCATGTACATGATCAAGTGTAGTGTATACTCTGGCAGAAATTCCAGATAATCACAGTTATGTGAGAACAAGTGCATTTACTGGAGTATGAAGCTGAACATATGGGTGTGCACATTACAACATACATCAGGGTGTCCACATGTATGTGCCTGAGTTTGTGTATCCTCAGGGGAGGGTTTAAACGACACCTTAGGTCTCCTTGCTCCAGAGTCCAGGAGGTGCAGGGTGGCCATTTTCCCCAAAGGCAGGGAAGTCTCACTGGCTTGTCTTGAAGAACTTCAAGAACAGGTCTGTCCTCTTACAGCAGTGATTCTCAACCTGTGGGTTGCGACCCCTTTGAGGGTTGAATGACCCTTTCACAGGGGTCGCCTAAGACCATCAGAAAACACATATTTCCGATGATCTTCAGAATCAAGACACTGCTCTTCTGTCCATCTCCAGGGGGTCCACCCACACGCAGATACCCCCACATGAGTACCTGGCATGAAGACTGTTACCCATGCTACACCATGCTTCCAGACAAAATTTCATGTATTTGTAAATAGAAATAAATATTTCGCAAAATATAATTACATGCTGTTTTGTGATGAATCATATACTTTAATTATGTTCAATTTGTAGCAATGAAAACACATCCTGCATATAAGATATTTGTATTAATATTCATAACAGTAGCAAAATTACAGTTATGAAGTAGCAGTGAAAATAATTTTATGGTGGGGGAGGGGTCACCAAAACATGAGGAACTGTAATAAAGAGTTGCAGCATTAGAAAGGTTGAGAACCACTGTCTTACAGCTTTTTTTATTCATTAAAAGCTTTAATTTACTTATCAAGGCCCCTTTGGAAAGTCTAGAGTACCAGCCCAAAGTAGAAGGGGTGCAGAGTCAGGCCCCCAACCTCTTGTACCCTGAGCAAGGACTGGAATCTTTGAGATGCTCTTTTGCTCCACCCAGAAGGAGCCGCGTTCTAAGTGATTTGCTGATTGGGAAAGTAAGAAAAGGAGAAAGACTGACTTGACAACTATGAGTGGATAGAGGGAAGGTCACTGCAGGACTCAGCATTCTCACAGAACAAGTGGTCTCACAGAGTGAGTGGGGGCCCTTCACTGACAGGGTGGGTTGGCGGGAGGATGGAGGCCTCCATCAGCCCAGATCCAGTGTGGTCTTCCATGGCAGTTGAAGTGCATCTCTACATTGTGCTGACCTTCCAAACCACTCTGTTCCTCCTGATTTGGTTTTAGAAAATAGTTGGATGATGTTTGGGGTGGAAAAAGTAGAGGAGAAATTCTATGCAGAAGTGAGATGAACTGCTAATGAGTGGTTAGTATTTTTGCCATTCATGATTTTCCAGTTCTTAGTTTAGAATGGATCAGAACATGTACTAACTGAAATATGTATCAGAGGTTTCTTAGGCCATTGTATATAATTATTGGAAATTCTCCTTTTCCTCCATGCCCCAATTATTCCTTTGCTTCATTGCCAACTGCACACAATGACAACTAGCAAGAGAGAGGATGCGATCCACTATAATTGATACTGCTCAGGAATTAGTACTGAAAGGTTTGGTAAGTCCCTCCTTATATACAACTCAAACAAAAGGGGGAATCTAGGATAGGAAAAATAAAGTTACTATAAATTGAGAAAGGATTCCTGGTGGTGTAGTGATTACGCATTAGGCTGTCATCTGCAGGATAGCCGTTTGAAACCATCAGCCACTCAGCAGAAATTAAAATGGACCCTGCTCCAGCACAGTCTTGGAAACTCACGGGGCAAGTCAACCCTTCTCTTAAGGGTCCCTGTGATTCAGCATGGACTGGATGGCGGTGGGCTTGGTTTTTTTGGGGGGAATGAAGACAACACTTCCTGTCATTTCTGAGACATAGATTTCGAAGCATCAGCTCCATATCTCAGTCATTTCCCCCTCTCTAAGCAGATTTGCTGTATGTTTGGCCGAGTGTGTTAACTCTTGTTATCTTTGGTCTGATTACTTTCTTAGCCTTTAATAAGACAGATTCTATCCCAGATCATTCTTATTTACAGTGAGCAAATGACACAATTCCCTACCATCCATCCATAATGTGTGATATTTTATTCTTCATCAGATAAATTTAATTTAAAACCTGGTCTGTGCCTTAAATTTCATATTTTTCTGAAATTTTTATTTGAGCAATTGACCTGCCATACTTTACAAACAAAAGAGTGATTTATAATCATTTGTGGATTTGGCTTTTTTATGTAAATGGTATTGAGAGCAAGAGATATGTGTCAAAAATTTTTTCCAATCTAAGGAAGGCAGTGGAAAATTATAATGTTGTCATGGAAACTAGTACAATATAACAAAAAAAATAATTTCAAATTTTGAGAAGCCAAAACTCAAACAACACTATCATTAAAAAGAATAATCAAACTATCTTAGGCAAAGAGAAGAAAAATTCCTGATAGATAAATGACAACATTTAAAGTTTTAACAATAAGATGAATGCAAACAGTATAATTTTAAGTTATAGAAATTTTTCATTTTTTATGGAAAATTAAATCTGCATACATTGCCAAGGATAACATATTTTTGGAAGTAAAAGAGGCTGAGATCCTTGAAGAGTAAATACTTTAATACCACCATATAAGGATACAATTAACCTCTCCTGACACTACTGGCAAAACTTTTCAAGAGATCTAAGATATGAAAATAGAAATTATAATTTAAAACTGACCCTGTAGTAAGTAGATTCTGTTAGTGACATTTTGCAAAAATTAAATATATATGCATATATATATATAATATTTCTAGCCAGTTTAAAACATATTACACATATATGGACTAGTTATCTAAATTTTCATCTGCAATCCATCGTAGTAAAAAATATTGTTATTTTGGTTGTGTGTCTGTTTGCTTGTCCATTTGCTTTTCTCCTTATATAAAGCTAATATACCAAGGATCCTTTTCTTTAGAGTACTAAAATAATTTTTATGTTTTGCTTTACATTATTACATATTCTTTTTTTTACATTTGCAGTAATTCATCAAGATAACTTTAATACAGAATTAGCACTTTGGATAATTTCTTTGCCTGTGGAGAATCCCTTGGAGCCCCAGTAGGCTAGGCTGTACAGTGTTGTTGGAAAGTCCGAGCCGGGGGCACAGTGGCTGGGAGTTGGGCTTCTAACTGAAAGGTCTGTACTTTGAAACTAACAGCTGCTCTGTGGAAGAAAAATGGGTGTTTTTAATTCTGGAAAGTGTCACAGTCTTGGAAACCGACAAGTAAAGTTTGACCTAGTTTATAGGGTCGCTCTGAGTTGGAGACCATCCGATGGCAGTGAATGGGTGTGCGTTTCCAAAGTTATTCAAGAAAACCCGATCTTGTGAATAGTCTATTAGCTTTCTGCACGAAAGCTTGAAGAGCAACGTCACAGAAAAGCAACAGCAACAAAACAGAGTTAAACCAAAACCCAAAGAAATGTGTAATTCTTCCATTTTTCCTCCAGTCTGAATTCATCAGATTCTTTAAGATCTAAATTTGATTGTGTAAAATCTAAATGTTGATCAATTTAAAAATTCAAATTATGTAATACATTTTCAAATAGCATCCAAAAATAATCTGTTGGCTAGCTGGTTTATTGTCCCTTTTATTCATGCTTCTATACAACTGGGGTGAAATATCCCAGAACTCTCTCTCTTCATAAAGGCACTTTGTAGACCGTATTTCCTACCATGTTTAGCACTCTAAGTAATTTGCCCAAAAGTCACACAATAAGATCTTGGCTGAGTCAGACTCCTATTTGGTGCCAAGTTGCCCCTTAGTTCCTAAGTATAGAGCAATTCCCCACTAATTTCTAAATTATGAGCAGATGTTAAATGAGCAATGAGCTATGAAAGTTATATAAACACGAATAAAGTTTAGAGTGGTAATCAAATAAAACTTAGAACAAAATGCATTTAGCACATGCTTAATGGAATGAACAATCCATATTCTGCCACAAGGAATGAGATATAAATAGTAAGCAAAGATCATAAAAGACGGTAGTTAGTCTTTTAAATGGTCAAGCTAAATTTTTATTGTTTCATCTCTTTAATTGTTTAAGTCTTAGGTCATTAGCTATCTTCGATTCTAGTTTCCATTTAGCTGGATTCAGCCAACCTTTGTTTTTAGCAATTTCACGTAGCACCATCAGAAACACCTTAATGTGCACAGTTTGAGGAGATGGGGTAAATAATTGAATAAAGCAATCTGCTCAAAAGTACCATGAGGGTGAATACGACCTCTGGAAACCCAGGCCAAAGACTAAGTCTTTTCAAGAGGATGAACAATTTCCAGCAGTGAACTATTTTCATTAAAAAAAGTACAAGTTCTGAACTTGAAAGGAAGTTGCCTGTTGCTTCACGCTACACACTATACCATTTGGGACTACTGAGCTCGTGGTTAAGGCAACAATAAAATGATAAACAGGTCAGGAGCAAGAAACTGAACTTGAAAAGGGATGAAGGAGGCAATGCAAGAGGGAAGTTGGACCTGTCTAAATCATGCTTTACCTGAATCCTTGAATTTTGAGGGGTTTCACATCAGTGCAGAAATTCATACTTGCCTATTAGACTCTAATTCTCCCTTAAGCTTAGAACACCAGGTGCAATAAATTGAAAGTTAAAGGTAGACTACTACAGACAGGTAGCCTTTAAGCTTACTAGTTTTTACATGATCCAGGATATTGCTGCTGTATTAGAAGGAACGAACTCTGGTAGCTAGTTTTTACTTCACTCATTTGCCTGCTTCTTAGCATGTGCTCCTAGCTTAAGGAAAAGCTGTTCTTAAATAAATAAAGAACATGAAATAAACTGTGATAGAAAAGCTGGTATATAGCGATCATGTGTGTATTTGAGATGAAGGAAAATGATCTTAGTTGCTTTGGGCTCTGCTTGGTAACTGAAATTCCTAAAAGGGCAAGTAAAATTCAGAACTTAAGAGTGAACATTTTAAACAAAATCCTTTGATTATCAATCCCCTTGGACAGTACTTTTGTGTTTGTAACCAATAAAGTGAGTCAAGGGTGTCTCTGAGTGCTCTAAGTATTTCAGCCATTAGCTATTAAACAAAAGGTTATGGGTTCAAACTCACCCAGAAGAGAGCGTACAGACAGAAAATCTATTCTGAAACACATAGGATTGTCACAAGTCTGCATCATTTGTTCAGCATCAATTGGCCAGCAACTGGTTAATGAGCCAATTTAATGGGTCACCAGCAGTACTTGCATAGCAACTAGCATAGAGTAATACAGGAAGTATCAGGGAGCATGGTTTGTAATGGCCTATAGTCAATTATGGCCACAGTCAAACCCTTTATGAATTGTGTAAATTCTAGCTTCTACATAGTTGTTCTAATTCCTGTTTGGAGGGAAACATCTGTTATGAAGAATAATGGAGTGTTGGGATTGACAGAAAGCTTATTAACATCCATCAATAGGCTGATGACGCAGCCTTTATTGCTAAAAGTGAGAAGGATTTGAAGCACTTGGTGATGAATATTAAGGATTTCAACTTTCAGAATGGATCACAATTCAGTGGGAAGCAAACCAAAAGCATCACAACTCGACTGGTAGGCAATAACATGATAAACAGAGAAAGATTGAAATTGTCAAGGATTTTTCTTGTTTGTATCCACAATCAAAGCTCATGGAAGCCACAGTCAGGAGATCAAAGGATGACTTGCATTGCACAGATCTCTTAAAAGTGTTTGAGAGCAAAAGTATTATTTTGAGAACTAAAGTTTGTTTGACCCAAATCTTGATATTTTCAATTGCCGCATGTTCATGTGAAAGTTGAACATTTGATACGGAAGACAAAGGATACGCCAACTCATTTGAATTATGATACTGGAGAAGAATATTGAAAGTAGCACGGACTGCCAGAAGAACAAATTTGTCTTGTAACAAGTACAGCCAGAATTCTGCTTAGAAACAAGTACAGTTTCTGCTACTTTAGATGGTGTCTAATGTCCTTTAGTCATATTATCAAAAGAGATAAGTCCCTGGAGAAGGAAATTTGATAATGCAGAAGGTCAATGAAAAAAAGGAAGGCTTTTCAGGGAGATGAACTGACACAATGACTGACAATGGCATCCCACATAACAGTAGCTGTGAGGATGGCAAGGACTGGGTGGTGTTCCCTTCTGATGCACACAGGGTGGCCTTGAGTTGCAACTACGCCAATTGAAAACATCAAAAACATCTGTTTTGCTAGTGAGACAGGGTAAGGTAGAATCTGTTTATAGTCCACTTTGCTAGAGAATGTGATCCAAGTCACCACTCTTTATTCTTTGGAGGTGTGATCTGTAGAAGGCAAGGACTATACCACCATCTTTGTGACCTCCTCTTCCCTAGTGAGCCTGCACACAAGCAAAACCACCTTTCACTTTAGGATGACTTACAGTTATCTTGTGTTCTTGTGACTTGAGTTGTGGCCTATTGTCTTACCCAAAGTCACCAGCTTCCATGGGTTTGTGGATATTGAGAATCTCCCAGATGGACTTCAGAGTGTCTACCCTACAAGCATCAGAGTCATTTCCTTAATGGCTTATTTGTTCTTTGAGGTGTGACATTAAATCACAGAACTCATTTTATTTTGGTGGAAGAAATATTCAAAACACACACACAGACACACACAAAAAATCCAGAAACATAAAAATAACCACTGAACTGAATTTTTATTGTCCTTAAAGGTGCAACCCAAACAGAGCTGGTGCTCATGACTGAGTAAACTACCCATGACATAGTTGAGAAACAGTTTAGAGACCACATACAAGGGGGCAACCCCCAAGACCACCCCCCAAAATGGAAAAAGTTTCACAAAGTTGAGCCTCCACCAACTTACTCTAAATTAGTGTACCCAGTGGCATCACCTGGGAAGGTTCTCTTTGGTCACTGTGAATTTTTGTAAAAAAAAAAAAAACAAACCCAAAAAAACCCAATTCCATTCAAACCTCAATATTTGTGATGGCTGATTTAAGAGAACAGTGGGCAGGTGTGAAATTTTGTTTCCTGTTGAGGGAAAAATGCCGCAGAACCTGTTGTGATGTTGAACACAGCTTACGCGGACAGCCCTATGTAAATAACTCCAGTTTATCTTGGTTTTCTTTTTCAAAAAAAGGTGAAATGTGGATTGAAGGCAAACCTTGTTCTGGATGTCCATCAACTTCCCAAATGGATGAAAATATTGACAGAATTCACATGCTTGTGCCTAAAGACCGATAACGGACCATTGAATAGATGGGGAATTTATCTGGACTATTTTGGAACCCAGTTCAGTGAATTTTAACAGAAGATTTGAGAATGAGAAGAGTGGTTTTGAGGTTTTGAAATTTGTGTATCGGGTTCTGACTGACCAGCAAAAGAAGCATCAAGTGGAAGCATGCCTTGCAGTGAAAGAAGAGCTTCTGAAGTGGCCTAGACTATTTTCCAGAGCACATTACTGGTGAGGAGACATGACCCGGAGAGCAAACATCAATCAAGACAGTGAAAAGCATCATCGACACCTCACGGAAAAGAAGCTTATCTAGTGAAATCAAAGATTAAGAAGAGGCTTATTTTGGTTTTAATGTGAGAGAGATAGTACATTTAGAATTCATTCTACCAGGTCTATTAAGCTTTAAGCTTAATACTAAGCTTTCTTTTTAGAAGTTCTTAAAAGATTGCCTAACAGTGTGCAATAACAAAGGCTTGATTTGTGGCAGATGGGGGACTGGTTTTGCCACCACGACAAAACCACTTCAGTGTGCCAGTGTTTAGCAAACCATGGGCTGCTCTCTTGCCCCATGCATCTTACTCTCCTGACCTTGCTCAGGGTGACTTCTTGTTTCTGAGAGTGAAGAGGGACATGAAAGGATAGGGATCTGATGATGGAGAAGAGGTGAAGAAATAACAAACAAACGAGGGAGGTGCTGTCAACTATCAAAACAGATGAGTTTGCAAAATGTTTCCAAGAATCAAATTGCAGATTGGACAACTGTATTACGTGTAATGGAGAGTAGTTTGAAGGTAATAAAGTTCTTTTGTAAAACAATTACATACATAGCTTTGAAAAATATTCCTTTGGGGGGGGGGAGTATTTGTATGACCTCCGTTGGATATCTAAGAGAGAAAGAAAATGCAGCTTCATGTCATCCCAAGCTCATTGTCACAAGAAGGTCAGGCATACATTCATCCTCCATCTTTCGTTACCCTATTTAGACACCAGCTGCTCCTCCCATGATTTTACTTTTCTGCTGGGTTCAATAATTTGTTGCAAGGGGCACCCAGAACTCGTGGGTATACTCCAAAGCAATGTGGTTTTATTAGAGAAGTTAACAGATTATCACCAGCCAGGAGCAGGGATATCATGGATACAGATTTTGGTCCTTAGCAGGATCTTCCCTCAGCCAGTAGCCAAGTCTCCCTGATCCTTTCTCTCAGCCATGTGCTTCCCTGGCCTCGGCTGTGCTCCAGATGTCTCCTCACTGCTCAGCCTCACAGTCACGGAGTCTTAGAGCAGCACCCCTGCTCTGTTTCATGAACTCTGCTCCTCAGCCCCTGGTCAAAGGGTGGCACAGCCACTGCTGTTTCTACTACTTCAGGCAGGGATTTCCAACATTCTCTACTTCATGGTTGACCTAGGAATTCTCTCTCTTCCTGTTTCTGGATAGCTGTCTTGTACCAAGGGAAATAGAAACCCAAACTGGCCAATCCCTTCAGTTAGTGCTTTACATACCTTGCGTGCATAGTCCCACTGAATCATTTGAGGGAATTACAGAGACATGGATATAAGAGCTATATTAAGAATTCACTAGAAGAGGAAAGACTCAGGAATTCATTCAATGTTTACTTAATAATAAAGGTACTTCATAATCTTTATGTGAAAGCCCTCCTGTTCCAACAAATTCCTAATTTTTATGCTTCTCATGTATACGAGAAACCACACACACATGCAGTGAAAGCATACACAAAGATTGTCCCATAACATATCTTACTTGTATTACAAATTAAATGAACTCATGTATTTGAGCTTGTTTTCTTTGTCTTTAAAACCCTTTAAATCAATACAAACCTTTTCTGCAGTTTTCAGAATTAAGAATCTCTAAAAATGGTGACAACTGTCTTCCACTCACTTTTTTTCTTTTAATCTACTTTAAATTTCATTTTCCCCAGTTTTAATCCACAGATATCTATACCAAACACATATACACATTCCATCGACAAAAGCAGTAGGACACCTTTGGAAAATAATTACTAACAACAGGTTTCAAGACCATCCCCTACCTATTTTTATTCATAGATAGATGGGAAAAATAAAAGCATTCCATCTGGGTTATCCCACTAGGTTTCAAATATGCCATCTGCCCCATTCTCCATAAATCTATTCATCTCTTCCAACCACCTAATAAGACTGCAAAAGAAATATTGAATCTACCTGAGATCATGAGAAATATTTATTGAAAAATTATGCATTAAAGTCATGATTGTATGCAATTTTCCTTTCTGACCAGAGTATTTTTAGGAGATCCTTTCCCCTGAGTGGGTTGACTCTGCTGAGTGTCAGTCCTCAATATACATCACAAAGAGCATGATTCTGGCCCCCATCTCAATATTATTTTTTAAAATAGCCAATACTTTTGATCCTGGGTGTTGAAGACTACTGTGTGAACTCTCAGAGAGGCAAATGAGGCATTGGCATCGGGAAAACCTAAGAAGAAACCAGGCATCTGAATTGTGGTGCCGGAGAATTTTTAAAGTACCATGGATCACTAAAAGGACAAACCAATCTGTCTCGGAAGAAGCATGGCTACAGTGTTTTGGAGAAGCAAGGATGGAAAGGCTACCTCTTACATCCTTTGGCCATGTCAGGGTAGACTAGTCCCTGGAGAAGGACATCATGCTTGGTAAAGTGGAGGGGCAGTGAAAAATAGGAAGGTCCTCAAAGAGGTGAATTGACACAGTGGCTACAACCATGGGCTCAAGCATGGGAACAATTGTGAGGCTGGTGCAGGACCCCACGGTGTATCATTCTCTTGTGCAGAAGGTTACTATGGGTCAGAAGCACCTGATGGCACCTGGCAACAATAACAAATGAGACATGCACCCATTTGTATAGTGACATGACTCTATACGGAGCCAAGCGTTTTGTGGTTTGCACCTAGAAAGAGACATCTAGGCAAATAGGTGATGGTATACTTTTGAAAGGTCACAGCTTTGAAAAGTCACACCTATGGAGCAGTTCCACTCTGTGCATGTTTTTGATGAGGTTTAGTACTTCAAAAATGTCTACAAGCAATGAAGAATGACTCTACCAAGTATAAGACTTTCAGTTGTCTTGTATTATGATTGTTGTTATAATTTTACCATCATATCTTAATGAATAGAAGCAATATGGAAACTAAATAGGCCTTTTACAAGAAGAATTTTCTATCCAAATTACTTATGGAGCAACAAACAAGTTATGTGAAGAAACCGTACAATGTTAAATGTCAAAGAGTATAGCTCAGAGAGAGCTTAAGTGATTCTGTGTGACTCAAGATTGATGCAAGTAATATTGTGGGTTAAGGGGCAGGTAGAGGTAGCAAAGAGGGCAATATGTTTGTTTAATGGAATGCCTTCCTCCAATATTACTGATGAAAGAGAAGGCTATTATCTGATGGTATATACTTACATTTTATATATATTTTTTCCTTATTCACAGCTACAGGATTTCGTTTCATTTTTGGAAATGGGAAACCACTAAAAGTCTATTTTTTTCTTACATCTAAATGTTAAGCATCTAATTGTTTTCCTAGTTGTTTAAGTAAATTGATTCCTTGAATATCCAGTTTAATAGCAGCAAACAAGGCAATTTCTGAATCATTTCAAGTCATGAATCAAGATTAATCTCCTCATTTTTCCATTTGAATTCCATTTGTAATACATAATGATTAAACTCTAAATAAAAATAGAATTAGAATTAAATAGACTTCATTTGCTATTGAAGAAAAAAATGTACCATTGTATGCTACTTGACATTTTTTTATTTGACCTCACACACCTCATGTGAAGAATCAACTTTCTAAAAGGTTGTATTGTGTTTGTCACAATTGACAAACCTTTGCGCATTTGTTAGGTTTAAAGAGCTGTTGTTGTTTCTAATGATGAGAAAGAAATGATTCCTCACTGGCAAATATAGAGCTATTTTGGATCAACATGAACATTTATTTAAGTTATAATAGTTTTAGATTGATATAAAATCCTGCAGATAATACAGAGAGTTACATGTATCCTTCACCTATTCCTTCCTCTTATAATAAGAGGAAGTTTATCTATAATTGTAGCCAATTTAAAACACAAGGTGCATTTGTCACAATGAACTAAGTAACTAAAGATTATATACAATTTTTCTTAGTTTTCACCTAATATTACCTTTCTTTTTTATGATTTCATTCAGAACTCCTAGTCTAGAAAGAAAACACTTCTCCCTAGACTTTCTGGGGCTGTGGTGTTGGGATAGGCTTTGTGTTCACTGCTAACTAGTAGGTCAGTGGTCTGATCTCCTAAACCACTCTATGCAGAAATCCAAAAGAGCAGTCTTTCATGTGCAGATGACACAGCCTTGCTGGCTGAGAGTGAGGAGGACTAGAAACCCTTGCTCGTGGAGAATAGGGATGGCAGCTTTCATTATGGATTATAAATAAAGGAAACCAAAATCTTTACCACTGGGCTAGTAGCTAATACAGTAATTGGAGAAACGATTGACATTGTCAAGGATTTTGTCTTACTAGAATCCACAAACACTGCTCATGGAAGCAGCAGTCAATAGATCAAACAATGCGGCACATTGGGTGAATCTGCTACAAGGAACCTCTTTAAAATGCTAAAAAGCAAAGAAGTAATTTTGAGGACTAAGGTATGGCTGACCCAAGCCTAGGTATTTCTAATTGCCTCATATGTATGTGAAAGTTGGACATTGAGTCAGAAGGAGTGGAGAAGAAAGGATGCGTGTGGTTGTGGTGCTGGAGAAGGCTGAAAGTACCACGGACTGCCAACAGAACAAGCAAATCTGTCTGAGAAGTACAGTCAGGATGCTGCTTAGAAGCGAAGATGCTGAGAATTCTCACGTACTTTGGACACATCAGGAGAGACAAATCCCTGAAGAAAGACATCAGGCTTGGTCAAGTGCGGGGACACAAAAAATAGGAAGGCACTCTATGAGATAGATACAGTGACTGCAACAATGGGGTCAAACAGAACAATTGTGAGGCTGGTGCGGACTGGGCACTGTTTGTTCTTTTGTATCTAGAGTCACTATACATCAGAACCTTCTCCGTGGTTCCTCACAACAATAATTACAAGATGATGAAGTTCACTCTTAAGAACCCAGAGTCTCTCCAACGCTATGCCTAGCTGTACATGTATAGATCTAGGCACGTGTGTGACTTCCAATGTCAAAATATCAAGTCTTCATTTATTTCCTTTAAAAAAATTTCAATAAAATAATATCACCTTTTTCTTTGTAGGCATTCCATTAAAAATAGAGAATAAGAACAATTGACATTAACACAGTTGAATGATGTATTCTAGGAGGTAAATTTGAAATCCTACTTAGATATATTATTAAGAAAACATACATTCTTGAATTGGAAATGGAACAAGTCTACCTTATAGGGTCTGTATGAGTTAAAATAGAGTCAATGGGATGTTTATATGTGTGCAGTATTTGCACTGCTAACCTCGTGGTTTGTAACCTACCTTATAAGCTGCAATGCCACCAGAGCTGCTTCTTTCAGAATACTGCAGGACATCTATTGTCTCGTCTCTCAGGGCTCCTTTTGGGTGTCACTGTTTTATAGACTTGTTCTTGTTTCTGAAGATCTTGGCAGTTTTGATTAATACCCATCAGATGTTTGTATGCTTTCTCATATTTAGGATGTTTAGGTGGGGGTTCTGTGTTCTTGAGAGGAAGACAACACAAGTCAAGTGCTATTCACAACACATGTACAGGGCATTATCACCAGAAGGTGATAGTCTGATCACGATCATCCAGGCACTATCATTGGAATTAACCTTGACTGTCTGAATTGTTAGAATTCCCCATTGAAAAATGTCTATTTTTCTCTCTTTCTGTACTGTACTAGGGGATTGCAAAAATTCATAGATTAATTCTATTATCTTCTGATTCAATTTTTCCCTGAACTTTTTGAAGCCCCTCTCATATTTTTTGGAAAAAAATTTTACTGCCTACAATCCACATGTAAAGTGGAATGATGTTTCATTTTCTCAGAGCTAATTATCTTCAAAAATTAGGTGGAATTTTTCTACATTTATTGTATATTTTGATCTAATTCAATGCTACTTTTTCAGTTTGCTAGTTTTGTTTGCTCCTACTGTTCTCTCCTCAGCTACTTGAGGCTCTTTCAGTTAATGTTTGTATCCCTTTGAGATGGCCCCTTAATTGTGTTTTTTGAACTAAATGACATTGCAGGCACCTGTTGTACCCTCATGGCTCCTATACTAGAAGCAAACAATTCTCCTGGGGGTTCTGGACTTCGAAATGGATACTAAAAAACCAAATCTGTATGCTAGCTATGCTCATTGCAACTGGCGTGTTGTTGGATCTAGGCTATCTCATCTGACAAAGCCATAGACCTGTTTGTGTCTATTGAAGTAGTAAAAAATACTTCCATATTACACTGTCTATTAGACTAAAGATAAATTTATGCTTGTGCCTCCAACTCTAATCCATCACTCCCAGGTGACTCTACCCGCTGCTACTGTTCACTCCAACAGTGGACCTCATTCTTCTGCACCCTCCATTTACTTCACATTTCAATTTCAATATTATTCAAAGTACAAAAAGAGGCCCCAAATCTCAAATATAATTTAAGGAGAACATTTATTAAGTCTTAAACAGGGAGTCTAGACAAAGACATCTGGATGAGAGATTTCATTAGCCTAAAGTTATAATCGTGTCTACAGGTTTGAAGAGCATTACAGACTTACAAAGAACAGACGAGGGCAAAGGAAAACTGTCACAAAACCATGATTGTTGGCAGATCAAGACAGTGTGGTTACAAGTGACACTACAGAAACAGGATTGGACTCATGATGGGTACATGCATGTGATGCTAGACAGAATAGTTTGCAAGATTGTCTAGTGCCCCTTGACAAGGCAGTCAGGAAGGGACTGACCATGCCATCCTAGCACTCCAATTAACATTAAGGACACACCCAGGCAATGCCCTACAGGCTATGCTGCTTCTCCCTGGACTGGCTAGGGCAGTAGTTTTCAAACTGTGGGTCACAACTCCCCTTTGGGGGTTGAACAACCCTTTCACAGGGGGCCCATAAGACCATTGGAAAACAATGGCCTTAGGAACTGAGACACCATTCCTCTATCCATCTCCAGGTGGTTCTGCCTATGTGATGACATCATAGCACCAATACCATCACATACACTCTGTACAAATACAGGTGTATGTGACAGGCTTGGCACCATAATATACTTATGCAGACCAGTCACACGTGTGTAGAGAGCAGCTACTGTGTAGAAATCAGCTGCTGTGCTGAAAGCAAGTATGCTGTTAAAAGCAGCTACTGTGTTGAAAGCAGCAGTATTGGAGGTAAAACATTTCATGGATTATAATTACTGGATAAATGTAAAATCATGTACTGCAGAATCAACTACTGCTATGCACACACACACACACACACACACAGGCCATGCGAACTTAATCTGGATGCTGATCGGTCCTTTTATATTTAGTTGTGGTTGATGTGAATACTGCTCCATTCAGCTTGTAACAGGTACGTAAAAAAAAAAAACAGAATGGTAAATCATGGGAAATTTTAATGAACAGTATTGACTGAACTATGCTATATATAACTTTTGTATTATTAAAGCTATTGTTATATATTATTCTCATTAGCAAACCATCCTATGACAATGGATCATGTAGAGAAGAACGTTAAGAAAATAAATTATAGTGAGGATTTTTGCAGTATGGTTTTACCTCAATAATTACAGTAGGGATTTAGAAACCATGATGTGTTATTTGTTGTGAAGTTCTATCAGCCGAATCTATGAAGCTGACCATACTAAAACACCATTTTGATAGCAAGCATCCAAGCTTTTCCAGCAAGGATACCAATATTTTTAGAAGCAAAGCTGATGGACTCCAGAAAGCCAGACTTGACACTGGTGGCAAGTATCACAGACAAAATGTAGCAGCCATTGAAGCTTCATATTTTATGGCACTCAGAATCACCAGAGCTTTGGAACCTCACATAATTGCTGAGGATTTATTGTTGCCAGTGGCCAAAGACATTGTTCGAGTTATTATCAGTGACAATTGGTTAGGAAATTGAGTGCAATTTCCTGATATGACGACACAGTGCACAGAAGAATAGATGGCATGTCTGCTGCTATTCTTGATCAGGTAATCCAGCAAATTAAATCTGCTCCACTTCCAATATGTAGCATTCAGCTTGATGAATCTATATACTTGGCAAACTGTTCACAGTTACTGGTTTACATGAGGTGTATCAATGATGGTGACTTTAAAGATGAGTTTCTTTTTGCAAGTCTCTTGAAACGACAACTACTGCACATGATGTATTTGACACAGTTGCTCATTACTGAAATAGCTTAAGATCTCTTGGGAAAAGGTTTATGGTGTTTGCACAGATGGTGCTCCAGCTATTGAAGGATGTTGATCTGAGTTTGAACCTTTGAAACTGAATGAGTCACCAAAAGTCATCAGAACTCACTGTATGATTCCTCGACATATATTAGCAAGGAAGACACTGCCACAAGAGTTGCAAGAAGTAATGAAAAATGTCATAATTTCTTTCAATTTTATAAAGGTGAGCACTTTAAACAGTCGACCGTTTTCGCACCTGTGCAATGAGTTGAATGCGCCGAATTATGCTCTGCTATTTTACACTGCAGTGAGATGGTAGTTGAGAGGGAATGTTTTAAAACGTGTTTTTGAGTTTCATGATGAACCCAAAATGTATTTTCATCAGAAAGCAAGACCGCAGTTTGAAGCACTTTTTAGCAATAAAAGTGAACCGCAGAAAATAGCTTACCTGGTTGATATCTTCGCCATCTTGAATGAGTTAAGTTTATCACTGCAAAGACCAAATGCAACATGCCACACTTTCTCTGAAAAGATCTGAACAATCCAAATGAAACTTCAGCATTGGCAAAAAAAAAGGATGAAAATAAAATGTTCATGTTACCTACCTTATCTGCTTTCTTTGAGGAACGTGACATTGAACCAGACAAAAAGATTATGATGATTATTTATGTGAAATAACACTTGCACATGCTTGCAAACGAAATTTCATCACACTTTCCAATCTACCTGACACCCCATTTGCACTTGCCAGAAGCCCATTCACAGTCAAAGTTGAAGATGTTCCTGAGACAGCACCAGAGGAGCTCACTGAACTTATTAACAGCCATGCAGCGAGAATTGATTTCTCTACGATGTCAGTTACAAAATTCTGGATCAAGTGTTTGCAGTCATATCCTGTTCTGTCAGAGACTGTGTTGTGCCTTCTTCTTCCATTACAAATAATATATCTTTGTGAAACAGGGGTTTCCAGATGGTTGGTTATCAAGTCTAAATACAGAAGTAGACTTGTTGTGGAAGATGATCTTCGTTGTGTTCTTGCAAAGACTGCCCCTAGAATTTCTCATCTGGTGAGAAAGAAGCTTTCTCAACCTTTACACTGATGTTAGCTTTTTTATGCACACTGTCACAAAATAAAGCAATGTAGTTTACTGTTTTTATATTAAGACTATTACCCATGCTATACCATGCTTCAAGACAAATTTTCATTTATTTTTAGTTAGAAATAAATATTTCGTGGTGTATAATTATATATTTTTTCATGATTAATCACTGTGTTTTAATTATGTTCAATTTGTAACAATGAAAATAATTTTGTGGTTGGGGGTCACCACAACATGAGAAACTGTATTAAAGTGCTGTGGCATTAGGAAGGTTGAAAATTACTGTTCTAGGGGAATGCCATTGATCCACTCCCTAATGCACTCTGTCTAAAAGCAAGCTATTCACCAGTCTAGTTAAGAGTCGGAAGGAATTTAATGGAGGCTGAATTGATGTGCAGACACAAATGGATCTATGGATTCCTCTTTAAACTACAGTCTTTTGCAGACATATTACTCAGGAATTTAAGCTCTAATATTTATGTAGAACAAGATTATTAACTCTTACTCACATTGGAAAAAAATCAACTAGAGTGTACTGCTTTAGTACATATCCATTTTCTTTTAGACTTTAAACTCCACTCATTTCCAAAATTACTTAGATCAGCAACTTTAACTCTATTCTCATTAAATGAGGCAATATTATATATCTATAATATTGTTATATTCATTCTTCACAATCAATATTACATCCTAGAATCCCACTATCTTAAATTATATTTTACGTTTACATACATTAAAGTTCACTCTTGGTGCTATAAGGTCCTTTGGGTTTTGATAGAAAAATAGCATCCATCATTGTAGTATCATAAAGAATTGTTTCACTGACCATTAAAGGTCCTTTTGCTTTACTTGTTCAATCCACTCTTTACTGCTCTATTCACTGGCAAACACTGATTTGCTTACTGTGTCTTTATTATTTTTGTCTCATCTAGAATGCCTTAACTGTTAAAACATACAGTATATCTACAGTAACTAGACTTTTAATTCTGTGGCTGTGCATGCTTGATAGCTCATTCTTTGCGACTGTTAAATAAAATTCAGCTTTGTGGATGTGTCATAATTTGTTTATTACTTCTACTGGAAGACATCCTGAGCTGCTAGTTTTTGGTGACTAGGAATAAAGCTTCTATAAATATTTACATGTAGGACTTTTGTGGAAACTGGTTTTCAAATCAGATGCGTAGATTACCTGAAATATAATTGCTGAATTGTATGGAAAGCTTTGCACTAACATGCTAAGTTCTCTCCAAAGTGACTGCACCACTCTACATTTCCACCAGCAATAAATGAATGTTGCAATTATATTGTCTTTGGTTCAACTAAGAATTTGGTAGTTACAGAGCAAATATTTGAGAAGGAAATGAAACTTTATTCATATTTGAAATATTAGAATGTATCCATGGCTTCTTCCTATGGCACACCGTTTGGCCATGCTGCAGTAGTAAAAGCATAGGCTACACAGGGGACCCTATATAAAACCCCAGCTAGCATTTATAAACTATCTCCAGTAGAGAGTCTCTGTATGACTTAATTCTTCATGTTTTTAAAAATTTAAATGAAATAATGTTGCTAAAGAAAGTCATGAAAACACTTTTTCTAATTAAAATCTAGTGTTAATCCTACTTAATTTGTGTTATATACCTAGGTCTTCATATTTAAATCTTGGCAAATGATCTGCCCTATAATTAGAGTAGTTTAAAAAATAATTTTTATGGAGTAATATGCTTTTAATATTTGCTTAAACATTATCTCTCTCTAACTGCCTATTTCCAGTTTAAAAAAAAATCAAACCTCAACAGTAATCTCCATTCATTCATTCAATCAATCATTCATTCATTCATGGTACATTGATACAATCACACTCTAAGGCAGTTTGGTAGAATGGTGATATTTAGGTATAAAACAATACGTGGGGATCTTATATTTTCATATTCTCTCTCTCCCTCTTTTTAGAATATATTCTTAAATTTTGCTTTGCTTCCTTACTTTTATCTATTTTTCCAATGGTTTTAATGGCATATGTTTCACAACATCAAGAAGAGTTGTACAGTCGTCAGCACACTTTTAGGATATTTTCTTCATTCTTGAACCCATCGTTATTAGCTCCCTATTTCCCTCCAACCTCCTCTGCCATACGCCTAAGGGGTCCTTAATCTGTGTACTGTCTCTATAGATATACCTAGCCTCATTTTATATATAGACAAAGATTAAAAACAAACTAACAATAGGAACATAGTAAAACAAAAATCTCAATCAAAAAGAATGCATAAAATATTAAAAACTGAAACAAATTTGAATAGGTCTTAAGGAAGATCAAATGAGAGGGTGCTGAATTTTAACCTAACTGGATCTGTAACAACCCAGTGCCTCTGTGTGATAGCATGTCTGTCTGCATCCTTCTCCACAGTCAGAAGGGATTCATCAGGGGCTTAATGCGTGTGTATTTCCACTCACTTTTTCAACCGGAAACAGTGTTACAAGAGTCAAAAGGGCGCTCAAATGGTAAGATATTATATTTTATTGTAAATGCATCTCCCATAATCAACTTTACAATATCCTGTTTCTGAAAGCAATGCTATTTACATCCCTCAACTAAAATCACAGGGAATCCACCAGAGGCGGAATCCAAGGGTGCGCTTTGGAAATGAGGTGTGTGCTTCCACTCTCCTACTTCTGCAAAACGGGTGTTCACAATTTAATCTCTGATAGCATTATCTCTCAGATTTGCATTATATTATTCACCACCCCTGGCTCACATAAGCTGGTGTGCTTCTTCCATGTGGACTTAATTGTTGCCTCAATTAGAAGGCTGCTTATTTGAAATCAAGTCTTTAAAACCTCAGAAACTATTTTTTCTGATTTTTTTTTAGCATCTAGTTTCTTTCCCACACTTTCCTATAGCACCCATACCTTCAGTGATCTCTTCATCAGGGGAGCATCAAGCACAGCCATGTCATAAGCACTAAATGCTCTTAGATGGAGGCTAGAATTAAGTAGAAGCCCTAAATCCACTTGTGATTATATGTTATTTATTTATTTATAACCAGTTTTATTGGCACTTCATCCATGTGTCATAAAATTCAGTAATTGAACCAGGAGAATATCCATTTTTCATCCAGCATTTTATACACATTTGGTTTCTTTCCTTTTTAATACTTTTATTAGGAGCTCTTACATCTCTTATCACAATCCATACATTCCTCCAGTATGTCAAGCGCATTTACACACCTTCTCTCACAAACCCTTGATAAGTTATAGATGATTAATACGTGTCTCTGTTTCACCTTAGAGGCATCATTATCACTTTATGTTAAAGACTATTATCAATCGCTCCCCATTACTTCCACTGTCATGAAGTGAATGGTGACTTAGAGAGACCTCTACAGGCAGGGTAGATCTTCCCTTGTGAGGTCCTTGACCTGCAAAGCTTCACTAAAATAGAAAGCTCCGTCCTTCTCCTATGGAGCCAGCTGCTTGTTTTGAACTGGTGACTGCACGGTTAGCAGCCCAATGAATAACCACTCACATTGACATGTCCTTAGTTTTACCAATCAAATAGATTTAAAACACTGTTGAGAAAGAGAAATTATCTGAGTATGGGCCAGCTATTGTTTATGTTCTTTGGATCACCAGAAAAAAGTCAAACCACAAATCTTCCAAGGAACGACACGTGTCATTTTACTGAGACTCTGTGGTGATGTGAGATGTCTTACTATGTCTCTTCATCCATGTCTCTGTAACACCCACCAAATGACTGGGTAGAACTAGACAATAGAGTCTTGAAAACACTAACATAGAGACTTGGTCAGCTTGGGTTGCTAGTCCCCTTTCTACCAACTAGCTCACTCCGAAGCATATACAAAGAGAACTTCACGACCACCAAGCTAGAAAAGGGTGTTGGAAGGCATTAGATTGATGTTAATCACCAATGTCCAGTTGCCTTCTAATTGGTCCAGAGACATCGGAACTGCATGGACTGAGTTATCTAAATCTGAAATTTTGTAAAGATCCATGATCTCCGGGGCACTAAATGCCAAGATTGGCAACAGGACCACTGTGCTTTCTTTGAAATACTGAGAAAGTAGAGAATGTTCTGGGACACTCTTCTAAGATTCCTTACCATAGACTTTGTAGAAAAACATCCTGCTGTTTAGTTTTAGCATTTGAGACCAAAGGGAGAATCTTTCTCATATATTTACCTGATGGTTTGGTTGGGTTTTCCAAAGAAGCAAAGCAGTGATGATATATGTGTATGCATGTAGAAAGAGATTTATAGCAAGAGATGCTGTGCGCAGTTGGTGAAGGGGGTAACCCACTCTTGTTCATGTCAGTAGGTCCTATGTAAGTGAGAAGGTTTTCCGAACTCACATAGCTACAGGGGCTGATGAACAAGAAATAAAGCACAGAGCTACAGACTGGTGGATGCAGAGCTGAATGAGTCTGAGGTGGCCAAATGAATTCAAGCCTGGAAATCTGCTTACAGACCCAGGATCCAGATCCAGTAGAAGGAGAGGAGCAAGAGAGAGCTTTGTTCTGCTCAGGATTCCTCTTACACAAAAAGCCACACTTCCAAGGAGGGGTCATGACACTGTCACCTCATTGATAGGTTGGGCTCCATCCCTGCCTGCATCCAGTTATATCCAGTTGACATTAAATCTAACCATCGTGCCTGAGAAATAGGACAGAGTACTCCAAAAAATTCACGATTTGCAGTGGGACATAGAATGCATGATAAAACTTGCATAAAGTCGCTGTTTTCACTTGTCAGCACATTTTCTAGCTTAATTAATTCTCCACTATATAAAGTTAAGCTCAAATATTACATAAGCATACATTAAATACTAAGTCGTTTCTGGTGAGAGGCACAGTGCCTTTCTTACTTGAAACAGGATGTGCCCTGTTTTTGCTTTTCTATTCTCTTTTCATATACACGAAATCGAGACTCATACATGAAGCATACCATCTGTATGTTTAAGTTAACATGTGGTGACAAAACAGCATTAAAAAACAAGGACAACAGAATGAGCTGCAATGGTCATTGGAGGCCATAAGGTAGAACCAGGTTGCTTTCCAGATCAGCAAAAACGGTATTTTCAGGGTATCTATGTTGTCCCTAAAAGCCATGTATGTCATCTAGTGCCCAGTGACAGAGACCTATTAATATTTTGAAGCATGATTTTGGCTATTTTATTGGCCACAGTCTAACATATTTTCCACACTTTTAATGTAGGATATTTAAAAAATTTTGTGACCTGATGATACAGGTTTGTAAATTCATTTTCTGCTTAAATAATCCAGAGTTATACTGTGCTGCTTGCAGGTCACATTCTTGACAGACACCATTGGCCTGGAAGTCAAAGCTCTGAAGTGGCCACCAAGGTTCTACCCAAATTCAACATTCTGAGTTGGAATTTAAAAGAGGGCAATGAGTTGGAAGCTTGTTCAAGGAGTGGTATTTTAGCTGATGCATTATTAATTCCTCAAAGTATGATATATCTAGGGGGAAATTCTCAGATTGATTTTTAGATTTGATGAAGAGAGGACAAAATAATTTCCTTACTCAAGGCATGAATTTTAATAAGTTAGAACATGAAAACTTTGCTTCTGATTTCCCTGTATAGTGAGTGTTTTGATAAATGAAAGTACAAACTCCACAGGGTACTTTCTGACTGATATCAGACAATGTGTCCTCACTTAAAAAATTTTTAAATCTAAATTTTAAATATCTGATCAATAATAAATATGTCCAGTAATAATCCCTGAATTTAAAAGCTCTTCAATGATCTTATTGCATGGTGAGCTCTAAATCATGCTAATGTACACAGTTCTATGCCCATATTCTTGCCTGATAAACCATGGTCCTATGCCAATTCCTTTGCCCAGAAAGTGTTTTCTAGCTGGTTAATAGTCTATTGAAAATGTATATCATAATTTTTGTTGTTTAAGTCACAAATTTGTGTTTCTACATAATTCTTCAAAAGGACAAGCATGTTTCAGAAATTGGCCCCAAATTAGGTATTATCAATTTCTCAAATATGTGTATGCATGTAGAAAGAGGTTTATAGCAAGAGATGCTGTGCACAGTTGGTGAAGGGGGTAACCCAGTCTTGTTCACGTCAGTAGGTCCTATGTAAGTGAGAAGCTTTTCATAAACAATTATTTATTTTCATAAACAATTAATCTTTAAATAATATATTTAAAATCAATTTAGTCTGAAATATTTGAATTCCTCTTTTAATTTTCATCCTCCTGTGCTCCCACTCCGGTGTAAAATCCCTGAACTAGATCCCTCTATACCATGGACGGAATAATAAATAGACAATGATACTTAACTTATGGACGTTACCAGAGCATTATATATATCTACACACATTTTCACAAGCTATGGGAGAATGATGAGGATGTCTACTTCCATTGAGAGTAGTTCCCAAATAAAGTGCATTGGAGAGATAACTGTAGAAGTTCAAAATGATAAACCTGACTTGAATGGTTAAAACCTTGTCACTTGATCCCCCTCTGATGCACATTGGGCCTGATATGGCTTTTAACATTTTCTGTATTTTTTAGGTTTTTGTTTGTTCATATTGGTATTTATCTCAGATGTGTTACGTCATTGGGGGATCATCCACTTGACTGTTTTTAATATGTTTTTCTCTTTTTCAGTATATGAATCCTGAAACTGATGAACCTATAGGGGCAGCAAGTAGAATCAAGGTTTTTAGGGGTATAGAGGGGATGGAGGTAAAAAGAGCTCAAGAAAGGAAAGAATGCTTTGAAGCTGATTGTGGCAGCAATTGCACAATACGGCTCGATGTGATTTAACTATATAATTATATGCTATTCATATTAATCCCAATAAAATCAATGATTAATTAATTTGATCAATCAATTTAATCTCAATAAAATGATTTTTTTTTAATTACAGTCTTTCCGACCACAGGTGCAGTCCCACCCTGCCTTATAGGGTCACAATGGTCAAATTGAGATTTTTGTTTGCTCACTCATTTGTTTTGTTTTTGACAAACCTCATACTGGACATCTGTCATCTCCTGAATGGATGAAAATGTTGACAAGTAGTGCATTTGGAGTTCTTTCCACTAGAACTGTTAATCAAGCTTTCTATTTAGAGATTCTGAAAAAGATTGCATAACAATGTGTGAGAAAAGACAGCCTGATTTGTGGAAGAGGGGGAACTGGTTTTGGCATCGTGACCATGTACCTGGCCATCTCAGTGCACAGTCTTTGGCAAAAAACAGCAGGCTTCTCTTGACCCATGCAACTTCTTTTTGTTTCCATGAATGAAGAGGAGAATGAAAGGACAGTGATTTAAAGATGTAAAAGAAGTGAAGAAAAGAAAAACAGGGAGCTGCTGCCATCCATCCAAACAGATGAATTTGAAAAATGTCTCCAAGAATGGAATCACAGATTTGGCAAATGTATTAAATGTAAGGAAGAGAGTAATTTGAAGGTGCTAAGGTTGTTTTGTAAAAAACAAAACATAGTTTTGAAAAAAAAAGAATCGTGTGTGTGTGTGTGTGTATGGTGGGGGCTACCCACTGGTACAGAGTCCCCTACCATAACAAGAAATCATCAGGCTACATTAGGCTGGGCTGTTCTGGGACTTCAGGAAGGAGACCTCAGTGCCACGCTAAAACACTAAGCCAAGTTGACACTAATCAAACTATCACCTGGATCTAAAACGGTATGATCTAGGGGAAGCAGCAACTTCAGGGTAGGAGAGAACAAAAACTCTATTGCCAAACAGATAGATAGAGAACAAAATCTCTTTCTACTAAAAGAAAATAGTCTAAAATTGCTGTCATCGGTGCATTGATCAATTAACAGAGTGTTCAGGTGACCTTAAACAGTTAAATAAACCCGATTGGGAAAGACTTTTCCTTACAGTGTTAGATTCAAAATTCTATCCAGGATTTTATAAAAAAGTATTTCTCAGTGTTAAAGAATTATCTGCTTAATAGTCAGAGAGCCTAGCAGATCCCCAGGGATAATTAGACAGAATCACACTATGGAAACTGGAAGGCACATCAAGCAGATAATTTCTAATACATTCTATGCAGTGGCTCTCCACTTTTGCCCTGTAATTATTTCCCACACAATATTATCCATCCCAGGGCAGAATTTTTGAATATAAACATAACTTTCAGTGGGAACCACTAATGAAGGAGCAATGCTTAGTGCTCTCCAGCACAAGGACATGCATAAATCATCTTCCCCAAATACAAAAACAGAATGAACTGCTCTATTATTCAAGAGTTACAGTGCTATCCCCCACACTAATGACATCAAGTGGACTTTCATTCAAGCTAAAACTTTCTAGCCCAGGAAGGATATATGAATACATTTATTATTTCCAAGTCCCCTTGCGGTATTTTCTAATTAATCATATTATTTTGGGCACCATATTAGTAACATTTCTGTCAAATCAAGCCATAATTTTAATCCAATCTAATTACAAAAAATGGCTTATGTGTTTAGTAATTTGAATAAACTGGTCAATGTATATATAATGATTTTGTTCATCTCTGATCAATTTATAATTCGGCCACAGGACAAAATTTGTATAGATATTCTACACACTGTAGATACCAAATAATATTTATAAAATCCAACAGAGTGTGGTTAAAAAAAAGAAAGGTATTTATTTTCCTGTTCTATCAGACCTAAAAGCCAGACAGGAAATTAAGCCCGTATTGTATTGTTACAGTTTAGTGTCCGGGAATCCTGGGTTATGTGTGCATGACTGTGTGTGTGCTGAGGATAGGGAGATGCCAGACCTAACCAGTCACTTGCCTTAAGTTGTTACTCGTCCCATTTATGTTTGTGCTTTAATAACTCCATTAGCATTTGGCAGAAACAGTCTGTGCTGAGGTGACTCGGGACTCCCTCATTCCTCAGGATTGTTTTTCCTATTCTTCTCCAATTCACCCATTCAAAACAAACAGTCAAAATTATATTTTCCCTTACAGTCATAGCATTTTTAACTAGGAGGACATATTATATACAACTTGTTAGTATAATTTCACTTTCCCCTCAATTGTCTGCACGTACTTTCATTGCATATTGTTGAATGCCATGAGTTGTTGAATTTCCTTATAAAAGTTACCAACCACCCTTTGACACCCATCATTGCATTCTTATTAATTATGATGTTGAATTATTTCTCATAACACCATAGTGTCATATACTCCTGTGAATTTGTTTATGTTTTGTAAAGTACTTTGGCCCTTTGTCTTTATAAAAACCTAGATAGACTGAAAAGTAGAATATGGTTATATATATGCCTTATTAGTTAATTATTTCCTGAGGTGTAATTATTCTATTTCCCAATAAACTGGTTGAGCTAAAAGTATTGAACTATATTTTCTTATATTTCCGGGGTTGGGTCTTTCACTTAAAATGGACTGCAAGGTTATTTGATCCAATTCCTTGTTTGAATTGTGGAGACATGCAGTAATCCCATCTTTGCTGCTAGATGTCCAGGGTTCAGAAGTTTTGTTAATACCTCTGTGAAGAAAAAGAAGGCAACAACGACTAACTCAGAATTCTAAGACTTTCTGTGAAATGCATCACATGAGCAAGGGACCGTGTTGAGCAAACATAGGTGCGTGTGAGTCTTTGTAGTTCATTAAGGAATTGCAGCAGATTGGAACAACGGATTAGAATTTAACCAATTAGTCAGTATCACCAGATAAGAATTTCAGAATAATTAGGAACACGGACTTTACAAGTTCATTTAAAACAACAACAACAACAAAATTGCTATCTGTAGAGAACAACAATGGACTGCTGAAAAATAGATATGGAAAAAAATCTCAATTTTCATTCTGCCTATAATTGTCATATGGAACATATATTCATGTATTTTTCTAAGCCTCTCTGTTCAGTTTCACAATAAACAAAGAGGGTGACTAAATTCACTACCTCTTTTTTTTTCAAAGAAGAAATATTTGTAAAACTATTGTTACAACTGGTTGCCTTGAAAAATAATTGTTTTCCTAAATGCACTTGGCATTCTTAGTTCCTCTCATCCCAGTCACTTCAAGTGGCTTACATGGTTCCATGTATAAATTTAAAGATTAATATGAGCATCCTCCTTCTGTTTTTCGTGGGCGAAGGATTCTATGTATCTGTGTGGAGTTTACACTTGTACATTGCTCCTGCCTATTACCTATTGTGTTAAAGTCTGTGTTTTATTTAACAAGTGACAGTGCCACTTAATTCAAGTTTAGTCCTCCAATCTAACCTCTATCAAAAATAAATCTTATCATTTAGCTTTCATCTTTAACTTTCGTTTTATTTCTTAAAGTTATTAGTTGGGTGCTCCTTATAGGCAGTCGCCTCACAGATGATAATAAAATCTGTGTGAATGTTCTTCATATTACCTTCCTATTGACTGATTAAGTGCCTGTGTGCTACTTCTAAACTAAAGATACGCTTACATAGTTCTTCCAAACTATGTGCACCGGTAAATATTACCTTATTTGGGTGGGGCGGGGAAGGTGGGGGTGTTATTTGGTTGTAGTAACCATTATCCTTTCAGAGTATGGTGGGTTCTGAACCGTTTCAATCCTGAGATATAAAATTCTAAGTTTAACTGCTGAAGCAAAATAGACACAGAGACATAGGGCAGAGTAGAATAGCCCGGTGGATTTTAGAGACTTTATCTCTCTGGGATTAGAGGGCCTTTTCTTGCTCTCCAATAGAAGCTGGTGGGTATGATTTACTGACTTTGCAGGTAACAGCCCCATCTGTAATCCACTATGCCACCAGGGCTCCTTTGGACATGCAGACTCCTAAAGTGTAATGAAATGGTTTCTGTTTTGATTTTAAAGCTACCCACTTTTGTGATGTGTACAATGGCAGTCAGTAACAGAAAGGTGCCCACTGATATGTAGGTCTTGAATCTAGCCTCTACCATGGTGTCATATCCAGCGTGTTATCAACTTCTTTCAGTAGTCAAGACTACTTGTCTGTGGAAGTGATGAACCACAGGCTTACACACCATCTACAGGCACACCCTGATCGCTCCTGAAAGGAAACCCAGAAATATTCAACCATTTCTCTAACATCACATAACTACCAAGAAACAGATGGGACTACAGTCCGGCTCAAGATGAACTTTGAAGGCTGTGGATATATATTCTTATACAAGAAGGCAATTACTATCGTTCAAATAATATAACAGTGCCTTGCCCAAGCCAAACCCATCACCACTGAGTTACAATGTGATTTACTGTAGCCTTGTAGGACAGAATAGAACTGCCTCTTAAGTTTCCCAAGGTTATAAATCTTTCCAGAATCCGAATGTCACACTGTGTCTCTGGAAGAACAGCTAATAAACCACCAGTGCTTGATAGTGGCTTGGGGGGCGGGGGTGGGGGGGTGGGGGTGGGGCTGAAAGCATATTATATGTTAGAATGGTTCTTAGCATTTTTCAAAATTTAAATCTGAGTATCTTTCCATAGGATCAATGCTCTTAATCATAATTTGATGCCAGGCTTAAAGTTTGGGGTCTTCCTATCTCTAATAAAGCAATAGTAATGTACTTGTAAATTAAACTACCTAGTGCAAACTACACATAAACTATTGCTTAAAAGGATTAAGATTGGCAAAATAACATAAGACTGCAAAATTTATCAGTTGTTTTGGATTATTTCTTTTGTACAGATTGATGACAGAGAAAAATATTACAAAATATCTGATTGTATCTGGATCAGCACTATCCAATAGGACTTGCTACAATGATAAACGGTTTCTCTATATGTGCTGTCCAGTTCAGTCATGGCATGTGATCATTAAAATTTAGAAAGTAGAAATTAATTTATAATGCAGTCATGCAATTTTAAGGGATGTATACTTAAAGGGCCACATGGGGCCAGTAATTCCCATACTAGAGAGAACAGCATATTTTAACATTGGTAAAGTGGGACCCCAGCGGAATATCTTTGATAAAACTCATATCCCAGAAAAATAGCCACATGGTAGCCGAAAACCATATACCCTAGCTTGTCGTACATTCTTTCTAAAAATCGGGACTTTTTAAAACGTTGTGGGAGCAGGAAAAAATGTTAAAAATCAGGACTGTCCCACTAAAGTGGGACATCTGGTCACTTTAGCATTACAGAATGACTTCAAATCATTTACTTCAAATGTAATGGCTATAACTGGGAGTAAAACATACTTGACAATCACAATGTCATAACACAAACTCATAAGTGAATGTTTTATGTAAATATGATCAAAATAATGTTGTAGCAATAATATTTACTAACAAAACAGACAATCATGCTGATTGTTTCTTTCCATCTTGACTCACAGAAGTGATTCCACAACATAGCAGCAGCTGGGGATCTGCTGCTTGATAAACTCTTCAAGAGACGATCTCTGTACATAGAGGTATCACTTTAAATCTCATGTGTACTGAGCAGAAAGGAACGCTGTTCCCACGGCATGTGCACAAGGACACGGAGCACCAGTGCTGTCTGTACTACGGCTGGGGGCAGAAACAAGAAAACGTCTGAATATTGGAAGAAGAAATAACCTCAGAGCTAGATTTATTTTCTGTTGTGAGTCACCAGTTACGTTTAAAGAGAGGGGTTTGGCAGGAATTTCTGAAGCCCCAAAGGGACTTGTGTGAATAAAGCCCGCCCCCCTCCCCTTTCATGTGTGAGGAGAGAACTGAGGAAAACTCTATCTGAAAAGTACCACCGTGGGTCCCCGGAGGACCCAAAAAGAAAGACCCAAACCAAGAGGAAACCAAAGAACAATTTTGGAGGCACAGTGTTGCCTTACATGCATGACAGAAAGGGCTGCTTCCAACCCCAGTGCTAATGCACGCACCATGCATACACACATGCACTCACACACACCCTCTTAGAAAGGGCATGCCCTGTTTTTCAGAGACAATATAAAAAAATAGTAGTCCATGATGAATGTGCGTCACAGCGTATCCCTGCTCCATAGTATTTTCAATACTAACTTTCTGCTTTTGTAATTAGAGCACCATGTCTTTCTTCTGAGGCCTCTACGGGTGAAGTGGAACTGCCAGCGTTTTCCGTACCAGCCACGGGTCTTCACTATTTCCTTCAACCGGGACCTGCAGTGGGACAAAGGCTCCTGCAAAAACTTCCAGCTTGCAGCAGCACGTGGCAAATCTAATGTTTATTGATGATGGCTGCTAATTCAGGTCTTTCTAAATAATATGTAAAACTACTGACAAGTAGGATGAGTCAGGTTGTCATATTATGACTAATATATTATAATAGAGGTTTTAAACTTCCCTTCTCAAGTTAATGATAAGGGAGATTAAGGCTGTTTCACACGACCATTGTATTCATTTGTCTTGATTCAGATGCTAGCAAAAATATGCAGGTTATTATTGAAACAGTTTTCGGGTTTCTAACTAGACATCAAGGAGTTTACATTTTGTTTATTTATGTTTCATGATATATATAATTGGCCTTAAATTCCCACCGCCAAAACATCAATTTAACTCATATTGAACATATATAGAATTTCTGAGACATATAATATATACAAAAATTCTAAGTAATATAATCCAAAAGAGAAGAACTGAATGTCAGACCACATGTTATAATATTTTTTAAATCAATGTGCTTCTTTCCTACCCGCCTTCTCCGCCAATTTTTTAGTGTATCAAATCACTATCTTTCTGTTTATCTTCTCAGATGACATGAAAAATAGCTCAACTGAAAATTCATTTATTTTCTTTTTAAAGACCTATTATGAGTTGTACTGTAAATGTCAAATTCACGACCCGGCATTCCAATTTGAAAAGAGTTTGGGTAAAGTGGAAAGGTTTTAGTAGACTTGTATTGCAATACTTAAGATGAGAGCATATAGCAAATACATGCCAAGTGGATGGTTGGTTATCCCATGCACACGCAAATGAAAATGGGTTCTCTCATCCTGGTTAGCCCCTCTTTGTTTTTCTATGAGTATATTATTGTATTAAGCGATGTTTATTGGGTTTTTTACCTGATTGAAAATTACCACAGGTTTACATGGAATAAGATAGACAAGCTAGGAAAAAAGAAGTACACAATGAATTAGAGGCTTCCTTAGAGAATGCACTTAATAATTGTGTAATTGTAAACATGCTTTCCTGGTTGCAGCAGTGAGCTCACACAACCGTATAGATGGCACAGGACAGGCAGTCCTTGTTTCTGTCTGACATATGGTCACTGTGAGTCGGAAGGCCTTCTGTGACACTTAACAGCTAGCGACCTAGCTGCTTCCAGTTCCAGTATATATTCTGGGAAGCACACCTCACACTGTCGGTTGTGATGCTCATCATCTCAACACTTTCAAAGCAGAACCCTCGCTAAAATCCATGTTATTTACTATGATGTGCTTTTAGGAAATTTGGGAAAATGTTTATGTTTGTTCTTAATTTGTTCACTGGTTCTGATGGGCTATGAGAATATTTATTGGAAAGAAAGAAAAGGCACAGGAGCAGTAATATCTGGTGACATATTTTACTATCTTTTCCCTAATGTATTTTCATTCCATTCATTGTGCATATTTTAACAACGTTTACTCAAGTTTGGCAATGCTGTTAAAATAAGTAATTTAGCAGGTGACTGACTGTATGTATTAAATCAAGATGAATCAAAACAGTTTCTTTTTTCTGAAGCAGCACCGACTGACTAAAAACAACAGCACGCTAAGCATGTCAGAGGAGAAGGAATTTCAGAATACTACAAGGCAGGCCATTTCAATTTTAGTGACTATAATTATTTTTAAATTAATTTACTTTTGTCAAGTTTTGTTCTGCTATAACTTCCACACAGTAATTATTAAATATGTTTTGAAACCTGTGCCAAGAATATCTGGTCTGTCAAATAATATTGAACCATAAATTCTAAAATTAAAGGACCACTATTGTTTTCTAATAATATCATAATGTAGAAATTAATTATGTAGTAAAGTTACAATCATCTATAACCCACAATCTAGATGGGAAACATGTTAACACTTTTGTGTAAATCAGCATTTTAGTACATATACTAGGGGCTACTCACCAAAAAACACATTTTTTCAATGCTATGTATTTAAATTATTTTACAAAACAACGTTTCACCTCAAAGGACTGTCCATTACAGTTAATATATTTGTAAACTCTGCAATTACATTTTTCAAAATCATCTGTTTGACTGGCTCACAGCACCTGTTCTACATTGTCAAATCAGTGTTCTTTCATGTCCCACTACATTTGTGGAAACTAAAAGGAGTCCTGTGGAGCATGGTCAAGGAGTAAGAGTCAGGATGCTGTCCTGCGCCACAAACTAGCACTGAGATAGCCGTGTAAGCAGATGCATTTTCATGGTGGAAAAACCAGTCCCATAAGCTACAAATCAGGCCTTTTTGGTCTGGCACTGTTATGTAATCTTTTCAGCACCTCTAAATAGAAAGCTTGATCGACAGTCTGACCTAGTGGAAGGAACTTCAAATAGAGTATTAGTTGACATTTTGTTCTGTTCAGGAAGTCGATAGAGGTCCCGAATGAGGTCTGTATCATTCACCATTTCACCTTTTTTGAAACAGGAAACTACTTCTACACTTGGCTTTTTCCCATAATCCTGGCCTTGTAAACTGTGTTCAACTCCACAACCATTTCTGCAGCATTTTTACTAAGCAGGAAACAAAATTTCTCAGCCACATACGGTTCTCTTAAATTGGCCATCACAAAAAAATGAGGTTCAAGAAAATTAATTTTTCAAAAAAATTCTCTATGACCTGAGAGAACCTTCCCAGGCAATGCTATTTGGTGCACTAACAAAGAGCAAGTTGCTGGATGCTCGCTTAATGGGAAAAATGCACAGTACGAAAGTTCCTCTCCACCCAGAGAAACCTGATTTCGGGGGTATCCCCCTCATATTTGTTAATGGAAAAATACCCCATTATAAATAAAATTTTGTCTTAAATTAAGAGATATATGACCAACAATATTCTAGGAATTATTCACTGATTTCAGACAAGTTTAAATATTTCTCATATTAATATAAGGTATAATTCTCAAAACTCCCATTTTGTAAAAATTTGTTTGAATAGCATCTGTTTGTCAGAATTCACTTTCTGTTTTGTTTGGTGCTTGTTTGGGATTGCGTTTTGTTTCCCCAAAGCAACACACTTAAGCACTGTACTACTACTACTACCCTAAAGGTTGGTGGTTTGAACCCACTCTACTGCCAAGGGCACTCTCAAAGATGTCCTAAGATTCTGCTTTAGGTGGGTCACAGACTGGAAAACCCTATGGAATATAATTATACTTGGCACATATAGGACCTCCATGAATTGGAATTGACTAAAAAGTGATGACAACAACCTATTTGACCCTGTTTGGAAATAAGATTTTTGAAGATGGTCAACAACTAACATGAAGCCAAATCAGATCCTGTTTAATTTACAGGCCTTGACCCTGTTTTTGTCTTGCTCCTCTTATCCTCTAGGGTCCCAAGAAAATTGTATTACCTGCCTCATGCAGCTTTGAAATATTTTTGTCCTGTCTTTATGCTTATTCTAGATTTTTATCTGCCTCATCTCAGGTGAAAGATTGGCCTGTGGCTTGAGTCTTTGTAGATTATTTTCTTTTAAATAATACTAATTGTGAATGAATGAAATCTATTCTCTTTATCTTGTGTTAACCTTCCATTTAAAAACAATATTTTTAATCCAAAATTTTATAAGCCAAAATTCACACGTTGTCCTGTGCATTCATTGTGTACATAATCAAAGCTATAAATTGTCTCTGTGTCTGCATGATTGACTTTCGAGCTAAATAAACTCAGAGAGCTTTTTTTAAATTGCTATTCAGCATCTTATTAAAATTGTAGTCTATTCATTCTTGCCTAAAATAACTCAGTTCTTGCTGACTCTCCCATAATCCTGTAAAAATTACAATTAAAATTATTATTTACAATTGAATAGGCATTGTTTATTGAAAAACCCTCCATATTCTGTAATTTCCCTGTGTGAATCTGACTGTAAAAATCTAAGTAAGTGCTGGATTCCCAACCCATTTTACTTTGAATAGAAGCATCCATGCCAATTTCTTTGAAATGTGAACATAATAACGTGAAGGATTTATATTTTCCACTACACAGAGGACAGCCTATATTTCTCCACCAGTGTGAAAGGAGAAAACAAAGAGGCTTCACAAATCATTTCTTATTTGAGTGTAAGGTGACAAGTAGTCTTATTTTGCTTCTAGTGTTAATAACCATCCTTTCAGTTAATTAAGCATTATGTTTTGTTTTACCAGTCCTTGGGAAATAAAATTTAAATGATCTTCCATGTACCATTGTAATTATTTTAGCATATTACAAAATTTAAGCAAATCTAGATTTCCTAATCAATTATGAAAGCTAAAATTAGTCTTATTCATCTATGAGAAAATCAAAATTTCTGTACCTTTAATTTTTAAAAGGAGGGAAAACATAAATTAACTTGTGTCACAAAAGATTCTGTTTTTCACTAAAAAGATTACCCCCTTCCTTCCACCCACAAAAAAAAATAGAAAGATAGGGAGACTCTGCTGTATAAATATCAATTTAGCTGTTTCTTTTTGTAACAAGTTTGACCTTGATACAAATGTGAACTCCCAAATCTATCTCTTTCCTGTATCTTCACTTTGGTGGAACTTATTCAAGCATAGGTCTTTATAAAGAAACTCTCTGCCTAGGTTATCTCTGTGGAAATATAAAATAAAATGAGATAGTTTACCAATTTAAGGAACTCTCTGCCTTTTTCAATATTTGCAATATTTAGAGAGATGAGGAGAGATTGGTTTCAAAAAGTCATTAAGGAGAAGAAATAGGTAGGATATATACTTTATCCATGAGTTTGATTTTAATAGTTATATGGTGATACATTATCCATCAGGTTTCTACATGTGATGTTTCATGAACTAGAATAATCTATACACTAAAGGAGTCAGTTCCCCAACAGGGTGACTTCTTTGTGCTGTGGCCCATTAGCATCCTATTTGAAGCTATTTTTATTATCATTTTGCCTTTGTTTAATAGTTAATTATATGTGGTCATTCTTATGTTTATTTTACTCTATGAGTAAATTTCCTTAAAACCTCAGTAACATCACATGTTTAAAATTGTTTCCCTCCAAAAGATATAAAGAGGAAACTAGTGATTCTCTGAATTCTGGAAAAAGAAAGTATATTTAGCATAAATCGAAAAAAATCTACATACAAAAGAAAAAGAAACAAACAAATCCTTAAATTGTACATAGAGCAAGCTAATTTGTCATTTTACTAAGGAACTTCCTATAATTATGGAGTTTTAATTACACTTTAATTAAACTTTTCATGAACTTTTTAGTGCCCTTATGTAAACATTTCTATGCACATTTACTTTTGTAAACTTTTTCTTGACCAATTATTTACATTTTTCTTCCTTTCTTTTTATACAAGGACCCCTAATGGTATAGTGGTTATGCTCGGGGCTGCTAACTTCAAGGTCAGCAGTTCGGAACTCCCAGCCACTCCACTGGAGTGAAAAGAGGCTTTCTACTCCATTAAAGAGTTACAATCTTAGAAACCATAGGGGAAGTTTTATCTTGTACTATAGGGTCATTATTGATCATAATGAACTCAATAGTAGAAGTTTGGTTTGGTTTTATACTGGTTTATCATCTCTCTCTCTATATATATATATATATATTAATTATATATTTATATATATATATTATTAATATATATATATATTACTTTGTTTGACTTAACTGTCTCTGTTATGCAATTGTTATGTCAATTCTTAAATATTGTATAAATTTGTTCAAATTCACTGCCATTGTGTTGCCTTTGATTCATAGTGACTCGCAGGACAGAGTAGAATTTCCTCAATGGGTTTTGGAGGCTGGAAATCCATTTGAAGAATCTCCTAAGCAGATGAAGCCACTGGTGAATGTCTTCTGACTGTAGACCAGAAATGGAAATGGTCTTGTTTGGAGACATTGCCTGGTGGATCATGGCAATTGTAGCTAGGTCAAATGTGAAACCTTGTCATTGATCATGATAAGAATGTACCTCACATCCATTATGCTGAGTGGAATTAGTTAATCCTATATGGACCAATATTGTATGAGACTACTATTATTAAAAAAATCATCAAGGCAAAGGCAGGTTCTTTATCTAGAGTTATCTAAATTTCTATTCCAGTTTCCCAGGCAATGAGGTAGTATGTCTACATACAGCTCTTGAACCACATAACACCCCCTTAATTATTGGCGCTATTGTTAATTCCCATTGAGTCCGTTCTGACCCATAGTAACCTTATGCACAAGAGAAGAGAACACTGCCAGTCCTGCCTCATCCTCAAAAGTGTTCCCTTGCTAGAGCCAAGTGTCACAGCCACAATGGCAGTACATCTCGGGGAGGGCCATCCTCTTTTTTGCTGCCCCTCTAATTTACCAAACATGATGTCTTCTTGTCTCGCCTGACCACATAGCCAATGTATGTTCCATCCTTATCTCTACGGAGCATCTCTCTACTCCACCCAAGTCAGGTGTGATTGCTCTTTTTGTCAGTCCCAGGTACTTTCAAGATTCGGCACCATCACTATAACACCAATGTGTAGATTCTTCTTCAGCCATTCTTCTTCGCTGTCCAGCCTTCACAAGCACCAGAGGTGATCGCAAATGCCATAGCTTGGGTCAGGCGCATCTTAGTGCTAAAGGTAATCTCCCCACATTTCACCATTCTGTAGAAACCTTCATTAGCAGATTTATGCAAGGCAACTCGTCTTTTAATCTCTTGACTACTGCTTACATAAGCATTCATTGCGTATCCAAGCAAGACAAAATCCTTGACAATTTTAACCTTTTCTCCATTTATCATGATGCTATCAATCCATTTATAAAGAGTTTTCTTTTTTTATAATTCACCTTGAGTTGTAATCCATCCTGAAAGCTGCCCTCTTTGACCTCCATCAGCAAGTGCTCAAAGTTCTCTTTACCTTTAGGAAGTAAGGTTGTGCCATCTTCATCTCACAGGTTGTTACTAAACTGTTTTAAAATCCTGATGCCGAATTCTTTTTTTTTAACATTTTATTAGGGACTCATACAACTCTTATCACAATCCATACATATACATACATCAATTGTGTAAAGCACATCTGTACATTCTTTGCCCTAATCATTTTCAAAGCATTTGCTCTCCACTTAAGCCCTTTGCATCAGGTCCTCTTTTTTCCCTTCCCTCCCTCCCCGCTCCCCCCTCCCTCATGAGCCCTTGATAATTTATACATTATTATTTAGTCATATCTTGCCCTATCCGGCATCTCCATTCACCCCCTTTTCTGTTGTCCGTCCCCCAGGGAGGAGGTCACATGTAGATCCTTGTAATCGGTTCCCCCTTTCCAACCCACTCACCCTCCACTCTCCCAGCATTGCCCCTCACACCCTGGTTCTGAAGGTATCATCCACCCTGGATTCCCTGTGCCTCCAGCTCCTATCTGCACCAGTGTACAACCTCTGCTCTATCCAGACTCGCAAGGTAGATTCCAGAGCCGAATTCATTTTCTTATAATCCAGCTTCTCTGATGATTTCTCAGCACAGAGATTGACTAAGTATGGAGAGAGGATAGTGTGGCCGATATTCCTAATTTTAAACCATGCAGTATTCCCTGTTTAGTTTGCACAACACAATTAAGTGCTCCGGGATTCTCATTCTTCTCAAGGCTACACATAATTTGTTGTGATCCACACGGTCAAATGCCTTTACCTAGTCAATAAAACACAAGTAAACAGCCTTTTGGTATTCTCTGCTTTAGCCAAGGTGCAGCTGAGATCAGCAATGGTAGCCTTTGTTCTAAGTCCTCTTCTGGCTATGAGATAGCTTGAACCTCTGGCAGCCCCTCGTCACTGGACTGCTGCAACTACTGTTGGATCACATTTAGCACAATTTACTTGCAAGTGAAATCGGTGTTATTATTCTCTAATTTGAACATTCTTTGGGGTCACCTTTCTTTGGAAAGGTTACAAGCATACATCTTTTCTAGCAGGGGGCCAAATACCTGTCTTCCAAATTTCCTGCCATCCACAAGTAAGCACTGCCAGGGCTTCATTCACTTTTGAAACAAGTCAGCTGGTATCCAATCAGTTCTTGGAGCCTTGGTTTGGGCTGGTGCCTTCAGCTTGAGCTCTTCCTTCAATACTATTGCTTCTTGCTCATTTGCTATCTTTTCAATGTAAACTAGTTCTTTTTGGTTCGGTGACGCTGTGTGTATTCTTTCTATCTTCTTTTGATGCTCCGTGTAATTCATTCAAAATATCGTTCAATATTTTGCTCAAAGAAACTTTCAATATTGCAACTCAAAGCCTGAATATATATTTCTTTCACATTCAGGTATCCTGAGCACATTCTTTCTTTTGGGTTTTCTAACTCTGGGGCCATGCACATTTCCCCATTTTATTTCACTTTGTCTCCTCGAGCTGCCACTTGGAATGTTGCGTTCAGCTCTTTCACGTCATCATTTCTTCTATTTGATTTAGCTACTCTATGATTAAGAGCAAATTTCAGAGTTCTTTTGAAATTCATTTTGATCTTTTCTTTCTTGTGTTTTTAATAACCGTTTGCTTTCTTCATGAGTGATATTCCTGATGGCAACCCACAGCTCATCACATCCTCTGTCAGGAATGTCAAATCTGTTCTTGAGATGTTCTTGAAATTCACACAGGATAGAGTCAAGTTTTTATTTGGTGCTCTTAGATTTGTTTTAATTTTCTTCCGCTTTAGCCTGAACTTACATAGGAGCAATTAATTGTCTGTTTCACAGTCAGCCCCTAGCCTGGTTTCAGCTGCTGATAAGGATCCTCTCTAGCATCTGTTCCACAGATGTAGTCAGTTTGATTTCTGCGCCTTTCACCTGGAGAAATCCATGAGTACAGTCACATTTTATGTTATTGGAAAAAAGTATTTTCTCTGAACAAGTTGTTGATGTTGCAACATTTTATCTTGTGATCTCTAAGTTAATTTCTATCATCAGTTCATATTTTCCAACTGCTGTTCCTTTCTCTTTGTTTTCAACTTCTGCATTCCAATATCCAATATTCATCAATGCATCTTGATGGCATGCTTGATCAATTTTAGTCTCCAGACATTGGTAGAATTCTTCAGTTTCTACACCACTACTTGTGTAGTTCCTGAAAATTTTCAATAATAAGTGTGTTTATTGGATTTCATTGAATGGGACTAGCTATAACCCTATCACAGACATCATTGATTCTGCAGTGTGCTTTTTGACAAGGAATACCATGCCATTTCTTTCGTGTGTCATTCCCAGCATAGTTAATCATGTGACTTTCTGATTCAAAATGGCCAATACCCATCCATTTTAGCTTATGAATACTCAAGATATTGATCTTTATATGTTTCATTGTATTTTACTTGACTTCCAATTTGCTGGATTCACACTTCACTCATCCCAAGTCTGATCATTAGCAGATTTTTGCAGCTGTTTTTCGTACCTTGAGACTTATCCTGTCACAATCTAAGATCCCAAAGTTTACTCCCACATGTCTACCCTACTCATGTCCCCATGAAACTCCACTCTGAAAAAACCGCCCCTCCTCAGTCATATTTTGAATGCCCTCCGACCTGAGGGCCCCATCCTTCAGCACTATCATTGAAAATGCTCCGCTTCCATCTGCTCAGAATTCTTGCATAAGGTTTTCAGTCACTCCTTCCTCTGAAGTGGGGAGCCAAGTCCGTCTTGTTTGTTTGCTCTTAGGCTAGAAGCTCCACGGAATCTTGTCACTTTAGGTGATGCTGCTGACATCTGTAGTATCTGTGACATGGCTTCCAGTATCACAGCAACACAAGCACACAAGCCACCTTAGTCCAACAAACTGATGGACAAAGGGTGCACAGTACTCCATAGTCACCCACAATTAAGAGACACTCCTGTAAGTGTTGGTGAACCTTCCTGAAAACCCATGTCAAGACAACTACGCTTTTGTTCTTATGTAAACCAGTTGGGGCAGCCTGCCACTGAGGAATCGTTCATCAAAATGCCTTTTACAGTGTTAAAAATCAAAGATGTCACTTTGAGGATCATGGTACATGAACCCAAGCGAAGTTACTTTCAATTATCTCATATACATAGGAATAGTGGTCACCGAATAAAGGAGGGGGATGAGGGGTTGATGTCATGGAACTTTGTTATTGACAAAATTTGGGGGAGTTATATGGAGAACCAGAGAAATGGAAAAAATCTGACCTGAGATCCAGAATATCAGAGAAAGAAGCATGATAAGATGTCATCATTTACTTTGGTTATATTTTCAGGAGGGAGCAACTCCTGGAGAAGTACATCATGCTTGGAAGAAAATCAGCAAAAAAGAGGAGAAACTGAATGAGAAGACCTGATTGACTGATCACTACAAGAAGGTGTGGAAACAGCAACTCTTTGGAGGAAGACACATGGCCAGCATATGATGATCTACTTCTGGCTCCTTGTAAGTTGGAACTGACATGATGGCTTATAATTGCAACAAACAGTAATGTTTAACATGTCAAAAATAAATATGGAAATAAATAATAGAGACATTTCTTTGTTTTAATGAGTACATAGCTGTAGATATAGTAGCAGTACTGCTTGACTTCCCATCATATACATGTAATGCATTATTCACAAATGAGCCAAGCAATGTTACATTTGCACTTTAACTTTTGCATAATTTGATTTGTCTACCAAGGACAATTATGATTTGGGGTAGGTGTGACTAGGCAAAGCACTGACATTTTCCTTCATGTGTCTTTTCCCTCCCTCTCTTCAAGGTTCACTACCATTTTTGCAAGATTCACTAGTGTCTCTCAGTAACCACTGAATTCCAAATGAATGATTTTAATGTGTCTAAATAATCGTTGTTTTCCTGTTTGTGTGCTTCTCTGTAGCCCACAGAGAAGAAGCACACAGCCTAAGTGAATGCAAGGTGTTGAATGGACCAGGTAGCAGACCCCAAGGAACAAAAACAATCATGTGTGATCACCTTCCTCACATAAACGCTGAAGACGAAGATGTGCATAAGCAAGTGTGGTGAAGAAGGCTGATGGTGTCCGGCTACTGAGAGATATAGCGTCTGGGGACTTAAAGGCTTGAAAGGAAACAAGCGGTCATCTAGCCCAGAAGCAACAAAGCCCACACGGAAGCAGCACACCAACATGGGTGATCGTGAAGGGCAGAGGAGACCAGGTCTCAAACAACAAAGGCGGGGTGGTGGTGAGAATCACATCACCATGAATGAGGGGGAGTGTGTGATGGGGACCCAATGCCCATCTGTAGACAGCTGGACACCCCTTCCAGAGGGGTAGTGGGGAGGAGATGAGTCACTCAGGGTTCGGTGTAGCAACAATGAAACTCAAAACCTTCCTCTAGTTCTTGAACGCTTCCTCCCCTCCCAATTATCATGATCCCAATTCTACCTTGTGGACCTGGTTAGACCAGAGGATGTACAGTGGTGCAGTAGGGATCTGGAAACACAGGGAATCTAGGATGGACGAACCCCTCAACAGCAGCGGTGGGAGTGGCGACACCAGGAGGAAAGGGGATGTAGAAAGGGAGAACCAATCTTGGAGATCTATGTGTAACCTCCTCTCTGGGAGATGGGCAATGGGAAGGTGGGTGAGGGGAGATGCTGGGCAGTATAAGATAAAATAATTATTTATAAACTATGTAGGGACTAGGGGGATGGGAAGAGCAGGGAGGGAGAGGGAGAGGGAAAAAGGAAACTGAGCTGATTCCAGGAACCCAAGTGGATGGAGAATTTTGAGAATGACGAGTGCAATGAATGTATAATGGTGCTTTCCTCAATTGATGTATGTATGGATTGTGATAAGAGTTGTATGATTTCCAATAAAAAGATTTATTAATAAAAATAAATAAAATTAAAAAGAAATAATTGTGATTTTACTCATTTTTTGATACCAGAAAGACTAATTGATAATATAAGTAGGATAGACAGGCTTTTCAAAGTGTAAAGATTTCCCCCGGTGTTCAATAATATTTTTGAAAAGTATATCTGTGTATTTGCAACATTTAAGCAATTATATTCTAAAACACTCACAGGGAATCTCATCTACTTAATAATTTCACTGAAGCCTAGTGTCTTTATTCTTTGAGTGGGAGTAGATGGACTGAAATTAACTAGGGAATAGATTACTCAGATATTTCAAAATTATCTCTGAAAAGCTCTTAAAAGCCCTCTCCAGAAAATGAGTGCGGAAACAATACACCTGAAGAGTGAGATGAGGCAGGCACCTAGATTAGCCAAGTCTTAGCCTTAAATTTTAATGGATTGATAGAGTGATGATTGCTTATCTCAGAGTTAAATTTTCACAGCCTGTCATATTGTTGGTATGATGTGGATTAGAACAATTTATCTAGGTCAAAATATTTAGTGAAAACTCATTAAGATATAAATATATAACTTGAGAAAGGTAACACATTAAGTCACAGTCGGTATTAATAATTTAACATGAATTATGCTATCCTAAGGTTCTCATAATTGGTTTGTTGACATAGCACTTAGAAGATATATTCACTTGTATTTTTTAATAATAGACCCCTCAAACTCAATTCCTCATCTCTATTCTCTGCATAGTTTACCTCTAAGTCTTTCCTATCTTAGTAAATAAGACTGCCACCTCCCCACCCTTTTTCTCAGACCAAGAGCTTGGGAGTCAGTCATATATATTTTTATATAGCCTATATATGATATCCAAACAAGCCTATATATGATATCCAAACAAACGATGTGTTTTGCAAAAAAAAATCCTGTTATTATTAATTCTGACTTCAACATCTCAGTGAGGCAAAGTAAAACTGCTCAGAGGGTTTTCAAAGGTATAATCTTTAAGTAAGTAGACATCTGTATTTTCTGTGAAGCTTGGTGGCTTCAAACTGGTGACCTTTCTATTTGCAGCTGGTTGCTTAATGATTATTCATCCAGCATTCCTTATTTCCCTAACTAACCCACTGAAAAATCTTCTAATGGCTTTTTCTGTGTTCATAATGAAATTTAACTGTTATTTTAGCCCCTTTACCTCTTCAGTTCTTACCCCAATTAATTCACAAACTTCAGTCACATTATCCTTTCTATTCCACAAAACTCAGTCCATTCCTACTCATTAATCCTAAACTTGTTATTTCTGTGCCTGGTAGGCCATTACATATTGTCCTGAAGTTGTCTCCTTAATATAGGTCTACTTTGTTGATTTTTATTGTGTATCACTTTATTACATTACGGTTTAATTACAAAGTGGTACCCCTGCATCAAGCCAGATATGGCATTCTCATTTCATGACTGTGTCTCCTCTTGGCAATTCTCAATTTTCAAATTTTTCATAATGCTAGTGCACATTTAATAATCTAGTTTAGCCTAATATAAGTTTCACGTGTTTGGTCAAATAATACCTTCCTGTGATTCACTTTAATGTGGCTTTCTCTTCATGGTAGGAGTCGAACTGAACCAAGAAATCTCCAAGGTACACGATGTCTCAAAATCAAGCAGCTCAGTCTTGTTAGGACCTCTCACTACTAATACTACGTCTGCCTTACTTTGTACTTCATTTCCTTAAAAAGTAACAATCTTTTGAAGATCATTATTTGTGTGTGTTTCATGCATGAGGAGCCCTAGTGTAACAATGATTAAGTGTTCATCTACTTACTGAAAGCTCAAGAGTTGGAATCCACAACCAGCTTCTTAAGGGACAAACTCGGTGATCTTCTTGCATCAATATTATACATTAGCAAGCCTAAAAGGCAGTACTCCCCTCTCATAAAGTTGCTGTTATTTGAAAGGGACTCAATTGCATACAACAACAATCATAGTTAGCATATATAAAAAAAGGTATGGATATTAGTTATTTTTTGTGTGGCTTCTGGCTATGTTTGCAAAGAGCACCTTAAGAAAAAATATATAAATGACTCAATTAATTATATGATGTCACATGCCAAGAAATGCTAGTATGTTTAATTATATAAAAAATCCAAGGAAACATTTGTGGCAGAATATACGTATACTTTTCAATACAAAATTACCATTCAACATAAAATAAACACAAACATATCAATGAAAAATACCTTAGCACCACATCAAGCCAGATTTTCCACCTTAGAGTTGATTTTCAATTTACTCTGATATAAATGTCTTTATTTGAAAATTATAATACAGTTTATACATGGATGACGTACCCATGCTCATTTCAGAAAATACCCAAGAGAACAAATTAAAAACAAATTGGATGTATATTTTATTAACTGTATAAAAGTATGCTACTTAGATGAAAATACATATGTTTTTCAATAAAAGGTATCGGCAAGCATGACTGATTTAAAATGGATGAATACATCATCATTAGTAACATTCCTCCACAGACTATTGTTGCTCGGTGCTGTCCCACTGATGCAACTCATACCTTGTTTGTACGTGACCTTATTTGAAGAATTAGTAAGTGATAAATTGTTCCACGTTATGTAAGCTAGCCAATCATTTACCATTCCAAAATTATGTATTATATATTCATCAATATGTGTCACGGATAAGATGAGATTTCATATCAGGAAGCCAATATGTTTATATGTGTTGCATTCTCTGATCTTAAGGAAATTTATCTAGTAAGAAACCACATAGCTACGCTGCGCTGGAGGCATTAGCTCAAACATGAATCCTGGACTAAAGAGAAGAGGAATTGAAATATTTCAACAAACTGATGTAGCCCAGGAAGCATTTACTAGTCTACGCAAATACATTTGGAAGGCTGGTACTTGGCCAACTGACTGGAAAGTATCTGTACATATGACAATTCCAAAGAAAGGTGACACAGCAGAGTGCAGAAATTATTCAACAATGTCATTAATATCTCATAAGTTTAAGATGATTGAAACAGTTCAGGAACAGGAAGCTATTAGAAATTCAGTTGTGTTCAGAAATGAATATAGAATAAGGTATATTGTTGACAATGTTATATATATGTTGGTTGGAAAAAGAACAGACTGAAAAGATGCTTTCCTGAGTTTCATTGACTACCCAAATGCACTGGACTGGGTGAATCAATACAAACTATGGATAACATTGCTAGTCACTGGAACATTTCATTGTGTTTGTGTGACACGTACATAGAGAAAAGGGTAGTTGCTCAAATGCTTACAAGGGGAATTTGATGGTTTAAAATCAGGAAATGTGGGAGTCTGTGTTGTATCCTTTTTCAATCTGCATCATGGGGAAATAATCCAAGAAGTGAAGCAGAACTTTGCATCCGAATTGAAGAAAGTCTCAGTAACATCCTGTTACGTAGATTACCCGAGTTAATTTGTCAAAATCCATGAGGATTTGAAATATGTATTGATGAAAATAAAAGTCTACAACTTTACGTGTGGATCACTACTCAATCCAGACTCAAAACCAAACTAACTGCTAATGAGTCCATTTTGATTTATAGAAAATCAAATACAACTAGAATATACAAAATCAATAGAGAGAGAGAGAGAGAAAGAGACAGAGAGAGAGGTGTTTAAAACTGTCAAGGATTTCATTATGTCTAAAATCAACACTCATGGAAACAGCATAAAGAAATCAAATGATATACTGCATTAGGAAAATCTGCACAAGACTTCTTTAAAGTGTTAAAGAACAAATGTGACTTTGGGAATTAAAGTATCCTTGCCTAAGCCATGATATTTTAAATATACATGAGAAAGTTGGATAATAAATACACAGGAGATGAGAGGCGCATTGATGCTGTTGAATTTGAATGTTGGAGAGAAAGATTGAAAATATAATGGACTACCAGAAAAAAAATCCATCTTAAAGATGTACAGCCAAATTGATTCAAAGGAATTTAATAACAACAATACAGAGATAGACACATAAATAAATTACTATACGCCCTCTATGTGAAAGCATTTAGGAAGAAGGCCCAATATTTACATGACACAGATCAAGGAAGACAATCATAGTTATCAGTATAGATTACCAAAGGAGATCATTTTTAGTTGACTCTTAAAACAACACTGGGTTATAGCAAAGTTTAGAAGAGAAACTGGGTGCCAGTAAGCACAGCGGGGAAGGCAAACATGCACAATAAAACATGAGAAATTGGCAAAGTCAAATCTTTATCTCACTAGTGAAGGCTGTGCTTTATTTGTCCTGTTCATTTATTTTTGTGCGTATCATCCATTGATTTGCTCAACAGTTATTTGAATAACTCGTATACTATGCAGTACGCTCCATAGCAAAGATCTTGGAATTTTGCTTTATGTAGGAGCACTAGTTTTATGTTAGTTTATGTATTAGGATACATTACCCTAGCATATCTGTGGAAGGTGAAATGGAAAGGTTCATGACTATAGACAGAGAGGATGTTGAAATAAGTCATACAAATGATGACCATGGCCTTCATTAGTGCAATAAAATTAAAGAAAGCATGAGACAGATGTAAGAAATATTTAAGATAAAACATTAACAGGTTTTACAAGTAAGATAGAGAGGAAATCACCAGGGCTATGAAGCGAGCAAGGTGGGTTTATTAACCTTTGTATCTTATCAGTTTCTTAGTATCTTAAAAGACAAATGTTCTATAAATCGGCATGACCTTTCAAGACTAGATGCTTCAGCTACATTTCCAAAGGCAGGTACTATATGTCCATTGCCTTTCTCCTCTCCTCTGGGACCCTGCCACTGGTCTTGGGGAACCACATCCTCTGCTCTGGGACCCTGCCACTGGTCTTGGGGAACCACAGAACGTCTCTTAGTGGCGGGGCCCTCTGACCCTTTTAGAAATATATTGTTTAAATGTCTATTCAAAAATGCCATTCAATAGAGCGGTAAATACGCTAATTCTGGTCCTCCTTCCCCAGCAGGCTCTTCTTTCAACAAGTGTGCAGGGAGAACAGACGCAGAGTCATTGTCCTCGAGTTCAGTCACTTCTTATGACTCAAACACGTCTTTAGGTGGTTTGTCGATAGTAATGCCCTCAACATGTGGAAGCTATTATCAGCAGACAAGTCACATTTTGACATGGATTTTTGTCATCAGATATCCATGTAGGAAATAGAAGCACAAATGAAAAAGAAGATTTCAACAGTGCTATTCATCGTCTAAAACGTTGCTATAAAAAGTGAAGTGTGACACTCTCGTAATAAAATGTTTGCATATATAAATAAGAAAATGGGAACTATGCAAATACTTTGATTAACCATTTTGCCAATGAAGATTATGACACACTCTGTGTGCTTTGCAGCAGCACTCTAGTGGATCACACTGGAGTAAATTGCAGAGATTTGTGGGATATTATCGGTAAGAAACCATGTTCTTACTCGTTTGTGTTATAAATGCAAATATATAACCAATGCATAAAAATCTCTTGTACATAGGTGTGCTCTTAATGATTAATGACACTCGGTAATCATAAGCTTTCACTTTGTGACAGATTACTATGCAGTGAAGCACAATGCGATCTCTTCGGTGGCCTTGGTGTGTGGAGTTCCATTGATAATAACATTTCAGAACACTGAAATATAAAGGTGAACAAAGAAAAAAAATTCCATCCTCATCTCTCGAGTACTGTCCAATGCAAATTTTATCAGCTATTTTCTCAGGCAAAACACTAACCTCTCACCTGTTAAACACGATACAAGATGTGCTGGGGTCTAAAGGCAAAGTGGGAAGGTAGTATTACACACTGGAAAGTCCAGACACAATAGAACTTGAATTATTTTCACTCTGTTATTCCTGTGCAATAAGAGAATCGTGACAGATACTGAAAAACATCATGCATATGCACACTTTTTATGTTTTCTATTTGAGTAAGTAGATTCTTAGGTATATTCAAATTTGAGTCTAAAAAATTAAGGCCAAACTCTGTATAATGAGCCCATTTTACTATCAATACATTGCATGTATTTTCAAGAGATATCTTTCAAAGAAAAAAATCCCCAAGTAACAAAAATAGAGAAATAATACCTAAATTAGCAAATAAAATAAAAATGAAGAGCGATAGCAGAAAAGAGGTTACGCATAGTGCCAAGGTATGTGGAGTAATAATTAGTAGAAAAATGTTTTTCCTAGTGCCAAGGTATATGGAAATTTGACTTGGCTTTACAAATAAAACTGGAGCAAAAATTTTAAAAGACATTTCATAAGAGGAAGCAATAGAAACTGGTGAGCGTCTAAATATTTTATAAGTCACAGTCTCAACAAATGTATTTATCCCAACTCAAGCATACAAACGTGGGATCAATGTGTTTCACTTAAAGTATTATGTTGTCTTTAAGTGCGGTTGAGTCAGCCTGGCCTCATAGCGTTCTTGTGTTCGGGAGAACAAAGCCATGTCTGCCACGGCGCCTCCGCATTGTTGCTGTGTTTGAGATCATTGTGGAATCCACGGTGTCAGCCCATCTCGTGAGGTACCTCTCCTTCACAGACACGCTATTCTTCCAAGGGAACCCTGGTGTGACAGTGGGTCACACTTTGGGCTGCTAGCTAAAAAGTCAGCAGCTCAAAACACAACATGCTTACTGAGAGAAACATAAGGGTTTCTGCTCCCATCCTTTCCCAGGGACTGGTCTCTCCTGATCACATGCATGGGGACCCCTGGTGTCCTTACAGCTAATCCAAGCCAGATTCCTTTTGGCTTCTTCTGGTAGTCATCGCTGTTTTCCATAGTCTGAGCCAATACCACAGTGAAAATGCATCCACACGTCTGTGGTCTTTTCTACTCCTGTAGCTTTTACCTGCTGTGGCAGTTCATAATCTCCGATCTACTTGAGCAAAAAGGGTGGAATCTAGCCTGTCGATTAGGTCACAGCTTGATGACCTCATTTGGAGGCAAAATGGTGATAAATAGCTCACTGGTGGCCAGATGACTCTCTCTGCCTTCCCTTTCCTGCTGTTGAGACACTCAGAGGGCTGGAGGAGACATATGGAGACCTGCTCCAGGGCTAAGATGCTTCGACTGCCACTGAATCCACAAGGCTTCCTACCCACTGTCCTGTGATCTTCCTGCTTTCGGCATCATTGCAGGTGTTGTGTACATCTAGAGGAATTTATGGACATATAGGCTAATATTGGATTTATGGGCTACTATCGGATTTATGGACTTGATCTGTACTGGGCTGGGGTGTTTCCGCAATATACGGTTGGTTGTTTGTACAAAGCTCTTTTTTATACACATATGAGTGTCTATGACTTTGTTTCTCTAGTCTATCCAGGCTACTTCATATGCATAGGAGGCCATTGAAATTACCATGGCATGCATCCTTAGTTCTTAAGGTGAGCTCTTGGCTCTTCGACACTTAAAAGAGGTCTTGTGGAACAAGTCTATAAGCAGACCATAAGACAAAACCAACATTTCTAATATTACACAAGAAATATGCTGGCTAAATTTTAAAGCCACCATGCTTACATTTTCTTGCTACTAGAGAAATAAGGCGGGGCGGAAGTTGAAGAATCCTGGACTTTATTCTTAATGTAATATACATTGGGATATTATGGATATCCTAAATTGTTACAGGGTTTCTTTGGCTTACTCTCAATTTCTGCAGGAGCTCTGGTGGTACCACAGATTATGTGTTGGATTGCTAACCACAAAGCAGCAACCAGAAAGCTCCAGCTGTGCCATGCGAGAAAAAGGAAACCTTCTACTGACATAGAGTTGTCGTTTCAGAACCTCCAGGTTCTACTGCATTCTGCTGAGTCCTATAGGGTTGCTTTGAGTCAGCATCGATCAGTGGCAGTGAGTTTGAAATTTGGTGTGTTCCAATTTCTACACTTCCTCCTGAACGTGTTATATAATAGTTTGCGAGTGTTGGCACACTTTGAGAGACAAATGATATTGAATTCTATGTAATGTCGTTCGTTCAAATTTGCAGGTAAATCCGAAAAGACTGACATATAAAGCTCATAGTTAATAATGCTTTATATGAGGAGGCCTGCTGGTGTAGTGGATTAGAAACAGCTAATCACAAGTTCAGCACTTTGAACTTTAACTATTTACAAGCTTGGGCACACAAAAGGTACAGGTTTACTTTACCCTATAGTGTAGCAATGAGCCAGAATTGACTCCTGGCAGTGAGTTTAGTTTTAATGGCAGAAGGAGCTCTCAAGTGACTCATTAAGAGAGGACCCAGCTGCTAACGGAAAGGATGGCAGCAGAAATAAAGGGCAACAGGCTTTTGAAAATCATTTACAGCCTAGAAAATCCCTAAGACAGCTCTACTCTGTACAATACTGTAAAACCTCTCAGAGAGTTCTACTCTGCACTATAGAATCTCTGTGAGTCAGAATTCACTGAATGGAAGTGGGTTTGGCTTTAGTTCGAGAAGAAGCACTAAGCCTTTTCAATGATTTAAAAGCCTGCTGCACCACAAGGGAAAGTTGTTGTGATGAACAGTGAATAGGGGTTGTGCTACTATTGGTCAGGCTGTGCGGCTACCTCGCTGTGCCATGATTCTGAACGCTTTGGCAGTTAGGATGTACTCACCCCGCCCCCATGGTGAAATGATGTAATCAATTCCATTAGGAGATCTGCCAGTGGTAAATTTCCTGGGGACTCAAAAAGTTTCTGGGAAATGGACTGAAAAGATAATGGGATCTTTTTCACGAACATTTTGAAGCCATTCAGAGAAGCATCACTTGTTTTGCTTCTCCAGAAAACCAGATTACGGCATTTCATTCCAAAATGAAGGCATATTTATATATCATTAAAGGGAAAGTAGAGTGGTGTCTTAGTGGGATACACTGTAATACTATATATATATTACATATATACATATAATGTAATACTACATGAAAAAAGCAATAACTTCTCTTGCATTTTCTTTAATGTTTAAAAAGATTCTTGGTGTAAAATCCTAGTTTAATTGTATTTATAATTAACAATAAGTTTAAATTAATAAAATATTCATTATAATATACTTTTTAAAAATAAACACTATTTAGAAATGATAGAAAAAGATATGCAGGGATGATATTTTATAGTTTTCAGGAAGATTGATATAAATGTGCCCATCATTAGATAACTCAACATTTAAGAAAAAAATATATTACACATATATTCCATACATAAACTTGGAAATTCAGGTGAATTCAAAGCAAATCTAGATGTTTTTTGATCATTGACAAGCTGATTCTAAATGCTCATATTCAAACAAAAGCCAAGTAAGAAAAGAATAATAAATGAGAAGATATAATGTATACTTTTGTTAAAAAAAACATTATGGTGCTGTTGTTCAAGAGCAATGTTAAATAAAATTTTATAAATAAAATAATGTTAAATAAAACATTATGGTACTATTGCTTGGAGGAAATAATTAGAGTGAAATATTTATGAAAAGTTATGTAAGACAGAAATAGCAGTGCCAAGCAGTGAGGAAATGATGACTCTTCTGATATTCCTGCAGCTAATGAAAAGTCAGCGTTCAGTTTTATGATTTCATTTATTCTTTCACTAATTGTAAGACATTATTTCTCCTTTGAATTTCACAAGCATTATTATGTTGTAGACATTACATGTATTCTGTCTGGATTCACAGCATTCTTGCTTTAGGTCTCTCAAACACTGGGGAAGTTCCCAGATACTGTCTTTGTATGTACCGCTCCTGCTCAATTTTCTCACACTTCCTTTGAGATGAGATAACAGTTAATGTAGGACAGACCTTTATTCATTAGCTGTATTCGTTAGCTGGTTCTTGACCAATTCTTATGGATTATCTTTTTATAATATCTACATATTTCATTCAGAGTATTCCCTCTAACATATATTCCAGTTAATTTTTATATTTTGCAGATAAGAATAAGCTACTTATCAAATCTGTTTCTTAATCTGTGTTTTTTATAGGTCTCAGTTTTAGAATTTCCATTGAGAAAGAGTTGTTGGAGTCCCTAATAAAATGTAAATGAAGAAAAGAGGAGAAAAAAATGATTAGGGCAAAGACTGTACAGATGTGCTTTATACAATTGATGTATGTATATGTATGAACTGTGAAAAGAATTGTATCAGCCCCAATAATTTGTTAAAAAATAAAAAATAATTAAAAAAAAAAAAAAAAGAAAACTGAAAGTTCAAGGTCTATGTCAAGATGTTTCACCTCTTTGGTACACTGAGCATATTAAGTTTAGTTACACATTTTCAACATTCTCTATCTGATCCTTTCCTCAAATAAGTTCTTATAATATCTAGAATGCCAAATTATTTTTATGTATTCATGATATTTTTGGACTAAATATTCAAATAACATTAACATTGTATAAATAAATTGAGTCCCAGATGTAATGCTCTCTATAAATCATTTCATTTTTATTGGTAGGTGGCTAAGGCCAGCAATAATCTCAAACTAAGTTAATCTAATCTTATTTGGATAATATTTGAAGCGTTGCTTCTAAATACCTGAAACACCAAACAAACAAATCAACCCATTGCCCTCAGTCCATTCTAACTTGTCTCAGTCCTACATTGCATTTCTAAGATGATACATCTTGATTCCAGCACGTAGCTTCATCTTTCTGCCTTGGACTGGTTGTTAGACTTAACTTCCCAACTGTGCAGTCATCCAAATCTGATCCCACAGACCCACCAGTGCTCTCTCTGTCTGCTATTTTATTGTCTTAGGAGAGAATAATTGATATCCTATTTTATAGCATCTAGGGATTCTTTCCCGGTCCCTGTTTGGTTCACCAGGGCTCATCTTCTTTGCAGGTTTAAACTCGACTTTGTGTTCACTTAATTCTGTGAGTATATTAAAATATTTGCTCAAATATTCGACTTTCTGAAAAAGTCAGAATCAATTTAATAGTGAATGCCTATTAAGACAACAAGGTACCAAATGTTTAGTTAAGTGCTTTTGTCTACTGTGTTCTGCCTTTGTATATTCTACTGCTTTCCCAGCACTGCATTCCCCACCACACTCTACGTTTATTCAACTTCATTCACTCAGTACTGACTTACAGGGACCTTGGAGAATAAAGCAGAATAGCCGCGGTGGGTTTGTGGACCGACAACTCTTCACCGAAGCAGAAAGCCTCATCTTTCTCCTGCAAAACAGCTGGTGATTACAAACTATGAACTTCTCCACTATGGCTCCACTACACAAATATGTTACATATATTACTGCTCTATAGTGCATATTAATATAACATATATATGTATATATTTGTATTGGGGCCTGACTATAAAACATTCCTCCTAAATTTCACGGCAGGATAAAAATTCTGTTTTATCTAACTCTATTTCAAGGTCCTCAAAGTTTCCTGGGTAAAATTTGTTGATATTTCTATGATGAATAACCTTATTTTTGATGCCCCAGGTATTTTGAAGCAATATTGTTACTAATCTAAATTGAGGATTCAGTTAAAATGCGGGACAGATCTAGTAACTTTACACATTGACATTGGTTTCTCAGGCCTACTGATTGGCTTCAACAGGAAAAAATGTGTGCTACATCATCTTCTGCTGACCTCTTCATTTTCTTCCAAACCAATTTACTTTCAGAGAGGGGCAGAAAGGCAGGGAGTGCGCACTGGTGAGAATTGCGAAACAAAGATTAATGAACGGTACTTGTCAAAGATTTGCTGAAGTCAAGAGTTTTCCTCAGGCTTCCCGATGCAGCAGTCATGCGTTCATTCGGTCCATAGCGTTTAGGACATAAAAATGGAAGCATGCCAGAAGAGTGGGCTAGGATACGTGCGTGCCGGAAGGGTGGCCGTGCACCCCCAAAACGTTGACTTAATATAGCCTGCCATGCCACCCTTCTTAGACCTCATTTTTCCCTTCTGTCAGCTGAATGTTGGTAGCATCTCAAGGAGATAAAGAATGGAAATGATATGCAAAGTACTTTAGGCCCTAATTTGCTCTAAACTCTCTGTCTTTGCAGCTATGTATGCTAAGGTGCCAACAGTCATTTTGAGAGAAATGAGGTTAAATTTAAAAGAAGACATTCAAGATATAATTTCAAAATGGTAAGATAAACTGGAACTTTAATTAACACTCCAGTATAGCAGAAAATTGGTGTTTGTTAAACCAGACGACACTATTTAAAGCATTGGAAAACAAGATGTTAATTTTTTATTGTATCAGTATGATCATTTTTTCCTAAATGTAAACTATATCCTAATTGACTTTTAACTAAAATACTAGGGATTTCAGTTAAGTTTCACATATCGGCAATCAATTACTATGCAATTTCTCAGTCCTAAAACACTTTCATGTGATAGCTTGTATTGTTTATCTTTTATGTTGGGCATTTTGTATCTGTCAACAGGAAGGTCCTTGGGAACTAACAAAAAGTCTTCCCTTTTGTATTTTGAAACCTATGTTATCTAGACTAGAAAACATAATTTCAGCATAAAGTCAGCTCTCCAAGAATAATGTATATTTTAATCTTATTCCCATTCAACGTATTGACTTGCCATGTATGGAAACAAACACAAAATCAGTGCAACATATCTATTCTGACTCAGAACAGCGCTGTAGTTAGAGTAAAGGTAAACATGTGTTTTAATTGAGGCAGCTTCCATATGTGGCTACTGAAAAGTGGCTGCCTTGACCCTAAATTACCAGCCTTCTAAGTGAGGATCAGTATTCAATTTCAGGTTAGATATTGTTTTAAACTTGAACAAAGTCTCACAATTTAAAACAAATGCTATAATTCATGTTTCTGATGGAAAATTGGCATGTGTTTGCTTCAGTATGTTGCTTATTAGATATTTTTTAATTTAAAGCTAAATTTAAAGACAGCAAGAATTGTTTGTGAGGAAAAGAGAATGCAATTTAAATGTTTCCTGAAAATGTTATAAAACTCTATTTACAGACTTTCAAATGTTCATTTCTGGTTTTATGCCATAGAGTGAGGAGGTCATGGCAAGTTCAGTGAAGGTAGGAAACAGAATAAAAATCATAAAATGAGATAAAATGGTAACAATGAAAGAAATAATGCCATGAAACTTTTCTATTGAGGCTTCTGGCCACAGTGGTAAAATAGTGCTGCAGAAGACATTTCCTGCCAATTATTTTTCTGTCTAAGAAGGAAAACATTTTTGTCTTGGAATGAAGAGATAACAGTACCATAACCACGGCTACTACTATCATGATCATTACAACTAACAACAATAATCGAGTCAATAGGTATATAGAGATAGATATCAAATAAAGGCATGTGTGTGTGCCGTGTTATATGACACCAATATCGTCTCTTTTCCCCAACCACAATAACATATTCATTAAGTAGATATACTTTTTAATTTTGAGAAGGGAATGTATACCAGCATTGCTCAAGATACAGAAATAGTCTATTGGGTTTGATCTATACAATTGAGGCTTTCAAAAGTGATATCGTTTCTCTACCTAGTTGGAGAAGTCAAATTTGAAGTAGAAATTAAGGTGCTGTTGCTGGAATGAAAATGGAGAGGGCCACCTCGCAAGAAATTTAATGACCTCCAGGAGCGGAGAGTGGACCTTGGATGATATTCAACTAATAAATGATGTTATAGTCCTGACATTATAAGTGTTAATTGCCCTTGAGTTAATGTCAACCTTTTTAAAAAAAATCATTTTATTAGGGGCTCATACACCTCTTATCACAATCCATATATGCATCTATTTTGTTAAGCATATTTGTACATTTGTTGCCCTCATCATTCTCAAAATATTTGCTTTCTACTTGAGCCCTTGGTATCACCTCCTCATTTTCCCCCTCCCTCCTGATTCCCCATTTTGTCATATCTTACACTGTCTGACATCTCCCTTGTCCCACTTTTCTGTTGCCCATCCCCCAGGGAGGAGCTTATATGAAGATCTTTGTAATTGGTTCCCCCTTTCCACACCACCCTCCCTCCACTCTCCTGGTATCGCCACTCTCACCACTGGTCCTGAAGGGATCATCTGTCCTGGATTCGCTGTGTTTCCACTTCTGTCTGTACCAGTGCAGATCCTCTGGTCTAACCAGATTTGTAAGGTAGAATTGGGATCATGATGGGGGTGCAGGGAGCATTTAAGAACTAGAGGAAAGTTGTGTGTTTCATCGAAGCTGCGGTGCACTCTGACTGGCGTGAGTCCATGTGTCCTGGTAGAACTGTGCTTCCTAAGGTTACCACAGCTACTGCTTTTAGAAGTAGACCACCAAACCTTACCTTGGAGCCTAAAACTAAAAGGGAAATTATTCTGTCAACAACAAGAACCTCAAAGTAGAATTGTCCTTTCCAAAAGAAAGGAAACTCTGCTCCACGCCCAACCCCCACCACTGCCGGTCCCATAGATTATAGATAGGCATTCATGATCGATTCTGAGACATTTCTATCTTGGGAAAGAACTGTCAGAAATAACTTGGATTCATTATATACTTGATTTTGTATAAATTTTGAATTGATGCACCTTTAGAAACCTCTCTATTATTGCTAAATTTTTGCAAACCCCACATTTAGTTACTAGGCTCCTTATGGGGCCACCGTTTAAGAAGCTTAGAGTTAATTCCAACTTTATGAAACTCTGAGCAGAGAACCAAGGCACAATGTGCTGGGTTTCTAACCCAGATAACTATGAGCTGATAAACTGATTTTGTTTTAAGATCTTCCATCAATGGCCATTTGTTACACAGCAAACGGCAATAAACAATAATGTAATAAGAAGAACTCCCCATTTAATTAAGATAAATGACTGAAGTTTTGACTTTTTGGTAAACCCTAAATAAGCTCTTTGAAATATTTATTTTGAAGAACAGACTCTCCCCATCATTGTCTCAAGGAAAGCAGTTTTTCAGGCATCTCTTTAGAACAAACTGCTGTGTCTGATGATACCTCTTGGTGAGCTACTACTGAGACAGCATAGTTAAAAGTAACACATGAAATAAAATTTAAAATTCCACAGGAGAAAGATAGAGATTAAGGAGATTCAGAGGAACAACAGAATTCACATACTTAGAAAAAGGGGGGAAACCATGAGAAAATAAACAATTTCACTTATGTAAGATATCTATTTATTTCTTTGGGCAGTCCACAAGCAATGCGTTGATTGGTCAGAAATTTTTTGGAAGAGCAACTCTTAGTAATACTTTTCTTGTCGTTTGCACTAGGTTGAGTAGGCAATGTTTCAAAAAGTTTCATGAAGGATTTTGAAACACATGCACCATGAATTGACTAATTCTATTAATGAATTGATCACATAGCATGCAAATGGAATTAAGCTTTAGAAATGTGGGAAAATAACGATTTCTCCCATGTTGTCTCCCCCAAATATATGACAAACTTAGCTGCTTCCTACACAAGGTAAATGGCTATCCACTTGGAGGTCAACAAAAGTAGGTCAGAGGTTATTCTCCCCAAGGGTTATCAGCCCTCCAGAGCAAGCAGACACCACTGTTTATGCCACAAGTAGGGCCCACTCCCTTCTGATGAGGATAGTAGCAAATTGTTTCCCTGAAGGAGAGCCCAGAGAGGTCAATCCCACTCAAGGGTGACCCAGGTTAAGCTGCCATCATCAATCTAGGATCTGCCCATCTTGTCACATGTATACCCCCAGCCCCTCCCCTTCCTATCATGTGCCCACTCCTCGCTCATCCCCTTCCTCTTACGTCTATATCCATTGTGTATCCCCCCTCCTAATGCTTGTATTGCCTATTGTACAGCTCATTCTTGTGACATGTATGGTTACCTGTATTCACAACCCCAGGTAGATATAAGTCTTGGTTAGCAATAAATCACCCCACCTCTCCTGCCAGTTCTCTCCCCTGCCCTAATGGCCAATGCTGTGTGCGGACCTGGCTGTTGAGATCATGGCTATCCAGGAGGTGAGCATGCTACCATGAAATGTGCCTGGCTTCTTTATTGTACTCTGTCTCCAGTCTCTCTCATTCTCTATGACTTCATATAATCTTTATATATCTCAACTGTACAATTGTGCTTACTGAACCCATGATTAGTCGTGGGGGACTGGCCTTTCCCCCATGTAGAGCAAAGCAACGTGATAAAACAAAACCACTGTGAATAACACTCAATTAATACTGTACAGGTATTGATAGATTTTCTACTCTAACATGACCAGAAGCCACAATATTGACCCAAATATTCTTAGAGAAAAAAAATGCTGCATGAACTTCAGATTTAAAGACACCACCTTTTGCATTGCTTCATTTGCTTATTCAATAACCAATCACAAATGCCTATGTATACTCTGAGTGTCTCATGACAACTAGAGGGAAAGAGCAACTAAGTATTGTATTGTAACTGCCAAAGATAGAACTTAAGGTAATTGTTTTTGGAGTTCAAATAATGTGAAAACAGGGAAGAAAATGGCTTTATTTCTTATCTCTATTAACGATAATACTACTCAGCACATTTGCCAACTATAACCCATTCAAATGTACCTTGGCTACGTCTCCGAAGATGTGTTCTCTCCTCTCCTTTTTATTTAGATTTACTCAGTTCAGATCCTCGTATTTGTCACAAGAAACGCCAGAGATGAGCTTTCCAGCTGATGTCCCTGCCCACGGTTTGTCCAGTTCCCTTTCACTGGCCATCCTGCTACTTGAGTTATTGCCCTTCAAATGCAAAGTAAATCAACTACTTACCAGCGTTAAAAACCTGCTTTGGCATCCTGAGCTTATAAAATAAAATGCAAACCCTGGCTGGGCATAAAATATAGCCATGGATTTTTCAAAAATAACCCTGATCTGCATTTTCAGTCTCTTTTGCTACAACTCTCCCCAATTTCCCAACCCATATCTTCCAGAGCAATCATTTCAAGACACACTAGGGTCTCTCATATATATAGTTTGACATATATATTTTCCAGAATGTTTTCATTGAAATACTTTCATTTCTTAAATATAATTTGTAAATTATTAAGTATTCACGAGAGTGGGAAAGTGAGGGTGGGAGGGGAAAAAGAGGAGCTGATACTAAGGGCTCAAGTAGAAAGGAAATGTTTTGGAAATGATGTTGGCAGCATATGTAGAAATGTGCTAGAAGTGCCCCCCCCATGATTAATTTAAAAAATGATAACAATTTTCTTTTGAAGCCCTATTATTACTGAAAGGCTATTCAAATATTACATTGTCGCTATTACTGTATTTTTCATACGCCTAGACATGGTCAAAATTTTTATTTTCTGTGAACTCTTATTACCTTAATTCTTATTAAAAATAGAACTTTTGGAAGCAAGAGCAAGACCGCCAGATGTGCACGCATTGTGGAAGGAAGAAGAGAGGGACACCCGCAGCCTCGGGAGTCTTCTGCAGCCACGCCCTGAGCATGGTCCACGCAGATGATGTCACATCATCACTCTGGCCCAGAAGAACATGCCAGACCAGTCTGAGAAAACCAATGAGATGCTGTTGAACTTCCATAACCTATCGAGTGCCCGCCTGCAGCAGATGAACAAGCGCTTCCTGAATCACACCTGGACCCTGGTGGAGATGAAGCGGGACCAGGACAGTATCTTCCACAGGATCCAGACCCTGAAAGGGAAGCTGGCTCAGCAGCACCCCAAAGCCTCCAGCTAAATCCCAGAGGAGGAAGATGAGAACCCCATCCCATGACCACCATTGCTACCTAGGAGCAGAGCACAGGCTTCTGTGACAGGAGCCCTGACCTCATCTCGCTCTGCCTCAAGCCCGGTTTCAAGGACCTGCCCCAGGCCCGACCATGCTCCCCCCTCCCACCTTCAATGGCTACACCCCGCCCCACCGACAATGAGACAATGGGTGCGCAGCCAGCTCCAGATTCCCGAGGCTCCTGTCTGTCCTCCCGGGTCCCTGGACGTTGGTTTCTGAGGCTGTCTCCCGCCCACTCTTCCTCTTCCTCCTGCAGACATGGTCTCCAGCCCACCAGTGTGGCCCACCCTGCTGGGGCCCTCCGAAGGGTGCCAGGGCTTGAGAGCTGCCTCACACAACTCTTAGAGATGAACAAAAATTGGAACCCCCTCACAGCAAGCCTGGGCAGGCGACCTAGAGGCAGAGAATGTCAGCTGCTCCAGCCCCACCGACTCGTCTCCCTGTCCGTCTTATGATGACAGTATCAAATATTTTCTCCAATCTTGTGGAGACGTGGTAGAAGGCTTGAGGTAAAGATCCACCCCAGACAACCCCCCCATTGCCCTAGCAGGCCTCTCCAGGGACCTCTAGGAGCAAGTTGGTCCCACTTGGAAACAGTTTCATGGAATATTTTTGTACCTGATGATTACAGACGCTGTTGGGAAGTTATTAATAAAGTGAATCTGTTCCTACCAAAAAATAGAGCTGTTAATTGTCTATAATTTTCTGGTGTATGCTTACTAAAATATGAAAAATATATGCAAGGTTCATTACAATCTACAATTTTGAATACCTAATTTAATGTATGTCATGAGTGTGTTTGTTAACAAAAATCAAAAATGGCATGAGCTTGCTTGTTAACAAACATGAAAAATGGTTAAGTTAGTGAACATATTTGCGGAAAATGATGGAAATGAACATCAGTTTTATAAGTAATAGATTTTATATTTGCCATTTTTGTTTTTATTATTAATACTCATCATTATATTTTGATATTGAGCACTTTAGCCTGTGCATCAAACAAGTTCATAGTCATCTATTTTTCCAAATATGGATGGACTTTTGCCTACTACAGTAATATGCTCCCTTCTATTTCACCTTTTGTGATTTATGCTTCTTGGTATGCCAGAATACTTGCGAAGTTTAAATATATGTTCTGTATTTTTTACTCAGAGTAATTGAAAAAAAACTTACACAATGGAAAAACCTCCACAGAGCATGGAAATAAACTCAAAAGTTGATAATATATTAAAATCTTTAATGCATTTTTCAAGCAAATCCTTCAGAGTGTAAAAGTGTGTGTGTAATTAATTTTCCTTAGATTCGGCTATTTATTTTATATAATACATTTAAGAGCTTCCGTTTTTCATTTGGGGGGTAGTAAAACCAAATGGAAAACTGAAAAAAATTATCATACTGTTTCTGAAACTCATTCTTATGAGTATCAGCATACTTTAATAAAGCTCTAGAAATATAATTGGTGCACAAAACCCTCAAAATGACAATCACTTGATTATTAAGCTTTAAGAATTAAGATAAGATAGCTGATGGTCTCGACTATAAAGTTGTAAAGTGATGGTTAATGAAGTGTAGAAATGGGGAATACAATTATCATGTCCTAAAGAAACTCTTTTCTAAGCAAAATTCTCTTAATTATGGGTCCATAAATAAAATTTTAAGAAATGATGAAACTTTCTTTATTGTTCCAGAAATATTGCTGATATCCATCAAAGTTTAATCAACAAATACTGAATGAATGAAATATTTCCATTGCACTAATCCTCCTCTCTGTAAACCTAAATGCTACCAAGTACTCAGGATGATAAAACTCCCTAGCAACCTTTCAATATGAATCCATACTTGGAAATATTACAGGAAGTTACATAACAGCTCTAAATAAAACTTTTAATAGAAACTGATCATTCATATTTTTAATAAAAATTAACTTGCTAATTTAGTTCTTATGTACATGTGCACATAAATTTCAGAACTGTAATCATAGCACAATAATTTCTTATTAAAGTTTGCATCATATCACATTCATTTTCTATATTGCCATGGAGTATAAATCACTTGTTATATTATAATGTACATTATGTATTAGTAACGTTTTGTTTTTCATATTCATGTGTTGATCATAATATTTATAAATGCATTTTTTTCCTGTGGAATCGTACTTGTGGATGTTGTTGGGAGGCGCCTTCCAGTCAGTTCCCACTCTTTGTGACATTATGATCAACAGAAAGAAACGCTGCCCGGTCCTGCACCACCCTCACAGTTGTTCCTACGACTGAGCCATCGTTGCTGCCATCATTTCAATTCATCTCTTTGAGAACCTTCCTCTCTGTGGCTGTGCCCTCCCCCACCCTACCAAGCATGTCCAATGAATGTAAGAAGAAATCTTACTATCCCTGCCTCTACGGAGTGCTCTGGCCAGGCTTCTTCCAAGACAGGTCAGATTTTGTTTCACAAGCCCATGGTACTTTCAATATTCTCCAGCACCAAAATTCAAATACAAATTTCACATTCATAAATTTAAAATAGTATGGCTTGACTCCTTAGTCCTCATAGCAACATCTTTGCTTTTCAATATTATAAAGAGTATATCTAGGGTGAAATTGGAAGATGCATTTGTAGTTGAATAATGATGAATAGTTTTTGACATCTTTTGATGTGCTTATTTGCTATTTTATCTTTGGTGGAATGTCTTTTGCCCATTTTTTTAATTGGAAGATTTGTTTGTTTTTTCAGTTCTGCCTTGTTACAGGTTGATTTATGCCCTCAAAAAAGCTAAATTATCCAACCCTGGTGTCTCTGAAGGTGTTTCTTTAGAAATAGCACCTTTCCAGATGTGCCTATTTAAGTTAAAATAAGATAATACTGGATTAGAGTTGTCGTTATGAAAATATGTGTTTGTGTCCTTTGAGAAACAGAAATGAAAACGACAGGTGTAAATGGAAGCTGAGGTTGAATCGGTGCTACTACAAGCTGAGGAATGCCTGCAGCTAGCAGAGGCCAGAAGAGGAGTAACAAAATGCTAGTAAAGAAAGTTTGCATCCTAGAAGATTTGGAGAAACTAACATAACATCCTCGATTTTGAATTGTAGATTCCAGAACTTGGAGGAAATTATTTTATTTTACTTTAAACATCCAGGTTGTTACTGTTGTTTGTTGCTATTATTGTTTGTGTTTGCTTGGTTTCCCTTTGCATAATGGAGGGATGATGATGACAATGATTGGTTTTGGCATCCTTAGAAAATCAGTACATTCATGCATTACAAAGAGGAGCCCTTGATTGAATATATGGTTTGAAAATATTTTCTGTATAGTTTTTCTTTTTATTCTCTTAATGGAGTCTCTAGGGGGTGAAATTGTTTGATACTAATGCATAACTTATCATTTTCATGTTCTTATGTTATGTCTAAGAATATGTTAATAATCACTAGGATGCAAAGATTTTGCCTACATTATATTTTTTCCGAAACATTTTCTTATTTTATATTGAGTATATTATATACTTGAAGTTGATTTTTTAAATATATTTTATTGCGGGCTCTTATAGCTCTTATCACAATCCATACATATGCCCATTGTGTCAATCACATCTGTACATATGTTGTCTTCATCTTTTTCAAAATATTTTCTTTTTACTTGAGCCCTTGGTTTCAACTCCTGATTTTTCTCCTCCCTCCTCAACCCTCCCTCCCACATGTACTCTTGATAATTTATAAATTCTTTTCTTTTTTCATGTCTCTCACCAACCACTGTCTCCTTTCATCCACTTTTCTGCTGTCCTTCCCCCTGGGAACAGGGTGTGGGTGGGGGGAATACATCAATTATTGTGATCGATTCCCTCTTATCCTCCCCTTCTCTTACCCTCCTAGTATCGCTGCTCCCCTTATTAGTCCTGATGAATTTATTTGTTCTGGATTCCCTGTGTTATGAGATTTTATCTGTACCAGTATGCATGTTCTGGTCTAGCTAGAATTGGGGTCATGATATTGGGGTGTGGGTGGAGGGTGAGGAAGCATTAAAGAACTAGAGAAGGTTGTGTGTTTCATTGGTGCTATACTGCACCCTGACTGACTCATCCTTTCCTTGTGACCCTTCTGACAGGGGGTATGCAATTGACTAGAGACGAGCTTTGGGTATCCACTCTGCCCTCACCCTCATTCCCAATGATATGATTTTGTTTGTTTGTTTGTTTCACTTTGGGTCTTTGATGCCTGATCCCATCGACACCTCATGATCAACAGGCTGGTGTGCTTCTTCCATGAGGCTTTGTAGTTGGTCGCTTATTTATCTTCAAGCCATTAAAATCCCAGATGCTTTATCTTTTGATAACTGAGCACCTTCACATTTCTTCACCACATTTGCTTATGCACCCATTTTGTCTTCCGTGATCGTGTCAGGGAAGATGAATGTCACAGGGTGCCGTGTTAGTAGAACAATTGTTCTTCAATCGAGGGAGTATTTGAGTGGCGGCCCCATGTCCATTTGCTGCTGTACTACTTCATAAATAAATATATGTACATAGATCTAATTCCCTATCATTATGTATAAATATATTTACATATAGACATTTCTGTATTTAGACTTCTTCAAATGTCTTTGCCTCTCAGTTCTTTCCTCTATTTCCTTTGATTTTTTCTGATGTGGGAAGTATAGGTTGAAGTTGTCTTTGGATAATTAATCTGCTCTATGGCAAACAAATATGCATTCATTATACATGTAGCAATTATTTTTGAGTTCTTTATTTTGTTCCATTGATCTACATGTCTATCACATCATAAATACTTTTCAGTCTTAATTACTGTAGTGATATAACATATTTTCATATTGATTAGATAAACCTACACTTTATTTTCATTTTCAAATATTTTTAGATATTCACTGTTATTTATATGCCCACACCATATACATTCTAGAATAATCAAATTTATATCTTCAAACTTTTCTTGGACATTTTGTTAAGAGTTCTGATAAACCTCCACAATGACTTTGAGAATATTAGTATATCACGTTAAGTCCTTCAATCGTTAAACATAGTACCTATCTCTCCATTTATTTTGACAGTTAACTTATGTTCACTGTAATTTTTGTAATTTTTAGCATTTTAGTTCATTTTAAACAGTGTATTATCTGTGTTTCAAATTGGATAATGTCTGTTGCTCAACTAGGCTGTTAATTTTTGTCTATACAGGTTATATTAGATTTATACATAAGCATTCTTTTAGGGATTAAGCATACTGTTTTATGTTTAATTATAATGTATATGTGATTATTCCTTGCTATAGGAAAATACAAAATTAAATTTTTGTATATATATTTTAAGTCATTTTATTGGGGATTCGTACAACTCTTATCACAATCCACACATCCATCCATTGTGTCAAGCACATATGTACATTTGTTGCCATCATCATTTTCAAAACATTTTCTTTCTACGTGAGCCCTTGTTATCAGGTCATTTTTTCCTCCTCCTTTCCCCACTCTCCTTCCCTCATGACCCCCTGATAATTTATAAATGATTATTATTTTATCATGTCTTACACTGACCAATGCCTCCTTTCACCCACCTTTCTGTTGTCCATCACCTGGGAGGGGGGTTTATGTAGATCAATGTGATTGGATCCTGCTATGTAAGGTAGAATGGGGTCCTAATAGTGAGGTGTGGGGGGGAAGCATTAAAGAACTAGAGGAACACTGTATGCTTCATTGGGGCTGTGCTGTTCCCTGACTGGCTCGTCTCCTCTCCGTGATCCTTCTCTAAGGGGAAAATGTTTCATATTTTATACATTGAGATCTTGCTTTGTTTTTGTTGATAGGTGCCTTTAGTCCATTCTGACATATAGCGATCCTATGATCAACAGAACCAAACTCTGCCTGTCCTTTGCCACCCTCAAGTGTTTTTATGTGTGAGCCCATCCATGCGGCCACTGCACTACTCCACCCTGTTGAAGATTGTCCTCATGTTCCCCACCTGGCTACTTACCAAATATGATGTCCTTCTCCAGGGACTGGTCTCTGCTGGCAACATGCCCAAAGTACAGGAAACTAAGTCCCACCATCCTTGCCCCCGGGGAACATTCTGGCTGTACTTCTTCCAAGATTCCAAGTCAGATTTCCTTGTTCTTTTGGAGTCCATTGTACTTTCAATATTCTTAGCACCAAAACTCAAATGCATTGGTTAGTCTTTGGTCTTCCTTAGTAGTGTCCCACTTTCACATCTATATGAGGCAATTGAAATAACATGGCCTTGGTTAGGTGTACCTTAGTCCTCTTAAATTAATATCCTCATTTTTCAATACTCTAAAGGGGCTTTGTGCAGCCCATTTACCCAGGCTTTTATGGACAAGTGTTTTTCATCTTTCATACTACCAAGAAAACAAAGGTTCTGAATTGCTTCACACCCTCTACTGAAAGAAGGATTTAATCCCACCTTAATTATCTCTGTTTAACAGAGAACAATATTCAAAATGGGATTATGACCAAAGGAATAGAGGCCAGAATTATAACACACTACACATGGAACCATGGTTAGAAGAGTCCCATTCCTTCATGTGGTAGTCCAGGTTGAGTAGAGAAACAAATTCATAGACACTCATATGTATATAAGAAAGAGCAATTGGATATTGAGAAAGCATCTCACCCCAGTCCAGATCAATCCATAAATTCGATATTACCCCATATGTCTGATACCAATCTATAAATTCCTCTTCAGACTCATGAAACACATGCAATGATGCCAAATGGAGGAAAATCATAGGCCAGTAGGTGGAAAGTCTTGTGGATCCAGTGGCAGAAGCATCTCAAGGCGAGCAGGGGTCTCTATGTGGCTACTCCAGCTCCAGGGCACTAGCATAGCTCCATATGTCTTGTCAGCAGGAATGTCTCCCAGGGAGTGAGCCTGCGTCCCGCCTCCAGAGAGCTATTTATCTCCTTAGCACCTCCAAATGAGGTATTCAAGCTGTGAACTGATTGGCAGGCTAAACTCAACCCCTTCAATCTTTAGCGTCTCAAATTGACAACAGGTTACATATCTACCACAATTCACCACATCGCAGATTCCTGCTATCGTTGGACATTGGTGAAAATCTGGAATCTCCACTTCTGATATTATCCTGATCAGGAGAGGCAAGTCACAGTTTCACAGGGTGAATATGAAAAAGTGCAGACTTCCCATCTTGTTTCCGCTAAAATTTAGGAAGTACCTTGTCAGCACCTGACAGAGAAGGTACTTCCTTTTACCATCCTCAGTTTTCTGTGCCATGAAACAGCAGTGACCACTGGGAGAGGTTTAACTCTAGCTCTCCACTAGGTCTTTTCTCCCACAAATGGCGCTGTGGCCATAGGTTGTAGCCCAGGTGTTTGTCTTCTTATGCTTCCCTCTTTCCTGGTCTCCTGCCCATTTGCAAAGAGGAAAAGTCAGCTGTTTTAAATGTCTGCTGTTATTGGCATTTCTGGATTGCTAGCTTCTCCAGCACCAAATCTATGGGAAATGAGGAAAACAAAAATCCAGATGACTTATTCTTGTGTTATCCCTTGGCTCTCAAGACTTGTCTGCATTCTTCTATCTGCCTTTCACAACTCATAGCTATTTTCATAACTATTTAAAAAAATATGATGTACAGAGATGTATTTGAAGTACCAATTTGGAGGAATAAGGAAAAAAGCAAAATGCTTCTTTTTCCCTTCCGGAAGCTAATGTATACAATCAATGTCTTGATGAATAGTAAATGAGATAAATGTTTATGAAAGATCTAGAATAATGACTAATATTTAGGAGGAATTAATAGTCTAAAACTGGGAATAATGATTTGAAATTTAATTAAAAGGTTAATTACATAAATGAGGAATTAAATTTTTTCAATTGATAATGATATGTGTTAAATTCAGGGATTAGTTAATCCACTATCTATATCTTGTATAGGGTTTGTTAAAATGGAAGATTTTTAGGATTTGGTACCCAAAATGAGCATTGTATTTCATCTATCCAGCACCTGCATGGATTTAATTCATTTAAAATGTTTGATGGGAGTTGCAAATTTATTTTTCTTAAACAAAAATTCTACAAAGTTATTGCATCACTGCGTCACCCTTCCCTGTGCTTTTGGAATTTAAATGGATTATCAGAAGGTGAAAAAACATAATTTAAAACAAAGAAAGAGAGAAATATTTAAGATCATCAATAGAAGGAAGTCAAACTACTGATTTCACCCTTTTAAAAAAAATCATTTTATTAGGGGCTCATACAACTTTTTTTTAATTTTTATTTTTTTTGCTCATACAACTTGGGTAAAGCACATTTGTACATTCATTGCCCTCATCATTCTCAAAATATTTGCTCTCCACTTAAGCACCTGCATCACCTCCTCATTTTCTCCTCCCTCCCCACACCCCTCCCTCATGAACCCTAAATAATTTATAAATTATTATTTTGTCATATCTTGCATTGCCTGGCATCTCCCTTCACCCATATTTCACTACAAGAATTTTTATTTTTTACGTCATCTTTTTTTAATCGTTTTATTAGGGGCTCATACAACTCTTATCACAACCCATACATACATCAATTCTGTAAAGCACATTTGTACATTCATTGCCCTCATCATTCTCAAAATATTTGCTCTCCACCTAAGCCCCTGGCATCAGCTCCTCATTATTCCCCTCCCTCTCCGGTCTACGCTCCCTCATGAACCAATGATAATTTATAAATTATTATTTTGTCATATCTTGCCATGTCCGACATCTCCCTTCACAAACTTTTCTGTTGTCCGTCCCCCAGGGAAGAGATCACATGGAGATCCTTGTAATTAGTTACCCCTTTCCAGTCCACCCTCCCTCCACCAGTATGAACATTCATACCACTGGTCCTGAAGGGATCATCTGCCCTGGATTCCCTGTGTTTCCAGTTCCTATCTGTATCAGTGTACATCCTCTGGTCTAGCCAGATTTGTAATGTAGAATTGGGATCATGATAGTGGGGGAGGAGCAAGCATTTAGGAACGAGAGGAAAGTTCTATGTTTCATCGTTGCTACATTGCACTCTGACTGGCTCATCTCTTCCCAAGACAGTGGCCTACAAATGGGCTTTGGGTCTCCCCTCTGCACTTCCCACCTCATTCACCATGATACGATTTTTTGTTGTGATGATGCCTGATACCTTATCCCTTGGACACCTCATGATCACACAGGCTGCTGTGCTTGTTCCATATGGGCTTTGTTGCTTCTGAGCCAGATGGCTGCTTATTTACCTTCAAACCTTTAAGACCCCAGAGCTATATCTTTTGATAGTCGGGCACCATAAGCTTTCTTTGCCACATGTGCTTATGCACCCATTTGTCTTCAGCGATTTTTTCATGGAGGTGAGCACACAATGATATGATTTTTTGTTCTTTGATGCCTGATAACTGATCCTTTAGTCACCTCATTATCACACAGGCTGGTGTGTTCTTCCATGTGGGCTTTGTTGCTTCTGAGATAGATGACCACTTGCTTACCATCAAGCCTTTAAGACCCCGGACACTATATCTTTTGATAGCCGGACACCAGCAGCTTTCACCACATTTGTTTATTCACCAGTTTTGTCCTCAGTGGTTGTGTCGGGAAGGTGAGCATCATAGAATGACAATTTAATAGGAGGAAGTATTCTTGCATTGAGGGAGTACTTGAGTGAAGGCCCAATGTCCTTCTGCTACCTTAATACTAAACCTATAATTATATGCACATACATCTATTTCCCCATCCTCATATATAAATATATTTGCATATGTACATGCCTTTATCTAGACCTCTATAAATGTCCTTTGCCTCCTAGATCTATCCTCTATTTCCTTTGACTTTCCTCTTGTCCCACTGTCATGCTCAATCTTCACTTGGATTTCAGTAATTCTTCTTGGTTACATTACCCTTGATCATGCCCTACCAGGCTTCCCACACCCTCCTCACCACCGATTTGGATCACTTGTTCCCTTGTCCCTGGCTTTGTTAACACCACTACCTTTCCCCCACCTCCCACCTTACCCTCTACCATGTGCCCCCAGAACTGTCGGTTCCATTCTTTTCTCCTACAGACTGTTCATCCAGCCTATCTTATTTAGATAGACCTGCGGAGATAATAACATGCACAAAAATATGACAGAGCAAAACCAAGCAACAATAAAACAAACAAACAAAACAAAACACAAGGAAAAAAAAAGCTTGTAGTTAGTGAAAGGACTGTTTGTTGGCCTTTAGGAGTGTTTTCCAGTCCAGTCTGTTGGGGCACCATGCCCTGGCCCCAAAGTCTACCTTCAGCACATTACCTGGGGACCTCTCAAATCTGTTCCCCTGCTGTTATTTTATACTTCCTTAGTGCTTTGCCTTGGTGTGGTTGAATCAGATTGGGCGCAACTCCCACACAGTGTCTCCAGTGTTTTCTCCTATAGGGCTATGGGTCAGTGAGGGACACCAAGTCTCATAGTGGGGCCGATCATGTGGTCCTCTCTGTGGATTGGCTGCTCTAATCTGGAACATTGTCCTTAAGGCCTGGAGAGCCAGGATGTCCTCCACTCTCTCCTCATCCCCCTTCATATGCTCCTGTGTACTCCGATCAGATATCTCCCTCTCCCAAAGCTGCAGATTCAATGCCATCCTTTGAAATAAGTTCTTCTGGGGGAAAGACGCATGTGTACACATAGTAGTTGGGATTGGGGCCAGCCCCTCAGACCTCTACACTGTTTCCCTACTCCACGCTGAGATGTTACGTTCACATTTTGGAGCACTGGGTTGAAGTCTGGTCCTTCTTCCCTGTGGAATTATAAACAATACCCTCCCATTGGGTTGTTAGTGCCCTGTGGCCCCGCTACCCATTTCTTTTTTTATAACTATTCCTTTCCCCACCTCCTTTTTAGTTGTCTATCATATGTGTCCCTGTATTTGGGCTGGTCCCTACCATACTTCCTAGGCCTCACCCCGGGAATATTTGTTTACAGTAGCTTTTTTCCTATGCCCCTTTGCTTTTTTTTTTTCTTTTAAGCTTACCTCAGCAGAATCATGACGTACTTGTCCTTTTGTGCTCGGCTTACTTCACTTAGCATGAATTCCTCCAGTTCTTCCCATGCAGCAATGTGCTTCCTACGTTCATTACTGCTTTTTAGTGATGTGTAGTACTCCATTGTATGTATGTACCACGGTTTTTAGTCCACTCATCAGTTAATGGAAACTTGGGTTGATTCCAACTCCTTGCATTTGTGAACTGTGCCGCAATGAACATTAGAGCACAAATGTCTGGCTGTGGTTTGTTTCTTGCCTCTTCTGGGTATATGCCCAGTAGGGGGATTGCTGGGTCGTAGGGTAACTAGATTTCCAACTGTTTTAGATATTGCCAGATCAATTTCCATAGTGGCTCTACATACTTACAGGTCCACCAGCAGTGGATAAGTGTTCCTGTCTACCCACAGCCCCTCCAACACTTGTTGCTTTCTGATTTTTTGAATTGGGCTACCTTTGAGGGTGTTAAGTGGTACCTAGTTGTTTTAATTTGCATTTCTCTTATGGCTAAAGATCTTGAACACTTTCTCATATGCTTGTTAGCCATTCAGATTTCTGCCCTGTGAAACTTCTGTTCTGGTCCTTTGCCCATCTCCTCAATGGGCAATTAGGTTTTTTTTACTTTTTAGAAGCTAGCAGAGTATTGTAGATTTTAGTAAAAAGGCCTTTGTCTGGTGTGTCATTGGTAAAGATGTTTTCCTAGTCTGTGGTCTCTTATTACTCTCTTGGTGAATTCTTTCGATGTGTTTTATCTTCAGTATATCCCATTTGTCAATTTGTGCCTCCTCTGTGTTTGTGTCCTTCCCTATTTCTGATAGCCGATGTATTCCCTGTGCAAAGGTCTCAAGTTGGTACCAATTCCTTCATTAATGTCTCTAATAATTTGGGTTTTTTAAGTGAGGTCTGTGATCCACCTTGAATTCATTCTTGTGCATTGAGTAAGATAAGGGTCTTGCTTCATTTTTCTGCAGGTAAATATCCATTTTTGCCAGCACCACTTGTTAAAGTGGGCATCTGCTTCCCATTGGCTATTATTTGGTTCCTTATCAAATATCAGTTGTCTGTATGTTAATGATTTTATTTCTGGGTTTTCAATTCTTTTCCATTGGTCTGAGTATCTGTCCTTGTATCATTACCATACAGATTTGACAACTGTGACTGCAAAATAGGTATTAAAGTCAGGTAAATCAAGCCTTCCCACTATGTCCTTCTTGATGAGTTCTCTGATAATTCTGGGCTACTTTCCTCTCCACAGGAATTTGGTAATCAGTTTTCCATTTCTTTGAGGGTAATTGTACCTGGATTGCATTAAACTTATATAGTGTCTTTGGCAGAACCGACATCTTGACTATATTCTGTCTGACAATCCATGAGCATGGGATATCCTTCCATTTGTTGAGGTCGCTCTTGTTTTCTTGTAATAGTGTTCAGTAGTTTTTTCCTTATAGATTTATTGCTCTTTTAGTCAGGTATATCTCTTGATACTTCAGTTTGTATTTGGCTATTGTGAAGGATACTACCTTTTTGATCACCTCTTCTGTGGTCTATCCAATATGTATAGCAGTCCAATGGATTTCTGTTTGTTGACCTTGAATCTGCCACTCTGCCAAACTTCTGTATTGCTTCCAGCACTCTATGTATAAAATCATATCATTTGCAAATCACGATAGTTTTACCTCCTCCTTCCCCAGACAAATCATTTGATGTCTTTTCTTTGCCTTATGCTGTTAGCTAAAACCTCCAGCACAATATTAAATAAGAGTGGGGATAAGGATCATCCTTGTCTGGTCCCCTTTTTCAGTGGGGCTGTGTTAGTCTTTTCTCCATTGACTACCACGTTGGCTGTTGCTTTTTCATATATATCTATCTATCTTGTATTGTCTTGAGGATCTTTCCATCCATTCCTATCTTCTCAAGTGTCTTAAACAGGAATTGGTGTTGGTTGTTGTTGAATGCTTGTTCTGCATCTATCGATATCATGTGGTTCTTATAGTTTTTCATGTCAATGTGATGAATAATCCTACAGCTATTTCATGTGGTGAATCCTACTTGGTCATGGTGAATTATTTGTTTTATATAATTTTGTATTCTGTTGGCTATTATTTTGTTAAGGATTTTTGCATTGATGTTTATTAGGGTTATTGGTCTGTAGTTCTCGATTCTTGTGGGATCCTTGTCCGGTTTGGGTATCAGCGTTTTACTAGCTTCATAGAAGGAGTTCGGGAGTTTGCCGTCTTTTTCTATGTTCTGGAAGATGTTGTGTAATATTGTTGTTAATTCTTCCCTAAATGCTTGGTAGAATTCTCCTGTGAAGCCATCTGGTACAGGGGATTATTTTGTTGATAATCCCTTGATAACCTTGTCTATTTCTTCTATTGTTATGGATCTGTTGAGATTTTTGAAGTTCATCAAGGATAGGGAGGGATTTGTTTTCCAAGAATTTTTCCATGTCTTCCAAGTTGTTGAATTAATTGGAGTACAATCCTGTGTAACACTGTATAATTATACCTTTGATTTCATTAGAGCCTGTTATTATGACCTCTGTTTCATCCGTTATTCTTGCTATTGAAATTAGTTCTCTTCTTTCTTTGATTTGGTTTATCAGTGGTCTATCAATTCTGTTTATCCTTTCTAAAAACCAATTTTCAGCAGCATTGATTTTTCCATAGTTTTCTTATTTTCCCTCTCCTGAATCTCAGCCCTGATATTTATTATTTCTTTTCTTTTACTATTTGGATTGTTCTGCGGACTCTGTTCTAGTTGTAAACTTTTTGCCAAAATATCAATCATAAGTCTCTCTTCCTTGCTCAGGTGTGTGTGAATTGCTATGAAACTTCCTCTGATAACCGCCTTTGCTGTGTCCCATAAATTTTGGTACGCCATGTACTCATTCACATCGGCATCTAGAAATTTCCTAATTTCATCTCTGATCTGTGCCAGTATGACTTCTTTTTGCAGTAGGGAGTTATTCATTCTCCAATCGTTTGCTCTTGTTTTCTCCATCTTCCTTTTGTTGCTTTCCAGCCTTATGGCACAGTGGTCAGAAAGAGAGACCTGTATATCAATGTGCTTAAATTTATGTAGATTTGTCTTATGCCCCAGCATGTAGTCTAACTTCGAATATGTGCCATGTGAGTTGAGAAGAATGTGACTATTTTTTCATTTGGTGAAAAGTTCTGTAAATACCTATCTGGTCAATCATCTAATTGTAGTGTTTGGCTCTCTAGCCTCCTTGTTGAGTTTCTTTTCCTGTGATCTATCTGTCTCAGAGAGTGATTCTGTGATTTCTTTTTCATCTTTTGGAGTGTTTGGTTGACGTATTCAGTGGGTTTCTCATTCAGGAATATATGTTTACAATGCTTAGTTGTTCTTTGTCTACCATTCCCTTGAGCATTATATAGTGTCCATCCTTATCTCTTTTTGTGGTTTGCACTTTGAGGTCAATTTTATCTGAGATTAAGATAGCAACCCGCTTCTTCTGAATTGCTGTTTGCTTGGTATACCTTTCTCCAGCTTTTGATTCTCAGCCTATTATTTTTCTGTACTCTTGAGATATGTCTCCGGTAGGCAGCAGATTGATGGGTTGTGTTTTCTAAGCAAGTCTGCTAGTCTCCGTTTTTAATGCCTGAGTTCAGGCCATTGATATTCAGAGTTATTATCTCAATCAGCAGACACTGTGATATCATCTTATACCTTTTGTGTTGGGTGTTTCCTACCTTCCTTTCTTATTTGATTGTTGTACATGTGCATGTGTTTATATCATTATTGACTTCTTTACATCCTTAAGCCAATGCTATCATGGAGTCTGTTTTCTCTTTGTTGCCCTCTGAGTGAGGTTGTTCTATGTGGCTGTCTCTTATTTATGCTTGGTGAGTGCTGTTCTTCTGCCCATATTGAGTCAGCAAGGTCCTTTTGTAGGACTGGGTTTCTTAGAACGTATTCTTTGAGTTTTTCCTTGTGTGGGAAGAGTCTTACTTCTCCATCTATCTTGAGAAATAATTTGGCTGGTTAGAGTATTCTTGGGTTTGCATTGTTTTCCTTCAATTTTTGGAATATGTTACTCCACTCTCCGCTGTTCTTCATAGTTTTTGGTGATAGGTCTGAGCAGATTATTATTTGAGAACCTTTGCATGTATTGTTTGTTTCTCCCTAACTGCTCTCATGATTTTTATCCTCAAAGTTGGATAGTTTAACTATTATGTGCCTTGGTGACTTCTTCTTAAGACTGACTCTAGCTGATGTTCTTTCAGCCTCCTGAATGGTTGTTTGGTGTTCATTCATTAAGCTGGGAAAGTTTTCCTCCCAGAATTCTCTCACAATTGTTACAGATGACTTCTTTGTTGTGTCTTCTTGTAAGCCATTAATTCGAATGCTGTTCCTCTTCATAGCATCAGACATAGCGCTAAGGTTTTTGTCAGCTTCTCTTATGATCTTATTAGATTTTTTTTTATGTGATTGTTTAAGTCTGCTTGGCTGTCCTCCGAGTCATGATATGATTCTCTGTTTCTTCCAGTCAGTTATCAGGGTCCATGTTTCTGTACTGGTTTTTGTTATCTCCTCCCTAAGTTCCTGTTTTTCCCTTTGTTATATGGCTTTATCTCCTCTATCATTCCATCGTTTTTCTGTATTGTTTATTTCACATCCTGTATGAATCAAAGCAGCATTCTGAAAGTTTCTTTCTGTCAAAGCTCAATGTCTGCTTCTTCTTTGCACGTCATTATGTTCATGGCATCTTCTGCCATTATCTTGTTTCTCCTGGTTGTTTTGTTGTTGTTGAGGTCATTGGGGCTGATGGCTGTTTGTATTGTGTTGCTTTAGAGGATCCACGTGCCATTTTCCAGGGAGTCAAAGAGTACTGGCTCTCTCTGGGAGACTTGTAGGAATGATTCTTTGAACTAGCTACAGCTAATTTCACTATGGAATCAACCTATCAATTTATCTTCCAGTGGCTTCCTCTCAGGGGAGTGCACTAGAAGGCTGGTGGGTTACCTGCTTGTGTATTGGGGAGGTTGGGCAGAGGTTCCTGCAGCAGCTTGGGACATTGACAAGAGTTGGCCAATCTGTCTTAGGCCCCTAGACACACAGGCAGTAATACTTCAGTAAGAAGTTGGGTGGAGTATCTCCTGGTGGTGGTGGGCAAAGCTTTCCCCAGACTCGGGCTAGCTGTACAGGGTGGAGCTCACCTAGCTGGGTGTAGTGCAGGCATAAATGTCCTAGGCTAAGGGAGTCGTCCGAAGGTCAGCAGTGGAGTGTGAGAGAATAGGAAAGAGATAAAGAGGAGAAAAAAATTAAAAAGTAAGCCTGCAGAGAAGGTGTGTGGATCTAGAGAAGAGAGGGAAACAAAAGTAACATTGTAGCTGAGCTCAGATCCCTGATCCCTGCCCTTGGAGCTACAAGGGTTTTGTCCCTGCCCTGAGGCAGGTGGTACCAAACTGTGGCTGTGTTGAGATTAAGCCCACACAGGCTCCAAATGATCCCAGCTCTGGCAGATACAATGGTGATGCTAAGGTCAAGGCCTAGCCGGCCTCCACTGCTTTAAGCCAAAACCCCAAACCCCTCAAAACCACGTGGGTCTGTGCCTACTTATCTTTATGCTCCTCCTGCATTCCAGCAGTGCTGAGTTTCCCTTTAAGCAACTCTCCTGGACTGAATTCTGTGGAGTCCCTCTGGTATGTGTCACTCTGTCACCATCTTCCCGAAAGTCTCCTGATTTTCCTCTTTAGCATTGTCAGCTCAAAAACTTAGAATGTGTAGAGAGACAGACTTGTAGTTAAACTTTTCCATATCAAGTTTTAATCATAATGATATAGAATACAAATATAAATGTTGCATAAAGTATAGTCAGTTTACCTCAGTTTTTACCTCTTTTTCTACTTATTGAGGAGACCCACAAATTACTTTTAATATCTTGGCCAAAGCATTGTTGGCTTGGAATTTAGACATTTACTATTATCTAATCTTCCTACTGTTTTGTCCCAACTCTCCTGCCTATGTTATGCATTTTCTGCCTTCTGTCTTTTCATTTTTATTATATTAAATGTTAACAGTGCCAAAGTCTTTGCACAGAACTCTGTGTTCTTAGGAGGGAAAGCACTATATAAATCTAACAAGCAAAACTAAAATTGAAATCCAATATAGAAGAACCTCTAGAAAATATTAAAGACTCCACTGACAGAGCAATTAAACCTTGATATTCAATGTCCTTATCTTTTCATGACAGCAGAACCACTGAAATCAATATAACTGAAATAAGCAGCATAGAGTCCATTCATAAAAATGGCACTGGCATACAAGCAAATTTCATCTAAAACTTGCCAAGGTTTGCTTATGTTAGCAAGTTTTCATATTAATAATAAGAATTATTGCTATGATTTTCTTGAATGGATCTATGTTATAACAGTGAATGTTGTGTTTGATTGAAGCCCAAGTATATTCCAATATTAAATAACTGAATAGCCTATAATGTACTCAGGAGCCCTGGTGGCTTTGCAGGTTATGGACTGGCCTACTAATCAGCAGTTTGGAGAAAAGTCAGCAGTTTAGAGAGAAATAAAAAACAAAACCAAAAAAATCAGCAGCTCCTTGGGAGATAAACGAGAATTTCTACTCCCATAAAGATATACAGTCTCTGGGGCTGGCCCACCATGATACAAGATAGCCCTCACTGACCCATATTGCTATGAGAGACTACACTGGAGGCAGAGTGTGGGAATTGTGCTTTCTCTGACCTCACCACATCAGGGCTAAATACAGAGTAGCAATGGAAGCAAAGCAATGAAGTCCTCAGGGAATACCAACAATAGACTTTGGGGCCCAAGGCATGCCACCCCAGCAGACTCAACCAGAAAACAAACAAAAAACTCCTAAAGGTCATGAAACATACCTGGAACTATTTAAAAGCTTTTCTTTTCTCTCTCTCTCTTGCTTTCTTTGATTCTTTTTTTATCGCTGTTGTTTTGGGTTATTTTATTGTTTTCTTTTGCTCTGTCTTTAAAAAAATGTTTATTATTGTCTCTGCATGCCTATCTAGATAACATAGGTGGGATAATCAATCCAGGAGAGAAAACAATTGAATTAATTGTTCTTAGGGGAGATGGGAGAGGGGGCAATTGGGGAAAGAAAGAAGGTGTTAACAAACCCCAGGACATGGGGACAAAAGTGATCTAAAATAGATGGTGAGGAGGGCATAGGATGCCTAGTAGGACTTGATCAAGGGCAATGTAATGAGAGGAATTACTGAAACCCAAATGAACACTGAACATAATCGTAGGACAAGAGGAAAATAAAAGGAAATAGAGGAAATGACTAGGAGGGAATGGGCATTTATAGAGGCATAAATATAGGCATGTACATATACAAATATATTTATATATAACTATAGAGAGAAATAGATCTATGTACATCTATTTATATGTTAAGTATCAAGGTAGCAGATGGACATTGGACCTCTACTCAAGTACTCCCTCAATGTAAGAACACATTGTTCTAATAACCTGGCATTCCATGATGTTCACCTTCCCAACCCAATCACTAAAGATAAAATGGGTGCATAATAAATGTGGTGAAGAATACTGATGGTGCCCAGCTATCAAAAGATATAGCATCTGGGGTCTTAAAGGCTTGAAGATAAACAGTTGACCATCTAGCTGAGAAGCAACAAAACCCACTTGGAAGAAGCACACCAGCCTGTGTGATCATGAGCTGTCGATAGGATTGGGTATCAGGCATCAAAAAATCATATCAATGTGAATGAGTGGGAGTGCTGAGTGGAGACCCATAGCCCATCTGTAGACAATTGGACATCCCCTTACAGAAAGGACACAAGGAATAGAAAAGCCAGTCAGGTGCAGTATAGCACCTATGAAACATACAACATTCCTCTAATTCTTTAATATACTTCATCACCCCCACTCTCATGACTCCAGTTCTACCTTAACAGTCCTGCTAGACCAGAGCATGTACATTGGTATGTATAAGCGCTAGAAACACAGGGAAGCCAAGATATGTAAATACCTTGGGACAGATATTGAGATTAGCAATACCAGACATTAAAGGGAAGGTGGGGGAATTAAGGGGAAACCAATCACAATGATCAACATATTACCCCCTTTATGGGGGATGGGACACATCGGTCAATGTAAGACCTGAAAACAATTTTTAAAAATGATATTCAGCATCTGAAACTTCCAGGGGAATTTCTACTCTGTCCTATAGGGTCACTATGAGTCAGCATTGACTAGATGGCAGTAATTTTTTTAGTGTAACACAGTCACAATATAATAATAACAATTTATAAAAGGCATGCCTGTATCAGACCTTAAATACAGGGGTATCAAAGTCAGATTAATGTTTATAAATAAAAATAATTTAGGTAGACTATAACTGGTAGGCAACAAGCTAATTTCCACAGGAAAAAAATGTGAATATTAATAAAAGTTTGGCAGAGGACATATAACCAGCTGAGATCAAGATAGACACAGATAATTTGAAAATTCATATTTCTTCTAATTTTGATATCTTAGTTTATTTAGACTTCTCTCTACATATACACATAGCACACACATACTTCCCCCTACCACACACACACATAGAGACAAGATAAAGGACACAATAATACGCATGGTGATATTATGTAGGATTTTTTTCATATATTAGGTCTTTCAATATTCCAAATACCCTGGTCATGTAATATTTAGGAGCCTATTCTAGACTTGTAAGCCAATATGTCAGAAATAATCATAGCCTCTCATAAAATGTTCTGTTTACAGATATTAATAAAACTATGGATTTAAAAGTTAACTAACTTTACTACGTGATTTTCACTGCATTGTTCTCTTTTAGTTATGTATTCAAGTTCAAGGTCCTCATGTGAGGTAAGTAAAAATATAGGGTTCAAGTCTATGGCTATATGCTAGGGTAAATAAATTCTATGCTGCAGAAATATCAACGGGATGAATGAAAACAATCAGTGAGTAGTATATTTACCAATATCCAATGAGAAGATGAAAAGCTCAGCAATTATTGAATATAAATGATTTATTATAGATAATTTTAAAGTAAATTATGTAAAAGACAAGAAAAGAACATTGTTTGTCTCCCCGAAAATAAAATAGCTGCCCTACCTTAGACTGTGGGGGGGGGGTGGTGGAACAAATGGACTCATATTATCATGACTTATAAGTTTGTCCAAAAAACCTCATGCTACAGAAACAGTTTTTTTAGGACTCCAAAATCGTGCTGCTCTTTCTTCATTGGAGAAGGAATATTAATGGCTTAGATAGGGCCCAGAATACATACAAGAGGGCACTGTCCTCTGGTATTGGTCTCTCAAAGTGTGTGTGGCGGGGAGGGGGGTAGGGAGGAGGATGACACACTAACATATATTTAACCCAGGCTAAAAAATAATACAAACTCAATTAAGCATCCACTACAGGAAAAAACTGCTACATCTAAAATAAGCATTATTAGAACCATGTCCATAGAAACAGGAAATAGAAAACAACCATGAAATTACAAATTATTTCTCCTGTTCCAGCCTTCTACTCTTCATCTGATACTATTTGTAGAAGTCAGGTCACTATGAGTCAGAATGGACTCAAAGATGTGTCCCTGTGTGTGTGCTTCCTTTTTTAGTAGAAGGGAACCAACTGGCAAAACAGAAATGTGATTCGCAAAATCTCCATCATAGAAAACATGGCAGAGTATAGCGAAGTAGGTTTAAATCTGTGATATAGAAATTTAATTAGTGCCACATTCTAAATCTTTGCATTCACAATTTACATACATGATTTTATCTGCATATGTTAATGTTTATAAAAATAAAAAACCCTATTCAAACCTAATAATAAATAAGTGTTGGGTTCATTGTTGTTAGGTGCTGCTGAGTCAGTTCGGACTCGTCAGAACCATACAGACAACAAAGTGGAACACCGCCTGGTTCTGCTCCCTCTTCACCATGCTTATGATTGATCCCATTGCAGCCACTGTGTAAATCAACCTTAATCATATGTTCTTACACTGAAATAGAAAAGTATACCTTCCCATAAGTCATTACATCTGAGTTTGGAAGATTGTAACATTCTTTACCAATGATCAGTGCTAATTTCTCCTCAAATTAGCAATTTCAGTTACAATTGGGTCTAAATATTATTAATTAAATTATAAATCCTCTTACCAGGATAATAATTTTTTTCAGAATAGTTAAAATAATAAAATAATAAAGGTAAAAAAGAAAGAGAAGAAAATTGAATGCAGAAATAATAAAGGAGAGAAATATAGAAATATAAATACCACAATAAATATATAGAGCAAAGAGTTTCTCATTCTTTTAGCAGATATAGAAACTGTATTTGATATATATATATAACTTCAGTCTTATGTGACGTATTCCAAGGTACTTAAGTCATATTTTAGACTATCATTGATATTTATAAATTTACTTGTATTGATTGATCCATAATGAAGGGTCATGGAAGCAGTATTCAAGAGGTCAATAGACACATTGCATCAGGTAAAGGTTTGGCACAAAACCTCTTAAGAGTATTGATAAGCAAGGCTGTGTTTTTGAGGACTAAGGTGGACTTCACCCAAGCCATGTTATTTTCAATGACCTCATATGCATATGAAAATTGGATATTGAATAAGGAAGACCAAAGGAGAATCAAAACTTTTTAATTGTGGTACTTGAGAAAAATATTAAAAGTGCCATGAACTGTCCAAAGGAAGAAATCTGTCCTGGAAAAAGTAAAGCCAGAGTGCTCCTTAGAGGTAAGGATGGTGAGACATCATCGTGCATACTTTAGACATGTTGTCAGCAGAGACTAGTCCCTGCAGATGGACATCATGCTTGGTAAATTTGAGGGCAGCAAAAAGAGAAAGGTTCCAATGAGTTTGATTGACACAGTGGCTGCAACAATGGGCTTCACCACAGGAACAATGTTGAAGTTGGCACAGAACTGGGCAGTATTTCATTCTCGTTTGCTAGGAGTTGGCATTGACTCAATGGGACCCAGCATCAAGATCAACGTGTGTCTCTTGAAGAATCATTCCTCCATTGGAACCAGCACCTCCAGCTCAAAGTTGAAGCCATGGGAAACTAGCCCTATGCAATTTGGTGTCTTCTCAGTACTCTCAAGGAAGTTCTGAGTAGCAGCAGTCCTGTGCACAACACAATACACGGAAACAATACCCGAATCTGCACCAGCCTAACAATTGTTCATATTTAAGCTGTTTTTTTGCAGCCAGTGTGTCAATTCATTTTATTAAGGGTATTCCTGCTTTTTTTATGACACTCTTTTCCAAGCCTGATGTGCTTTTCCATGCACTGCTCTCTCCTGGTAATGAGAACATTCTGACTACTTCTAGAAATATGGATTAATTCTTTCTTCAGATCATCCACATTCCCTTCAATATTCTTCACAACACCACAGTTCAAATGAACCATTGTTTTCGGTAGTTCCTCAATCACTGTCCAATTTTCACCAGCATATGCAGTGATTTAAAATAGTGTGGTGTGGGCCAGGTGCACATTCATCCACAGGTGACACCTTGGCTCTTCAACTTTTAAAAAGGCCCATGAAATAGATTTGCCCAATACATTAAGTAATTGCATTTCTTGATTACTAATTCCCTGAGCATTGACTGTGGATCCAAGGAAAACAAAATCCTTGACAATTTTATGCCTTCTCCATTTAACAGGATGTTATCTATTGGTACAATCATAAGGCTTTTTGTGCCCCTTACATTGAGTTTCAATCACTGCTGAAGGCATTTTATGCCATACATGCTTCACATTCTCCATGCCTTCATCAAAGAAAGTTGAATCATTTGCATCTTGCAGATTGTTAATAAGCCTTGTTTCAATCTTGATGCCACATTCTTCTTCATATAGTCCAGCCTTTTGGATTTTTGTTCAGCATACGGATTGACTAAGTATAAGGCTACAACCTTGTTGCACATCGTTCCTGATTTTAAACAACGTGGTATTCCGTTGTTTTCTTCAAATGTCTGCATTTGATCCAGGTTCCACATGAACATAATGAAGTGTTCTGGAATTCTCATCCTTCTCAGGATTATCCATAGTTTGTTTTTATCCACAGTTGAATGTCTTCACTTAGTCAATAAAATACAAGTAAACATCTTCCTGATATTCACTGCTTTAAACTAAGATTCATCTGATATCAGCAATAGCCCTTGATGGACTTGGATTTCTGACAGTGTCCTTCAATGTACTGCTGCAATTTTTGTAGAAGCATCTTCAGCAAAATTTTACTTAAATGTGATATTCATGATATTGTTCAATAACTTCAACTTTCTGTTGGGTCATTTTTCTTTGTAATCGATACAAACATGAATCCTTTCCATTTGTTTGTAAGAGAACTCTTGTTCAAGTTTTCTTTTTTAGGGGGGTCTGGGGGGGTTGATAAACAAATGTTTCTAGTGCTTCATTACCTTGTTGAAGCATTTCAGCTGATAGATATTCCATCAGTCCCTGGAGTCTTACTGTTCCCTAAAGTGTTCAGTGCAGCTTGGACTCCCTCCTTGAATATGACTGTTCTCAAGGAAATACTAACTCTTAAAATGGTTGAAGGTCAACCAACTCTTTCGGGTGCAGTACTTGTATGTCTCTTCCAACTTCTCTTCTCCTGATGCTTTCTGTATTCATAAATATTGTGGTCATGAACATCTTTAATATTTCAACTGATGATTTGGAGTTTTTCTTCAATACTTTCAACTTGAGATACTGAGAATGGTCTTCCTGTTGCTAACTACAGTTCTTTGAACATTCATTATAATGCTGTACTTTATCTTTGAGAGCTGACATTTTAAATGTTTTGTCCAGGTCTTTTGTTTAATCATTTCTTGTATTGGGTTATGGTAGTCTGTGTTTAAGAACAAGTTTTAATCTCTTCTGACGTCCACTTTGGTCATTTTTCTTTCCTGTCTTCTTAATAACCTTTGGTTTCCTTCATCTATATTGTTTTTGCTGTCATTCTATACCTTGTTAGGTTTTCTGTCATTCATGTTCACTGTGTCGAATCTAAATTCAAGTGAAATATGCTCAAGGTTGTATTTTGGCTCTTATGAACTTTTCCCAATTTGCTTCAGCTTCTACCTGAGTTTGCCTATAGGCAATTTTCCTGTTGCACCATCAATCCTATAGTATTGCAAATACTATGATGAGAATGTGGTATTACTTTTAATTCATTATATTAGAAAAAAACATTTACCTGGTTGCTTCCACTTCGTCCTTCCTACCATAGGTCTGCTATATTATGTGTCAGAGGGAAAATATGTAAACACTACTAGTTGCTAATTGTACTTATTTTGATTATAAATTCAAGAAGTGAAGAAATAACCACAGGTTGAATCATTCCATATATTCAACTCACTGTGATATAAGCCTGGGGCAAAGCTGAATTATCAACTGAATTAAATAAAATTTACATTGGGCTGATGGATCATGAACAATTATATTACTTTTTATTCTCATGATTTGACATTAATTCAGAGTCAGGGTTCAGTAATTTCCAAGAAGTGAAGATATTTACTTCTCCAAAGTGCGCACGCTAATGAATGACTGCCGTGTTTGGGGGAAACGTACTCTTAGGGTGTACTTAACACAGCATTGCAGGATATTTCCTCTATAAACCATAGATTCCCTTTCCATGGGCATTGAGTCTGTGAATTGATTTAAGTCTTGAAACAGAATGGTTGATAATGATTTATGATTCTGATGAATTAAGTCAAGTTTTTGACATTAGGTATGGGCTTTATTTCACATAAGTCAAGAAAGGCTTTCTTAACTAACTACATGCTTTTATCATTAACAAGCCACAAACCAAGATCCCTATGGATCAAATATGCTTAGAATGCTAATTAGGCATTTTATTTCTGATGGTCAATTCTTTTAAAAAGTTAAACACTTCTACCTTGCTCTGTATTTTTGGAATGCAGTCATTACCACTAAAATCACAGAATTCATTTCTTCTGCATATTTTCTATCATGCTTTTTATTTTCTTTTTTTTTAACATTTTATTAAGTGCTCATACAACTCTTATCACAATCCATAAATATACATACATCAATTGTATAAAGCACAACTGTACATTCTTTGACCTAATCATTTTCAAAGCATTTGCTCTCCATTTAGGCCCTTTAAAAAATAAAAGAGGACTTGATATCATGCTTTTTCTATAAAGAAAATCTAGCATTGAAACTTCCCAAGGATTTTAATCTTCTAATCATTAATTTATTGATTGATATATTAGTAAGTGGAATATCTTCTAGGTTAACTAAGGACATATGTATTTGCCTTCCTTGAATATATTTTATATCTAGTTTTCAGTCTAGAGACAATAAGTGGTGCTTGAGTGTTTCCTAAATAAAATTGGCATCTCTTTGCAATCACACTTCGACAGATAATAGTATTGCCAGTGGGGAAAGATTCCTAAGATTAGTGAAACCAAGCTACTCCACTGGCAATAGAGGCTCAGGGTAACATACCAGCTGTATCCTATGTGTTCAAATAGGCTGGACAACTTTTAGAGACTCTTTTATCAATTCTCTAACATTAATATGAAAGAATTTCAAGATAATAAATTTTTTTCTTAACTAAGCCCCACCAGTCAGTTTTTCATACTGTGGTGACGTGTATGCCTGGGATCTTGGCAACATTTAATCTACAAGAATAAGTTAGTTTTCTTATCAAATGGAAAGGAATATCAAAAGAGTCATCAGAGCAGTCTGACTCATTTGGATTTCTGGTATTGACTACTTAGAGATGATGTCCCTATGAGTGAGATAAATAGGAAATCTACTAAATATTTATGTGAATGGTGTAAGGAAAATTCTTAATCAAGTGGACAATGGTACAACTCCAATCTCCAAATTTATGAATAATGACCAAATTATTTCAATCCCGGGATTCAATTCCCAGAATTAAGCTAATTTAGACCCACAACCTGTTGAAAGAAGGGAGAGTCAGATATCATTGAAGAATAGCTCATCTGCACTGCCAAAAAGTCTACTGTGTTTTTTGTTCCTCCTAGTCCTTCCCAAGCAAACAATGCTAACTCATGGGGATGCCCTGTGCGTTTCTGAGACTGTAACTGTTTCTAAGAGTAGAAATCCCAGTTTTTCTCCTGCAGAGCTGCTGGTGATTTCTAACTGCCAATCTTGTGGATTGCAGCCCAACAGGTCACCGCTATACCACAAGGGCTCCAAAACTTTCCCAAAGAGATTTATAATCTCTTATGAAAGTAACTATTCATTTGGGGGGGAAATCATCAGACTTTTGGAAAAGTGACTAAATTGACATTAATTCTTTGAGACCCAAAATACCATTGAAGCCCATCATTTAGAGTGAGAGTAGATGGAGGTCAAGTTATTAATGATGTTTCACCCAAATTTCACTTTAACATTGAATCTAGTGGCTCTTCAAAACCATCTTGTAGTCATTTCCAGTTCTACAATGCATAATTAGAATAGACATACTCAGAACCCAAACATTGGATCCCTGATAAATGGATTAAAGGATATTATAGTGGGGAATAACTAATCATAATCATTAGAACTGCCACTAGTAATGGGGATAATAATTAAAAAACAATTCTGCATTCCTATAAAATTATGGATATTACTACTACTATCAGGAACTTGAAGAATGAAAAAGTAGTGATTTCTACCACAACTCCATTTGACTGACTTATTTGGCATGAGCAAAAGTGAATGGATCTTGAAGAATGACAATGGATTTTCATAAACTTAACCTAGAGGTGGGGCCAATTGCATTTACTATTGTAGGTATGGCTTTAGAACTTGAGCATAATACACATCTCAGTGTCTGGTACAGTAATTAATCTGACCAATACATTTTATTCAATTCTTGCTTCAAGGGACCCCCAGAAAAAAAATGTACCTTTAGCTGGCAAGGCCAAACACACACCTATACTACCCTACCTCAAAGGTATTGCAACTCTCTAGCATTATGTCATAATTTAGTCCAAAGGACTATGGACTGCCTGTCCATTATTGATGACAATATACTTAATTGACCTTGTAAGGAAAAAGTATTAATGATGATGATCATAGTATAGAGACATTTAAATGACCTCAGGAGAAAAAATTAACCAACAAAAATTCTGGTAATACTCTCATATCAGTAAAATTTCTAGGTATACGGTATATGGCAGTTATCAAGATATTTTTATCAAAGTGGAGTATGTAGCATTGTATCTTATCACTCACACAACTAATAAGGAGACAACATATACCTCATTCAGATTTTTGATAAGACCTTGGATTTTGGAGGTTACATATACCTCCTTTGGATTTTCTGCTTTGGCCTATTTACCAACTGACTCAAAAGCTGCTACTTATCAGTGGGGTCCATAACAAGAGAAGAACAGGAAGCAGTAGGACAGGCTGCTGCACCACAGGATCTAGGTGGTCTAATGGTGCTTGAAGTGTCAGTGACAAATTGAAGTGCTTTTTAGTCTTTGGCAGCTCTTTTTATAAATCACAGAACAGAATGTTAGGATTTTGAATCAGAGTCCTACCACCCACTGGAGATGACTAACTACTTTCCTATTGTCAAACAAAATTTGGCTTGTTACTAGTCATTAGTACAGACTGAATGTCTAACCATGAGACAAGAAGCCACCATGTCTGACTCCCCATCATTAATGGAATGCCATTTAATTCACGGATTCATAAAGTTGAATGGGATCACTAGTGCTGTATTATTAAATGGAAATGATATATGTCAGTTCAAGTTTGAACTGGACCTCCAGGTAATTTTCTAAAGAAGCGGACCAAAATTTCCAAAGTCTCTAGTTTCTTCATGTTACCTTCTCTTTCCTAGTCTGCAATCTTTGATTCATGGATCGTTTCTTATAAGTAGTTAACTGAAAAAGGTAAACTTATAGTTCAATTTCAACTGGTTCAGCAAATAAGTAATTACCACTCAGAATGGACAATAGAAGCACTGAAACCTGGGGAACCTCCTTGAAAGATGACTGTGAAGGAAGTTTCTCCCAAAAGGCAAAATTGTTATCAGTGCAGCAGATTGTTCACCCTGTTTGGGAGGATAAATGGCCAAATGCCATTTAATTATTGACTCCTGGGCTGGGCTCAGTGCATTGGTTGGATGAGGAGTATTATTGGAAATTGGTGACAAGGAGGTATGGGGAAGAGATATGTGGACAGACATCTCTGAATGGCCTAAACAGTGAAAATATCATTTGAATATATACCAAAGAGTGAAGGGTTACCTTGTCTTTGGAAACCAATCATTTGATTTTCCTAGCCGCTACCCTCCTTGTCCAATGGAGTCATGAAAAAGGAGGCCATGGCAGTAGGGATGGATGATATATATGGACTGTGCATCATGGACTTCTACTCACCCATCATTTTGTTGTTGTTATTGCTGTTGTTGCAAATCTTGGATTTGGCAGCTTCTATACCCTGTAAATTAGAAGCAGATATGATATGCTAATTCTGGGCTTGTCTCTCCCTGTTGCTAAGTGAACCGGTAGAAGCTTTCATCTTGAGCCAGTAGAAACCTTCAGGCTGACTGTATAAATAATTTCTTTTAGAAGTATTAGTGCAAAACTAGTTTCAATAATATTGAAAATGTCCAAATGTCCTACTTTTCTGATATGTGATAGTACTTACTCTATACTATAGCCAGCAGAACTAAAACTACTTTATACTACACTAGCCTAGGCTTTAAATTAGATTCTGAAATTGAGGTCTGTGGCTTAAAGGATTATTTTAAGTAACTGACTACATCATATTGAGCCAGGAACTTGAAACTTTCCAGCATCTACAACCATGTGATCAATTTCCATAAAATAATTATTTTTCACTCTCTCATAGGTTTTTCTTCTCTAGAATGCTCTGCATAGGACAAAAGACTTATTGCTTTTTAATTATGATGTTGGTGAAGAATTTCAAATCAGCCTCATATCCACAACAGCTTATCTGCTCACTATCCCCCTTCCTGCTCCAGGGTTTTGCACCATAATGCCTCACAGAATGCCTGAGCCCTCAAGGAAATGACTGGCATGGTTATGCAGGTTGTTAAGTCCCAAATGTTAAGATCGGACTTCAGTATGGAGGATCTGCCTTATTCACCAAGCTGCAGACATTTGTGAGTCAGATCAGAGGATAAGCCACAACTCAAGTCTCAAGAACAGGAGGCCAGGCAGAGGCAAGCCAGAGGCAGGCTACTGAGCCAAAAAAGCAAACTTCTTCAAATCTGCTCAGCACTGTTATAGGGATGAGACTTTCAAAAGTAAAAGCAAGACTTATTTGTTTAGTACAAAAAGCACACTGGAACTATGTTAAGATGGCCACCCAAGTCCTAGACCAACAGTCTTTCTAACTGTGGTCTGGTTGGTACTTATTACTGGGCGAGTCTTCAATAGTCTTTTGTGCATATTAAGTTAGGAAATGAGGAAATGGCCCCAAGATGGCATCTTCCCCACATCAGCAGGGCATTGATGGAGGTGTGGTTTTTGACTCTGATGTCAAAAGGTTAGGTATGACATGCTTGTTGCTTCAACACATCTTAAGCTGGTCAGATCTAGTATCAGCTAGTTCTCTCACCCAAGCCTAAGGTTCTTAATTAAACAGCTGGTAGTTTACCTTTAAGTAATAGTTTAAAACTCTAAGTGAAGTCTTGTTTAAATACAGATATTAAAGATGAAGGTTAATCTATAGGTCATGCCATTAAGAAAATGAAGGATAATGACTTGAGTCACATTCTTTAGTAAGGACTCAAAATAGATCCTACCCGAACCCTGTCTCAGTCTCATAACATATAACTCATTCCAAATTGAGACTTTAACCACAGTATATCACATAATTTAGGTGAGTAGCTTGAATGATCATTTTAAATCATTGACTACAATGTACTGACTTGAAAATATACATGAACTTGGAAATTTATATGAGCAATTTCCTTGAAATCTCTCTCTCTTGATTTTGCTTCTCTAGAAAACTCGGTCTAGGGCACAAGAATTGCTGCCTTTTGAGTATGGTGTTGGTGAACAATTTTCGTTATAAAATTCACTGACAGCATTACAAACTAATCTATCTTGAAAGAAGTATAGAGAGAATGCTCCGTAGATGTGAGAACGTTGGGACTTAGGCTCACATACCTTAGAGATTCTATTAGGAGAGGCTAAATCTTACATGAAAAAGCAAAGCATGTTTAGCAAACAGAGGGCCAGTGAAAAGAGGGTAATCCTTAAGGAGGTGAATTGACACAGTGGATGCAACTCTGGACTCAATATTGTGACAATGACACAGGATGGGTAGTATGTTGTTCTGTTCAACACAGAGCCACTCTGAATCAGAACTATATTTGCATAGTTGGCAGTGACAATGATCTTCCACTCACTGTGATTCTACAATCCAAATACTATGAACGCTTTTGTGCATGTGCTTATATTGTCCCTGAAATTACAGGGGGGTGGGAAGCGATTGTTTTATAGTCATCATAAAGATCCTATGCATTCCCGATATGCTTTCTTAAAGGCAAGAGGAGTGTAACTGGTTCTTCAGAGTAGGAACATCTACATCCTGGAATTAGTGGTCGCTGAATGAAGGGAATACTGCTTGTCTGGTGACAAGCATTGGTAGGAGGAGGACACTCACAAGAACGTGACACAGACACAAAGGGAGGAATAGTTCTCTTCTCCCCTGCCCTTGTTGCAGTCTCTTCCTAGTGTTCCCTGTTATTAGAATCTCCACGAGCCAGCTGGCACAGAAGACACGTGGTTGGCAGAATTTCCATCTAAGAATCACAAATCAAAATCAACAACAACAACACGAACGAAAATGTTGCCATAGAAGCTATTCCACCACAGCGATTCTACAGGTAGGAGTAAAAGTGCCCCACATGCTCACAGGATGTAAATCTTTCTCCTTCAGAGGGGCTGGTAAGTTTGAACCACCAACCTTTCAGCTCACAATGCAGTACTAAACCATTGCTCCCTCGGAGCTACTTATATCATCAAGAAAAATGGAGATTTTGAACTGAAAGACATTGAACTTAAAATTGTTACAGAAGCTGAAGAGAATACTCAATGAATAATGTAATAGTAGGAAGATGATAAACTTTCTCTTCTCCTGGATACGGTTGTAGATATCTCACTGATTTCTTTGGCATGTATATTCTTATAATAACCTGTGCCCATTTGCACAAAAACTTGAGTACATGAATTTCCTTAACTCAATAAAGTTTATTTAAATGATATTTAAATTTAAAGATGCATAACAAGAAAGACCAAGTGAATTACTAACATCTATTTTGACAACCTTATCAGTTTAATCCAATCTACATATTTAATTTTAGAATAAAGCAGGCATATAATGCTATTATTTTGTAAATGGTGTCAACTTCTACAAATGGACTATTTTCAGTAGCCCAGGAAATTTTCATCAGCTGTGCTCATGTTCTATATTCTAATTAATTTATCTGATTAAATTATTCATAAACATATCAGCTTCACCACTTTTTTTTAGCAATTTTATTTCTAACATATGGAATGGAGATTTTGAGACCAATGCCTCTTGAATAATCCAAAATAATTATACTAGATTATCTCTTTGGGGAAATTGGATGTCCAATCCACTTAGAGTTACATATGACCTAAAGCAGTTACAACCCTCAGTAGAAATTAATTGACTTTATCTTAAACTTTTTCTTGTCAGTTTGCTTTCTGTGTCTGCCCAAGGCTGATTATCAGAGGGTTTGCTGGCAACTGAGCTTTCAGAATCACAGGGTGAGGAACCAAATCCTTGAAGAAGAAGTGACCAACCTGAGGCAGAGTATTATTTGGAAGAACCCATCACTATTCCTGACAAAGAGGTATAACTTCATTCTATTTGCATAAATGCATTAATGTAGTAATAAGGTAGAATTTCACATACTTTCAGTTTTTAGTGCTTGACTGTATTTTTGTTTACCACAGTTAAATAATTATAGGCTCCATACACACCATTATACACTTAAAATTTTAAAGTCTAAATGCATTTAATAGCACACTGGCATGGCATAATGTGTTTGATGGTAATGTTACTGAATATATTTTTCCAGGAAAAAATAGAAAACAATAGTATATTTCCTCTTGTCAGCTTCCATAAACCTTTATGAGGATAAATCATTTTAATTTATACCAAATATTAACTCTCCCTTTTGTGCATCTAAGCAAAGCATTTGCTTAACTGTTTATTGCACATTCTTGTTCTATCTAAATTGTAGTACAGGAACTTTCATAAGACAATTAAACAAATAATTCCATTAGTACCTACAGAGGTCAAACATTATGAAATAATTATGTGAATTTCCTCATCTCGTCTTTTCTCCACAACTCATTATTTTTAGGTTAATTCTGTAGCATTCTATGCATCCCCAAATGTTGTATATATGAAAGTGGTAGCAATATCTCTGTGGCTAACTGCCAAAATCAGATAAAACAACTGTTGGTGGCATTTTCTATGCATAAAATACTACAATGTTAAACAATATGAAGAAATTAATATTTGGAATTTAAGCCTAAATCCACAATATGTTTTAAATGAAAAGGTTCATTTTAGCTGCCACTGGTTAATTCATTTCAATTACTACTTTGAATCTAATATACAATGAAATCCTAGAATCTTGCACATATACCTATAAACTCATGGTTAAATCCATGAAACTAACTAACTGCCACTGAGTCGATTTTAATCCTAACCAACCTTCAGGACAGAACAGAACTGTCTCTGTGGGTTGCTGAGACACTAACTCTTTACAACAGAAAAAAGGCTCATCTTTCTCCTACAGAGCAACTGATGCTTTCTAACTGTCGAACTTGCAGCCCATTGAATAACCCGGTGCTGCTTTAGGCTATAATGCATGTCTATATATGATGACATATTCTCTGGTCTATATCATGGTATTTGAGAGAGAAAACAATTCTGTCCCTCTCGGAGAATACTCATTAGCTTATTATTCTGTGCAAATAACTATAATGTGTACATAAAATTATTATCATGTTTAAAGGTAAATGATGTGTGATTTTAACAGAGAGAACTAGGGAAATAAAAGGTGAAGATAAATCTACTAACAATGAAAAAGGGTTTCCATTTAATTGGATTGGATTGTAGAACTACTTATATAAGCATAATAAAATAAATATGATTTGATAATATCAATGAAAAGAATAAAGCCAACATTGACATTTCATATTCATGTCAAAGATGGACAATGAAAAGAGAAGACTTAAAAAGAATTGAAGCATTTAATTTATGATGCCATTAAAATATTGAATGTATCGTGGACTCCAGAAGAAGTAATAATCAGTTTTAGTAGAAATATAACTAAAAATTCTCCTAAGAAGTGAGAAAGGTGAGATTGGATGCTAAAAAAAAATAACATTGTTTTTGATAAAGCAGGTCAGCAATAAAGAGAAAAACCCTCAATGGGATGGAGAGACTTAGGAATTTCAGCAATGTTCTCAAATAAATAAACATTCCTGGTGATATTACAGGACCGGACACGATTTCTCACTGTTATACACAAAGTTATCATGAATCAGAGACAACTCAACAGCAGTTAACAACAGCTAGGTGTGATACCTGACAAATCAACATACCAGAAGATGGTCAAAGAGAGCTTTCTAAAATCATTTTCACTTCAGGGAAATTTGAGATGATCAAGACTGCACCTTGTGAAGGGTGACATCTAAAGCTACAAACTATGGGAGAAATAAGACGCAGAGATCCAGTCCAGCCAAGTTACTAGACATAGAGACTGGCAATTAGAACGAATCCTGGAGAGGTGACTCATTGTAAAATTTGGGTTTGCCTTACCAACAATGCCCAGTTTAATAACAACAACAACAAAACACCGAAGGAAACACAAAGAAACACTAAAGTTTGCCTTACATAGAACAAGAGAAAAATAACCCCAAACAACAGAAAGCATAAACATAATCTCTTATCTTTGTATTTGAGACAAAAAACTTTTAAGAAGAAAGTGATACAAGCTACAGTAAAATGGCCCTAGAGAGTGATTGAAATCCACATTAACATAGAGAAGTGGGAAGGGGAATTCTGTAGGAAATCACAATAAGTAGTACAATCAAATTTATTCTTTTTTAGAACAATAAATTTAAAGATAAATTCTGAAGCAAATGAGAAGATATTTCACCATTCTACTGTCTAAAGAAGATTATAGTTGTACTTTTTTCCAAGAAGAATTTGTTAATTCTTCTGGCAATCCATAGGATATTCAGTATACTTTTCTAATGACATAATTTAACGGTCCCATTGCTCCTCCTTATTCATTTCCCAGCTTCCCCTTCCATAGGAGGCCTGTGAAAATATCATAACTTGGGGTAGGTAACCTGGGAGAGATTATGGCAAGGCGTCCAGGAAGAAAAATAATATTTGGAAACGGATTGCAGTAGCTCTCGTACAATCCTACTTGATGTCATTGAAATGTAGAATGATTAATGGATTAATATCCAATTACAATAAACAAGCGATAAAATCAGGGAGGGAAAAAAAGACAACATTAATGGAAGATCTTTATAGCCCAAGGATATGAGTTATAAATTAAGCAGGGAGTTTTGAAGGGGAGCCAAAGGCAGATAAAAAACAAACAAACAAACAGACAGACAACAACAACAACAAAAAAAACCCATAGATCAAGGAATGGGTTTTGTCTCACACTAAATTCTAGTTCCAATTGAAAAGCAATTAGTTCTTACATCCTGGTCCTGCTTGATGCTCGCCCTCAGGAAGGGAACACAGAAGATATGGGGCTATAGCAAAGGGTGGTGAAGCAATTAGATGGTGCCCAACTACCAGGTAAAATAGCCTCTGGAATCTTCTAGGCTTGTTTCCACATAAGCAGCTATCTAAGTGAGATGCCAACTAAGTCCGCATGGGAGAAGCACACCAATATCCGTGACCCAAGGATTGTAACTCATATCAATCAGAGTCAAAGGCGGGAATAGTATCAGAGCCTAAATTGCAGAATCTGGTTTGCAGAGGCTACGGATGACAGTGCGAGCCCAAGATACATTTGTGGGAACTACATTGAAAATAAGCCTTCATAATAGCGGATGGAGGAAAGTGGTTACCAAAGAGAGTGCATTAAAGGTAAGACAATGGAAGGTCAAAATGATAAACCTGACCTGAACGGTTAAAGCTTTGTTTCAATGCATTGATGTTTCAATGTTTCAATGCATTGATGTTTCAATGTTTCAATGCATTGATGTTTCAATGTTTCAATGCATTGATGTTTCAATGCATTGATGCTGCACTGGCAGGACGTACACGTGCATTGACAGGAAGATGCAAAAAATCAAGTCATTTTCAGAAGAAGACATTAAAAGAGGCATATCATCACTGATATCACCTAGATCTTTGCTGAAAGCTGGGAGTACCAGAAATATGTTTATTTGTGTTTTATTAACCACACAAGAGTTTTGAATGTGTAGATCAAAGAAAACAATAGATAGATAACATTGAGAAGAACAGGGATATCATAATATTTATTTGTGTTCAGGTAGAACTTGTACATAAACAAAAAAAATAAAAATAGTCTTGATGGATTCTTTGCTGCTCAGACCCACCTCTGAGTCAAAGGATTAGTTTGCAGGGGCAATTAAGGGTAAATATATTTTCTATCCACAAATTAGTCGGTCTCACAATTACTTTCCCTGGACGTTCTCTCCATGTGGAAATTCTGGTCATTTCTTTATTCTCCATATATCTATTTATCTTCTAGAAAATAACTACTATCTATTAAATACTGCAGAGGATTGCCAATACTCAGTTACTAACTCAGAAGCATCTTGGCAGCAATCCTGGTGATCTACTTCTGTAGATCACAGCCATCCAAACTCCACAGAGCACAGTTGATTCCGAGACATGATCCGTTAATCTGTTGCCATCAATCAGTATCAACTTTATGACAACATGTAGATATTAGAGGAGAATTAAGTAAACAAAAATACATGATTTCACTGTCTCCGACATCCAGTTTCCTACAGACCAAAGAGAGAGCACCTTGAACAAGCACAGAAATTGTCAAGATTTAAGTCTTATGACAAAGACATGAACAAATTGTCAAGAAAGCAGAGAAGCATGTGGTAACCAAACAAACAAAACAAGCATGTGATAACCAAACGTGAACTCATAATGGTGCCATTTATCAATGCCTTGACTTTTTTTCTAGTGAAGTATAATCTCTGTTTATTTATTTTATTTCTATGCTACCCTTTCATAGAAATATTTCTTCTTGTATTTTGTTTTTGTCATCTTTGAAATCCTGTTCTAGAAATATTTCTGTTTGTTCTCTTTTTGTACTTACTTATTTGCTGAATTCTTCTCTCATACTTAATTATAATATATTTATATTGACATCGGAGAAGCTTACCTGTCATCTACATGAAGAGGTTTTTCATGTTGTGTCTAGAAGATTGATTGAAACAGCATCCAAGAAGCCCCTCAACTGCCTGCCACCTTTAACATCAGTTAAGCAAGTTAAAAATCTGAACGTCACTTGAAAAAAGTTGTTAGGTAAAACATACTTTCTGTTAGATGGGGTTCTGAGTAAACCAGGTATGTTGAATGGCATTTTCTAAATTGACACATTTGTATGTTTCTGCTTACTGATGAACAATGAAAGCAGTTTCAATTTTTACTACTGTAACTTTGGATATAAGAACAGATATGCTCAAGTTCTTACCAGTCTATGGAAAAAGAAGTAATAGTATTTTTATATTTGAATTCCTTTACTTTATTTAGCTGTAAATTATTGTTTTGTGATGCATAAATATATTTTTAAAATTAAATAGAATAAAATTCATCAACATTTTTGTTCAAGTATTTTATCTGTATGTGTTTTTGTCTGATAGCTGTACTGTTTGACCATGTTGTCTCTATCTTACCTTGCCCATTTCAAAGAAAGAATACAAATGCTTAACTACTTCATACAAATCATGAGGAGTAATGATTCTAAGCAGCTTTCAAGATGAAATGTCTTTCAAGTATAGCGCATCATTAATAATGCAGAAAAGGAAATGAAATCTCAGCATAAAAATCTTTTCACATGATGACAAATTGATGACTGATGAACATAATTGGCATTTCACATTCTTGATAAGGACAATTTGTAGTGTGTGCATTGTAATCCTATGCAGGTATAAAAGGGATATGCATGTGTAACATTTCACATGCAAGTACAGGAACATACAAACATCAAGTCTCACTAAGTTACCAATAAGACAATTTAACCTCATGAATGGATTCTGATTAAGTTAAAAATACCTCCAGATTTTAAAAATTCAAAACCAAGTTAACTTGCCACAAGTAAAATAAAGGCATGTTTTGATATTATCATACTTAAATGCCTTTTAGAAATACTTGAAAATCAACCTATAATAAATATTCTATAAAATAATGGGATGTTATATTACTGCATTATGATATTTATTAAATATTAATAGCATATCAAAATCTTCAGAAAATCTGCAGGAAGTTTTGCTCCTAAGAGAAATATCTCTGTTATTCAAGTCAGGTTCAACTGAGTGACTTCTTATGTGGGCAGTGCTCAATGCATGCGAGCAAGTAAGAGGCAATGTAATATGCAAAGATATACACAGACACTAGTATGAAAAGCAGAATTACTTTTGATTTGTTTAAATAAGATGGTTCTTTAATCATACAATATATTTGAAAGCAATCCTCTGTGATGCTTCTGATTCAGAAGTTTAGGAATGAGAGCACTGATGAGAATGTGGATAGTAAAATATCAGAACTGGCAGCACACAACTTCAATTTAGAAAAGAAATTAGATTTGCCTGCAAAATAGATTAGGAGAGGAAGTGGAGACAAAATGTGGGAGAACACAAAGACAATTCGAACAACCATTTCAGGACAAGCGAGAAGGAGTCACATTGCTGCTTAATGAAGTGGATGATTTAGAGCCAAACTCCATCCTCAGGTTTTAAAGAGAGGGGGCAGACGCGGAAAAGAATTACTGAACAAAACAATGAGCTTTGAGATTAGAGCACAATACCTTTGCATTTATATAGTTTGAGAGCTTCAATGCTTATTCATTGCCCCCCCATTTGATACAATTGTAATTATATAAATAATATAAATATATACACATAAGACAAGTAGACAAATAAACTAAACCCACTGCTACTGAGTTAAGACTCACAGGGACACTATAGAGCAGAGTAGATTTGCTTCTTTGCATTTCTGAGGCTGTAAATCTTTGTAGGAACAAACAAAAGCCTTATTTTTTTCTCTCTCAGAGCACCTGGTGTATTTGAACTGCCAATTTTGCCCTATGCCACCAGAGGACACTTGCGCACACACACACACAAATATATTAGTTGGAACAATAAGCAATGATGAGGTATATGATATAAAATAATGTATAATTATATGTGATATCTATGTATATATATAAGTTATATGTACATAAATAATTTTAGTGGTCCGCCCTCGATGGGAGAAAGACCAGGCTACCGGGCTTTCTTGTAAATATGTACTGTTTTAAAAGCTCTATGCAGAGTCACCATGAATTGGAATCCTCTCAACGGAAGGTATGGCATATGTACATTAGAAAGGTTCACATATGAATATTTATTATACAGTATTAAAATAAACCAAATGAGATGCCATTTAGTCAGCTTTCATGTACTTAGAGTAGAATTGTAGTTAATATGGTTTTGATGGTTTTCATCTTTAGAAAGTAGTTAACATAGCCAGGCCTTGCTGCTTTAGCGCTTTTGTGTGGATTTGAACTAACATTCAATTAGCAGTCTAGCATGGAAACATTGTTGATATTCAGACATCTTTATGTACAACTAAAAGCATCACTCAATTTATATTGATTTCCTCATCAAATTAAAAAGTGTGAAACCATATCCAGGGTACTTAAAATAAAAGTCATGCCTTCTATATTTAATCTTAAAAAAAAATCAGTTGAAAGAGTGGATATATGTAGCAGACATCAGGACTTATCTTTCTAATTTGATTTTTTCCTCCTTCCATCGTAGTAGAAAACTGCTAGCTAGGGACATTGCCAGTCTGAAATGAATTCTATCTCACAGTGCTTCTGGCAGCCAGGTGAGCCATGTGAGTCTTTTCTGGCCAATGGGATGTCCCTAGAAGTGCAGACGAAAGCTTCTGGGGTTCACCCTGGAGAGACAGCTGCACACACGACTTTCCCTTTAATATCCCTTTTGGCCTATATTTTGTTAAGCAGCAGTAATAATTCTTAATGATTTAGGCTCCCTAAATGCATGTCCACTTTTTCTTTCTCTGAACACGTAAAACTGAAAAGGAAATGTGGTAATTAAGAGTGAAAAGAATCGAAAACCAGATTGCCTGGTCTCCAGTCCTAGTTCAGGAACGTTTTTAGCTGTGTGATTCTGGGTAAGGTATTTCATTTTTCTGTACATACACTTTATCATCTGTGAAATGGAGATGTTCTGAGAATTAAATGACTTAAATTATGGAAAATTAGAAATATGCCTGACTCATAATATATGTCACTGTCATTACTGTGGAAAATAGAATTGTCTCTCCATAAAAGAAATGTGAAAATCTTAACCCATGTAGCGGTAAATGTGACCTTATTTGGAAATAGAGAGGTTTATTTGTTGCGATTATATGAAGGAAGCCATGCCAGAGCAGGTTAGATCCTATCCCTAAACCCTCCTGAGTGCTGTCCTATTTTAAAAGACAGAATAGACTTAGACAGACACAGGATAGCCATATGACCCAAGAAACCTCAAAAGAAAGGGGGACAAAGACAAGGAATTAAGGAATGTCCAGGGCTAAATGATCTTCCCTGGAAGCTAATGTCCTGCTTTAGATTTTTACCCTTCAGAGATGTGAGACAATACATTTATGCTTTTTTCCCCCCTAAGGTAGCACTAAGAAGAGCCTCACAAAATATAGAGAAGCAGAAATGGGAGGGTGTTATCACATAATGTTCACTTAAAATTGGAAAATTGTATTTTATGGGATGTGTTTCTGAATAAATATTGTAGCAGGCCTCATGAATTATACCCCAATGTAAAGAAAATGAGAATTTTCACAAGTGGATTGAAAAACAACCTCATAATACGCAGAGAAAAAAACAATTTTCAACAATATCCTCGTATGTGGATTAACAATCAAAATCTATTAAAACTAGTCAAAATCAAATGACATATTTCAGTAAGCAAACCTATGACAAAATAACTCTCAAGATTTTTAAAGCAAATATTTCACTTTCATGACTAAGGGTTAACTGATCCAGATAAAAATGTTATCGGTTGTCTCATATGCACGCAAAAGCTGGATAATTAAAACAATAGAATATTTTTAAAGCAGCCAAATGTTGGTACTTGTACTACTGATTATACTATGAATGGCTGTAAAGACAAAGAAGTCAGCCCTAGAACAAATAGCAAGCAGACACTTCTTAATACTGAGATGGCATCACCAACCACAGACCTTACAGGTGGCAAAGCAGAAAGTTCATAAAAATGAAGAGTCTCTTATCTGTACCAGTGTACATGTGCCTGTCTAGCCGGGTGTGTAAGGTAGAACTGGGGTCATTATAGTGGGGGAGGGAGCATTAAAGAACTAGAGGAATGTGTGTTTTGTCAGTGCTATACTGCACCCTGTCTGACTCATTATTTCCTTGTGACCCTTCAGTGAGGCCATGTCCAGTTGTCTAAGATGGGCCCCTCCGGTACATAATCTCCGGAGTAGTGATACCCTGAGGGTAAGGGGAAGATGGGGGAGAAGAGGGAGAATGAGGGAACTGATCGCAAAGATCAATGTATAACCCCTCCACCCAGTGGGATGAACAGAAGTAACGTGGGTAAAGGGAGACAGCAGATGTTGTAATATATGATAAAAATACTAATTTATAAATTATCATGGGTTCATGGAGACAGGGGGGGAGGAAAGAAGCTGATACCAAGGGCTCAAATCGAAAGAAAATATGTTGAAATGATGATGGCAACATATGTACAAATGTGCTTGATATGATTGATGTATGGGTTGTTATAAGAACTATAAGAACCCCCAAGAAAACAATGTATACAAAAATGAGGAAAGCCTCTATGTGACAGTCAGCACATCAATTACAATTCAAACATGAACATACAAATGACTGAAAACTTTAGATTTAGCAATATATCATTCTGTTATATACAGGAGTATCATTAGTCATACGTGACTTGAGGTTATGTTGATTCTGACCATAACAATTCCATGGCAGCAGAATAGGATTGCTCCATACGATTCGCAAGGCTCGCACCTTTCTGAAGTAGATTGCTAGGCTGATCTTTTGAGGTGGCTCCTCACTGGTTTTGAAACACCAACTTTTAAGCCCATCATTGAATGCTAACCAATTTTGTCACCCAGAGATCTTTCAAAGGGACATTCACAGAGCCTTTCAAATATTTATGGAATATGTGCCTTATCTTACAATTCCATTTTTTCCTAGAACGTTAGAGCACCAGATACATTCACATGTGCATGTGCAAGCACACACACAGACACACACACACGCACACACACCTGCTCTCCCTTGAATAGAAAGCAATATGAATAAAATTAAAAAGAATACATAAAACCCATTTTTGAATTAAACTTCAACATCAACACATTGCGGACCATAAGTAAGATAACAACTATCACCATAAAAAGCAAAGGAAAACAAAACAAAATGAAACAGACAAAAATCATGAAGTTCAATGCTCTTCTTAGGTAGCATCACTGACGGGGAACCTCTCAGAACAATTTGGGAAAGATGGGTGTGTGAGACCAAACTAAATAGCCAATGTATTAAAAGGTTGTCTGCTAGCACAACATCATTGGAGCCAGGAAACACTTGAATCACTTGCATAAATCTTCTTTCTTAGAGGTAGGCTAGCAAAGCAAACCCACCTCCTGTTAGTTTGCTTCCCATCAAAGTGGCCGACAGGGCTAGAGTATTTCTCTCACTTGAGATGTATATTTGTCATTTAGGTTAAGAAATTCGCATTCTCCTTTTCAAGATCAACTTCCTGTCAACTTTGCACTGTCGACATTTGCCATTTTATTAAACTGTGAGGCGAGATAAAGTCAGGTTTTAAAATTAGAATATTGAGGCCAGATCATGCCAGCCCATCTTTTCAAAGACATCACAGGGCAAGGAGTTCATCATTTGGGCACATAAAAAAAGAGAGAAATATGTTTAAAAGAAGCCTCACTAATAATACAATTTAATGATAGTCATATAATGCCTATTATTTTTTAAAGCAGGAGATAAACTACTTGTCTAATTTTTTCCCCTGTAAATACAAGGAACAATAAAAGTGCTACTTTCAGTGAAGTGATTAAAATAAGCAAACCTCACATTCAATGCAAACAAAAATCAAAATCACAATAATATTTAAAATTTAAAAATGAACTTACATGATCTTTTAGAGCCCAGGAAGAATATCTAAATGATTCTAAGCAATAACAGATAAGGAGGAAAGTGTTGTATGTAAAAAATAAGGTATTGAAATTTTACCGGATTTCAGTTCTTGTCTTGTCTTTTTTTTAAATCGTTTTATTAGGGGCTCATACAACTCTTATCACAATCCATACATACATCAATTGGGTAAACCACATCTGTACATTCATTGCCCTCATCATTCTCAAAACATTTGCTCTTCACTTAAGCCTTTGGCATCAATTCCTCATTTTTCCCCTCCCTGCCCACTCCTCCCTCCCTCATGAGTCCTTGATAATTTATAAATTATTATTTTGTCATATCTTGCCCTGTCCGACGTCTCCCTTCACCCACTTTTCTGTTGTCCATTCCCAAGGGAGGAGGTCACATGTAGATCCTTGTAATTGATTCCCTCTTTCCAACCCACTCTCTCTCTACGCTCCCAGTATCACCACTCACACCCCTGGTCCTGAAGGGATCATCCGCCCTGGATTCCCTGTGTTTTCAGCTCCTCTCTGTACCAGTGTACATCCGCTGGTCTAGCCAGACTTGCAAGGTAGAATTCAGATCATGATAGTGGGGCGGGGGAAGCATTTAGGAACTAGAGGAAAGTTGTATTTTTCATCAGTGTTACATCGCACCTTGACTGGCTCATCTCCTCCCCTAGACCGAGCTCCAGTGGCTGACAAATGGGCTTTGGGTCTCCAGGGACTACAGGAGCTAGGCAGGTAACAGAGAGGGGATCTCTGGTGTGAGTTCCTCTGGCTAGTTCTGGGAGACTCTCCACAATTTTGGGATTATGAACACTTTTAGAGAGCAGCCTGGGGAAACTGCTGCTTGCTGCGGGTCTCAGAACTTGGTTCCAGGAATGACTGGAGGATGGTATCCTTCTGGACCTGGCTGGGGTAAGTGGAGCCCGAGGCAGACACAGTGAACATCGAGTGTTTCAGCAAGTTGTCTAATCACTATGTGGGTGAAAGTCACAGGGAGAGTTCTGAATCAGACCCTAGAACACTGAATGTGTTTTTAGCATCCCATCTCCCATAATTGGTCTTCTTACCTCTTAATTTTCTAGTTCAACAACAGGAGCACTGGGCAGGTGATCCTACCTGGACATCATCTTGACTTCCTCTTCTCGAATCATTTTGACTTTAGGGATTTCTTAAGGATTAAGTTAGTCTCTCTCTCTCTTTTTTTAAACTTTAAAATGCATTTTAATTATGCTCTGTGCTGGAGCATTGTTTTCGTATGTTGTGGCTTCCTTTCCATTCAAGGCTTTATGGGTGTGGCAAAAGGGCATCATAATCTTCCTAGCCCAACACTGCTATCCTCACTTTTGTGACTGTACCCTTAATAAAGATGATATTATCTGAGCTTCTCCAGAGGCCTCACTGCCCTCCACACAGCTTTAAGTGCTTTACAGATAAAGGTGATCTTGCTTTTACAAAGTCCCACAATGCTCAGAGTTACTCATGTGCATCAATTCAGATGTAAAAATTTTAAGGGGATAAATTAAAACTTTGCACCCTGTCAGGTGACGTATCTATAAAGCGATTCAAATTGTATGAGCAGAGCACCCAAAGAGAACAGACACAGGCTACTTATTCAGGGCGTATGATAACAAGGAGTTGCTTACCATCCTTTACATTTGGCAGAAACTTATAAGTAGTCAGAGGAGGCAGGGATGCTTTATAATGGACAAGAGAGCAGATTTCAGGTATACCCTAACTGGAAGAGATTAGCATGGGGAATTGGTATTAGAGCGAACTTGAAATAGGGCTTTCTAACTCCTTAGTTAGGTGTGCATATTTGTCTTTAGTTCATTCGATATAAAAATGAAGGCCCAAATCAGAAAGGCTGTGGGAAATTTGGCAATTATTAATCCAGTCTTAGTTATTTGGAACCCACTGTTACAGAGAATTCTATTGGTTCCTGGGTTCACTTTTTCAGCTTGGTCAAAGTTTTGTTTTTTTATATATGAGGTGGCCAGGGATTTTTAGCTCTAAAAGTATAAGACAAGTCCTGCATAAATATGATATTGTAGAACTAGAAATTTCCATTTAAGAGTCTCTTTTATGTGTCCGATAGGTCCAAAATGGAGTTGCCAATATTCCATCTTGGGACTGAATATATTTTTTCTTTTTATCATTTAATTGGGAGCTCATAAAGCTCTAACACAATCCATCCATCCAGTCATTGTCTCAAGCACATTTGTACATATGTTGCCATCATCATTTTCAAAACATTTTCTTTCTACTTGAGGCCTTGGTATCGGCTTCTCATTTTTCCCCCCTCTCTCCTTCATGAACTCTTGATAATTTATTAATTTTTTTCATGTCTTACTGTGGGCGATGTTGCCTTCACCCACTTTTCTGTTGTCCATCTCCCTGGAGGGGGGGGTTATATACAATCATTGTGATGTGTTCCCCCTTTCTCTCCCTCCCCACCTTTCCCTTAGCTTCCTTATATGGCTACTCTCAACATTGTTCCTGAGGAGGTTATCTGTCCTGGATTCCCTGTGTTTCCAGCTCTTTTCTGTACCCATGTCCCATGTCCATACCCTGGTCTAACTGATTTATAATGTAGAATTGGGGTCACGATAGTGCGCAAGAGGAAGCATTAAATAACTAGAGGAAAGTTGTATGTTTCATTGGTGCTGTATTGTTCCCTGACTGCCTTGACTCTTCCCTGTGACCCTTCTGTAAGGGGGTGTCCAGGTACCTACAGATGGGCTTTGGGTTTTCACTCTGCACTCCCCTTCATTCACAACGATATCCTTTTTTTTGTTGTTGTTGTTCTGGGTCTTTGATGCCTGCTACCTGCTCCTATAGACTCCTCATGGTCACACAGGCTGGTGTGCTTCTTCCATGTGGGCTTTGTTGCTTCTCAGCTAGATGGCTGTTTGTTTGTCTTCAAACGTTAAGCCCCCAGATGTTATATCTTTTGATAGTCAGGCACCATCAGCTTTCTTCACCGCATTTGCTTATATGCCCACTTTGTCTTCAGTGATCGTGTCGGGAAGGTGAGCACCATGGAATGCCAGGTTATTAGAAAAAAGTGTTCTTGCATCGAGGGAGTATTTGAGTAGAAGCCCAGTGTCCGGCTGCTACCTTAACACTAAACCTATAAATATATGTACAAAGATCTAGTCCCCTCACATCATATATAAATATATTTACATATGTGCATGCCTGTTTTTAGACCTCTATAAATGACCTTTGCTTCTACCTCTTTTTCCTTTTAGTTTCCTTTTGTCCCACTACCATGTTCAGCCTTCAGTTGGGTTTCAGCAATTCCTCTTGGTTACATTGCCCTTGATCAAGCCCTACCAGGCCTCTTACTCTGGGAGGGAAGGAATGTCTTTATAGTGATGGTAATGCATTTGATATTTAGAGATGAAAAGGAAGATTGTCTTTCAGTATAAGCTGCTAAGAGAAATGATTCATGTGACTTCAGTAGTTGGCACCAAAAAGGGTATCATACAAAGTCTTTCATCATAAATCTAAATAGTAAATTCCTAATGTTTCTTAAAGCATACCAAGAATATTAAACGGAACCAAAAAAGATGAAATGCACTACTGTTAACCAAATATTTGTAACCTAAGGAATTGCAACAACTTACAGAAAGCAATGAGATCTTATGAAAACTCTAGTTTAAAGTAAATGAAAATTAACATGAAACAAAACATATTTTAGCATATTGACTGACACTAGACTAAATACAAAAAGAAATAGAAGGCTAACAGAACTAATTTTATCTTTTCCACTTGAACTAAAATCTAATTTCATTAAATATTTTAGCATTTCATGTTTTTATCACTTATAATTTCATACACTTATTAAAAACATAGTCTAAGGATAACCTCTGTGTTACCTTCATAGAACAGGTTAGATGTAATTGCCGAGTACACTCTAGTCTTCTCAAAATACCATTTTTTCTTCCTCATACAGAGCTCACCTATGTCCCTCACTCATTTCAAAATGCTGGGCTTCAAAAAGATTGAATTGAGTTAATTTGAGAGTGACAGCGTCAAGGTGCACCTTAAGAATTAATATGATTAATTAATAATTGAAATAATAGAGGTTATGCATTGACACCAATTAACATTTTTATTTTAAGAAATAGTCTATCTTTTCATCAAGATATCAATTTTAATTGGTGCATACAAGTCACCTCTCACATACAATGTGAAGTGATCATTAGCTCAAAGGCAATGTGTATAAGTTCTCTAACAGACTGAGGAAAAATAAGCTGAATATGTCAAATAAATTGGTATGCTTCCTACTTTAGTTTTGCTCTCCATGAAGCAGACTGATCCTCCCAGGTTAGCTATTGCTACCTAGTTATTTTCCTACCTATCTGTTAACTAGTTGTACTGTGATGACATGTGTTGCAATGGTGATTCAAGCTACACCACAAGTATTTCAAATCTCAGCAGCTTTATCCATGGTGAAGAGGATTCAGTAGGCCTTCCAGACCTAGAGACTGAAAATACAGCCTTGACAATCGACTTTGAACTTTAGCCAAGTACTGCCTAGAGTTCACAGCAGAATGATGCTGTAGGCATGTTATCAGGAAAGGTAATCATTGCCGGAGGACATCCAGAAGAGGATCAAGGAGAAGAGTAAGCATCAATGAAATGAGTTGACGCATTAAATGGAAAGATGAATCTGACCATGGCTTTGATCATAAAGATAACACAGGATCAGGCAATATTTGATTCAGTTGTACTTAAGTTCACCATGATCAGAATTACTGAGCACCAGCTATTTGTCTATCTAACCATTAGGAGAATAGCACACAGATTACATTTGTTTAGAATGTGGATAACAGGGGCGATCCACTCTCTGCTCCCAAAAGATATTGCATGTTTAATTGAAATATCTTAAAACTAGTATCTATTAAGAAAATCTGACAGGTTGTAATTCCAAAAATTCAAACCAAAATAAAAGGATATTTTGAATTATAAAACTTTTTAAAAGTTAAATTCTATTAAGCTATCTCAAGTTCTATTTTTCAACTTAGCTCAGCCCTAAGCCCAGCTTCTTTTAATAAATGTTCTTTACATTTGTGTGGCTGTTTATGGAGAACTGGGACTGATTTTTATTCATTTTAGGAAGAGGGTCTGATGTCATAGAAAATTTGGGAAATGAGGACTATACTTCTCATATAAACAAATCATTCATTCAGTGAGCTGTAGATTTCCAAACCAAAACAATGAAGTAGGAATGGATGGAGTAAATATTTGCAATTGAAATTGTTCATTTGACAAGAGATAGTTCACATATGATTTAATTTGACACACTGATGACTAGGTAAATGGAACCATTTTTTCTCTTTGTCCCATGCACTTTCCCTTCATTGTGTGATACTGATGACAAGCTTCTCACCTAGACTGCAGCAAGCAGGCTGGAGCATAGCCTGCCAGAAGTGATTAATACCAATCAAACAGAGGTTGTTCAGTTGAAAAGACTGGCAGAAAACATTTATCATCTTCTCTTAGAGTTCCAGATTGGCTCCGCACTTGTGATGAACAGGATGCAAATGCATTTGGTCCAATGTTCACCTTGTTATCACATTTACTGAGTCTATTCTCCCAGAAAGAAAGCAAGTGTACCCATTCTTTTCAATGGATTTTATGTTTAAACCACAACAATTTGAAAATAATTTCAATGACAGCAGAAGTGATAAAGCTCAGATCTTAAAATTAGGTAGAAACCAAGAGATATCAGAGGCCAAAACATCTTGACTGGGTGATTGAATCTATAGTAAGCATATTCTTTCTCAAACACTTAAAGAGATACCACTAATTAATTAAATATATAACTACAAAGTCTCTTGTGTTGAAGAATTCATTTATATTCCTTTAAGTTTCTTTGGTCTTATTCAAGGACAATGGAAACTGCTAACAAACCATTAGTACTGCGATCCCATAGTACTGCAGTAAAACTTGGTGGTAAACCTGTGAAGATAGAAGTAGAGCCACGAGAAAAGTTCACATGGAACATTTGTAAACTTTGTTTTGCCTGCCTTCTTTCTCATACATGTCTCCTTCTGATCTGCTTCCAGCCGGTCTCTTTCTTAGCGACACGGTCCTCAGAGTTCCTACCCCATTGCCCTTTTCTGTGCTCCTTCCAAATGAAACCTTGGTTAACTAAATGTATCTACCTTATGGCCTTGTCTTTCGTACGGATTCTCCTCTAAGCTGCTTATAATTGATTTCTTCAGTGTCAACTCTGAAGCGGTTTGCTCAAAACATTTTGTTTTCATTTTAAAGATAGTCTGTTGTCACTGAAAGTCCCTGGGTAACTCAAACCATCAGGAACGCAACTACAAGTACAAAAGTGGGACATTCAAGCCTACTCAGAAGTACCTGGCAAAATAAGTTTGGTGATCCGCTTCCAAAACAATCCCATCATGTTGGTTAGAAATATACAATTCAGACTCCATAGTCTACAATCCTTAATCACCCTTCAGGTATAGAACAGAATCTACCTCGACAGTTAAAAACCAGAAATATATATATATATATATCCATATGAGATCATGAGAACTGCACTTCCCAAGTGCCTGAGTTCAGGAGGTTAAGAAATGAAGAGGAAGGGAAACCAGAAACATGAGGAGAAAGTAGAGCGGGTGAAGCTTTATGGATGAGTAGAAACAAAACGCATATGAATTATTAAAAGTAAAACCGATGACCTGATTTGTAAAACTTCACTTAATTCACAATAAAAGGTTTAAAAAAAAAGAACAGCAACAAGACCAAAAACCTTATGGAACAGCTCTCCACTGCAAACACCAGGTCTCCATGAAACAAAAGCCTGCTGCTGTCCCTGAAAATAAGCATTAAAACCCAACAGTTCTGTTGTAATGGTTCCAACTCTCCTCGAGGTAATATGGTACTTTTTTATTGATTAGGGAAAGGTCACAAACAACAACAAAATGAGGAACACACACGGGGAAAGCATAAAATGATCACTCAGCACAGACGTATAATAAGATCTTTTCCATCCACGTCCACGCTCTCAAGGAACTCATTGACTAGTGGGCTGGAAAGAACACAAATTAATCCTTGCAGTTTATTATATCAAAAAATATATGTGCAGCGTAGGTTTCTGCATTTGTGAAGACATTTGAATCAGCTATTAAACAAAAACAGATTTCAATCCAGACCAATCTAACGACAGGAGCAAAGACACAGTCAGCAAAGCATGTTGGGTTTGTGAGAGATAAATGGCTCCATTTGACCTCTGATGGCAGATGGCGAGAGAGGCAAACATTGAACAGAACTCAGTTTAACAAAGCCTAATTCATCACCATCAGCAGTTTGATCGTTAACTAAAGCCATGGAATACGTCATCAAATCTGACAAAGATTTTTAAAAAGAGTAATATAATCAGGTTTTAAAATGATAAGGTTAATCAATGAAAGTTTAAATTACTATTTGGATCTGAAAAAAGACATCTAATTGCAGTTATATAAAGAAGGATTTGTGAGAGTTTTAAAGTAATGGAAGTGGTAATCTTCTATTCAGATTTTCAATATAGAAAGCCACTCAATTAATATTTATACATAATGCCTCTTTCTTTTACAATTAGGTACTGCAGAGATTTGTGCAATATAGTCATATCAAGTCATGCTGATCTCTTGAAATTCCCACCCTAATGATATAATCATGGAAATTATTGGGGAGCAGCATCTTTCCCACATCACAGTGAGTAACCATGACCTAAGATGAACCCCAAGAGTAAACCTGACAACTAAAAAAAATCAATTTTTATCATTTTATGACACTGAAATCTATAAATACATAAAATTATTTTTTGCCTAGAAAAATAATAATCTATTTTTGACTTGATAAACATCACTGAAAAATTATGTCTAGAAGTAATTCAAAATTACTGACATATTTTTAAATAAACATACACAAAACAATCTTAAAATACAGTTTATACCCCACCAATAAATTTGGTTATTCTACTTGTGATGAAGGTATAAATGCCACAAACAGTTCCTTAGTAATAACACTTTCGCAAAAGTTGCTGGTAGGAATCTCTGAAGGTGGAAGTTCAGAATTAGTACAACAAGTATTTACTGAAAAGTATGTGTCCCTTGAAATTGTTTGTTCATGTCTGAACCTTTATTAACTGCATTGTTTCCTTCTGCATGATAGGATTCAACTGTAAATTATCTGGGTAGACCACAATCTCCACATTAATTTACCAAGGCTTCCATCCGCCTACACAGAAGTGTATTTCTTAATACAGCTCAAAAGGTATCAAGTACCTCGTCTAACCTATTCCCCAGCTCTAAATGGGATTTGACATTACGAGGTCGCCGTCGCTTTCCCTCATAGATGACTAACAGATTTATGGAGACACAAGTTCACTGTTCTCCCATGGATCACTGTGCAGCAGACCAGTGAGTTTTTTAACGTAACATTTAAGTTTCAGTTATTAAATGAAAGCGGCAGCTCACGCTGTGACAAATTTCTAAGCACCTAAACAATGATCCAGGAAGGGACTTAGAAGTAAAGGTCACATAGCTTGAGGTTTTAGGAAGAAAACCTGGTCAATAACATTGAAATCATATCCTGTTGTGAAATTCAATGATCTCGAATAAATCAAGTTATGAAGACTTAACTCTGTTTTGGTTTAAGTTTATTTTATTTTATTTTTAAAAATAACAATAAACTTCCACGTAAAATATAATTATCAAAATGTATACGCATAACACAGAGTTTTAAATTGTCAACTTATAGAAGTGTAACATGCTTTGTCATGTACTAATATTTCGGTTAAATTCAACAACTTGAGGAGTTGAGAAACTGATTAACTTTTAACTAGAGAAACTAAGCAAGCAAAGAGAAAACTTGATGTGAAGCTCTGATCAAAAGTTGATCTGTCCTCTGGTCAGTCCGTTAAGTCAAGCATGTGAGTTTCGGAAACCAGCCATGCATCCCAATGTGCCCACATGCAAGCAAGCTTTGATTTGGACAAGCACTTTAGAAAAGACTTGCTTGTTCATAGAAAAAAATCAATAGTGGCATCTTGTGTCACAAACCACAATTTCAACGTTGGGTTTCTAATTCTGAGCAACTAGCAAGTGAGTGGTCTGGACAGGTGCCTTCTTGTATTTATATCTCCATCCTGGTCACTGCCCTCCTTTTTTCACAGAGACATCAAGTTTGCCTCGCTTAAAAATAGTAACCTCACCTCTCCTTCACCCCTGTCTTCCACTTCATCACTCTGCCTTCATCTCTCCCGTGCAAACAAATCTCTCTGTTCTATCAATCTGGAAATATTTTCCCATTGAAAGCATAGGTTCTCAAACATACAATGCTGCAGTACCTCCTAGGTAGCATCCAAGACTACTAAAAATACCTTTCCTAATTTGAAATTTATTTATGCACTTAATAAAAGAGTATCCAATTCTTTTATATATTGGGTAATGAGGATAAGAAAAATAAGAAACAGAACAATGCTTCTGGATAGGTCCTTAGTTTTGAGTAGGGGATACAGACAAGTAAATTATTAGGATACACAGTGTGGGTACCGTAGATGCTGTATAATACACTCAAACCTGTTCTGACTCATAGCTACCCCATGTACTCCAGAAGGAAGCACTATCTGGCCGTGTGCTCTCTGTGTCAATCCAGCTGGTTATGTGCTCTCTGTGTCATTCCAGCTGGTTAAGGGCCTCCTCTTCTTCACTGTCCCCCTGCCAAGCATGATGTCTTTCTCCAGGGACTGGTTTCTCCTGACAAAATCTCCAAGGTACGTAAGATAGAGTCTCGCAATGCTTCTTCCAAGACAGATTTGTCTTTGACAGTTCATGGTACTTAGAATATTTTTCAACAGCACCACAATGCAAACATGTTTATTCTTTTCCAGTCTTCCTTATTCAATGTCCAACTTTGTATTGCAGATAACTTACCAATATTCTTTATCACCCCTCTTCTGAATAGAACCCAACTTTTATTCAATTATCAATAGAATTCTCTGATTTCAACTCAGCATGTATGTTCTCATAAGTCAAAGCAAGTGGTTCTTTACTGGGGTGATTTCACCAAAGGGAACATCTGTCAATCCTGGACATATTGTACATGGTCTCAATGAGGAAGGGACTGTTGGTGAATACAAGCCAAGGAAGCTGCAAATTATCTTACACATGCACAGGGTGACCACATAATACAGAATTATCTGGTCTAAATCCCACTCTTGCTATGGCTCACAAAATAGTGTGATGCTGGAAGTTATGTCATTTGTATTTCAAATACCAGCAGGGTCTCCCATGGTAAAGAAATTTAATCAGAGCTTATGGATTAGGAATATACTGGGTAGGAGGAACCAGGGCTTCACTTCCGGAAAAAAAATTACTACTGAAAATCTTGCCTAGCAAGGGAACATTGGTACCTACAGGGCGAGAAAATGATCCTCGCAGGCCAAGGGCACTCAAAATGTGACTAGAGAAGGGATACCTCCTTAAAGCAGAGTTAACCTGAACGACATGGATGGGGCACAAACTATGTAACAACATTTCCTCATGGGGCATGATTCAAGAGGAAACACCGTGGGAAGCAGTCATTCGTAATCAAATCCTGGAATGTACAAAGAATAAATCTGGGAAAACTTGATGTCATCAAAAATTAAAATGAAATGTAACATCTAACTATTCATATCTGAACATTTGAGCTTACATAAATTGTTATTAGTCATTTTAAATCAGATAATCATATGGCTTACTACAGTGGGAATGACAACTTCAAGAGAAGTTACGTGGCACACAATGTCAAAATAAAAATGTCAATATATATCTTGAAGTACAATGCTAAAGGTAGGTTAGTATCCATAAATCTTAAGGGAAGTCCAGTTAATACAAGTGTTATTCAATCTATGTGACAATCACTAAAGCTAGTCATGAGAAAACAAATAATGCTATGAATTTCTTCAATCTGAAATTGATCAAGCATTCAATCAAGATACATTGGTAATTACTGGTGAAAATATAACCTCAGTGATAGAAACAAAGTTGGAGATCACATGAAAGATTTTTGCAAGAGCAACAATTTCTTTATTGTAAATAGCTCTTTAAAAAAAATCTAAAAGTTGGCTGTACATGAATACCTCACCAGCTGGAATACAAAGGAATCAAATTGAAGGTCTCTGTGGGAAGTGATGATGGGCATGGACAATATGCTTAGCCAAAAATAGGCCAGGGGCTGACTGGGAAACTGACTGTCAATTGCATGTCTGAAAGTTCACGCTAAAGCTGAGAATATTAAAACAATCCATGGAAACCAAAATAAAACCCTGAGTGTATCCCACCTGAGTTTAATGAACATCTCAGAGAGAGAGATTTGGAATAATTTTACCAGATTTATTCAAAATGTAAACTGAACAAAAATCTGAGAAGTTGAACCTTCTAAAGAAGAGGGATGGATATGAAAGAAGAGGAAGAAGAAGAAGAAGAGGAAGAGGAGGAGGAGGAGGAGGAGGAGGAGGAGGAAGAAGAAGAAGAAGAAGAAGAAGAAGAAGAAGAAGAAGAAGAAGAAGAAGAAGAAGAAGAAGGAAGAAGAAGAAGAAAGCAAGCAAGTATCAGGTTTGAAGGAAGGCTCATTAACAATCTGGGATGTACAGATGACACTACCTTGCTTGCTTTAAGTGAAGAGAGCTTGAAGAGTGCACTGATGAAGATAAAAGAATAAAGCTTTCAGTCTGGATCACAAATCAGTGTAAAGAAAATCAGTCTTCACAACTTGGGCCAATAGATCACATCATGATAAATGGGGGAAAGTGTGAAGTGACAGTCAAGTGATGCAAGTGGCAGTCAAGAAATCAGAGGTCCTACTGCATTGGGCAAATCTGCTGTCCAAGATCTTTTTTAAGTGCTAAAAAGCAAAGACATCACTTTCAAAACTAAGGTATGCTGGACCCAGTCCATGATATTTTCAGTTTCCTCAGATGCAGGTGAAATCTGGAACGTGGATAAGGAAGATGGCAGAAGAATCAATGCCTTTGAATTATGCTGCTGACAAAGACTATTGAAACTATAATTAACTGACTATTAGAAGAACAAAGAAGTTTTTCTTAGAGCGAGTACAATCAGATGCTCTTCACAAGTTAGGAGGGCAAGGCTTTGTCTCAAATTCTTTGGCCATATTATCAGAAGGGAACAGGAACTGGAAAAATACAGGATCAGCAAAAAAAAAAAGAGGAAGGCTTTTGATAAAATGGATTTACACCATGAATGAAACAATGGATTCAAACTGAATTTCAATTGTAAAACTAGAACATCTCTAAGAAATCGTTCCTTCCACTGTACATCAGGTCTCTATGAATTCTTTTAAGAGGGAAGGCAAATGGTCTCAATTATAGATATGTGATAGTGGAACTGGAGGGTGGAAAGATGTGCTCTCAAGATGGAGAAAAGTCTCACAGTGCAGACAATGTTTGTTGTTGGGAGCTATCAAATATATTCCTGACCCACAGCCACCGCTTGTGTGATAAAGTAAACATTTTCTGTGTGTGTGTGTATTAATTTCTGGAGGGGGGAGGTAATATTTATAAAATCAGATTGGTCTTTTTCCCACATAGCCACTAGATGGGTTTGAACCACTAACCTCTCTGGTAGCACTCCGGCACCTAACCACTGAGCTAATAACACAGTGTCAACAGTAAAGAGAGATTATCAGAATGCAATCATGCCAACATCTTAATATTAGAATTTCTGACCTACTGAAAAGGAAGATAGAATATTTGTGTTGTTTTAACCACCGAGCAATAGAAATGTAATATTAATGTTAAACATTTGGATGAACTAGCAAAAAATAATCATTCACATATTCACATTAGTATTTATTTTCTTAACTCCAGCAAATTTAATAATACTTTCAAATATTGTTGGAGTGGAGGCAGAACATTTCATAAACATTGTGTTTGTTATCTCTCACTTAATGGTTTTGAGGAGGTGACACAATATGTACTGCCAAAAAAGTACCAACTTTTCGGTAGCTTTAAAAACAAAAATTAATTATTTCACAGTTCTCTGTCTCAGTCATCCAAACTCAGAGTGTTATCAAACAAAAACTCACTGCTTTCCAGTCAATGCAAGCTCATAGCGCCTCTAGAGGACAGGGTAGAACTGCCTCTCTGAGGTTTCAAGACTGCAATTCTTCTGTAGGAGTAGAAAGCCCATCTTGGACCAGCAGAATTTCAAACTGCTAACCTTGCAGATCACAGTCCAATGTGTAACCACTAAACTTTAGTTAGTTCGGAGCCCCATTAGGGGTCTTGTGTCACCAGGTCCTTGTAATCCTCTCTGAAACCTCGTTTCCCAATGTGGACAATAGCGCCCCTTTGGGGCTCCTGCAAAAGATTACGAGCTAGGGTACAAAAATTATAATGCCAGGAGAAGGCACTGAGTAAGTGCTCATCTCTCTGAAGAAGAGGTGGCAGGCAAATACACTTGGGAACCTATGCCGAGAAAGGTCTTTTCTTGTCTCCGCCAGCTTCTGGTAACCCCAGCATTTCTTGGCTTATTGTATCAAAACTTCAAAGTCAAAAGAACTTTTTATTTTGTCTCTCTGTCCTTTCCCTTTTTGAATATAGGGTACTCAGACAGGCTGCATTAGGTCATACCTTCTCAGATAACACCTCATGCTAATTTAATTGGTAATATAGTCTAATAATCTTTCCCCAAAAAGGTCCACTTCACAAGTGCTATATATTATGAATGTAACATTTTGGGGGGGTCAGTGTGGGGGAAGGGCACAATTCAATGCATAACACAATATTACAATTGTGGCAGAAAAGAAGTATTCAAGAATAAAATGAAAAAAGATTTCCCCATGGTTTTTAGAGTGCTGAGGTGAAGGTAAGTTCACATATTCCTTTTAGGTATAAGATCTTGCCCTTCTGCTAAAATGCTACGTTACAACTGTGTGATAAAGGAAGAAGCAGGGCCCAAGGGAGCTCCAGCATGCAGAGCAGGGATGGCACAGCGGAAGGGCAAGGCATTTAATATTAAGCAGACAGCATTTCTCCAAAGGTGCCTGCCCTTTTACTGTTGTGAGATATGATTCAAATATCCAAACTGTACAAAAATTCTTCTGCTTATAAGCATATCCCCATCAATATACTATTAATAAGAAATTGTATCTAATAACTCTAAGTAAGCTATAAATTTTAATAATTTTATAGTGTTTGGTTTTTACATGAAATATCAGCTCTTTTGTGTCTAGCATCTGAATTATGTCTTACACACTTAAATTCACTGGGTGAGAGCCCAATGTAATCAAGTTACTATTGCATTTGACTAGTTAAATTTATGTCTGTTATAATAGGTACAACCATCAGTCAATAACACACATGAAAATACTCTTCTTTATGGGAAGAACTCAGCATAAAATAATCTATGATCATCCTGGATTATAAAATATATCTAATGTTTAAAACTATCTTGTTAAGAAAAATTTTTCTACAGATGGGATTTCTTCCCAGTAGTTCTATTATGAAAATATAATTTATGTGCATATTTTAGTAATTAAATATCTTAAGATGATATAAAGTATATGAATTATATACAAATGTAATGATCAATGATCTCACCAATGTTGAAACATTTTAATGTAAATGTATAAATATTGAATATTTCCCATTTAACTAGCCTTATAGTGAAAATAAAATCTATTAAGTTCAGGAATTGTTCATGAACGTAACCATTGAAAAATATATAAACTGGTGCACCCAACTGTATTCCAATTGCTTGCTAATGTGGCCGCAGGTGGTATTTTTTCCACTGGTTTATAGGCTGCCTATACTTGTGCCTTCAGAAAAGTCGAAAGGACAAAGATTTTGTTCATTTCTGTTTGGCACAAAAGGTCGTCTTCCTGGAATCTTTTGTTGCTGGATATTTCATAATCCAGATAGAGACAATGTAAAGGAATCAATATATTCCTCTAGGAATAAATGAAAATCAATCATGAAAGAGTGAGTATACTTAAGAACAATCAATAATCAATAGAGTAGTAAGATTTTGGAAACTCAAAATTTGGAATAAAAAGACATTTCCATTTTCACTCAGTCTTACTGATTATGCTTTAAATTCTAAATTGAAAATTAGGTTATGTATTGTAATAGCTAGTATTTCACAACTAATTTTTCTATTTCTCTTTTCTAATTAGGGGAAATGACTAGGAACTCCTTTGTGGGCACTGCACACTGAATGTCAAGGTGGAAGGGACTGGGGAATCACCTTCCAGTTCATTCATCAGAACTACGGCTCTAGCTGTGATGTCACACACCCTATATGTGAACCCTCCACTAAATACAATTGAGAAAATACTTGTGGGACTCTTTTATATACAAGAGAAAGAAAGCAGCCATGATACTCTTGGTATACAGTCCTTCCACTTCCCACTGGCTATTATCTTACATAAGAAACACATATCAGCATTAAGAAGCATAAAAATGATAAGCAGAAGATGTAAACATATTAAATATTTAGTTTCAACATTATTCTTAGTAAATTGTTTCAGAAACCTATTTTTGCTCCATTTGTGTGATTCTCTCACTGGAAAGAAGGAGACTGCATTAGGAGTCTCTCTAAGTCAAGATAGAGAAATAAAATTTCAAGTGTAATTGTAGATATAATTGACGTACATAATTGCAAAATAGAACTGTTTTTTAAATTTCTGAAAGAAAATACAATACAAAATGTACCTACTGTTTTTTAAAAAGCAGGAAAAAAGGAAAGATTAATAGATATGTGCTCCCAAGGAATGAGGTCTCTCATGCATTTAGCGTGAAATTGCTATTCTGCCATTAAAAAAGGGAGACATTTTAGAGACCTTTTCAGTTACAAGGGGAGTTGCTCGGGGGAAAAAATAGGGGAATGAAGGAGAGGATAAGTGTAACAAAGGTTATTGAAGATATTGTGATTCGCACTTGACTTAAAAATAAATTAATATCTATAGGAGTGTGGTATAGAAATTTTAATGGAGGTCCTTCTCATATATTTAATATTATCACCAAAGAGAACCAAGAGAACATATCCTTTCTAGCAATAGTATTGACATCAACTACATATTAAGTATCATTTTTGGATAAAATTTATCAAACAGGAGCTTTATATAGTTACTATGAATTGCAATGTATCAATTAAGCTTGAAATTCTAACTCTGGTGCCTGTAAATTTGATCATATTTTGAAATAGAGCTTTTTAAGATTTTTGTTAGTTACTATTGTAAGTAGTAAATGCAGAGTGGAGACTCAAAGCTCATCGGTAGGCAACTGGACATCCCCTTACTGAAAGGTTGTGGGAGGAGATGAGCCAGTCAGGGTGCAGTGTAGCAACGATGAAACATATAACTTTCCTTTAGTTCTTAAATGCTTCCTCCCCCACTATCATTATCCCAATTCTACCTTGAAAATCTGGCTGGACCAGAGAATGTACATTGGTACAAATAGCAGCTGGAAACACAGGGAATCCAGGACAGATGGCCCCTTCAGGACCAGTGGTGAGAGTGGCGATGTCTGGAGGGCAGAGAGTATGTGGCGTAGAAAGGGGGAACTGACTGTAAGGATCCATGTATAGCCTCCTCCCTGGGGGATGGATAGCTGACAAGAGGGTGGGGGGAGATGTCAGACAGTGTAACATATGACAAAATAATAATAATTTATGAATTATGAAGGGTTTATGAGGGATGGGGGAGTGGGGAGGAAGGGGGAAAATAAGCAGTTGATATTAAGGGCTCAAGTAGAAGGCAAATGTTTTGAGAATGATGATGGCAACAAATGTACATATGTACTTGACACAACAGATGTATGTCAGGATTGTGATAAGAATTGTACGAGCCCCCAATAAAATGATATTTAAAAATTGGGCTAGACCAGAAGATGTACATTGGTACAAATAGGAACTGGAAGCACAGGGAATCCAGGTCAGATGATCCCTTAAGGACCAGTGCTGAGAGTGGCAATATCAGGTGGGTGGAAGGAAGGAGGGGTGGAAACATTAACTAGAATATTGGGCTCAAATATAACAACTGTGAAGAACACATACTCTTAGGCAGAGTGTTATTCTGTTGCATAAAGAGTCAATCTGAGTAGGAACTGACTTCGTGGGACCTAGAAACACCAACCCACCACTTATCTGTCAGTCTGTCATAATGTGGTAGCTTGTGTGCTGCTGGAAATCTGGAAGCTCTGCCACTGTTATTTTTAAATACCAGTAGGGTCACCCAAAATGAACAAGTTCGAGCAGAACTTCCAGACTAAATAAAGCCCATGAAGAAGGAGTAGGCTGTCCGCATCAGATAAATTATCCCCTTATGGATACCTTTATGGAGAGCTGTGAAACACTGTGAGATACTGAAAAGCTCATGATTAGCAGCAGAATATTGTCTGAGTTAATGGCAGAAGATGAACCTATCAAGCCAGAAGTCCTTCAAAATAGAATGAATGAAGAGCTGTCTTCTCAAAGTCAAAGCAGCCGTAAGGAGATGGGTGGAGTCGCGCCTCCAGGAGTTGAGCTTTTAGTAGTGAAGCCTTTGAGGCCCTCATTTGCTGATGAGCATGACTCAAAATGAGAACAACAGACTACAAATAGCTATTAATTGGAATCTGGGAACCTGGAAGTCATCAAAGTGAAGTGGAATGCAAAAAGACTGTTATTCTAGGCATTAGTGAGCTGACATGGATTGACACTGGCTATTTTGAATCAGTAAACCGTATGGATTACTATACTGAGAATGACCGATTGACTGGAAATGACATAGCATCCATACTCCCAAAGACATTTTAAAGACCTGTCTGTGATAGTAAAATATCTGATACAAGAATACCCAGTCAATACAAATATTATTGCATTGCATCAACTATAAAAGCTAATGATGTAGAAGTTGAATATTACCAATGTCTATAGAATGAATTGATCAAATAAGTACTCAAGAGCCACTGATATTCATTAGTGATTAGAATTCAAAAGTCAGAAACAAAGAGGAAGGAACAATAATTGGAAATATGGCATTGGTGGTAGAAGATCACATGTCAGAATTTTGCAAGACCAACAACTTCATCATACATATTTACTTTGAACAACACAAAAAGTGAATGTACATGTGGATTTCTCCAAAAGAAATAAACAGAAATAAAATTGATGAAGGAGATCAGTATCATCAATTAAATCCAGGCCCAGTGCCCACTCTGGAACAGATTTTCAACTGCACATATGTAAGTTCATGTTGAAGTGGAGGAAAATGAAAACAAGCTCAGGAGACCCAACATATGACTTTGAGTAGATGCCAGCTGAATATTTATAATATTTCAAAAACAGATTTAATATATTGGATAATAATCACAGAAGACCTGACGAGCTGTGGAATGACAGGCATCAAGAACATCATACATGAAGGAAGCAAACGGTCATTAAAAATGAAGGTAAAATCACAGTAGATATCAGAAGATGGTGTGAAACTTGCTCTTAGTTGTAGAGTAAGCAAGACAAGTGGAGGAAATAAAAAGAACTGAACATTTCAATTGACAGAATGAGAAGGAAAAATAAAATATTATAATGGAATGTGTAAAGACGGAGTTAGAAAACCAAACAGGAAGAGCGCACTCAGCTTATTTTAAAGTAAATAACTATAGAAACATGTCCATCCTTATGTTTCAATATTGAAAGTCTCTCAAACAAAATATGAAACTCGGCAAAAAGCCAATGGTACTGAAAGAAGAATTCCAAACTTCACGGAAGGTGTTAGCCAAAAACAAGGCTCCATGAATGATGGGATTCATGAACAAGGCTCCAATGGAAATGTCTCACCAACCAGATAAAGCACTGGAAGCACTCACTTCTATGCCAATACATTTGGAAGACACCTGGTTGATGAAATGACTGGAAGATATCCATATATGTATCCATGCAAAAGAAAAGTGGCCAAAAGAATGCTCAAAATATACAATACCACTAATGCTTCATGCAAGCAAAATTGTATTGCAGATCATCCAACAGCAGTTTCACCAGAACATTGACAGGGAGCTGCCAGAAGCTCCAGCTGGATTCAGAAGAGGACTTGGAAACAAAGGATATCCTTGCTGCTGTCATATGGATCCTAGTTGAAAGCAGAGAATACCGTAAAGATGTTTACTTATATTCAATTGATGATACAAAGGCATTGGACTGTATTAGCCATCACAAACTATAGACAGCTTTGTGAAGAATGGGCCTTCCAGAGCACTTAACTGTGCTCTTGTGGAACCTGTCTCTGGATCTAGAGGCAGTTGTGCAAACATAACAAAAGCTCACATGGTTTAACATTCAAAGAGGTGTACCTCTCGGTTGTATGCTCTCATTATGCTCATATAGTTTGTATACACTGCAAATAATCAGAGAAGATGGATTATTTCAAAAAGAATGCTGTATCAGGACTGGTGAAAGACTTCTGAACAACCTGTGATACACACACGACACACCTGCCTCCTGGAAGGGAGAAGGACTAGAAGCACTCGCTGATGAAGATCAAGGGTTGCGGCCTTCCTTAGATGTGGATTACAACTAAATATAAAGATAAGCAAAATCCTCACAACTGGATCAGTAGGTAGCATCATGCAAAACAGGAAAAGATTGAACTTGTCAAGGATTTTGTCTTGCTGGATTCACATCAGTGCTCATGGATGCAGCAGTCAAGAGATCAAAGGAGGCAATGCAGTAGGTGATTCTGCAGCATAAGGTGTCTTTACACTGTTCAAAAATAAGAGTATTACTTTCTTGGCCAAGGTGCAACTGAACACGATCATTTTAATCACCTCATATGCATGAGAGTTGGATATTAAGTAAGGAATATTTAAGAATTGATACATATGAATTAAGGTGCTAATGACGTGTTTTTTAATAGATCATTTTATTGGAGGCTCTTACAGCTCTTATAGCAATCCATACATCAATTGTACCAAGCACATTTGTACATGTGTTGCCATCATCATTTTCAAAATATGTTAAATATGTTCTTTCTACTTGAGCCCTTGGTATCAGTTTCTCTTTATTCTGTCCCTCCTCTACCCTCCCGCCCTTGATAAATTATAAATTTTTATTATTTTTATATCTTACACCATCTGCTATCTCTCTTTACCCACAGTCTGTTGTCCATCCCTGTGTGTGTGTGTGTGTGTGTGTGTGTGTGTGTGTGTGTGGTGGGGAGAGTGTTTATATGTCAATCATTGCAGTTGGTTCCCCCTTTCTCCCCTCACCTACGCTCCTACCTTCATATCGATACGCCCATTATTGTTCCTGAGGGAATTATCTGTCCTGGCTTCTGTGTATCAAGAGCTCTTACCTTTAGCAGTGTGCATGCTCATGTCTAGCTGGATTTGTAAGGTAGAACTGGGGTCATGATAGTGTGGAGGTGGGAAGGAAACATTAAAGAAGTAGGGAAATAATATTTGTTTTATCAGTGCTATAATCCACTCTGACTGACTCATCCCTTCCTTATGACCCTTCTGTGAGGGGATGTCCAAATGTCTACAGGTGGACTTTGGGCACATCTGACCCGCCTTGTTCGCATCAATATGATTATTAGTTTTGTGTCTCCTTATGCCCTACACCTGATCCCATAAACACCTCATAATCATACAGGCTGGTGTGCTTCATCTATGTGGGCTTTGCTGCTTTCCTACTAGATGGCCATTTATTTAACTTCAAGTCCTTAAGACCCCAGATGCTATATCTTTGAATAGCCAGGCACCATCATTTCTTCGCCACATTTGCTTATGCACAATTTTGTCTTCTGTGATTGTGTCGGGAAGGTGAGCATCACAGAATGCCAGGTTATCAGAATAAAGTGCTCTTGCATTGAGGGAGGACTTGAGAGAGGACCCAATGGCCACGGGCTATCTTAATACTTAACATATAAATATGTGTACATAGACCTATATCATTGTCATTATATATTATTATATTTACATATATACACCTCTATAAATGTCTTTTGCCTCCTAGTTCTTTCCATTCTTTCCTTTACTTTCATCCTGTCCCAGTATTATGTTAGGCCTTCATTTGGCTATCAGTAATTCCTCTTGGATACATTGTACTTGATCAAACCTCACCTAGAATTCTATGCCCTCTTCGTCATTGACTTTTATATCTCTTGTTGTTCTCTTGTCCCTGGGTTTGTTGACTCCATGCTACCTTTCCTCTACCTCCTCCTCTCTCATGCCCCCACCCCCGAACCATCAGTCCTGTTGTTTACTCCTCAGGATTGTAAACACTCCTGCCTATCTTATACATATAGATATGAAAATTTAAAAAGCTATAAATAGTTCTAGGTCTATCAGCTGACCCTTATGAATGTTTTCTAATCAGATCTGATGAGGCGACAAGCCCTGCCCCCTGAGTCAGAAGTCTGTTTTCAGGATTCCTGGAGGACTTCATTGCTTTGTTTCCCTGGCTGCGCTGTTGGACTCCCTTCATGTTTTGCCCCAGTTGGAGGAAGGCAGGTGGAGCAGTTAGATCGGGCAAAATTCCCGCACTGTGTCTCCAGTGCTGTCCCCCATAGCTCAGTGTTTATTTCTGTTGTACATAGGGTTGCTATAAGTCAGAACTAACTGTACGGCACTTAACAACATCTTTGTCCATATAAAAACTTGAATAAAAATGAAAATTTATTTGTACAACCTACTGGCATTTTTATCTTTTAATGTACACAGCATGAAAATTTTAAAAAGGAATATTACTAAATGATGAGTAGTGCTCTTTTATGAAGTGATACATAAATGTAATTCACAAAAAATAATTTCAAAAAGTATTTGAAAATTAAATTTATTAGTATTCATCAGAAAAAATGGTTAGTATGTATCAGAAAATATGTTTGATGTAATAGTGATGTAACTGGAAAATGTCTATTAATTAGAAACAAAACTCAAAAATACCAACCACAGAATCCTACATACATACACCCTGTCTCTCGTTCTCTCTCTCTGCCTCCTCTAAGCAAAATTTTCTGTCATAGAATGGTTAGCAAGTGTGAAATTAAACAGGCAATAAAATCCTTATCTTTCCAAATATATAATGTTTAAATTATGTTATAATCACTGACATTATTTTAATGAAGAGTTTATGTAATGAAGAGTTTATGATTGGATTGGTCTTGAAGTGCAGAGGATAAAAGGGGGCTGGTGAGCAATATATTTTCCTGGTAGGACAGGCATTATTATGATCCCATACCAAACTCTCCCCAAATCGTGTTATCTGCAAAAAATAGAGTGTTTTAAAGCTATACTACGGGGTTATTTGCAGGTCTTCCAGGGACTGTTATTCCTTTCCGTTTTGTATCAGAGTCCCAAACTGGGAGAGGTCATTCAGACTCACACTCACACTGGTACCACACCCGGAAAAGAAAACATGGTATTTGCACAATGGATTTTACAACTTTTATTAGAAAGTAGCACACATTTCCCCTCATAAATTGCTAGCTAAGTCATATGACCATACTACCACACTACTTCCAAGCAGGGAGCTGCATGCAAATAGGTGCTGAGAGCTTTTCTTTTGCTATTGCTCCACCCACAGCAGACTTGATTGAGTAATGGTTGAGTGCTTGGTTGCTAACTCTCAGTCAGTAATGAAGTGCTCTGTCCCCTCCAGGGCAAACAGACTAGAAGGCTTTTTCATGGAACAACTGTTATTATGGTGATTGTTATTATTATCTTCCTCATTTCCATTCCTAGTTCCTATTTACCCTTTATTCTACCAAGGTCCTTTCCTAGAGTCTGGCCATGCCTGATAATAAGGCCCAAATTCATTAAATAAAGTTTCATCATGATAACATTGAAAAAGCAATCTGACTATACTTCTTCCAAGATAGATTTGTTTGTTCTTCATCAGTACTCAAAATCAAAGGCACCAGTTTTCATTCTGGCTTCCTTAGTCAGTGCCCAGCTTTTGCACGCATGTGAGTCAAATGATAATATCATGACTTGGATCGGGTGACGTTTATTCCTCAAAGTGACATTGTTACTTCTTGAACAGTTCAAAGACATCTTTTTGCTTCAACTTAATACAATATGCGCTCTCTGATTTTCTCACTGCGACTTTCTTGACAACTTTATTCTTTTATTGATTTGTTGTAATACTGTTTCTTAAAATACTTTAATTTTTTTCAATTTTTATGTTAAGGGGACAATATTATTAAAATCTACAGTCTGCCATCTTCGGAAGTACATGCTTTAAGTCTTCTTTGCTTTCAGCCTGCAAAGGTATCATCGGTATATTATAGGTTATTAATGAGTTCCCTGCAATCCTGATTCCATATTATTCATATAGCACAACTTCATAGATTACTTTGCTTGGCATAGAGATTAAATAAGCAGTATGGACGATGTGAAGAGTATCACCTAACAAATCCTATAGGGCAGTTCCACTCTGTGCTATAGGGTATTTGCAAATTAGAATAAAATGTTTGCCACAAAACAACAACAGTAACACTATTACCACACACAAGTGTGACTAAGAAGGTCAACTAATGACCAAGAAAATCATGTTCATGATAAAGAAAGCTAAGAATATATTCTCAATCTATTTGAGTTGGATGTTAGATAAAATATTTATCATTTATCGACCTTTCTGTATTTTCTATAATATAATATAACATATATTTTCTTTATAATGGGAGATGTATAAAAACACATTGTAATTACTAGATTATTATCATATCCCATTTAAAAAATCATATTAAACCATGAAGTGAATTATAATTTCTCCATTAAATCAGTTGTTTTTTAATTTTTTAATTGTATACTATTAAATCAATGGACTTCTATAAAAATAACAATGAGTGTATATCTTTGTTATTTATTAACATAAAAACGGGAAGTCTTATCAATTTTTCTCTGACTGTATTTTTCCAGGACAAGTGTCAAATTGATTAATGAACTGAACATATATTGTAATTTATTGCATAGCTCTGAAGAGCAGAGCTGAGTAAGCTGACAAATTAGGAATAAAGTTTCTCAAGAAGACTGATTTCATAAATTGTACTGTTACAGTCACTGGATATCAATGTTTTAAGAAAAAATATTATGGGGTAAAGTTTTAAAACTGTTTTATATAGTGATGGGATGAAGACTGCTCCTCTTTTGAAATATAAATAAGGTATAGTATTTTACGAGGGTCTATTGAAGAAACCTGCTACTGTAATCCAGACTACATTTTGTATTTCATGTGCATAAGATCTGCACTTGCTACCTGCGCTCTTATCCGTGAGTCTGCACACACTGCTGTTGCCCTTCACAACCGTGCTAATGCCATGGTTTTATCTAATTTATCATAAAACTTTGCATGTACATATAAAAGCAGTTAACTAGAAATATTAACCTTAGACACAATGGAATGTATTTGAAAGAATTGTAGAATTGCAAAATGTCAAAATTAGAAGGAAATTGGAAGGTAATGTAATCCAATGTATTGCCAATTTTACCATTGATTTTGTTTGGAGCAAACTAAGAAAAGGCCAAAAATTTTAATGGGAAAAGGGAAATTGCCTTTTCTTTTTTCTCTCATTCTCATGCTTTCTTGGCATTGAACTTGTTGGCATGTGTTATGTCAAAGGTATAACTTCTAATGCAACTGCATATTGTCCTAATTCTATGCCATACATAGACATAGTCTCTGGTAATTGCACATTAACGGCAATGTGGGAAGAAAATAATCAGCACTTTAAAACAGAAAGATGCTTGTCACTAAGGCATATCATTTTTTTAAGCAGAGTTGTTCTAGCTCTGTCTTTTTAAGCATGACCATCCCATCCCTCAAAATAAGAAGTTCTGATTTCAAAGGAATCCTCGCGGTGCTGTAGTTAAAACATTGGACAGCTCCCAGAAAGTTGAACAGTTCCATGTCAGTAACCACTCTAGGAAAATCATTTTTGCTGGCCGTTTTTGTAATTGCAGCATTCAAAATATTAAAGAAGAGTTCTACCCTTTCTATAAGTGTTGCCATGAGTTGGAATCAAGTTGATGGCATTGGGTGTTGTCTGTCCTCATTGTATTAAGTTATTTCTGGTGTGAGCAATGGACAAGATCTTCCCAGAATGTTGGAACCCAGTTATGGAGAATAGGTGTGTAGGGTAGCATAAAAAAAGTTGTTACTTCAGTACATATATATATTATATCTTCTTCTCTGCTCGTGTGGATTTTATTAGGTCTTGTCATGTGGATTCCAACTGAACATGACTTTCTGGACAGCAGAATGAAACACTATCTGGTCTTGTGCTGTCCTCATAAATTTTACTATGTTTGAGCCTATTTTTACAGCCACTGTGTCAATTCATCTCATTTATGGTCTTTCTCTTCTTCGCTGACCCTCTACTTTATCTTCTTCAGAAATTGATTTCTCCTGATATCATGCTCCCAATCACATGAGATGAGCTTTCACCACCTTTGCATCTATAGTGTTTTGAGGCTGTACTTCCAAAACATATTTTCTCATATTCTGTCAGTTCATTTAATGTTCTTTAATAACATTATAATATAAATGGTCCAACTCAACTTCCGTCTTCCTTAGTTGTCGTCCAGCTTTGGTGCCCACAATTTGAAGAGGGATTTGCAGCAGATTTGCCCAATGCAATACAACACTGGATGTCTTCACTGCTACCTCCATGTGTGTTGACTGTTGATAAAAGTAAAATAAAATTCTTGAAGTGGCACTATTTTATTCATTATGTTGTCACTTATGAATCCAGTTATAAATATTTTATTGTCTTTATGTTGTTGTGTGATCAATCCATCATGAAGGCTACAGTCTTTAATCTTCATGAGTACGTTAAGTGTTAGAAATCCTTTTCGTTTTCATGTAGCGAGATTGCTTCATTGGATTCAGTAGGTTGTGAATGAGCATTCCTTCAATCCTGATGTTCTCCTGATACTCTAACTTCTCTTATGCAAATTGAATAAGCATGGTGAAAAGCTACAACTCTGATATACTCTCTTCCTAGTTTTAAAGCAAAAAGGATCTCTCTGCCAATATGTAACTAATATTTCTGCTAACTTAACTGCCTTTCTTTGTATATACTAGTTACATATTAGCAGAGCTACTTCTGAAGTCTCTTTCTTTGCACATTATCTATAGTTAAACTTTATACTATTGAATGTTTCAATAAAAGACCAGGAAACTTTTCTAACAGTCTCTTCTTTCAGCTAAGATCTATCGGATCTTAGTAATGACATCTCATCTGGATCTGACTTGAATTTCTGCCAGTTCCACATTTATGGACTGCTGCAACCATTTGTAATTATCTTCTGAAAAATTTTATTTTCATGTGATAGTAATGATACTGTTGAGGAATTTCTATATTCTCTTTGGAATGGTCACAACTATGAATCCCTTCTCCTCTGCTGGTCACAGATCTGTTTTTACATTTCTCGGCACAGATGACAGCACGATTCCAGCATCCATTTGTGGAAACATCTCCATTGGTATTCGGACAAACTCTGGAGCCTTCCGTGAGGATGCAACTGCTTTCAATGTCCTTAGTGCTTCACCATTTGGTACTCTTGATGTCAAGGGTTTTTGTTTGTTTGTTTGTATATTGTTATTTTGTTGTATTCATTCTATCCTGTTTTAATGACTTGTGTTTTGTTCAATATTTTGCCATAAAGTCCTTAAATTTTGGAGCTTGACACTTAAATTTATTTTTCAATTATTTCCACTTGAGAAAAGTTGACTATGTTCTTCCCTAACTCCATGTCTTGCGTAGTTGTTATAATACTGTGTATTCTTGGCCAACTCTTTACAATATTCTATTCCATTCTCTTGCTTCATCATTTTTCTCATTGTGCTTGAAGAAACTCTATAGTACTTGTGTGCATTTTCTGCATAGTCACAAGTTCAAAGAAATGTGACTGTATGTGAAGCTTCGGCCATGAATGATAAAAAGTCCTACTGGATCATGCTGGCCTTTGTCAGAGGTTATCTTGGTAGTCATTGTGTGACCAAATTCTAGACACTGAGACTTAAATTGCATTTCACTGGCACATTTTTTTCAAGAAGTAATTTTTCTCATTTTAAAAGAAATATACAATAACATAAACTTCATTTTCTTCCTGAATAATGCTACTACTGCATCTGATTCTGAAACTACTAAAATTATTTTGTCACTATGAAGAGACACATTTTGTAAATGAGAAATTTTGTCTTTGTTTCTTGGCATTTTATGGAATAAAAACACTAGCTACGTATTTATTAAAATTTATTCTTTCAACAAATGTCTTTCAGCAAAATGTCTCAACATTGATGTTTTCTGATCTTTCTAGTGTTTTCATACAATAGGTATAAAGTATAAGATTTATAAACTTTTCTTGTCCTCTGCTTATTTAAAAATTAATGTCTGAGATTACAGCAGTCAACAGGATTATGTAAAAATGAAAGAGGAAGGAGGAATTAAAAGGACAATTCAGTGGCTATACAAGGAAACAAACGCTTTTCAATGAGGACATTATTAATGTGAAAAAGAGTTCACATTTTTTCTTTTTTTGTCTATTCAATGGTATAGTAGAAGAACGCAAGGAAGCAATATTTGAAATAAGCAGTGAACGAGTCTGCTAAATTCCATATGGAATCCCTAATAAAATGTGGGGGGAGTTTTGGGGCCTTGATAATGCTTAGCTTTTGAAGAAACCAATTCAGAAGTTTGATCCAGCTATTGTTTTGTTAAATGAGATTTAAAATATTTTATTATTTAAAATGTTTATAATTTGTGCTGATTTTTTATCTGAAGATATCTTAATTCATGAAATCACATAAACACCCTTCAAGTGAATTCTAAAATATATTGTCAATGAAGGCCAAATGGACAAAATAGGAAAAGTAAATAAAATGGAACTTATAAGTTGTATGTTGCCATCTATAAGTACACTGCTATTCTTAACTTTACAGAAATAGATTAGTTATCAGGGGAAATACATAATAAGATATGCTTTATTAATATCAGCCTCTATCATTAAAAACTTACCCTTATGTGTGCTGGTATTTTCTCTACCTTGTTTATTGTTGTCTGCACCTCATGTTTTATACACATGTCCAACAAATGATGCTGACGACAATGAGTTATCACATCAACTAAGTTACATCTATAGATGAGTCTGATTTTAAAGTATTTGAAGGATTCTTACAATTAATCCAATGATTCCACCATATCTGAAATCGATTGTATTGAAAAAAAACAGTGTTTTCAGTAGTTGAGGTTTTTGCTGATTTTGAATTTTTCTAAATAAATATCCTCTGAATAATACCTTGATGTTTATGTGAAGGAAAGTGAGTTCTTCTCTTCTTTTTATATTTACATTTGATTTGTGAGAAAATAAGAGTTTTCAATGACTATTTTCAGTATTTATGAGTAAAGATTCTGACATCTTAGGCTTGCTGCCATTGAGTCAGTTGTATCTAGGACAGAGGAGAATCACTTCCTGGGGTCTCCAAGTCTATAAATCTCTTTCAAGGAAGGCAGCCTCATCATTTTACCATGGTGAGATTTGTGAGCTCCAACTGCTGGCTTTAGGGTTAGCAGATCAAGACACCATGCCACAGAGGATTCTACGTGGACCCTGAGTATAGATCATTTAACCCAAATTCTTAATCTTACCAAGCCTTACTAACTCAGATCATCAAATGTACTTTAATAGTTATATAAAAAATCACCTTATACATGGTGTTAATATTAGGTTTCCCCTAAAGAATTTGTAAAATGAGACAATAAAGATGATTAGAAAATGATGCATTGAGCAAATGACCACAAGAATTGTTAGTTTAATTTAAAATAATAATTTTATAGGGTGTCTACACATTCAGGTCAGATTCCTGAATTTTTAGGAGGGCTAAATGCCTTTACATAAAAATGATAGAATATAATAGCCTTAAACTAGTTTGGAATATTATAGAGTAATGCAATCTAAAACAGTCTTTCTGAATGACTCTCTGTCCTTCGCTATTGCAATCCACAGGACACACAAAGTCAAATAGCATTAGGCAGCTCAGAAACAATGGTTGCTTTAAAGGCAGTGATTTCCAACCAGGAGAAATCCACAGCCCTTCTATCTTTCCATGTGTTGCTCATCAGTACATTCCCAATAGCTTTGAAAGCAATTGGCAAAATATATTTAGCAGAGAGCAGAAGGAGATGAGTCAGAATTGAAAAGCAAGGAAACCCATTTGGCTTCTACTAATTTTGTGTTGAGGAAAATTACATTGTCTATGACACTGATACATCCACAACATATTAAATTAATATATGGGCATGGTCAGGAGAAAGATGAGACTCTCTAGCAGCATACAGAGTTACTGTCTTGGAAAAACATAGCGGGGTACGGGGTTCTATCCTGTTCTCTGGGGTCGCTATAAGTTGGAATCAACTTAAGGACAGTTGAGTTTTTGTTTTGTTTTTTGATATGGTCAGTTTCAGTTCATTAGAAAAACTACATAATTAAATAGAAAGAATCAAGTTGTAATAAATAAATACAAATAATCTGTTTAGAGCTATGCAAACTCTCAATGGAAATTTTCTGGTCATAAAATAAACATTCTCTTAAACAGCATTTATGGTTATATCATTTCCAGGCAAATTCTTACAGTGATATCTCCAAAGAACACTGAAATTTAAAATTTACACATATATGTGTATATACATATACATAAACTCATATGTATGTAGCATTACAGATTTTCAGTTTTGAAAGTGGAAATTGTTGATGGAGTCTATATATAAAGTTTAGAAATACAGATAGAAAAAATAAGTCAGAAATGTACTGTAGACTCAACTCAGGCATTATTCATGGGACTACAGTTAGGCTTTCCATCCTATTGAGCCATTCAAATATTACAATATGTTCTTACTTCATTCTTTTCAAGAAGCTTGCCACTTAGTTATTTTTAATTACAAATTAATAGCTGATGCTCCATACACAATTGTGCTTTTCCCAATATCCATTTACATACTCCTTTAGCATTTTACATCGAAAACCTATAATCCTATCTTTACTCAGCATAAAAATAATCAATGTATTTCTTTTCAAAAATAACATACTTTTCCATATTATTATTTTGCAACATAACATATTAATAAAGCATGCTCATCTATGGTAGAAAATAGATATTTGGGGGAGAAGGTTACAAACAAAGAGCATCCTTTTTATTCAGTAATCTAATATTGGTTAGTAGCATAAAAGAAAACAAACAAACAAACAAAATCCAGCTGAGGTATTTCTCAAAAGGTGCCAGAGGAGATGCCTAAGGAATTGGAAATGATGTTGGTAATGTAATGGTCTGTGTAACCTCATGAGCTGTCAAATCCTAGACTGCACAAGACTAATAGATCTTTTATAGAGAGTTTCTTTTAGCACTGCTCCCCAAACTCAAAGGCACAGAACACTAGCTATTTAAGGGAAAAGTGATAAAGACTCACTTCCTTAGGCTGATAAGTTTTCTTGGGAGTAGCATTTTGATTGTGAAGCAAGTCACAGAACTCATTAGCAAAACCAACGGCAATGATAATCGACTATGACTATCTTTAATTGTCCTTCTGTTGTGTTACGCACTTAAAGGCCACGTTTGAAATGAAAGCCTTGTTCATGATTTAATGCTAGGATTTGGGTTTTAAAATCAGATAATCTCACACCTATAACGAGATCAGTTCTGCATTAGACACATGCCCAGGATCACCTTCACGAATCGTTGTTGACCACATAAAATGCAAACACTTGAAAGTGTCTGGTTTGTGCAAAATAACAAAGTGTGCCTATCATTTAAAATGCAAAGGTGTTAACTCAATGTTTCATGAAATATGAAAAATAAATGCTAGTAACAAACCTGGCACAGACTTCAAATGGCTTTCTACAGTTTAAAACAGCAAGCGGTTCTAAAATGAAAGTATTTTTGAACTCATATACTCTAGTAAACTTTAAGACTGGCAGCATGAAGAGACATATTTCAGGACACGTAGAAGAGTGTATAAAGTTTAAGTAAGCATATTCAATACGCTAGAATAATTTTATATTAAGAAATGTATAAGAAAAGCACTACAGTTCTGTTGGCTAGCTTATGTTTAATACAGTTTCCTGAAAGCTTACAAATAAAGCTTGACTACTTTGTGCATTTTTAAGTCAGAAAAGTGTGCCTTGAATGATGAATGCTATTGGGATTATTGCTGTTTTTATGAAATAGAGTTTGGGGTTTTTTCCCAAGCTTGATAAATTCTAGTAGGCATGCAATGTAAATGAAGCCTGGCCTGGGACTAACAGACTGGACTCTGGGCAAAGCCATGCCAAGCCCAGGGAGCTTTAGATTGACCAAGCCGCTTCCCCACCTTGGTTGGACTTGCACAGCACGACAGGCGTGTCCTCCCACTCCTTTCTTTCATAACATATATCCCAGTTGGGCTTTAATCTCTTCTGCCAAATGTGGGACTTGGGTTAAGTATAAATTTATTCCAGATGTACTGATTTATTTGGACAATTCAGTAATTATCTCTAAATATCATCTGTAGAGCTGAGTGATATCGTGGTAGAACTCCTGGTTTCTATATAGAAGAACTAAGTCTGATTCCTGGCCAGTTTAACTCAAGTGCAGCCATCATCTGTCTGTTAATGGAATCTCGCATATCACTATGATGCTAAAAAGATTTCAGTGAAGATACCAGATTAAAATAAACGATAAAATATATTTAAATAAATAAATTAAATTAAAATTCATATTAAGTCCTGGCGATCTGCTTCCAAAAACAGCCAATGAAATTCCCTTTGATCAGTCTCATCCATTACCTATCACGAGGAATGGCAAAGGACCAGAGAACATTTTATTCCATGAGTCAGGGTGGGGTAACAAAAACAACTGACAACAACAAGATACTGTGAAAGTCACTATTATAGATATGAGAGCCCTTGTGCCATAGTGGCCACACTGGTCTGCTAATGGAAGGGTTCACTCCTTTAAGCGAGAGATGGCGTTCTGCTCCCATAAAGCTTTATAGCCTTCAGAAAGCCAAGGGGCACTCTTGTTCTTCCTATAAGTTCACTGAGAGTCAGCATTGACTCACTGATTAATCTAAGATACAGGATAATTTAAGGTTTGTGTCTGAAGCTGTTATGCAGCTGGATTTGGCTCCTGTGCATCAATTCATGCAATAAATGCCTCTAAAAGCAAGCGGCTGATCTATCATTAGGGAATCAAAATCAAAATGGTTGATAGGTATCCAGGACACTGTTCTAAATATTCATATTATATATGATATAGCCTTAGAGAAGAATAACTATAATTGCCACATTCTAAGAGCAAACAAACACAAAACATGCATTGATGAATGCAGTTACTTAATAAACATTTACGGAGGCCATTACATGTAGTGAGCACTGTAGTAATATCTGACAGTTCCGGTTATTAGGTCCTATCTAGTCTGTTCAGACCTGTAATGACCCTCTGCACAACAGAGGGAAATGCCGCCCGGGCCTGTGCCAGTCACACAATTGTTCGTGTATTTGAGCCTATTGTTACAACCACTGCGGCAATCAATCTCATTGGACGGCCTTCCTTTTTGCTCTGTCCTTAACAAACATGATATCCTTCTCCAGGAACTGGTCTCTACTGACAATATGCCCAACGTCTGTAAGACTGTCTTTCCCTCCTTCCTTCGGAGGAGAATTCTGGCTCTACTTCCTCCAAGACTGGTTTATTTGTCCTTTTGAGAGTGCATGACACTTTCAGTATTCTTTGCCAGTACTGTAATTCAAATGAATCGATTCTTCTTTCATCCTCCTTATTCAACGTCTAAATTTCACTTGCATGTGAGTTCACTGAAAATGCCACATGTGACTTTGGTCCAGTGCACCTTATTCCTCAAAGTAACATTCTCGCTTTTCAGCATGCTAATAAGATTTTGAGCATTAGATTAACCTAGTGTCTTTATTTCTCTTTACGACTGCTTCCATGAGCATTGATGGCAGATCACATAAGAGAAAATCCTTGACAATTTCAATCATTTCCCCATTTATCATGTTACCTATTGATCCAATCCAGTCTTCTTTATATCGAGTTCTAATTCATACTGAAAGCTACAATCCTTGATCTTAAACAAGTGTTTCAATTGCTCTTCACTTTCAGCAAACAAGGTGTGTCATCTGCATATGGCAGGTTATTAACTCATCTTCCTCCATTCCTAAGAGCACATTCTTCTTCATATAAGCCAGAGTTCATGATTATTTGCTCTGTATACCAATTGACTAAGTATGGATAGAGGATACAACCCTGGTGCACAACTTTACTGATTTAAAACCATATAGTATACCCTTGTTCCATTTGCACTGCTGATTGTTTATCCGTGTGCAATTCCATATGAGTATATTGCAGTGTTCTGAACTCCCTATTTTTCTCAAGGTTATCAAGAATGTGTTATGTTCCATAGAGTTGAATATCTTGGTAGAGTCAATGAAGCAGAAGTAAACAACTTTCTTGTATTCTCTGCTTTGAGCCAAGTTCCATCTGACGTTTGCAATGCTATCACTTGTTCCATATCCTTTTCTAAATCCAGCTTGAAACCTGTCAATACACTGCTGCAATCATTAATTGTTGGATGATCTATAGTATAATTTTACTAGAATGTAATATCAAGGATATTGTTGTCTAATTTTAGCCTTTTCAACTCTATTGGAACACTTTCTTTGGATTGGGTAAAAATATAGATCTCTTCTAGTTACATGACCAAGTAGCTGCCATCCAAATTCCCTAGCAAAAATGAATGAGTACTTCCGGTGCTCCATCAGCTTGTTGAAACATTTCATTTTGCATTCTTTCAATGCCTGAAGCTTTGTTTGGGGCTAATGTTTTCAGTGCAGCTTGAACTTCTTCCTTCAACATCATTATTTTTTGTTCATGTGCTACTCCTAAAATGGAGAAATGTTGACTAATTGTTTTTGGTAAAATGACTCTGTATTCCTTCCATGTTCTTTTGTTGCTAGCTGCATTATTTGATATTTTCCCATATAATGTTTCAATATTGTAACTTGAGTCTTGACATTTTTTTCTTGATTTCCCTCAATTAAGATAAGCTAAGGCATATTCTTCTTCTTTTTTTCTTGAATCCTCATTGGAGGGCTGTGCACATTTCAGTATAATATTCTACTTTGTCTTTTTGAGGTTCCTTTGAAATTTGGTGCTTAGCTCTTTCACTTCAATTTTTCTTCCATTAGCCTGAGCTACTCTATGATGAGGAGCAAGTTTCAGCGTCTCTTCTGACTTCCACTTTCATCTTTGCATTCTTTCTTGTCCTTTTAATGACCTTTTGCTTTCTTCATAAATGATGTCCTTGATGCTCTCTGATAATATGTCTTGTGTCATTAGTGTTCAGTGCATCAAATCCGTTCTTGAGATGCTCTTGAAATTCAGGTAAAATAAGTTCAAGATCGTATTTTGGCTTTAATAGATTTTTAAAAAAAATTTTTCTCAGCTTTTAACTGAATTTACATACAAGCAATTAATGGTCTGTCCCACAGCCAGTTTCCGGTATACTTTTAGTTTGTAAGATTGGGCTTTTCCATTGTCTCTTCCCACAGATGGGGTCTATTTGACCTCTGTGCTTTCTATATGTATGTACATAGTTTTGTGTTGTTAGAAAAGTATTGCTGTTAACAAGTCATTGGTCTTGGAAAAATTTTTTATGTCATCTCCAGATTCATTTGATCACCAAGATCATATTTTCCAACTACTATTCATTCCTGGTTGTTTCACCTTTTGCATTCCAATTGCCAATAATATCAATGCATCCTGATTGCATGCTTTGTCAATTTCAGGGTCAAGATATTGGTAGAATTCTTCAGTTTCTTCTTCACTGTCTTTGGTGGTTGATATATACATTTGAATAATGATGTATTAATTGAACTTCCTTGAATGGACATAGATATAATCCTACCACAGATTGAATTGTACTTAAAATAATCTGGAAATATCCTTTTAGACTATGAATGCAATGTTGGTTCTCTTGATTGGGTCATTCCCAGAATAAGTAACCATTTGAATTTCTGATTCGCAATGACCCATACCAGTCCATTTCAGCTCACTAAAGTCTACAAGTCCAGTCGTTTTGAGTTCTATTTCATTTTTGATGGCTTCCAGTTTTCCTGGATTCATACTTTGTACATTGTATGTTCTGGATATTTTCAGAGTTTCAGTGCTGTTTCTACTCATTGTGAGTTGTGCCCCATCAGCAAAGAAGTCCTCAAAGGCTCCACTCCCAAAGGCTTTACTCCATTCACATCTCCATGGTTAACTCTATATTTAGAAAGCAGCATCTCCTCAATCACATTTCAGGTGCATTCTGACCCAATGGCCCCATGTGTTCCATGTTATGGCACTATCTCCAACAATGTTCTGCTCCAATTCATTAGATCTTCAATATCTGACAATATTTCAAAGCTATGCATATAAGGTTTTTAGCTGCTACTTCCCCTGAAGTGGGCAGCTAAGTCTTTCTTCATAGTGTGTTCTTAGTTTGGAGGTTCTGCTGAAATCTGTTATCATGGAATGACCCTGCTGGCATTTGAAATACAGGTGCTATAGCTCCCAGTGTCACATAGCAGTAGGGTGTAATATGTATTAACCATATTGAGAATTTTAATTACATGTGATTTCTTGTTTAAATGTTTAACCACTGCTTGCAAAGATATGGATAATTTAAAATAAAGAGTATTGGATATTAAGGGGGGAGATGGATATAGGTAACTATAGCTTTTTTCAGGAGTGAGTAAAATGAAGGACCAAATGCAGAATCTAAAATAGAAAAGATACCCTGAAATAAGTGATAATGATGCCTAGAGGTACAATATATGGTGGCTGGAAGTCACTGAGAGTAGTTCCATGCAAAAAATCAGAAAGCTTTTGTGGGTTTTTTGCTTTTGTTCACCCCCCCACCCACCCATCACAACATAGTCATATTTAAGTGTAACAAGGAATTTCCTAAAAGACTTTCAATCGGAAGCCTATTTTCTGTCTACTCTTCAGTCCTAAGTTTGCTCTTGCAGACTTTTTTCCCCAAACTCAAAGAACATTAAAAGGAAAATGATTTCATTTCCTTTAAGATTGCAAAATTGCTACTTTGAGATGATATAAGTTGAAGAGCACAGAATTCTGCAGGGAAGAATTAGCGAAATTGAAACACTGCTGGATTCTATAATCTATTGCAATACCCACCCAAACTCATTGACAATACTTAATACAATTTTTGTAGTTTCTTAGGATTCTGTCCATTTATCCTAAGCACTTATTTGTAGCTAGGCTAGCATGCACATCTTTCTCACGTCTCGGGCCGTAAGTCCAGGGGTTTCTTTAATTCTGCCCTGTTTGAGCAAGTTTTAAAAAGCCCCTTTGTGCTAATTAGCACTCACTCTGCAAAGCAGGTTCCTGGCACAAGGAACTCAGTTTTACTTGCTGTGTGGACTGAGAAGCTCACCACTGTTTCATCATCCTTACTCCTTGAGCCTACGGGTCTCAGAAATACCTCTCTACTGACCCTTTTTGCTATGGATGACTGATATTCTTATTCCTGCTTCTGAGATTACTCATTTTTATATCTAGTGGGATGACACAACTCTAGACACTTCCTATTTGCAGGCTCTGAGCCAATCAAATGATGGAAGTTACGAAGACCATAGATAGAAGAGTCATACCAGTTAATTCCACTCACCACTGGAATGTACCTTTATGGAGTAGACACGTTGTCTGTGGAGTAATAGAGAATTATTTTGTGTGACGTATTGAATGGCATATGGGAACCTGTCAGGTATATAAGGGCAAAGTCAGTGGTGGTTTGGGGGGGTGGAATGGCAGGCTTTTAAAAGGTATTTTGTAATGAGCTAAATAATAAATAAATTTAGTATGAAGTGAGGAGATAATTTTATTAAACAAGAAAGTGACATGTTTACTTGTATTGGAATTTTATACTTACCAGTAATGCAAAAGATAATTTAATAGGAAGAGAAGGGCCTTACTAAAAAATTAGTTCCATAGCCCTTAGGAGAAATAGTCAGTGGATAATATTGGTGCTTATATTCAAGAAAATATAAATTCTAAATAATTTTCTCAATTAGATTTGAAGCTTAAAGAATTTGAAGATGGCCTTGAGGTTTCTCATTTATATGTGTAACTGTAGACATGTTTGTATATTAATATTGATAAGAATATTTTAAAGCTCCCTGTTATCAAGTCAATTCCTGCTCATCCTGACCCTATAGGTCAGAGGAGAACTGTTCCTTTGGGTTTCTGAGACTTTCAACCTTTACGGGATTACATAGCATCATCTTTCTACCTTGGTGGGATAGGGGTGGGATGCTGGGGTTTGAACTGCTTGCCTTGAAGATAGCAATGGATCTGTAACATATTAATAAATATTAAAAGAAAGGGAAATTTTGAGGAAAATACATTCAGATTATATTTGTATATATTGTTCTTAAAACATTTGGTGGAATGATTATTGGAGATGTCTGACTAATAGATAAAATGTGGAAAGGCAAACTAATAGATGCTTTTTATTATATAGGTGATCTTGGCGCCCAAAGGGAAGGCACTTGACAAGATGGATTGGCATCGTCACTCCACCAGTGGGCTCAGATATAACAGGAGTGGTGAATATGACTCAGGCCTGGGTAGGGCTTTACAAGGACTTTCTGTGAATCAGGGCCAACTTCCACCTAAAACAGCAGTTTGTGTAACTTGCAAAAAAGAAAGTAACCAAATCAATGGAACTTATCAATGCTTCAGGAAGGGAAATGTTTGATTGGCTTTAAATGCTAAACTTGGCAAAAGTGCAAAAGACACTATTGTGGGATGAGAAGAACCGGAACTTATGGAAACACATTACTGTTTCAGTTCATTTCGATGGAGATGGGAAAGAGATGAAGACACAGTGCACGGACTGACGTTAGAAGATCTGATGCCCAAAATGATCAGATGAAGCCAGGAGAGAGTTGAACCTTAAACTACAAGGAAAAAGGAAGCACCCAGTGCAAGGAGATGGCCCTCAGTAAACAAATATTACCTATTTTACTTTCACTTTTTATTCCAGCCTATGCATGGGATTTAAATGTACTTTTACTTACCCTGCTTATGTCTGAAAGACATGCTCATGACCATCTAGCTCCAAATGCCATTGTGGACATTTAAAAGGTTCCCTTTTCAGTTTAAACTTCTGGGAAGAATTTTTAAAAATCTAACCATTTATTTTATGTATTTTTAATTCTAATTCTCAGTACTAAAGCAAATAACTTTAGAAAACTTAATACTAATTTTTATAAGTGAATCCCGTTGTTGGCACATTTGAAAAATATGCCAGAAAAAATAGTTAAATGAAGAGATTACATTAGTTTCAGTCTGCTAAGAGTCAATTGATATTTTGTATTTCTTCTTGAATAATTTTAGTAGATAGCTTATATTTTTAGATGTTTCCCTTTAAATTACCTAAATTTTTAGGGTAGAGCAGTATTTCCTTTCCATTTTTTTTGTGCTACTATAATTAGCATTAGAAGTAATTAGATAAATAAATCTCCAACTTCTCCATTCCCACATATCCAAAATTGAAAATATATTTATGATTTTAAATGAAATAATCTTAAAATAGGGAGGAAATCCAGAGGAAGAGAGAGGATGAGGATTATAAAAAGGGGTGTGTGAAAAGATTCACACTGCTGCTGCTAGCTTTGAAAACAGAAAAAAAGAGAGCCAAGGGCTGAAGCCTCTAGAAGCTTTAAAAAAAAAAAAAGGAAAAGAAATAAATTCACCCTCAATCCTCTGGCAGTAGCTCAGACAAGCAAACACCTTGATTTTAGTGCAGTACGACTCCTTTCAGACTCCTAATTTACAAAACTGCAAAATCGTAAATTTGAAGTGTTTAAACCACTAGATATGTGGAATTTTAAGAAAATTCAATGTAGAAGTTAACCCCTAGAAATTAATCATGAGAGACCCATGAAATAGGAAAGCAATGCCAGAAGCATGAATAGAACAGTGGCCTCCATTAAGTATAATAGGCAAGCTAGAATTTCTATGACACAGCAAGTAGAATAATGTCTTATCCTTAAAGGAGGCAAGTGGAACGTGCATACTTATGTGGTATGCATTAGATTCCATACATTTTGACCCATGCTGTGTTCTAGGTGTCATTGAGCTGATTGTGACCCCTAGTTCCCTATGCATAATAGAACAAAGACACTGCCTGGTCCTCCGCCCTTCTCACAAGTGTCCCTGGCCGGGAGCCCATTGTTGCAGACACTGTGTCAATCCATCTCATTGGGGGTTTCCTCCTGCTGTCCCTCTCCTTCACCAAGTATGTTGTCCTTCTATAGGGACTCTTCTTTTTAAATATCATTTTATTGGGACTCATACAGCTATCATAATCCATACATACATCCATTGTGTCAGGCACATTTGTACATATGTTGCCATCATCATTCTGAAAACATTTCCCCCCTTTCTCAAGCTCATTCCCCCCCCCTTCTCCAGTCACCCTCCATCATGAACCCTTGATAATTTATAAATTATTATTTTTTCATGTCTTACACTGAGTGCTATCTCCCTTTATCCATTTTTCTGTTGTCCTTCTCCCTGGGAGGGGGTTATATGTTGATCATTGTGATTGGTTCCCCCTTTACCCCCAAATATTCTCCTTCTCCTCCTGGTATCACTACTCTCATTATGGACTTGATAACATGTCCAAAGTATGTAAGATGAAGACTCACAATCCTTGTCTCTAAAGCTCTGTCTAGTCATACTTCTTCCAAGACAGAATTGTTGGTCCTTCAATATTATTCAACTGCACTACAATTCAAATTCCTCAATTCTTCTTCAGTCTTCCTTATTTAATGTCCAACTTCCACATGCATATGAGACAATTGAAAATACCATATAGAGCTTGGATTCTGTGCACCTTAGTCCTCAAAGTAAGTAACATGCTTGCTTTCCAATATTCCAAGGAAGTCTTATTAAAAAGTTTTACCTAATGCAATGCATCTTTTGATCTTTAGACTGCTGCTTCCATGAGCATTGATTGTGAACCAGAGAGACAAGATCCTTGACAACTTCAGAATTTCTTCATTTATCATGATGTAATCTACTGGTCCAATATGGAGGAATTGGGTGTCCTTTACACTGAGTCTTAATGCATGCTGAAGGCTACAATCCTTCTCCGCAAGTGCTTTAAGTCTTCCTCGCTTTCATCAAACATGCTTATGTTATCTGCATATGGCAGTTTATTAACAAGGCTCCCTTCAATCCTGATATTACATTCTTCTTCATGTAAACCAGATTCTCTAATGCATTAGCTCAGCATACAGATTGAATAAGTATGTTTAAAGGATACAACCCTCATGCACCCATTTCCTGATTTTAAACCATAAAATATGCCCTTGCTCCATTAGCACTACTGCCTCTTGATCCAGGTACAAGTTCCACATGAGCACAGTGAGGTGTTCTGGACGGCCCATTCTTCTCAAGACCACCCAGAGTTTGTTATGATTCTCACAGTCAGATGCCTCAGTACAGTCAATAACACACAAGTAGACATCTTTCTGGTATCTTTTCTTTGAGTCAAGTCCATCTGACACCAGCAAGCTCCCTTTTGAATCCAGCTGGAACCCCTCCCCTGTCAGTGCACTGCTGTCCCCATTGTGGGATGATGCTCTACAGGAAAATTTTACTAGATGTGATAGCAATGATGTTGTTCTATAATTTGATCATTTTCAACTTACATTAGTCCAGTGTTCTTTGGAATGGGTACAAATATGGATCTCTTTTCAATCAATTTTCCAACTAGCTATCTTTCAACTCTCCTGGCAGAGATGAGTGAGTGCTTCCAGTGCTTCATCAGTTTGAGGAAACATTTCCACTCACATTCTTTCAATTCCTAGAGCCTTGTTTTTGACTCAGAGTAACTTCATATGGCAGAGAACAATTGCCCTACTGGGTTTCCTCCTCTATAATCTTCATGGATGCAGATATCCGGGCCTTTCTCCCATAAAGCTGGGAATTTGTTGGCTTTCAACCACTAACTTTCAAATTAGCAGGCAAGCACTGAAACATTGCACCATCATAGTGTCTCCATGATTATCAGTGGAACTGTTAGCTACTCACTACTACTTTCTATATCCAAATTGACTCAAAATAACAACTGTTGTTACCATTTTTTCTGTTACTATAAATAAATATAGGGTTTGTGAATCATTTTATTAATCTCGCTTGTTGGTAGCCCCTGGGTTGAATAGTAACTCTCCTTATTTATGAAAGTCATCCCATGTCCAGAGCTTCCTAGGAAATCTCCGTTGAAACTACATCACATATTATCCTCTGGCCCTGCTGCAATGACCAACACTCTTCTTCTCTGTGTACCTTCCCCTAAGACAATTCCTATTAAACTTGCTGAATACAACTTTCCATCTCAGAATGCGTTTCACCAATATATTAAAAAAAAACTTTCTGAGAAAAGAAAATAGCACTTATCCCCATATTAAAATTACAGCAATTTCTTAAGTCATGCACTGATAGTAGATTAGGTAAATACAATATGGGAATTTTTCAAAATGCAGAAAATGAAGTCAATTTCAGGCAGCTTTCAATATTTAAGATTTCCAGATTTTAAGAATTCTTGGTAGTGACATAAAGAAAGCACCATTGCTTTTAGGAGTTGGGGGGAATATTCTATACACCTCTAATATTTGATGTGATATAGGTTTGGTGCCTTGTCCTTGGAGTTAAATAAATCATGCACCCAAATTAAGATTAATTCCACCTGGATTGGAGATTAAAATAAGCTGTGCTATTTTGATAAGGCTGAGGTAATCACAGGGCTATATCAAGAAGAGGCTACTTTATTAACTTTTTCTTTATTATTTCATAATTTACTAAAGAAGTATATATCTAACATCTTTTAAATGATCAACACTGAACTTGACACAGTACTAGAACAAATAACTGTCAAGAAGAGATATTACCCTTGTCTTTACGTATTGGGGAAGACTTCCAATGAATCACTTTTAATATTGGCTGCAAAGATTTGTAACAAAAAATAGACCGTACCGAAACAAAGCTAGTGTTGATACAGATACAACAAATACAAGATGACTAGATCCTGGTTTCAGAACAAGAATAGAATGGTGTATACAGTGGCCTACACGTACTTAAGCATATCAAAAGAATGGAATTGGAGAAGGGAGGAATGTGAGACAAGGAGTTAGAAGAAATCAAATAGTGAAATGCCTTATCAATAGGTCTTGTAAAAGTTTTGGCTTTTTTCTGAAGACTATAAGGAGAATAGGAAGATTTAAAATAAAAGGATGGTATCATCAGATTTGGCTTTCAGGAAGATCCGTGTGAAACAATTAAGAGCTTGGCTCAGGGGCACAATCTGAGGCAGCTCCTGTTGCTGATAAATTAATCATGGTGTCTGAATTTAGGATTCCAATAGGCAAAGAACCTCCAGAAATTCTTGGCATGAAAACATATAGAACACCGTAAAATTTAGGGGGTAGTCACCATAATTTCTAAAGTGTACTAATCATATAATTTGTGGCATAATTAAATATGACCTATCAGATCATGAAACTATTCTTTGACATGATTTTCAGATAACAGTTATGCTCAGGGCAGGAACTATAAATTAGTAAGCAATGAACCTTATTCTCACATCCATCAGTATTTTAAAAATATTTTGCTCAAAGACTCCAAAACAAGATGACCTTGGGTAATATTGTTAGCACAATATAGTACACATACTGTTTTAATACCTAGAAAATGTTATTTTCTTTAAGTATTGAAGGAAAATGCTATATGCATGCCAAAACCTTCCATATATCTCAGAAAGAAAAATATAATCCATATATACTTGATTATAAGCTGACCCAACTATCAACCAAAGCACCTAATTTTACCACAAAAGCTGTATAAAAACTGTGCTGAAAAACTGAGCTTATACATGAGTATATAATTAGACATGTATGTGTTGAAAGGAAATTGGTATATTAACCTTTATTAAATTCATGTAACCCTTGATATCACAAAAATTACAGGTTCTGTGCCAGAAATCATCAGAATTGTTGTTTTACTGACTACTCAATGTTATGCAATGCCAGTCTCTGTATTTTGCTAAGAGCTGGTTGTATGATGTTTAAGGTTGATTGTCATCTAGTGTGAGTCCTAATTCTCAAAGGTATGACAGTAATGCAATTTGATATAATGTAGTCATGTGCATAAGGAGATGCACTATGAGCAGCCAATCAATTAGGAAGGAGAGTTTCCTTGGGGGTGTGGTCTAGTAAACACACACAAGAGTGTTAAGGCATATTATAGCAACAATTTCTTGTGTTAGACATGATCTTAATCTTGTATTTGGCTTATCGTCATGACCTTCTGATACTTGAACTTGTTCCAGCATCCTGCCATATTACCAACCAATCCTGGGAGTCATTAGTCAGTATCCCATGAGTCAGTGTCTTGTTATATAACTTTCAATTATTTGATTTAAGAGAAATGACCAGCTTGATATTTGATCCACTGATTTGGAACTAGTCAGAATTTACAGTAGTGTAACTTCCTTGAGATAAATCTCTCTATACTCTCATATATGCATATATGTTTCATTGGTTTTACTTATCTACAGAACCAAACCTAAAACGTAGTAATGCCAAATATCTAGTTTTCAAACATCTACAGTCCATGCTTTTAATAATAAGTCTTTTAAGATTCTATCTGAAAAAATAGCGTATCCGCAAACATAATCTTGGCCAATAGAATCCAACAACATATAATAATAATACATCATGACCTCGTGAAATTTATAGCAGGGATGCAGGGATGGTTCAACATTTTTAAAGGGAGAACCAATTACAGTGATCTACATATAAACTCCTCCCCTGGGGATGGACAACAGGGAAGTGGGTGAAGGGAGACATCAGACATTGTAAGATAGGAAAAAATAATAATCTATAAATTATCAAGGGTTCATGAGGGAGGGGGAGGGGAGAGGGAGGGGGGAAATGAGGAGCTGATGCCAGGGGCTTAAGTGAAGAGCAAATGTTTTGAGAATGATGAGGGAAATGAATGCACATATGTGCTTGATACATTTATATATATATATATATGGATTATGATGAGTTTTATGAGACCCCAATAAAATGATTTTAAAAAAAGACAGTTCAAAAACTAAAAAAAAAAACCCCAAAAGAATTCATGTAATCCACTACATTAAAAAGCAAAAGGATAACCAACATATGACAGCATCAATTGCTGCATGAGGGATATTCCTGTAGTTTTCTAACTTTGTGGGTTCTTTGCCTGGTTTTGTATCCGGTTGAGCTCACTTAGTAGAATGGATTTTGGAGTTTGCCGTCCCATTATGAATTCTTGACTAGTTTGTGTAGAATTGGTGGCAACTCTTCTCTGAATGCTTGGTAGAATTCTCCTGGGAAGCCATCTGGTCCTGGGCTGTTTGGGTTTGGGAGTTTCTTGGTGATGTGCATTTTTTTGTTGTTGTTATGGGTCTGTTCAAGTTCTTAATGTCCAGATGGGTTAATTTTGGAAGGAAGTGTTTTTCTAGGTATTTGTCCTTGACATCTAGATTGTCAATGTTTTTTAAATAGTTTTTCATAATACTGCATTATTATTCTTTTTATTTCTTTGAACCTATTGTAACACCACCTGTTTCATCCCCAGGTATTGTCATCTGCTCTTTCTTTTCCTTTGTTAATTTTGCACAGTTTGTTGATTTTGTTGATACTTTCAAAGAACCTAGTGTTTACTTCGTTGATTTTTTCCATTGTTTTTCTGGTTTATAGTTCATTGAGCTAGCCTCCAATTTTTATAATTTCATTTCTTTTACTTTTGGACAGTTTACAATGTTGACTCTGTTCTAGTTGTTGGAAGTGTTTTGTTAATGAGTCAAACATGATTTTTTTTTCACTTGTGTATCAATTTCTATAAGTTGACCTGTGATAATTGCTTTTGCTCTGTTTTTATATGTTGTGTTCTTATTCTCATTTGTTTCTAGGGACTTTATAATTTCATCTCTTATGTGGACTAATCCACAGTTATTTTTTATGAGTGTCTTGTTGAGCCTTCAAGTGTTTTTCTTTCTCTTTTTTAAATTAATTCTATCGTTGATTTCCACTTTTATGCTACTATGGTCGCAAAGATGGTTTCAATGATCTCTGTGTGTTTGAATTTTCTCTTGCTTGCCTTATGGCCCAGTATGTCCTCTATTTTAGAATATGAGCCTTGTGCATTGGAAAAGACTGTGTGGGGTTGTTTTTGTTTTGTTTTGCTGTTGGTTGGAGAGCTCTGCTACTATCTAGGAGGTGAAGTTGCTCAATTGCGTTGTGCAGCACTCCAGTTCCTTTATTCAGTATCTTACCTGCTGATCTATCTTTCCTTGCAACTGGTGTATTGAAGTCCCGGACTATTATTGTTGATCTGGTAATTTCTCCTTTCTTATCTTGAATATTGAGAATCTTTTGTTGGGTGCATATTTATTATTTTTATGTGTTCTTGGTCAATTGATCTCTTGAGCATTATTTAATGTCCATTTGTGTCTTTCATTATGTCATGTACATTGAAGTCTATTTTTTGGAGATTAAGAATGCCACCCTGCATTTTTAAAATATCATTAGCTTGGTAAATTTTTCATTATCCTTTGATTCAAGGTAATTTTTTTCCTGCGAATTTAAGATGTGTCTCTTGAAGGCAGCAGACTGACAGGCCTTGTTTCCTTATCCAGTCTGTTAGTCTTTGTCTTTTGATTGGTGTGCTTAGTACACTCACATTTTATGTTATTAATATTAAATGTAGATTCATCTCATATTATTTGTGCTTGATACTTTCCTTCTTTCCTCTGTGTGTGTGTGTGTGTGTGTGTGTGTGTGTGTATTGGGGGAGTTTATTCGTGTCTTCATTCCCAGCTATGTTTGTATGTTTTGGGTATGTTTTCAGGATGCTGATTTCTGGGTGGTGGTACACACTGTGGTGGTCTCATTCTTGAGCACTGAAGATGTTGATTTTCTGACCATAAAGAACTAGATCATACTTTTTGTAATTCTTATTTTAATATTAAAAATCTTCTCTATATTTCTTTGTTTGCGAATACTTTTTTTCTCCTTCAAATTTGATGGATAGCTTTGCTGGATATAGAATTCTTCGATGACAATTTTTGTTTTTCAACTATCAGACTATGTTGCTCCCATTTCTTCTTTCCTGCACTGTTTCTGCAAAGTCTGAGCTTATTCTTACCTGTTTACCTTTGCATGTGACAGGTTTTTTCTCTCTAGCTGCTCTCAGGATGCTCTCTTTTTGCTCAACGCTGGATAATTTGACTAATATATCTCTTGATGTGATTTTGTTTGTGTGTTTTGCGGGGCATTAATCTAGCTGGTGTTCTCTCTGTTTCCCTGGTGGTTATTTTGTCCTCCTTTGATTTCTTGAGGAAATTTTCTTTCATGAAACCCCTGACTATGCAATCTGCAGAGTTGTTTGCTTCTTCCTGCTTAGGCATACCAAACAGTCTAATATTATTTCTCTTCATTATTTTCCACATCATCCTCAGGCTTTCTTCAGATTCTTCAGCTTTTCTTGGATTCTTTGTGTCATTTACCAATGTCTGCTCGGTTGTCTTTGTGTTTACAGATTCAATTTTCATTTTCTTCCTTTCTGTTATTGCTTAGATCTTGTACTGTGGATTTTATTTCTGCCAACTCAAAATTTAGTTTCTGATTTTCCATTGGGTGTGAAGATTTTAGTATCTTAATGTATTCTTTTTTTTTTTCCTTTCAAGATTGAGCTCCTAATCTCTTATATGGCCTTAAACATCACTCTCCTGTATTTTCTTACTGATAGTTCAAGGGCTTCCATTGAGTTTGGGTAATCTTCAGTTGTCGACTTTTGTTCTCTTGATTTTCATGGTAGTTGCTGAAGGCTGTGGTTTTGCATGGCATAGTGGTCCAGCTTTAGATACGGCATAGGATTCTGGGTTGTGCATGGGAGGGGAACATTATTGCAAATGTTGTCCTAAATCCAACCTTATTTGTGTAAATAGTGTCCATTAACCTAAACTGTTAACCTGTACAAATCATAAATTCATGCATTTTGGTATAAAAAGCTGTCCTATTTATGCACTTTTTTTTCTTAACAGTGTTTTAAATTCTTTATCATTGGCTAAATCAGTAGTGTTAGCGTATGTCCCAAGGGAGTGATTTAGAATGTTCTCCAATAAAGTCATACTTATGTCTCTAAAGTTAAACTGGAACATATACAAACCATAGATATATGAATGGATTTTGAGCTTGCACTTAATTGTATCCTTAATCTAAGAACAATTAGCTTTATGATATGGCCCTGCTCTGTATTTACCCTCATGAAGACCTTTTTGAAGGAATGGATGTTATAGCAAAGTGTAATGGGAAAAAAAAAGAAAAAGATGGTTCTTGGCTTTCAGAAAGTATAGTATCTGCAGTTTTAAAGGCTTTTCTGAAATCTAGTAATCATCTAAGTGAGGCATCAACAAAGTCTACATGGAAGAAATGCAACAGCTTGTGTGAACCAGGTATGGCAAATAATAACATCAAAATCTATTGAGGGAAACAGGGTTAGAGCCCAAATTGTAACCACTCGATTTGCAGAAGGCTCCACATTACAGTGAAGCCCCAAAATCCTTTTGTTGTGTCACCGTGTGGATTAAGCCTACAGTGAACACCCTCAGACTTATGGATCAAGGTTGAGAATGGCCTTGTTATCAGAGAGAGGGCACTGTAGTGTGGTTTACTGCAAATGTAGTTGGTTTAAAATGTCATTTGATTTCCCATTAAATCTAATATGCATTTGCTTTAGCTTTTAATATAGCCTGATTTCTTTTTGGTTGAAGTTTTCCTCTGTTTGATTCTGTCATTGCCGTTGGGTTGTTTTATCTTTATATGTGTTTCTGTAGGTGAAATCCAAGATATTAGCTTAATAGAGATAGTAACTTGATTCATAGTTTCCTAGGGATATGGCAGAGGTTGTAAGTGGGAAATGGTGACTACCAACAATGAGTACAAAGAAGTCTCCTAAAATTCTTACAACTCTTTAATGTGATTGCATTGTTGAAATGTTTGATATGTGTATATCAATAAAATTGTTAAAGTTATATCATATTCATCTTCATGGTATAATCATGGTCTTCTTTTGTGAATTTATTTCCTAACTTGATCTTTGCCATCATAATGATCTCTTCTATGGTTATTCTCTAAAATAGAGTATGTGTACACATTCTAAAATATGAATCTTTCATATCTATTGTCTGATAATGTAGTTTTATACAATCTTGCCTCTACTTAGCTATACAGCTTCATTTCTTTACTTTGTAGTTAATACTTCCTAATGCAAGTATATCAAAGTTTACGCATCTATAGATACATCTCATATGCTCTTGTGTATTTAATTATTTTAAAATAATTTTGGACTTATGAAATAGCTGCTAAAATAAGCATTCAGTTCCTGAATATTGTTCACTCAACTTATCCTAATGCTAACTACTTACATAGCCATTACATAATCACTAATGTGATAATATTAAGTTTTGGAAAATATCAAAAACTGTTTTTATGAGATTCTACCAGTTTTTGCAAAATCTTGCATTGCATTTATTCAAGATAACCGAAAGTCTATTTCTATCTGAGATAATCCCTTAGTTTCTCAGATATTGTATGGCATTTATACTCCTGAAGAATTTTGTTTATTTTGTGGAATCTCTTATAACATGTACTTCTTTGATGTGTCATCATGATAAAATTGAAGTTATATGTGTTTCAGTAGAATACCTCTCATGAGTGGGCCACTGATGTTGCTGTGCCTTATGATGATATTAACATTGATCACTTGGTCAAGGTTAAATCTGGTCAAGGTTACAACTTTTCCATTTGTTATCAATAGTTTTTTTTAGACAGGTATTTTAAGATGATGCAAATAACTTGCATCTTAAATTTGGGAACCTTTTTGGTAGTATCCATTGATGTATATTTGTTTTAGTTTTTAATATTTTCTGCTTTCTTTTTTGGTAGACGTTTTTCTCTGCTTCATTCTGTCATTGCTATTGGGTTGTTTTTTTATCATTTTATGTGTTATGTATATGAAATCCAAGATACATAATAGAGATAGTAACTGTGCAGTTCTCCCCCCACCGCAGGGGAGAGCGTGAACACAGTCCCCTATTACTGAAAATTATGCAGTCGGGTTTCCCACATTTGGGGAAATCGCAGGGGTCAACACACCCGTAGTGCAATGGATGAGTCTCATCCTGGGAAAACCACCTTCCTGCTCATGGTGTCTCCCCTGCCAAGTAAGAATAGTAACTGTGCAGTTCTAAAGAAGATAGGGAGCCCTGGTAGGGTAATGGTTACATACTGGGCTGTTCACTGAAAGGTCAGCAGTAGGAAACCACCAGCCAACCCTGTTCTATAGGATCATTATGAGATAAAAATCACTCAATAGCAGTGAGAGTTCTAATGATGAATTTTCACTTTACTTCAGTGTGCATTTATTTGTTTGGTTTAAAAGATCCACTTATTCTCTTTGTAAATGGTTTATCCATTTAAAAATTATAACATTATAAGTTCATAGATTTGTATGTCTTTATGGTTTACAATACGTGTTATTGAATCTTGCTCAGTAGACAGAGACAAATAGGAAGGTCATCAATGAAATGGACTGACACAATGGCTACAACAATGTGCTCAAGAATAGAAACAATTGTGATATGATGCAGAACCGGGTGGTGTTTTGTTCTGTTGCATATAGGGTCATTAGGGGTTGAAGCTGACTATGACACCTACCAACAACAATAGAAACAAATTATACCTTTCTGTTTTGACTCTTTTGTGTCTGGCCACACATGCATTTCAGGTTTTAATCATTGTGGCTTGAATTAACAAGGTGCTCAATTTCCTTTTATCTGGGTTGTATCCACTTTGTGACTCTATCGAGGGCTTTGCAATTCAGTTATTTAATGGACTCTGAATCATTTTACATTTTAGGTTATTTTGAATAAAGTCAATAACCATATACATTCAAAATTTATATGAGCATATTTTTTTTTCATGTGTGAAGAGAATTTTAATTAAATGTTCACTACGCTTCAAGAAAACAACCCTCCCCAGAGCTGCCAAAGTTCAAAATTCCAACACTGTACTATAGTACAAAAATCTTACACCATCTCAAAAAAGAGATGAAATGAGACCCAATATAGGGTGAAAGCCAAGTAAGTGAAGGGGAAATCATCGCAGGAATGCTTGGGGTCTCCACATGACTTCCAGCAAAAAGGGCTGTATCATGATAAGTCCATGTGCCTTCTGCTGAGAGATTTCTTGGAAGAAGTAAGCAGTTAAGTGATGACAGCATCTTCACCTAGACTGACCTTCACAACACAAGAGAACAGAGCACTTGAAAATCCAGGCCAACCAAGCCATGTATCCTTCCACCCTTCAATTAAGCCCACCTGTGTGTATCAGCTAGTTTGGGATGCTAAGCTAACTCCCACAGCGAGCAATCCTTGTTGGAAAAAACGGAAAATACATCAAGCTCCATTGTTTAATGCAATTAAGATTACAGGAATATGCAGGATTAAAGGATCCTGATATCCTAATGATTCTGGGAAATGTAAAGCTAGTTGCCTCAGAAAAAATATTGCCTGCGGGTAGGCTTGAAATGAAAAAGGTAACTGTGGGTGAGGAAGCAAAGAAAGGCACCCCAGGAAACGCAAGATTCATTGTTTTCCTTCACTTCCAATCAAGTCCAGGAGGAAAGGGGTGAGTTAAGACAAGGGAACATTTTTGAAGTCCCATTAAATAGAGGAGGCAATACACCAGTAGGTTTCCCTCTTCATTTATATTCATGAATCTCCTGGCACAAATTTGAATCTCACATAAGTGAAAGTGCTTGAAGCACCACTGAACTGATGTAAAAGCATTTCCTATTGGAAAAGGTGTGGTGAAACACCTGATTTCATCCTTAAATTGTTTTAAAGGAAGTCAAATATCTTCACCTGGCAATGTTGTGGGTAGGGAAAAATGTGGATGTCAAGGAAGTAAAAATGGCTAAGGACATGACCGAAGGGATGTTCACCCAGCTACGGGAATGTGTTATTCTGTGAACTTTAGACAAATAAATCCACAGACACAGGGGTATAAAAGAGAGTTGTAATTAAATGTAAAGTGGACATCAAGAAGATTTCCCTACCATAGTTGCTCAATCTCATTAGGCCAACATTATCCCATATGCCCTTCCCGAATCCACAAAGTCATCCACCATCTCACAAAAGCGATGGAATCAGGCTGACTGCTGGGAAAAGCCAAGTCAGTGAAAGGGAAATAATCTTAGATTTGTGTCTCCATACAGCTGTCGAGCACCGAAAGCTGTATCACGGTCAGACATTGTAGCTTCTGCTCAGAGATGTCTTGGTGTACGTGAGCCTTGGAAGCAATAGTAGTTAACTGGCTAAGGCATCTTCACCCTGGACTGACTTTCAAAAACAAGATACCCGAGAACCTGAAAAGCTAAGCTGACAAAGGCATGTGTCATTCTGCCCTTCAATTAACACCACCTGTGCTTATTGGCCATTTGGGATAAGCTAACAATGTCAATGAGCATAACCTGTTGTGAAAAACAGAAAGCTACATAAAGCTCCAATGTTTAATGTAATTATTACATACGGGAACCTGCAGGAATGAAAGTTTCCCATAAATTACTGACGATGGGAAAGGATAATGCTTGTTGACCAAAGAAAAAGAGTTGCTGAGGGCACTCTAGAAATGACAAACGTAATTCTGGGTGAGGCAACACAGAAGGGCAGCCCGTGAAATGCAGGATTTTCTGTTTTCTTTCACATCCAAGTAAGTTGATAAGCTAAGGGTCGAGCTGAGAAAAGTAAAACTGCTTGAGGCGACATTTACTAGAGGCAGGCAAAGCGCCAGAAGAATCGCCTCTTCCTTTATATTCCTGAATCTCCTGGAGGTACATTTGGAGCTGAGGTATGTGAAACTGCTTGAATCACAATGGTACAGAAGTAAAAGCCATTTCTCATGGAAAGTTGTGGTGAAACAGCTACTTTTCCCAATGAAGCATTTCAACGCATGTCAAGTAAACTCCTCTGGCAATAATGAGGTTCGAGATAAATGTGGAGGTCAAGGAAGTAATATGGCTAAAGACATGAGTGAAGGGAAGTTTGCACAGCTACATGAGTGTGATCGTTTGGAAACTTTAGAGAAACAAATCCACAGAGACTCGTGTATGCAGAGCAGTTGAATTAAATGTTCAGTGCACATCAAGAAAACATACCTCCCCAGAGCTGCCAAAGCTCAGAGCTCCAACATTATACTATGTGCACCAACAACCCGACAATCTCCCACCATCTCACAAGGAGACGAAAGGAGACCCAAAGGAGGGCAAAAGCCAAGCCAGTGAAGGGGAAATCATCTCAAGAATGGCTTCTGGCAAAAAGTGCTGAATCATGATAAGGTCCGGACTCTAACTGGAACTTACCAGGGGAACCGGAGGACGTCTCCCACTCTGAATCCGACCAGGACCGCTCTGGTGCTTCCGCCTCCATCGTATTCTGCTCCCAATTAACGGCGCCGCCCACAGACGTGTCCGGACGGAATTTTAGAAAGGAAAGAAAAAAGTACCTCCTATCTCAAGGTCGGTCCGTGTGTCCGCAGCAGGGCTCGTGCTCTCAATCCCCAATCCCGGACGAGTCCCCAAATATTCGATTCAGGGAAGGAAGGCGAGCTTACCTTGGGCGCATGCAATAATCACGACCAGTTGAGATGCAAAAGCGGCATAAGGAGTTTATTAGCTAGCTCGAGCTAGGGCTTCCTCCCTCCGCTGCCAGCCGTAGTGGGAATCTATATGAGCATAATTTTATTGATTTTGAATCAATACCTTTTAACAAAAAAATATTGAGTCTAAAAAATGCATTCAGTTTATGTCATCTCTGCATGTGCTGGAGCCAGTGTACGATGAAAGGTCAGGGGGTAAACTAGCTAGTGAACTTGACAGAAATGATCAAATACCAATAGTGCCCATACATTTTTTCATTTTTGCCAACAATAGAAAAAAGTTTCCCTTGCTTGGTAAATATTCCAATTCCTTTATCTTTCTACATTTCAGAAAAGCTTATCAATTTGTATTAATAGAATTAGTGGTTCTTGATTGAGATTATAATAAATCTGTACATCAATTTTGGGAAGATTGACATTTCAAAATATTGCGTTTTCTAATTCATGCATACATATAGTTGTACATATAATAAAGTTTTCTTTAATTTCACCAATGTGATATAATTTCAGCATATATATATTTGGCAAACATGTTGTGAGACGTCTACCTATTTCTTTTGTTATTTCACTTGGCACTATGCTACATTTCTCTGTTATTTAATTGTAGTTAATAGAAATATATATATTTTTTCATTTATCAGTCTTCTGTTTTGAGAGTTTGCTAGACTTGGAAATTGATTTTTAGTATCTTCTATGTATTACCTTGGGATTTTCTACATAGATAAACTTGCCATCTGTGGCTAGTGTCAATTTTGTTTATTTTTTATTTTCAATTTGAGATATTATTTGTATTTTTGTCTTGCCTTATTTCACTGGCTAAGCATGCTAAAGTGACACTGAATAGGAGTTTTAAGAGTGAACATCTTACTTTTTCTCAAATCAGAAAAAGCTGTCACGATTAAATGTTACCTTCAGGAGTTTTTTTTGTTCTGTTTTTGTAATGTCTTTTCACAAGTTAAGAAAGGTCTAGTCTATCCCTAATTTGCTAAATATTTTTATCTTAAATAATTATTTAATTTTATCAATTGTTTTCTTCATCTGTTGAGATTATCATAAGATTATAATTAATTCTATCAATGCAAGTATTAGGTTTGAGAGATAACTTGCTAATCATACTTGAAGTTTTTTCAGCTGTAATTGAGACCAAGAATATATTACTGCCCTTAGCCAAGATACAGAAATGTGTTGAACTCTTCTTCCCACTAGCTGCTGTGAACTTTCAATAGTGTATTAAGGATATCTCTTTTATAACACCTTTTCTGACCATAAAATAAGGCATTCTACTTGTTGGGGAAGTATAGAACAATAATCTGGATAGTTTTGCATATTCATCACAAAATATTTCTTTCCCCCATCACCTGCAACCATTCAGAAATTATCTAAGTATTTGTGTCAACCTGTGCATGTGCACATGCACATGTGTGTGTATCTGATAGGATTGGGGGTTGGGGGTGCAAAAGTGTAAAAATTCTCATTTTATCTGTGACCTGCACAGGATCTACCTTATTCTCCTACATATAGCTTTTGCCATCTTTTAAATTATTCTAATTGAATTCCATCTACATCTGTTCCTAGTAAGCAAGGACCTTGCACTGCACCAGTTTGTTTTTGTTTACTTTCCCCTTTCCTTCCTAATGGGAATTTATCACCGCCAATTCAAAAAACTGAAGTCCCTGGCGTTTGACTGTTCCTGCACTTGCTATTCAAATAAGAAATAATCCATTCATACGTCTCCCTGAAAGCGTTTATTTTTTTCTCAGATTTAAAGTTAGTTGAGTTCCGTAATCTCAGCTTTCTGGTAGGTTTGTGAAATAACACATCATTTCAGTTTATTCCACTCATTTTTGTTGTTTTCGCTATAGGAATGCTGTTCTTTTGAGCTCTCCATGTTTCTCAATAAAATCTGGAGATCTCGTGTCCTTTGAAACATGTGTTTCCCTTTTGTAGAACTTCCTCTCATCTCACTTACCCCGTTAGCTACTTTGAACTTTTCCTGAGCCATTTGAAATTACATGCTCTTTCTTAATCTCCTGAGTAAGCATTCCTTTATGCTCAGAAAGCACCATCCACAAGACTCAAATTCCAAAAGTGGAGCAAGGGTTCTTTCTGGAGTTGATTGCATAGACAGCCTCATGGAGTACTCTTATGATTGACTTACTCCAATATACCTTACTGCTATCCAGCTTGTATATTTATTCAAATTATAAGATCCATGAAAGCAGGGGTCTGGTGCTTGGCCAATGCCTACCACATGGCAGGAAATCAATGAATATTCCTCTGTTGAAGACATTTTTCCCATTCCCATTTAGGTATCACACAAGACTTAACTAGAAGTGTAATATTATATAAAATTCTGAAGGTCGAGGTCTAGGATAAAGAGGGCATTCTCACTGACAGACAGAGGTTCATCTTTGCAGGCAAGCAGCAGGAAGATGGTCACAATTCTCTGATTACAACATCCAACAAAGCTCAATTCTGAACCTTATCCTTCATCGTAGAGGTGACTGTGAACTCTTGAGTCTTGTGTGCAGAATGCCCTACGATGTCCTACTCTTCTCTATAGCCATTGATCCCAACCTAAGTATAGAAATTACTAGTTTCAGTAATGGCTGAAACTGCTCAAAAAGTCACTAAAGGTTTGTTGCATAGTAGCATAAAAAATTCTCCGAATTCGATCTGAAAGGCAAGATATCGTGTGTGTTAAATCATATATAACTTTCTGTGAAACAAAACCTCTATGCCCTAGAAATATGTGAATATTCACAGGTATGGGACAATGGATTGTAAAATAAATGAAGGTGTGAATGAATCATATCAACATACCCCCTTCCCCAAAGCATTTATTGAGTTAATTGAAAATATTGAAGTTAGGAAATGATGAAGGAAATATAAAACAAAGAATAAGCTAGGCATACCCTCTTGTTTGGGGAAAGTAATCAGCACTCTTAAGGAGTTTAAAATGACTTTAAAATTAATGTCATTAATTTCAGTAGGGAGCTCATTTCTAAATCCTAATATAAATCCTAACTAAACTTCATATTTTTTTCTTTCCCCTGACTTTTTTCCTAAAGATTATAGCATTGTCAAGTAAAATAAGAGGTGCTTAGGGAAAATTTAGATGAGCTGCAAAGAGAGAAGAAGACACACATCCTGTCTGTAGGTAATAAAGGTAGGGACAGGCTGCAATCCCAAGGCCAACAACCAGGGAATCGCTCACCTGGCCCAGAATGCACAGACAATAGGCAGCTTCCCAAAACACTGAAGCATATTTCCTTAGGGAATACATTTAATTACTGTACTAGTCAAATCAATGGATATTCCAGTTATTTCCCCAGAGAATTCAACATTTATTCAACATTTACACAAGAAGAACCACGAAATCTTTCACCGTCTCATGCTCTATACCTCAGATAATTGCAGTTGAAACTTTTTTAATATATATTTTTAATTATAGGCATGAAAATTGACCTAAACATTTTAACATATCAATGCTAACCTTATAAAGCAGCATCCCCCTTTCAAGCATTTAATTGCAGATAAATTCTCATTTGGCTACAGAGGAATTTCAATTAATCTGCAAATATTCTATAAATGCAAATTTTGTACATAACCTCTTTCCTCTACTATATCACACCACAAACAAACTTTAAAAATAGTTTGCTCTATATAAAGTAGAAACAAAGACAACCTAAAAGGAAATTAAAGGGAAAGGAAGGAGAAAAAAATGGAGACTGAACAAAAAGTTTGGTAGCTTACATCTAAGTCTAAGAATTTGTCATTTTTAAATAACATCCAGATATGTAAAATAATGTTCACAGTAAATATTTTCAAACTCTGGTAGTCTGGAAGAACTTAAACTATATTTCCAAAAGCAGAATTATCAAAGAATACAAATTTTTAAAGACTGCACAATAGCCATTTAGAGGATTTATTACTATAATCAGCACAAATATCTACTATTACTCTCATAGCTGTCTCCATCTGTTTGTACAGAGAGTTGCTCTTTGCATCTGTCCACACAGTTTAGAATGGAAGGTAATGTCGCTTAATGGTTAAAGCAAGGGATTTGGTGTCAGACAGCCTATAGTTACATACCCTGTTGCATTTCTTAATAAAGGTGTGTCTATGAGTTGCTTGCTTACAAGCCTCTTTAATGAAGACACAGATGGCTCATTCATAGACTAAATGGTGAAACTAACATATTCTTAAGAGCTGTCCCCCAAATTAAATAGGGGGACCATTAAGGCAAAGTAATCGACAGAATGGGCATACGAGTTATCTATAATAATAAGTAGCACACTCGCTAATATGTCCTTAAATGTCCAGAAATGTGTTACTGGAAAGTTCTGTGTAAGTAGGAAACAAGTAATCATTTCCCTCTTGGATAGAAAGGACTGGCATTTCTTTCCATTGTATTGGGAACAAAGGAGCTCCATTCCTACCTTGCTTCCCATTTCTAGAAAATCTAAATAAAGCTCCTTTTGTTGTCTGTTTACTTTCATTCACTACTTCAAATCATCCACACTTTTCAGTTACCAGAAGGCAATCACAGTGACCCCAGGTGCTCAATGGGAACTCACAAAGATACACTTTCAATTACGTACATCTTGGTCTTACAGGAATTCTATCCTTGGTGGTCATATTTTAGAACCTGAAGATCTTTGTTTGAATTTTAGATTGAGGACTTTTAATCGATGTGATTTTGAAGATAGAAAAATCTTTGTTTAACTCTTTTTCTCGTGTAAAGTTGGGCTAACAGTTTCTAACTCGCAAGATTACTGTAAGGCTAAATGATTAGTAAGACGTAGGTCTGTTTAATAGCAAGGCAATACATTTCAACTTTTATTGTTTCAATTTTAATATAGTTCATTCTTGAGAAGAAATAAACATAAGCTGAGAAAAATTAGCAAGACTTTAGATTTTTGTGTTTCTTTTCCATTTTAATTAAAAAACCATTTTATTGGGAACTCGTTCAATTCTTATCATGATCTATACATACATCCATTTTGTCAAGCACATATGTGCATTTATTTCCATCATTCTCAAAACATTTGCCCTTAATATTGACAACTCCTTTTTCCCTCTCCCTCCCCACATCCCCTTATCTCAAGAACCCTTCATAATTCATAAATTACTTCATCATGTGTTACACTGTCTGACGTCTTCCCCTGCCCTCTTCTCTGCAGTCCATCCCACAGGGAGGAGGCCATACGTAGATTTTTGTAATTGGTTCCCCCTTTCCACCTACAGTCCCTCCAACCTCCAGGCATCACTACTCTCACCACTGGTCCTGGAGGAGTCATCTGTCCTGGATTCCGTTTCCAGTTGCGATCTGTACCAATGTACATCCACTGGTCTAGCCAGATTTATAAAGTAGTATTGGGATCATGATAGTGGGTGTGGGGGGGGAGGGGAAGGAAACATTTAAGACCTAGAGGAAAGTTATATATTTCATGGTTGCTGCCATGCACCGACTGGTTCGTCTCCTCCCCACAACCCTTCAGAATGAGTGTGTCCAGTTGCCTACAAATGTTTTGAGTCTCCACTCTGCACTCACCCTCATTTACAATGATATGATTTTTTTGTTCTTTGATGCTTGATACCTGATCCCTTCGACAGCTCATGGTCACACAGGCTGGTGTGCTTCTTTCATGTGGACTTTGTTGCTTCTGAGCTAGATGGCTGCTTGTTTATGTTCAAGCCTTTAAGACCCAAGACGCTATATCTTTTGATAGCTAGGCAACATCAGCTTTCTTCACCACATTTGCTTATGCACACATTTGCCTTCAGTGATCGTATTGGGAAGGTGGGCACCCACTGATATGATTTTTCGTTCTTTGATGTCTGATACCTGGTCCCTTCTACACCTTGTGGTCAGACAGGCTGGTGTGCCTCTTCCATGTGGGCTTTGATGTTTCTCAGCTAGAATACCGCTTGTTTATGTTCAAGCCTTTAAAACCCCAGACACTGTATCTTTTGATAGCTGGGCAACATCAGCTTTCTTCACCACATTTGCTTATGCACACAATTGTCTTCAGTAATCGTGTCAGGAAGGTGTGCATCATGGAATGCCAATTTAATAGAACAAAGTGTTCTTGCATTAAGTAAGTACTTCTGTGGAGGCCCAATATCCATCTGCTACCTTAATACTAAACCTATAAATAAATACACAGATATATTTCTCCAGCCTCCTATATATTTACATATGTACATGCCAGTATTTAGACCTCTATAAATACCCTTTGTCACCTAGTTCTTTCCTCAATTTCCTTTTACTTTCCTCTTGTCCAACCATCATGCTCAGCCTCATTTGGGTTTCAATAATTTCTCTTGGTTGCATTGCCCTTGCGGAATCCCTGCCAGGCCTCTCACACCCTCCTTACCACTGATTTTGGATCACTTTTTGCTCCCCTTTCCCTGGGTTGGTCAACACCACCCCTTTACCCTCACCTGTGCCCCCCTGGAACCATTGGCTCTGATGTTTTCTCTTGCAGACTATACATGCAGTCCATCTTATCTAGATAGATCTATAGAGACAATAATATGCACCAAAAATCAAGCCATTGCAAGATAGGCGATGAATGAGAACACAAAGATGACAACAAAAAAGAAAATCAATGACCTATAAAAGAATAAATTAATTAAAAGAAAACAAGTTTTAAAAAGAAAGAAAAATCTGTAAATACATCATCTTATGATTTTGGGTTTGTAGGCATGTCCTTCAGTGAGGTCCAATGGGGTGCCATGCTCTGGTCCCAGAGTGTGTTCTTTTTTTCCCTCCGGAGTGCCCTGCTCTGCTCTGCTCCCAAGGGTGTTCTGCCGCATGCCTTTAGTGGTTTGCCTCAGTATCACGGGGTCAGTCTGGCCCAGTCTCGACACTGAGTCTCCTGCGTTGTCCCCATTAAGGTCCAGGGCCATCAAGGGATGGCATGTCTCAGTGGGATCAGCCATATGGTCCACTCTGTGCATTGGCTGTTCAAAGTGAAGATATCGTCCTCCAGGCCTGGTGGGCCAGGATGTGTTCCACTCTCTCTTCCTTCCCCATCATTTGCTCCCATGTGCTCTGATCAGACATGCCCCTCGCCCCTAGATGCAGCTTCAGTGCCGTCCTCTAAGGTAAATTTTTCTGGGGAGGAGGGGCAGTTGTCCACATAGCTGGTATGGGGCCGAGCCTTCAGGCCCCTCCACTGACTCCAGACTCCTTGCTAAAACGCTGCCTTTGTCTGGCACTGGCTTTAAGTCTGGTCCCTCTTTCCCTGTGGAGACACAAACAATACCCTCCCCTTGGGTGCCCCATTCTCTTGCCACATATCTTTTTTCTTTCTTTCCATTTTCGTCCCTGCCCACCCCCTTTTTGTTTGACTACCATATGCACCCCTGGATTTGGTCTGGCCCCTGCCATTCTACCTGGACCTCACCCCTGGAGTGTTTGTATACAGCAGCTTTTTCCCTGTGCCCCTTTGGAATTTACTTTTATGTTCTTTCTTTTTTTATGTATATATAAACTTACTTCAGCAGACTCATGTTATACTTGTCCTTTTGTGCTTGGTTTACTTTACTTAGTATAATTTCCTCCAGTTCTTCCTATGTGGTGATATGCTTCATGCATTCATCAGTTTTTTTAGTGATGCATAGTACTCCAATGTATGTATCAGTTTTTTAATCCCCTTGTCTCTTGATGGAAATTTGGGTTATTTCCAACTCCTTGCAATTGTGAATGGTGCCACAATGAACATTGGAGCACAGATGTTTGGCCATGGTTTGTTTCTTGCCTCTTCTGCATATATGCCCAGTAGGGGGATTGCAGGGTTGTATGGTACCTCAATTTCCATCACAGCCCCTCCAAAACTTGTTGCTTTCTGATTTTTGGAACTGGGCTATCTTTGAGGGTATTCGGTGGTATCTCATTGTTGTTTTGATTTGCATTTCTCTTATGGCTAATGATTGGAAACACTTTCTCATATGTTTATTAACCATTCAGATTGCAGACTCTGAAACTTTTGTTCAGGTCCTTTGCCCACCTCCTCCGTGGGCAATTAGTTTTTCTCTTATTGTAAGCTTGCAAAGTATTGTAGATTTTAGTAATGAGGCCTTTGTCTGATGTGTCATTGCTAAAGATGTTTTCCCAGTCGGTGGACTCTCTTATTACTCTCTTGGTGAATTCTTTCTATGCACAGGTGTCTTATCTTCAGCATATCCCACTTGTCCATTTGTGACTCCTCTGTATTTGTATTCTTACTTCTTTCTGATAGAGCCTATATTCCCTGTGCCAAGATTCTCAGATTTGTCCAAATTCCCTCATTGATGGCCCTAATTATTTGGGGTTTTATCTCAAGGTCTATGATCCACCTTGAATTTATTCTTGTTCAAGGAGTGAGGTAACGGTCTTGCTTCATTTTTCTGCAGGTAGATATCCATTTTTTCCCAGCACTATTTATTGAAGATACCATTTGCTTCCGATTTAATATTTTTGGGGGTCCATATCAAAGATCACTTGCCTGTAGGCTGATGTATTTTTATTTCTGGGTCATCAGAGCTGATATTATCCTGTGGGCTGTTTCCTCTTTGTCGCCCTATGGGTGTAGTTGTTCTATGTGATAGTCTCTTATTTGACCTTGGTGAGTGTTGATCTGCCCATGCTAGATCAGCAAGGATCTTTTGTAGGCCTGTGTTTCTTTTTATGTAATCTTTGAAGTTGTCGACTGGGAAGACTCTTATGTCTCCATCTATTTTAATAGATAATTTGGCTGGGTAAAGTATTCTTGGTTTTGTGTTGTTTTCATTCAATTTTTGGAATGTTACGCCATTCTCTCCTCTTCTTCATCGTTTCCACTGATAGGTTTGAACATACTCTTATTGGGGTACCTTTATACATGACTGCTTTTCCCTAACTGCTTTTATGATCATGCCCTTTTCCTCATAGTTGGTTAATTGGACAATTATGTGTCTTGGTGACTTCTTCCTGGGATTCCGTCTGGCTGGTGTTCTTTCAGCATCTTGAATGGTTGCCTGATATTCATTTATTAAGCTGGGAAGTTTTCCTCTAAGAATTCCCTCGCTATTTTCACTGTTGAATTCTTTGTTGTGTCTTGTTCCGGTAGCCCAATTATTTTAATATTGTTTCTTCTCATAGCGTCAGACATGTTCTCAAGTTTTCTTCAGCTTCTGTGATTGCCTTATTTGACTGTTTTCCTGTTTGGTGAGGTCTGCTTGGTTATCCTCTAGGTCACCGGTGAGATTCGCTGCCTCTTCAATTCTGTTGGCAAGGTCTGTCAATTTGTCACTGGATTTTGTTATTTCTTCCTTTAACCCTTATATTTCCCTTTGGTGTGTTGCCTTTATCTCCTCTATCATTTCATCTTTTTTTCTGAATTGCTTCCCTCATATCCTTTGTGATTCCAAGCAGCATTCTGAGAATTTCTTTTAGTGGCAGGTCAATATCTGCTTCTTCTATGCCAATCATTAGTCAGGACTTCAGGCATTGTCTTCCGTTTGTCCTGCTTTTTCGTTTAAACTGTTAGAACTGGTTACTGTTTATGTGTTGCTTCAGAGGATCCTGGAGCCATCTTCCTGAGTTGAAGAGCCCTGGCCTCTCTCTTGGGGGATTCGTATGAGCACTTTTATGATCTACCTGCTGGTAGCTGTACTGAGGAGTCAGGCTATCGCTATATCTCCCTGTTGTTTCACTCTTATCCTAACCATCCTGTATGCTGTTACTTGGAATATATGCTGGATATTCCTCTCATGTGATGCTGGTTGGGTTGTTGTGGGCCCATGAGGGAATCGCTTCCCTGGCTGGTCTCTAAGTAGTCTTCATGGTTCTTGGAGCATTTCGGATGGCCTGTGGTGATTTCCTCTGCAACTGACATGCTGAGGAGGGGGTGTGGGTATACCCTCCATCGTGCAGAGACCTGTAGCTGGCAGGGGAATTATTGTAGACAGAGAGTTCGCCTTGGAGATTGGGTGGATGATCGCACAGTAATGTGGAGCCCCACCAGTGATGGTCAGCCGTTTCCCCCAATCAGTTGTAGGGCCTCAGGGTTTAGATTTGGGATGCCTCTGCTGTTTGCAGGGGAGAACCCCCTGTTGCTTGGTATATTGAAGAGGACCGGTGTAAATTCCCCAGCTGCTTGCCAAGCCCATAAATGCCAGCGGGAGCTCTGCCATTTGGGCCTTCAGAGTTTCCCTAGGTAGAGGGGAGTGGCCTAGAGGCTGCTAGTGGCTTTGGACAGGAAAGAGAGTGAAAGGAGAGGAAAAAGAAAGAAAGAAGAAGACACGGATTGGAGCAACAACGACAAACAAACTGACACCCACTAATGCACAGAGAAAACAAAAGTGAAATCAGTAAAAAAAAGAAAGAAGGAAAGAAAGAAAAAAAGAGAAAAGAAAACGACAAAAAGGAGAAACTGAATCTACTGAGGCTGTGATAGGAAAGAGAACTAGGAGAAGAGGAGAAAAAAAGAGAAAGTCAAAAAGAACACAAAGAAAAAAAGAAGAAGAAATGAAAGTGAAGGAGAGAGAATTAAAAAATAGATAAAGTGATAGCTGACCCCATGCTGTGCTGTTTGTAGCACTGTCTTAGGAGTCAGGTTGCCCCCTGGGTGGGCAGAGTTGCCTTAGGCAGAGTGTAGGGGTCTGGGAACCAGTAGTGGCATGTGAAAGGAAAGAGAGGGAGAACAGAGAATCATACAAGTAGAGAGAGAAGCTAAGATTACAAAAAACGAGAGAGAAAAGAAAGAAAAAGAGAAGAAAGAGAAAGAGGGGGGAGGCTCAACTGTGTTCACTAAGATTGGTTGTGATGGTAAAGAGGGAGGAGAGAGCGAAGGAGGAATTAAAGAATAAAGGGATAGCTGGTCCCTGATTACTTGAATGTGGGGCCAGGGGGGGGGGGTTAGAACCTGCCCCACAGTGACAGGTCGGTGTGCCCGTTTAATGTCGGGACCCAGTGATACTGGGTAGAACTGCTCTAGTGATGAGATTGCCTTAGAGGTCTGAAGGAGGTTTCCTCAGCAGTGCAGCATGGTGTAGATGGTTGTCCCAGCTGCCTTGTGTGGTGTACAGCACTCCCACGGAGGGCAGGTGGGAGTTCCCCCTGCTATTTGGGTTGATTTGCTCTAAGCAGAAGGTATTGACCTGGAAGCTAGTAGTGGCATATGATAGGAAAGAGTGGGAGAGAAAAGGAGAAAGAGGAGGGAAAGAAAAATGAAGGGAAAAGAAGAAAGAGAGAAAAAAAAATAACACAAACATGAGCTTATTGAGACTGACTTTGGTGGGAAATATAGAAGACTGAATAAAGGGAGAAGAATTAGAGTAGTAGGTAAGGAGATAACTAAGACATGATCACCTGTCCAGGAGGCTGGAGGAGTTCCAACTGTTCCTCAAGGTAGCCGGGTGGTTTTCCCCTTTTGATGTAGCGTTCCACAGAGGCAGTGTGGGATTACTTTCAAAGGCAAGACCACACCCATGACCAGGCATCAGTTCCCATCATGGTATTGAGCCAAGATTTTAGATTTCACTATTTTAATTTATTTATAAAGTAAAAGGAGGAATCAGATTTCCCTTATCAAATCATTTGTGAAATCTACTTTTAAAAATATAACTTTAAAAAGTATAACGAGGGATTTTGCATTTTTTTCAAATGACTTATTAGGCAAGAAAGAAAGTAACTAAAGATTTCAGACTTCTCTGCAGGTCTGGCTTGACTGTTGAATTTGCTTATATTTAGTCTCTTGAAATAGTATTTCCAATACTACTATAAAGACACTATATGCCTCACACTATACTATGCTTAAATGTATAAATTAACAAGATTTGATATGTGTGTTGTATTTTAGGGGATATTAAAAAATCGCTATTTATTTTTCTAACTTCTATCTTGAAAAATGATGAGGTCAGTTGAAAATATATTTGCTTAAATTAAGTAATATTTCCTGTATCTCTGTCCCCCTACATAAAATAATAATTAGTAAAATGAAAGCCTTTGTACCTAGCAAGCCAAATTTTAAAAGAATATTGCATATTCAATTGTGGCCCCTCCAAATTCAACCAAAATGTTCTTTTTCCTTCTTGTTATCCCCATTAGTAGCTGGTATCATCCAAATTTCCAGCATAGTGAATCTGATGTATTACCCAGAGGGCATCAAACTATAGTGATATTAGTAACTCAGAACAATATTCATTTCAAATTTCACAATTAAAGTTTTAGAATAAATGTATAAGGATTTAAAATTAATAGGCTATTCCCCTACCTCTTCATCTCCCCCCACATACTGCTTCCTAGGTTTTAATTTCTTATTTTAAAGTAAATAATAGCATGTGCCTCTGAATTTCTACTATTGCTTAACAGTGTCATGCCACCACAGAACTTCAAGGTCACGTCTGAATCACTAAGATAAATTAATGTGTCTATTCCTTTTTTTAAAGAAACATGGGATGGCATGTTAACAATACATTCAAAATTTAAGAAAACATTAAATTTATGGCATCATACTAAACTGAGAATATGACATAATTAAGATTTGATCCTCATCCTTTTTTTTTCGGGTAAGTTGCAAAATAGATATTTCTCTCCCTTTCTTTTGTAAAATATTTTACATAAAGGTCTTGGTATATATTCACATACAGTTATTTTAAGTTCTTGCCACTCTGAGAAAATTAGTAATGACCTTGTACAGATCTAACCGATTCTTGAAAACTTAATATTATTTTCTAAGCTTCAAATAATTTTCTCAGGGTGTTATTCGTTTTTTAATGATTATTAAAATATGCTTTTTAAAGTAGTTTTTAAATATTCACCAGGGAAAAGGTGTTAAAATGGACTTACTTGCTAAATACATTTTGCTATTTACAAAGCAAAATACTTTTCTATAATCAAACATGATAGCTAATATGCTTTTGCATCTATGTTTATTTTAATGCCATGGCATCCCATTCAGATAGTGTTATGAACAGAACACAGACACAAAGGAAAGTGGTCAGGCATCTATACTAAGTATAACTCGTCTTCTTGGAGTGCATTGGCACTTTCCACACATCCAAACCATTACAATTCAGAAATTAATTATTTTACTGGTATGGTTTAGATATGCTTCATGGAGCCAGACGGATCAATTCTTACCAAGAAAAGCTCTTCCAAATTGGATTAGGGAAGACAACACAGCAGAAAAGAAAAGGAGGGTGATATGACAAGGAAACTCCGGTTGGAGATCAACCCTTTTAAATCTCTACATTTTATTGGTAAAGAGAAGCATATTTCAAACTATGTTAATAACTTAGTTTATTTTATGCTCTTTTGGTGTGTACTGGGGCAGTATGTAGGAGCCCTACATACATGATGGTGTAGTCATTAGGAGGTGAGCGCTGGAAGCCATCCGCAGCTCCATGGAAGAAAGGCAGGGATTTCCACTCCCCTAAAGAGTTACAGTCTTTGAAACCCACAGGGCCACTACGAGGTGTGAAAATAATATTGACTTGACGTCAGTAAGTTTGAGTTTGGGGAGGGCAATTTGTATCCACATCTCATTCCATCTTACATTGACTTAGTCATGGAAGCTAAAAGATTGTCCCAGATTCAATTTGATGTCCGTGGATGACTGGCAAGCATTGCCCATTTCACATCAAGACACCCAGAGCTGAAATCCTAAACACCGGCCTTAGAGGATCTCATTATAATCATCTGGAAAAGTTTCCTTTCTTTACATTGCCAACTCTGAAACCCCACAGAGTTTAAGGTCTGGCATTGAGGCATGAACATGCACATTCTGTTGGAAACCGTGTGCTGGTATCTGTTTGAGGTTCCTTCCCAGATACTGATAATCTGCTACACAGATCATTTTATGACCTTGGCATTGCCATCAAATTAGTATTGGTTCATAGGGACCCTACACGACAGGAGAGAACTTCCCCTGTGGGTTTCCAAGACTATGGCTCTTGAAGAGAGTAGAAAGCCCTCTGTTTTTTTTTTTCCCATGCATCATCAATTGTTCTCAAACGGCTGACTTTGTGGTTAACAGCCCAGTGCATAATGACTACGCTACCAGGGTCGGTTCAAACTATAGCAACAGATTAAAGAATCAATTCAAGAGACTCGGTCGGTCGGATTGTCCTCAGAAGAATGGTTTGAGTGATGCATAAAGGAGAACGCATAAAGCACCGCGGGTGATAAGGGGTGCAGCTTCTTGTTGTGCTCTATGTGACCTAGAGAAGTGCAGACACAGGCACGCAAGGGCCCTCAGAAACAACAGATAAGAGACAGAGTCAGTTTTTGCTTCTACTGCTCTTCTAAAGCCAACTGACTTCTTGCTCTTGCCTTCTATGACTTGTCCCTTTTTTATTTAGAAGGTGGGCCATTAAATACATAAGGCTGCCCGTTCAAATTCAATCTGAACCACCACAGAAATAATGTCTACTGGGCTTCTGAAAGATCTCAGCCACAAACCTCCTTGGAGCTGTACATGCTCTGCACACTTGCCATGAGGTGAAATCAGCTTGACAATATCCAATAACAGCGATAACAACAAGAATTTCTGTTTATATCATTATTGCTTTTATTACCTACTCAAAATTCTAATTTAAAGTATATAGTACATCCTAGCTCTGACATAACTTGTATATAATCCAATGATGGGATTGTAGGGTTGTGGTTTTGTTAGGTGCCATTGAGTCAGTTCTGACTCGCAGCAACCCTGGATACCACACAATGGACAACCCCTTGGTTCTACATGTTACTCACAATTGTTCTTCGATTTGAGCTCTTTGTTGCAGGCACTGTGTCAGTCTACCTCCTCCAGGAACTGCCTCTTTTTTCACTGCCCCTCCACCTTATTTAGCAAGATGTCTTTCTCCAGGGACCGATCTTGACTGATAACCTATCCAAAATACTTGAGACAAAAATCTAACATCTTTTCTTTGAAGGAACATGCTGGTTGTGCTTCCTCCCAGGCAGAGTGTGTGTTCTCTTTGAAATCTATAGTATTTTCAATATTCTTCACCAATACTGTAGTTAAAATGCCTTGGTTTTCCTCATTCAATGTTCAACTTCCACATGCACATCAGGCTAATGACCCAGGCATTGGGTCCTGCATACTTCAATCTTTGATATGCCACCCTTCCTTTTCAGCATTTTAAAGAGGTCTTGTGCAGATTTACCAATTCAAAATTGCTGCTTTTCCGTGGATAAGGTTTACTTTTAGATGATAGTGAATCAAGAAAGCATTATTCTTTGCAGGATCTTAGGAGCAACAACTTCTCAAGTACGCCTAGACTATCAGCAAGTGCCCTAGTTTAAGATTTTAATGAATATTCTTTTCTTCCATGGAACCAATAGCGTGGAATATATATCAAGTTAAGTGCCCTAATTAGGGGAGGAATTTTATTTATGATATCCACAGACAGGTGGTTAACTTCGAAGTGTGGCTAGTGATTGGGATCTCCTTTGTCTACGAAGCAGTCAATTGTATTATTAGTAAATGGTGGTGATGTTCGAATTTTCTTTTAAAACTGACATGCAAAAATTGCATAGGAAGTTTTCTGATGCTTTCTTAAACTTACAAGTAAGCTCTCTTGCTACAATAGTTACTCTCTTCAGAATTGGTCACAAAGAGCACCAACAAGGTGACATGAACAATCTGATGATGTGTGAGACAAATAATACTGATGTGATATGATGGGAATTCAAATGTAAGTTAAAATAATGGGAAAACCATATTGAGAACTACATTTCAAGAGTTTTACTCCATTTTTTGGAATTTAACTTAATTATGGACCAGTAAAATAATGTATCACAAATAAATAATGTAAGCACTATACTAAACATTGACCTTTCAGCACCCATGGATCATATAGACAGGAGAACTTTGACTAAAAAGGAGGGCAAAATAAATAAAAAAATTTTTAAAAGACATAGGTAGCTTGGAAACACGGTATTAATGCACCCAAGGGGAGGGTGTTGTTTATATATCCACAGGAAAGGAAGAGAGGATTCAGACTTCAACCTGGTGCACCAAGATGTGAAAGCAACATACCGGCATGAAGCAGGGAACCAATAGAGAGGTTTGCAGGGCTGACTCAGTCCCAACGAAATGGACAGCCCACATTCACTTCAGGAGACAGCACTGAAGGTACAGCTCAGAGAGGGGCACATCTGATCAGAGCACAGAGAAACAAACAAAGAGGGAAGAAGAGAGAGTAGAACACATCAGTCTCACCAAGCCCTGAGGACGATATTCCTGCTCAGAGCAGCCAGTGTACAGAGAGGACCATAGGGCTGGCCCCCATATGGGACACTAAGTCTCTCTCTGACCAATAGCATTAAAAGGGACAACACTGGAGGTACAGTGTTGGAATTGTGCCCGATCTGACCCCAGCACACAGGGTGAAATTCTAAGGGCATGTAACAGAACAGCAAGGGGAGCAAAGCAATGAGGTTCCTGGGGATTATGAAAAATATACTTTAGGCCCAGGCTGAGACACCCCATCAGACTAGACCAGAAAACACTCCTAAAGGTCAACAAACAGAACTGGAGCTATTTATAAACTGTTCTCTTTTTTATGATTGTTTTTGTTGCTATTGTTGCTGCTTGGGATTTTTTAAATTTGTTTTGTTTTCTTTTACTCTGTCTTGTTTTTGTGCTTTTTATTGTTTCTGCATGACTAGCTAGATAAGATAGGTGGGATAAAAAATCCAGAGAAGAAAACAATGGTACCAATAGTTCTGTGGAAACATGGTGGAGGGGGAGGCAGAGGAATGGAAGTGGGTGTTAACAAACCCATGGACAAGAGAAAAAATGATCTAAAATTGATGGCAAGGAGGGCATCGGATGCCTGGTTCAATATGATTAAGAGCAATGTAACCATGAGGAATTACTGAAACCTGAATGAAGGCCCAAAAGCATAGTAGGACAAGAGGAAAGTAGAATGAAATAGAGGAAGAACTAAGAGGCAAAGGACATTTATAGAGGTCTAAATACGGGCATTAACATATGTAAATATATTTATATATAATGATAGGAAAATAGATCTACATACATATATTTATATTAAGTATTTAATATTAAGAAGCAGACAGACATTGGGCCTCTTCTCAAGTACTCTCTGAACACAAGAACAGTTTGTTCTGATGACCTGGAATTACATGATGTTCACCTTTCTGAAACTATTTCTGAAAACAAAATGGGTACATAAGCAAATGTGGTAAAGAAAGTTGACGGTGCCTGGCTATCAAAAAATAGTGTCTCAGTTCTTAAAGGCTTGAAGATAAAGAAGCAGCCATTTAGCTGAGAAGCAACAGAGTCCACATGGAAAAAGCACACCAGCCTGTGTGATTATAAGATGTTGATGGGATCAGGTATCAGGCATCAAAGACCCAGAACAAAAAATCATATCAATGTGAATGAGAGGGAGTGTGAAGTGGAGATCCAAAGCCCATCTGTAGAAAATTTGACATCCCCTTAGAAAAGAACACAAGGAAGAGATGAGCCAGTCAGGGTGCAGTATAACATCAATGAAACATACAACTTTCCTTTAGTTCCTTAAAGCTCCCCCCGCCCCGCCTCCTGCTATCATGACCCCAATTCTACCTTACAAATCCATCTAGACCAGAGGGTGCACACTGGTACAGATAAGAGCTGGAAACACTGGGAATCCAGGACATATAAAGCCCTCAGAACCAATAATGAGAGTAGTGATACTAGGTGGGGAAGAGGAAGGTGGGAGGAAGAAAAGGAACCTATCACAATGATTACATATAACCCCCTCCCAGGGGGACAGACAACAAAAAAGTGGGTGAAGGAAGACATCAGTCAGTGTAAGACATGAAAATAATAATAATAGTTTATAAATTATCCCGGTTCATGAGGGTGGGATTGTGGGGGAAGGAGGGAAGGAAAATTAGCTGATACTAAAGGCTTAAGTAGAAAGAAAATGTTTTGAGAATGATGATGGCAACATATGTACAAATGTGCTTGACACAATGGATACATGTATGGATTGTGATAAGAGCCTTATGAGCCACCAATAAAATGGTTTTAAAAAACGATGCCTCTGTATCCATGTTTTCCTTTTAATAAATCATAGCTCAGTGGCTGGCAATAAAGAAGCAAACCAAATCAACAGCAGATGCCTGCTGCTGACTAACTTTCACCTTCCACGTAGAGATGGCCATTCAGTTGGGCCTGGATTATCGTGACACAGGAAAAGCACATTGAGTGATCCATGAGCACCACTCCATCCTTCTCTATGTGATTTTTAGTTTTCTATATCCTGTATCTCTTATTCTCATCCATTATTCTGAACCCTGCATGCAAGAACCCTTCATTGTACTTTTCTATCATGCCATGCTTCTTTACCATAGTCCACGGTCTCCTTCATTCAAATTAGCTGTACACTACCTTATTTCATTCATGCCTGCTGAGAAGCTAACTAATTACTAAACAACAACAAAAACCGAACTACACTGTGCTTCTACTGATTAAATAAAATATTAATATGCTACAAGCTAGATAATATGTATTAGGTACCTACTATGTGATATGAGCTGTGTTTTCATTAGGAATTTCAGAAAATGTATACTTATATTTCCTTAATTTATTAGGAAATATATTCTAAAGCTATATAAATTAACAAAATATTTAAAATAGTGTGTTAAGTACTATATTAAATATGCTAACAAATATACACATTGAAAGTATTGAAAAAGAGATTGATTAACATGGAAAGAAGGTGTAGGAGAATATACTTGTGAAATCTATAAAGGAAGAATTTTACTAGTCTTTCTCTAAGAGAAAAATAAAGAATCAGGAAGACATATTTCAGTCTCCCAAAAAGAAGAAAGAAGAGATGCAAAGAATTATGATGAGAGGGAAATGCTGAGATGCCTATGGCATAAAAATGAAGAAGTAAAAAAGGGAAAAGGCCATGAGAGACTATTATTGTAAGTGACTGTTTGCATTAGATTAAGGTAGTTAAACATTATGATGCAAAATAGCATAACAGGAAGCCAATAAAGTGGAGTTCATGGGTTTTCCAAAACAATTTGACCATAGTATACAAAGTGACTTGGAAGTAAGGCATTAGGGCCAATATGGATCCAGGAAACATTTTTAAATCCATTAAAATAACTGGACAGTTGAAATAGGGATGAAGAGAATGGAAATGAATATTCCAGATGATGTGGCAGTCACCTAATCTGGTGTCAATTTAAGGATTAAGAGTGTATGGGTTGAGTCTAGGCTGTCAATCTGGAGATAGCAAATGAGACTTCTGTGTGGGCACGGCCTTCTCTTGAGAATTCTGGGAAATCTGGTACTTCCTCCTTGGAGTCGGGAGATACCTCCCTCTCTCTGCTGACTGCCTTGGAGACTCTCTACTCACAAGGCTCCCTTCCTGCAAGACATCCCTGGGGAGAAGTCACATGGACCTACCGTGATACAGCCCTGTGTGCAGAGAGCCATGCAGAGACTCCTGCCAGCACTGAGATGTTTCCAATGCCACTGGATCCAAAGACTTTCTACCCAATGGCCTGTGATCTTCTACATTCAGCATCATTGCATGTGTTCTGTGAGTCTGAAGAGGACTTTATAGGTTGCTGTTGGACATATGGACTAATTTCGGACTTATGGACTTGATTGGACTGGAATGGGATGTTTTCTTAATGTACAATTTCCCTTTATATGAACCTCTTCCTTATACACATATGTGTGTCATGGATTTGTTTCTATAGTCTACCCAGACTAACACATAAGTATTATTATAAGAATTGGCAGGGATTAATAGTCACATGTGCATCTGAAAGATGAATAATGAATAAGTATTGCCAAAGAAGAATTGATACATTTAAATAATGGTGTTGGCAAGAATATTAAAAGTACAAAGAACTGCCAGAATTACAATTAAATCTGTCTTGGAGGAATTACAGCTAAAATTTTCCCTAGATGGGAAGATGGGGAGACTTCATCCAATGGACTTTGGATGTGTCATCAGGAGAGTTCATTCCTAGGGTGGATAATGGGGGTAGGGATCATGTATGGTAAAGGACAGAGTCAGCAAAAGAAACAAAAAGAAAAGAAAACTCTTATGGAGAGGTATTGACACAGCGACTGTAACAAAAGGATCAGTCATAAAATTTTGAGGTTGATACAGGATTAGGCAGCTTCCTTTTTGTGCCTATGGTATCAATGAGTTATAATTGAATTGATGGTAACTGACAATTAAAACTAATAATAACTAATCTGGGCGTTGAAAACGTTGGCACAGGGCTAGTAGTTCTGAGTAAGAAAGAGATAAATTCAGTATAAAACTGAAGTATATGACTTGTACATAACAGCTATTTTGTAGAATTATACATCAATATTGAAAAATACTTAATACAGTTAGACACCATTGAACTTGTGTGATCAGGGAGAAGATATAAACTATAGCTTTGGCTGTAATGAGGAAAGTCATTTCTATGACATATAGGTGACAATACCTGAAAATAGATGTCTGGAAAATAGGAAATATGATGTGATGGAGATAAGTTAAATAATTAGCAAAATAAGTAAATCACTTTAAAATCACCATGAAGTGTTTGTAGCTGGAAAGAGATCTGTGATGGGTACTAATGTTTAAGAGATATATTTATTTCATAGGTTTGTGACAAAGTAAAGTTTTATAATGAAATGTGCATAGACCTAGAATTAGAATATGAAAAAGGAAGAATACACAAAGTTTATCTTAAACTGAAAGAATTTAAGTAAAACAAAATAAAAGCCTGGGATTGCAATATTAAAGACTTCTATGGACTAAATATTGAGTGATGTGGGAATCATCAAAACAAGATGGAAAAAATACACAATCACTGTACCAAAAATAACTAGTAGACATTCAACCATTTTAAGAGGTAGCTTATGAACAAGGACTAATAGTCCTGAAGAAGGCAGTTCAAACTGCATTGAAGACATTAGATTAAAAACAAGACTCCAATAGTTGACGGAATACCAATCGAAATGTTTCAACAAGTTGATGAAGCACTGGAAGAACTCATCTGTCTATACGAAGAGATATGGAAGATAGCTACCTGGGCTACTGACTAATAGAAATCCATATTTTCACCCATTCAAAGGAAAATGACCAAATATATATGCACAATATCATTGATATCACATGTAAGCAATTTTTTTTAATCAGCTAACAATGGTTGTAGCTGTATATTGCAAAGGAGTTCCCAGAAATGCAGACTGGGTTCAGAAGAGAACTTGGAATAAGGGATACCATTGCAGATATCAGATGGATCTGATGCTGAAAGGAAAAAAACACCAAAAAGTTATTTATGTTTTATTGACTATCACTGCCATCTAGTCAAGCCAACTCATAGATTCTAGAGGACACGGTAGAACTGCCCTTGTGAGTTTCTTAGATGGCAACTCTCCATGGGAGTTGAAAGCTCCACTTTCTCACTTTTATTGACTATGCAAAAGCCTTTTACTCTGTGGACCATAATAAATTGTAAGTATGTTTGCGAAGACTGGGAGTTCCATAGCACTTCATTGTGCTCATGTGAAACCTATGCATAGATTGAGACAGTTGTGGGGAAATGATAAGGGAATGCATCATGATTTAAAAGAAAAAATAATCTGTATCATTGTTTCAGCCTTTCACCATACGTGTTCAGTCTTTATGCCGAGCAAATAATCAGAAGAGTTAGATTATATGAATGGAGCCCTGGTGGTGTAGCGGTTAGGTGTTGGACTACGATCCACATGGCCAGCAGTTCAAAACCACCAGCAGCTTCCATGGAGAAAGACTGGGATTTCTACTCCCATAAAGAGTTACTGTCTCCGAAATCCATCAGGGGTGACTGTGAGTCAGTATTGACTTGATGGCAGTGAGTGAGAGCTTGTATGAAGAAGAATTTGATATTGTTATTGGAGGAAGGCATCATAACAACTCTCAATATGCAAATGGCACAGCTTTGCCTGCTGAAAGTGAGAACTTGTAGCATTTGCTGATGAAGTCAAGGACTGCAGACCAGTAGGGATTACAACTCATCTTAAAGAGTAAAATACCTATAACTGGGCACGTGATGACATCATGATAAATGTGGAAAAGATTGATGTTGTAAATGATTTTTTCTTCCTTGAATTTACAATAAATGCTCACGGATGCAGCAGTCAAGAGAAAATCATGCTTTGCATTGAGTATATCTGACGCACCATACCTTTTAAGCATTGATAAGCAAGGTGTTACCTCATGAAGTAATGTGTGCCTGGCCCAGGTAATGGTATATTAAATTGCCTGATATGCATATGAAATTTAGACACTGAATATGAACAACTAAAAAGGAATCAATACATTCAATTATGATTCTGGCAAAGAATAGAGAAAGGACCCTGGACTGCCAAAACAACAAACAAAGCTCTCTTGGAAGAAGTAAAGCCAGAATGCAGTAGAAACAAGGATGCCGAGACTTTGCCTCATGTAGTCTGGACATAATGTAAGGAGGATGCAGTCCTGAAAAAGACATCATGTTTGGTAAAGTCCAGCGGCATTGCAAAAGAGGAATACCTTTGACAACATGGATTGGTGCTATTACTGCAACAGTTGGCTCAAGCATAAGAATAGTTTTGAGGATGGCCTAAGAGAGAGCGGTGTTTCCTTCTGTGGTGCATAGAGTCTTTATGAGTCAGAACCAACTGGAAGGCATTTAACAATATCTGTGATACAGATTACAAAAAAATGGGCGTCTCAAATTTGTTCTAATACAATAGGGACATCACTGCTCTGAAGCTCCAGGGAAGAATTCCTCATTACCACTTCCAGGCTCTAGTAGTTGTCAGTAATCCTTCATTTTTCTTCACTTGAACCTATCTTGACCTCCATGGTCATATTGTGTTCCTTCTTTGTTGGGGTTCTTTGCATTTCTTATAAAGAAATAAGTAATATTTGTTTTAGAGACCACTTTAATCTTGAATGAGCTCATTTTTAACTTGATCACATCAGCAAAGACCTTATTTACTAAAAGTTATATTATAAGTAAAAAATGCCATTTGGGGAGATGTAATTCAACTAAGCACAAAGAATAAGTACAAAAATTAGTTGTTAGAAAAGAGAAGCTATAGATGCTCTAGTAACCAAACAGGAGTCCTGGTGGTACAGAGGTTAAACACTCATTTGCTGACCTGAAGGTTGTTAGTTCAAAGCCAATGGCTATTCTGCAAGAGAAAAAAATGATAGTTCCCTTCAGGAAATTTTTCTGTCTTGGAAACCCTATGGAAGAAGTCTTTTCAGTCCTCTAGGGTTACTATGAATCATAATTGAGTCAATGCAATGAGTTTGATTCTCACATCCTTACCACATGGGCCTTGCTTTTTAGCTTGCTTGCTCAGAAGTAGTGAGAGAGCTTTTTCTTTGGAGATGCTACTGTAGATGGCTACTACAATATGAGGCAGAATAGATAGGGAAGTATTACTACACTGCCTTTGCTCTATCATATTGGTTCAAAGCCAGTCAAAGATCCTTCGAGATGTGGAAAAGATTATTATACAGGGTCCTGTAGGACAGCTTGTAGTCTGCCTTAAAAGGTGATATAATACAATAGTCGGTAAAAATAAGTTGGGACTCTCAGACTAGGGTGATAGCTACTTCCATATTTATTGAGAGGTGGTAAATTTTAGAATACTTTTTGAAATAAGAAACTGGAGGCTTTATTAATTGATTATACCCATGACACAGCAATAAAGAGCCAAGAAGAAGTCCTGAGTGGTAAGACTGGGTAATTGCATGTATATAAGAGCAATTTATCCAGATAAGTAAGACTAGAGGAGGATCATGTTTAGGCAGTATCCAGAATGTTGATTTTTAGATGAACTAAGTTAGAGAGTTATCATGTATCAGTAGGCCATACCATGGTGGCTTGCATGTCCCTGTCAAATTCCAGCAGAATCACTCATGATTAATAGATTTCAGCAGGATTTTCAGACTAAGACAGACTGGGGGTGGGGTGGAGGGAATATTAGAGATCATTTTTATCATAACAGAAAATTATTTGAAAGTCTTGATTTGGGCACTAAATCAAAAGGAATTAATTTCTAGAAGAAGATATCTTGCTTGATGAAGATATCTTTCTTGGCAAGAAAGAGTGAGGGAAATTCCTGGTGAAATGGATTGGCCAAATAGCCACCAGGACTTAAACAGCTAGCTAGTAACCACAAGGATGACAGAGAACTTGACAGTCTTTTTTGTTGAATACAACACTACCATGGGTCTTAGTCACATTGGCAAATAATTGAAACATTAAAAAATACAAAAAACAAAAGAATCATATGGGCTAAATTTAACAAGGAGTAAACTTCACACACTTACTTATGTTGACCTCTCTGTCTAGACATCACGATTAGTTTACTAAGTGAATGCTTTGGTTAGGCAAGTGGATATGGGCCACTTGCATATGAGCCAGTACATTCACTGCCATGGAGTGAGTCAATGTTGACTCACAGGAACCCTGTGGAACAGGGTAGAAGGGCCTCTAAGTTTCTGAGATAGTGGCTCTTTAAGAGAGAGAGTAGAAAGCTTTATCTTTTTCCTGAGGAGGGCTGGTTGTTTGGAACTTCCTACATTGTAGCCCAATTTGTAACCACTATGCCACCGACGCTCCTTGAGTCAAGTAGAAAGTTACCTCAGGGAGTAACTAAAGATTCAGAACAGTTCGGCTTTCCCCGTACTGTACAGAATGTCGGGGGTGGGGGGAGCATCGTGGCGATCACTGTGTTAGGCTGATGTCTGTAAGATCCACAGTTTCAAACCCCCAGCCACACCCTGAGAGAAAGCTAGGAATTTCTACTGCCTTGGAGAGTTACAGTCTTGGAAACGTACAGGGGCAGTTCTACCCTGTTTTTGAGGGTAGCTGTGCATTGGCCTTGAACTGATACAATGAGTAAAAACTGTCAGTGCTGAAGATCTGTCTGAAAATTTATTAGCCTAAAATTAATAAAACAGTGAAAAATAATGTGATAGCTAAACACACTTCGGTGGTTAGTACATACACATATATTTACTGTTACTTCATTGTATTTTTTAAAATGTAAGTGTTTTTGCTTTCTAAGTGTTTTTCTGAAATATCTTTTATCACTTTGGAACATACTAACTTATAATCTATATTATTGCTTACACTAAAGTATTCTCAGATAAAGTATGAGTATGTGAAGTCAAGGGAATTATGATAATATTGAAAAATTCATAGGACTAACTTACTATTAAAGGAGCCCTAGTAGTGTAGTGGTTCTGTGTTCACTGTTGACCAGTTCCAAACCACCAACTACTCTGTTGGACTTGTGGGCATGGGCAGCACTGGGTTGGGATGTTTTCTTGATGTGCACTTACCCTTTATATAAAACTCTCTCATAAACATGAGTTTGTGTGGATTTATTTCTCTAAAATACCCAGACTAACACATTGTAAATTTTTTTTCTCCCACAGTGATGCCAATTGCAGGAGGAAAGCTGAATCAGTGAATGTGTAAGCCTCTCAGAGCTGGCAAGAATCTCCACACGGGTGCTTCCACACCCAGGGCTGCATTGGGGTAGGTTCATGTGGCTTCTCCTTGGGGATGTCTTGAAGGAAGTGAGCCTTACAAGCTAAAGCATGGAACTGGTTGGTGCAGCTGCACCCTGGTCCGACCACCATAAAGCAAGAGACCTGAGAACTAGAAAGCTGAGGCTCACTGAGCCATTTATCTCCCCACCCTTCAATTAACCTCACATGTGTTTATCTGCCAGATTGGCACAATAAACTTTAACTACCTCAATCCACCTCTTGCCAATTTGCACCTGTATATAATTCTCTAGCCTCACAATTGCAATTAAGTAACATCTACACCTTAATCCTCTAATTCTGTGAATATGTTTCCCCACCTATGAACGTTTGTAAGCCAAACACTTCATGCCTTTATCCCCTCATTTTTTTAAAAATTATACTATTTTTAACAGCTACACTCTTAGAGAGTCACAGTCTCTGAAACCCACACGAATTGTCCTACCCTGTTCCAAAGGGTCACTGTGAGGCCCAAAATTTGATGACAGTGAGTTTGAGTTTTGTTTTTGTCTTTCTTGAAGCTTCCAGGGAACTACTGAATGTCATGACAGGAAAAGAAAAAATAGTAAGACAAGTGAGTACAAACACAAAGTGCTATCATATTTATACCTATAATGATAATGCATAAATGTATTTGTAAAGTTAAAACAAGGATAATTTAAACATGTATATTCTATATCTGTTCTGTATGCATAGCTAACATATATATGAAGCTTCAATATTCTATGGTCCATATCTGTGTTCATAATACCTACAAATTTATACAAACACAAAACTCAAAAACTTCACTCTATAGAGTTGATGCTGACTCATTCTTACCCTGTAGGACAGGGTAGAATAACTCATATGAGTTTCTGAGATTACAAACACAATTTACATTAAATGTAAAAATAATTGGAAATGAAGAAAAGCCATAAATATCAATGATAGTTTTGTTCTTATAAATTTCATTAAGACAGAAGGAGCTGCTAATTCAATCATTTTGGGATCAGAAGAAAAAATAAGAAGAATCCAATTGGTCACATTCATTATAGTTTAGAATTCTTTTAAATTAAATACTTTAAAGAATTATATTGGATTTAGAAATTAGAGAGTTGCTATAGTACTCTAATAAGTGTGGAAATGAATCTCTCACTAGCAACAATTTCACTGTTGCAATCTTTAACTGTATTCAAATTACTAAAGGACTTAGTTACTTCTGAAAAACTCACATGACCAATATACTTTACTAAATAGCCTTGTGATAAATAGAATGAACTAAAATTTGTATAGGCATATGCTAAAAGGGAACCAAACTTATAGACCATCCATTTGATATTCTTTAAATGATTTATAAATTTATAAATCCATAGATTTAATAAGAGATCTAGTAGCACAGTGATTAAATCAACTAACTGTTAAGCAAAGGGCCAAGGATTCAAACACATCAGCTACTCTGTGGCCAAAGAAGTGGCAGAATGTTTTCATAGAGCTTCAACTCTGTGGAACAGTTCAACTTGGTCCTTTCAAGGCATTGTGACTAAGAATGGACTCCCCCGTATCCTCTCATCATATTTATTCACTCTTTATGCCGATCAAAGAATCAGAGAATCTGGATTATGTGAAGAAGAATGCAACATCAGGATTGCAGGAAGACATTAGTAATCTTAAATATGCCAATGACACAACTTTGCTTGCTGAAAGTAAGGAGGACTTTTCAACAACCACCAGAGTAATGGATTTGGCTGTGTCTTTAATGCCTTTATATTGAAGAAAGGAAATAAATAATATTTTCTTGTCAAGCACAATCTCAACCTAATTCTCTTGACAAATTAAGTACTTTGTTTTAGTTATACATTATACATAAAAATTGTGTTAAGAGGGAATAAAAATCACAGACTTTATAATAAGAGTAACACCAAATAATATTACTAATTAAAAATGTGATTCTACAAAAAAAGCGATATCTGCATTTGTTAAATAGCAAATAAAACAAAACCAAAAAACTCCCTAATACCTCAAATAAAGCAGTCATGTACACTAAATTAATATTCAGATTGGAAAACAGAGCACCTTTATTAATAAAGATTGGCATATGATGATGTATGAGGGGGTGCCCCCCACATTCCCCCAAAAAGCAAAACACTAGGCAGAATGGAGCGTTCATAGCACACATTTATTCCCGCTAGTCAAGCATCTTGCCTCTCGCTCTGAGTTAGTGCACCCAGTGGCATTGCCTGGGAAAGTTATTTCTGGTCAGAGTGATTTTTTTTGTGAGCGTTTTGTTCAAACCTTGTTGTTGTGGTTGTTTATGATGGCTCATATAAGAGAACAGTGTGTGGCTATGAAATTCTTTCCTGCTCAGGAAAAATGCTGCAGACACTGTTGTGATGTTGAACATAGCTTACAAGCTATGGAAAAAATACTCAGCTGTATGAGTGGTTTTCTCATTTCAAAAAAGGTGAAATATTGATTGATGACAAACCTCAATTCTGGACATCTGTCAATTTCCCAAACAGATTAAAATGTCGACTGGAGTGCATTTGGAGTTCGTTCTACCCGGTCATACTATTCATCAAGCGTCCTGTCTAGGCTTAAATATTGCTTGTAAAAGTGTGTGACCAAAAAGGCCTGGTTTGTGGTAGACAGGAGACTGATTTTGCTACCACGTCAATGTACCTGCCCATGATGCTGCCATCTCGGTGCTTTGGTTTTTGGCAAAACACAGCATGTACCTAGTTAAGCTGACCTTGCTCCATACAACTTTTTTGTTTGTTTCTTTCTGGGAGTGAAGAGAGACCTGATAGGGCAGCAATTTGACAGCATAGAAGAGGTGAAGAAAAAAATGAGGGAGGTGCTGTCAGCCATCCAAACAGATGAGTTTGAAAAATATTTCCAAGAGTGGAATCAAAGATTTGGCAAATGTATTAAATGTAATGGAGAGTACTTTGAAGGTAGTAAGGTTGTTTTGCAAAAAAAATTAAATATATAACTTTGGAAAAATATCTCTTGGGGGGGCTACCCCCTGATATAATAGTTTCAAAACGAACAAGCAATGAATGCAATTTGATAATAAGTACACTTTCCAGTAGAGTGGGCATTTGAAACCATCTAACATTAAATTTTATATGCAAACTACATTGATTATAGTTAATTAAGTAAATAAAATAGTACTTAAGGAACAGAAACAGGATAATTAATCTGATTTTTTGAGAATTATAAACAGATCAGAAAGCTTTACACAAGAACCCAAACCACACTCGCTGTCATAAAGTTGATCCCCACTCATAGCTACTGTGCAAGACAGAGTAGAACTGCATTTCTGGATTCCCGGGGTTCATCTTTATGGAAACAGCAAGCCTCATGTTTTCCCTTGGGCGGCTAGTGTGCCCAAACTATTGATCTGGTCGTTAGAAGCCCAATATGTAACCCACTGCACAACAGACCTACTAGAACTCCAGAAATAACATCTTTCAGTTATTTTATGTTCTCACTGCTATGAGATTTGTCTACTCCCTTAAAGAGTTACAGTGTTTGAAACCTTCAGGGGCAGTTTTAACCTCTCCTATAAACTCTCTCTGAGCCAGAATTGAGTTGATGGCAGCTTAGAGTGAGTTTGCTTCAATGGTTCTAAGAAGGCTTCAAAGGTTCATGGGGAAATTTCATTCTTTTAATACAATTGTTCCATGAAGTTTGGACAGCCCCTCACACATGTTTATATTGCTATTTCTTGGCTTACTAATTTGGGAACTATCTACTGATACCCTATTATGGTGAGGTTGACTTAGCCCTGAATCATGCCCCAATATATTTATACTCTCACCTGCTTTCTAATAACATTTTCCTTGTTTTCTTTATTTATCCATTGTTCAGATTTGGAGTTCTCTGACCACATCAAGATTACTACTGCCAAGAAAAATTTCTATTGTCTAATCAGTCTTCAACTGTGACCACTGAAAATGTAATAGATGATTTTTTTACAAGATAAATTTAAAGAACGAGATTGAGTAGAAAAATAATCTGTATAAACATTACTGCTCTAAAGAATAGATGTTGAGTTGTGTCCATAGAAATTCAACAGAAATTTTCAAATGGAGTGTTTCCTTAGTAACATGTATATCTTCTATTTATATCTCTGTAATAAATTATACTTTTTTGCTCTGTGTTGCTGCTAGTGGCCACCAAATGGGCTCCAATTTATAAACAGCTTACATTTAACAAAAGGAAACACAGTTCCTCCGTTCTATACCATCTTCAAGATAGTTGGTGTATTCAGGTACATGATTGTGGCTATTTTGCTCCACCTCCCTTTAATTCATGTATCAACACATTAAACAGAACCAAATATGAAAGGAAAAAAAGACAAAGCATTTCTTGAGAAAAAGGGTTCTAAAAGTAAAATATCCAAAAATTAAAATAAAAATCCTTGGATCATTTCTATTTCCTATACAGAAAAAGCACTTGACAACATCCAGCACCATTTCCTGTTTAAGACACTTGAGAAGATAGGAATGGAAGGAAAATTCCTCAAGGCAATACAAGCTATATATAAAAAACCAACAGCCAACATGGTAATCAATGGAGAAAAGACTAACACAATCCCACTGTAAAACAGGATCAGACCAGGATGCCTCTGCCCCCTCAGTTTTTTATTTAACTTCGTACTGCAGGTTATAGCTAACAGCATAAGGAAAAGAAAAAACTTCAAATGTATTTGTCTGGGGAACAAGGAGGTGAAACTATTGCTATTTGTAGATGATATGATTTTATATGTGGAAAATCCCAAAAGTTCCACAAGGGGAATACTGGAAGCAATAGAGGAGTTTGGCAGAGTGGCAGGATACAGATCAACAAACAGAAGTCCATCAGACTGTTATACACATCGGATAAGATCATAGAAGAGGAGATCATAAAGGTGTTACCCTTCATAATAGCCAACCACAAATTGAAATATCTAGGGGTATACCTGACTAAAAGAACAAAAGATCTATATGAGGAAAACTTCAGAACAGTATTACAAGAAACCAAGAGTGACCTCAACAAATGCAAGAATATCCCATGCTTGTGGATTGGAAGACTGAATATGGGCAAGGTGTCAGTTCTGCCAAAGACACTATATAAGTTTAATGCAATCCCGATATGATTGCCCTCATCTTTCTTCAAAGAAATGCAAAAACCGATTACCAACTTCATATGGAGAGGCAAGAAGCCCAGAATTAGCAGAGAACTCAAGAAGAAGGACACAGTGGGAGGGCTTGTTTACCTGACTTATCACATACTATGCAGCCACAGTTGTCAAACCCACATGGTAATGGTACAATGACAGGTACTCAGACCAATGGAAAAGAACTGAAAGTCGTGAAATAAAATCATCAGCATATAGAAAACTGATCTTTGATGAGGGCTCCAAAAATATCAAATAGGAAGCAGATGCCCTCTTTAATAAGTGGTGCTGGAAAAAAAATGGATATTTACCTGAAGAAAAATGAAGCAAGACGTTTATCTCACTCTATGCACAAGAATAAACTCAAGGTGGAGCACAGACCTTGAAGTTAGACCCCAAACTATTAGGGCCATCAATGAGGGAATTGGGACCAACTTGAGAACTTTGGCACAGGGAATACACAGGCTATCAGAAATAGGGAAGGACAGAGACACAGAGGAGGCACAAATTTACAAATGGGATATACTGAAGATGTGTACATCGAAAGTATTCACCAAGCGAGTAATCAGAGATGCCACGGACTGGGGAAACATCTTTAGTATTGACACATCAGACAAAGGCCTTATTACTAAAATCTGCAATACTCTGCTAATTTCCGGAAAGAAAAAAAAACTAATTGCCCTCTGAGGAGGTGGGCAAAGGACGTGAACAGAAGTTTCACAGGGGCAGAAACCTGAATTGCCAATAAACATATGAGAAAACGTTCCCGATCTTTAGCTAAAAGAGAAATGCAAATTAAAACAGCAAGGTACCACCTAACACCCTCAAAGATAGTCCCATTCAAAAAATCAGAAAGTAGCAAGTGTTGGAGGGGCTGTGGGTAGACAGGAACTCTCATCCACTGCTGGTGGACCTTGTGCAGCCACTATGGAAATTGATCTGACGATATCTAAAAACGATGGAAATTGAGCTACTATACAACCCAGCAATCCCCCCTACTGGGCATATACCCAGAAGAGGCAAGAAACAAATCAGTGCTAGACATCTACGCTCTAATGTTCATTAAAAATTGCAAGGAGTTGGAAACAAACCAAATTTCCATCAACCGACGAGTGGATTAAAACTATGGTACATACATACAATGGAGTACTACGCATCTCTAAAAAGCAGTGATGAATTTATGAAGCATGTCGCTGCATGAGAAGAACCAGAAGAAATCATGCAAAGGGAAGTAAGCCAAGCATAAAAGGACAAGTACAACATGAGTCTGGTTGCGGTAAGGGAGGGAGGGAAAAAAAAAGAGGACCTGATGCAAAGGGCTTAAGTGGAGAGCAAATGCTTTGAAAATGATTAGGGCAAAGAATGTACAGATGTGCTTTATACAATTGATGTATGTATATGTATGGATTGTGATAAGAGTTGTATGAGCCCCTAATAAAATGTTTTTAAAAAAAAGATTTGTAAGAGCCCCCCAATAAAATTATATATATATATATAAATATATATAAATAAAGAATTAGCCACATGTGCTCAACAATTTTGGGGGAAATTGTTGATAAAAAATAAAAACCTTTCACTTCTAAAAAAAATCAAATGGGGCACAGGGAAAAAGCTACTGTATGTAAACATAACTGGGGTGAGTACCAGGTAATTTGGCAGGGAGTAGACCAAATCCAGGGATACATATGGTAGCTAGCCAACTAAAAAGAAGTGGGGGAAAGGGAAAAAATAAAGAAGAAATGGTAGTTCGGGAACAGGGAACTAACCCACCCAAGGGGAGGGTATTGTTTATATCTCCACAAGGAAAGAAGGACCAGACTTCAACCCAGTGCCCCAAGATGTGACTGCAATGTGCCAAGATGGAGTACAGAACCAGTGGAGAGGTCTTAGGGGCTGGCCCAAATCCCAACTACATGGACAGCTACCCCTACCCCCAGAAGAATTTATTTCAGAGGACAGCACTGAAGCTGCAGCTCAGGGAGTGGGGCATGTCTGATCACAGCACAAGGGAAGAAATGAAGGAAGAGGAAGAGAGAGTGGAGCACAACCTTGTCCACCAAGTCTTGATAAGATATTCCCACTCAGAGCAGTCAATCAACAGAGAAGACCATATGATTGGTCCCACTATGAGACACAACATCCCTCACTGACCCATAGCCCTATATGGGAATACACTGGAGACACAATGTGGGAATTGCGCACGATCTGCTCCCACCTCACTGAGGAAAAAACATGAGCATATGGAACAGAACAGCAAGGGAAACAGAGCAACAAAGTCCCCAGAGAATACCAAAAATAGACTTTGGGGCCAGGGCATGGCACCCCATAAGACTCCACTGGAAAACATTCCTAAAAGTCAACAAAGAGTCGTTGAACTAACTACCAGCTTTTCTTTCTTGTTTTTGTGTTTTGGTTTGTCATTGGCTTGTTGTTGTTGTTTTGTTTTCTTTTGTTGCTTGGTTTTTCTCTGTCTTGTATTTGTGCATGTTATTATCTCCACGGGTATGTCTAAGTATGAAAGGCTGGATTAACAATCTGGAGGAGAAAACACCTGGACCAAGAGTTCTGGGGGACATGAGAGAGGATGAGGTGAGGCGGGGTGGGGAGGGGGGGAGGAAATGGTGTTAACAAACCCAAGGACAAGGGAACAACAAGCGATTCAAATCTGTGGTGATGAGGGTGTAGGAGGCCTTGTAGGGCATGACCAAGGGCAATATAACCGAGAGTAATTACTGAACCCCAAATGAAGGCTGAAAATGATCGAGGGACAAAAGGAAAGCAAAAGGAAATAGAGGAAAGAGCTAGGAGGCAACGGGCATTTATAGAGGTCTAAAAAAAGGCATGTACATATGAAATATATTTATATATGAGGATGTGGAAATAGATCATGTTCATATGTGTATAGGTTTAGTATTAAGATATCAGATGGACATTGAATCTCCACTAAAGTACTCCCTCAATGCAATACTTTGTTCTATTAAACTGGCACTTCATGATGCTCACCTTCCCGACAAATCACTGAAGACAAAGCAATTGCAGAAGGCAAAGTGGGTACATAAGCAAATGTGGTGAAGAAAGCTGATGGTGCACAGCTATCAAAAGATCTAGCATCTGGAGTCTTAAAGGCTTGCAGGTAAAAAAGCAACCATCAAGCTAAGAAGCAACAAAGCCCACATGGAAGAAGCACACCAGCTTGTGCGACTATGAGGTGTAGAAGGGATGAGGTATATGGTATCATCAGAACAAAAAATCATGCCATTGTGACTAAAGGGGAGTGCAAACCGGAGAGGCAGAGCCCATCTGTAGGCAAATGGACATCCCTTTATGGAAGGGTCAAAGGGAGGGGCGAGCCAGTCAGGGTTCAATGTAGCAATGATGAAACATACAACTTTCATCTAGTTCCTAAATGCTTCCTCCCCCGCCCCCACCCCTCCATTATCATGATCCCAATTCTACCTTACAAATCTGGCTAGACCAGAGGATGTACACTGGTACAGATAGGAACTGGAAACATAGGGAGTCCAGGGAGGATGATCCCTTCAGGACAAGTGGTGAGAATGGCAATACAGGGAGGGTGGAGGGAGGGTGGGGTGGAAAGAGGAAACCAATTACAAGGATCTACATATAACCTCCTCCCTTGGGGATGAACAACAGAAAAGTGGGTGAAGGGAGTCACTGGACAGTGTAAGATATGACAACATAATAATTTCTAAATTATTGTGGGTTCATTAGGTAGGTGGAGCGGGGAGGGAGGGGAAAAATGAGAAGCTGATGCCAAGGGCTTAAGTGGAGAGCAAATATTTTGAGAATGATGAGGGCAATGAATATACAAATGTGCTTTACACAATTGATGTACGTATGAATTGTGATGAGAGTTGTATCAGCCCCCAATAAATGATTTTTTAAAAAGGAGATTTTACTATACAAAGAAGAAAATTTCATCAAGTTTCAGAAGGACTCATTAAACTATCAATATCAATATGCATATGAAACAACCTTCTTTGTTCAAAGGAAAGGGAACTGAGGCAACTACTGATAAATATCAATAACTACAGCCTTCAGGATGGACTACATGTCAACATAAAGAAATCTGAAATCCTCACATCTGAAACAATTTGCAACATTGTGATTGATGGAGAAACAAATTAAGTCATCAAGGATTTAATTTCCCTTGGATTTTACAATCAACATTCATAGAAGTAACAATGAAAAAATCAAATAGCAGATAGCTGATTTTTCAAATTTGCTTACAAATGAGCTCTCAAAATGTGCAAGAACAAAGATACTAATTTGAGGTGCACCTGACACAAGCCACATACTTATGAGAAAACATTGGATAATGAAAGAGTAATATTAAAGTTATTTTGAGTTGTCAGGTTATCTTTGGGGGGAAATCATAACTTGGATCATTAGCAATACCTGTTGCCTTTGATTTCATAAAGAATAATGAGTTTACAGTGGACTGGCAGAAGAATAGACAAGACTGTATCAGGTAAAGTTTAGCCAGAATTCTCTAAGAAGTAGGAATGATGAGATTTCATATCATGTATACTGAATATGCTATCCAGAGAGACCCACCCACATAATAAATCATCATACATGTTAAAGTCATAGAACAGAAGTGTGACACTCAGTGAGCTGGACTCCAACACTCCAACAAGAGTGTAGATGCCATAGGAATGGTTAAAACAAACTCACTAGCACCTACAAACCACAATAATGTTATTTTGGATGATCAAGTTACCTTTGGGGGGGAACCCTTGAATTGTGTCATTATCAGTACCAGTTGCTATTAAGTCTTGGAAATTAATTCCTGATTATGGTAATTCTGTGTACTAGAGTATAACTCTGTCCCATAGCGTTCTCAGTGGGTTTTTTTTTATTTTGTTGCTCTGTTTTTGTAAATTGATCGTCTTATAAATAGATCATCAGGTGTTTTGTCTGAGGTGTATTAAGATGTACTTAAACATCAAACACTCATCTTACCAGCCAAGTGTTTAAAAATGCTTACATCACCCAGTGATTATCCTAATAATATAAGGACATACTGCTTAATGAGTTTACCATAACACTAAAAAGAAATACATATATTTAAATCATTAGTATAAAGGTATATACTTGTATTGCTGCATACACTTGTGTATAAGCTGAGTTGATAACACATTTTTAATGCAGTTTTGTGGTAAAATTAGGTGCCTCTGCTGATATTCAGGTCGGTTTATACTTGAATCTACATGGTAAATAAAATGTACCTCCCTTTAGATGATGAAGAGAGGACACCTCACAGAATGAAAAAATAAAGTACTTATCCCAACATATTAGATAGTAAATGAGGAAACAAGGTGAAGTAGAGGTGAATTTTGGAGGTGAATTAAAATAAGATGATTGTATTAACATAATATCACTTAAGAAGAAGAATAGTTTCCCAGACGTGCAACGCGGATAGACAAGGGCCCATGCAATCGTGTTCAGACTCCAGGCCACTGGTGCCATCTCCCCCTTAACCTAGTCATCCTTCTACCACTTCCACTGATGATGGGAGAGAGCCTGTTGCCCACACAGGCCTCTAGGCTCTGACAGAACGCAGGCAAAGCCTCAGACCTTGGACCCAATGGTCCCACCCAGAGCTGGACTTGGTTGAACAACTAATAAATGATATATATGGAATTATAATGAGTGGTAATGGGTGATGAAATTCAAAATACCTAAAGTAAACATGGATTTCTGATTCATTCTTGTTCTGATAGGTGTCAATGCCAATAAACCTACCAAAGTGTCATCTTTGATAGAAGTTGTGACCTCAACAAAAGCATCAATGACAGAACCAGCAAAATTTCAAATCCAAATCCATAAGTATTTTGTCTGTCCATAGCACCAACTTTCAGCCCAAATCAAACACTGGGATGCACCTATGTCACTACTGTCAATTCTTCAGACCCTGACAATGATACCACAAGGATTTACTTGCCAACATCAAACTTCCCCTGTGGATTTCCAATTACTGTCATTCTTTAGGGAATAGAAAGCCTCAACATTCTCCCACTAAATGGTTGGTGGCTTTGAATTGCGCAGCATAAGGCTAGCAGCCCAAGTTTACCCACTACACTGCCAGGGCTCCATCACAAGGACAGCAAGGACATGTTCTAGAGTCACTGCCATTGCACTGAAGGGAACATGGCTGTCAGATAACTGGCTCACAGGCGTCAGAATAGAACTCTGGGAAGGGAATCCTGGTACTGCAGCACCCACTTCAGAAATCTTCCTTCTTCAGATGAGAAGCCATTCATCACAGTTATTGTGGCCCTGTCCCTCTGCTAGGGATTGTGTTCATTATCATAGTTCTGTAGACATTAAGGTTTAAGAAATACAAGCAAGCAGGGAGTTATTCCAGTTCTTTCATCTTATCTAATATTTCCAGATGATATGGAGTCCCAGAGCGGGACATTCTGACCAGGTCCCCAAATACCAACAGAAAGTAATCACCACCGTCCATGGGAAAATTCTAGGAGATGATTAATTGAAGACTTCCTGAAGAAAATGTACTCTTCATACGATAATTTAATGATTTTCCTTCTTGTCCTATCCAGGCCACCGATGAGACTGGCTCCAAAAAAGAAAATAAGATAAAGAATTTGTATGTGAGCATCATGTGTTCGGTCCACACCAATGGAAAGGGCTCCAGAGTCTGTTTATAGCAATGCTGCATTCATCAATAGCAACCAAGAAATTCATTGCTGCACAAGGACCAAAAGAAGAAACGGTGAATGATTTTTAGAGGAGGATCTGGGAATAATACACAGCCACCATCATCATAGTGACTAAGATGAAGGAGAGGAAAAAAGAGTACTGTGCCCATATTGACAGACCAAGGCTATTGGATATATGGGAGTATCTGTGTCCTTAGACTATGTGACCCTTCTGATAGCCTTCACAGTCCAAAAGTTCTCCATTGAGCAGATAGGCGACATGACCTACAGATAGTCACGGTGCCTCCTAATTGAATTCCAGTTTATCATCTGGACATATTTTGAAATGCCTTTAAGGCCAATTGGCATGCTAAATTTTCTTAAGAAGGTAAAGACCTGTAGCCCTCAGTATGTAGGGGTCATTGTGTTCCAATGTAGCATAGGTGACAGACAGATGAGTACCTTTGACGGCATTGAAGCCATACTGGACATGATACAAACAGAGAAAAAGGTGCATGTGATGGTTTTGTCAGTTAATCAAAATGCAATGAGGCCAACTGTTGCAAACAGATATGCGGTATGTCTTCATATACCAAACCCTTTTGGTACATTACTTCCATAATGATACAGAACTGACAGAGACCTCTCTAGAAACTCACTGGCAGAAAAACTCCAACAAAATTCTAGGGAGCAGCAAAAATGGATTAGAGGAGAAGTTGAAGAAGTCAACCATCGATGAAAATCCAGAATGGCACAATGGTGCCTAGGAACCTTCCAGCCATCATGTAGAAAACTGGGTTTCATAGATCATTCCAGTAAAGGGGAGAGGAGCATGTAAACTCCTTCAACACTTCGTTCACTGATGGATACCAGCAGGGTGTAGGAACCAGCAGTCGGCCCTCTGCTCCTCACAATTGAGGACTTCTCTCTGGCAAATTAACTGGGAGTGGAGTTCTTGCTCCATGGTGATGCTTACTGAACTGGAGGAGAGAGGGCAGATGAGTGCCAGGTACTGACCATAGGATGGCCTGGTGTCCTGTGGAGACATCAGGGTAGAGCTGAAGAAAGAAGAGTGTAGGACCTACATCTGGTCACTAATACCAGGGAAATGAGATTCCACCAACCAACAATTGCACTTCCGTGGCTGGCCTCAAGTGAACATCTCCAGCACAGGAACAGCGTGAAAAGCATCCTCACAGCCATGCATCACTGTCAGGGAACCACCTGGCATACACTGCAGCTTTGGGACAAGAAGGACAGGGACCATGTGTCCCCTGAACACTGTCCTAGAACAGATGAAATTCAGGGATTTAGGATATCTTTCAGATTATAGCTATGTGAAGTTAGCCAAGCACAAAGGGACAAGTACAACATGAGTCCACTGAGGTAAGCTCAAAAAAGTATAATGGGCCTAGAGGATAAGCTATTTAATGCATAAATCCCGGGTCGAGGTCCAGGAATGTTGGCAGGGATCTGACTCAACTCAGGGATGCATATGGCAGCTGAGTTAGTTTATTGTGCCAACCTGGCTGATAAGCACATGTGAGGTTAATTGAAGGGTAGGGAGATAAATGGCTCGGTGAGCCTCACCTTTCTAGTTCTCGGGTCTCTTGCTTTGTGATGGTCGGACCAGGGTGCAGCTGCCTTAGCAGTTCCCTGCTTCAGCTTGCAAGGCTAACATCCTGCAAGACATCACCAAGGAGAAGCCACATGAACCTATCCCGATGCAGCAATGGGTGCTGGAGCACCCGTGTGGAGACCCTTGCCAGTGCTGAGATGTTTACACATTCACTGACTCCGCTTTCCTCCTGTAGTCCACATCATTGCCTCTGTTTTGTGAGCTGGAGGAAGACTTTGTGGACTGGTGTTAGACATATGGGTTAATGGATTAATGTTGGACTTGTGGGCTAGGGCAGCACTGGGTTGGGATGTTGGGTTTTTTTTTTATGTGTACTTAACTTTTATATAAAACTCTTTCATACATGAGTTGCTGTGGATTTGTTTCTCTAAAGTACCCAGACTAATACAGCAGCCAACTAAAAAGGAGGGGAAAAGAGAGGGATGGGGGAACAGGGCAGGAATACACTCATGGGGAGGGTATTGTTTATGTCTCTACAGGAAAGGGCGAGAGGAACCAGACCCCATCCCAAAGTACCAAGCCCTGAGTGAAATACACTGGCATGGAGCAGTGAACTAACAGAAGGGACAACGGGGCCAGGCCTAAATCTTGTTTGTTGACCCCCACCCGGAAGAAGGTAACACAGAGGACAGCACTGAAGATATATCTCAGAGAGAGAGGCAGGTCTGTCCAGACCACACTGGAGTGAATTAAGTGGGAAGGAGGGTGGAAAGGAGTGAAGGAGGAGAGATAGATAGAGATAGAGATAGAGATAGAGATAGAGATAGAGATAGAGATAGAGATAGAGATAGAGAGAGAGAGAGAGAGAGAGAGAGAGAGAGAGAGAGAGGAGAGGAGAGGAGAGGAGAGGAGAGGAGAGGAGAGGAGAGGAGAGGAGAGAGCCAGTCCTATCATGGCCCACCAAGCCCTGGGGAAGATATCTCTGCTCAGAGCAGCCAAGGCATTGAGAGGACCATAGGGCTGGCCCCACCACTAGACACAAAGTTCCCTCACTGATTATAATATAGGGTTAAGGGAGACAACACTGGAAACATTGTACAGAAAGTATGCCTGCTCTGCTCCATGCACAGAAATGCAACAGGAGTGCAAGAGGGCTGCAAGGGGAGCAAAATAACCAAGTCCCCCAAGGAATCCTGAAAATAAAATTCTGACTGGGGACAGGGCTGGCACCTTATCAGACTTGATCTGAAAACATACATAAGGGTCAGCAGACAGCCCTGGAACTATCTATTGGGGTTTTTGTTTGTTTGTTTTTATTTTTCTTTCATCCTATGTCTATCAATATGAGGTAGGCAGGACAAGCAATCCCAAGGAGAAAACAATGGGACTGGTGGTTCTGGTGGGACATAGGAGAGGAGGGGGCATGGAGGGGGAGTGGGGATCCATCAAACTCAGGGATAAGGGAACAACAAGAGATCTAAAATTGATGACGAAGATGGCGTGTAATGCCTGGTGAAGTTTGATCAAGTGCAATGTATCCGAAAGGAATTACTGACAGCCAATTTGTGGGTGAGCATGATGATGGGGTAGGAGGAAGGTGAAAACGAATAGAGGAATGATGTAGGAGGCAAAAGCTATTTATAGAGGTCAAGCTTTAGGTAAGTATATATGTAAATATATTCATTTATAATGAAAGGGATAGCGGCTTAGACAGACTTTGGGCCTCTACTCAAAGCCTCCCTTAACACAAAAACACCTTATTCTAATAACCTGGCACTCTTTGATTCTCAGCTTCCTGACAGGATCACTGAAGGCAAAATCGGTACATGAGCAAATGTGATAATAAAGTGGATGGTGCCCAGGTATCAAAATATGTAACATCTGGGATCTTAGAGGCTTGAAGTTAAACAAGCAGCCATGTAGACGGGAAGCAAATAAGCCCACAAGGAAAAGCACACTACTCTGTGTGTTCCTGAGGTGTCAACTGGAGCAGGCATTAGGTATCAAAGGATCCAAAACAAACAATTATATCTATGTGAAAGAGGGGAGGTTGGAACAGAGATCCAAATCCATCTGTAGACAATTGGATACCCCCCACAGAAAGGTTTCAAGGAAGGGACTATCCAACCAGGGTGCAGTTTAGCACCAATGAAACACACATCATTCCTCTAGTCTTGAATGCTTCCTACCATGACTCTGTTTCACCTTACAAAATTGGCGCGACCGGAGTGCATACATTGGTACAAATAAGAGCTCTCAATACATGGAATTCAGGAAAGATAAAACCCTCAGGAGCAGTAGTAGGAGTAGCAATATCAGGAGAGTAGGGGGATGGTGTGAGCAGGGTTGGGAGGGTGGGAAGAAGGGGGAAAAGGGGAATCCATCACAAGCTTGGATATACATAGTCCCCCCCCCCACCACAAATAACAGAAAGCTGAGTGAAAGGAGACAACGGACTGTTACGAAATAAAAATAATGATATACAATTGATCAAGGATTCATGAGGGTGGGAGAAGAGAGGAAGGAGGGGGACAAAAGAGGAGCTGATACCAAGGGCTCAAGTAGAAAGAAATTATTTTGGAAATGTTGATGGCAATGCATGTACAAGAATGCTTAATACTATTGAATGATGGGTTCCTATAAAATTTGTAAGAGTCCCAAAATGCAATGATCAAATAAATAAACATATCAGTCACTAAATAATAAAGGGCTATGAAAAAAGAGCTTATGACTGCAGAGTCTACACATGGTGCAGACACTGGAATATTATAAGTTCTGCCAATGAACTAAGTAGGTGAACAAAGTGATGTAGGAATATATTGAGGCATTATCAGATTATACCATCTTCCAGTAAGAGGCAATGAGACCTATGAATTGAAGCATGCCTTCTTTAATATTTTGTAATATTTTTGTTAATATATCTAAAAGTGTATATATATATTATAACTGTTTTAGAATTTGATACATAGGCTTCTATTACATATTAGGCGAGGGTTTTATATGTAAATATGGTAGCACTGATGGGCCTTTGTCCAATATATTATAGGAGAATTAAATAGTGTGATGTTCAGATTAATACTATAAAAAAAAGAACAGTTCCATTCTTCCTTTAATAATTATAAAATGCTCCTGAAAAAAAAAAGAGATTTCTGTGTCTTCTCAGTTAGATAAACTAAAGAAAGTTACAAGAATTTTCATAAACTCTGACTTTCAAAGATAACTTTGTTTCATTTTTCTCACTGGAACTATCTTTTTCTCCATTCTCAATTTTTACTCTTAGGAATAAAATTATTGTAATAGTTAAAATATTAGGAATGTCATTCACTAATAGAAGTTATCATATTAGAGGGAAAATAGACCCTCTATGTTTTCCAACCTGAACCTATTTTATCTTTTCATCGAATATCTCCTGTGAGAACAGTGTTTCTTGTTGATATAGAAAATGTAAAATCATATATATTGGAATAATGATGTAGACCCTGAGAAACAGATGACTACAGGGGGAAAAAGTAACAATGAACGTAAGAAATAAAACCATATTCGCTCTCCTTGGGCTATACTTTTGTCTTTAGCAAATTATTCTTAAAACACAAATACATTTTCCCGTCACCAATTAACCTTAACACTAAAATTGTTTAACACAAATACTCCTTTACAAATTTAGAGTTAAGAACATTGATGCTCCTCTTCTCAAAATTTAACTCTTAAAATACTTCATAAAACATGTAGGAAGAGTTTTTCGTGCCAAGATTTCTGATTCTGAAACCTTTTTCACATTTTAGTTTTCTGCCTTCTCAAGCAGATTACAGCTAAAGGCTTGCAGGAAAAGGAAGTAGTTCTTTTAAATCAGTGGTTCTCAACCTGTAGCTAGTGATCGCTTTGGGTGCCGAAAGACCCTTTCACAGGGCTTGCTTGATTCATAAGAGTAGCAAAATTACAGTTATGAAATAGCAACAAGAATAATTTTATGGTTGTGGTCACCACAACATGGTCACCACAGATGTATTAAAGAGACATGGCATTAGGAAGGTTGAAAACCACTGTTCTAATCAGTTGTGACTCTGTGATAGGTAGGTTTATTGTGACAACCTGGCCAATAAACATATATGAGATCATTAAGATCACAGTTTAATTGAAGGGTCAAGAGATGAATGGCTCAGTGAGTCATCGCTTTCTGGTTCTGGCTCTTTGATGATCCGATCAGTGTACAGCTTCCTTAGTCAGTTCTCTGCCCCAACTTGCAAGCTAAACTACCTGTGAGACACCCAACCCATGGACTGTGTTGCTATAGTTTGAGGTTCCTTCGAGACCTGTTTTGCCACACTGCTAGTGCATACCTCACTTGAGCTGGGGACTGTCAGACTCTGTCATCTGGCTGACTGTTGGTGACCTGCCCTGCTGTTTGCTGCCTGTGGCCAGACTACCTATATTGCTCTACAGAAGACTCAGCGTCTACTTCCTTAATTTGGACCCAGCAGCCCTCAAGATTTGAAATACTGCCTGTATATTAACTGTCTCATGGAAGTGAGTTGAGCTGAGTCCTTTGTACTGCTCTGTGGACTAATTAGCTGTGTACTTCATTATATATACACATAATCATAAGTGTCCTGGTTTTGTTTCTCTTGAGAACCCTGTCTAACACACTCTACTTATATTGTTCCCATCTTAAAATTTTATTTTCTGTCAGACTCCCATCTAAAATAAAAGAACTAGTATCCATGACCCTGTCCACACAAAAATGGCAGAGTTACATATGCCCAAATAAGATTATGATCACTTTACTCAATCTGAAAGCATCTAAACAACAACTGCGCTTACAGGATTGCATGAAACATCAGCCTCATCAACCGATAAAGTATCTTCATAAGTTTACAGAAATCAGTTTAGTATTTACAAGAGAAATAAAACTAAATCCTATTAAGTACAATTTTGCCATAAATAAAAGCTAAAGATTAGAAAAATATTTATAATAGTTAATTTTTTTCTGATTAAATTTGAAATGCTTATGGTGGAAAATACAGAATAATATATTTCTGTTATAATATTCTTATTGGTTTCCCCCTTATAAGCAAATCAAATTATCCTATAGAGTTATAATAGATCCCATGCATATATTATTGATCCTAATTTCCATAAGAGAATCAGTTAACATATGAATTTTCCAGAAGGTAGTCCAGTTATAAATGTATATATACAAACACACATATAAATACACACACATTTATGTTTATAATCATACAAGGGGGTATGCTCCCCCCTCAAAAAAAAGTTAAAAAGCTCTCAGGGTGGAGTTTTTGTGGTATGCATTTTTACTGCTAGGCAGGCAAGAATGGAATCACAGATTTGATAAATGTGTTAAGTGTAATTGAGGGTATTTTGAAGGTGATAAAGTTGTTTTGTAAAAAATATTAAATAGATAGCTTTGAAAATAAATTCAGTGTTTTTGGAGGTATCCCCTCGTATACATATGCATGTATATATTCAAATATATGTAATAACTTCAAGGTTTTTCTTGGTGTACAGAGACATGTTGTGAACCATTTCATAGCCAGAAGACACTATAAATTTTCTCTAAATTTTGTTACAGATATCATCAGTTCTTTTTATAACAGTTATTTTTATAACCAGATACAAAGATGTGTATTTTATCAAAATCTTATCAATGTGAACCCAATATATACAAATGACTGATTCTATCAATCTGACCCAGATGTGTAGTAATAGAAATGGAATAGAATATTGAAAAAATGTTTTCAATGCCACATACCTTAATTTTTCCTTCTAAATCCCTCTTCTCACCTCTATCCTCTGTTATTCGAGGGAAGTATTATCTTTTGTACTTGATTTTCTGGGGCATATACACTCACTTTCATTAAGACTGAGTGTTCATTTTTCAGTTTTACTAGAAGTTTTTCATGTTAACTGCAATGTCAGCAGTTTGAAAACAGGTGCCACTTCAAGGGTGAAAGACAAGGCTTTCTACTCCTGTGAAGAGTTACAGTCTTGGAAACTCACATAGGTTAATTGTATCTGTCCTAAAGGGTCATTATCAGATGGCATCAACTTGATGACAATGACTTGGGTTTTTGTTGTTTTGCTGCTCATTTTGGATTTTGGAGCACCCTTTGGAGGCAGACCAACCTGAAAGTGACTTACCCATGTTTCCTAGCAACAAAATAATATCCCTCCAAACAGAAAGAAAATAGTATCATCCTCTGCCAGTGTTGGCTCTTTCTGAAGTTCACACTGACTGTGTTAGGTAGGTTTCTTGTGCCAACCTGGTCAATGCAAACATGTGGGATTAATAAGGTTGCAGTTTGATTAGAGGGCAAAGAGATAAATGGCTTGGTGAACCCCACCCCTCTCCTCTTGCTTTCTGGTGATGGGACCAAGATGTGGCTGCCTTAGCTATTTTTATGCCTCCACTTGTGAGCTACACTACCTGTGGGACACCCAATTCATGGATCATGTCGCTAGAGCTTGAGGTTTCTTCAAGAACTTCTTAACCACACTGCTGGTGTATACATTACTTGAGCTGGAGACAGTTTGATCTGTCATCTGGCTGACTGTTGGTGAGCCACCCTCCTATTTACTGCCTGTAGCCAGACTGTCTGCATTGTCCTATGGAAGACTTAGCTGTCTGTTTCCTTGACCTTGGACCCAGCAGCCCTCGTGAAGGACTCCCATTATATTAACTGTTTCACAGAAGTGAGTCGAACTGAGCCATCTGTCCTGCTCTGTAGACTAATTAGCTATTATATTCCTTTAGGCTGTATATATATACATATGTAATCATTAAGTGTCCTGGTTTCTCTAGAGAACCCTGTCTAACACACTGGCAAAGTATCAACCACAACAATTAGCTGCTCTCTTCATGTCTTTGATATGTTCCATGGGGGTTTTTGTTGATATAGTTCAGTTGGTTTCCATCTATAGAGATCCTTTATAGAACAAAAGAAATTCTACTTAGTTTTGTGCCATCCTCACAATCATTGCTATGATTGAGTCTATTTTGGCAGCCCTGTGTCAATCAATTTTGTTGAAGGTCTCACTCTTTTTCTCTGACCCTTTACTTTATTTTACATGATGTTATCAAGGGACTAAACCCTCTTGATAGCAAGTATAACCTATGTGAGTCAAAATTTAGTCATTCTACTTCCTATGGACCATGTACATTTTCAAGAAAGATTTTCTAATTCTTCTGGTAGTTCATGAAAATTTCAAAAGTCTTCGCCAATAGCATACTTCAAGTTTTTATACATATATGAAGAATGTTTGGTCTAGCACATCTTTGTCTTCAAAGAAGCATCTATTCTTATGTAAAATTTAAGGACATGTTCTCCTAAGGAAGTAGGAATTTTATCATAGTAAAGGATTCAATAACAAAGAAAAGCTACAATCAAGGTATCCCCTGACACTTCTAAAAAAACATATTTGGGTAGCAGTTCCATTGGGTACCTGGAATAATAATTTTTTGTGTGTTTACAGATATATAACTATTAAAAACATATTTTCTGAGCCAGGACCAGATATTAGGGCATAGGAGTATTTACACGGCAGTGTTTTTTTTTTTCCTTTTCTTTTTTCACTAACCCAGTGAGGGAACGTCAGAGTAGGGCCAAAAATCTAGAAAACATTTTTTTTAAAAAAGGAAAGCCATTGCATATTTGTTTTTAGTGACAAAAATGTCATACATGAAGAAAGAAAAGTCTTTTGAAAATAGTGGGGGAGAACGAAGTGTATAACAGAGATTCTGAAACTTCCTCCTGTGAAGGAGCTACAACAAATAGAAGTAATGAGGAAGTCAAAGGCCTCCATAGAAAGTTTCAAATGACAGCTTTAAAAACAGAGAATTCTAATAAAATGTGGAAAGACCTGGAGTTAGAAAAGCAAAAGGGCACAACACAATCACCATATCTCAAGCTGAAAGCAACAAAAACTTCAAGTCTTAAGTTGAAATATTGAAGAATTCTAACCTGAAAGTGAGAACTTAAAGCACTTGCTAATGAAGATCAAAGATTAAAGTCTTCAGTATATGTGTGAGGCAAGATTCCTTAGAGAAACAAAACCAAGACACTTATTTTTATATATAGTGTATATAGACAGATTTGTACAGCAAGAAGGAATATAACAGCTAATTAGTCCACACAGCAATACAGAGGGCTCAGTTCAACTCGCTTTAATGAAACAGTTAATACACTGAAAGTCCTTCAACTCACGCCAAGGTCAAGGAAGCAGGAAGCAAGTCCTGCCCTCAAGTATGATAGGCAGAGTTGGCCTGCAGGCAGCGGAGAGTAGGGTCAGGCAGCAAAAGTTGTAGCACTGGAGAGTAGTGAAGCAGGCCCCTGGGGTCTCAAGCTCTCACAATGTACGATGTACAAACACAGTGACACATCTACCAGCAGTGTGGCGAAGCAGGTCTCAAAGGAGACTTGAGCTCTAGTAATGCACGGCAAGGTGACACAATGCATAGGTTGGCTCAGCCTACTGTTAGTGCAGCACACGTTTGAGGCAAAGACCTACCTCAAGCAGCAGCAAGCTACCATTGTATGATCACGAGGGAGAAAGAGAGAAAATTCCCCAAATCTTCATGAGAAGTCCACATGCATAAGGAGACATCATCAGGCTGATTGACAGGCTAGACTCCACTCTGATACTTATTTATCAAGTTGACATGAAATTATGTAACTACCACAACACAGATCCAACTCAATGTAAAGAAAAGCAAAAATCCTTACAACTACATCAGTAGCTAACATCATGGTAAATGGAGAAGTTGGAATTTTTCAATCATTTTATATTACTTATAGAATTAATGCTCATGGAGCAGTCATCAAGGGATCAAATGGCATATTACATTAAAACTGCTGCACAAGAACTTTACAATACTTAAAAACAAGGATTTTACCTTGAAGACGACGCTATGGAACTTTTAATAATCTCAAATGAAAGTGAAAAGTCAGACATTGAATAAAGAAGACCAATGAAAAATCTATGCATTTGGACTATGGTGTTGTCATAGAATATTGAAAAGGCCATAGACTTCCAAACAAACCAGGAGGTAAGCAGTGGAGAAACCACAGCCAGAGTGCTCCCGAGAAGCAAAGGTAGTGAAACATCGTCTCGTATATTTTGACCATGTCAGGAGAGTCCAGTTCCTGTAGAAGGCCATTATGCTTTTAAAGTGTGAGGTGGTGGTGGTGGGGGGGGGTGATAGAAAAATGGAAAGCCCTTGACAAGATGTTAACACAATTTCTGTAACAATATGTTCAAACAGGACAGGGTAGTATTTTGCTCTGTTGTACAGGATAGTACTTTGCTCTGTTGTACATAGGGTCACTCTGAGCCAGAAGTGACTTAATGGCAACTAACTAACAGCAACAACAAGGTCAAAATATTAAATGATGCAAGAAGCATCAAAAGAAGATGGAATATAAAAATTTCTGTACCCAAACAAATTGATTGACATTCAACCACTTCAATAGGTAAAACATCACCAAGAGCTGATGGTACTGTAGGAAGAAATCCAAGCAGAAGAGAAAGTATTACTGAAAAGAAGGCCAAGGGAATAGAAGCTATGCCTATTGAGATAGTCAGGATTATTGTGCCAATCTGGTCGTTAATCACATGTGGGGTTAATTGAAAGGCGGAGAGATAATTGGCTCGATGCATGAACCTGGCCTTTCTAGTTCTCGGGTCTCTTGTTCTCTGATGGCTAGACCAGGGTGCAGCTATCTTAGCCAGTTTCCTGCTTCAGCTAGCTAGGTTCCAGCAAGACATCCCCGAGGAGAAGCCACATGGACCTACCCCGATGCAGCCCTGGGTGCTGGAACAGCTGTGTGGAGACCCCTGCCAGCACTGAGATGCTTACACACTCACTGCTTAAGCTGTTGTCCTGTAGTTGGCATCTGTGCATGTGAGATTGCGGAAGACTTTGTGGATTGGTGCTGGATATAGAGGCTAATGTTGGACTTAGGGGCTTGGACAGCACTGGGTAGAGATGCTTTCTTAATGTACATTTACCTTTATATAAAACTCTCTTATATACATATTATTTTATGTGGGTTTGTTACTCTAATATACCCAGACTAACATACCTATTTAAAGTTTTCTAAACACTAACGTAGTACTAGAAGCCCTCACTCGACTATACCAAGATATTGATAAGATAGCAATTTGCTCAACTGTTAGATTTGTGTCAATTCAAGAAAATTGGCTCCAAAAGAAGTTAAAACTATTGGAGTACAATTAATATCACAGGAAAAGAAAAGTTTGCTGAAGAAAGGTGTTTGATTATGTTTTATTCACAATGAGAAATCCATATGAATTCTACTGTATTATAATATCATATTAACATAGCATCCCAAGGCATAGGAATTCCAGAACATTTAATTTTGTTCATATGGAAGTTGTAGATAGTCATTTTAAAAGGGATACTATATGATTTAAAATCATGAAAGGTGTGTGCAAAGATTATATATTTTCTTTTTAAAAATCATTTTATTGGGAGCTCATACAATTCTTATCACAATCCATTCATCCATCCATTGTGTCAAGCACATATGTACATTTGTTGCCATCATCATTCTCAAAATATTTGCCTTCTACTTGAGCCCTTAATATTGGCTGCTCATTTTCCCACCTCCCTATTTTCATTTAATTTATTTAATCTATCTGCTGGGTAAATAGCCCAATAATCTGAACTGTATGAAGAAGATCAAGGTATCAAGATTGAAGGTATTATCTTCATTAACAACAGATAATATGCAGGTTTGATACTTAGGTTTTGTGTCAACTTGACCAGGGCAGGATTCTCAGATATTTGAAGGTAATTCCCCATGCTGTGATTGAACATAAAAGAATCAACTCCATTATGGTATATAACATAATGTAATCAACTCAGAGCAGTCAGCAATTGTAGTGGAGTAGAGTCTTCTTGATCAGGTCATAGCTTTGATGAAATTGGAATAAAAGTACAGCCATATTGCCTACCAGTCCCAGGAGTTCTCAGTGAACTTCCAACCATGGATTCATTCCACTTTGTATTCACCAGCTTGTGATCTTCCTGCCTTATGGTCATCAGCCCTCACAGTACATGAATCAGGAGAGGCCTCCAGCTAAGATCTGACCCACAAACTTGAAGTGGTCTCATCTGGATTTACCCATTTCTACAACTGTGTGAACCATTAATCAATATAAATCTCTCTCTCTCTCTATCTATCTATCTATATATATATATATATATACACATACATACACATCACTGATTTTGCTTCTCTACAGAATCAAGACTAACACATCAGGACACAAAAATGATGCAAAAAGTTTAAACATTTAATGGTAAATGTTAAAGACTTTAGCCTTTACTATGAATTTGACTTCAAAAAGAAATGAAAAACTTTCATAATTGAACACTAAGCAACTCATGGAAATTGAGAAGAGAATAAGCTATTTAATGATTTAAATTTATATGGAGTTCTAATCAAAACTCACAATTCTCAAGAAATCAACTGACTTATAGCATTGGGCACTACTACTGCATAAGACAGATCTCTGACAGTTAAAAAAAATATCGGATGTCAATTTGAGATCTAATGTAACACTTAGCGAATTCATGATACTTTTAATTAATTTATATGCATGTAAAAGCTGAACCATGAATAAGGAAGACAGGAATAATTTTGATACATTTGAATTATGGTGTTAATAAAGAATATTGAAATTATCATGCCCTGCCAGAAGAACAAACAAACTTGTTTTGGAAGATGTATAACCAGAATGCTCCTCACCAGTATGAATGGAAACACTTTACCTCACATACTTTAGACATGTGCCTCCAAAAGGACCCATGCTTAAGTAAGTGGGGCCGCAGTGAAAAAGACAAAGACTTTCAATTAGATACATTGATCCAGTAGCTGAAACAAAATTGACTCAAATATAGCAACAGTTGTGAAGATGACACAGACTTGGCAGTGTTTGTATTTACTGTGCATAGTGTTGCTGAGCCCAAAATGACTTGATATCACCTAAGAGCAACAACGTTAGCTCAAACAAACCAAAGCAGTGTTGAAAGGATAGACCTACGCAAATATTTCAGATTTCCAACTTTCTTTCTTGCTCCATCTCTCTGTCACTTTCTCTGCTCAATGCATCTTGGCATCGTTGTACAGGAAAAATACATTTCCTCTCATTGTATTTTCTATGCTCTACTTGATAGAAAGTAAATAATCACAAATATGCCCTTATTAACAAAGAGTCGCTATCAAGAGGATCACTATCCCTCAACTCTAGTTAAAAAAAAAAACAAACAACAAAAAACTTCGTTAGTGTAGGTACTTAATTCACACCATACGTTAGTAGCCAGAAATTATGTATGAAAGAAAATGGCAGCTTGCATGGAAACAAAACTTATTCTGTTGAGATGGGAACAAGAGAATTTTCAAACCCATAATAAAGTGCAGCCTTCACATGAAGGGGAAGCGTGATTGCTTAGTGCCTAAGCCCGTTCAGAATGATATGGATGATCAAAGCCTACTGATCTCAAGTATACATTCTCATAAAAACAACAAATGGAATTATGTGATTGAAAAGAAAACTTAAAAGTCAAAAAAAAAGGGAGGGATCTATACAAAAGAACTGGAAAGCACTGAGTTTTTTCCTGTGGGATAAATATAAAAGCAACTGATTTCATGAATAACACTTACATTTTTAGTTATTTGCATGATTGGACTGCAATATATTTAGGATTCATGTATTTTTATAAGATACATTACTAGAGTATAAGTGAAATCATGTAAAATAAAGCAACACAGATAATTAAAATATGTTAACCAAATTAGATATTATAAATAAATGGAAAAATAAGAAGGAAATTAAAAGAAAATATAAGATTTTCACATAAAATTAATATTTGAACACTTAAAAATATTAATGGAAGATGACAGACTAAGGAGATATACTACTCAAAAAAACTAGAAAACTAACTGACACACAGTATTACTGCCCTCAAGTCAATGGCGACACTTATCGAATAGAACTGCCTTGTATGTTTGTGAAACTGTCACTCTGGGTCAGAAAGAAATCCATTTCTCCAGTGAAAGGACTGGTGGTTTCTAACTGATGACCTCAAGGCTTACAGTCCAGTGTATAACGACTCTGCATTGCAGACTCTAAAATAAAGACAATATGAATGTGCGAAACCACAAAATTCCCTAGGCCAAACAACTTCATTTTTTAATTCTACAAAACATTCACAGAAAAACTAACATCAATTCTAATTAAACCATTCCAGAATATAGGAAATAATTAAAAACTCCTATGTTTATTTTATGATAGTACTATAATTCTACTAATATAACCAGGAAAAGGCATCACTAAAACTAAAATTATAGGCAAATACACTTCGTGAACATTAAAGCCAAATTCTCAACAAGATTCTAGTCAATATGATTCAGTAGCACAACTGCAGAATAATAAATTATGATCAACTTGTATGTACTCCAGATATGGCAGGGCGACTTAAACTGGAAAAGTAAACAAAGTAATCCATCACATAAATTAAACAAAGGACAGAGGAGGGGACAAAATGGCGACCAGATAGGATTCATCCATCTGGAGCTCCTGCTGTCAAACCAGTAAATTTGGTGGTAAGGCAAAGGAAACGGGGAGGGGGAGTCCTGATGTCAGAACTAGGGTACCAGGGTTTCCCCTGAACCCTTTTTTGTGTGGGATTTCCACTCACAAAGCAAGCCAAGAATGCTTTAAAGCGCTCTAGCTTTGACGAGCCCGCAGGCGCCGGCTGTGCCCTTGCCGTAGCAGCGATTCCTGCAGGCTGACGGTGGAGAGGGGACAGAATTCCTGACACGAGGGGAATCCCACACTCCGGAGCTCTCTGTGAGGTTGGCTGCCTTGAGCTCACGGCCAGGGGAGTGGCGGTGGGTAGCCATAATTTAGAGTAAAAGAACAAATATAGTATTACCTTAGGAAGATCGCGGTGTGGGAGAAAATAGGCGAATGTCAGGAGTCCAGGGAGCAAATGTAGTTCCAATTGGCCGAGAAGGAAATAACCCCCATAATGAGCTGGATTTCCCCCTCTGGAGGTCAGCCTGACAGCCTCCAAATCGGAGCACCTCATAAGCACAAAAAAAAAAAAAAAAGGGTGAAATATATATTATTAGGTTTAAAACTTAAACCCAAGGCTGGTTGCTCTGCTTCAAGGAGCACATAGGTGGAGGCACTTAACATAAATCAGCATAAGAAGAAGCAACCTAGCTAAGGAATGCCAGAACTCAGCTACAGGGCCTGGCACCTTTTAGGAAGATGTGCTGTAGCAAGCATCAGATTCAAACAGCAAGGAACTGCAGCCCAGTGACTGAAAGACAATTTCATTTTATTGTACTCTAGCTGGCCAGGGAGATAAATAAAAAACAAATCCTCTGATCGAGCAAACATCAGCAGACTAGATAGGACAATAAACCCAGCTTCCCTCTCGGTGATTCTACGCATAGCTGGGGAGGCCCTGCCTGTCCTGGGGCCCTAGACAGGGCTGAGGGAACACCCCAGGCCCTCCTCCCAGCCCCTGTTGCAGTGCTATATACAGCACAAGACAGGTACAACAGCGAACTCCAGCACCCAAGTGACTCCTGGCCATGGCACAAGCTTGCTTTTGAAGTAATCCCACACAGCATCTGTGGAACCCTACACCAAACGGGTACACCACCCCGCTACCTTGAGGAAGAGTTGGAACTCCTCCAGCTTCATCAGACAGACGATTAAGCCTCACTTATTTCCCTACCTACTACTCTATTTCTTCTCTATATTCACTAGCCCTTCTGACTTTTCCACTGCACTCAGTTTCAATGAGCTCAGCTTGTGTTAGGGTTTTATTGTGTTAGGGGTTTATTTTGTCTCTTCTTTATCCCTCTCCCCCACCCTCTTTTCCTCTCTTTCTCCTCTTCTCTTCCACTCTCTCTCTTCATATGGCACTACTGGCATTCAGGTCACTGCCCTCTGCTTAGGGCAAATCAGCTAAAATAGCAAGAGAAACCCCAGCCTGCCCTCCGTGGGAGTGCTGTACACCACACAAGGCACCTGAAACAATCATCTACAATGCGCTGTGCTGCTGAGGAAACCTCCGTCAGGCCATCTCGTCAACTAGGGCAATTCTGTCCAGCACCACTGGGTCCCAGCATTAAAAGGGCACACCAACCTACCATTTGGGGGTAGGGTCTAAACCCCTTTGGCCCCACATCCATGAAATCAGGGATCACCTATCTCTTTATTCTTTATTTTCTCCTCTCTCTCCTCCCTCTTTACCATCACAGCCAACTTTAGTGAACTCAGTTGGGTTTATTTCCTTCTTTATCTTTATTCTCTTTTTCTTTCTTTCCTCTTTCTGCCTTTGCTCACTTCATGTCTCTCTTTGCTTGTATGATTCTCTCTGTTCCCTCTCCTTCCTTGCACATACCACTGCTGGTTCCCAGACCACTATACTCAGCCTAGGACAACCCAGTCCTCCCAGTGGGCAGCCTGACCCTTAAGACAGGGTTGCACACAGGACGAGTCAGTGCTACACACAGCACAGGGTCAGCTATTTCTTTAACTATTTTTAAAATTCTCTCTCCTCCTTCCTTTTATCTTCTCGTTTTTTTCTGTCATTGCACTGTTCTTACACGTTTTCTTCTTTTCTCCTCACCTTCAAGCTCTTCTATATTTTCTACCACAGCCGCAACAGATTTAGTTCTCCTTTTTAGTTGTTTTCTTTTCCTTTTTTTTTATTAACTCTTTCACCTTTATTTAATCTGTGCATTTTAGTTGTGAGTGGATGTCAGTTTGCTTGGCATTATTACCCCAGTGTATGTCTACCTCTTTCTCTCTTTTTCCTCTCCGTTCACTCTCTTTCCTACAATAAGACACTAGCGGCCTTCAGGCCGCTCCCCCCTGCATAGGTCAACTATGAAGGCCCAACTGGAGGAGATCCCACCTGCATTTATTGGCATAGCAAACAGCTGGGGAATTCACGCCTATCTTCTCCCACACACCAAGCAGCAGGGCGTTCTCCCCTAAAAAAGTGGGGGCATCACCAACCTAAATCCTGAGGTCCTACAAGTGACTGGGGAAAATGCCTGACTACCACTTTGGGGGCCCCATGCTACTGTGGGAATATCCACCCAACCACCAAAGCAATCAATCTCTCTGCCTACGGTAATTCCCTGGCCAGCTACAGAGCTCTACACCAAGAAGGATATACCCGCACACCCTCCTCAGCAGTGCAGCTACAGAGAAAAACACCACAGGACAGCTGAGGTGCTCCAAGAACTGTGAAGCCTACTTAGAGATAGGCCAGGGAAGTTATGCCATCATGGGCCCACAACAATCTGCCCAGTGTCACATGAGAGGAATAGCCAATACACATTCCAAGTAACAGAACTGTGGACGGCTAGGATAAGAGTGAAACCACAGGAAGATATAGCGATAGCCTGACCCCTCAGAACAGCCTCCGGACGGTAGTTCATAGAAGAAATAATAAAAATCGCCCAAGAAAGAACCCAGGGATCTTCAACTCAGGAAGATGGCTCCAGGCTCCTATAAAACGACACATAAACAGCAACCAGTTCCAACAGCTTCAATGAAAAATCAGGAAAAATATAAAACAATGATGGAAGAGTCATGAACCTAATGATGTGCATAGAAGAAGCAGATATTGACCTGCCACAAAAAGGAATTTTCAAAATCCTGCTTAAAGTCATAAAGGATATGAGGCAAGCATTGCAGAAAAAAAGATGAAAAGACTGAGGAGATAAAGGTAATTTAGCAAAGGGAGAAACAAGAGTTAAGGGATGTAATAACAGAATCCAGGGAGAAATTGACAGACCTTGCAAATAGGCTTGACGAGGCAGAGAATTGCACCAGTGACCTAGAGGACAACCAAGCAAACCTCTGCAAATGGGGAAAAAACAATCAAATAAACTGAAGAAAACTTGAGAGCCATGTCAGATACTATGAAAAGAAACAATATTAGAATAATTGGACTACCGGAACAAGGCACAACAAAGAAGTCAACAGCGACAATAGCAAGGGAATTATCAGAGGAAATCTTCTCCAGCTTAATAAATGAAAATCAAGCAACCATACAAGGGGCTGAAAGAACACCAGCCAGACTGAATCCCAAGAAGTCACCAAGACACATAATTGTCAAACTATCCAAGTATGAGGAAAAGGAGAAGATCATAAAAGCAGCTAGGGAAAAGCAAACAGTTAGGTATAAAGGTACTCCAATAAGAGTATGTTCAGATCTACCAGCGGAAATGATGAAGAAGAGGAGGGAATGGAGTAACATATTCCAAAAATTGAAGGAAAACAACGCAAACCCAAGAATACTTTACCCAACCAAATTATCTATTAAGATAGATGGAGAAGTAAAAGTCTTCCCAGACAGGGTCAACCTCAAAGAATACATAAAAACAAACCAAGCCCTACAAAATATCCTTGCCGATGCAAGATCAACACTCACCGAGGGCAAATTAGAGGCCATCACCTAGAACAACTCCACCCATACGGCGACAAAGAGGAATCAGCCCCTAGGATAGCATCAGCTCAATAGTGGAAAGAAGGCAAACATAGACCACTCACACAAAAGAAGCAGATAAGACAGGTAGATAGAAAAATATCCATTAAAAGTTATAATATGACATCTCAGAGTCCACAGATTGCTACAATAACACTGAATATCAATGGCCTGAACTCAGGCATTAAAAAGCAGAGGCCAAAAGATTGGCTCCCAGGAAAATCATCTCAAGCTTACAGACAAAAACCGACTGAGAATTAAAGGCTGGAGAAAAATGTACCAAGCAAATTGTAATGCAAAAAAAGCAGGGGCAGCAATCTTAATATCTGACCAAATTGACCTCAAGATACAGGGCATAACAAGAAACAAGGAGGGGCACTATATAATGCTCAAGGGAACAAATAGACCAAGAAACAGTGAGCATAAGAAGCATATCTGCACCTAAGAGACCTGCAAAATTCGTAAATCATATACTCCAAAAGATGAGAAAAGAGATCACAATCTCAACAATTATAGTTGATGGCTTTAATACACCACTCTGATAAAGACAGATCATTAGAAAAGAAACTCAACAGGGAGACTACAGATCTAAATAGCACAATTGGACAGCTTGACTTGATAGATCTTTTCAGAGCTTTCCACCCACATGAAAATAAATTCACATTCTTTTCAAGTTCACATGCACATATACAAAACTATACCACATGCTAGGACATAAGTCTAACTTGAGTAAATTCAAGAACATAGAGATTATACAGACATCTCTTTCTGATTATTGTGCCATAAAACTGGAAATTAACAGAAGAACAGTAAAGAAAACAAGGGTAAAAAAATAGGAGGATGAACAATTTCCTATTGTAAAAGGACTGGGTATTGACCCAGATCAGAGATGAAATCAGGAAGTTTCTAGAAACAAATGAGAATGAAAATACGACATACCAAAACCTGTGAGATACAGCAAAGGTATTTATCAGAGGAAGGCTGATAACAATAAATGCACACAGTATAAAAGAAGAGAGACTCGTGGATGATATGCTGTCACAAATTTTACACCAACTCGAGCACAGTGAAAAGAATAACCCTACTGATAGCAAGAGGATAGATATAATAAAAATCAGAGCAGAGATACCAGAGAGGGAAAACAAGAAAACTATGGGGAAAAAATTAATGCCGCTAAAAGTTGGTTCTTTGAAAGAATTAACAGAATTGATAGACCTCTGGCAAACCTAACCAAAGAAAGGAAGGAACAAATGACATTTACAAGGATGATCGATGAAACAGGGGACATTACAACAGACTCCAATGAAATCAAAAGGATAATTGCACAGTACTATGAATGCCTATATTCTAACAAATTCAACAATTTGGAAGACATGGACAAATATTTGGAAACACAATCCCTTCCTAGACTATTCCAGATGGATGTCAACAACCTCAACGGACCCATAGAAAGGAAGAAATAGACAAAGTAAACAAGGGATTAGCAACAAAATAATCCCCTGTGCCAGATGGCTTCACAGAAGAATTCTACCAAGCATTCAGGAAAGAACTGACACCAATCCTATACAAACTCTTCCAAAAGATAGAAAAAGATGGAAAACTCCCAAACTCTTTCTATGAAGCTAGTATAACTTTGATACTTAAAGCAGGCAAAGATACAACAAGAATTGAGAACTATACACCAATATCCCTAATGAACATCGATGCAAAAAATTCTTAAGAAAATATTGGCCAATAGAATACAAAACCATATTAAAAAATAATTCACCACGACCAAGTGGGATTCATACCAGGGATGTAGGGATGGTTCAACATACGAAAGACCATCAGCATTATTCACCGCATTGGCAGGAAAAATTATAAGAACCACATGATAATATCAATAGATGCAGAAAAAGCATTCGACAATATGCAACATACATTCCTGTTTAAGACACTTAAGAAGATAGAAATAGAAGGAAAATTCCTCAATATTATACAAGACATATGAAAAACCAACAGTTAGTGTGGTAGTTAATGGAGAAAAGATAAAAACAATTCTACTGAAAAAAGGGACCAGACAAGGATGCCCCTTGTCCCCACTCCTATTTAACATCATACTGGAGGTCCTAGCTAACAACATAAGACAAAGGAAAGATATTGAATGTATTCAGCTGGGGAAGGAAGAGGAGAAATTATCATTATTCACAGATGATATGATTCTATATATTGAAGATCTCTTAAATTCCACAAGCGGAGTGTTGGAATCAATAGAGGAATATGGCAGAGTGGCAGGATACAAAATCAGCAAACAGAAGTCTATTGGATTGCTCTACACATCAGACAAGACTACAGAAGAGACAACTAAAAAGGTAGTACCCTTTACAATTGCCAAGAACAAATTGAAATACCTAGGGACATATCTGACTAAAAAAAAGAGAAAGATCTGTGTGAGGAAAATTATAAAACACTACTTCAAGAAATCAAGTGTGACCTCAACAAATGGAAGAATATCCCATGCTTGTGGATTGGCAGACTGAATATAGTAAAGATGTCAGTTCTGCCCAAGGCACTATATAAGTTCAATGCGATCCCGATACAAATACCACCGTCCTTCTTCAAAGAAATGGAAAAACAGATTACCAACTTCATATGGAGAGTGAAGAAGCCCAGAATTAGCAGAGAATTCCTCAAGAAGGACAAAGTGGGAGGGCTTGCTCTACCTGATTTCATCACGTACTATACGGCCACAGTAGTCAAAACAGTGTGAAACTGGCATAATGACAAATATTCAGACCAATGGAAAAGAGCTGAAGATCCAGAAATAAAAAATTAACATACAGGCAACTGATCTTCAATAAGGGTCCCCACATATTAAATGGGAAGTAGATGCCATCTTCAATAAATGGTGCTGGAAAAAAATGGATATCTACCTGCAGAAATACGAAACAAGACCGTTACCTCACTCCATGCACAGGAATAAACTCAAGGTGGATCACAGACCTTGAGAAAAAACGCCAAGCAATTAGGGCCATCATTGAGGGAATTGGGACAAATCTGGGAACCTTGGTACATGGATCACATAGGCTACAAGAAATAGGGAAGGATATAAATACAGAGGAGACACAAATAGACAAGGGGGTATACTGAAGATAAGACACCTGTGTACATCGAAAGAATTCACCAAGAGAGTCCACCAACTGGGAAAACATCTTTAGCAATGACACATCAGACAAAGACATTTTTACTAAAATCTACAATACTTTGCAAGCTTTCAATAAGAGAAAAACTAATTGCCCACTGACGAGGTGGGCAAAGGACCTAAATAGAAGTTTCACAGAATATGAAATCTGAATGGCCAATAAACATATGAGAAAATGTTCCCATTCATTAGCCAAAAGAGAAATGCAAATCAAAACAACTATGAGATATCACCTAACACCCTCAAAGATAGCCCAGTTCGAAAAATCAGAAAGCAACAAGTGTTGGAGGGGCTGTGGTGAGATAGGGACTTTCACCCACTGCTGATGGACCTATAAGTATGCACAGCCACTATGCAAATTGATCTGGCGATTTCTCAAACAGATGCAAATTGAGTTACCATATGACCCAGCAATCCCCCTACTGGGCATATACCCAGAAGAGGCAAGAAACAAATCATGTCCAGACATCTGTGCTCCAATGTTCATTGCGGTGCAGTTCACAATTGCAAGGAGTTGGAAACAACCCAAATTTCCATCAACCGATGAATGGATTAAAAAACTGTGGTATAAACATAGAATGGAGTATTATGCATCACTAAAAAGCAGTGATGAATGCATGAAGCATATCGATGCATGGGAAGAACTGGAGGAAATTACGTTTAGTGAAGTGAGCCAAGGACAAAAGGACAACTATAGCATGAGTCTGCTGAGGTAAGTTTATTTATATATAAAAAAGAGAGAACAGAAAGGTAAATGCAAAAGGGGCACATGCAAAAAGCTACTGTATACAAACACTCCTGGGATGAGGTCCAGATAGAATGGCAAGGACCAGACCAAATCCAGGGGTACATAGGTAACCAACTAAAATGGGGGTGCAGGGAGGAAAGGGGAAAGGGAAAAAATAGATGTGTGATGGGGGAATAGGGCACTGAACCACCCAAGGAGGGGTATTGTTTGTGTCTCCACAGGGAAAGAAGGACCAGCTTTAAAGCCAGTGCCAGATGACTAAAGTGTGCTGGCAAGGAGTGGGGAGCCAGTGGAGGGGCCTGAGGGCTCGGCTCCCAAACCAGCTACTTGGACAACTGCCCCTCACCCCAGAATAATTTACTTGAGAGGACGGCACTGAAGCTGCAGCTAGGGAAGAGGGGCATGTCAGATCAGCACAAATGGGAGCAAAAGAAGGGAAAGGAAGAGAGAGTGGAGCACAACCTGGTCCATCACGCCTGGAGGACAATATCCCTGCTCTGAATAGTCAATGGACAGAGTGGACAATATGGCTGATCCCTCTAGGGGACACAATGCCCCTTGATGGCCCAGGGCCCTAAGGGGGACAACACTGGAGACTAAGGGCTGGGGTTGGCCCAGACTGACCCTGTGACACTAAGGCAAACCACTAAAAGTGTGTGACACAGCAACTGTGGGAGCTGATCAGGGAGCCCCCGAGGGAGTACAAAGGACAGACTCTTGGGCCAAAGCATGGTACCCCATTGGACCTGACTGAAAGACAAACCTAGAGATAAAAAAATTAGACCTTTATCTATTTACAGGTTTTTCTTTCTTCTAACATTTTTTTCTTTTAATTAATTTATTCTTCTATGGGTAATTGGTTTCTCTTTTTATTGTCATAGTTGTGTTCTCACGCAGTGCCTATCTTACAATGACTTGAATTTTGATGCATATTATTATCGCTACAGATCTATCTAGATAAGATAGAATGGATGAATTGTCTGGAGGAGAAAACAACGGGAGCGATGGTTCTTAGGGGACACGGGAGAGGGGGAGGAGGGGGCCAGGAGGTAGTGCTGACCAACCCAGGGACAGGGGAGCAATAAGTGATCCAAAATCAGTAGCAAGGAGGGTGTGAGTGGCCTGGTAGGGATTCAGCAGGGGCAAAGTAACCAAGAGAAATTACTGAAACCCAAATGAAGGCTAAGCATGATAGGGGGACAAGAGGAAAGCAAAAGGAAATAGAAGAAAGAACTAGGTGACAAAGTGTATTTATAGAGGTCCAAAGACTGGAATTTACATATATAAATATATTTATATGAGTGAGTGTAGGGAAATAGATCTTTGTGCATATATTTAGAGGTTTAGTAGTAAGGCAGCAGATGGACATTGGGCTTCCACTCAAGCACCTACTCAATGCAAGAGCACTTTGTTCTAATAAATTGGCATTCCGGGATGCACACCTTCCTGACACGATTGCTGAAGTAAAATGTGTGCATAAGCAAATGTGGTGAAAAAAGCTGACGCTGCCAGGCTGTCAAAAGATATAGCGTCTGGGGTCTTAAAGACTTGAAGATAAAGAAGAGGTCATCTACCTGAGAAGCATCAAAGCCCACATGGAAGAAGCACACCAGTTTGCCTGACCACAAGGTGTTGACGGGGCCAGTTATCAGACATCAAAGAGCTAAAACCATATCAGTGGGTGCCCACCTCCCTGATATGATCTATGAAGACAAACATGTGCAAATGTGGTGAAGAAAGCTGATGGTGCCCAGCTATCAAAAGACATAGCATCTGGGGTCTTAAAGGCTCGGAGATAAACAAGTGGCCATCTAGCTCAGAAGCAACAAAGCCCTCATGGAAGAAACACACCAGCCTGTGTTACCACGAGCTGTCGAAGGGATCAGGTATCCAGCATCAAGGATCAAAAAATCATATCATTGAAAATGTGGGTGAGTGAAGAGTGGAAAATCAAAGCCCATTGGTAGCCAACTGGACACCCCTTACTGAAGGGTTGTGGGGAGGAGATGAACCAGGCAGGGTGCAGGGTAGCAATGATGAGTCATATAACTTTCCTCTAGTTCTTAACTACTTCCTCCTCCCCACTATCATGATCCCAATTCTACCTTACAAATCTGGCTACACCAGCAGATGTTTATTGGTACATATAGCAACTGGAAATACAGAGAATCCAGGACAGATGACTCCTCCAGGACCAGTGGTGAGAGTGTGAGAGTGGTGTTGCCTGGAGTGTGGAGGAAATGTTAGACAGTGTAATATATGACAAAATAATAATAATTTATGAATGATGAAGGGATCATAATGTAGGGTGTGGTGGAGAGGGAGGAGGAAATGAGCAGCCGATATTAAAGGCTCAATGATGATGGCAACAAATTTACATATGTTCTTGACACAATGGATGCATGTCAGGATTGTGATATGAATAGTACGAGTCCCAAATAAAATGATTTAAAAAATTAAACAAAGGAAACATGCATGATAATTGACTGAAACATGGAGAGTATTTGTCAAAACCCAATACCACTTCCTGATATCAAAAACAATAAAATATGAATAAAAGTGAAATTCCTCAATATGATCAATGGCATATTTACAAAGCCAACATCTGACATTACTTACATTGAAGAGAAACTGGAAGCATCTTCTTTGCAAAGGAGAAGTAAATAAAGATGCTCTTTTACACAACCTCTATTCAATTTAATATTGGGAGTTTTAGCCTGAGCTTTCAGGCAAAACGAGGACATTAGCGGCATTGATGTTGACAAAATGAAGCAAAACCCTCTCTATTTCCAGATGTTATGATCTCCTATCCAGAAAGTCCCAAAGATGTGGCAATAGAATTTTGGAAGTATAGAAAGAATTCAGCCAAGTGGCAGGGAATAAGCTCATAACTAACAACAAAAACAAATAACCAGTTTGAAGTCCTTATCACAGAGATCTCAGAAAAGGAAATCAGGAAAATAGTATTATTTGCAATAGTCACCTAAAAGATAAAATACTCAGGAATAAATATAACAAAATGATCAAAAGAGCTATATTAAAAAGCTACAAAATAGCACTGCACACACACTTGCACACACAAAGAGGTTTACATGCATGGCTGAATATACAATGTTCATCGTTAGGAAGGCTTAACGGAGGGAAACTATCAATACTACCAAAATGATCTGCAGACAAAATGCATCCATGGTTTCAATCCAAACACCATTTAAGTAATGATGGAAAACTGTGTACCAACTTTATATAGAAGAGAAAAGAAATCAAGATAAGCAGAACACTATTGAGAAATACAAAAAAGGCTTCACATTTTCTAATCTTATTGCCCAATATACAGCTAAAGCACTTAAAACAACTAGGCACAGGTACAATGATAGAAACAGAGATGAATGAGCAGAACTGGGAACGCAGAAATAAATCCATCTATTTGCAGATTCATGATCATTGGGGGGAAAAATAACCTAAAGGTGATCTCTTTAACAAATGGTGCCGACAAAACTACATATCAATTTTCAGAAGAATGAAACATCAGAAGATTTTACCAAATGAGTGAAATTAGAACCCACATATTGGGAAGTTGGACAATCAGACAATGGTCTCTACTATACAATTTGTAGAAAATGTCAACACTGTAACAAGAAAAATTCAATCTAATTAAAAGTGGACAGAGGCCATGAACAGACCACCAAAGAAGATATGCAGGAGGCTAACAAATATATTCAAAAGCTCTCAAGATCATACGCCATGAGAGTGATGCCAATCAAGACAACACTGAAATAAACACCATCGCACCTCTGCATGATAGCAAAGACACCACCACCATGTGCTGACTAGGGTGGAGAGAGTTTGGAGCACCGAGACACTGCGAGCAGGACTGTAAAGTGATGCAATCAGTGTGGTATTTCTTCAAATAGTTGAAAATAGAAATGCCATATTACCTAGCAATCCCTCTACTTCATTACATTATAGAGCAATAAAACCATGATATGAATGCTATGAATAGATATATGGAGCATGAAGGTCATAAATGACCTTCTTTGGCTGCATTCTTGCCATAAGACAGAGGTCAGATGTGCCTCCACAATCCTTATTTCTTTACTTATTCTGACACCAGCCATTATTCCCTGGAAATACTTCCATACTAGGTTGGAAAATGATTTGCAATGGCCACACCAAACTAAAAAAAAGAGAGCTCCCAATTTAGCGAGATTTATTATGGAAGCTAGCAGGTTACAAAAATTCAGGATCAGTAAACAGTAAGGATACAGTTCTTGGTTCACACAGTCCTCAGCCTCTCAGCCTCTCAGCTACATGACTTGTTGATGTGTGCCTCTGTGGACAGGAAACCCACTTAACACTCTGCTGAGCAGTCCCATAGTCTGCTTTTCTATTCTGCCTCATGCTTTGCATACGTGTATGGTTTCAGCCTGGTTCTGTTCCATAATCCTTGTAGCCCAACGTCTGGTGTCTCTGGTCTCGGCTTCCATCAACTCACTGATCTTGAACAAGTTCTACTAACAATGGTACTCTGGTTTTCCACTGAGGCTGTGACAGTTCTCGTACACAGAGGAAGGTCTTTGAGGTATAGTTTTTGTCTTTCAGCTAACTTTATCCCAAAGAAGAAAAATGATATTACTTGTTCATACTCTACTGTGATTGAGACCTACTTGTTAATCTTTTGTTTGTCCTAGCAGAGCACTTCCTCTAGAATGGGATTATACTACTGGAAGAGAGTCCAAGATTATATTACATATTATATTATGACTAGAAGCTTTCTACTAACAACATCTCACCCATGATCATCACAAGACTTTTCACGATAACAAAAACATGGGAAAAACCTAAGTATTCACCAATGGAAAAATGTATAAATAAACCTTGGTAAATCCACACAGAGGAATGCTATGCAGCATTGAAGGATAACAGTGAGCTTGTAAAACACCTCATCATATGGTTGAATGGGGAGGTTAGGAGTTGAGTGAAATTAATCAATTATAAAATGGAAAATAGTGTATGAGTTAACTATCAGTGAAAAACAAAGAAAAGTTATACTAAAAAGCAATATTAAGGTTGTCAGAGATGAGTTAAGAAAGGAGAGGTCACTGACTAGATGATAGATAAGTGTTAATTTTGGGTGAAAATGGAGCCTTTCTGCCATGTGCTCACGATTGTTCTCACATTTAAGCCTGTTATTGCAGCCAAGTATGATGTCCTATTCTAGGGACAATTCTCTCCTGGTGACATGTTTGAAGCACGTGAGACAAAACTCAACACGCTTGCTTCTAAAGAACATTCTGTCTGTATTTCTGAGGCAGATTTTTTGTGTTGTTCTTTTGGTGATACATGGTACTTACAATATTCTTTGCCCGCACTACAATTCAAATGCATCAATTCTTCTTCAGTCTACCTAGAAAGTTAAACTTTTACATGTGTATTAAACCATTGAAAATGCCATGGGAAAATGTCATGAGTTGAGTCAGTTGCACCTTAGTCCTGAATGGAATAAGATGGCTTTTTAAAAGGTCTTCTGAGGCAGATTTATGTACCCAGTACAACGTGTCATTTTCTATCTTTACTGCTATCTCCAAAGCATTGCCAGACCAAACTGAAGGAAGACAAAATCCTTGACAACTCAATCTTTTCTCCGTTTATGACGATGTTGCCTATTAGTCCAATTGTGGAGATTTTGTACTTTGAGTTGTAATCCATACAGAAGGCTTTAATCCTTGTTCTGCATTAGCAAATGCTTCACATATTCTTTTTTTTTTAATTAAACTGTCTTTTGATCCATTTAGTGTTTCTGAATGAGCACAATGAAATGTTGTGGAATTCCCATTCTTCTCAAGGCATTGTCCAGTTATTGTGATCCATAGAGCTGAATGCCTTTGTATAGTCCATCAAACACAAGTAACCATTTTTCTGGGACTCTCTCCATTCAGGCTATATCCATCTGACATCAGCAATTAAATTCCTTCTTCCATTTCATCTCTGAATTTTGGCTTAATTTGGGGAAGTTCCCTGTAAATACATCTTTGCAACAATTGTTGGGTGATCTTCAGCAACTTTATGTGCATGTGACATTATTGATATTGGTCTCTAACTTGGGCATCTGTTGGGTCACTTTTCTTTGGAATGAGTGCAAATTAAAATTTCTTTCACTCAGTTATCCAGGTAGTTATCTTCCAATATTCTAGGCATAGATGAGTGAATGCTTCCAGTGCTTCATCAGCTTGTTGAAACGTTCCAATTAGTATTTCATCAATTCCTGGAGCTTTTGTTTATTTGTCTGTTTATTTACTTACTTACTTACTTGTTTACTTAATTATTTATTTATTGGCTAATACCTTCAGTGCATCTTGGAATTCTTCCTTCAGAATCATTAGTACTTGATCATATGGGACTTCTTGAAAAGGTTGAATGTCAAATAGTTATTTTTGGTACAGTGGCAGTATGTTCTGTTTCCATCTTCTTTTGCTGCTTCTTGCATCCTTAAATATTTTTTCTATAGAGTCTTAAAATTGAAACTGAAGGCTTGAATATTTTTCTTGAGTTCTTTCTATTTAAGAGATGATAAGTGTTATCTTTCCTTTCCGTTTTCTAACTCTAGGGGTTAGTACATTTTATTATAATATACTTTTGTCCAAAAAATGCAAAAGTGGCATAGTGAAAAAAGCTACTGTATACAAACATCCCCGGGGTGAGGAACAGGTAGTATGGCAGGGGTGAGAGCAAATCCAGGGATACATATGGTAGCCAACTAAAAGAAGGGGAGTAAAGGAATTAAGCGGGGGTACAGGACACTAACACTCCCAAGGGGAGGGTACTGTTTATATTTCCACAGGGAAGCAGGGACCAAACTTCAACCCAGTGCTCCAAAATGTGAATGTAACATGCCAGCATGGAGAAGGGAACCAGTAGAGATGTCTGAGGGGTTGGTCCCAATCCCAACTACATGGACACCTGCCACTCCTACAACCCCCCACCCCCGAAGAATTTATTTCAGGGGTACAGCACTGAATCTGCAGCTCTTGGAGAGGAACCTGTCTGGTCAGAGCACACGGGAGCAAATGAAGGGGAAGAAAGAGAGAGTGGAGTACATCCTGGCCCACAAAGCCTTGAGGACGATATTCCCACTGAGAGCAGCCAATCCACAGAGAAGACCACATGGCAAGCCCCACTATGAGACATGACATCCCTCACTGACCCACAGCCCTACAAGAGAAAACACTGGAGACACAGTGTGGGAATTCCGCCCGATCTGATCCACCACACCGAGGCAAAACACTAAGGGTGTGCAATAGAACAGCAAAGGGAGCAGAGCAACAAAGTCCCCAGTGAATACCAAAAATAGGCTTTGGGGGCAGGGCTTGGTGCCCCAACAGACTCAATTGAAAAACACTCTTAAAGGCCAACACACAGTCCTTGAACTAACTACAAGCTTTTCTTTGTTGTTGTGTTTTGTTTTCTTTTTGTCATTGGCTTGTTGTTGTTTTGTTTTCTTTTGTTGCTTGGTTTTTCTCTGTCTTGTTTTTGTGCATGTTATTATCTCTGCAAGTCTGTCTAAGTAAAATAGGCTGGATGAACAATCTGGAGGAGAAAACAACGGGAGCAACAGTTCTTGCGGGCATGAGAGAGGGGGAGGTGGTCGTGGTGTTAACAAACCTAGGGACAAGGGAACAACACATGATCCAAATCGGTGGTGAGGAAGGTGTAGGAGGCCTGGTAGGGCATGACAAAGGGTAATGTAACCGAGAGGAATTACTGAAACCCTAATGAAGGCTGAACATGATAATGGGACAAAAGAAAAGTAAAAGGAACTGGAGGAAGGAGCTAGGAGGCAAAGGGCATTTATAGAAGTCTTAAAAATGCATGTACATATGTAAATATATTTATATATGATGATGTGGAAATAGATCTATGTGCATATATGTATAGATTTAGTATTAAGGTAGCAGGTAGACATTGGGCCCCCACTCAAGCACTCCCTCAATACAAAAACATTTTGTTCTATTAAACTGGCATTCCATGATACTCACCTTCCAGACACAATCACTGAAGACAAAGAGGGTACATAAGCAAATATGGTGAAGAAAGCTGATGATTCCCAGCTATCAAAAGATATAGTGTCTGAGGTCTTAAAGGTTTGAAGGTAAATAAGCAGTCATCTAGCTCAGAAGCAACAAAGCCCACATGGAAAAAGCACACCAGCCTGCGTAATCACAGGGCGTCGAAGGGATCAGGTATCAGGCATCATCAGAACAAAAAATCATATCATTGTGAATGAGGGGATGTGTGTACTTGGGACCCAAAGCCCATCTGTAGGCAACTGGACATCCACGTAAAAAGAGTCCCAGGGAGTAGACAAGCCAGTCAGGGTGCAGTGTAGCAATGATGAAATATACAACTTTCCTCTAGTTCCTAAATGCGCCCCCCTCCACTATCATGATCCCAATTCTACCTTAAAAATCTGGTTAGACCAGATAATGTACACTGGTACAGATAGCAACTGGAAACACAGGGAATCCAGGACAGATGATCCCTTTAGGACTAGTGGTGATACCTGGAGGATGGAGGGAGGTTGGGGTGGAGAGGGGGGAACCGATTATAAGGATCTACATATAACATCCTCCCTGGGTGATGGATAGCAGAAAAGTGGGAGAAGGGAGACATCTGACAGTGCAAGGTATGACAAAATAATAATTTATAAATTATCAAGGGTTCATGAGGGAGGGGGAGCGGGGAGGGAGGGGAAAATGAGTTGATTCCAGGGGTTTAAGTCGAGAGCAAATGTTTTGAGAATGATGAGGGCAATGAAAGTACAGATGTGCTTGACACAATGGATATATGTATGGATTGTGATAAGAGTTGTATGAGCCCCCAATAAAATTATTTAAAAATATACATATATACTTTTATCTTCTCAAGCTGCCCTTTAAAGGGGATTACTACACATTTCTTTAATTTTGATAAAAATATATTCATAAATATGCTGAAAAAACAGCAGATGAAATCATGAAAATATAAACATGAGTAAACCAGCTAAATGAGTCACTATACCTGGATCCTCAGACCCATATTCTTGGGAATCTATATGTATATATGCGCTAATTGCTATGTGAATTAATGTGTAATATAGGTCACAAAGACAATGCTTTGTATATTAAAAGCTGGTGAGAAATCCTCTAAGGTGTGTATAACGGTGTCTGGTTTCCAGAGGAAAGAAGAGAAAGTAAATAAAAGGTACACAGAAATAATCTAATGAATCAATGGACAATGTGAACATACCCATGAGACTCGAAGAACTGGACAGTTCCCAGCTAGCTAACACTGCCAACTTCTCTTAAAGATATGTTTAAAGGTTCTAGATAGAGTGGGGGGAAAATATTGAATCAAACTCCAATTATTAAAAATACTAGGTTTCCTGGTCAGATAGGGACTAGTCGAACATTCCAAGACCATAGTCATCCTGCCTATCGAGGACAGAACTCACACCAGCAGCTCAATATTCAAGCAAATAATAGACTGGACAATCAAGGAGACAATAATATAGTTAAGGAACACACACTTTCGAAAAATCAACCATTTGAAATCAAAAGGGGCAGCATTTGCCCAAGAACAGACAGACTGCTGAAGTGTTAGGAGAGAAGGAGGGGAGAAAACAGGAAGTTCAGTTAGTAAAAGGAGTAAGTGATCATTTATTGAGGAGATTAGAATAAACTAGATGAAACAAGATGTGTGCAAATTGTGAGATGTAAAACTGATTTTCTGCTTGTATATTTTTATACAATTCACAGTGAAGACAAAAAATAAAATATCTGTGTACAGTTTTAGTTCAATTAATATAGTTTTTAGTATTTGGGAATAGAAGAAATGACTATATAAATTGGTAGATTTTAACACACAAGGCATTTTCTAAATGCTTTCAAAGTGAACTCTGTGGCTAAGATTATGAATTTTTCACAATTGCATAACTAAATACCTCAAAATTAAGGTAGCTGGGATAAAATGTGTTCAAGAAAAATATTGGTTTCCACAGTGTAAAATATGAAACTTACTGTTCAAAACTTTCCATTACTTAGGCCATTTACTACTCAGTATTAAATAATATGAGATGAAAGTGACAAAATGGATACCGTGACAAGCACACTATTTTTAAGAAGTGTCTTTTGATAGCATGATGTGAAATCTAACACACCTTGACAATGAACTACACTATTTCAGACAGCCAAGAGCAAACACGTGACATCTGCCAAGGAGAGAGCAGAATAAAGAACGACAAGATCAGCAACAGTGCAGGGACGCCGCGTTGTTGAATATCGTATGCTATAATCTAAATATTTTAAGTGAACAATTTGAGGTGATCCTAACTTAGGAGGGTGTTTCTAGGATGAAGTAAATTTCCTAAGATAGTTCAACTTTGAAGGCTGTTGGAGGGAAAGATTACATATCTAAAGTGGTATCTCTCCGGGGAAATAAGTGCCACCATTTATTTATTTATCTATCTATTTATTTATTTATTTATTTGCCTATTTATTTATTCCAGGCTGCATCGTTTGAGAATGCAGAGCAACAGAAATGAGCTAGAGAAAAGAGCCTTGAAGATATCACCACAGTTGGAAACATAAAAGGTAAACACTAATATTCGAACTTTGCTTTCTATCAAGATACCTGGACCTGTGCTAAATATCCATGGGGAAGTGTGCATGCTTCCTCAAGCCTTGAATAACTCACTATGGGCATCTGTTTGATCTTAAATACAACCTCCATTAAGTTTCTCTGAAACACATAGAGGATATGTAGACATTATAAGCTCCTTGGAATCCTCAATCCCGAAAAGTGTTATAGACTGAAAGGAAACTTAAAGTGGAAACTAAAACTTAATTTTGCTATTCATATTAACTGTTATTTCTAATTATATTTTAAAAAAATCATAGATCACGAGAACTGACTTTGGCCTACCCTTAAATTATATTTAAATTTATGCTACCCTCATTCTGTCTCCAAGTTTTACTTTGTAAAATCTTGGTACCTAACTTTGCCACCCTGAAACCTTTGGAGCTAATCATTAAGTACTAGCCTCATTCAGATATTTTATACATAGATGGTACTTGAACCCTCAAATATTGAAGTCGAAATTCCTACTTTCTTGATTATTCTGTATCTAGTGAGTGATCCCAATGTTTTGGGTTTCACATTTAAATTTCTCTCCATATATTAGCGAACTAGGTTATTTCTCTATGAAACATTTACCTTCTTCATAAGACACTAGTTTTTCTCTCAGCCCTCAATGAAGTTATGCAACTCAGGGGATAGCAAATTAAGGCAAGGTAGATGTGCATCTTTATCACATGTTGTAGAACAAAACTATTCATAACAATAAGGATGATTCTGGATACTAAGAATTGTCTCAAGTAGCCCATACTTGTGCCATCAACTAGGCACATTGTTTCACACAAGCAGCGAGAGTCAGAGTTTCTCAGGCTTAGCCTTTTATCCTAAGGGCTGTTAAATCTTCCTCAGGATGCCTTCATTTACGAAATGTTACAATTAGTACAACATATTTATTAGCTCTCTCCTACTCATAAAGCACACAGCAAGCTAGTAGCCAACAAACATAAATTAAAGCTCATTAGGAACATAAGCAAAAAAGAAAATGCCAAAAGGGAATGACTATTACAAAATAGACCTTTCACCTGTCTGACAAATTGAACCAAGTCTGTGGGCTGTTGATAAAAATGTTGTGAGGTGCCACTGAGTCGATTCCAAATCATCACAACGCTCGGCCCAATGCAATAAAACACGGCACAGCTTCTTCATCATCATCCTGAGAATCACTGATGTGTTTTAGGCCATTATTCAACTGTTGAATCGATCAATCTTGTTCAGGATTATGTGTTAATGTCTTTGAACCTTATCAAGCTGTGTGTCCTTCTCCAGTAACAATCCTTCCAGATAAAATGTCTCAAATATATGATATGAAGTCTATGCATTATTGCTTCTGAGGAACCTTCTGGCAGTACTTCTAAAACAGATTTGTTCATTATTATCTCAATCCATGGTATATTAAATATTCTCCACAGATACCATCATTCAAATGCACCAATGTTTCTTTCATCCTCCTTATTCATTGTCCAACTTTCACATGCCTATGAATCCCTTTGAAATGCCATGGCTTGGGGAAGGACCACTTAGACCTAAATGTGGCATCTATGATTTTCCATTACAGAAAAGTAACAGAACTCTGATACAGCAGATACGTCAAATACAACATGTCATTTGATTTCCTGACAGCTACGTGTGTGGGTGTTGATTGTGTATGCAAGTAAAATGAAATTCTTGACAACTTCAGTTTTTCTCCATTTTTCGAAATGTTGCTTATTGATCTGTTTGTGAGTGTTTGTTTTCTCAATGGTGAGGTGAGAATCATGAAGGATATAGCTTTTCATCTTGCATCAGAGCAAATTCTAAGGATGAACACATGGATTCTCAGGAAAAACACCTGAAAATGCATGCATCGAACATGAACCAAATAAAAGAGAAATTAAGAACTCCGAAGTCATAACAAATTTTCAGTAGAGGACAGCACAACAAGGAGGAAACTCAATAAATATAGAAAGAACACATTCAACCAACTTGACCTCATAGAAATATATAGAACACTACCCAACAATAGTACAGTGTGCATTCTTTTCTAGAGCACATTGATCTTTCTCTAGAATTGAGCATTTAATAGGCTACAAACAAAGCCATGATAAACCTAAAAATATCAAAATAATGTAAACCATCTTCTTGGATCACAATGCTATGGAAATAAAGATCAATTATATAAAAAATAAGAAAACCTTAAAACAAAAGGGAACTATTAAATTATTTAAATACAAACTACTGTGGAATAGAGGAAATAAAATGTGAAATAAAAAATTCAAAGAATCAAACACTAATGAAAACACAATAGACCAAAAGCTTTGAGCCATGGCAGCAGCATTGCTCAGAGGGCAATTTACTTCAACAAACAGAAGTCCAGCTCCGTTCACTTCACTGCAAATGAAGCAAATGCTCAGAGAAAAACTGATGCCAATTCTATTCAGACTATTTCAACACATAGAAAAATATGAGATTCTCAACTCACAGCAGTAAGCAAGCATAAGTTTGATACCCAAACCAGGTACAAACACCACTATATAAGAAAGTCAGAGACCAATATATCAATGAGCCATACTATCAACAAACAAACAAGCAATAAATTCACTGTCATTGAGTCAATGTCATTGAGTGACAGTGACCCTGTAGGACAAAGTTGCCTCTTTGAGTGTTGGAGACTCACTGCTTATGAGCATCGACAATCTAGTCTTCCTCTTGAGCAGGTGGTTTAGAACTGTTGGTCTTACAAATTGCAGCACAGTGTGCACTACTGGGTAGCCATGATGTCAGCACAACTGGTCCCTGCTATGCCATACAATCAATAGAATCCAACACCATCTCAGAAAGACAACACATCATGACCAGGTTAGATTTTTCTGTATATGCAAGTGTAGCACGACATTAGAAAACAATCAATGTAGTCCACTACATAAGCAAAACAAAGAACCACATGATCATATCAGTTTGTATGAAGTAGGCATTTGATAAAATCCAATGCTAATTCCTGATGAAACCTGCATCAAATTAGGATCAGAAGGTGCTCGCAGGTGGTTGGAAGAGGCAATGAGGAGAGTGGGAACTCCTATAAGTTTCTGTCAGCCTAGAGGGTGTCGGGCTACCAGTACCAAGTACTCCAAATAGGTTCATTGTGGTTGGTCCTGCATAGAATGAAAGAGAAACTTTAAAACAATACACAAAATCATAACAAACAAAACTGGCGTACTGAACAGATAGAGGCTGGTGGCAATTATTCACACTTCCAGTCTGGAAATGAATTTACTCCCATGGCTCAATTTCCAGCCAAACAATAAGCAGGTCGATAAGGGAAGCAATAACAGGATTAAAGTATGCACATGCTAGCATAATAAATAATTTGAGGTCAAAAGGACAGTACACATCCTAGGCCAACCTTCAAAACGGTTAGTGAAAAGGAGTAGAAATAGGCAAAACGGTAAGAAATTTGACAGATGATGTTATATTGTGGGGTCTACAATTAATTAATGAAACAAAATAAGCCTGTTATTCTATGAAAACTTGATCTATAAACCTTCACCCAATTCACAATAAAACATTTTTTAAATGCACAAAAGAAGGGAAAGTGCTCAACAAAATTAAGAGCATAAGGACAAAACAAATAGCAAACATTATTCTCAAAAGGTTCCCTTTGTAAACAGGGAAAAGAAAAATATACCGTCAGTCACCCCTCCTATTAGAAGTCCCAGCTAAATCAATAAGACAAGAAAGGGAAGTGGCACGGGCCCTGCTGGATGCTTGCCCTCATGAAAAGGTGATTGAAGATATGGGTGCGAATGCAAAGCTTGGCACATAAATTCGACAGTGTCTGGCTGTCGGAAAGAAGAGCAACTAGGAGGGTCTGAATGACTTGTCTTCAAATAAACAGCCATGTAAGGGAGGCATCGAGTCTACACAGGAAAAGCATACCAGCTTGGGAATGGCCCTGTTATCAGAGCGTGTTGTAAAGTGGATTGTTGTGGGCACAGTTAGGTTAAAACATAATATGTTATCATTTGAGCCCTCTGCTGACCCATTGTTCAGTTTTTCAGTTATAAGTATGGGGTAAGCCTCCAGTGACTTTCTGTAGTCCAGGTATGGGAATGGCCTTACAATCATGCAGAGGGCATTGCAAAGTGGATTAATACAGAAGCAGTTAGGTTAAAATTTAATGTCTTATCAATTGATCTCCCTTTGGGCCCATTTTAAATTTGTTCTAGTTTTTAATATTTTCTGCTTTCTTTTTAATTGGGGTTGTTCTCTTTTTTACTTTGTTATTTTTTGTATGCTTGATTGTATATGAAAGTCAGGATAGGTAAATCTACAGAAATAGTTACTGGACTAATGGTTTCTTGAGAGGATGGCAGCGGAGACTGTAGAGAAGTGAGGAGTCAATAACAGTGAGTACACGACATAAGAAAATGTTCTAAAATGGATTGTGCAACTCGTATTAGTATGATTGAACTATCAAATTGTATGAGCTGTGTGTAACACTAATGGAGAGTCGATGATGCAGACGCTACGAGAGAAATCCAAAGAGCTTGCAAGAACAGGTTCAAGATCTCCATCTGTAGTGACAAAGGTCTTGAGACCCGAGATATCAGAAACTTTGACACGGAGACTCAGAGATGCAGCACTAAGATTATGGGTAACTTCTCCCCTGGCCAGAGACTACGGGAGTGTGAGATAGAGGAACAAGTGAGCTGGGATCTTGATCTGTTGATTTCTAATTTATACTTGTACATTCCAAGTTCTGATTACTAGTGCTTTTTGCAGCTGTTTCTTCCACCTGGAGTTGTGCCCCATGAGGAAATGAAGACCACAAAGGACCCTCTCCCATAGGCTCTATGCCTTTCACGGCACCATAGCCGTCTCTACTTTGAGTAACCATTTTCTCATCAGTCACAGTTCAAGTGCCTTTCCATCCAAGGGTCCCCCAACCCCTGCTGCACACTGACAGTGTTGTGCATCCGTGCATCATACCTTTAGTCTCTGACACTGTTTCAACATCCATGACAATACGCAAGTTTGGCAGAAGACATTTCTATAGACACATTTCTGTATGATAGAAATCCATCCATGTATATAGTACAACAACTAAAGGATGAAATAATGACAACTCCTGAGCCATCACTGAATTGATGGAGAGAATAAATCACTAGACTGGAGATTTGGGGCCACAGTCTCAGGAGACAGACAAGTAAATTGGCACAAACAGTTCACAATACTGGCAAAGAATAATGAAAGTACCCGGCGCTGATAAAAAGACAAACAATTGTGTCTTGGAAGAAGGACAACCACAGCACACCGTAAAGGACAGGACGACAGTATTTGTCTTACATGCTATAGACATGTTGTCAGATGAGCTCAGTCCCTAGAAAAAGACATAGTGCTTGGTAAAGTGGAGGGACAGTGAAAGAGAAGTAGGCCCTCAGTGAGATGGACTGGCATGTAATGGCTGCAACCAGAGGCTCAGTCATAACAGCCATTGGGAAGAAGCCACGGGACCAGGCAGTGCTTCCTTCTGTTGTGCACAGGGCCACTATGGGTCAGAAGCAACTGAATGACACCTAGCAACAATAGGCACAGGACCTTGTCCTACTTCGGTGAATGGTGACTGAGTTCTGAAAACTAAGAAGTGGCTAAGTTACAAGTATTAGTCTCTCTTCATGTGGAGGAATGAGGACAAAAAGAAAGTCAAAGATTCAAGGAAACAATCCAAAGAACTCATGAGTCGAAACATACCCTCTGCCACAACAAGACTAGAACTCCATGGGGCCCAGCTACCTAACAGAAAACACAGAAGATCCTGAACATATCGGGTGATGTGTAGATAGAAAGGAAAATTAAAAAAAAGCAAAATCATAAGAAAAAGAAACCCATACTGGTCGGATGGAATCCCTAAGAGTGGTATTTAAGCCATTGCTGCAGCCATTGTGTCAATCCACCTCCTGAGGGATTTCCTCTTTTTCGTTGCCCCAGGCAAGACATCCTTATGCAGAGACTGGGCTCTCCTTGTAGCACGTCCAAAACTGTAAGATGCAGACTCATCATCTTTGCCTTTAAGCACCCTTCAAATTTGGAATGAAACCCACTCCTGGGGATCATCTTACAGCCAACAGACAAGCCAGTAAAATGAACAATAACACTCATAAAAAGTGTGATGTTTTGAACACTTGGCAATAAGAATAAAAGGGCAATACTTATCTGGAAACAGAAGAAGTCAGGCACTGGGACATCCAGGGTAGAAGCAGGGTGCTCTTACAGTGAGGGAATTGCAATTAATGTTGCCAAAAACACATGTGTGACGTGCTGAATGGAAATTAATTTGTCCTGTAAACTTTCAACCAAGCCATAATATATAAGTAAAATTATCTATAGAACTATGTTTCATTATAATATGAAAGACAAAATATGATACATTAAGTATGCTATGAATCTCTCAATAAAAATATCATAATTAAAAGAAAGGAGGTGTCAAATTTAGGTATCTATCTCTAATCATACCAAATTTAGCTAGAGTTATACTTGATAAGTATACCAAACAAACCAACAAAAACACTCCTAAACACCCAAACTCACTAGCATCCAGTCAATTCTGACTTATAGCAACCGTGTAGGACAGGCTAGAACAGGACCTTTGAGTTTCCAAGACTAACTGTTTACAGGAGTAGAAAGCCTTGTTTCTCCCGAGTGGAACCACTTATGGTTTCAAACTAACTGACCTTCCCGTTAGTAGCCCCATGTGTAACTGGTATACCATCAGAGCTTCTTTTTGATAAATATAACCATATGAAACCCGTAAGAGAAAACAGTTTTTAAAAACTCAAGAAAGCAGCCATTATCTGCTTGTATGTTCTATACGACATCTACATGGAAAGAGTATATGCTACAATTAGTTCCTCTTATTGTCCACAATAAGGATACATTCTCCCTGTAAGTAACAAGACAGCTTCTTGGAATTCAAAGCACATACATCCTCAGGCATTTTATTTTGTTATTTTCCTAATCTGATTTCCAGTTTGATTGTGCCTAAAGAACATTGCTTTACAACTGTTTCTTTACTGGATATAATTTTTAAATGAATGAATGATCAACCAAAATGTTCATAAGGTAATAGCATTTCTATTGTAGTTTTATAAAACTGTAATCAAGTTTATTGAGAGCAACAAGATTACTGCCCATAAAACCCAGTAGAACTATAGCATGATACCAATTGTGGTTACAAAAGGTCCTTTAAAATGTGTGCAATAACTAGAAACATAAAAATCTAAATGCATTGATTTGCATTTTGTCACATAAAGGCTTAAGAGTAAGATCATATGACCTGGATTTAAAAACCTGCCCCAAACAAATATGAATTAGTCTAATAATAAAAATATAAACTTAAAGATATGTTATAATATTGCCAAGATCAGATTTTTTCTAGAGAAGGTTAGATCTGTTTATAATACACATACCATGCTTTCATATGGTACCGGCCTGGGCCTGTTCCGTTCTCTTGTATAATGGGTCTCTGTGCATTGGAACCAAGTTGGTGGTGCAGATAGTGTGGCGATTAGCCATATTTGTCATGGAGTCTTTTTGTGATTTTTTTCAAACAAAAAAATCCAATATAATTACAAATTAATATTACATATGCAAAATTGTGACCTTTAAACATGTGATAATTGATTTTATATGTCTCCAGAAAGGTACGTTACCAAATATGTGGGCACCATCATCATAGCTAAAAATCACTTTACTAAATATGTAGACACTGTAGTCTAACTATAAGGATGATGCTCAGATGTTTGATAACATACTTGTCTAGTTGCTGTTATATTGTAATTTCATATATTCAAATCAGTTGTCCTTAAGTAAATGAAGTCCTCTTCCATAATGTAGGTGTACCCGAGTCAACCAGTTGAGAGCTCCAAAGTAGTTTCTCTAGGGCCTTCTCTGCCATCAGACCATACATAGCTGTGCTAGTCTGGGTACTTTAGAGAAACAAATGCACAGAAACTCAAGTATAAGAGAGAGTTTTATACAAAGTGCTCATCAAGAAAATATCCCAACCCAGTGCTGCCCAAGCCCACAGTCCAAAATTAGCTGATATGTCCAATACCAATTCAAAAAGGAGGAAAGCCGAATCTGTAAATGTGTAAGTATCTCAGTGCTGGCAGGGGTCTCCACAAGGCTGCTCAAGCACCCAGGGCTGCACCGGGGTAGGTCCATGGGGCTTCTCCTCAGAGATGTCTTGCAGGAAGTGAGCCGTGCCAGCTGAAGCAGAAAACTAGCTAAGGCAGCTGCACTCTGGTCCGAAATCACGAAGTGGTCCGAAATCTGGACCTGAGAACTAGAAAGGCAAGGCTCATCTAGCCATTTATCCCTACGCCCTTCAATTAACCCCATATGTGTCTATCAGCCAGGTTGGCTCAATAAACTAACTCAATAGCCATGCATCAGAATACTCTTATTCTTTGCTCTTATTTCCTGACCTATGAAGTGAAAGAGCATAATAGAACATTTCAACATGTCGTCCCAGAAGTCAAAGCAGGGTATTATAATGAAATATGCAAAGACCTAGAGCTGTATAACAAAAAAGAGAACTACTCAAATGACATTTCTCCAGCTGAAATACCCGAAGAAAAATGGCAAGCCTCTACTTGCAATGTTAAATAACTCTGTGGGAAGATTCTGGACAAATGCACAAAGCATCCAGAGAAAATGAAAGAAATGCCTAGAGTAATTTTACCAAAAAGAATTGATCAACATTCAACCATTTCAAGAGATTGCATGTGATCCATAATCAATTCTATTTGCACTGCAGGCCTGGCAAAAAACCAACCAACCAACAAAAAAACAACTCCAGAAATTGATGGAAAACTGATTGAGATGTTTCAGCAGACTGATGCAGTTTTGGAAGCATTCACTCATCTATGCCAATAATTTTGGAAGACAGTCGCCTGGCTAACTGACTAAAAGAGAGCCATATTTGTGCCCATTCCAAAGAAAGAGTGCAACGGAGTGCAGAAACTAATTACCGATATCACTAATATAATGCGAAAATTAAGTGTTGATAAAGATTATGCAAAACTGGTTTCAGCAGTACTTCAAGAAGAAACTACCAGAAATTCAAAGCAATTCAGAAGAGGACATAGAGTGAAGAGTTCCTTTGCTGATGTCAGAACAATCTGGGTTGAAATCAGAAAATATCAGAAAGACATCTACTTGTGTTTTACTTTCTAAGTAAATAAACAGTGTGTATTATAATAAATGATATAGCTCACTTCAAAGAATAGAAACTTCAGAAGACTTCATTGTGTTCAGTTAGAACCTGTACATAGACCAAGAGTTTATCTTTCAAATAGAACAAGAGGATCATTTTTACAATGTCCAATTTAAAAGGAGAAAAGGTGTGTGGCAGGACTATATTCTTTTTCCATATGTAGCCAATCATTATGCTAAGAAAATTATCCATAAAGCTGGGCTACATTAAAAAGATGCATTGTGAGAATTTGGCATAATCGAACTGGCAACCTGTGATATGCACATAACACAACCTTGCTTGCTGAGAGGAGACTTTAAAGGACTCAGTGATATATATTCAGGATTTCAACCTTCATTAAGTATGCCCTCAGCATGCATTACAGCTCAATGTAAAGAAAATAAAAATCTTTATAGTGGGACCAATGAACAACATGGAGCTAGTTGGAAACAAAATTGAGGTTGTCAAGAATTTCTTTCTACTTGGATCCACACTCCCATGGAAGCAGCAAGAAATGGAATGACAAAAGACCTCTTTAAAATGTTAAAGAACAAACTTTATGCAAACCAATATAATTTTAATTGTCTCATATGTATATAAAAAGTGGACATTGAATAAGGAAGACTGAGGAAGACTAGCTGGTGCTCAATAATAATTTGAAATGTAGCAAGAATGAATGAATTGATTTTAGAAGTAGATGAAAGAATGGCAAGATTTGTTTCTCACATACGTTGGATGCACTTTCAGGAGGGATCAATTCCCCGAGGAAGACATTGTGCTTAGGAAGGAAGGGGATCCGCTAACATGAGGAAGACCCTCAACAAGATGGACCCACACACGGACTGCAGCAAGGGACACATACAGAGCAGTAAGTGCCAGCATGATTCCCAACCAGCCTGTCTCCTTTGCACACGGGGTCACTGTGCCTATTTGGAGAGCACTTGTCAACAGCACCTATGAATTTCAAGATATACCAACAGTTAGAAACACATGAGCCTGTGCTTTAGAGAAGAATCTTCTATTTTTGTGTGTTTCTTTTGTTAGGGATTTGGACTCATTTGGGCCCCACATGTTAAAAAGTGTAACTGGCCTATAGGGTTTTCTTCACTACTCACCTAAGGGATACAGATTCCCAGGCCGTGTTTTTCATAGCATTGCTGAGCTAGTTCAATTTGCTGACCTTTGTTCTAACAGAGTTTAAGCCGTTTTTATAGCTTATGGTTCGTAAATGTATGTATTTTGGGAAACTAAATTCAGTGAAATAGGAGCCCTAGTGGTGTTATGGGTTGGGCCTTGGGCTGCTAACAGTAAGTTCAGGGGTTCAAACTCAACAATGGCTCTCAGAAGAATGATGAGATCATCTGCTGCCATAAAGGTGGCCGTGAGCATGTTTTTTGTTTCTGTTTGATTTCATAATACGAAGAAGCTTATGTTTATTTAGCATATAGTATTTGCATTTGGGACTGGGTATATCACAAGAATTCCTTTGGCTTTCATCAATTATTGACTACTGTTTTCTTTGCTTGCTTGTTTTCCCAGGCAAAATGATGCCATGTTGATGATGTCAACCTGTCATGTTGTGGTTATATTTCCAGCAGCACTTTTTCATGCTACTTTATATAGGTGTTTCTGGGTTTATGACCAGCAGTTCATGTCTTTAGGTGGGATTTGTCAGTGAGTCTCAATAGGTGTACACAATTCTTATTTAGCCTTGAGTACAAAAAAAATGTAAGTCTTTGCAGTGATTTAAAAGCTGCCTATGCAGCAGGTGAAGGTAATTATGATGGAGAATTTATTGGAGTATAAGTTGGTTCAATCACCTCAAAGTTAGGGAAATTTAGATAAAATTAAGGGCAAAAAGTAGTTATTCATAAATTGGTCATTTGTAACCCAGGGACAACCTGCATATCATAAACCATCTTGTGAAAATAAAAGCTAATGTAGTAAGATTAATATGACCAACTTTGATGCTATTCCTTCTTCTTGGGATATTTATCTGGGCTAAGCTGAATTTTAAATGTTCTCCACTGAAATTTCTCCCTAGTTTGGGGTGGAAATGTTAAATATGATGTTCACTCCCATAATTAGGTTACTGATCAGTTTGGCTTGGAATAATCAAAAGGATGGTTAATGTAGATGGACCTAACCTAATCAGGTAAGTCCTTAAAAATGATGAGCATCAGAGAAATTATCCTGCTGGCCTCAAAGGAGAAGTACAATGCCACATTGGTCAGTGCATCTAAGAGAGGTATCTAGGAAATGAGATTTCTCTTCCACAGACAGCGACCCATAATAATATATATGTGTTACTTTATTGTCCAAGCTAGATTTAAATGGTCAGATGAAGTTACACATGACTGATGACATAGTCGCTTCTTTTACCAAGAGGCATGGAAAAAAAACTGAACAATAAAAACAGAACAAAGGAAAAGTGGAATATTTGAACAGCGATGTTGACATAGAATATTGAATATCCATGGGCTTTTAAAAGAATGAGTTTGTCTTGGTGGAAGACAGAATATGCCTTAGAAGCAAAGATAATGAAACTTTGTCTTCCTCACTGTGGATCTAATGGTACATCATTAGAAGGCCGTCACTTGTCTGTCACTGTGTCATACTGTGGTTGATTACATGTTGCTGTGATGCTGAAGCTATGTCACTGGTATTTCAGCTACCAACAGGGTCACCCAAAGTGAACAGGCTTCAGCAGAGCTTTCAAAATAAGAACAGCCTGTGAAGAAGAAAGATGCTATCCACTTCAGAGGGATTTGGTGATGCAAGCCTAATGGGTAATAGTGTAACATTGTCTGGTACTAAAAATCTCATGAACAGTAGCAGGACACTGTCAGAGTTAGTGCCAGAACATGAGCCCCCCAGACTAAGTTAAGGCAGGGGACAACCTGCATTCTCAAAGTAAAGCTAGTGATAATGACATGGATGGTATAATGCCTTTGAGAGTAAAACCTTAGGACAATCCTTTGATGACTCTATGGGGCCTGACTTCAAATAGGAAGAGAAGTCTACAAATATCTATTAATAATTGGAACTTGGAATATGCTAAGTATGAATCTGGGAAAATTGGAAGTCATCAAAAATGAAAGGGAAGAAATAAAAATCAGTATCCCAGACACTAATGAGCTAAGGTGCAAGGTATTGGCCATCATAAGTCAGAATATTATATCCCAGGAATGACAAGTTTAAGAGAAAAGGCCTCACATTCATCATCAAAAAGGACATTTCAAAATCCATTTTGAAGTGCAAGGCTGTCTGTGAAAGGTTGTATACCTTGTATACCTGTCTATCTGTATATAAGGAACCCAATTAATACAATTATTATTCTAATTTATACACCAACCCCTACACTTAGTGATCCATTACTGGAGAAGTTTAGCATTGTCTTCAGTATAAAATTGATCAAACTAGCAATAGGATCCATTGAAAATTATTTCTACTGGATGAAAATAAAACTGAAAAAAAAAGAAGGAACAGTGGTTGGAAAATGTGACTTTGGTTATAGAAATGAAACCGAAGATCACATGATAGAATTTTGCAAGGCTAGTTCTTCTTAGTGCAAATATTTTTTCCACAGAAAAATATACTTGTGGACTTCTCCAGATAGAATACACAGGAATAAAATTTACTACATCTGTAGAAAGAGGTCAAGGAAAAGTTCAAAATCACCAATGAAAAACAGGCAGTGGGCTGATTGTGGACAGACCATCAATTGCTCTGGTTGATGTTTAAGAAAATTAATACAAGTCCACAAAATCCAAAATACGACCTGGTGTATATCACATAAATTTCAAGAAAATCTCAAGAACATATATGATGCATTGACCACAAATGACAGAAGGTCTGAAGAGCTGTGGGAATCACATCAAGAACATCATATGTGAAGATAGCAAAAGGTTATTTAAAAAGGCAGGAAAGATATAAAACATCAAAGTAGATATCAGAAGAGATTCTGAAACTTGCTCTTCATCACAGAGTAGCTAAGACACATAGAAGAAATGATGAAGTCAAACAGTTGAACAGAAAATTTGAAAAGGCAGCTCTAGAAGGCAAAGCAAAATACTATAATGGAATGTGCAAAGACCTGGAAATAGAAAACCAAAACGGAAGAACACACTCAAAATATCTTAAATGAAGGGAAAAAAATCATGCCTGGAGTTGTAATCTTGAAATATGCTATAGACAAAATAATGAATTATTATGGTAGTTATATAATCTCATGCCAATATGAATCAGATGTTAAGAGTGAAGGTGTGCTGCAGCTAATGATAAAAATTATTTCCCTTGTGGTAATTGCTGCCAGATTATTGTCTCGCCCCACTGCTGGGGACAATGGACTATTTCTCCCTGAGGCTTGCGACCATTAGCTTGGTTCCTGTAGGTGGGGTTTATACACTACTGCTAATGGTTCTTATGGAGATCCAGAGAACAGAACAAACCCACTCAGGGACATCCAAAGTTCAGCTGCCCTCTTGAATCTAAGATACTCCTATCTTGCTACATGTATACCGCTAATCCCTCCTCTTCCTATTGCATGTATGCTCCTAGACCACTCCCTTCCATTGCTGTATTACCTATAGCACAACCCTTTCCTGTGATGTGTCTTCACCTGTAATTAGGGGGCTTGCATGCCCCCAGAGAATATAAGAGCCTTGGTTAGCATTAAATATCTCTCTCTCCACGTGGACCACCAAGCAGGGCTGAGGTGAGCACTGCTATCATGAATTGTGTCTGACACCATTATTTCAATATTTCTCTCCTTATCTCTCATGCTGTCTATGACTTTATAATCTTTACTCATTATCGCTGTACAATTGCGCCTACTGGACCTGTGATGAAGTGCTAGGAGCTGGATTCCCCTTGCAAGTCAGAACTGACTTAAAGCACCCAACAACAGTTTTAGAGGAAGACAGTATGCTTAGTAAAGTGGTAAGTGAGGAAGAGTAAAATGTGCGATAAGTCTGTGACCGAATCTATGGGTTCAAATAAGGAAGTGCTTGTGAAGATGGCACAGGACTATACCTAAGGCCTCCAAAAGTAGGCACCAACTGGAAAATAACTGATCCAGGAGAAGTAAATGTATAGAGACTATAACTGAATCAATCATTTCCTAGGAGGACAGGGGTAGTGGAGGGAAGATGTGGAGCTAACAAGAATGAATACAAGAAAGAAGAAAATATCCTAAAACTGATTGTGGTGGTGATTGCATGATTCTTTTTAATATGAGCCTGGTGCTGTCGTAGCTATGTGTGTTAGACAGAGTTCTCTAGAGACACAAAACCGGAATGCTAGTACTTTCATATATATTTATACAGATAGAGAGATGTATAACATAAGAAATAAAGTTAATTAAATCATAAAGCATTACAAATGGCTCAGTGCAACTTACTCCCCTGAGACAGCTGTGAGACGCTGGCAGTCCTTCAAGTCTTGAGGGCTCCTGGGTAGTCCTCAGTAGAGCAACTCAGGCTATCGAGGCACAGGCAGAAAACAGCAAGGCAGGAAACCAACACTCAGCCAGTGACAGGGTCCGACAGTCCCCAGCTCAAGAGATATAAATTCCAATGATGTGGTGAAGCAGGTCTTGAAGGAACCTCAAATTACAGTGACACAGTCAACAGGTTAGGTGTCCCACAGGTAGTGTAGCTTGCAAGTGGAGGCACAGAACAAGCAAGGCAGCCGCACACTGGTCTGATGAACCAAGACCAAGAGACAAGAGAGGCGAGGCTCCCTGAGTCATTTATCTCTTCCGCCCTTCAATTAATCCCACATGTGTTTATCCACCAGGTTGGCACAATAACCTAACTACCTCACTACTGTAAGGAATTTTGGGGCACGAAACAGAACCAAACATCCAATCGGCAAAATTTAGAAGCAGGCTTTATTGGGAGGCTTGTGGGCGGATTCAGCAACTCAGGGAATTGAGCTATTGAAACCGCACTTTGGGAAATTTAGGCTGCGGTTTTTATACCCCTGCTGGCAGACACAGCTGGGAAGGGTCCAAGCTGGGGAGGATCTGTGCACACAGGTGCTTCAGAAGGGAGAAGTTCTTTGACCTTGTCTATATGCCAAGGACGGCTAGAGTGGAGTGTGCATATTTTCAGAAAACATTCTGGCTCTGGGAGGAGCCGGCTCCAGGAATTTGAAGGTTGAGCAGGGGAGGTGGAGATCAGTGAGAGAGAGGTCAGTGAAAGGGAGGTCTATGAGAGGTGAATTCTGAGAGCCAAGCTGAAGGCACCGGATTCAAAATGGAGTCCCTTTTGGCAAGACCAGGCAACTACGTTTCGGGATGCTAAATGCAAGCTCCACAATTCCATACCACCAGAGAATGAGGGGATTTCCGCACGGGTAAACAACAGAAATGCACAGGAACAGCTCTGCCTTGTCTCATAGGATGGCTATGAGAAGGCGTTGACTAGACGGCAGGGAGCATCTTCAACCACCACAACAGAAAGTTGGCAACTTTGATGGTAGGGTACAAAGAACGAAAGAGAGGCAAAAATAGTTGACCTCTTGGAATTCTGCAGACAGAAAACAGGTTAAAGTAGCCAAATCTCTTGTCTTATGAGAAAAGGAAAGGCCCATGATTGGAGCGATTTCATAATCACCAAGACTATACGGAAGGAGCATGTGAATCGGGCTTTCTTAGGTTCAAAGGGTGGGGCCATGGTCTCTTGAATCTTGAATGGTTGAACCACAACCTCCTAGGTTTCAAAGAGCTGGATCTACCCCAAATCTACCACAGAATGCAAAAAAAACATTGTTAAGGACAATAGCCCAAAGGCAAGGTTCTGAGCTACCATCACCAAGTGACAGAAAAATGGGGCTTGCAAAGACAGAGGAGCCGAGGTCTCAATTCAGAAGGACTAGGAGAATGGATCATCCCGAAACTGTGGGCGCATAGTAGCTATTCCAGGGGGCCTGGAAGGATGGACTGAAATCCCGGGCTGAGAATTTTAGAGACCGTGGCCAATACCCAGAGTCTGGAGAGTCTCAGAACAGTGGACTATTTTCAGTACTTGAAAGCTAATGTGACTTGTTCTTTGCATTTTGGACTTGATTCTTTCTTGTCTTCCCTTTTCTTATATATATAAAATCTTCCTTGTGCCTAAGGATTCTAAGGATTCCTGGTGTCATAATGGTTTTCCATTGGGCTGAAATCTTCATAGTCAGCAGTTCATTAACACTACCAGCTCTGTAGGAAAAAGACTGGATTTTCTACTCCCTTAAACAGGTACAGCCTCAGAAACCGGCAGGGGTCTCTATGAGTCTGCATTGACTCATGGCAGTGAGTGTACTTACTCTATTACTGTGTAAGAAAAAGAGGTCATCTTTATTTTAGATTTCACAGGTTCACAGATGAGGGGTATTTTTCTCAAGGATAAAATGCTTCTAAAGTTTCGCCTCTATGTGATCTAGATACTTCAGAAAATGAAACCTGGGAGGGAGTTGATGTAAGATTCTGGATATCGTTTTTGATGAAGGTATTTGGCATGAGGCAAGGACATATATGTTGGAGAGATTAAAGTTGAATATTAAGGATCTATCTAATAATGTTCCAAAATCTATGTAAGCCATAACCTCTATGCCTGTGCTTACCCTCCTCTTTGGAAAAGGGTTGTCTTTGTTATGTTAATAAAGATTAACAGGAGCCTTGAGTCAATCTCTTTTGAGATATAAAAAGGGGGTATGGAAAGTAGCAGAGTGAAGAAGTAAGATAGATGCCAACATACATGGAAATATCCAAGGAACTGAAAAAAGACTCTAGATCCCGTGAAAGAGAAATATTTCTCCTAACCTGACATTCAGAATTCTTGCCTCCTATATTGTGAGAAAATCTATTACTTTTTGGTAAAGCCATTTGCTTACGTTATCTCTAGTACAGCAGAACTAGATAACTATGATAACAGCCATTGCACATAAAAGTAAAAGTCACTCAAAATCTTTATATCACTAGAAACCCTTAAAAATGAGTCATAATGCCCATCTGTAGACACTTGGCCATCCCCTCACAGAGGGGTCACAGGAAAGAGATGTGCAGTCAGGGTGCAGTATAGCACCGATGAAACACACAACTTTCATCTAGCTCTTTGGTGCTTCCTTCACCCCACTATCATGACCTCAATTCTACCTTACAAGTTGGGTTATACCAGAACATACACACTGCTACAGATAAGAAGAGCAGAGCAACATGGAAAATCTGAGCTAGATAAATCCAGCAGGGCAAATAAGGAGAGGAGAGATACCAGTAGGATTGGGGGAGAAAGGGGAAATTAATCACAAGGATCAGCCTAGAACTCCCTCCCAGGGGGACAAATAACAGCAAAGTGGGTGAGGGGTGACAGAGGATGATGTAAGATATGGGAAAAATAATCTATAACTTATCAAGGTATCATGAGGGATGGTGAGTGGGGGAGAGGGAGGGAGAGAAATGGGGAGCTGATATCAGGGGCTCAAATGGGAAGAGAATGCTTTGAAAATGATGATGGTGGAATAGGTATAAATGTACTTGACACATGGGAGGAATGCATGGATTGTGATAAGAGATGTAAGAGCCCCCAATAAAAATATATTTTTTTAATTCAATAAAATATTAACAGCTTTGGAGAAAAAAAGAGTCATAACATAATCTTGTTAAAATATTAGTAGTCTGGCACCTTTGCTGCACTCTGATTAGGTTTCCAAAGGGAATTTATTCCAAATAAACTGCTTTGTTTTCTCTTTCAGGCTCTATTCACACAAAAGTCTTGAGGACTGAGCGGAAAAGGGATCTCTTTGAGTTGTGGCCTTCTGGAAGCTTTTGGAATTGTTTCTCTAATTATACTTGGTCTGCTTTTTTAATATAGTTAGTTCTATTACTATCCTTTATTTTTAAATTTCAAACATTCATTTCAAACAATTCCTAAAACCATCTTGAAAAACCTAATGAAATGGTCACATATTAGAAGACAAAAATGCTTTTGCAGACCCTAGGTGAGGTTCTATCCCTGGTGCTATGCATCCTTTGGGTCACATTCATCCAGGTCCCTGGGTGTAGCCCGAGGACCCACGTTGGGTGTCCTGGAACACGGGCATTGACTCCTAGATATTCATGGCACATGGCGTGCTCTACAGACTGCACAGCGAGATCAGATGCATAAAATCCACTGGGTGACCTGGACTCTACTTCAGACATACTTGTAAACTGATGACTTAAGACCCAAAATCCATGGTGTCTGAGGAAGCTGAAGACAGCTGCCCCAATATTGTTGAAATGTTAGTAAGTCTTGCTACTTCAGCATCCTATATGCAGTATTAAGATATATTTTATTCTAACAAACCTATAATTGACATTCTCAGTGAATATTATTATAATTTTCCCCTGACAATCAACTCCCCTTGTTTGTCTAAATAGTATCCAGACACAAAATGATTGGTTCTGTACAAGTGAATAATTCAAGTACTGGCTCTCTCCAAGGGACTTTAAAAAATTAATACCAGGGGCCCTTCCAAGACAATATTAACAGAAGATCTTTATGTCCCAGGGAGATGATCATTAGATTCTCTACCATAAATGAACAGGATGATTTTGAAAGGGACACAATAGAAGGTAAAAAAAATCTATCTAGGAGTGGGTATTGGGTCCACATTAACTCCTAGCTCCAATTGAACAATTAATTCTTACATCCATGGCCCTGCTTAAAATTGGTCCTCAGAAAAGGAACACAGAAGATATGGTGCTACAGCATTGCGGTGAAGAAATTAGATGGTGCCCGGCTATCACATAAAATATGTCTCAGGTCTTAAAGACTTGTTTCCAAACAAGCAGCCATCTAAATGAGATGTCAACTAAGTCCATGTGGAAGAAACCCGCCAACCTACATGACTGAAAGATCATAAATCACATAATGCAAAACCAATGGAAGGAATATTATCAGAGCTTCAATTGTGAGAATCTAGTTTACAGCAAGCTATGGGTGACAGTGGGAGCCCAAGATACCTTTGTGGAATCTTCATAGGAAATAAGCCTCTGACGAGTTCCCTCTATTCATTATGGAGTGATGGGAAGAACATGGTTAACAAACAGTGCATTGGTGAGATGACTCCACTGGGTCAAAATGACAAAGCCGACATGAATGGTTAAAACCTTGCAATTCGATCCCCTCTCTGATGCATGTTAGGTTTGATCCAGTTTTTAACATTTTCTGTATTTTTTTTCTATGCTTATATTGGGGGTTATCTCAGATGTATTTTGTCATTGTGAGTGACCCTCTTGAAGTTTTATTATATGTTTTTCTGTTCTTCTGTATATGAAACTCAGTGCTGAGTTGGTGGACCTTTAGGGTCAGCATGTAGAATAGGGGTTTCTGGTGGTCCTATGGTGGGGGTGGGGTGCAAAAGCGAGCAGGTCAAGGAGTTCAAGAAGGACAAGAATGGTTTGAAACTGTGGAAGTAATTGTACAATACAGTTTGCTGTGATAGAAAAATGGAATGATACGCTACCTGCATTAACTCCCAATAAAAAGATTTTGAAAAAGAGACCATGTTTTGAATTATTAGTGAGTATTTTTAGATAAATTGCAGAATTATCAACATTAATATTTTTAATAAAGTCCATTATTATTGCTCATCATAGGGCTATGCAGAAAAGGAAGCAATGTTTCTCCAAATAAGTAAAATTTCCCAGCTCTTCAATTTTTAAACAGTAGTCACTATAATGAACATAAAATAATATATAGCTCTTTGTTAGATGTATACCCACATGCATGTAAATATAAATGCATAGATTTTAATATACATATATACTCATATATGAGGGAAAACTGCAGTGATATAGATTTAGTACTTAGTTTTCTCAGCAACATTGACTCAACAGTGTGGAAGCTGAATATTTCACACTTATGAAAATGCCTAATGCAAACTGCACATGTTCTTTGTTATTAATGAGTATGTAAAAGAAGGCATTGGAAAATGCAAAACATTCTCATAAAGTATGCAGGGGCGGGTGGTTTATTTGCCCATGTAATAAATCTTTAATTGGTGCTTCCAGAAATTATTTTGCAAAACAATGTTTATTCCTTCTTTTCTAGTACTAAAATCAAATTCACTAAAAATATACCTTCTCTCCAGATAGATAAAATCATAATTTTACAAGATATTTAGGTTGATTTCAACAACAAAATTGACTAAAAGATATACATACAAAGCTCACCATTATATTAATATTGAATTTGGGTGAGATGCTTGTAATTAAGATTTGAGAAACACGGGTAGAATCATAGAGAGAAAGAAGCATGAGGGACATGCACAGTGAGAGTAACAGAGAGAAGGGAACATTTGCTACAGAAGACCCAGGAATGTATGGGTCAGGAACTTCAAAGACAGTTAGTACAGCTGTTAGCGAATATGGCGATGAGGCATCTTGATATTAGACAGCTATATTTTAATGATGCACACAAAAAGAACATTTTAAATAGATGGGGCAAACAAAATGAAGTGAGGCATTAACAAAAGCAGTTAACATTATGGAAAACAATAGCAGTCGGCAAGACAAACAGCAAGAACCCATTCAAAGCTTGAAAGTGTAGCAACAGGAGTTTAAGGTGTCTCCATTTGTGAACTGAACTTGCAAGAAGATTTCAATTTGGACTATTGGGTTGTAGGGTTATGGAAGAGGAGGCCGGATGAATAATCATAGCATTTAACTGATTATCTATGAAATTAAATACAAGCGCACAGATTCATGATGGAGTTAGGGATAGGACCTAACCTATAAATCAGTTTGCAGGCCTATGATACCTCCTTCAGGGTATGGCCTTTTATAGAAGAGAGATTCGGAACAGAACTGAGCACTCTCTTTCCACTAGGTGTTGTGCTTCCTTTTTAGTCTTAGTAGGAATATCTCAACATGCCCCACACCATTGGACCCCTAGACATTTTACTGAGGTGGAGGATGCCCAGATCTTCATTGGGTTAATTTCCCAATGTCTTGTACACTGATGTTATACCAATGAATCTAGAGTTTTTAATACATTCTCTTTAGTGGGTCCAATCAGCATCATGTCATCAATATAATGGATCAGTGTGACATTTTGTGGAATATACAGGTGATCAACATCCCTTTGGACTAAATTATGGCACAGGGCAGAAGAGTTGATGTATACCTGACAGAGAGTTGTGAAAGTGCATTGCTACCCCTGCCAGCTGAAGGCAAACTGCTTCTGGTGGCCTTCAAGACTGGTCTTGAAAGGAAGGCATTAGCTAAATCAATAACTGCATACAAAGTATCAGAAGAAGTATTAATTTGCTCAAACAATGAAATCACATCTGGAAGGCAGATGCAATTGGAGTAGCCACCTGGTTACATTTATGATATTCTGCTTTTATTCTCCAGGATCCATCTGTCTGCTTTACAGGTCAAATAGGTGAGTTTAAATGGGGATGTGGTAGGAATCACTACCCCTACACCTTTCAAGTCTTTGATGGTGGCACTGATCTCTGCAATCCTTCCAGGAATGCCATGCTGCTTTTGGTTTACTATTTTCCTAGGCAGTGGCAGTTATAATGGTGTACGCTTGGTGTACCTGAGCTAAAACTCCATTGATGGCCCCCATAAGCCCCCACTCTGACTGGTGGGCCTTCATAACACTTGGAATTACTGTCAGTTCCAAGCCAGTGTCCAGTAATCCCTGGAAATTTTGATTATTTTCTTTTCCCCAAAAAACAGTCACTCTTGTGAAAAGCCACAGGTCCCGTTAGGGAAAGCTAGAAGAAAGAGTAACTGTATAAAACTGTATAAAGCGACCTGGCCTTCCCCTCATTCAATGGGTTGTGGGTCTGTAAACTGGCTCAGGTCTAGGAATTGATTTAGTGAGTGTGATTGTCTATTGTGCTGTTCACCCCATCTACCATTCTTTCGCCTGTATAGATCACGGAAATATTTAGTAGGTTTCCCATCTATTTCATTCCTAGGGACAACGTGGCTAAGTAACCAATGCCACAATTCCACATGAGACAGGTTGCTTTGATTACTATGGAAAACTTGTTGTCTATTATAACCATGCCCACTCTGTCTCTGTTGATTCAGTGCTGACACCTGCCCTCTACCACCATGAGGACCAATCAGCCCCATTGTGGGCAAATGTTGGAGTTCACTTAGGGCAGTGCCCACTGTTAATCCTGGTGCACATAAAATAGCAATTACAGGAGTCTCAAAGACATTGGGGCCCACTTCACAAACTTGTTCCTTATGGTTGTGGTAAAGGGTATGTCCTCAGGACACCCCCTTTTTGGGTCTATGGGAATATCCTGATTGATCCACTCCAAAATACCAATTTCCCTAAGCATTTGGATGTCTTCCTCTACAGTGTACCAAGGTAGGTCAGATACTTCAAGTTGGTCTAATCCATGCCATTATGCAGTCCATGGTTCAGCGAAGCAAACAAAAAACTAGATCCTCTCTTAGCCTCTCTCACAAAGACACTGAAAGAAGAGTCTGTGCTTAAGGGATCCATATCCAGAAACTCTGACAGGTCTAACATTACATTTCATGCACCAGTATCCCACACCCTTAGTAACCATTCCCAGAGATATTCCCCAGGCTTCTGCTTGTGAGTATTTGAAAACTCATTTAAAAAACAATTTTAAAAAACATTCTGAACCTCTTAGCTATGTAAACATTACTTAACTAGTGACACTGTCTAAACACTTGAATAATAACAGCACTATATTCTAAGATAAGCTCAATGACATGCAGGGTTCCAGAGAATCTTAAAGAGGTCATAAATAACAGTTATCTCGCAATGCTTTTAGCTGCAAGGTAAACAGAGGCACAGGAGACTAATTAGTATCCCATCAATAAACACCTTGGCCAGCCGACCACATCCCACATCTCCCCCTTCCTTATTTACTAAAAAAGAGCAAAGTGGGACTGCGTCTGTCTTAGGTTGGGAGAGGTTCTGATGATCTTACCCGTCTTTGGGTCTACTGTTATTTAAAAACAGTTCCCTGCCTTAGGTTGATGCATCTGAACTCAATCCTCTTACCCGTCATTGACTGCCAGTCCTTCAGACTTTGCAGATGGGGGCAACTCCATTAACTCAATTCAACTCAAGGCTGTTCAAATGAACTTTTGCCATAATTTGTGCCAGCGTGGTTTGAAGACATTGCAGATAACAAGGTAATAAAATGCAAAAAAATTTCCAAAAACTAATAATAATGATAATAATAATAACCTATTCCTTATATTCCTGCAGAAACAACCTTGGAATAATGATCTCATTGTTAAGCAAGCATATTTGATACACATAACAACTTTATCTTTTGTTAAGCCAGACATCCTCGAGAAAATTAAACCACCTGTTTTTCCAGACCTTGAATACTTTCTTGTTCTTGACAGTCTGTTCAAAACCTTAAGTCACAGAAGAAATCAGCAAACACTGACACATAGGGTCATGAGACTTTTCAGTCGTTTCAAAGCTGAGTCTTAATGGCCTTCAACATCTCTCCCCTTTTTTATTTACTGAGGACGTTTTAACTCAAAACGTCGGCAGATGACTGTGCCTGTCTTAGGTTGTCGAGTCCTGAAATCGCCCTTACCCGTCATCAGTCACAGTCCTCCAAGCGACTATGACCTGTCTTAGGTTGAGAGACTCAGACTCGATCTTACCCGTCTTTGACTAACCAGCCTCTGCCTTACATCCCTGTTTGGGGAGGGGGCAAAGTGCACAGGTGCACTTCATGAAGCTTTGTTCCTAAGGCTAGTAATTCAACCATAACCTTGCACAGTTTTATAGGAAGTATGCATAAGATCAACAATACCCTTGCTGTGACCATGTCATAAAGAGCATTACTTTTTGTTCTAACTTTCTGTCTATATTTTCTTGAGTACCTAACACATTAGTCATATTTTTGGATAATTCATTTACAAAGTGGGCAGTTTGTGTGTTTTGTGAAAGTACAATTGCTGCAGTAGCAGTAGCAACTAAACTTAATATAGCTAAAATACTTGCGATAAGCAAACCTACAAAATGTTTAGGTCTGGTTAATGCTTTCTCAATCTCTTCTAATACCTGTAACCCTCTTTTTGAATACCAAGGCCCAGTAATATTCACTGGCAGCGTAACAAAAGAAGCTTGATACAAAATAGCAATAACAATACCTTCAGGGCTCTAGGTAATACAATTAGACAAAATTACAATTATTACAAGACATATTAAACTTACAATCATCATGATTTCTAGGAATATTCCCTGCCCAAAGTACATAAGGCGATGGTTTGCAGGCAGTAAGATTTCCTTGAGCTTTGGAGGAAGGGCCCATAAGCTTCACATTCTCCAAAGCAGCCTCTATTTTCCATTCAGCAGTATTTTTTTTTAGTATTGTCCGAATGATATATTTTTCTTTTGTGATGTTATACTGGATGGTCTTGTCTGTGAGACATGATCTCCACAATATGGTTTTATTATTCTTTCAAGTCTCTAGTCCACAAGAAGAAAAAGACTGCAGAGTGGATGAGATTATATTTCCTTCATTTTGTACAGGGAAGACGTGAGTCATTAACCCACACTATGATTTCCAGATCTTTTCAGACAGGAGAATGTAAGAGTGGTGGATCAGGAAGTTAAGCCTAGTACTGCTCACTGAGCTATGTCCCCAGAAGCATTTGGAGGCAAATTGCCATCTGCATGGCTTGCAAACTGCACCAACCTTTCCAGCAGTCACCTAGCTCCATCAGCATCCTGTGGGAAAAACACAAACCTACCCTTTCGCTCAAATCAGGATGGGAGCTGGCTCTTGCCATTGTCCATTAAGTGGATCTTTCCATTTTACATATGCTTTGTCTTTATATTTGGGAATCTTTTCCCAAAGGCAGTCAGCAGCAGACTGAACATGTACATCCAAATTCAAAAAAATTTAAATAAATAAAGTATGATTAATTAAATTGTGAGTAGTAGAAAGGTGTATCTCCCACTTTTTAATTTTATCTAATTATCGCTTAATAGTCCTGTTGGCATTTTCCACAATATCTTGACCTTGAGGATTATAAGGGATTCCAGTTATGTGTTTAATTTAAAAAGTGACACAAGATTAAGCAAATGATTTACTAATATAAGTCGCTCTGTTAAGCAGATAGGCAGGGATGGGATGTCCATTGACGCATGCCCAGGAGAGCCAAAAATGAAAACAAAGGGCGGCGCACATGCTCAAAGGCCTAGGTTTTCCTGCGGTGGGCATGGGTGGGCATTGAACCTGGATCGGCCCACCTGGGCCAGGTGATTGCAATTCAGCCAATGGGGTCGACGTGGGGTTATTCACCATGCCTCCCCCCCTCCCACCCGGGATCCTTGAAAAGGAAGAATCCAGGGGGAGAGAAGAGGAACTGGGGAGAGAACTTGAGACAGTCTTTGGAGGAGAACTTGGGAGAGAGATCTTTGTGACACCGAGCAGTCTCTGCCAGGCTGCATGGTCAGGAGGAATCTGATGGGTGCTTTGTAAAACCTGAAACTTCTTTTAACTCTCATTAAATTCTCTTGGGTCACAGGCCAGGCTTCGGAGTGAATTCTTTCTTGTGCGGAGCCAAGGACCGAGGTGTAACTCTAGACCTGAGAGATCTTACAGATCCATTATCTGTCTTTAAGCATTTAGGTACACCAATTATAGCAAAACAACGTAACATGTGTTGAATAACTAAGATAACTAAAGACGTTTTTTCACCCATCATAGGAGTGGCCACAATAAATCCAGAGTAAGTGTCCTCTGTAACATGCAAATAACCTAATTTATCAAATGAAGGAATGTGAGTAACATGCATCTGCCAAAGACGTCCTGGGAGCAGTCCTCTGGGATCAACACCTAAATGGGGAACTGGTAAATGAAGAGCACAATGGGGACAAGATTTTACTATGTCCCTTGCTGCTTCTTTAGATATGTTAAAGTGATGTTTTTAAGCCTGGCTATTTTGGTGATGTAGTTGATGAGAACACTGGGCTAAAGTAATTTGATCTTCAGATAAACTGGCAAATGCTGCTGCAGCTTGAGTTGCACAATCAGCTAAATTGTTGCCTTCTGCCAGAGCCCCCGGTAGGGAAGAATGAGCTCTGATATGTGCCGCAAAGTAAGGATATCTCTGGTTCCAAATTAATTGTTGTAATTCCCCAAATAAAGTCAAAATAGGTTCATTTTGTGATTGAATACAAGCAACAGTTTCTAAATTATTTAATATGAAAACAACATGTAGGCTGCTTGAATAGATGTTGAAAGGCTGTTCAGTATGTAGTTGAAAAGCTGCTATGACTGCATGTAGCTCAACTAACTTTAGTGCAGATTGAGCTGGACATTTTTTAACCATAGTATGTCCTTTGTAAGAAATAGCTGCAGTTACATTGGAGGAACCATCAGTAAATATTGTATGGGCATGAGGTATTGGTTTATTTGTACAAATACTGGGGAAAATGTTTTTTTAGCAAATTGGGACAATTTATCTGGAGGATAAGTATTGTTCACCAATCAACAAAACGCAGCAAATGCCAATCCCTAGGAATCATAACTATCCCATAACCAAGAAGTTTGGGTTCTGTCATAGGTTATGACTATAGAATTAGGGTCTTTTCCAAAATATTTAACGGACTCGGTTCTACCCTTCATCACTAATTCAGCTATTTCTTCAAAATAAGGTTTTAGAACTCTTTTTCTTGAAGAAGCTAAATATGCCCACAATAATGGTCCTTCCTGCCATAACACACCAGTAGGTGTGTGATGAGTGGGCAAGTTGTAAAAGTACCAAAGTTTACCATAATTAATGTACATAATTTTTTGTTCTTAAATACATACATTTACTAAATTTAAAGTTTGTTCCGCTAAAGGGGAAATTTCCCAAGTTGAATTTGGATCAGTATCTCCTTTGAAAATATCAAATAAAGGCTTAGGCTCTCCAGTACTTATTTTTAAACATGGTCTAAGCTAATTAATATATCCTAATAATTTTTGAAAATTATTTAAAATTTGTAAGTGATCTTTTCTTATTTCTGTCTTCTGGGGTTTAACAAAATCTTTTTTTTGAAAAATATGTCCTAAATATTTGTAAGGTTCAATAACTTGCACTTTTTCTTCTGCTATAACTAATCCATGCCTTTTTAATGCTTCTCGTAATAAGTCAAAAATAAAGAGAGCCACCTTTTGGTCCCTATGAGCCATCAAAATAACATCCATGTAGTGAATGCTATACACTGATGGTTCAGAGGTTGACTTTATAGCTGCAGTTACAAACTTTTGACATAAGGTGGCGCTATTAGACATTCTCTGAGGTAAAACTCTCCACTGAAAATGCTCCATAGGTTCTTCAAAATTAACACCAAGAACACCAAAAGCAAATCTTTTATAATCATTTGGATCCAAGGGAATGGTATACAAACAATCTTTTAAATCTATAATGTTCTTATATGTATTGGCTGGAATAGCAGAGTGGGGAAGGAGCCCAAGCTGCTGGGCTTCCATAAATTCCCTACTATCATTAATCCTCCTTTACTGTTTTTCCTTGCAAAGCAGCTGCTATAGCAAGCCCCTGAGTAAAGGAAGTTCAATGTCCGAGCATAGTCTGATATAATCAGACAGGTTGCACTTTTTTCTGAAAAGTCTCAGCACTACCTGGCAGGCTGTATTTGCATTTTCAAAAGCCAATTGTTTAATTTTTTAATACAATTCCTGATTTGAAGTAGACAAAGGGGCAAAAAATTACCACATAATTGAAGGTTGCCTAGTCTACAAATTATGGCAATATTTTCCTTAGGAGAGTAGTTTCGTTGGTATAATTATTTTTTAAATACTCAAAAAGGGCTCAACTTCAAGCAGTAATAAACGCAAGCAAAAGCGATTTCATCCTTAATATAAATATTCAGAAAAACCTGTCTGTACATACAAGTGGAAGAGTACGTAATACTGTCACATGCACATGCACACACACGCACAGTTTGTTCACACAGAGAGCTTATATCTCCTGTATTTTGACAACTCTCATGAAACTCTGATTTTCACAACAAGTAATCTCCTGACAAACATGCTGAGCCACCTGTTTCCAGTCTCCTGCCCAAAACACATCCTCTCCTATCGCGGCTTCTACTAACTCCACAGTAAAATGAGCCACAGGTTTATATTGAGAACAAGCAGATTTTAAATCTTTTATAGTTTTGAATGGCATGGGGCGAACATTTGCCCCTGTCCTTGAGCATTTTGTGGCCTACCTGGGTAACATCTTGGAATTCCTACATCTTCTCCCTGTTCTGTTGCTAATGATGCATAAGCTTGCTCCCAGCCCAACATCTTTGTTTCATCCTGGTAAGACTCCTGAGTCTCTTGCACCGGGTCTCCACTCTCAGGTTGAAGCTTCTCAGAGGTGGCAAACATTCCTAAGTCCTCATCATGATAATGTACTGACTCGTCCTTTAACTGTGCTTCATCGGCAGGATCAAGGGCTTCCTCCTGCTCGCTTTCAAAGCCCTCAACTTCACTTTCCAGTGCCTTCAGCTGCGGAGGGGGAGGAGGCGGAGGTGCAGAAGGAACTTTTCTTTCAATTTTGTTTGAGCATGCAAATGAATTATTCACACACTGGAGTCCCTCATGCCTAGAGTCTAAGGTATCCCTAACTAAATCCCACAAGCTAAACATGTCTATGGGAACCTTACTAGGTCCATTAGCGGTAGAGTGATCTTTTAATCGTTGCCCTACTTTTTGCCAAGTTTGAATATTTACAGTCCCGTCTTCAGGAAACCAAGGACATACCTTAACTACAAAATCTAAAAACTTCTCTAATCTTTGGTAGCTTACTTTTGTTCCTCTAGTTTTTAACATATTTTTGAAGCATATTTACATACATTTAATAGAAATCTGTCCCATCATTTATTACTCCCAACTTTTTACAACTTACTCTTAATTTTCACGGCCATGCTACTCAGTGGTATGCATCACAGGATCCTCGGTTTTCCAAGCCCCATGTTGGGTGCCAAAAATGCGAATTATTAGACCAGCTATCCCACATCAAACTGCATCTGAAATGAGGCTTGCGGATGAAAGTACGATGCGGATGAAGCACTGAGCATATTCAAAGCTTGGTTTTTATACTCTTCTTACAAGGGAATGATTACTGGGTGGTGAGGGTGATTCCCAGGTGCTCTCAGCAATCTCTTGTAAGGCATCTCCCTCAGGCAATGCGACTGATGCAGCCCCCACCCCTGACATTTCAGTTTGAGCAGTTTGGTTAATCTGCTCAGGTGTGTCTTGTTCTATTGACAGTTGATTAATACCTTCAGCTGGGAGGGGTGGATCTATTGACTGGGGTGGCTCATTTGTTTCTAGGGGCTCAATATCCTCCTCTTCTGGATCATCAATCCATACATTCCCATCCCATTTTTCAGGGTCCCAACTTTTTCTGATCAATGCCCTCACTGTGGTATCAGACGCTGCTCTAGTTCTGCAATTCAGCTGACGTTGCAATTTAGCCACTCATATAATGAGACTCTGGACCTGGTTCTCAGCAATGTCAGCTTGTTTACTAGAGGAGAGACGGCTCTCCTTTGTAGCACAGATGGAAGCTTTCAAATCTATTAGTCTGCACCAAGGTGCGCTTCTGAGGTTCTGAAACCATCCCTCTCCTTAATCACACTTTCTCTTGTAGGAAGGACCAGACAACTAGCTCCCTATACTTGTCTTCCTTACAAAACTCCTGGAAAATATTAACTATATGATCAGTCAGAGCCTCTCCTTTAACCAGCACCTCAACTATCAGTGGTATAACTATAGATATTATCTTTGCTATTTCACACCATGGATTAGTAAGAGTAGCAGACTTATCCATGCTTTTGGGTGTAGAAGTAGCATTATTAGTGCTGTTAAGACTAATCAGGCTGGAGAGCCAATTTAAGAAGCCCACATTTATGATTTTATTTCTCTAGAAACACCCCTGGTAGCAAATGTGTTAGATGGGGTTCTCTAGAGAAACAAAACCAGGATGCTGATAAGTTTATATATATTTATAAAATAGATATATAACATAATAAATAAATAGTTAAATTTAAAAGCAGTACAAATAGCTCAGTGCAACTCGCTCCCATGAGACAGTTGTGAGACACTGTCAGTCCTTCAAGTCGTGAGGGCTGCTTTGTAGTCCTCTGTAAAGTAATTCAGGCTATCTGGGCATAGGCAGCAAGGCAGGTCACAGTCAGTCAGATGACAGTCTGAAAATCCCCAGCTCAAGAGATATAAATTCTAATGGTGTGGTGAAGCAGGTCTTGAAGGAACCTCAAATTACAGCGATGCAGTCCATGGTTTAGATGTCCCACAGGTAGTGTAGCTTATAAACTGAGGCAAAGAACAAGTAAGGCAGATGCATACTGGTTCGATGATCAAAGAGCAAGAGACAAAAAAGGCCAGGCTCACCAAGCCATTAATCTTTCTACCCTTCAATTAACCCCACATGTGTTTATGGGCCAGGTTGGCACAATAAACTAAGTACCTCACAGGACAATGTCAATGAATTGACATAGGATCCAGACCAACAGGACACCAAGTGGAAAGAGAGAACTCAGTTCAGAGTCTCTCTTACATTAAGAGCCACACCTGAAGGAGCTATCATGGGATTAAAATTGATTTGTAGTTTAGTCCCACACCTATATTCACCATGGTTTGTCAAATTGACATAAAATTTAACCATCACAAAAGAAGTTTCTAAAAATTCACGGAAAATGAAATGAAAAGACAATGGAATTTTCCTACAAGCATTCTGAAGTCATCATATGTACTTTGGTAACATACATACATTAAAAATTAGATTAAGCAATTCCAGAAGTAGCACCTATGTCTTCAGGTTTTGCGTTGGTGGGAAACACAACCAGGAGCTGTTTGTGATAGGTCAATTACTGTTTTTAGAAGATCTTGTTTAATAAAGTTTGTTTCCTTCTCCTCTCTTAGCTGACACTGGCCTCTCTTTAATCGATTTCTTTACATTTTCTTCCCAGTTGGTGATCATCCTCCTGAGATAAGGATTTCAAAAGGATTCTATTTGTTTGTTATTACCTAGAAAGTAATTTGTTGGTGCTGTTCCTACAATAGGAAGCTAAATATACAGTGTCCTTTAGGATCAGCATGGATGGATACTACAGTGTCCTGGGTCAGCACTGACTCAAAAATAGTTTGCATTTTATCAATGTAATGTTATATGAATAAGACACATAATGATGGGATTGCTCAAGTGATAAATGGCAGTAATGTCCAAAATAGAGGAAAATAAATAAAAGTTGCATATAATATAGTTTAAATAGCATCTGGAAGCATATTTGCTGGACTCACTGCTAAAGTTGCCTGATTTTTAAAATGCTGTCTCATGGGAAACCACGACTTTGGGAAGTGGGTGTTAACAACCCAATGGACAAGGGAACAACAAGTAATCCAAAAATCAATGGCGAGGAGGGTGTAGGAGACCTGGTAGGGCTTGACCAAGGGCAATGTAACTGAGAAGAATTACTCTCAAATGAAGGATGAACATGATAGTGGGACAAGAGGAAAGTAAAAGGAAATAGAGGAAAGAACTAGGAGGCAAAGGGCATTTATAGAGGTCTAGATACAGGCATGTACATATGAAAAAATATTTTTATATGATGATGGAGAAATAGATCTACGTGCATATATGCATAGGTTTAGCATTAAGGAAGCAGATGCACATTGGGCCTCTACTCAAATACTCCCTCAATGCAAGAACACTTTGTTCTATAAGCTCACCTTTCCCACATGATTGCTGCAGACTTGAAGACACGCAAGCGGCCATCTAGCTGAGAAGAAAAAAAGCCCACATGGAAGAAACAAGCCAGCCTGTGTGATCATGAGGTTTCAGTGGGTTCAGCTATCAGGCATCAAAGAACAAAAATCATATCATTGTGAATGAGGGGGATTGCAGAGTAGAGACCCAAAGCCCATCTGCACGCACCTGTATATCCCCTTACAAAAGGGTCACGGGGAGGAGACAAGCCAGTCAGGGTGCAGTATAGCAGTGATGAAACATAGTAACTTACCTCTAGTTCTTTAATGCTTCCTCCTCCCACAATCATGATCCCAATTCTATCTTGAAAATCCAGCTAGACCAGAGAATGTACGCTGGCATAGATTATAACTAGAAACAAAGGAAATCCAGAACAGATGAACCCCTCTGGACCAATAATGAGAGAGTGGTGATGCTGGGAGGGTAAGGGGAGGGTCTGATCACAAGGAACTATATATGGCCCCCTAGCAGAGTCAGCCGACGAGCCGAACAGTCCTGAAAGGGAGAATGAGTATTAAGGGTAAAAAACAACACAGAAAGTTTTGGGACGGCAACAGTGAATAGTAAAGCTCTGCGTTTACTCTACACACTACTTTTATCCATGCAGAAGCAAGCGCATTTGATACACATAGCAACTCCATCTTCTGCCAAGCCAGACATCCTTGAGAAAATTAAACAACCTAATTTTCCCAGAACTTTCATCCCTCTCCGTAGGGGATGGACAACATAAAAGTGCATCAAGTGTAAGTCATGACAAAATAATAATAATTTATAAATTATCAAGGGTTCGTGAGGGAGGGGCCATGAAAGGGAGGGGAAAATGAGCTGATACCAAGGGCTCAAGTAAATAGAAAATGTTTTGGGAATGATGATGACAACAAATGTACAAATGTGCTTGACACGATGGATGTATATATGGATTGTGATGAGTTGCACAAGCCCCCAATAAATTAAAAAAACAACTTTGAAACAGAAATCATTTTTATATAATTTGAAATAAAATGTTTTACTATGTTTCATAGTTCATTTCAAATAGCATAAACCCTTTCATTCTAGTTACTGTGTGAGTTTATGGAGTAGGTCATAAGTGATGTTAGTGGAAGTGGAGAACCTCATCTTAAGCAAAAAGCATTAAATCAGTTGAGTCCTCTAATTCTATGATTTTGTGAATCCTAATAGATGGTGGATAATTCAACAGTAGAAAGTAACTAACGTATAGTGGGATAACAGGGAGATTTTTAACTTAAATTACTCCACATTTCTCATTATTTTTGGATCTTAATTTTAGTTTGTTCAGCAGATATGCAAGGACATATTAAGCATAATAAAATAATTTTGTTTAAAATGTTCTTTCTTATTCATGCAGTTTTAGAACTAAAAAGAAACAACATACTATTTCATTGGGAAATAAATTGAATCTGAGAGAGATAAAATGAAATGATCAAGATTATGAATATTTTAATTGCATTAGAAATTCTAAAACTAGAATGTCCTTATTTATATTGCCAAGGTGTGTCAAATACCAAACTGCTACTTTAACTGCAAAGTTACTGATAGAGGATACTAGTACAACCTAGTTACAATATATAGATGTTCAAAAATCAGTAAAAATCTACAGAAATTATTTATGTAATTTTGAATTTTGTTGAAAATAAGATTATATAAACAATCTCCTGCTTGTTTAAAATTTGATAGAACAAAAGTTTGTTTTGTTATTTATGAGGTCAATTTTATTAATATTCAATATTTTCATATTCATTTTTCATAAAAAGAAACTGTGACCTGTATCAATCTAGATGTGTGGAAGTAAAGTAAAATTTGCAAATGATTGAATTACTTCCTTTCTTGAAAATACATGCTATTTATTATATGTATCCCCAATTCATTTATCCTTGTGATGTGCAAGATAAGTTGGTTCGTATTTATCGTTAGTACACAATTCATAGCAGATTAGAGCGTGTTTGCTGCAAGTAAACAGATCGGTCTCCCACAGAAGAGTATCATAAAGATAGTAAGGTTCTTGCAAGCTTTAAGAAGGGCTCTTACAAGGCTTTCTTCTTGCAAGTTTAGAATGCTTTATCGACAAGAATTCATTAATCTTCAAAGCGTCCTTGTGAAGAAGGCAGCAGGTGTCATCACCGCTCCACACCTGGAGCAACAAATCATAGAAAGTTCAACAGCTTTGTCATATGTTCATTGTGAGACAGTAGTTAGGAAAGTACCTCTGGAGATACAAAGGGTGCACGCCTTTCCCTTGAGCTAAAGCCCCCTGCCCCAAGCTTCTCTGATAACTGTCGCTGGACGTGCTTATTAATGTCTATATTCATCTCCAACACATACACTGCAAGGAAAAAATATTGGGGAAGCAATCTATAAACTAAAAGACCTGAAAAGTATGCCATCAAGTGAATTATGTATTCTTTCTTGAGCTGTGATTGGGACAAACTTTGAAATAAAAACACTTATGGACCAATGGAAAATGTAAACAGTGTTTGCATATTTAGTGGTACTTAATAGTTTTGGGTGATTTTTAGGTATTGGGATGATGCTATGTTAAAAGAAGGATATTTTCTGTTTGAGATACTTTTTGAAATTCAAAGAACTGACAGTATGTGTCTAAATAAGGCAGGGACGGGAAAGCCTGGTATATTAAACAATACTTTGTTTTGAACATGGGTTGATATTTTTTAAGCTGAATGATTAGTATATGTGTATTTACTAACTTTATGGTTTCTATATATTTGAAATTGTTTTTGTTAAGGGAAAAAATCTCTCCCTGCTGAGATTTTGGTTCAATAGTTTGCTATGGTGCCTGAGAACCTCTCTAACAAGCCCCCAGGTAGCACTTTGAGGATGAGGTTCTTGGAAATACTGCCTCTGTAAACCCATTCCTGAACTCAGAATATAATGGTATACAGAGTCCACACATTTTGACATCTGTAATTTATTCATATGTACTTTATGTGTACCATTTAAGATAATTCCCATTATATATACAAAATAATATTAATTTAGCTCCCTTTCTAAAAAAATTCTTTTCAATAATAATAACAATACTAATAATACAAATTATATTATTTTAGTGAAAGCCAATTAATTTGAGAGGGCTGTGCATATCAATCAGTATATTTAAATGAAAATTAAAATAAGGATATTAATTTTTCATTCAAAATTTTACAACATGATAGTTCTGTTTTGTCAAAGCTCAGTGTCATAATATGTTTAATTAGAGAAGAAAAGAGGCTGTGAACAGATCTTGGTTGAAGTTTTACTATTTAGTCAAGGAATAGAAAAAGAAGAGATTAGATAGGCCCAACTTGCCTTTCAAATAATCAAGTAACTACCTATGCAAATCTAGGATCTATAATGAGACATAAAATATGCCTTTAGAAAAAAATATACCAGTCACTCATGTTTACAAAATATCAGTTTCACATGTTTTTTTCATGAATTCTTTAGCATTAAGCTGATATTAACAGATTACATTCTCATTTAATTGAAGCTCGCTCAATGGCAAAATTAGTCCAGTAAAGGAATAAAGCATATTCTCAAGATGATATCACTTAAATATATTATATATATATAGATATTAGGATTATTAGAGAAAACTTTTAAACAAAGAAACCATATAGTTATCAATTTTCCTCAGTAAACTGCATGACATCATATATTTACTGTTACTGTCTTACTCTGTACACTTTTGTTTTATCAATCTACTTCTAAACCCATTGACTCCATTGACTCGATGCCAACTCATGGCAGCCCTATGAGCTATAGACTAAGATTGCTTCTTGGAGTTTTCTTAGTTGTAATCTGCCTGCAAGTAGGTTGCAGGCCTTTCTTCAATTGCATCACTGGGTGGGTTAAAGCCATCATACTTTTGCAAAGGACTGCAAATCCCTTGCAGCACCCAACCCCTTGAAACATTGATAGAAGCTTAAAATCTGTTCAGAGGGTGCGATTGGTTAGTAAATTTGATTGGAAATACACCATGAAATATTTTACTAATAGAAGGCTGTTGTAGACTAGCAGTCAACATTTACTTGTGTTAAAGAGTACAATTTAACTAGGACCTTATGTAAGCTGATAAAACATTATGCATAGGTTTCCTGTATGCTTATAGATAATTAACTCTCTCGTGCACATTTAAATATAGTTGATTATCTTATATAATTACACACAAAGAAATATTTTATATAACTTCGGTATAAATGCAGCAGAAAGAAGGGGTTTTGTATTCTGGTGCAGTTACAGTCTTGTAAACTCAGAGGGTCAGTTTTACCCTGACACATAGGGTCATTATGAGACAATGGCAATGCATTGGGCCTTTGGGCTTTTCTATGGAAATGCTTGTATTTGATGTATGCTGTTGATGGAGGCACTATCAAGTCAGTTTCTACTGGGAATCTAGATGCAACAGAAAGAAACACTTGCAAACTTGTGCTATACTCACAATGATTGCTGTGTTAGACCCCACTGTCACAGCCCTGGGTCTATTCTTCTTGAAGATCTCTCTTTTCTCCATTCACCTTCTACCTGACTTCTTGACTCTTCATAATGTCATTATCCAGGGATGGGCCCTTCCTAATCAGATGTCCAAAATCCATGATGCTAAGTACCACCACTTAGCTTCTAAAAGATATTTGGTTATACTTGTACACTGTTGACTACCAGAAGAAAGAACAAATCTGTCTTGGAAAAAAACCCAATCCAAGCTTGCTGCCAGCCAGTTGATTTAGAAAAAAATGCTTTGAGAATGATTGGGGCAGGGAATGTATGGATGTGCTTTATACAATTGATGTATGTATATGTATGGATTGTGATAAGAGTTGTTTGAGCCCCTAATAAAATGTTAAAAAAAAAAGAAAAAAATGACCCCATAGAACAACATAGAACTACTCCCTGGGTTTCAAGGTGAATTCCATGGTCTTGGAAACCATACGGGCAGTGCTATCTTGTCCTATCAGTTCACTAAGAGTCAGAATCAACTGGGTGGCAGTAAATTTGGAGGTTTGGTTTTCTTCCAAGAAAGATTTATTGATTCTTTGGCCAGCCCATAGTAGATTCAATATATGTTGCCAAGACAGGTATCATTTCTTCTTTGGTCTTCTTTCTCAGATCCAGCTTTGACAGGTATGTGAGGTGATTACAAACAATGTCTTGTGGGTCAGTGTAGCTTAGTACTCAAAGCAACCTGCTTGCTCTTTAACATTTAGAGGGTTTTACAACATATTTGCCCAATACCATCATTTGCTTTCTTGATGTTTCCATGAATATCGATTATAGATTGAAGTAGAAACATATCCTGGAAACTTCAAATTATTTTCCATCTATCATATTGTTGTTTATTGGTCCAATTGTTAGGGTTTTGGTTTTCTTGACTTTAAGGTGTAATGCAACCTGAATACGATGGTCTGTGATCTCCATCAGCATGTGCTTCCAGTCTTCTTTTCTCTTTCAGTCCAAAAGTTATGTCATCTGCATAGCACAGGTTGTTCATGAACATTTCTCCAATTCTGTTAGTGCCTTCTTTATAGAGCCTACTCTCTTTGATTGTTTGCTCTGCCTAGAAATGGATTTAGAAGAGTGAAAGGATATGATCCCCCCACTCAACTTTCCTTATTTTAAACCACTCATTATCCCCTCGTTCTGTACAAATATCTACTTCTTAATCTATGTTCTACATAGCCACCATTAACTGTTTTGGAATTCCTGTTCTTCATCTGATAGTTTCTTATGATCCATAAACTTGAGTGCTTCCACAGCCATTAAAACACATCTTATGCAAGTCTCCTATTTCAGTCAAGTTTTATATAAAGAAAAATCTGGTTCTTCTCAAATGCAGAGAGCTTCAGGGAGTTCTTATTTACTAGTCCTATTTATGATCCTCATGTCACAGTTTTAATCAATTGGAGTTCTGCACTGTGTGCAATTAGATAGGGATATTGAGATTGGTGCAACTCAAACGTGCTTTCATATATAAAATTTGCTCAATAAAATGCTTTAAGGGGGTGCTTGTAATTATTAGTAGCTGCTGAACACTCTGCATGGTCTATTTTTCTTAACGTTCCTTTGTGAAATACAACTGGTGTAGTCAGTTATGAGGGGGTTGCTCCCTGCTCCCCAGGAGAAAGATGAGGTGTTCTGCTCTTGTAACTATTTACAGTCTTAGAAACCCACATGGAGCAGTTCTACTTGGTCCTATAATGTCATTATGAGTTGGATGGAATTAGCTCAATAGCAATTATTTTTAATGATATTCTCTTTGACAGCAAAATTTCTGAATTTATCATTATTATTTCCCTTAAATTTATAAAACAATACTTCTCACAAGGGAGTTGAGGTGGTTCAAAGGTGTGTAATGAGATGTGGTAGATCAGTAAGTCTAATATGAAAATAATTTCCATAGAAAGTTTTGATAACTTAGAATGAATTTTTGTATTTTGTTTTTCTATCTCATATTCAGAGACCATAATACAAGTTGCAGTACTTCCCTTCTACCTGTTTTCTTTGTCTAATGTAATATAACAGCCAATTAAACCAGTTATCAGTGAGTTGACTTCAAGTCACGGCAACCCCATGAATAACAGAGTAGAGTCATGCTCTAAAGGGTCTTTGATGACTGGCGTTTTAGAAGTGGATTCACAGATATATATTCCAACACACCTCTGGGTAGAATAGACCCTTCTAAGCTTTTGATTAGTAAGCGAGCATTGTAGCTGTAGTTGGTGGTTTAAGATAGTCAAATTAAAAGCCATAAAGTATTGATAACTTCCAGGCCCAGCACGTATTAGCTGTTAAATTTTAAGTATGTTAAATTCTCTAAAGCTTATGTCTATACAAGAGATAGTAATACAACGTTACTTTAGACAGTGTGTTTAATAGAATGTCTAGTACTTTCTAGCCCATAAATGTTTGTGCTACATCATCCCCATGATGAAGTACTAGTGAATTATATACGAACATTCACACACTTTACAAATTTTATTGATAACCCACTCTGTGTCATTCACTGTTCTCACAGAGGATGCAACAGTGGAAAAGAATAATATTTATATTGTCATGGATCTTTCTCCATTACAAAAAGAAACACAGTTTAGACAATGTAGATCAAAAAGATCACTGGTGGTGAGAGCTTAATAAAATCATATATAAAATAATGCAATAGTATTAATTTTTAGATTAAGTAGTCATATAATTTCTTTCTAAAATATGGGAGCCAAGAATGAATCAATTTTCCAATTGTTAGGATATAGAATCTTTAAGGCAGTGAGGTAGCTAATCCAAAATTGAGAGAGCTTAAGAGGAAATGCTGTTGTTGTTTGGGGTCAAGTTGCCTTTGACTCAGAGCAACCTTATGTAAAACATACATAATATTGCCCATTCTATGATTTCTTTGTCAATAAAAATTAATATGGAAGAGCCCAAATCCAGGAATGAGCTTACTAAGTTTAATAATCGAAGTAAGTAATGAATGATTCGGGAACAGGGTGGATGAGATAGGGGAGCTTTGGTCAAACAGGGATTTTTTAGCTAGACTGAAGCTTTATTTTATGTAAAATGTAGATAATTGTAAAGATTTTAAACAATGGAGCTATATTATGAGGTGTACATTTTTAAAGTAGCACACCGGTTTCCATGGGAAAATGCATTATAGCTCTTGGAGTGGGAACAGCAAACAGAGACAATTAACTGCAGGTACAGAAACATGAATGCGTACAAAGAGTAGTTTGTCTCAGGTCTCATCTGCACTGCTAGAACTCTGGGGGCCATTAAATATGACTTTTGAAGAATATTGCTCATAATAACGTGCAAATCAGATTACCCAAGAGAGTTTCTACTATATGCCTATCAATAGATAGATCTATCGACAGTGTATAGCAGGTTACATCTCTATATTGTTACAGAATCACAGAAACCCTTATTAAATAAAAATGTCCAAAGGTGAAAATATTGTTCTCCATATAAGTCTACATACTTCCACAGGCTGTGTTTCCAGGCGCCGAACCCTTCTCCAAAGAATTATGTGCTCTTTGACTTACACACCTCAAAATGGCAATTTTGGCATCCTCCAGGAACCCAAATCTTCTTCCTTTTCAATATTCTTTGGGTTTGAGGGACAAAAGATATCTGAAAGGTCAAGATCAGCAATGGGGTGAGTCAGGTAGGCTTTCCAAGTACAGTCGTTGTAAAGCAGTCAGGACCACTCCGTAAGAGGGAATGGCTGTTTCTCATGAATCAACTCCTCCTCACAACTTTCTGGGCACTTTCGCAATATACATGTTCTTAAAACTTCTTAGACTTTTCTTTTTCGTAAATTTTCTTAAAACTTCATAATAAACCCCATTGAGAAAATTGACCAAGATGATTACTTTGGATTCCCTGAAAGGAGTCACTGTAATCATCTGAGCAGACTCTCTGCCTGGAGTTTAACGAGCCCAGCAGAGCCGCTTGGAAGGCACTGTTTTTTGTTTTGTTTTAAAAGAGAAAGATGGAAGACTTTAATTGAAAACTTGATCAATTAGCAGGGAGGCCATAAGAAAGAGGCAGCAGAGCATGAAATTTGATTAAATAGAACTATACATCCTACTTCATTTCCAGCAAAGCAGCAAAACAGATGACCTTGGAAAGAGAAGGCATTTTGGAAAAACATGAAATAGTCTGGAATAGTGAATAAAGCACTGTTCTGATTGGCATTTGTTTTGACCTTTTGGGGGAAGTTATCATAGAAAGACTAAGACAAATGTAATACTGAGAGAATTTGGCTTCAGCCATCCATTGATCATGAGTGTTTTAAACATGTTTTGTTTCAAACAAACCAATGCATGTATGACCTGGAACTCTTCTGGCTGACCTCTGTATTCTCCAGGTAGTTGGTGCTCAAATGTGATTATTGCCACCCAAGTCAGTTGTTTTTCAGTGAATTCAAATTCATGGAGACCTCACGTGTGTCCAGAGGAGGATTTTCATGGGCCCATCCCTTTGGAAGCAAACTGCCGGGCCTTTCTATGAAGGCATCTCTGGGTGGATTCACACACTAAGCCTTTTGGTTAGTAGCTTAGTTCTTAGTCTTCTGTGTCACTGACAAACTCTACTTATCTCCTCATGACCTGAAAAATCATCTCCTTCTGTGCTGACAATTGAAAACACTGTCTTTTCTTCCTCCATAGCCATCTCTCTCTCCTACTTGTTTTCCCTGTTTTCACATCCTCTGTTCCTCCTCCTCCTCCTCTATTCATGTCAAATGGTCCCAGGAGAAAATGCAGAATCACTCAATACTCACTTTAATCAAGTCGACTCTGACTCCTAGTAAGTCTGAAGGATGGAATAGAAGTGATACCGTGAGTTTCTGAAATGGTAGTTATTTATGGGAGCAGAATGCCTCAACATTCTCCCATGGAAATCCGGTGGCATCAGCTTGCTGAGCTTTTGTTGGCAGCCCAACACATAACTCATTATGCCGCCATGGCTCCTGAGCAGTAAAATAGCCATTAATACCAGCACTTTTTTTTTTAAAAAAAAACACCTTATTTTTATTTATTTTTTATTGTTAGTTTGGTTTGGTTTTTGGATGTCTTCCAGTATATGAAGCATAGGATGGGTGGATGTAGAGAGACCATAATTGTTGTGTGGCTTGTCAGGGATTTGGAGGGTAGAGAGAAGGTTGGAGAGAAATGAGGAGCAAATAATGAATACAGGAGCAGAGAGGATGTTCCAGAACTGACTCTGGTGATGTATATAGAACTCTTTAAATATGACCAAACTATGGAACAATATAATATATGATAAATCTCAATAAACTTATTAGAACAAAAGAAAATAAACAATGGCTTTACATTTTTATATTTTTGTTTAAAATGGGTTCCTTAAGTTTGTAGCAATACCTTTGGACTTAGCTATATAAATTCAATAGCATTAACTTAAATAACTTGATATCTGATTTGAGTTGGAATAAATCACATTTAATAATGTCTGGTTTTTATTCTCCTTTTATATTAGTTTGAAGTTATTACATAGAACATATCATTCCATATATCAATCTCATCAAGTAGAATCACAATCAATATTCTTTTCCTACATGGACTCCTTGACATCATCAAATGTTAATACTAGTTGATCCTCTGCTATATTAAAAAATAATAATAAGCAAAGATCATCATTAATTAAAAGGTATCGCAGATCACTTAAGTTAAACATTGACTTTCATAAGACAGATCTTAATATGAATAATTTTAGACATGTACCTCTATATCTTTTTCTTAGTAAGCACAATCATATTCATTATTGTGCGTTCATAAAGTAGACTATGACTAATTTATAAATGGCATTAAAATATCTTCTTCAAGGCACCACCTCAATATACATGAAATAACTTCAGACGCAGGCTCTTTGAGAAGATATGTGTTGAAAGGAATGATTCTGACTCAATCCACCCAAAATCAATAGCAAAAATATAAATATTGCAACACTTGTATTTGAAAAGCTAAGAAGAAAGAAGTTAACAATATCAACAAATTGCTTCAATGGAGGTATTTAGGCGTCTATTTCAGAAATTTGGAAAACATATTTTTCCTTATATTTTTATATACTGTAAAGAAAATTAACTTCTAATTTCTTGTTAGTGTGTTTACTTTTTAAAATTGTGAATGCATTTAATAAAAAGTAAAAACAACCTATTAAGAACTTAGTAATGCATTACTATAAATACATTTCTTATTGTTCTCCCTTTGAAAATATTGGAATCATTCCTTTGAACATATATCTTCTCAAAGAGCCTGTGTCCTAAGTTATTTCATGTACCTTGAGGTGGTGCACTGAAGATGTTTTAATGCTATTTAGTAATAAGTCATAGTCTATTTTAAGTCTCTCAAGATAATTCTATATAGTTTTAAGCTGTAGTTCTAAAATGAGATAAACCCAAAATATAGTCATACAGATACAAAATCAACATACAAAAAAAGTTGACTTCCCTTCCTCCCCACCCACTATAATGATCCCATTTCTAACTTACACATCTGGCTGGACCAGAGGATGTACACTGGTACAGATAGGAACCGGAAACACGGGGAATCCAGGATGATGATCCCTTCAGGACCAGTGGTGAGATTGGTGATACCGGGAGGGGGGAAGGGAGGATGTGATAGAAAGGAGGAACCGATTATAAGGATCTACAGATCATCTCCTCCCTGGGGGACAGATAACAGAAAAGTGGGTGAAAGGAGATGACAGACAGTGAAATATATGACAAAATAATAATTTACAAATTATCAAGGGTTCGTGACGGAGGTGGGAGCAGGGAGAGAGGGGCAAAATATGAGGAGCTGATGCCAGGGTCTTACATGGCCAGTGGGTGTTTTAAGAATGATCAGGGTAACGAATGTACAAATATGCTTTATACAAGTGATGCATGTATAATTTGTGATAAGCATTGTATGAGCCCCAATAAAGCGATTTAAAAATGTTGAATTCCTTTATGCTAACACATAAGGCTCTGAAAAGGAAAACAAAACATATAAAACAATATGATTTACAACAGCTATCCCCAAAATGAGATACTTAGGAATAAATACATCATCAGATAAATGAAATGCCTGTACAAAAAGAACTGCAAATCATACTACAAGAAAACAAAAGAACTACAGAAATGGAAGAATCCACCATGTTCATGGATACGAAGTTATAACATTGTGAAAATATCAATACAACTCAAAGTGATCTACAGATATCATGCAATCTCAATCCCAATTCCAGCAACATCCTTTAAAGAAATGTGAAACAGTATCACTAACTTGAGAAGGAAAGGAAAGCCACTCTAGAAAAGCAAAGCATTACTAAACAGAACAAAGTTAGAGGTTGCTCACTTCAGAATTTCATAACCGATCACAAAGTTACTATAGTCAAAACAGATTGATACTGGGAAAGTAATAGTTACATCAACCAGTAAAACAGAAATGAGAACTCAGAAAAATCCCATGCACCTATAAAGAGCTGATCTTTGACAAAGGTCCCAAACACATTAAATATGGGAAAAATGCTTGCTGCTTTGTTGTTGTTTTAACAAAAAGTTGTGGCAAAAATAGATTTCCATTGAAGAAGAATGAGATAGGTAGGACTCATGTCTCACACCACAAACAAAAATGAGCTCAGAGATATAAATGTTAAATGACAAATATAAAGATTGTCAATGAAAAAAACAGGAACAAATCTTGGGGCCATATTAGAGTGCATAAATACACTAACAACCCTAATGAAAAATGTGCAAATAGCAGAAGACAAAATAGATGCCTGGACCCTTTTAAAAATTAGATATTTAACTGAATCAAAAGGTTTCACCAAAAGTGTCAAAAAACCCCAAAAACCTATAGATTGGGAAGGGGGGTGGGGTGTGAGGGCTAATGGCAAAGATATATCTGACACAGAACGAGCTCTGAAATTTTAAGAAAACTGCAAGACCTCAACAAGCAAGATAATTCAGTTTCAAAGTGAGTGGCGAAGATTAGTAGGCACTTCTAAGAAGATACGCTGTCAGCCAACAAATGTATTAAGGAATGCTAATTATTAATATTAGCCATTCAAGAGATGCAAATCAAAACCAAAACGAGACAGCCCTACACTCCAGTATTAGCAACACAGCTCAAAAAAATAGCCATGAACCCTGACAAGGATGTGTGGACATTGGAAACCCCGTCCCCTTCTGGTTCTGTCTTGTTCAGAGCAGCTCATGGTTCCTACATGTTGACTTAGCAGCTACCATCCCACTTCTGGTGGGATGGCAAAATAGACAATCACTGTGGAAAGATCGATTCTTAAAATAATAATAATAATAATAATAATAATAGATATATCATATGATCCATCGATCTCTCTACCTGGTATTTGTCAGTGAGAAGTGAAAGTCAAAAACCAAGTAGATAATTTGATGTGCAACCATAACATCACAGCACTATTCACAAAAGCAGAAGGATGGAAACAGCCTAATCCCTTTCAGTGGGAGAATGGACACGTACACTTCAGTCAATACAAGGTTCTGGCCAGAGTGGGAGAAAATTATGGAACAGAAATGATGGAAGATATTTGGCTTACTGATCATCTTGAGAAAGGTGGGACCTCCCAAATTGTGGATCTTACCCTTCAGATATGGAAATAAACTCTTATCTCTGTTAGAATAAGCAGTCATGTAAGGTCGAGGGGATAGCAGTTATCCAACCACTAAGTTCAGAACATTAAGTACTATGAATGGAAACAGAAAAACAGGGAGGAAGTAGATAAATGATGGTACATTGAAAGTATTGCAATGGGTGAGATGAGTCAGAATATGTTTAAATTGTTGAATGTAAAACTATGATCTGCTCTGTAAACTTTCACCTGACAATAAAGTCTTTTTTAAATGTAGATATATTTTCCCTCAGGATTGTGATAATATCAGTTCTATACATACTCATACACAGACACATATACTTATATAGAGAGAACCTCATCTTAGAGAAAATGTTATACAAAAACTTGAGTTTATATATAAAAAGTACTTTATCTGATGCGAAGAGCCAAATTGTACTATTGTGATTGTACTATAATATTACTATGCAGATGAAATGCAACAATATATAGAAAAAATAAAATGATAAAATTTCAAGCTTCAGACCTTTCATTTATTTTTACTGCTCTGTTGTTTAAGAAATGCCTTTCACAAAATATCCACTGTGCTTTTTGAATATGTTAAATTATGATGATTTCCTATAATAATTAACAATGTTAACACAATGGTAATATATATTTAACACCTGATTAAATTTTGGGGGGGAATTGACTTCAGTAATAATCAAACTAAATCCAGAAAATGTGTTATTTAATTTGTGTTTATATATTTCTTTTTATTAGCTTAAACTGTGTGTAGGAGGCTAAGATTTCTGCTAAAAAAACAGACTTAATTGCATTGCCACCATGAAAATAGAAGAAAATAGAAGAAATGAAGGGAGTCAAGCAAAATGTGGGTGAACTCTGAAGATTATAGATTTGTAAGAAAAAATACTCATGGTTCCAAAGCTAAAGAAAATAAAATGAGTTCTTCATGGGCTCAATTATTTTCCTTTAAGAGACAAATTTGGATGAAATCTGCCCTCTATGTATATCTTTATTTCTGTGAGAAATATACCCCCAATGAGTGTGTGTGTGTGTGTGTGTGTGTTACACAAAGGAAAATTTACTGTCATTTAGTCTTTCCTGAGTAATAAATCCCTATGTGCCAGAGAAAACTGTTCAATAGGGTTTGAGAGAGAGAGAGAGAAAGAGGGAAACAGAGATATAGAAATATATGTGTGTGTATATATATATATATATCTCACAATACATTAGCTTCTATTTTATAATTTTCATAAGAATTTGAAAAGAATTAAACGATTTCCTAACTACCAATTAAACAACAAAATTAAAATCATTTAATATATCTCTGTTAGACTGGGTTTTCTAAAGAAACAAAGTTAGTAGCACTCCTATAAGCAAAAGAAGGAACTTAATATCAAGAAGCGGCTTAATAACAAGAAAGCATCCCAGCCCAGGCGAACTCATATCCTTGGAACTGAAGCAAGCTATGGACCTCTTCAGACTCCTGTACCTGAAGACCAATGGCAAGTAGAGATGAAGTGGGTGCAAGGTTACATGGAGCCATGGTCTGTGGAAGCAGGCAGGACACAGAAAGCTCAGAGCTGGCTCCCAGTGTCAGCGACCCACAGGAGGCTGCCGTGGAGGCAGACACAGAGTCCCAACAAGCGTGGAGGGAGGGGCAAGGGAGAAGAAGTGCTTCAGTGTCTTTCTTCTAGAAAAGGCTACCCCCTGAGGAGGCGTCAGCATACTGGGACCTGATTGACAGGTTGGACTTCACCCAGCTTTTAGTGGACATCCAGCTGCCACAAAACCAAAAAGACATTTTCATGTGGAAATGTCTATGTGGCTTACATAGGATTGGACCTCTTGATAGCAGTAAAGCTTTGTAATTCATGGGTGCCTGTTGCTATTCCACATGCCAGAACGGCCAGTGTGAATGCGTCTAATTCCCTATTAAATACAAAATTCTTACAAAATAAACTTTTAACCTGAGAGTTGGACTATGTTTTGAATCTTTATGAATTTTCAAGTGCATATATCAAATGATATATACATCCTCATGGTTATAATATTTAGTTTCATTTGTTGCTTACTATTTCAGAATATTACAAAAGGTAATGTTTAAAATTAGCACTTGCTAGTAAAGAGATCTAAGTTGCTGTGACTTCAGTACCAGGAAGAAGAAGAATAGGTAAAAATCCAGGACAAACATCCAGTTATATGTAGAGTATCACTGAGATTCATAGGTGGCTTCTTAACTCCAGCAGTTTAACACATGTAGCATAGTATTCCTCACATATTGACCTTCTCATTATTGAACATTTTATATTGATGATATTAGTAAACAACCCACCACTTAGCTGTCAGTTTGTCATACTTCAGTGGCCTGTGTGTTGCGATTGTTCTGGAAGCTATATCACCTGTATTCTTAAAACAAGCAGAGTCAACAGGTTTCAGTGGAGCTTCCAGACGAGGACCAGACTAGGAAGAAGGAAGGGAGGGATTAGCCACTGTCAACCTTATAAAAAGCAGTGAAACATTTTCAATTCTAATGTCTGGAGATAAGACAAAGTTGAAGGCACTCAAAATGCAACTGCAGAAATGCTGCATCTTCAGAGTAGACTCAGCTGTAATGAGGTGGAAGCACTAAACGCACAGGGACTTTCATTCACTCCGGGGCGTGAATCCAAATGAGAAGACACAGTTGGAAACAGCCAGTAGTAATCAGAATGTGGGCCGTAGGAAAATTAGAAATTCTCAAAAACGAAAACAGAAAGCATAAATGTTAGGGAGCTGAAGCGGGCGGGGATTGACCATGGTGGATCATACAATCCTATGGTTTACTAGGAAAAGCCCAAACCAAACAAACTCACTGCCATCGAGTAGTCTGACTCACAATGAGCCTCTAGGAAAGGAAAGAATGCGGCTGCGGGTTTCAGAGGCTGTAACTCTTTGTGGGCGTGGAAAGCTCATCTTTCTCCTGAGGAGCACCTGGTGGTTTCGAACAGCCGACTTTTCGGATTGCAGCCCAATATGTAAGAACTACGCCTCCAAGGAGAATGATGTCACTTTTAGCATCACAAAGAACTTTTTAAGATCTATCTTCAAGTCCAGTGCTGTCAAGGAAGTCCGGTTAATAAAATTATTATTCAAATTTATGTACCAACACTGAAGCTAGAGGTAAATTGAAGAATTCTACCAGCTTCTTCCATCTGAAATTGATCAAGCATGCATTCAGGATGCATTGATCATTACTGGTGATGGGGATGTGAAAATGTCTAACAAAGAAGGGCCGTAGTTGGAAAATATGGTTGTGGTGATAGAAATGAAGCCTGACATCACATGATAGAGGTTTTTTTTTATTAAGACCAGCTATTTCTTCATTGTAAATGCTTTTTTTTTCAACAAGACTTACCTTGACTGAATACATAGAGCTCATCAAACTAAATACACAGGAATCAAATTGACAATATCTTCAGGAAGAGGCTATAAAGAAACTCAATATTAACAGCCAAGGAAAACCCTGAGCTGATTGTGAAAATCAATTGCTCATATAAAGTTGAAGAAAATTAAAACAAGTCCCTAAGAGTCAAAATATGACCTTGAATAGATCCTGTCTGACTTTTGAGATATAGAACAAAAAGGCAACATTGTATTCTCTTATTCAAGGCTGTCCTGAATCAGAGACAGATGAATAGCAACTAGCAACAACTCCATCTAGTCCTTCATTTTTCTTCTTATTCTTTGAACACAATTTCTTCATTTTCTCTGTAGTCCTTATTGTTGTGAATACTACCATAGGCAGGAATTCTGTACTATTTGCCTTTGAATCTCTAGTGTCTAGGCCAGAATTTGGTATTAAATAGATGATTGGTTAAAGAATAAATGTGTATGGAAATATTTCAAATAAAATATTATTTTACTGTGGATTAATGGTCAAAACCAAGGTCACCACCCAGATGGTCTTAGTTAAAATCTGTCCTCTAAATGTTGATACATTTGGATTTCATCAAAAGAACAAGAAAGATTAATAGGAAATTAAATAAGGTTTTTAAATCCCATTTTGCTAGTCTTGATTAAATCTACATGCGAGACAAAGATTATCAACAATATTCTTTATGGTCATTTAAAATAGAAAACCTGAACTGAAATAACAGCAAGTGATGAAGTTTAATGGAAAATGTAACTTAACCCATGTGAAACTAAACATTGCCCAACTCCCTTTTCAGGTATTGCTACACAAATGAATTGTGCTATAATAATTTACTTCTCTTAATAAGCTCACTGCTCACCTGCTTCGGAAGCAGAGAACAGGCCATCAGATTAAATGGTGAGTCTTCATTTTTGTAATACTGTCCAACGACCTTAACCAGGAGCTATTGGTTTTAAGTCCAGAGGGAGGTCAGCAACAGTCATGTCTATTAATGTTTATTAAATCTTGTAGATGAAATGTAATAAAATTAGATTTGCTACTTATCTGAATGTGGGTGGCAGTGAAAGTATACTATAAAAGCAGCAACAATTGATATTAGTTATTTCCTTTCCTTTAGTTTGTCAGGTGCTGACTTGGGAGTGAATTCAGAGGTGATGTTGACATGGGAACAGAGGGTTTCAATACTTTTATCACAAAATCCGAGTCAAGGGACCAGCAGTCAGCTACATAGCAGCAGCAAGGCAACTAAATTCCCAGTAATCTCTGCTAGTTTTCTTTTTCTTCTTCCATGGGGGACCTTGAATGCAGCCCCTATTAAGGGTGATAAGAGGAAACCTGACATGACCCCACACATGTAGGGATCTTGCATAGCTCTAAGATAGAAGAGTCCACTGAAAGAAAGTCATTAACATTTAACAAAGCTGATTTTTATCGGTCAAACTGAAAAGGAGGAAAAATAATAAAAGTTCAATGTTCGATATCTCATTTTCTCTCTCCATTTTTAACATCCCAATATTGATGCCATTCATTAGTGCCATCAGCTAGATGGTACGGGTAGAAGAAGGAATCGATCAATCAATACTGTAGGGAGAAATATAAGGGTGGTAGGTAATCCCAGGATGTTCAGTGAGGACTTTGGTAATACAGGGTCAGCTTGAATACCATATATTAAAACATTCATTCCTTCCTGGTTTGGAGCAACTAAGCAGAGACTCAGACATACCCCTTGTCATTGGTGTCATTCACCTGCGAAAGTCATCGCAGGGGACTGTGTTCTCTCACAAAGCATACGGTACCTAGACTTCAAGACCGCAGGAGCAGGGAGAATAGGAAGGACGCAGCACTCCGCGTCGGGATAAAGCTGTGTGTGTATAATATTACCATCCATTGGCACTCTTACTTAGGTCATTTTGATATCACCTTGCATTTACATCTTAGTCATGCGTTGCTCTTCAGTTTGTAATGACTTACAGAGTCCCCACGTGCTCAAGCATAGAACTGCCCCCAAGGGGTTCTCTTGCTTGTCTCCTTGTGGAAACAAACTGCAAGGCCTTTTTTCTAGCTGCTGCTAATTGTGTTTAGACTGACAACTTTTGATTTGTACTGGCGTGCAAACGGTTTGAGCTCCCAGGGACTTGCCATTTATACATTTATTGTGATTTTTAAAAGATTTTCATGTTATTACAAATACACATGAATCATATCCATTGTTATTTTCCTTAACACTTTAAAATACAGCTACCCCACAATAGGACAGCCATATTTTAAGTGTCTATTGCCAATGGCTCTTCAACATCCTCAGAAGTTAAACGTTGGAAAAACAAGTAAAAAAATTAAAATAAAAACAAACAAACTAGATTCCAGGCCTTATAGGGACTACTGCATGAAGCCAGGCTGACACCGTGGTTATTAAGCATTCAGCTCCTAAACGAAATGTTCAGGAGAAAGCGTTCAGGTGACTACCACATGGCAGTCTGCTTCCATGCACATTTACAGCCGTGGGAGTCCGCTGGAATCATTCTATCCTGGAGTAGGGCGTAGAAATTACGAGTTAGAATCAAATTGACAACAATGGGTTTGAATCAATCAACTTGACAGGATAGGGAACTTGTAAGGTGCGGTATAAATACTCAAACCTAGATACCCATAGATATCAAAGTTTATCATGTACTAGTTGAGTATATATCAGAAAGTATTATTACTAAAGCATAGAAACTTTTAACAAAGTATCAAAATATGAAGCAATTGTTGCATGGCATATCATCCATGTAGATCTACATACTTCTGAAAGCAATGTTCCCATTTTCAAAGGCTTTCCCCCAGAGAAATCTGTGCTCCTCATTAATGCCACAGGAAGACTACTACACCTTTCGGCATGTTCTTTAAACACATTTTTTCAGTTTGTGGAACAAAGAAAAGTCTGAAGGGCTAGAGAGCAGATGGATAAGGTTTCTCAATCAAAGTCTCCTAGGACAGCCTCGCTAACCTCAAAGAAATATCGGGTGCCTTGTCTTGATGGAAAACAGCTTCTTGACACACTGTCCTGGCCTTTTTCCTCACCAAGGCCATTTTCGTGTTCTTCAAAACGTCTTTGCAAGGAGCCACCATGATTTCCCTTTGTCCTTTGACAAGCTCTATCAAGATGGTCCTTTAGGAAGACCCTGTACTTGCATGGAACTCCTTTCACTGGAAAAACTGTTAAGGTGCCATAGTGATTGTGAGCGCATTGATGAGAAAGCTTGTTTAAAACCATCCGCTGATCATAACTAAGTATTGGAGTGTTTTGTTTAGAATAAAGAAGACCAGTGAATTATGAACTAGAACCCTACTCACATTCTTTTTAAGTCATCCGTGTACAAGAGGGTACACAGTAGACACTGACTAGTTACCTACACATATCCATGGACCTCTGTTCCCAACTACTAGAATATTTGAATCACTACCAAATAGAGAATGGACTATGAAATTCACACACACACACACACACACACACACACTATTGTGTACAGACTGGGCTCTGTATGTACACACACGATTGTGTACAGACAGGACTCTGTATATTTTAAAGAAGAATATACTGGCTCAAATATGATAGAAGTTTATTTTATAGACATACACATATGAAAAAATATACATACTTACACAGTTATATATACACATGTGTGTATTATATATATGCTATAGTTGGATATGTGCATATGTATATGTATACATAGTTACACAATTATATTTAACAACACCAACAAAACTCATGGCCTCCAGTTGATGTCCACTCATAGCAACGATAAAGGACAGAGAATTGCCTTTTTAACTTTCTGAGACTGTAATTGTTTACAGGGGTGGAAATCCTGCTTTTTTTCCTGCCAACCAGCTGGTGGTTTGAACTGCCAAGTTATAGGGATCGAAGCCCTGTGAATAACCACGATACCACCAGGCTTATTCAAGGATATATACGTATATTTGAACACAGGATGTGTATAGATTAGATTGGCACACAAACACGGTGTTAGGTGCATAAATCCGGTTCACATAGCAGCATGTGTAAAACATAAGGAAATACCACTCAGTACTGTTCCATTTTCATAATTGTTCTTATCTTTGGTATATATTTGCCAAATATATATGTATTGTAAGCATTAAATAAAGATATATCATCTTTGAGCCACTACACAGCTCTTGAACATACACAATGCCCAGTCTGTACCCAGTCACTCAAAGTTCACTCAATGAAGCTCACTCTAGTTATTTGAGTCTCTGGAAATCAATCTGGACTTGGAGAGACTCTGGATTACAGATTTACTGAAAAAGTTAATAGTAGCAGAGCAGAAAGAAGAAATAAGAAAACTATGTTATATATTTACTATGAAATATTGCTCTTAATAAATGTTTAGAAGAAGCTTACCTTGAATTTACAGCTAGAAGAGAACTATCTAACCTGTTCCACAGTTTGTGTGTATTTGGTATGTGGTTCCAAATACACAGAGAGAGAGAGAGAGAGAGAGAGAGAGAGAGAGAGAGAGAGAGAGAGAGAGAGAGAGAGAGAGAGAGAGAGAGAGAGAGAGACCAGTAGCTAAAATGAGACACAGGATATTAAAACTTAGAAATAAGACTCCTCCGCCCCTGCCTTAAGGATACCTGTTATGAAGCTCTCAGGTGTTTCTCTGACAGCACTTTTCTTGTGCTCAGGAGACTTTGGGGTCCAGGGTTTCTCCAGTATGGTCACAGAGAGGTTTCTCGGTCAACAACTTGGCTTAGACCACTCTGGAGGTTCCATACATTGAAAAACAAACAGAAAAAAGAAAGGCTATGTCTAGGAATACCAAGTAAACACAGGAGGTAGATTGTTTCCTTTTAACCACCGCAGATTACTAATTAGACTCCGTTCATCTGGATCCATATACTGTGGACTATTTACCCTGGGACAAAATGGAGAGAGAGGCAAGCCAGGTTGTAAGCCCCTGCTTTCTGCACTGTGGTGATAGTGTGCATGGGCTGAGACAACCGCAGAAAGGGGAGTAAAATAGTTCATTGTGCCAGCCTGGCCAATAAACACAAGTGGAATTAATTGAAGGGCAGAGAGATAAATGGCTAAGTGAGCCTTGACTTCCTTGTCTCTCGCTCTTGGATCATTGGAACAGTGTGCAGCTGCCTTGCTTGTTCTGTGCCTCAATTTAGTGGCTGCACTACCTGTGGGACACCTAACCTGTGGACTGTGTCGCTGTAAATTGAGATCCCTTTAGGACCACAGGATTGAAATTTGCATCTCTGGAGCTGGGGACTGACAGTTGGTGACCTGGCTGACCGATTGGTGACCTGCCTTGTTGTTTGCTGCCTGTGCTGGGATAGCCTAGCTCTCTCTACAGAGGACTACCTGGCAGCCCTCAAGACTTGAAGGACTGCTAGTGTCTCACAACTCTCTCATGGGAGTGAGTTGCACTGAGTCATTTGTACTGCTTTAGAATTTAACTGTTCGTTTCTTGTATTATCTATCTATCTATCTGTATATAATTTAACAGTTCATTTCTTGTGTTATATATCTATATCTATATCTATCTATCTATCTATATATAATTATCAGCAATCTGGTTTTATCTCTCTAGAGAACCCTGTGTAATACAGGGAGCATACGTCTTTACCCACCATGGTGAGGATGGGAGCATTTGAAGGGGGAGTCGACAAGCCAAACTATCAAATTCAAGATCATGAAGACAGCTACAGTGTCCAAAGGCAGAAGTATTTTTTACTTGAACATAAAGTCCCACTGAATCTTTGATAGTGAAGCTGAGCCAAAGATCAGTCCCTCCATCTAAAACGCAGTCCTTTCATGGAAGCAAAAACATTCTGTGCTAATACAAGTGTCCAGTGCCTACCATCTTGCCTTAGCTGAGAGGTATTGCCTAGAAAGCTAAAACCTTGTGACCAAGTCACAGTACATGTGGATCCGGTAAAAACAAAGACTTGAGGTTCTTAGCTGAGCATCTGAATGCCACGTCATGACATCATTTTTTGAGAAAGTAGCTGCTCTCTCTGAACCTCTACCTTTGCTTTTTTTAGGCTAAATTGTGCCTTAGTCCTATAAAAGGAGATTTGTTGGAGACTAACTGTTTACGAAATAAGAGTTGCCCCTTTCAGTGGTTTTTGTAAAAGTATACTAGTAACACAGAGACACTATATTTTCTTTCTTTTTTTAAACAAAAGTTATTAGCTTAATTGAAAATACATATTGATTATGCTAGTTTAAGTAATTCAGATAATTCTATAATAAATTGTGAACTTTGAATCTGGCATCCCAATTTTATAATCTTGTAATAACCATTATAAAACATTTGATATGCCATTTCCTATGTTGCATAATATTTTGAATATAATTTATATTTTAATTAAATTGGATCATATTACACATTAATTTCCAGAAAAAGCATGTCCTGTGTGTATTTATAAGGAAATATATATGAAGTATGAAACTAGAAAGATTAGAAGTTGGCAGAAATGAAATGGAACTATTAATCTAATTGCTGTCTTTATAGTTTTACTTTTCCTGGATTTAGTAAACAAAAAAAATAACTAATAAAATAACAAAGTAAAACAGGTGAAAACCTCAATGAAAAAGAAACCTGAAAATATTAAAAATTAGAACAAGTAGACTTTTGTTTTGTTTTTAAAGTCATTTTACTGTGGGCTCATATAACTCATCACAATCCATACATACATCACTTGTATAAAGCACATTTGCACATCTGTTGCCACTATCATTCTCAAAACATTTGCTTTTTACTTGAGCCCTTGGTATCAGCTCTTCATTTTCCCCTCCTTCCCCGCTCCTCCCCCCCTCATGAACCCTTGATAATTTATAAATTATTATTATTTTGTTAAGTCTTACAATGTCTGATGTCTCCCTTCACCCACTTTTCTGTTGTATGCCCCCAGGGAGGGAGTTATATGTAGATCCTTGTAATGGTTTCACCTTTTCTACCCCTCCTTCTCTCCACCCTTCTAGTATGGCTACTCTCACCACTGGCCCTGAAGGGATCATTTCTCCTGGATTCCCTGTGTTTCCAGTTCTTATCTGTACCCGTGTACATCCTCTGGTCTAGCCAAATTTATAAGGTAGAATTGGGATCATGGTTGTGAGGGGAAGGAAGTATTTAAGAAGTAGAGGAAAGTTGTATGTTTCATCATTGGTACACTGCACCATGACTGGCTCATATCCTCCCTATGACCTTTCTGTAAGGGGATGTCCAGTTGCCTACAGATGGGATTTGGGTCCCCAAACTGCACTACCCCTCATTCATAATGATATGATTTTTGATCCTTGATGCCTGATACCTAATCCCTTCAACACTTCACAATCACACAGCTGGTGTGCTTCTTCCATGTGGGCTTTGTTGCTTGTGAGCTAGATGGCTGCTTGTTTACCTTCAAGCTTTTAAGACCCCAGATGCTACAACTTTTGATAGCCGGGCACCATCACCTTTCTTCGCCACATTTGATTATGCACCCATTTGTCTTCAGCGATTGTATCATGAAGGTGTGCACCCAATGATATGATTTTTTATTCTTTGATTCCTGATAACTGATCCCTTCGGCACCTCTTGATCACACAGGCTGGTGTGTTCTTCCATGTGGGCTTTGTTGCTTCTGAGCTAGATGGCCACTTGTTTACCTTCAATCTTTTAAGACCCCAGAAGCTATATCTTTTGATAGTCAGGCACCATCAGCTTTCTTCACCACATTTGCTTATTTATCAGCTTTGTCTTCAGCAGTTGTGTCGGGAAGATGAACATCGTAGAATACCAATTTAATAGAAGAAAATATTCTTGTATTGAGGGAGTACTTGAATGGAGACCCAATGTCCTTCTGCTACCTTAATACTAAACCTGTAATTATGGGCACACAGATCTATTTCCCAACCTCATATATAAATATATTTGCATATGTATATGTCTTTATCTAGCCCTCTATGAATGCCCTTTGTCTCCCAGCTCTTTCCTCTATTTCCCTTGACTTTCCTCCTGTCCCACTATCATCTCAGTCCCACCTGGGTTTCAGCAATTCATCTTGGTTACATTATCCTTGATCATCCCCTACCAGTTCTCCCACACCCACCTCACCACAAATTTGGATCACTTGTTCTCTTTTCCCTGGGTTAGTTAACACCACTTCGTTTCCCCCACCACCTCCTCTCCCATGTGTCCATGGAATTGTCCATCTGTTGTTTTCTCCTCCAGATTATTTGTCCAGGTATGTTCCCTTCTTGATTCACTCCATTTTGTGGGTTCAGCTTGTGATGCTTCCCCACCATGTTACCCCAGAAATGTTCTCTGTCACAGTCTGCTCCAGTAAGGAGACAGCATGTTACTTATGGTTGCCATTTGCCGTGTCCCCTCTCTGTCCCATTAGTTCCCCAGGGACATCATCTTCTGGGCCTGTTGTGCCAGCTTGGGGTCTAGTCCAGGTGTGTTAGTCTGGATAGATAAGAGAAATAAGTTAATGGACACACATACGTGTATAAGAAAGATATTTATATACAAGAGCAACTGAACATCAAGAAAGCATCCCAGCACAGTCCAGATCAATTCCATAAATCCAATATTAGCCCGTATTTCTGATATCAATCTATAAAGTCCTTTAAAGACTCACGAAACACATACAATGATCCTGAATGCAGAAAATCATAGGCCAGTGGGTAAAAAGTCTTTGGATGCAGTGACATTGGAAACATCTCAGTGCCGGCAGGGGTCTCTCTGCAGCTTCTTCGGCTTCAGAGGTCTGGCTGTGTCCATGTGGCTTGTCTGCTGCAATGTCTCCAGGAAATAACAGAGATAGAGAGAGATGAGTCTTCCTCCTCCAAAGAGAAAGTGCCTGATTTCCCAGAATTCTCAGGAGAAGGCCATGCCCACAGAAGTTTCGTTGGCTATATCCAGATTGACAGCCTAGACTCCACCCCTACACTCTCAATCTTTAAATTGACACCAGATTACTTGACTGTATGGGTGTGGCATGCTGGCCTCTCTCCCCAACCTATAGGTTCAATGCCCTCTCAACCACTCCCACTTCCAGGGAGGGGATCCCTTTGGTTCTGGTTGGGGCCCGCCTTGTAGCCCTCTCTTTCAATGCAGTCTTCCATGTAGCCATGCCAACTTCATGGTTTGGTGCATCATGGTAAAGTCTGCATCCCTCTTCCAGATTCTGTGAAGAGAAGACCAGTACTCTCCCCATTGGGTGGGTTAGTGCCCTGCTCCCTCCATCATCAAAATATAAAAACACCTTGAAACAGTGATAAGATGCAAGAAAGGAAACCCAAAACCAATCCAAAGGATCAGACGGAGAGGAGGAGGGAACGCTGGCTGACCCTGTACACCCAAAGACTCATGTGTGCATATTCCACGGGTCACCGGAACTGGACTCCTGGCCGACCTCCCTATCTGAGGCTAGGAGAACAAGATCCCCTTTCGGTGGGTGTTGGTCTCCCTACATCTTGCAGTTGGGCGGCCTGGGGTTCTTGGGAGAGGCCGGCAGGCAGAGTGGGGCGGGTAGGGTGGCTGATTTTGTTTTTGTTGTGAATGTTTTGTTTTTAATGTTTTACTGAATATGAAATCTGGGATTGGTAAATCTTTATATAGAGTAACTGGATTCAGGGTTCCTTGGGGTATGCTAGGGAGCTTGTGGGAAATGGGGAGCTAATAATGATGAATATAAGAATGAAGAAAATGTCCTAAAACTGATAGTGGTGATGATTGAATACCTCTTCTTGGTGTAATGTTGAGAAACTCAATGTCAGCTGCCAAAAAAGACCTGAGACTGACTATGGAACAAGCCAATAATTGTTCAAATGAGGCTTCAGGATGAAGCTGAATAAAATTAAAACAAGTCCACGTGAGAATGAAAGTACAAGCCTGGGAATACCCCACTGAATTCAGTGACCATTTTAAGAACCCAGTTGTCTCTTTTCCTTTCTTTCTTTCTTTTTTTTTTTTGAGTGAGAGAGTGAGTGAGAAAGTGAGAGAGAGAGAGAGAGAGAGAGAGAGAGAGAACCCAGTTGTCTCATGAAACACTAGTGACAGAAGACCTGTGTGTTTTGGGATAACACCAAAAACACACACAAGAAAAAAATGCACAAAGTCATTAAAAAGAGAGGAAAACAAGAAAAGACCAAAGTGGATAGCAGAAGAGACTCTGAAACTTGTTCTTGAACATACAGTAGCTAAAGCAAGTGGAAGTACTAATGATGCAAAAGAATGGAACAGAAAATGCCCCGGGGCAGACCGAGGTTATTATAATTCCGTGTGCCAAGGCTAGTTGGACAGCCAAAAGGAATGAGCATACTCAGCTGATTTCACACTGATTAAATAAAAGGGAAAAATCAGGCATCCAGTTGTAACACTGAAGGATTCTATTAGCCAATATGGATTGATGTTGACAGAATCGGAAGAAGATGAAAAATACACAAAATCACTATAACAAAAAGAACTGGTCGCCATTTAATTACTTTAAGATGCTATAATCGTTCAGAACCCACGATAGTGAAAGAAGTCCAAGTTGAACAAGGCAGCAGAACTTACAGAATACCAAGTGAAATATTTCAACAAGCTACTGAAAAGTTGGAAGCACCCACTAGCCTTTTCCAACAATTTAGAAGATAGTTTCCTAGTCAGGTGAGTGTAAAGGGTCTATATTTATGCCCAATTATAAAAAATAGGACCCAATAGAAAGGTGAAATAATCTTTCATGTGAGTTCCAGCTTTGTTCTTATCACCGAGGCCTTATTTCAATAGATTGATCCTTCCTCTTTCTTTCCATCTTTATCCCATTCCAATCACACGTAACTATCAACATATCTTGACTGGATAGCTGTACTACATTATGCCAATTCATGAACGGAATTACTTGTACTTGGCTTTTCTTAAATTAACTGCGGGAGTCATGTTAAGTTCTAAGCTGTTGGATGCTTAAGAGCAAGTATCAGAATCTCCTCTAATGTCCACTTTGATCTTCTTTCTTTTCTTTATTTTTATTTTCTTCCTGTATTATGTTCTTGATGTCATCCCACAACTTATAAAGTTTCTTTCACTTATGTTCAATGCAGCATATCTGTTCTTAAAATATTCTTGAAATTCAGGTGGTTTATACTCAAGGTAGTATTATAACTCACAAACTTGATTTAATTTTCTTGAAATTTAACCTAAACTTTTTTATAAGTTATTCTACAATAAACACCTGGCATAGTTTTTGTTGCTAATATTGAGCTTCTCCATCTTCTCTGCCCACAAATGTAGTGAATTTGACTTCTGTATATTCCATATGGAGAGGTCCATTTGTACAGTTGGGTTTTGCCTTGATTAAAAATATTTGCAATAAAGGAGTTATTGGTTATGAAAAATCACATAATGTGATCTCAAGCTTTGTTTCTATCAACAACACCATGTTTTCCAATTACTGTTCCTTCCTCTTTGTTTCCAGCTACTACATTCTAATCTCCATTAATTATTGATGTATCTTGATTGCATTTTTGATCAAATCAGATTGAAGACCTTGATAGAATTCTTCAATGTCTTTATTACTAGCTTTATTTGAATAATAGTTGTATTGACTGGATTTCCTTCTATGCTCATAGATATTATCCTATCATGGACAGCATTGTATTTCAAGACCAATCTTGAAATGTCTTTTATTATGACAAAGGCAATACCGCTCCTATGAATAGGTCATTCACAGCATAGTAAATCATACCATTTCTTCCTTTGAAGTGGGAACTACCAGTCCATTTCAGCTCACTAATGTCTAGGATATCAATGCTTATGATGTCACTTCATTTTAATGAGTTCCAATTTTCCTAGATTCATACATAGTACATTCCAAGTTCTTATTTATTGAAGTGTCTACCCATTTCTTCCGATTTTAAGTCATGTTCCATCACCAAATGAAAGTCTCAAAGACTTTACTGGTGAAGGCTTCACTCCATTCATATCATATGGACCACTAAATTTTGAGAGGGCAGTTCGACCTCAGTCATATTCTGAGTTAGTTCTGACCTGTGACTCTCTACTTCTGCCACTATCTCTGATGATATTCTACTTCTATTCATGAAGTTTTCAGTACCTGAAGATGTTTAGATGCTATCCACAATATTTCAGTAGCTATTGCCTCCAAAGGGGACAGCTGGTTCCTTCTTTATAATGTGCTATTAATCTGGAAGCCATACAAACCTACTCATTTTTGGTAACCTGCTGGCATTTGACATACGAGTGACATAGCTTCCAACATCACAGAAACATATATACCACCATAATATGAAACACTGGCAGGTAAGTAATAAATCCCTGAAGTATCACGATGTGAAAAAAGAATACTATTGACATTCTGCAATATGTTAGATGATTTATTTGCTTGCTAAAAGTGAACTTGAAGCATTTATTGATAAGGATTAAAATCTAATTCCTTGTGATAGTCACCTAATCTGATGTCAATTTAAGGATTAAGAGTGTAGGAATGGAGTCTAGGTTGTCAATCTGGAGCTAGCCAATGACACTTCTGTGGGCATTGCCTTCTCCTGAGAATTCTGAGAAATATGGTACTTCTTCTTAGAGGCAGAAAAAAATCTCTTTCTCTGCTACTCTATGGGAAACACTGCAGAAGACAAGCCACATGGATGCAACCAGATCTCGGAAGCCAGAGAAGCCGCAGAGAGACCCCTGCCAACACTGAGATGCTTACAATGCCCCTGACCCAAAGACTTTCTACCCACTGGCCTGTGATCTTCTGCATTAGGTGACATTGCATGTGTTTTGTGAGTCTGAAGAGGTTTTTATAGATTGATATTGGAAATATGGGCTGATATCAGATTTATGGACTTGATCTGGACGGGGTGGGGATGATTTCTCAATGTTCAGTTGCTCTTGTATATAAACCTCTTTCTTATACACATAGGTGTGTCCATGGATTTGTTTCTCCAGTCTACCCAGAGTATCAAATTCCTTCAGTGTAGATTGCACCTCAACATAACGATAACAAAATTCCTCACAATCAGACCAATAGGCAAAATTATAACTAGAGAAAAATTTTAAATTGTCAAGGATATCATTTTACCTGCATACAAAATCAACACTGTGGACCCTACAGTCAAGAAATGAAGTTATTTACTATATCGAGGAAATCTGTTACAGAAAGTCTCTCTCTTTAAAGCATGAAATAGCCAAAAACATCACCTGTCAAGCAAGGTGTGCTTCCCACAACCATGGTATTTTCCAATTTTCTGCTGTGTCTGTACCCCCAAAAAATAAAGAAAGAAAAACATGGTCACCAGTATTCCAAAACTTCCTGGAAATGTGCGTGTGTTGTTAAGGCTTCGGTGCATCTTGGACTTCTTTCTTCAGCAACATGTGTTCTTGATCATACTCTACCTCCTGGGATGGTTGAATGTTGACCAACTGTTTTTGTGATGGTAACTGTGTGTTTCTGCCAGGTTCTTTTATTCTTCCAGGTTCACTCAGTAATTTCCCCATAAAATTCCTCAATCTAGCAATTGGAGGCCTTCTTTCTTCCTTCAGTTTGAGACATTATAAGTTCAAATTTCAATTTGATGTTCAAAGATCAGGTCTTGGCCCATTTTATTATAATACTTTAATCTGTCTTCATGAGCTTTCTTTTGAAATTTACTTTGTCATTTCTTCCAATTTCTTTACTTTCTCTGTGTTATTAGAAAACTTGAGGTTATTTTTGCATTCACTTTTGCCTTCTCTTTCTTTCCTGTCTCTACCCCCACCCCCATGATTATGGGGCTCTATAGAGTGGTCGACAGGTTGTGACATTTTAAAAATAAAATTAGTCTAGAGCATTTGTTCTCAGCCATACTGACAGGCATGTCTCTCTGGGCCTTGGCCTTGCAGCTACTCAGTCCCTTTTCCTGAATCCTGTTCAGGCAAATATTGCAAAAGTCTTTCAGGTTGAAAAAATACCCAAAGGAAATCAAATTCTGCAAGACAACTTCCTATGCAAAGGTACTCAGATTTACATATTTGAGTGCCCAGGATGTCTGCCAGATGCTCTGCCTTATAGTCCTCAACACTGCTTCTTTGCTGTCTCTTGGTCTCCGTGCTGCTCGTAAGGCTTGCTTCCTGTCCACACAGAAAATGGATGTGCTTCACTCTTCACTGCTCTTTTTTGCTAGTCATGACTTTGCCTGTTTCGGCTTCTAAAGTGGTTCACTTTATGTCGGGTAAATTGACTGAGTTGACGATGAAGGTCACTCTACTTCAATGATGCAGCTCTTCTTACTCATATTATGCATGCATTCCAAAATGTGGGTCTCATATTTTGGTCTAATAGCAGATAGTGTTCTTTTGCTGCTCATAAAGTGTTCAGTAGATTTTCCCCCCATAAATGGACCACCTTATTTCTAGGCAGTCTTACTCTGGGAGTTTCATTGAACTCTGTCCACCATGGATAACACATCTGGTACTTGAAATACCTGTGACATATCATCCATCATCACAGCCACACACAAATTCCCACAGTATGCCAAATAAACCAGTAAGTGGTGATTTTTCTCCTAGATCCTACATTTCTAAGACTTCATAATTCGTAGGTTTTAGTTTAGTGGTACTCAAGAAGGACACATGATTCTAAACTTCCAAGGCAAAGAGCCAATAATATTAATTTTGAGACAAAGCACATTAGAAATAGATTTACATAAAAATTCTAAGTATCTCATATCCCCACCCCCATCATTAAGAAGCTTTAAAATTCAGTGCATAGCTGAGTAGTTACACTAATGCCTCTACCTGACGGATAGGAGTTTATAAATTTTGTAAAAAGCTATTTTTTTCTGCCACGTGAGAAGACCTATTAGGAATAATATATCCTAAGTATTTTAATGACTTACACAAAGATATTAGTAAAAGAATTTTTTAAAAAACTGAATAGATTCAGAACATTTTATGAAGACACAATTCAGAAGTTTGAGTGGGGATATTAGGAAAACACAAACAAACAAATATACAAAATTCTGGCGTTTTTGATCCTAAACCATTCTGTGGTTGGTCACATTATTTACTGATAGGGAAAATATCAGCTGGTACGTAAAGGAGACAATTCATTTTGAGGTGTCAATTTTGCTGTAGCCCTCATGGGGACAGTCGATTAAGTGTTGTACTGCCCAGCACTGTGAGTCGGATTCACCTGAACCACAATGAGTTTGGGTTTTTCAAAGTATTAAGAGAAAAGGGGATTGCTGTCTGGCTTCAAACCAGGAAATGTCTGCATTAAGGATATATTGTTTTTTTATCACAAGTCTTCAGTCTGAGCAGATAATTCAAGAAAACAGTTTATAAGCGGCATCAGGTTTGGAGGATGATGCATTACTAGCAACCTATGATGTGCAGATGGCACAATCTTGCTTGCTGCAAGCAGAGAGTATTTGAAGCATTTTCTCGGGAAGATTGAAGATTACAGCCTTCAATATAGATTTTGTTTCCACATAAAGTGAACAAAAATCCTCACAACAGGGCCGATAACAACATAAAGACAAACTGAGAAAACTGTTGAGGTTATTGGGCATTTTATTTTACTTAAATCTACTATCATCAATGCCCATGGAAGCAGTAGTTGGGAAATCATACGACAGATTTCAGTGGGAATAACTGGTGCAAACAGCCCCTTTAAAGTGCTAAAAAAAGTGAAGATTTCACTTTGAAGACTAAGGTGATTTGACCCAATGCATGGTATCTTTAGTTGCCTCATTTACATTTAAAAGATGGACAATGACTAAGAAAGAACTAAGCAAAATTGATCCCTTTGAATTATAGTGTTGGCAAGGAATATTAAAAGTGCCTTGAAAGGCTAGAGAAACAACCCTGTCTGTTGTAGAAAGGTGTCACTCCTCAGATACGAGGATGACGAACCTTCATCTCCAGTGTTTAAGACACGTTTTCAGGAGGGAACAGTGTCTGGAGACGGGTATTGTGCTTGGTAAAGTAAAGGAACATTGAAAAAGTGAAAGTCTTCCAAAGAGCTGGATTAACACAATGGCTGCAACAAAGATCTCAAATATGCTGAAGATTATGAGGATGACACTGGGCTGAGCAATGTTGCGTTCTGCTGTACATGAGATCATTATGAACGAAGAACAAGAGCTGCTGACCATGTGGATCGCACCCCAATGGATAACCACTATGCCAGCAGTGCTCCCCAAATAGATGTAGCCAGGTGAAAATATAGCATTTGATTGATCCCCTTTTAAACTCTTTAAAAGATCCATCAGTTTAACAGGAGCCCTGGTGGTATAGTGATTATGCATCAGACTATGATGCACATGGTTGGCAGTTCAAAACCACCAGCACCAGCTTCACAAAAACTGAGCTTTCTACTCACATAAACAGTTACAGTCTCAGAAGCCCACAAGGGGTCACCATGAGTCAGCCTTGACTCAAGGGCATTGAGATTTTTCTGTTGTTGGTATTAGTTGGATAATAATTATACCATATTTGCCTTGTAACACTTTAACAAGGTCTTCGAACAAGACTTAATGAAATCAGTCATCCCATATCTTTATTGTTGCTTCCAGGAATGCTGATTGTGGAGACAAGTAAAATTAAGTCATTGATAACATTTATATTTTCTCCATTTATCATAATGCTGTTTATTGATCCAATCAGGAAGGCTTCTTTCCTTTACAATGAAGTGTAATCTCTACATAAGGCTGTAGTTTATAATCTTCATGAATAAGTATTTCATATTCTCTTATCTTTCAGCAAGCAAGATTGTGTCATCTATATCAGAATATTAATGAATATTCCTCCAATCTTAATGTCATGTTATTTGACATATAGCCCAGCTTCTCAGACTACTTTTTCAACATACAGCCTGAATAAGGATCATGAAAACATACAACCCTGAGATGTACCTTGCTTTGATTCTAAAGCACACACTTATTCTGTTTGAATCACTATATATTGCTTTGTGTATAGATTTCATATGAGCAAAATTGAGTGTTCTGGAATTCCCCTTTAAGTTCCAAATTATAGTCTTGAAGCATTCTATTAGTATGTCCTTAAATGATGCAGGAAGCATCAAAATAAGATACAGGAATGCACAAAGTCACTGTAGCAAAAATTATTTGACATTCAACAATTTCTGGAGTTCGCATTTGACTGATAATCAATGGTATTGAAGGCACAAGTCCAGTGTGTGCTGAAAGCTTTGGAGATGCGCGAGGCTCCTGGAATGGCAGAACACTGAGATGTTCACTTCTGGAAGGACTCGGCGGTCTACCTCAAAGAGTTTGGACGATAACAATAACAGAATGGAGGAAAACCTCAGTCAAAAACAGAGGAGATGTTAAAAAGGAGAACAGATTTAAAATGAGTCCAAAGGGAGCTCAAATGATATGGCATTCAATGTTAACCTACTTCCACCTGCAGCAATCTACTTACTGCCTAGTGTACTCTGCACAGCAGCAAGGCTATTGAGATCCCGGTCTACGGTCAGAGGAGAGTCACTGGTCCATGCATATTGCCCCTTCACATTTTCTCAACTGCAACAACTTTACAATGGGTTACAAGGAAGATCAACTGATGTGGTATTACATTTTGACCTAACTAAATCTGCCATAATTAACATTCCAATGCTCTCTGTCTGATAGAAAGGCTACTCACACCCCTAGGCTATGTTCAGAAAGAATTCACCTTGTATGGCCCCTTCAAATAGATTTTGGGCATCCGTTCTCATCCACAGTATTCAGCAAACTGAGTGTTTATAATTTATGATTCCATCCCCATCTTTGGTTTTGGATTACATTTTTTGCAATGTTGTGTGCGTGTGTGTGTGTATTTCTGTAAATGAAATCTAGGATAGGTAATGTAAAAAGACAGTAACTGGATTAATGCTTGGTTGAGGTATCGGAGGAGATGCTGGAGGAAAATGGGAAATAAAACATTAACACAAGAAGGAAGAAAATGTTCTAAAATTTATCATGGTGATAATTGTCCCACTCTTTGTATCTGATTGAAACAATGACTTGTATGATATGTGAATTATATGTGAATAAACTGTTTAGAAAAAGAAACTTAGAAGAGAGTTTCCTGGTCACCTAAGTGTGCTCATATCAAAGAAAGGTAATCCAATTGAATGTAGAGATCATCAAACAATATCATTAATATAGCATGCAGGAAAATTTTGCTGAAGAAAATTTAAGAGAGGTTACAATAGTACATTGACAGGAAACTCAGAAATTCACATGGCATTTAAAAGTCATGAAGTCAATGGATTTTGGCTGAAAAAAACAAAATAAGTAAAAAAAATCTGCCTATGCTTTATTATGAAAAGACATTATTTTTGTGAACTTTTAAAATTACGGATAACATAAATAATAGAAATGTATACATATACAAAGGTAAGTTCTCACCATTCTGTGTGTCACATACACTGGGGAGACCAGTCCTTGGAGGAGGACATCATGCTAGGTGAAGGCGAGAGGCAGCACAAAGGAGGAAGGTCCTGGATAAGATGGCTTGACATAGTAGCTGTAATCAAGGACTCCATGTAAAGACAATTATGAGGACAGCACACCAGGCTTTGTTTCATCCTGATTTACATAGGGTCACTATAGGTCAGCGCTGACTCAATAGCACCTAAAGATAACAACAATAACAAAGATAAGTGAAAAGTAATTCTACTATAGTTCCAATTCATATCCACAAGCATTTATTTCAAACAAAACGTGCCCAAATATGTCTTTCCAAAAAGTGGATGTAGATGTTTGAACGTTCTTTCTCGTCTTAGTCTCTCAGGGTTACTTGATATATCTATATATCATCTTTATTTATATCCTATAAAATAGTCGCTTTTAAGGGATCTGCTGAGCCAAAGAAAAGACAAGACTGAAATATAAACTGGGAAGGTTATGGTGGCTACTTTGGGGGATTCTGTGAGAGTTAGGTTTTGGGTCAGATAGGTCACACCTGTGGAAAGGTATGGTTGAACTCCACCACTCAATCAGTACACAGCCCAGTGATGTCTGCATAGGGGCAACGCCTATACATAATAGATGGTGTGGAGAACTCTCACCCCTCCCCTTCTTCCTTCTTGCTTGCATTCTGAATCTGGCTTCTGAATCAGGTTGTTCACATTGCCTATGGACCCTGAGAGCTGTTGGAATCCTGCCATCTCCCTGCTGACTGTGGATCCACTGAACTCTGAACCCAGGTGCCTTTAGTCTCCCATCCTCCCCCCTTGCATTCCTGCTTCTTCAGTGGGCAGCTGTGTGCCTCTGGGGGAGCCTCTAGCTAGCAACTGACCCAAGGATTTGCTTTGGACTAGACTGGGCTGCTTCCCGGATATAAATGTTTTTCTTGCTATAAAGCGCTATCTTATGCATATAGGACTGTCACTGGTTTTGTTTCTCTAGAAAAGACAGTCTAACAAATCTTGGTAAGTTCAAATGACACAGAATTATTATGAAAATTTATTATGAAAATGTTTAAACTTGAAAACTATAATGGTGATAAAAGGCTTGGAATTTTTGACTGATACATTTTCCCCCTATAGCAACAATGCACATGCTATGACTCTTGTAGGTAGTCTGTGCTGTTCTAGGACAATTTTGTTGAGGAGACTTACCCAATCAATCCTACAGCTCTGACCTTCCGTTAAAGCAATTTTAGCTCTCAAAACTCAAAGAACTTTTAAAAGAAATATGATTTGAGGCCTAGAGATGCTAAATGTGTCATGTTTCATATATATCAAAGAGCACAGATTTCTTTGGGGAAGACTTAGAAATGAAAACATTACGTATATGAGTAGAAGTATACATGAGTAGATCTAGGTAGAGGAGACATCAAGAAACAATAGCTTCACATTTCTATATTTTTTATTTGAAAATGGGTTATATGATTTTTACCAATATATTTTTACTTATGCTCTTTTTAAAAAATTATAAATCATTTTATTCAGGTTTCATACAACTCTTATCACAATCCATACATACATCTATTGTGTCAAGCACATTTGGTACCATCATCATTCTCAAAACATTTTCTTTCTACTTGAGCCCTTGGTATCAGCTCCTCATTTTTCCCCTCCCTCCTCCTCACAAACCCTTGATAATTTATAAATTATTATTATTTTTCCATGTCTTACCCTGTGTGATATGTCCCTTCATCCACTTTTTTGTTGTCTGTTCCCCAGGGAAGGGGTTATATGTAGATCATTGTGATCCGTTCCCCCTTTCTTCCCTAACTTCCCCTTACCCTCCTGGTATCGCTACTCTCATTATTGATCCTGAGGGTTTCACCTGTCCCGGATTCCTTGATTCCAGCTTTGATCTGTATCCGTGTACATCTCTTGGTCTAGCTGGATTTGTAAGGTAGAATTGAAATCATGATAGTGGGTGGGAGGAAGCATTAAAGAACCAGAGGAAAGTTGTATGTTTCATCGTTGCTACCTGGCACCATGACTGGCTCGTCTCCTCCCCATGATCCTTCTGTAAGGGGAGGTCCAGTTGCCTGCAAATGGGCTTTGGGTCACCACTCCGCAATCTTCCTCATTCACAATGCTATGATTTTTTTTGTTCTTTGGTGCCTTATACCTGAACCCATGGACACCTCAGGATCACACAGGATGGTGTGCTTCTTCCATGTAGAATTTGTTGCTTATGAGCTAGATGGTCACTTGTAGGAGGTCGGCTGATCCAGGTGTTTCTTGGTGGTGACTAATTAGTCCCCTATGCCTCTGTTTACCTTGCAGCTAAAAGCATTGTGAAATAATTCAGTTCTTTATGACCTTGCAGCTGAAAGCAGTGTGAGATAACTCAGTTCTTTAAGACCTCTTTAAGATTCTTTTGAACCTTGCATGTCCTTGTGCTTATCTTAGAATATAGTGCTCTTATTATTCAAGTGTTTAGAAAGTGTGCCTAGTTAAGTAACATCTGCATAGATAAGAGGTTCAGAATGTTTTTTAAAGCAAATTCTTTGATGTTTATTCTGTAACCATTCCCTTGTAAGAAGAGTATACAAACCAACCTTTGAATATACTCGGTACTTCAGTCCATCAGACTGTTGTCATCCCAATCCCATGCTTTGTACATGTCTCTTTCTTTTCCTTTCATCTGCACGCCTCATTTCAGATGCAGCTTGATGCGGATAGCTGGTCTAATCATCTGCAGTCACTTGTTTATCTTTAAGCCTTTAAGACCCCAGACGCTATATCTTTTGAAAGCCAGGGACCATCAGCATTCTTCAACACATTTACTTATGCACCTGCTTTGTTTTCAGTGATCATGTCAGGAAGGTGAACATCATGGAATGCCAGTTTAATAGAACAAAGTGTTCTTGCATTGATGGAGTATTGAATAGAGCCCCAATATCCATCTGCTACCTATATACCAAGCCTATAAACATATGCACATAGATCTATTTCTCCATCATCATATATAAATATATTTATATAAACATGCTTGCATTTAAACCTGTATAGATGCTCTTTGTCTCCTAGTTCATTCCTCTATTTCCTTTTCCTTTTATATTATTTTCAGTTTTATTTTCTTCTCTGAAAGAGATTTCAGACATTGTTAAGGAAGATATTCACCTGGATGGCATTTCTAATGTTTATTTCTACTTTCAAATTATTTCCAAAAAAATACATTTTGGACCAAGAATCTTAACTATAGTATAAGTTTTATCTAAATCGAATAATGAATAAGGAAAAAATGAAAAATAATATTACACATCTCTTATATTCTAGCTCAACTGTTTTACTTCAATGCTACATGCCTTCAGTAATGCTCAATATATTGATTTAAAATTTTAAAAATGCAAAAGCATAGTATTCTAAAATATGCTTTAGAAATATTTGACAATGACTCCTTGTAAGAAGATATATATTTTTCTTACTTGAAAAATATCACGGTGGTATATTTCCTGTTAAACTACAGTTTGGGCTTTTTAAAATCCACTCCATTCTGTTTGGAAAAGTCTACAACATCCTTAGCTACAAATATTTTGTGATAAAAACTTCCTGGTGTTTCATGTATCCTATGTAACTTTGAAAATGAAAACTGGGTGATCAAGTATAATTAAATGGTGAGTAATTTCAATATGACACGAGCTTCATGCACGTTATAAAATGTTTCATAAAGAGGGCAGACCTCAGTGCAATGTTTTTCACCCATGAAGCCTAATAGTACGTAGATTTGCAAAACATTGAATTAAAATCTTGAAAAAATTTTGTCTTTCCAGGTGATGCATTTTTTCATAAAAATTATATATTATCACAAAAAACACAGATGAAGAAAAAAAGTAAAAGTAAAAGTGGAGGGTAAATAATCACATCTTAAAATTATACACGATTATAAAAATGTTATTTGTATTGAAGGCACCACCATCTATGTTTTTCAATGACCTACTCATTCTCAACATCATAAAACATTTGAATGTTTGCTATATTTAGCAAGTTTAATAATATGGTTCAAAATGAGTGTAATGCTTTCAGAACAAAAAAAATCAATTCATTTAAAAACACATGCCTAGTGTATTTATTCTATAGTCACAAATAGATTAAATAATTTTCATAACTATAGATTAACAAGCTGAGCTCAGAAAATGAAGTCAAAATGCATTTTCATATATATAGGACATCATAGAAAATCTAAAATTGTATCATCTGTGATATCTTTAACAGTTATTTCTCAAACCTTTGACTGCTTTACCTGTTATAGTAGACTAACATCACAGAAACCATGTAAATATTCACCTCTATATATCTATATACACATATAGATACTCTCCCTGCCATCAAGTTGATTCCAACACATAGCAACCAAATAGGAGAGCAGAACTGCCCCTGTGGGTTTCCAAAGCTAATTTTTATAAGAATAGAAAATCTCATATTTCTCCCCTGGAAAGTTTGGTGGGTGGAAAGTGCTGACTTCTTGTAAGCAGCCTGTCACCTAACCCACTCTGCCACCAGAGCTCTTGATACACACACAGATGGAGAGATGCTTGTCAGGAAGAACTTACATAATATTAAAAGCACCCTAGTGGAAAGTGAATTCAATTATTCATTTTATCTCAGAATAGATCATTTATTGTTTAACATATATATTTCCCTTTGTGCTTTCAGGTTAATCTCAAAACTTACAGCTTATACCTGTTCTGTGGTATTTATTCAAGTTCACCATTACACAAATTGGTCTGAGGAAAGTACTTTCTGTATATAGGACTAAAGCTTTTACATGATCAAATCCCTTACAGCCCGTTTTCTAATACGAGGGGAACTAATTTTAATAATGACTTTGAAGATCTAGGAAAATTTATCTTACTAAAAAGTTAATATTGATTTACCTCAAAAATTATGTATTATTAGACCTGCTGAGATGTATTTGAACTGCTCAAAGATGTGATGGAGAATTTTCCTAAAAGTGAAATAATTGAGTTACAATATACAGAAAGTTCTCTATCACTAGACACATAGACATTATTTTTTGCCTTTTATGGTTTATGATGTAATTAGGTTTATTTTAAGAAAATTATTTTTAAAAATCTGTTTTGCAGAGTTAATTTGGATGTTTTACTTTAAAAATGTTTTCTATCTTCTTTCCATACAAGGAAATATAATTTTCATATATATGCATTTTTTTCTTTATTGTAAGCACCAACTTTTCAATAACGTACTCTTAAATGTAAATGGAATTAATAGAATTTAATACTCATTTTTAAATTGTGTTTCTTGCTCAGTTAAAATCTAGAGTTAACTAGATTTGTAGGTTATGAAGCGTCAGTCTAATATCTATCTTTCAATCATCTACCCAGCTAGACAGTCAGACAGCCACTTATCTCTATTATCCAGGTACCTACATCACTTTCCATCCCTCTAGTTATAGCAAATGCTCACACAGGTTGTGAAGGTAATCTAGCTTGAGATCTGTCACCCCAATGAAATCCCCAGAGTTGATTTCACTGATCTTGCTGCTAAGTGAGTATCCCTATAATCCCTACCACTCTGTGGGGGTCCCACTCTCAGTTTGAAGCTCTGTTGTGTAGATGAAGCTTACCCAGTAGAAAACAATTGTGCTTTGATCAAAGGTATGTAAGCAAAAACCTCCAAAGAAGCTCTCAAAGTCAAAATTCTGAGAAGCAATTGGTGAAAAAAATATATAGATTGTAAATGATTGTGACTTATGTATCCCTTGATAATGTGAGCAGGGGACAAGTGAAAGTGTTGCCCCCCAATACAACAGATGAAGTCAACAAAGCAAAGGATGCACAAGAAACAAGGCAGATATTGGTTGATGAGAACCAGGAGACATGAGTGGCATGTAAAGGGCAAGATATTTACCTCAGTGCGGTTCTAGATGTGAACTGATTTTATATTCTGCCATTCCATTCCTAGACAGATCATAGTTTAATTGCTCTTAACTTAATTCTGATTCATGACAACCCTTTGTGTGTCAGACTAAAACCGCATTTTATGGATTTTTCACTGACTGATTTTTCAGAAGTTACATCTCCTGGTCTTTCTTCCAAAGTACCTGTTTGGGAGTTTTACCTCCAATTGCTCAGTTAACAGGTGATTAAGTTAACTGTTCCACACAGGAAGTAATTGCTCAGGAATATTCTTTAACTGATTTTTATCATTTTTAATCACTATTGTGAATTAGGTGAAAGGCTACAAAATAGAGCAGTTTTACATTCAACAATTCATATATATTTCTTTCATCTTATTTATTACAATATCTTCAATATAATAATACCTACCTTATTTCTTCCCTGTGTCTCCTGATTTCATTCCTTTCTTTCCCATTTTGAACATTGTCTTTGGTTAAATGCTGTCCTTCTGGTCAAAAACGAATTAGTATTTTAAAATGTGCATACTTTGCCAATGTTATTGTTCCCCTTATAGACCGAGGTAGTTAATTGTGACAACCTGGCCAATAAACACATGTGGGGTTAATTGAAAGGCGGCGCGGCGGGATAAATGGCTTGGTGAGCCTCGCCTTTCTAGTTCTTGGGTTTCTTGCTTAGTGATGGTTGGACCAGGGTGCAGCTGCCTTAGCCAGTTCCCTGTTTCAGCTGCCAAGGCTTACTTCCTGCAAGACATCCCAGAGGAGAAGCTGCATGAACCTTCCCCAATGCAGCCCTGGGTGCTGGAGCAGCCGTGTGGAGACCACTGCCAGCGCTGAGATCCTTACACATGCACTGACTCGGCTTTCCTCCTGCAGTCCGCATCATGGTGTGTCTTTTGTGAGATGGAGAGGACTTTGTGGATTGGTGTTGGACATATGGGTTAATGTTGGACTTGTGGGCTTGGGCAGCACTGGATTGGGATGTTTCCTTGATGTGCACTTACCCTTTGTATCAAACTCTCTCTTAAACATATGAGTTTCTGTGGATATGTTTCTCTAATGTACCTGGACTAACACATAGACTTACTATTATTTGATTTGAGTTCAGTTTCAAATCTGAAGAGTGATTAAGGACCATAGTCTCATGGATTTCATTAGTCTCAGTTTTTTTTGTTTTTTTTTTAACATTTTATTTTTTTTTTTAAACATTTTATTAGGGGCTCATACAACACTTATCACAATCCATACATAGACATACATCAATTGTATAAAGCACATCTGTACATATTTTGCCCTAATCATTTTCTTTTTTTTTTTTCTTCTTTTACATTTTATTAGGGACTCCAACAACTCTTACCACAATCCATACATATACATACATCAATTGTACAAAGCACACCCATACACTCCCTGTCCCAATCACTCTCAAGGCATTTGCTCTTCACCTAAGCCCCTTGCATCAGGTCCTCCTTTTTTTCCCCCCCTCCCTCCCTTTTCCCCCCTCCCTCATATGCCCTTGGTAATTTATACCTCGTTATTTTGTCATATCTTGCCCTATTCGGGGTCTCCCTTCCCCCCTTCTCTGCTGTCCCTCTCCCAGGGAAGAGGTCACATGTGGCTCCTTGTAATCAGTTCCCCCTTTCCAACCCACTCACCCTCCACTCTCCCAGCATCGTCCCTCACTCCCTTGGTCCTGGAGGTATCATCCACCCTGGATTCCCTGTATCTCCAACCCTCCTATGTACCAGTGTACAGCCTCTGTCCTATCCAGCCCTGCAAGGTAGAATTCGGATCATGGTAGTTGGGGGGAGGAAGCCTCCAGGATCTGGGGGAAAGCTGTGTTCTTCATCGATACTACCTCACACCCTAATTAACCCATCTCCTCTCCTAAGCCCCTCTATGAGGGGATCTCCATTGGCTGACACTTGGGCCTTGGGTCTCCACTCTGAACTTCCCCCTTCATTTAATATAATATATATATACACATACATATATACATATACACATAAATACACATACATACACACACTTATATCTTTTTTTTTTTTTTTTGCATGATGCCTTATACCTGGTCCCTTGGGCACCTCGTGATCGCACTGGCCGGTGTGCTTCTTCCATGTGGGCTTATTTGTTTCTGAGCGAGATGGCCGCTTGTTCACCTTCAAGCCTTTAAGACCCCAGACACTATCTCTTTTGATAGCCGGGCACCATCAGCTTTCTTCACCACATTTGCTTATGCACCCATTTGTCTTCAGCGATCCTATCATGGAGGTGTGCAGTCAATGATATGATTTTTTGTTCTTTGATGCCTGGTAACTGATCCCTTTGGGACCACTCGATCACACAGGCTGGTGTGTTCTTCCATGTGGACTTTGTTGCTTCTGAGCTAGATGGCCGCTTGTTTATCTTCAAGCCTTTAAGACCCCAGTCACTATCTCTTTTGATAGCCGGGCACCATCAGCTTTCTTCACCACATTTACTTGTTCACCCATGTTGGCTCCAGCTGTTGTGTCGGGAGAGTGAGCATCATAGAGTTCCAATTTAATAAAAGAAGGTATTCATGCATAGAGGGAGTGTTTGAGTAGAGGCCCAAGGTCCTTCCGACACCTTAATAGTTGACCTATAAATATAGACACAAAGATCTATTTCCCCAACCTCCTATATATATTTGCATGTACATGTCTTTGTCTAGACATCCATGAATGCCCTTTGACTCCTAGCTCTTTCCTCCATCTCCCTTGACCTTCCTCCTGCCCTACTACCATGCTTCATTGCCACCTGGGCTAGAGTATACCTCTTCTCTAAGCAACCTTACCCTTGATCATTTCCCACCAGGCCTGCCACTCCCCCTTCTCTACCCTTTGGGGTCCCATGTTTTTCCCTTGTCCCTGGGTTTGTTAACACCACTTCCTTACCCCCCCTACCCCCCACCCCAAGTCCCCCCGGAACTGTCGGTCCCGTTGTTTTTCCTCCAGATAGTTCATCCAGCCTGTCCTATTCAGACAGACCTGTGGAGTCACTAACATGCACGAAAACTAGACAGAGGAACACAAAGCAACAGTATATAACCGGACAACAAAACAACCAAAACAAACCACTGAAAAAGAACAGAACAAAACAGTTCACAAGAGAAAAGCTTGTAGTTAGTTCAGGGATCTTTGCTGGCCCTTAGGAGCGTTTTCCAGTCCAGTCTGTTGGGGCACCACGCCCTGGCCCCAAAGTCCACTTTCAGCATTCCCTGGGGACCTTGCCACTCTATTCCCTTGCTGTTCCGCTGCACTCCCCCAGTGCATTGCCTCGGTGTGGTGGGATCAGGTCAGGTGCAATTCCCACACTGTGTCTCTGGTGCTGTCCCCTGTATCGCCCTTAGTCACTGAGGGGCATCATGTCTCATAGTAGGGCCAGCCATGTTGTTCTCTCTGTGGACTGGCTGCTCTACTCAGGAACATCATCATCACGGCCTGGTGGGCCAGGCTGTGCTCCACTCTCTCCTCCTGCCCCTTCATCTGCTCCCGTGTGCTCTGGTCAAATATGACCATCTCCCATAGCTGCAGGGTCAATGTCGTCCTTTGGAACAAGTTCTTTTCGGGGGAGGGGCAGGAATCCACTTAATTTATGGTGCTGGGGCCTGCCTCCCAGACCTCTCCACCGGTTCCGTCCTCCACGCCGGGATAATGCATTCACACCTTGCGACACTGGGTTGAAGTCTGGTCCCACTTTCCCTGTGGAGATATAAACAATACCCTCCCCTTGGGTGGATTAATGCCCCATTTCTGTCATGCTGATTGTACTTACCTCAGGGGACTCATGTTGTACCTGTCCCTTTGGGACTGGCTTACCTCGCTTAGCATAATTCCTTCCAGCTCTTCCCATGAAATAACGTGTTTCATGTGCTCATCGGTGCTTTTCAATGCTGCATAATACTCCATTGTGTGTATGTGCCAAAGTTTGCTAATCCACTCGTCTATCGATGGAAACTTAGGCTGTTTCCAAGTCTTTGCTATTGTGAATTGTGCCGCAATAAACATTGGAGCACATAAGACTGGTCGTGTTTTATTTGCTGCTTCAACCGGGTATATGCCCAGTAGAGGGATGGCTGGGTCGTAAGGTAGATCGATTTCCATTTTCTTTAGGTATCGCCAGATTGCTTTCCACAGTGTCTGTACAAATCTGCACGACCACCAGCAGTGGAGGAGGGTTCCTATTTCACCACAGCCCCTCCAACACTTGTTGCTCTCTGATTTACTGATCTGGGCTAGCCTCAGGGGTGTTAGGTGGTATCTCATGGTTGTTTTGATTTGCATTTCTCTTATGGCAAGGGACTTCGAGCACTTTCTCATATATTTATTGGCCATATTGATCTCCTCTCTAGTGAAAGTTCTTCTCATTTCTTTTGCCCATTTCCTTAGGGGGTTAACTGTTTTCCTCTTTTTGCAGGTCATGATGGTGTTGTAGATTTTAGTAATGAGCCCTTTGTCTGACGTGTCATTACTAAAAATCTTCTCCCAGTCTGTGGGTTGCCTTGTCACCCTCTTGGCAAAGTCTTTCGAGGTGCACAGGTGTTTTATTCTTATTAGATCCCATTTGTCGATTTCCAGATCACCTGTGTGTGTCCCCTTCCCTGTTGCAGTGAGCCTATGTGCTCCCTGGGCCAGTGCTCTGAGATTAGTCCCGATTCCTTCCTTAATGGTCCTGATGGTTTGGGATTTGACTTCTAGATCTGTGATCCACCTTGAGTGTATTCTTGTGCATGGGGTGAGGTAGACGTCTTGTTTCAACTTTCTACATGTGGATATCCATTGTTTCCAGCACCACTTATTAAAGAGGGCACCTGCTTCCCACTTGACGTTTTTGGGACCCTTGTCGAAGATCAGTTGTCTATATGCTGATGATTTTACTCCTGGGCTTTCTATTCTTTTCCACTGGTCTGAGTGTCTATCATTGTGCCAGTACCATGCTGTTTTGACCACTGTAGCTGTGTAGTAGGCATTAAAATCAGGCAGGGCGAGTCCTCCAATTGTGTCCTTCTTCTTGAGGAGTTCTCTGCTAATTCTGGGTTTCTTCCCTCTCCATATGAAGTTGGTGGTCAGTTTTTCCAATTCTTTGAAGAAGGTTGATGGTAATTGGATTGGTATAGCATTGAACTTGTAGAGTGCTTTAGGAAGAACTGTCATCTTTACTATGTTCAGCCTACCTAACCATGAGCAGGGGAGCTTCATCCATTTGTGAAGGTCACTTTTGGTTTCCTGTAATAGGCTTTTATAATTATGCTTATATAGGTCTTTAGTATTTTTTGTTAAGTATATTCCTAGGTATTTCAGTTTGTTCTTGGCTACTGTGAAGGGTACTTCCCTCTTAATCGCCTCTTCCATGGCCCTGTCCGATGTGTATAGAAACCCTACCGACTTCTGTTTATTGATCTTGTATCCTGCTACCCTTCCGTATTCCTCTATTGCTGTAAGTATTCCAACTGTGGAGTTTTGGGGGTCTTCAATGTATAGGATCATGTCATCTGCAAATAACGATAGTTTCACCTCCTCCTCTCCCAACTGGATCCCTTTGATGTCCTTCCGCTGTCTTATGTTGTTAGCCAGAACCTCCAAAACGATATTGAATAGAAGAGGGGACAGGGGGCATCCTTGTCTTGTACCCTTTTTCAGTGGTATTGTTCTTGTCTTTTCTCCATTGACTATGATGTTGGCTGTTGGTCTTTCATAGATAGCTTGTATGAGCTTGAGGAACTTCCCTTCCAATCCTATCTTCATGAGTGTTTTGATTAGGAATGGATGCTGGATGTTGTCAAATGCTTTTTCTGCATCTATGGATATTATCATATGGTTTTTATCCTTTTTCTTCTCGATGTGGTGTATGATATTGATGGATTTTCGGGTGTTAAACCATCCCTGCATCGCTGGGATGAATCCTACTTGGTCGTGGTGAATGATATGTTTGATGTTCCTTTGTATTCTATTGGCCAATATTTTGTTAAGGATTTTTGCATCTATGTTCATTAGAGATATTGGTCTATAATTCTCTACACTTGTGGGGTCTTTTCCCTGTTTGGGTATCAAAGTAATGCTGGCTTCGTAAAATGAGTTTGGGAGCTTGCCGTTCTTTTCTATGTTCTGGAATACTTTGTGGAGGATCGGTGTCAGCTCTTCCCTGAATGTTTGGTAAAATTCTGCTGTGTAGCCATCTGGCCCTGGGGCCTTTTTCCTTGGTAGGTTTTTGATGACACTCTCTATTTCTTCCTTCGCTATGGGTTTGTTGAGGTTCTTGATCTCTGTCTCAGATAATCTAGGGATAGATTGTTTTTCTAAATATTTATCCATGTCTTCCAGGTTTCTGAATTCATTAGAATACAAACCTTCATAGTACTTTGTGATTATCCTTTTTATCTCATTGGGGTCTGTTGTTATTGCCCCTGATTCATCTCTTATCCTGGCTATTGATGATTGTTCCTTTCTATCTTTGGTAAGCTTTGCCAGGGGAGTGTCAATTTTATTAATTCGTTCATAAAACCAGCTTCTAGTTGCGTTAATCCTTTGCATTGTTCTTTTGTCTTCCCACTGGTTTAACTCCGCCCTGATTTTTATTATTTCTTTTCTCTTGCTATTGGAGGGGTAGTTCTGTTGACTCTGTTCTAGTTGTTGGAGGTTTTGTGTTAACATATCTGTCATACGCCTTTCTTCTTTTTTCATGTATGCATTCAGTGATATCAAGCTACCTCTGATAACTGCCTTTGCAGTGTCCCATAAGTTTTGATATGTTGTATGCTCGTTCTCATTAGTTTCTAGAAATTTCCTGATATCCTCTCTGATCTGGACCTTAACCCATTCATGTCGCAGGAGATCGTTGTTTATTCTCCAATTGGTGACCCTTGCTTTTCTGGGTGCCCTCCTATTAATCTCCAGCTTTATGGCATGGTGGTCTGAGAAAGACGTCTGGATAATATCTATGTGTTTGAATTTACTCAGGCTGGCCTTGTGCCCCAGCATGTGATCTATTCTTGAGAAAGATCCGTGTGGATTGGAGAAGAATGTGAAACCTTTTGCTTTTGGATGAAAGGCTCTATAGATGTCTATCAGGCCCTGTTGCCTAATTACATTGTTTAGCTCTCTGGCCTCTTTGCTGAGCTTCTTTCCCTGTGACCTGTCTTTCTCTGATAGTGGAGTGTTGAAGTCCCCCACTATTATTGTTGTTTCCGTGATTTCTTCTGTCATTTTTTTAATAGTTTGTTTGATGAAATTTGCCGCACCATTATTAGGTGCGTAAATATTCAGTATGCTTATTGCTTCCTGGTTTACTGAGCCTTTGAGCATTATGTAATGTCCCTCTTTGTCTCTTTTTATGTTTTGGATCTTGAGATCCATTTTGTCGGAGATTAAGATAGCCACTCCTGCCTTCCTGGAGTTACCATTTGCTTGGTAAACTTTCTTCCAGCCCTTTATTCTCAGCATATGCTTGTCTGCTTGCTTAAGGTGTGTCTCTTGCAGGCAGCAGATTGATGGGTTATGTTTTCTAATCCAATCCTCCAGCCTCTTTCTTTTAACATATGAATTGAGCCCATTTGTATTCAAAGTGATTATTACAATCTCTGGCTTCATGGTTGCCATATTCTGTTTTGTGTTTTGGGTCTTTGCCTATCTTCCTTCATATCAGTGTACTGCGTTTGAGTGGAGGGTTTCTATCCTGTCCTCTTTTCCATCTGAGACCGTGTTGTCCTGGTACGTGTTGCTGGCATGTTGGCTTCTAGATGGAGATGGGCTATATGGTGGTCTCCTGGAGGTTCTAGTTGGAGCTTGATCTTCTGGCCATAGTGAGTCAGCCAGTATGTTCTGCAGGGTCGGGTGACTTGCAGTATATTTTTTGAGTTCTTCCTTGTCCTGGAAGACCCTTATCTTACCCTCTATCTTAATGGATAACTTGGCAGGGTATAGGATTCTGGGGGAGGCATTTTTATCTTTCAGAATTTGGAAGATGCTGCTCCATTCTCTCCTCCTCTTCATGGTTTCAGCTGATAATTCTGAGCATACCCTTACCTGCGCTCCTTTGTATGTGACTGTCTTCCTTTCTCTTGATGCTCGAAGAATTTTCTCTTTTTCCTCTAAGTTGGATAATTTTACAATTATATGCCTTGGCGTGTTCTTCTTGGTGTTTAGCTTAGCCGGCGTCCTCTCTGCTTCCTGTATGAGAGTCGGATTCTCCTTTGTTAGGTTGGTGAAATTTTCTTCCAGGAATTCCTTTGCTATCTTGGCGGTCGATTTGTGTGTTATGTTGTGTTCCGGTAGACCGATTATTCGAATATTATTCCTCTTCATAGCATCTGTCATTGATCTCAGGCTGTCTTCTGTTTCTTTAATTTTCCTATCTGATTGTTTTTCTCGCTTGCTTCGTTTGGTTTGAGCGTCCTCGAGTTCACTGATACGGTTCTCAGCCTCCTCAAGCCTAGATATAGCTTCTGTGACCTTTTGTGTGGCATCTGCTACCTCCTCTGTTAGTTTCTGCAGTTCCTTTTGGTGGATAGTATTCATCCCCTCTATTGTGGACTTCATCCCCTCTACTGTGCATTTCATCCCTTCTATCGTTGCATCCTTATTTTGGTTTGCTTCTCTTAGCTCCTGTATTACTGCAAGCAGAATTCTGAAGATTTCCTTTTGTGGCTGATCTATATCTGTTTCTTCTATGAGTGACGTTAGGTCTGTTAAAGTGCCTCGTTTTTCTGATTTTTTTGTTGGGAGTGATGTGGTCTGTTGATTTTTCCTTGATCCTTTAATAGGCCCCATGCTTCTGGGAGACAGGGGTAACCTTATTGTGTGGAGGCTCAGGCCACTGTGCCGTCTCCTGGGGTGGCTGGGGCGGGCTGCGGCAGGCTTAGGGCTGGCACTGGGGACCCAACAGGGCCCCAGGTGGTGAGAGCTGGCTGGAGCTCACTGATGGCTCCTCAGGGACTGCAAAGTCGAGACCCAGGCTCCACTGCAGGTGGAGTGTTTGATCTGCCCGGGCTGTGAGTGGGCGCGGAGAGGCCCCTTGGATAGCTGCACAGGCAGCTGCGGGACACTGCAGGGAACAATGGTGTTTGCTCTCCGCCCTTTTGGCGCGAAACCGCGGGGGTAATGGCGCCGGCAAAGGAGGCTTGGCGCGAAACCGCAGGGGGCAATGGCGCCCTTCTTCTGCTCAGGCTCAGAGTCGCGGCTGCCGGGGTCCCCTCAGCACCCTGGGGAGGGCACCTACTCTTGTGCCTTGCGCAGGGGGGGGCCCTTGGTGGGCAGACTCAGCAGCGCGGGGCGCGGCGCTCCGCGGAAGCTCAGGGTCCGGGACAGGCACGGGTTGGGCTATGGCTCCTGTTGGCGGGAAGTGCTCAGCGCAGGGTCCCCGCCAGGAGTGGAGCTGGCGCTAGGCTGCCAGGGGCTGGCGGGGGCGGGCGGGGGTGGGAGGCCAGCGCACAGAGGGCAGGTGGAGAGGTCCGTGGCAGCGGTGCGGGTGGATGGTCCCCCGTGGGGGTCGCCAGACAACCCGCGGGTCCGCTCCCCTGAGCTTGGATGAATGGAGGGAGGGACGTGGGCCCGAGGGCAGATCGCTGCCCTGCGGGGAGAGGGGAACTGCGGGAGAGGAAAGCTTCTCTCCCAGTGGAGATCCGCGTATGGGGAGTGGGGAGTGGGCCGCTGGAGTAGGCAGGGCAGGCAAGTGGCTCTGGGCTGGCGTCCGTTTGGGGATGGAGCCTAAGCCGGTCGCCAGTGAGCTCACGGCAGCTTAGTGGCCAGAGATGTCCCACTAGTCCGGTCCTCTTTGACCTAGACCCCTGCTCCGGACAAATACGTGGGGTAGGACTGGGGTGCTGTCCCAGGGGGATATTTCACTCACCAGACTCTTACTATTCAGCTACCTGGTCGCCAATCCCGCTTTGTTTGGAGGAGCTCTCAGAGTATGCGGGTGTCCCTGTCGGCCATCTTCCCCCTCTCCCCCAATGCTATCTAGTCTCAGTTTTAAAAGTAACCTTGGTCTCTTGAGTTATTTTGAATTTTGTTCCAACGTCTATGATGGACCTTCTAATATGCTCCCTTTGAGAGCACTGGATGGTGGGAGCCAGACACCATCTAGTGCATTTTGTCTTGGGATCAGGGAGACTGATATTTGCATAATTTATCAGTCTGTTGGATTACTTACATGTGCCTTAGATTGGTATCTTTCTTCTTTATACTACACAGGGAGAGATGTATAGTTGTTCTCAGATGTCCATTTGCCAGTTTTGAAGATCCCTGTTGCTATTCATCAAAGTGGTATATAGAATTCTGTCTAAATAGACTATGTTATGCCAACCTTGATGTCCCCAGAGAAGATGGTCCAGATGCCTGAAATTCCACAACTCATTGTTTCAAAGTGTTTGGTTATCTCTAAATAGTCTTCATAATCTCCCCCCTCTATGCTGTGCAAAATTCATGTGTCTATTTGCAGGAAATATTTTTAAATGTGTAAAAATAGCTTCTTTCACATTTATATGTATTCATACTCGGTCTCCTACATCCATTCAGCATAGGTTTCTATGTATGCATCTATCCAAGATCACTGTTATTATAGGACAGTTTACATAACAATCCAACACTTGTGTGTCAGTTTGTTGTACTGTGCTGGCTTTTGTGGCACTAAGATGCTGGAAACTATGTCACTGCTATTTCAATTACCAGCAATGTCACCAAAATTGAACAAATTTGAGTATAATTTCTGAACTACAAAACTATGAAGAAGGACTAGGCTGTCCACTTCTAAGGAGTTAGCCACAGAAAATTTCATGAGTACAAGTAGAACAGTGAGATACATAGTGCTGGAAATGGGAATTGGTCATCACTTCTGAGGGATTAGCCCCCGAAAACATCACAAATAAAAGTAGAACATTGGCAGATGTAGTGTTGGAAGATGACTGAGGAAGAGCTGTCTTCTCAAAGTAGATTTGAAGATAATAACGTAGATAGATGTGACAGGTCTTTTGTCAACTTGAGTAGTCCAAGATTCTCCCATTGTATGATCAAACACAGTGCAGTCAACTCTATGATGTGATCTTTTGAGCCTAGAACCAAGGAGTTATGGAAGAATAGATTTCCTTAATATGGTTTCAACCTTTATATGATTGAGGGAAATTTTATTCCAGGTTGTGGCATATTCTTAGTATAAAGTAACTCCTGCTGCTGGATGTTTATCAACCTACTGTTATATCGCCTACCAATTCCAGGAGCCCTCAACTTCCTATTATGTGGACTGCCAACTTTAGATTCATTTGGCTGATCTCGAATTACTTCAGTTTGGCACACACTAGCCTGTGTGGTTCCAGTTTCATCATTCAGCTTCTTGTTCATCATGCCTTGCACATACAGACATACAAAGACACTGTCAGCTTAGAGTTGACCCACAGGCATGACCCAAACTGGACTTACCCACTACTACAGTGGTCTGAGCCTTTTCTTGACATAAATCTCTTTCTATATACATACAGGTGACACTGATTCTGCTTCTCTAGAGAACCTAACTTACCCCCGATAAATATAATTGGGAAGATCTTTATTTGCTGATGGTGTGGTAATCAAAATGAGAAGAAACTACTGTAAATATCTACAGTAATTGTAACTTGGAGTGCACAATGTATTAATCTAGGGAAACTGGAAGTCATCAAAATTGAAATAGAGATCAATATACATATCAATACACCAGGCATTAGTGAGCTGAAATGGACTAGTTTGGGCCATTTGAACCAGTAATCGTATGGTTTACTATGCCAGTAGTGATCGATTATAGAGGAATGATACAGCATTTATCATCAAAAAGTACATTTCAAGATCTTTCTTGAAATACGGTGTGGTCGGTAACTGGATAATATCTCTGCACATACAAAAACTTTAGTCAATACAACTATGATAAAAATTATGCAGCAATCACTAGTTAGTAGTGAAGAAATGGAAAAATTCGGTCATTTTTTTCAATCTTAAATCAATCAAACATGCAATGAAGATCTACTGATAATTATAGATGATTTAAATGCAAAAGTTGGAAATGAAGATGTGTTAGTCATCTAATCCGGTGTCAATTTAAGGATTAAGAGTGTGGGGGTGGAGTCTAGGCTGTCAATGAGATTTCTGTGGGTATGACCTCCAGAGAATTCTGGGAAATATGGGACTTCCTCCTTGGAAGTGAGAGAGTCTCTCTCTCTCTCTCTCTCTCTCTCTCTCTCTCTCTCTCTCTCTCTCTCTCTCTCTCTCTCTCTCTGATACTCCCTGGGAGACATTGCAGAAGACAAGTCACATGGACTCAACCAGACTTCGGAAGCTGGAGAAGTCACAGAGAGACCCCTACCAGCATTGAGATGTTCCCAATGACACTAGATCCAAGACTTTCTACCCACTGGCTTGTGATCATCTGCATTCGGCATCATTGCATGTGTTTTGTTAGTCTGAAGAGGACGTTATAGATTGATATTGGAAATATGGGCTAATATTGGATTTATGGACTTGATCTGGACTGGGCTGGGGTGTTTTCTCAATGTTCAATTGCTCTTGTATATAAATCTCTTTCTTATACACATATGTGTGTCCATGGATTTGTTTCTCTAGTCTACCCAGACTAACACAGAGGACAAAACCGTATGGTCATGGTGATAGAAATGAAGTTGGGGGTTGCATGATAGAATTTTGAAAGACCAATGACTTTATCACAAATACCTTTTGTCAGCAACATACCAGCACTATACATGTGTTATTCTCCAGGTGGAATACTATAGAACACAGAAATCAAATTGACATTCTGTGAGAAGCTAAAACCAGACCATGGGCTGACTGTGAACTTGTTTTAATTTTCTCCAGCTTCAACCTGAACTTGCTATGGGCCATTGTTAATCTGTTCCTTCGTTGGCCTCTAGTCTTGCTTTAGCTAATTATTTTGAGCATCTATATGATCTCTGCCTGTAGACAGTGGTTCTCAACCTTCCTAATGCCGCAACCCTTTAGTACAGCTCCTCATGTTGTGGTGACCCCCCAACCATAAAATCATTTTCATTGCTACTTCCTAACTATCATTTTGCTATTGTGATGAATCAGGCTACTCCTGTGAAAGAGTCCTGCGACCCCAAAGGGGTCGCGACCCACAGGTTGAGAACCTCTGCTGTAGACAATGTTTCCTATGTATTTCATTGATGCAATCCATGTTTATAGTCACTGTTTATTTTATTCCAAAAGGATATTTGCAATTAAAGAAAGCCATTGATCTTGCAAAGTTCTATCATTGAATTTTCAGTATGGTTATTGTCATCATGACCAAATTTCCAATGATTAATCCCTGCTTTTGTTTCTAATATTCATAAATCATCATGTTATCAGGAGAGACCAGCCCCTAGAAGAGAACATCATGCTTGGTTAAGGAGAGGGACAGGGAAAAAGATGAAGGCCTTTGTGATGACACCTTAACCCAGTGGCGGCAGCAATGGGCTCTCACAAGAATGGTTGTGAAGGTAGCAGCACAGGACTGGGGTTGCTTCATTCTGTTGTATATAAGGCTGCTGTGAATTGGAGGGACTCGGTGGCATATAACAATGACAACAATCACCAGCAACTATTTATGCATCTTTATTACATGTTTGATCAGGTTTAAACTGAAGATGCTGGTAGAATTAATCAATTTCTGTATCACTAGCTTAGTACTAGCTATGTCATTTTGAATAATGGTTATATTAACTAGCCTTCCTTGTAAGATATATAAAAATTCTGTCACAGACAGCATTGTATTACAAGACAGATCTTGAAATGTCCTTTCTGATGATGACTATGCTGTCATTCCTCTTGAATTTATCATAAAGGATGTAGCAATGCATATGCTGATCTGATTGAAAATGGCTAATACCAGTTCATTTCTACTCACTAATGCCTAGAGTATTAATCTTTATGCATTCCGTTTTATTTTTTAAAATTTTCCTAGATTATATGGTACCTTCCATGTTCCAATTATTAATGGATATTTGCAGCTGTTCCTAGTTTGAATCATGCCCATTAGCAAATGCAGGTCCTGAGAGCATTTCTCCATCCGCATCATTAAGGTGTATCCTACTTTGAGGAAACAGCACTTCTGGTCATATTTTGAATGCCTCACAACCTGATGGGCTACCTCCTGGCACACCATATCTGAAGTGTCTTATTGCTGTTCATAAAATCTTCAGTGGCTAATCCTTCCATTTCATACAGCCTATTCCTTCTTCTACTCTTTTTTTCAACCTGAAGACTCTACTAACAGTTGTTAATCCTGGGTAATCCTATAGCTATATAAAATGCAGTCATCTCAATTTGAAACATCACAGCAACACGCTAGTCACAAAAATAAGAAAACTCAAAGACAAGTAGTGGTTGATTTGTGAAGTATTAGCATATTTTCACAATGTTACATCATCCTGGTCTTGAGCATGATATATTCTTCCATTTAGAAATGTCTTGATTTCTTGCTGTAGTGTTTTTTTAAATTTTATCTTTCTTTCTCTTATATTTATTCCTAAGTATTTCACCTTGGGGTAATTAATGCTAATTTCATTGTTTTTCTGATTTTCTTCTCACAGACATCTTTGTTGGTGTAAAAGAACATATAATGTATGTCTATTGATCCAGTAGCCTCTCATTTGCTAAATAATTCAGTTAATTCCCATAGTTGTCATGCTGAGTTTTTAGGATTTTCTCTATGTAGAATCATATCATCTGCAGATTGTAAGAGCTTTACTTCTTATCAATTTGGATGCTTTTAATTTTCCTTTCTTTTCATATACCTCTAGCTAAGACTTCAAGTCAAATATTGAATAGGAGCAATGATGACAGATTTATCTTTCTGGTTCCCATTAATGATGGGAATGTTTTCTGTTTCTCTCTGCTAAGAGAAATGTTGACCTTTGGTTTTATATATGTCCTTAATTATGTTGAGAAATTTCATTTCCATATCAATTTGTTTAGTGTTTTTATCAGGAATGGGTGCTGAACTTTGTAAAATGCTATGTTATTGATGTTATCTTATAATTCCTTTATTTAATATATATGGTTGATTGTGTTGATTGCTTTTCTAATATTGAGCCATTCTTGCATACTTAGTATAAATTCTACTTGGTCATAATGTATTATATATATATTATATGTTATATATATCATATATAACATATTATATATATAGTGTTTGTAGCAGTTCCATAATCTGTTGTCAATTTGAGACTTACAAGTGACAAGGTGGAGTTGAGCCTGCCAATCAGGTCGCAGCTTGTTGACCCCATTTGGAGGCATAACGGATATAAATAGATCCCTGGAGGTGGGATGTTAAGGTGGAGACCCTTGCCAGTGCTGAGATGTTTACAATGCCATTGAATCCACAAGATTTCCAACCCACTGATCTGTGATCTTCCTGTATTAGGCGTCATTGCATGTGTTTCATGAGTCTAAAGAGGACTTTATAGAGTTGCTACTGGATATATGAGCTGATATCTGACTTATGGATTTGATCTGAACTGGGCTGGGATGTTTTCTCAATATTCAATTGCTCTCACATATAAAGCTCTTTCTTAAAAAAATAAATCATTTTATTTGGGGTTTGTACAACTCTTATTACAATCCACATGTAAATCCATCATATCAAGCACTTTTGTACATTTGTTTTCTTCATCAATTTAAAACATTTACTTTCTACTTGAGACCCTGGCATTCACTCCTCATTTTTCCCTTCCTCCCCACTTCCCCATGAACCCTTGATAATTTATAAATTAGTATTATTTTGTCATATCTTACATCATCTGACGTCTCACTTCACCCACTTCTCCACTCTCCACCCCTAAGAGAGGTGGTTATATGTAGACCCTTGTAATCTGTTCCCCCTGTCTCCCTCACCTTCCCTCCACCCTCCCGGTATCACCATCTCACCACTAGTCCTGAAGGGATCATCTGTCATGGATTCCCTGTGTTTCTGGTTCCTAGCTGCAGTGCGCATCCTCCTGTCCAGCCAGATTTGTAAGGTAGAATTGGGATCATGATAGTGGGGGGGTGGGGGTGGGGAAGCAGTCAAGAATTAGAGGAAATTGTATGATAAAGCTCTTTCTTATACACATATGAGTGCATGAATTTTCTTCTTTAGTCTATCCAGACTAACACAGTGTTAGATTTCAATGGATAGGATTTTGTTGAAAATTTTTTTCATCTATATTTGTGAGGGATAAATGAAAACTTTTAGTAATATTTTTGACTTGTGTTGGTATTAAGGTTGTGTTCACTTTATAAAATGGATTTAGAAGCTTTTCAACTTTTTCTATATCTTCAAATAGTTTCGTAGAATTTGATGTCTACTTTTCTCTGAATATTTGGTATAATTCCCCCGGGAAATTTTCAGATCTGGAATTTTTGCTTATTGGTAACCTTTAAATGACCTACTCAATATATTCTTTGTTAGGGATTTCTTCAGGTTTTCTACAGCAGTCTATGAAGTTTTAGGTAAGTGGTATGTTATGAGTGACTTTTCCATTATTTCTAGGTTTTCAAACTTTTGGGAATATAATTTTCCTTAGTATAGTGTTGTTTTCTAATTATATTTTGGTTACTTCTGCTATTTTGACACCCATTTCACTTTCTATGGGTGCACTTTCTCCATCTTGTCATTTGTTACATTTGACAGTGGTATGTCTGTTTTATTAATCCTTCCAAAACAACTCTTTGGGGAGGCCCGCGGCATCAGCACGTCTCTGGCTGGGTCCTGCCAGTGGCCAGGAGGGAGAGACAAGAAGAGGAGGAGTCACCACATCGCTGTCTTTTCGTGTCCCTCTTCATGGAAACAAATAGAAGTCACACAGAGCGAGGTCTGGATTGGAGACATTTTACCACCAGTTGTAGAAACGTACAGCATTGAAGCAGCTCCTTATCCTGCTGATTCGTGATCATATGCCCCTTGCTTCTGCCTGGGAGTAACCAGTATTCCGCATTAGGTGGTTGTTGGTAATCCTTGATGTTCCTTCAGTCGTACAAGTACCACTTCATTGGGTGCCTTCCCCTGGAGGTCTGTGTCTCATCTCTTCCACAAGGACACATCCTGTCAGGTTGTGCTTCAGGAAGACTTCCGCGAAGAACACACTTTCTTCTTGGCACAAAAATTGCGATAGAAAATCTGTGAAGTTCTGAAAGGACCAAACGGGTGTTCTCATCACTGAGGTCTTCTATGGAAGGTCCCGTAAACAGCTGGTGGATCTACTCCAAGAAGAACGAGAAGACTGTGTCCTTTCGATTCTTCCTGCAAAGAAATGGCACTGGAGACTGCAGACATCAGTTTTCTATTTCTCCCAGAATGTTCCCATCGATGAGCCATACAGAATCCTCTTTACAAGCACAGTGCTTTACCTGGCTGAACTGGCTGCCCTTCGGCCTGACCTTGGGAAATTGAAAAAGATTCTCTACTTCCATGAGAACCAATTGGTGTATCCTGTAAAGAACTGTCAGGAGAGGGATTTTCAATAAGGATGCAACCAAATTCTTTCATGCCTGGTGTCTGATGTGGTGGTATTCAACTCAGTTTTAAATTTGGAGTCATTTATCACTTCCATTGGGGAATGTATGAGGCTTATACCTGATCACAGACCCAAGAATCTGGGAAGCATCGTCAGACCCAAGTCCCAAGTTATCTACTTTCCTAACAGATTTCCTGATGTCAGAAAGGTTTTCTGATGCCCATTACTTGGTCCCAATGATACCATATGATCGCACAGGCTGGTGTGCTTCTTCTATGTGGGCTTTGTTGCTTGTCATCTAGATGCCTGTTTCTTACCTTCAAGACTTTAAAACTCCAGACTCTATATCTTTTAATATCTGGGCACCATTTTCCTTCTTCACCACATTTAGTTATGCACCCATTTTGTCTTCAGTAATTGTGTCAGGAGGGTGAGCATCTCAGATTGCCAATTTGTTAGAACAACATGTTCTTGTATTGAGGGAGGGTATGACCAGAGGCTCAAAGTCCATCCACTACCTTAGTGTATTGCCATATAAATATATATACATTTTCCAATACCTCTATTTTTATGGATTAATGTATTTACATATGAACATCCCTATGCTTATACCTCTATCCATAGCTTTGCTCCCTGGATCATTCCTCTGTTTTCTTTTGCCTTCCTTCCACCCCACCATCATGCTCACCCCACTTCTGCCTCATAGTGTTTCCTCTCAGCTAGATTGGTGTTGCGCCAGTGCTCCCAGGATCTCTATATCCTCCTCATTATTGATTTTTATTCCCTAGTTGTTCTCCTATCTATGATGCTGTTTGTCCACTGCACCTTTTCCCCACCCCCTGCTCCCTGCAGGTCCTCCCAGGACTATTGGTCCCATTGCTTTCTCCTCAAGCTTGCTTTCCATGCCTGTCTTGTGTAAGTAGGCATGGCAACAACGGCATTGGCCAAGCCAATAGAAAAAAAAATTATTGACTAACAAAAGAGAAGTAATAAGAAGAAAACAAAAACAAACAACAACAAAACACCACCACAACAAAAAGCAGGCATGCTTCCAGGTCTGTCTGCTGACCTTTATGACTCTCTCCCCACTGGTCCTCGGGGAATTTGGGAAACTTCCCCTTCCTAGCCTGAAGCCTGTTTTAGGGGTCTTTTTAGGGACCCTTCTTGGTTTTTCCTGCTGCGTGGGGTTCAGACAGCAGTGAGGAACTTATTCTCTTTATATTAATTTTCTATAGTCTCCTTAACTGGAGAATGAGGATGACAATATACCCTCTTATTACATAGTACTTTTCCCATTAGAAGTATTCAAAATATTGAAGGGAGACAGCAGTTAATATAAGATATGAAGAAATAATAATTTATAATTTCTCAAGGGGTCATGGACAGGGAGAGGGAGGGCCAAAAGCGGAGCCGATACCAAGGGCTGAAATAGAAAGTGATGATGTCAACATATGTACAAATATGATAGATATAATTGATGTATGGAATGTTATAACAGCTGTAAGAGCCATTAATAAGATGATTTAAAAATACAACTTTTGTTTGTTTATTCTTTCTATTGTTTTTCCGTTTGGGGGATCTTTTATTTCTATTCATATCTTTATTGTTTCTTTTCTTTTAGTGAATACAGGCTTATTTATAAATCATTTTTATGGACACAATTCATATACCATACTAATCAATGATTTGCATACAATCAAAAGAGATATGCAATCATCACCATTCTGTTACTCATCATTATTAGCTTAGCTTTATGCTCAGCCCCTCCATCCATAAAGTTAAGGAACTATTAATCTAGTTCCTGTCTCTATAAATAAACTATCCTGGATTTTATATAAAGAAAATAATATAAAACCACAAAAAAATTTTAAAACATGGGGGGAAATCTAAGAGAGAATAGAAAATAAAACAAATCAAAATGGGTCACAAGGAAAATAAATGATATTGTTAAATTTTGAACTAACTACATCTTCAATCATCCACTTTTGAATACACTCTGTCTGGAGCAAGAAAATTCACATCTGTGGTCAGTGCTGAAAAGGTCTTTAATTGAGGGAATTTTGCAAATGGATTTTGGGCTTTCACTGTCATCTATAACCTTCTACAAGCCGGGTGCTCAGAATTTAAGCCCTAATATAAGTTGTTTCTCTGCTTTTAGATTTTATTGTTTACAATCCTAGGATTGCCTGAGCCGGTGTGATCCTTCCATGTGGACTTTGCTGACACCTCTCTTAGATGGCTACTTGTTTTAAAAGACACTTTAATGACCTCAGATGCTATCCTTTTTAATAACCATCTGACTTTACTACACTTTTTATAGTACCCATATTTTCAATGATCTCTTCATAATGTAAAGTATTAAGCAGGGATATGTCATAAAACCTAATTGTTCTTAGAATTGGGGTTATGATTAAGTTCAAGTTCAGATCCATTTGTATATATAGATTTTATATATCTTTGGTCCTCTTAAGAGGTAACATTATCAGTTTACTGAGAAGTAATGTAAGTAATTTCGATAAATTATATAAAGTACTACTTAATATATGTATATAAAGATATAGGATGTTCACATATGCAGGTTAAAATTTTAAGTAATGAACCCTGTTTAAGACAGCAATGGGTAAGTTTTTCAGTAACGCTCATTAACAAAAGCAGAACTATGTCTGCTAGGACATGGTTTTTGTGACACAACTAAGACATGTCACACAAACGAAAGTATGAAATAACTAGTATATGGTACTCTTTAATGACAGTTACTGGGCAAACTCAAAAACAAGAGATTTGAACCAAAGTCCACTGAATTCCAATTCAAGATATTGTGATAACAGTCCTCTGCTTCTTTCACACTCGGGTGTTTTGGCTTTAAATGCAAAGGCGTATGTTAGTTCATTCTATCTGCAACCAGTGTGATTTAGGAGGGTTAACAAACCACATCGTTCCGATGTTGTCTATGAAGAATACTTTATGCTACGGAAAGACAAAATCCAAAATCTAAGTAGCCTATACCACAAAACTAGAGTCACTGGGAGCTGAAAAGGAACAAGGTTAAAAGCTCATTAATAGAAAAACCATATTAGATGGATTATCCCATTGGGAGTCTAAGTAAGTATTGTTAGGCATATTCCCCAAGGGCAGTCTGCCCCTTCTTGATTTACCCATCCATAGAAATTTAACCACCTCTAAGAGACAAATAGCCCCACCCCTCTGGTTATGAGTTCTCATTGAAATTTACTAATTATAAGTATGGGAGTGTTTATAATATGAGAGACCTTGAGACAATGCCATATGGCAGAAATTATTTGATTCTGTCTCTCTGCCCTCTAAATAAAAAATCAACCCCCAACTAAGCTGAGACCTCCTCTGAAAAGGGTTTTATTAAATGTACAAGTAAGAAAGTGATAGCCAGATTATCACTTGAGGACAAATGCCTCTCGTTCTCTCAGTGTTTGTCCTTATAGTAACGGTCGTAGACAATACTGGTTCTTTGCGGTTTGGTTACCTTCACTCAGAAAAATGTACTCCAGGTCCATCATGATGTGAGGGACTTCATAGTTTCATTAGTGTTTTTTTTAAAGCATAGTATTCTACTGTGTGTCTACGGATGGGCTTTGGGGCTGTTTCCAACTTAATACTGTGATTGGATAGGGTGCATGAGCATGGGGTGCATACATCTTATGTCTCTTACTAATTTAGGGTATATACACAACAAAGATATTAACAAATTATAATGTATTTACATTCCTTGTTGTTTTAGCGAACTCCATCTTGCTTTCCACAATGGCTTATATATGTTGAAAAGCTAACCAGCAGTGTATGAGATTTCCAGTCTCTCCGCACCACACCAGCACTTGTTACTTTTTGGGTTGTTTTTGTTGTTGTTGTTTTGTTTTGTTTTGTTTTGAAGTAGTCTATCATGTTCAGTGTTTTGATTTGCATCTTCTGGATGGCTAGAGATTTTGAGCATTTTTTCATGTTTCATATGATGTTAGTCATTTAAAAATCATTTCTACTGAACTGTCTGTTCATGTGTTTTGCTCAACTATAATTTGATTATTTGGTTTTTTTTCTTACTGAGCTTTCATAATATAACATAGATTTTAGAGAGTGACCCCTTATCCATTGCATCATTGCAAAAGGGTTTACCCAGACTGTGAATTCTTTTGATGAAATCTTGTGATGCACATAGTGTCTTATTTGTAACTATGTCCCATTGCCTAGGAAAACAGTACCGCATTCCTGGAGGGATTGCAGAGATCAGTGCCACCATCATAGACTTGAAAGATGCATGGGTGATGATTCCTACTACATCCCCATTTAACTCACCTATTTGGCCTGTAAGGAAGACAGACGGATCCTGGAGAATGACAGTGGATTGTCGTAAATTTAATCAGGTGGTGACTCAAATTACAGCTGCCATTCCAGATGTGATTTTATTGCTTGAGCAAATTGATACTTCTCCTGGTACTTGGTATGCAGCTATTGATCTAGCTAATGCCTTCTTCTCGATACCACTTTCAAACGACCACCAGAAGCCGTTTGCTTTCACCTGGCAGGGGCAACAATACACTTTCACAACTCTCCCTCAGGGGTACATCAACTCTTCTGCCCTGTGCCATAATTTAGTCTGAAGGGACATTGATCACCTGTCTATTCCACAAAATGTCACACTGGTCCATTATATTGATGACATTATGCTGATTAGATCCACTAAGGAGGATGTATCAAAGACTAGATTCATTGGTATGATACCTGCATACAAGAGGTTGGGAAAATAACCCAATGAAGATTCAGGTACCCTCCACATCAGTAAAATTTCTATGGGTCCAGTGGTGTGGGGCAGGTCTAGATATTCATAGTAAGGTGAAGGATAAGCTATTGCATTTAGCACCCCCAATGACTAAAAACAAGGTACAATGCCTAGTGGGCCTCTTTTGATTTTGGAGGCAACAAATCCCTCACTTGGGTGTTCGACTTTGATGTATTTGTCAAGTGACATGAAAAGCCTCCAATTTTGAGTGGGGCCCAGAAAAAGAAAAGGCTCTTCAACTGGTTCAGGCTGCCGTGTAAGCTGCATTGCCACTGGAACCATATGATCCAGCTGACCCAATGGTGCTAGAGGTGTCAGTTGTAGATAAAGATGCAGTGTGGAGTCTTTGGCAGACCCCTATTGATGAATGACAGCATAGAACGTTGGGATTTTGGAGTAAAGTCCTGCCATCCTTTGCAGGAAACTACGCCCCATTTGACAAACAGCTGGTGGCCTGTAACTGGGCCTTGGTGGAGACTGAATGCCTCACCATGGGCCACCAAGTCACCATGTGGCCTGAACTACCCATCATGAACTGGGTAGTGTCTGACCCATGTAATCATAAAGTTGGACGTGCGCAGCAAAACTCCCTTGTTAAATGGAAGTGGTGTCTATGTGATTGGGCCAAAGCAGGACCTGAAGGAACAAGTAAGCTGCATTAAGGAGTGGCCCAAATGGCCAAAGTTTCCACTCCTGACACATTGCCTCCTTTCTCCCAGTCTGCAGCTATGGCCTCCTGGGGAGTTCCTTACCATACTTTAACTGAAGACCAAAAAAGACATGCTTGGTTTATGGATGGCTCTAAGTGGACAGCAGCAGCACTACAGCCCCTTTCTGGGATCTCCCTAAAGGACAGTGGTGAAGGGAAATCTTCCCAATGGACAGAACTTCGAGCAGTGCACCTGGACGTTCAGTTTACATATAAGGAAAAATGGCCAGAAGAGAGACTGTATACTGATTTATGGGCTGTGGCTAATGGCTTGGCTGGATGGTCAGGAAATTGGAAGGACCATGTTTGGAAAAGTGGTGACAAGGAGGTGTGGGAAAGAGTTATGTGGATAGACCTCTCTGAGTGGGCCAAATAAGTAAAGGTAATAATTTCTAACATGAACACTCACCAAAGGATTACCTTGGAAGAGAAGGACTTTAATAAGCAAGTGGATAAGATGACACGCGCTGTGGAGACTGGTCCTCCTCTTTCCTCTGCCAATCCTGTTATCGCCCAATGGGCACATAATAGTGGACATAGTGGCAGGGATGGAGGTTATGAATGGGCACAGCAACATGGACTTCCACTCACCAAGGGTGACTTGCCCACTTCCACTGCTGAGTGCCACATTTGCCAGCAGCAGAAACCAACATTAAGTCCAAGATATGGGACCATTCCTCAGGGAGATCAGCCAGCAACTTGGTGGCAGGTTGACTATATAGGACCACTTCCATCATGGAGGGGACAGCGTTCTGTTATTACTGGAATAGACACCTACTCTGGATATGGATTTGCCTTCCCTGCATGCAATGTTTCTGCCAAAACTACTATTCGTGGACTTACAGAATGTCTCATCCACCGGCATGGCATCCCACATAGCATTGTTTCAGATCAAGGAAGTCACTTCACAGCAAATGCAGTACGGCAATGTGCCAATTCCCATGGAACCCACTGGTCATATTATGTCCCTCATCATCCGGAAGCTGCCGGCTTGATAGACCGATGGAATAGCCTGCTAAAGACACAATTATGGCGCCAACTAGGTGGCAACAACTTGCAGGGCTGTGGCAATGTCCTCCAGGAAGCTATATATGCTCTAAACCAGTGGCCAATATATGGTGCTGTGTCTCCAATAGCCAGAATTCACGGGTCCAGGAACCAAGGGGTGGAATCTGGAGTGGCACTACTCACTATTACTCCTAGTGATCCCCTTGCAGCATTTTTGCTTCCTGTTCCAGCAACCCTGTGTTCCTCAGGCCTGGAGGTCCTGGTCCTGAAGGAAGGAACTCTCTCACTTGGAAACACAGCATGGATTCCACTGAACTGGGAGCTGAGAATGCCCTCTGGCCACTTTGGGCTTCTCATGCCTTTGTATCAACAGGTCAGGAAGAGTGTCACTGTACTAAGTGGTGTGATTGATCCTGATTGCCAAGGAGAAATTGGACTGGTGCTACATAATGGAGGTAAAGAAGAATATGTGTGGAATACAGGAGATACCATAGGCCAACTCTGTAGTAAATGGTAAATTACAGAAACCCAATTCTGGCAAGATTTATAATGACCCAGAACACTCAGGAATGAAGGTCTGGGTCACCCCACCAGGCAAAAACACCACAGCCAGCTGAGGTGATTGCTGAGGGCAAAGGTAATACTGAATGGGCAGTAGAAGGTAGTTCTACCTATCAATTATGACCACATGATCAATTGCAAAAGTGAGGTTTGTAATTCTCATTGTATTTTCTTTTTATGTGCTTATTGTATATCTTTCCTTTGTTCAGGTATGATATATCAGATACAATTGGACTCAGTGTGTTTTCATTTATATGTATGATAGATGATTGATGATAAGTATAAGTGTGATTTCATCATTTTCCAGAAATTATATAAGTATATATGGCTAGAGAATTGTTTACTGGTGCCAGGTTGGCAAGGGGTGGATTGAGATAGTTTATTATGCCAGCCTGGCCAATGAAAACAAGTGAGATTAATTGAAGGGCAGAAAGATAAATGACTCGGTGAGTCTCACCTTTCTTGTCTCTTGGTCTTTGATCATCGGAGCAGTGTGCGGCTGCCTTGCTTTTTCTGTGCCTCAATTTAGAGGCTGCACTACTTGTGGGACGCCTAGCCTGTGGACTGTATCGCTGTAAGTTGAGTCCCTTTTAAGACCATGCAATTGATATTTACATCTCTGGAGCTGGGGACTGACCATTGGTGACCTGGCTAACAGTTGGTGACCTGCCTTGCTGTTTGCTGCCTGTGCTGGGATAGCCTGAAGCTCTCTGTACAGAGGACTACCTGATGGCCCTCAAGATTTGAAGGACTGCCAGTGTCTCACATCTCTCTTAGGGGAGTGAGTTGCACTGAGCCATTTGTACTGCTTTATAATTTAACTGTTCATTTCTTGTGTTATATATCTATCTTTATGTATGTATGTATATATATATGTATATATATAAAGATATCAGCAATCTGGTTTTATCTCTTTAGAGAACCCTGTTTAACACATATGGTGTGTGAATCCTTTGCTATACGTGACAGTATGTGTATGCTCTCCAGTAGAGATTTTAAGTTTGTTCGCATTTCCTGATTGATGATCTTTGTAGTTCTGCAGTCTATAGTTAGGTCTGTGATTTATCTTGATTCATTTTTGTGTAAGACAGGGTCCTCTTTCATTCTTCTGCAGGTGGAGTTCCAATTTAGTGAGCTCCATTTGTTGAAGAGACGCGCTCTCTTTTAGTATATTTTGGTTCTTTGTCAAAGATCAATTGCTCTTAGGTAGATAGATTTATTTCCGTCGTTTTGTTTTTGATTTTTTGCTCTGTATACCTGTAATTTTACCAGTCCCCGGCTGTGTGACTACAGTGGCTGTATAATACATTTGTGGTCGGGTAGTGTGACGCCTCCTAGATTGTTGTCCTGAAGGAGTTCTTTGCTTATCCTTGGTGTCTTTGCTTTCTATATAATGTCAGTAAATCACTTTTCCATTTCTTCAAAGAATGGAATTGGGGTTTGGCTCAGAATTATATCGTATTTGTAGATTGCTTTGGGTAATATTAACATGTTCACAGCATTAACCCTTTCCATCCAGGAAGATAGGAAGTCTTTCATTTGTGCAGTTCTCCTTTGGTTTCTTGTGAAAGTGTTCTGTAGGTTTTTTGGTACTAGTCTTTTGTTACTCTTGTTAGGTTTATTCCTAAACACTTCATCTTTTGTGTGACTGTTTTCTTGATGTCCATTTCAGAGCGCTCTTCTTTAGCATGCAGAACACCAAATGATTTCTAGTTGTCAATCGACATCCTGCCATCTCGCCAAAATCTTGATTGATTTCACCAATCATTTTGTCAAGTCTTTGTGGGTCCTTGTAGTGTTTTTACCTGGTTTTGATATCAGAATTGTGCTTAGTTTATACAAAGAGTTTGAGAGTCTGCTGCCGTTTTCTATATTCTGAAATAGTATGTAGAATTGGTGATGGCTCTTCTCGGAATACTTGGTAGAGTTTTCCTGTGAAGCCATCTGGTCCTGAACTCACGTTGCTTGGAAGTATCTTAATAACCTGTTCGATTTCTTTTGGTTATGGGTCTGTTGGTGCTCAACAGTAGTCTATGTTAAATGGGATAGAGAGCATGATTCTAGAAATTTTTCAATTTCATCTAGTTTGTCAAATTTGTTGGAGTACAGTTTTTCATAGTCGTGTATTCTTTTTTAATTCCATTTGGTTCTGTTGGATGTTACCCTTTACATATCTAGTTCTAGATATTTTGGGACATCGTTTCAATTAAGTTCTTGTTTTAATGTAACTCAATGAATTTGTTCAATATCATTGTAATGTACCGTCCACTCTTCTAAATAATCTATGCAGTTACCTTGGAACTTTTTAATGTGATTCGTTATATCTGCACGATTTATTACATCTTGTTCTTCTAGCTGGCTTATACTTTTATGGATAGTTAACAGAAGATAATTATTTTCTAACCGCTCCTGACACTGAAATTTTAAATTATTAACTTCATTTGCTACTTCAATTACTGAAATGTTGTCACCTTCAATAAGTTTTATAGTATTTTGAAAAGAGCTGCTTGATTGTGTACAAACTCTAGCCAAATTTTTGAAGATTCTTTTTCAAAAAAGTCTTCTAAAATTCTAGGACATTTATTCTGTGATAGAAAGTAGGATTTCAAAGGAACGTATATTTTCAAAATTCTTTCAACAGCTGACAAAAGAGCTAACCAGCACGTTTTACTGTATCCAAGTATTTTCTGCTATTTGATTTCCTCAGTTTCACAAAATTCGTTAAGCATTTCAACACACACAGTATAAATATAGAAATAAGAATATATTTTAATAACAATATTTCCATATCTACAGGCAACAAATCAGCAGCTGTTTGAATGGCGTTATGTATTATATGCACTGCACAACCAACACCATTAATGTTTTAATTAAAGTTTTTGTTTAATTTATAAAAAATATTATTTGTACCTCTTCTCCCTTTCCCTCCAAAATTTGCATTTGTGTTGTCTGCGCAATATACAATCATTTTATGTTTAAATAGGTTTTTTTTCCAAAATAATAATGGCACTGAAAATTATTTCAGATGTTTCGCTGGGCACAGAACCGAAATCTAAAATTCTAATTTTTATTCGTTTCCTAATAAAAAAAATCTAATACTGGTTGGAAATAACTTTATATCCTAATGATTAGATGTGTCAGACTATATGGATATAAAATTCATTTTTTCTAGATTTTTGTTTAATTCTGAAAATGCATATGGGGAAAACACATTACACACATTTGCCTCAGATTTTATTCTAGCACAGGCAAATTTTTGGTTGAATAACTTTTTGACAACTTGTGATGTACAGTCCATAGATCTGAAGGAATGATTGTGATTAATAGCATGAAAAGACATAAGTCCTTCTGCTAATGCTAATTTATTTTCTTCATCTCCGTAAGTTGTTTTCCAAAAAAAATTCCTGTATTTTGGAGGAAGATGCAGCAGTATTTAAATATCTTTTATGTTTCTGTGTCTTCAAGTGCTTTGAAATATCATTCTTCCCACTGTGCGAAATAGAAAATTCACCGTTACATTTCTCACATTTTACCATGCAATTGCTTTTGTTTTTTTTAATTAAAAGAAATTCACTTCTTCAATCATCATTGAATTTGCATCCTCTTTTCTTACTCATTATGTTAAAAATCTAAAAAAATTTAAAATAATATTATAAATTATTATACATATTGCTTGAAAACAGAGCAAGTAGGTACATAATTACATGCACATATTTTATTGTTAGTTTATAAATTAAGTTAATTTGATTGTTATAAAGTAACTATATAGTTTTAATTATTTTAATTTTAATCCTATATTTCTTTCTAAATAATAACAATACTAACTTGTATTATTTTTTTCTCTGAAGTTGGCATAACACAAGTCATGTCACTTTCAAGGCCGGTGCTATACTTTTTCCCACCACTATAAAATATAAATTATATGAGTACTGTCTCCTAAATTCAAGAAAATGTATGTATTTATGAAATAAATACACAAATTACTTACCTAAATTATCTGAATAGCTGATTTGTTGACATCACTTGTTTAACTAGCACTAGCACGCAGTATGATGTGTATCATCTGAGACACAGTTACAAAATGTTTTCTTCGTTGCAAATGCCAAAAAAATGCCATTGTTCATTATGTCCAAATAAACAATGGTGGTCGAATTCTAACAACTGATCAATAAGTCCAAATGCCATTGTTCAATAAGTCCAAAAAATGCCATTGTTCATTAAGTCCAATTCTAACAACTTATCAACAATGAGAACTTTGATAAGAAGTTCTTGATAATCAGTTCTCCACAATTATTTGTTATTATTAAAGTTTAACATCACATAATTACCAAAAAATAATATAAAACTCATATCCTAGCGAAATAGCCACTTGGCAGCCAAAAACTGTATAGTCCCTTCCCGTTCTCCCGCAGTTCCCTAGCTTGTCATGCATTCTTTCCAAAAATCGGGACTTTTTAAATATGCCTCAGGACGCGGGACAAATTGTTAAAAATCGGGACTGTCCCGCCAAAAGCGGGACGTCTGGTCACCTTAGCCAATCCAGGTGTAATGCCCACCCAGGTGTATCACCCCTTCCTGGCCGGGAGCTGGAAGCTGGCACGACCACTCACTGGAAAAAAACACAATAAAGCAGAAGCAAAGAAGAAGAGCTTTAGGGAGATGGATTGACAGTGATTGCAACAATGCGCTTGAACGTATTCTGGGGCAGTAACTAATGTGGCTCTGCCAGCCAAAGTCCCTAACGCCCACCAAACGACCAGGTCTTGAATCACTCTAGTAAAAAGATGAGGGAAGATACTGATAGGCGTCACCTGTAAGTAATTGTGTACAGGATTCCCTGCAATGTCCCTGCTGTATATAAAATGAACACTCGGAGAAGCAGGACCAGATGTCTCATTACCAGCAAGAGGCAGAAGTGGAGGATGTCCTCAGAATGCAGTGAACCTCTGGGATCCACACAGCATGCAAGGAACAGCAGAAGAGCAGGAGCCATGATGTGGAACAGAGTGGTGGATTTCTCAGTCTACAGAGCAATGAATGAGGTTTTTTGTGTTCAGGAGGCTGACTTGTGGGACTAGGTGCCTGTGGACACTTCATTGGGGATATTGTTCTTGCTGACTCACTGAAGTGGAGCTGACTGCCTTGAGACTGAGGCTTCCAGTTAAGTGTTATGCCCTTTGGGCAGTTATTAGCATACCTGAAAAAAAACCTTTGTAACATGTATGATGAATCCAGAGCACACCTGTGTAGCCATCTCAATGGATATTATTAAAACCCAAAGAAGTAAAATGGAGAACACTAATTGAGACAACACACCAGACCATTTTCAGGATAGTGGAGGGTAGTGTTGCAGTGTTCTGTTTTGTTGTACATAGGTTCACAATAAGTCACACCCAATGACCACAGCTCAGAACAGCTAACAGAGTTGACATTTTCTCTTCATTTCTGTTAGAATTTAATTTTTGTATTTTGAAGCTTTCACATTGGATGCATAAATATTTATTATTATGTCCACCTGTTCAATTGTCCCTTAATCATTTCGTAATATTTTTTTCTGTCTCTGAATCTAATTTTTGCCTAGAAGTTTATTTTAATGGAAATTAATATTGCCATTTGATTAATAAATCGATTGCCATTAATTAATCGATTGCCATTTGATTAATAAATTTCCACCCGTTGATTTCTAGTAAATTTTTGTCTTTTCGTCTAAGATGCTGTTTCTTGTAAGCTGCATCTTCATGCGTCCTGTTTATTTATAAATTCTACAATTTGCTTTCTTGACTACTGCATGTAATCCATATTCTGTACAATGACGGAAAGATTTTCATTTATTGCTGTTATTTTCCATGTGTTATTTTGTAGTGCTACTGGTTTCTTTACTCTATTTGATAATCTGTGTTGAAGTCATTGTTTGTGGTTTTCTTGTACCTTTCTTTGTTTATGTTGTTTTGTTGCTGTGCTATGGAGTTGGTTCAATTTACACACAACAGAATGAAAAACTGCCCAGCCCTACATTATCATCACAACTATTGCTATGTTTCAGCTCACTTTTTAGTGTGCAAATTCAACTAATTGAAGGTCTTCATATTTTTCACTGACCCTGCACTTTATGAAGCATTTTGTCATTCTCTACGTGTCCAAAGTATTGAGAAGTAATCTCACCATTCTCATTTCTAGGGAACATTCTGGCTCTTCTTCCTCTAAAACAGATTTCTTTGTTTCCTGGCAGACCATGGTGTATTCAATGTTCTTTACCAAAACCATAATACAAAGCACCAATTATCCTCTGATCTAAAGCAGCAATTATTTTTGTGTCTTCTTTAGTCCTCTCCTAGGTCTTGTATGTAAAAAAGGAAATTGAAAATGCTACAGTTGGCTGAGGCATATTTCAACCTTCAAAATGACATTTTTTCCTTTTTAATTCTTTAAAGAGGTTTTTTCTAGTATATTTACCCAATGTAATGCATTTTTTATTTCCTGGAAGCTTCTTCTACTGGCACTGAGAGTTGTTCCAAGCCAAATGAAATCTTCAAAAATATCAATATTGTTTTTGCTTACCATGATGTTGCTTACTGGCTCAGTTGTGAAGAATTTTGTTTTCCTTGTATTTAAATGTAATCTATAATGAAGGCTATAGTATTTGCTGTTTATAAATAAGCAGTTAATGCAAGAATAATGCAAGACCTCTTCACTTTCAGCAAGCAAATTTCTATCATTAGCATACCACAGGTTGCTGATAAATCCTGATGCTGAGTTCTGCTTCCATCTAATCAAAGTTTTTCCCAGCTTGCAGACTGAATAAGTAGAGTAAAAAGGCACAACCTTGATGTACACACTTCTTTATTTTAAATTGTGTAGTATACCTTTGTTCTGTTTGCCAGCTTCTTGATCCATGTATAGTTTCCTACGTACAAAATTAAGTATTCTGGATACACGTTCCTTGCACTTTTATCCGTAATTTGCTATTGTACACATTGCATAGTCAAGTAAACAATGATAAACATATTCCAGGAATTCTCTGCTTTAACAAAGATGTAAGTGATATCAGCAATGTATCTTTTTTTCCCCATATCCTCTACTGATTTTAGCTTAAAGTTCTGGCAGCTCTCTGTTTACACAGTGCTTTCATTATTTTTTAAATTATCTTCAGTAAATTTTACAAAAGTAAAAATGGATTAAGAGCCCAAATGTCCAAACAAAAATAATAAAATCCTTAGATGAAATTCAGGAGCAACTGTCAGACCCAGCTTTTAGTAATGAATTAAATAATATAATTACAAAAGCAAAAATAGCAAGCATCAAAATAATATTTGGGACTTCACAAATATCAGAAAGTTTTGTTCATAGAAGGACATCATTAATAATGTGAAAAGACAAGTAATCAACTGGAAGAATATCTTTGAGACAGTATCTCTGAAAAAATAAATAGTAATTGTCAAAATAGGTAAAGCTGTAGTAACATAACAAACAAAAAGACATCCAACCCATTCATGAAATGGGCAAAGGATTTAAATAAACATTCAATCAAAGAGCATTCAAATAGTCACCAAATATTTGAAAGGATGCCCAATGTTGGTTTGATAATTTATTTAAATTATCAAATACAAAAGTGATCTTAAGTATATATCCGCACCTAATTCACATTAAAAGGTTAAAAATGCTCAGTGTTGTCAGCAATGAGAGAGATGCAAATCAAAACCATATTATTGCTTTCTTATTGGAATTGTTAAGACAAAAAATATATAAATAAAAGTCAATAAAAATAACAAATGTTTGAGGAGATAGATGCGAATTGGAACTCTTGGGAAAGCAAAATGAATTGCTGGCAGCTCTCTGTGGTCAAGACGCTGTTGCAATCATTACTGAATTGTCTTCAGAAACATTTAAATTGAATTTTACATTAAAGATATCATCAGATAATTTATATATTCTGTTAGACCGCCTTTATGTGGAAAGGGAAAACTATGTATCCTTTACTGTCAGTTGACCAAATATGGGGGCAAGGAAAATGAGGCTTCCTAGTGTTTCATTAGCTATTAAACCTTTCCAATTGGTATTAAATCTGCTGTTGGTGACTTGATTTTCATCAGTGTTTTCAGTTAAGCCTGCTTCTTCCATCAAGACCATTGGTTCTACCTCTCGACAAGACTGAATGCCGACCAGTCAGTGTTGCACAGTGACCGTGTGCTCTCCTTCCACTTTCATTGGATCCTTCAGCAGTCCACAGTTTGTCTACCAAACCTTTCAACATTCCAAATCAAGGCTTCTATGAGTATTTTAGGTTGTTTTTTAGCTTGAAATATCAAAAGTATGTTCTTCTTTTGTGACTTTCTAACTCCAGACTATGCATATTTCAGGATAATAGTTTATGTTGTTTCTTAACTTGCCCATTGAAATGTTCTAGTAAACTCTTTTGCTTCATAATTATTTCAATTTATCCACTCCACAGTGACAGCAATTTTCAGTCTCTGCTGACATCCAACATGATATCTCGTCATATTCTTTTTAATAATTTTTTGCTTTCTTCATACATGATGTTTTTATTGTCATCCCACAAATCTTTTCATTAGTGTTCAATGTGCGAAATTTATTCTTGATATATTCTTAAGATTCAGTTGGGATATACTTAAGATCTTATTTTTCTCTTATGAAATTGTTTTAAATTTTTCAACTTCAACCTGCACTTGCGTATAAGGAATTGATGATGTATTCCCAGTTGGCCTCTACCTTGGTTTTTGACTGCGATTTCTGAGTTTCTCCAAATTTCTTCATGAATAAGTAGGCAGTTTGATCCCTATGTATCCTATGCATTATATAGGTGTGTGTGTGTGTGTGTGTGTGTGTGTGTGTGTACGCACAATGCCATAGAGGCAATTCTAACTCATAGCCATTCTACAGGTCAGGCTAGAACTGCCTCAGTGTTTCCAAGATTGTAGTTCTTTATAGGAATAGGAAAAAAATCATCTTTTGGGTATAGTCACCATTTATTTTGTGTAAAAAGGTATTTTCAACAAGGAAATTATTTTGTTTCTATAACACGACCATATTTCCAATTACTGATCTTTTCTCCCTACTTTAAGATTATAAAAACAAATAATTATCAATGCATTTGATTGCATGTTTGATCAATTTCAGACTGAAGAAGCTAAATTTCCTCATCTTTAACCTTACTGGTTTGTGCATATGTTTGATTAATAGTTGTATTAACCAAACTTCTTTGTAGGCCATATACGTATTGTTTTATCATGAAAAACATTGTACTTTATGATAAATCATGAACTTTTTTTTTGAGTATGAGTATGATGCTATTCTTTTTGAATTTGTCATTTCAGGCATAGTAAATCATATGATCACCTGATTCAAAAGGGCTAATATCAGTCCCTAGTGAACTGGGATTTTAATCTTTCTGAATTCCGTTTCATTTTTGATGGCTTCTAATTTTACTAGAAAAGCATGTTTAAGTCCATATTTCTAATGTTAATGAATATCTGCAGCTGTTTCTCCTCATATTAAGCTGTGCCCCATCAGCAAATAAAGGACCCAAATGCTTTAATCCTTATTATTTTGGTTGACTGTACTTTAAGGAGCCAACCCTTCCCCAGTCACATTTTGAGTCATTTATATGATGAAGTGCTCATCTGCCAGCACTATATCTAATAATGTTACACTCATATTCTTAAGGTTTCCATGAGTAATATCTCAAAAGTTGACAGCCTATTTGTTTCTCATGGTCTATTATTAGTCAGGAACTTCCCTTGAAATCTGTTCACCTTTGTTGACCTGGCTGGTATTTGAAATATCTGTGATATATTTTCCAGCATCATAGAATACACAAGTATGACAAACTGATGCACAGATATTGGTATGGGAGTATAGTGAGTTCCTTCTTGAGACACAGAAGTTCTAAATTTTGAACACTTCCAAATCATGTGTCTCTTCATTTGTATCACATTTGTGATAGTGAAACTCTCATAAATACAGTGCTTTCTCTTAGTTGTTCTAGGGAATTATCTGTTTTTCAACTGTCAAAGGAAGTAATAGGAGCTAGCAGTTCAGAATTAAAGGTACCTCTGGGGACCCACAGGGTTTATGACTGGCATAAGGACATAGTAGGAAATCCACAAATTTCTAGCCAACAGACCAGAAGTGAAGTGATGTGAAGAATCCCAACCAATTCTATTGTAGGTAACTGAAAAATTACATAAATTGGGCAGTATGAAGGATTGTATCCTTTAACTGTTGAAATCTGACCTATCTTCCCATGGGTAAATCTGTAGGAAAATGCTAAATTATATATTATCAATAAACAGATTATATAGATTTTATCTAAACATTTGGTGACAGAAGTATTTGGTATTCTTAAAGTACCCATATAATTATAGTTATTATCATTTCTATGTAAGAAGTATCCCATCTCAAATTTCATCAAAAATAAAACTAAAAATTGCAGTGTAAATCACATGACATTACATATGGGAATTTTATACCCCAACATTGAACCATTAAATAAACTATATATCAACCAACATGAAGTAATAAAAACATGACTGAGCATGTTGTCCACAGGCATAGATTGTCACTACTGAGAAAAATGAAATATTATGTTCTTTTCTAAGATTTTAAGTAAGCATGCTTTCAAAAGTTGGCATTTCATTTAAATTATAATTCTGTGAGCACCATCACGTTATATAATTGGAATTTTGTGCTGTTGTTTCTGTACAAGTGGATTAAATTTGTGTGTGTGTGATTCTAGTTTGGAGCCAGCTATTATCACTTTCTAAAGCCTTTTAAGTCAGCAATGTGGAAGATCTATTTTGACATATGCACATAATGAAAGAGAAAGAATAAAGAAGAGATTGTCAATTTGAGCTAGAATCTGAGAATCCACTCTTGAAAAGATCATTGCTCTAATTAAGTGTTATTTTCTTCCAAAGTAGAAAGTCTTCTACAAAAATATATCCATTGTTCGACAGTTTCATTGTTATGGAGTCTTTTCAAACATAAGTTGCATACACTCCTTCCATATGCCTTTACTTAGCTGTCCCTTCCAGTGGATCATATAGTAAAATGATTATTTAGTCTAAATAGCAGACATTTATAATCTCAGCAATTTATGATAATCATATTTTATTAATCTATTTATCAACAATTTTTCCCTAGTTAAAAATTACATTGCATGGTTTTATATCCTTCACTCTGGCATGGTTTACTTGCTTGTGTGTTTGTTTGCTTTCTTGCCTGTTTTCCTTGAGAGGTGATAGCAAGGTTACATTCCTTCTGGAACTGTTCATGTATTAGGGGAAGGATTAACATACTTCACTCCCTGACAAGATTTATTCATCGCTTCTTAATTAATACAAATTGTTAGTCAGAATGCATAGTCAATTGATGGAATAGCTTCTAAGATGAGTTAGCCAAATGACTGAGTGAAAAATCAATATAGCTTTCTGATTCACCAAAAATAAATATTTTAGAACAGGCTTTTGGAAGTTTGAATTTAATTTTCAAGAGCAACAAATCCATCAAAATTGAAATGTAGCTTTAAAATGTAAATCATGAGGAAGGGGGAAGATGGCCGACAGGGACACCCGCATACTCTGAGAGCTCCTCCAAACAAAGCGGGATTGGCGACCAGGTAGCTGAATAGTAAGAGTCTGGTGAGTGAAATATCCCCCTGGGTCAGCACCCCAGTCCTACCCCACGTATTTGTCCGGAGCAGGGGTCTCGGTGAAAGAGGACCGGACTAGTGGGACATCTCTGGCCACTAAGCTGCCGTGAGCTCACTGGCGACCGGCTTAGGCTCCATCCCCAAACCCGGCGCCTAGGCCAGAGCCACTTGCCTGCCCTGCCTACTCCAGCGGCCCACTCCCCACTCCCTATCGCGGATCCCCACTGGGAGAGAAGCTTTCCTCTCCCGCAGTTCCCCTCTCCCCACAGGGCAGCGATCTGCCCTCGGGCCCACGTCCCTCCCTCCATTCATCCAAGCTCAGGGGAGCGGACCCGCGGGTTGTCTGGCGACCCCCACGGGGGACCATCCACCCGCACCGCTGCCGCGGACCTCTCCACCTGCCCTCCGTGCGCTGGCCTCCCACCCCCGCCCGCCCCCGCCAGCCCCTGGCAGCCTAGCGCCAGCTCCACTCCTGGCGGGGACCCTGCGCTGAGCACTTCCCGCCGACGGGAGCCATAGCCCAACCCGCACCTGTCCCGGACCCTGAGCTTCCGCGGAGCGCCTCGCCCCGCGCTGCTGAGTCTGCCCACCAAGGGCCCCCCCCTGCGCAAGGCACAAGAGTAGGTGCCCTCCCCAGGGTGCTGTGGGGACCCCGGCGGCCGCGACTCTGAGCCTGAGCAGAGGAAGGGCACCATTGCCCCCTGCGGTTTCGAGCCAAGCCTCCTTTGCCAGCGCCATTACCCCCTGCGGTTTCGCGCCAAAAGGGCGGAGAGCGAACACCATTGTTCCCTGCAGTGTCCCGAAGCTGCCTGCGCAGCTATCCAAGGGGCCGCTCACAGCCCGGGCAGATCAAACACTCCACCTGCAGTCTCGGCTTTGCAGTCCCTGAGGAGCCTTCAGTGAGCTCCAGCCAGCTCTCACCATCTGGGGCCCTGTTGGGTCCCCAGTGCCAGCCCTAAGCCTGCCGCAGCCCGCCCCAGCCACCCCAGGAGACGGCACAGTGGCCTGAGCCTCCACACAATAAGGTTACTCCTGTCTCCCAGAAGCATGGGGCCTATTAAAGGATCAAGGAAAAATCAACAGACCACATCACTCCCAACAAAAAAATCAGAAAAACGAGGCACTTTAACAGACCTAACGTCACTCATAGAAGAAACAGATATAGATCAGCCACAAAAGGAAATCTTCAGAACTCTGCTTGCAGTAATACAGGAGCTAAGAGAAGCAAACCAAAGTAAGGATGCAACGATAGAAGGGATGAAATGCACAATAGAGGGGATGAAGTCCACAATAGAGGGGATGAATACTATCCACCAAAAGGAACTGCAGAAACTAACAGAGGAGGTAGCAGAGGCCACACAAAAGGTCACAGAAGCTATATCTAGGCTTGAGGAGGCTGAGAACCGTATCAGTGAACTCGAGGACGCTCAAACCAAACGAAGCAAGCGAGAAAAACAATCAGATAGGAAAATTAAAGAAACAGAAGACAGCCTGAGATCAATGACAGATGCTATGAAGAGGAATAATATTCGAATAATCGGTCTACCGGAACACAACATAACACACAAATCGACCGCCAAGATAGCAAAGGAATTCCTGGAAGAAAATTTCCCCAACCTAACAAAGGAGAATCCGACTCTCATACAGGAAGCAGAGAGGACGCCGGCTAAGCTAAACACCAAGAAGAACACGCCAAGGCATATAATTGTAAAATTATCCAACTTAGAGGAAAAAGAGAAAATTCTACGAGCATCAAGAGAAAGGAAGACAGTCACATACAAAGGAGCGCAGGTAAGGGTATGCTCAGACTTATCAGCTGAAACCATGAAGAGGAGGAGAGAATGGAGCACCATCTTCCAAATTCTGAAAGATAAAAATGCCTCCCCCAGAATCCTATACCCTGCCAAGTTATCCATTAAGATAGAGGGTAAGATAAGGGTCTTCCAGGACAAGGAAGAACTCAAAAAATATACTGCAAGTCACCCGACCCTGCAGAACATACTGGCTGACTCACTATGGCCAGAAGATCAAGCTCCAACTAGAACCTCCAGGAGACCACCATATAGCCCATCTCCATCTAGAAGCCAACATGCCAGCAACACGCACCAGGACAACACGGTCTCAGATGGAAAAGAGGACAGGATAGAAACCCTCCACTCAAACGCAGTACACTGATATGAAGGAAGATAGGCAAAGACCCAAAACACAAAACAGAATATGGCAACCATGAAGCCAGAGATTGTAATAATCACTTTGAATACAAATGGGCTCAATTCATATGTTAAAAGAAAGAGGCTGGAGGATTGGATTAGAAAACATAACCCATCAATCTGCTGCCTGCAAGAGACACACCTTAAGCAAGCAGACAAGCATATGCTGAGAATAAAGGGCTGGAAGAAAGTTTACCAAGCAAATGGTAACTCCAAGAAGGCAGGAGTGGCTATCTTAATCTCCGACAAAATGGATCTCAAGATCCAAAACATAAAAAGAGACAAAGAGGGACATTACATAATGCTCAAAGGCTCAGTAAACCAGGAAGCAATAAGCATACTGAATATTTACGCACCTAATAATGGTGCGGCAAATTTCGTCAAACAAACTATTAAAAAAATGACAGAAGAAATCACGGAAACAACAATAATAGTGGGGGACTTCAACACTCCACTATCAGAGAAAGACAGGTCACAGGGAAAGAAGCTCAGCAAAGAGGCCAGAGAGCAAAACAATGTAATTAGGCAACAGGGCCTGATAGACATCTATAGAGCCTTTCATCCAAAAGCAAAAGGTTTCACATTCTTCTCCAATCCACACGGATCTTTCTCAAGAATAGATCACATGCTGGGGCACAAGGCCAGCCTGAGTAAATTCAAACACATAGATATTATCCAGACGTCTTTCTCAGACCACCATGCCATAAAGCTGGAGATTAATAGGAGGGCACCCAGAAAAGCAAGGGTCACCAATTGGAGAATAAACAACGATCTCCTGCGACATGAATGGGTTAAGGTCCAGATCAGAGAGGATATCAGGAAATTTCTAGAAACTAATGAGAACGAGCATACAACATATCAAAACTTATGGGACACTGCAAAGGCAGTCATCAGAGGTAGCTTGATATCACTGAATGCATACATGAAAAAAGAAGAAAGGCGTATGACAGATATGTTAACACAAAACCTCCAACAACTAGAACAGAGTCAACAGAACTACCCCTCCAATAGCAAGAGAAAAGAAATAATAAAAATCAGGGCGGAGTTAAACCAGTGGGAAGACAAAAGAACAATGCAAAGGATTAACGCAACTAGAAGCTGGTTTTATGAACGAATTAATAAAATTGACACTCCCCTGGCAAAGCTTACCAAAGATAGAAAGGAACAATCATCAATAGCCAGGATAAGAGATGAATCGGGGGCAATAACAACAGACCCCAATGAGATAAAAAGGATAATCACAAAGTACTATGAAGGTTTGTATTCTAATGAATTCAGAAACCTGGAAGACATGGATAAATATTTAGAAAAACAATCTATCCCTAGATTATCTGAGACAGAGATCAAGAACCTCAACAAACCCATAGCGAAGGAAGAAATAGAGAGTGTCATCAAAAACCTACCAAGGAAAAAGGCCCCAGGGCCAGATGGCTACACAGCAGAATTTTACCAAACATTCAGGGAAGAGCTGACACCGATCCTCCACAAAGTATTCCAGAACATAGAAAAGAACGGCAAGCTCCCAAACTCATTTTACGAAGCCAGCATTACTTTGATACCCAAACAGGGAAAAGACCCCACAAGTGTAGAGAATTATAGACCAATATCTCTAATGAACATAGATGCAAAAATCCTTAACAAAATATTGGCCAATAGAATACAAAGGAACATCAAACATATCATTCACCACGACCAAGTAGGATTCATCCCAGCGATGCAGGGATGGTTTAACACCCGAAAATCCATCAATATCATACACCACATCGAGAAGAAAAAGGATAAAAACCATATGATAATATCCATAGATGCAGAAAAAGCATTTGACAACATCCAGCATCCATTCCTAATCAAAACACTCATGAAGATAGGATTGGAAGGGAAGTTCCTCAAGCTCATACAAGCTATCTATGAAAGACCAACAGCCAACATCATAGTCAATGGAGAAAAGACAAGAACAATACCACTGAAAAAGGGTACAAGACAAGGATGCCCCCTGTCCCCTCTTCTATTCAATATCGTTTTGGAGGTTCTGGCTAACAACATAAGACAGCGGAAGGACATCAAAGGGATCCAGTTGGGAGAGGAGGAGGTGAAACTATCGTTATTTGCAGATGACATGATCCTATACATTGAAGACCCCCAAAACTCCACAGTTGGAATACTTACAGCAATAGAGGAATACGGAAGGGTAGCAGGATACAAGATCAATAAACAGAAGTCGGTAGGGTTTCTATACACATCGGACAGGGCCATGGAAGAGGCGATTAAGAGGGAAGTACCCTTCACAGTAGCCAAGAACAAACTGAAATACCTAGGAATATACTTAACAAAAAATACTAAAGACCTATATAAGCATAATTATAAAAGCCTATTACAGGAAACCAAAAGTGACCTTCACAAATGGATGAAGCTCCCCTGCTCATGGTTAGGTAGGCTGAACATAGTAAAGATGACAGTTCTTCCTAAAGCACTCTACAAGTTCAATGCTATACCAATCCAATTACCATCAACCTTCTTCAAAGAATTGGAAAAACTGACCACCAACTTCATATGGAGAGGGAAGAAACCCAGAATTAGCAGAGAACTCCTCAAGAAGAAGGACACAATTGGAGGACTCGCCCTGCCTGATTTTAATGCCTACTACACAGCTACAGTGGTCAAAACAGCATGGTACTGGCACAATGATAGACACTCAGACCAGTGGAAAAGAATAGAAAGCCCAGGAGTAAAATCATCAGCATATAGACAACTGATCTTCGACAAGGGTCCCAAAAACGTCAAGTGGGAAGCAGATGCCCTCTTTAATAAGTGGTGCTGGAAACAATGGATATCCACATGTAGAAAGTTGAAACAAGACGTCTACCTCACCCCATGCACAAGAATACACTCAAGGTGGATCACAGATCTAGAAGTCAAACCCCAAACCATCAGGACCATTAAGGAAGGAATCGGGACTAATCTCAGAGCACTGGCCCAGGGAGCACATAGGCTCACTGCAACAGGGAAGGGGACACACACAGGTGATCTGGAAATCGACAAATGGGATCTAATAAGAATAAAACACCTGTGCACCTCGAAAGACTTTGCCAAGAGGGTGACAAGGCAACCCACAGACTGGGAGAAGATTTTTAGTAATGACACGTCAGACAAAGGGCTCATTACTAAAATCTACAACACCATCATGACCTGCAAAAAGAGGAAAACAGTTAACCCCCTAAGGAAGTGGGCAAAAGAAATGAGAAGAACTTTCACTAGAGAGGAGATCAATATGGCCAATAAATATATGAGAAAGTGCTCGAAGTCCCTTGCCATAAGAGAAATGCAAATCAAAACAACCATGAGATACCACCTAACACCCCTGAGGCTAGCCCAGATCAGTAAATCAGAGAGCAACAAGTGTTGGAGGGGCTGTGGTGAAATAGGAACCCTCCTCCACTGCTGGTGGTCGTGCAGATTTGTACAGACACTGTGGAAAGCAATCTGGCGATACCTAAAGAAAATGGAAATTGATCTACCTTACGACCCAGCCATCCCTCTACTGGGCATATACCCGGTTGAAGCAGCAAATAAAACACGACCAGTCATATGCGCTCCAATGTTTATTGCGGCACAATTCACAATAGCAAAGACTTGGAAACAGCCTAAGTTTCCATCGATAGACGAGTGGATTAGCAAACTTTGGCACATACACACAATGGAGTATTATGCAGCACTGAAAAGCACCGATGAGCACATGAAACACGTTATTTCATGGGAAGAGCTGGAAGGAATTATGCTAAGCGAGGTAAGCCAGTCCCAAAGGGACAGGTACAACATGAGTCCCCTGAGGTAAGTACAATCAGCATGACAGAAATGGGGCATTAATCCACCCAAGGGGAGGGTATTGTTTATATCTCCACAGGGAAAGTGGGACCAGACTTCAACCCAGTGTCGCAAGGTGTGAATGCATTATCCCGGCGTGGAGGACGGAACCGGTGGAGAGGTCTGGGAGGCAGGCCCCAGCACCATAAATTAAGTGGATTCCTGCCCCTCCCCCGAAAAGAACTTGTTCCAAAGGACGACATTGACCCTGCAGCTATGGGAGATGGACATATTTGATCAGAGCACACGGGAGCAGATGAAGGGGCAGGAGGAGAGAGTGGAGCACAGCCTGGCCCACCAGGCCGTGAGGATAATGTTCTTGAGTAGAGCAGCCAGTCCACAGAGAGAACAACATGGCTGGCCCTACTATGAGACATGATGCCCCTCAGTGACTAAGGGCGATACAGGGGACAGAACCGGAGACACAGTGTGGGAATTGCACCTGACCTGATCCCACCACACCGAGGCAATGCACTGGGGGAGTGCAGCGGAACAGCAAGGGAATGGAGTGGCAAGGTCCCCAGGGAATGCTGAAAGTGGACTTTGGGGCCAGGGCGTGGTGCCCCAACAGACTGGACTGGAAAACGCTCCTAAGGGCCAGCAAAGATCCCTGAACTAACTACAAGCTTTTCTCTTGCGAACTGTTTTGTTCTGTTCTTTTTCAGTGGTTTGTTTTGGTTGTTTTGTTGTCTGGTTATATACTGTTGCTTTGTGTTCCTATGTCTAGTTTTCGTGCATGTTAGTGACTCCACAGGTCTGTCTGAATAGGACAGGCTGGATGAACTATCTGGAGGAAAAACAACGGGACCGACAGTTCCGGGGGGGCTTGGGGTGGGGGGTAGGGGGGGGTAAGGAAGTGGTGTTAACAAACCCAGGGACAAGTGAAAAACATGGGACCCCAAAGGGTAGAGAAGGGGGAGTGGCAGGCCTGGTGGGAAATGATCAAGGGTAAGGTTGCTTAGAGAAGAGGTATACTCTAGCCCAGGTGGCAATGAAGCATGGTAGTAGGGCAGGAGGAAGGTCAAGGGAGATGGAGGAAAGAGCTAGAAGTCAAAGGGCATTCATGGAGGTCTAGACAACGACATGTACATGCAAATATATATAGGAGGTTGGGGAAATAGATCTTTGTGTCTATATTTATAGGTCAAGTATTAAGGTGGCAGAAGGACCTTGGGCCTCTACTCAAACACTCCCTCTATGCATGAATACCTTCTTTTATTAAATTGGAACTCTATGATGCTCACTCTCCCGACACAACAGCTGGAGCCAACATGGGTGAACAAGTAAATGTGGTGAAGAAAGCTGATGGTGCCCGGCTATCAAAAGAGATAGTGACTGGGGTCTTAAAGGCTTGAAGATAAACAAGCGGCCATCTAGCTCAGAAGCAACAAAGTCCACATGGAAGAACACACCAGCCTGTGTGATCGAGTGGTCCCAAAGGGATCAGTTACCAGGCATCAAAGAACAAAAAATCATATCATTGACTGCACACCTCCATGATAGGATCGCTGAAGACAAATGGGTGCATAAGCGAATGTGGTGAAGAAAGCTGATGGTGCCCGGCTATCAAAAGAGATAGTGTCTGGGGTCTTAAAGGCTTGAAGGTGAACAAGCGGCCATCTCGCTCAGAAACAAATAAGCCCACATGGAAGAAGCACACCGGCCAGTGCGATCACGAGGTGCCCAAGGGACCAGATATAAGGCATCATGCAAAAAAAAAAAAAAAAAGATATAAGTGTGTGTATTTATGTGTATTTATGTGTATATGTATATATGTATGTGTATATATATATTATATTAAATGAAGGGGGAAGTGCAGAGTGGAGACCCAAGGCCCAAGTGTCAGCCAATGGAGATCCCCTCACAGAGGGGCTTAGGAGAGGAGATGGGTTAATTAGGGTGCGAGGTAGTATCGATGAAGAACACAGCTTTCCCCCAGATCCTGGATGCTTCCTCCCCCCAACTACCATGATCCGAATTCTACCTTGCAGGGTTGGATAGGACAGAGGCTGTACACTGGTACATAGGAGGGTTGGAGATACAGGGAATCCAGGGTGGATGATACCTCCAGGACCAAGGGCGTGAGGGACGATGCTGGGAGAGTGGAGGGTGAGTGGGTTGGAAAGGGGGAACTGATTACAAGGAGCCACATGTGACCTCTTCCCTGGGAGAGGGACAGCAGAGAAGGGGGGAAGGGAGACCCCGAATAGGGCAAGATATGACAAAATAACGAGGTATAAATTACCAAGGGCATATGAGGGAGGGGGGAAAAGGGAGGGAAGGGGGGGAAAAAAGGAGGACCTGATGCAAGGGGCTTAGGTGAAGAGCAAATGCCTTGAGAGTGATTGGGACAGGGAGTGTATGGGTGTGCTTTGTACAATTGATGTATGTATATGTATGGATTGTGGTAAGAGTTGTTGGAGTCCCTAATAAAATGTAAAAGAAGAAAAAAAAAATTTTTATTCAAAATAAAATATTTTTCTATATTAAAAAAAAAATAATAAAAAAAAAAAATAAAATGTAAATCATCTTGGTATTTTCTGATGTTTTGGTTTATCACAGATATTTGTTCTGTTTCTAAAATATCCACAACAAAAATTATATATATTGCTATAATTCATGCACATTTATCAATTTAATTGCTTCATACATTAAGGACAAACACAAAAAACACTTTGACTAAATACTGAAATTATGAACATAATTTAGAAGAAAATGAATTCCAGAACACCTCATTTTGCTCATGCAGAACCTATGCAAGAACCAAGAAGCTTTAATTTAAACAGCATAAGATAATGCAACATGGTTTAAAATCAAGAAAGGTGTGCTTTAGGGTTGCTTCCTTTCACCATATTTATTCCATGTGGTTGCTGAACAAATATCCGGAGATGCCGGGATACATCCAGAATGAGGCATCAGGATTAGAGGAAGGCAGATCGCTTGGAAATGTTGAAGAACAAAGATGTAGGTCATTTTAAATACTACAGTACACCTGACCCAAGCTGTGATCTTTTCAGTTACTTCACATGTATATGAAAACTGGACAGTGAGCGAGGAAAGCCACAGAATAGCTGATGCATTGACAGTATGGTGGAGGAGAAGAATATTGAATGTCCTGTGGACTGCCAGAAGAAGAAACAAATGTGTTTTAGAATTGTCCTTAGAAAAGATGATTGCGTATACTTTAGACATGCTCATCAGAAGAGACCAGGTTCTGACAAAGGACATCATATTGGGTAAAGCAGAAAGTCAGCGAAAAAGAGGAAGACAATCATGGGGTGGGATTGACACAGCGGCTGCAAAAATTGGTTAAACAAGAGTGTGAGGACCGTGCAAGGCCTACTTCTGTGTCATTCGGTAGTACACAGGGCTGCTGTGAGTAGGGATTGAAGGTGTGGCTCCTAACAGAACAAACAAATGTAAACATATGGGATACTGAGTTTATACCTCCAAAACATTCACAGAGATGCTGATAAACTAGAGAAATTAAAAAATATTTAAAAGGAAAAGCAACCCACATATTTTTGGTATTTTTTAACGACTTTGCTAATCGTCATATTATTTACTGCTGGGTAACTTTGAGTAAGTCACTAGCCTCTTTAGATTTGTGTCTCTTTGTCTTTTGAAGTCAAAGGTGGCTTGATATATGCAAATGCATGTACCTGTCCTCACTGTCCATGCTTGCACAATAGGAAAATAATGAAGAGCTCATTGAAGCAAGGTTAGCAATTTGAAACCACCCACCACCATTCTGGAGAAAACTGAAACTTTCTGCACCTATAAAAATGTTCATTCTCTGAAAACTAAGTATCCCAACTCTACTGTGTCCCTACAGCAGCACTATGAGCTGTAATTGATTCAATTTCAAAGATCACTGTTGTTTCTCACTGTGCATGCATTTTGGGTCTTAAAATGTCCTGATAATTTTTATATTAAAAAAACAGAAAATAATAATAAACTGGATATATACTTGGTATTTCACAGGCATATAAAATATATATGTATTAGGATATAGTTTGTTTAACAATAGATACAGTTCTAGTTTTTTATTACAAAGTGCTATTTAGAATAATATAAATAAGAATCAATATTATGTATAGAATTATATAATACCAAAGAAAACCCTCACTGTCAACAAGTTGATTCCAACTCATAGTGACCCTACAGGACAGGGTAGAAATGCCTCTATAGGTTTCTGAGTCCATAACTTTTCACAGAAATGGAAAGATTCATGTTTATCACCAAGGACCAGTTGATGTTTTTGAACTGCTGACCTTGTGGTTAGCAGCCCAACACAAAACTATTTTAAAATTAGTAAAATTAGGCTAAAAGCGTTCAGATATTTTAATTTAATTTTTAACATGTGTTTTATAATTGCTAAGTGTTAATTAAAGGAACCCTGGCAGCATAGTGGGCTCAGTGTTGGGCTACTCTGTGGGACGAAGTTGAAGTCATCCCCTTCTGAAGAGATGCCAGCCTTAGAAAGCCCGGGAGTTGTTCTAGTGTGTTCTACAGTGCCGCCTTAAAGGCACTAGATCAATTTCAACAGGAGACCTGGTGAAGCGCTTGGCTGTTAACAAAAAGGGTCCTTTTGGAAAAAAGACAGTGTCTATCTGCTTTTCTAAAGATTACAGCCAAGAGCACCTTATGCGGAAGTTCTTCTGTGTCACATGAAGTAGCTATGAGTAGAAATCAAATCAACAGTACCCAACAAAAACTTAAATGATAGCAGTCTTTAAGTTCTTTAAGATTCACTAGATAGATTACATATTATCGTAACCAGTAAAAAAAAACTAAATCATTATATTAAGGGAAGTTTGTAGTTTTAATATATTTTGTTACTATCTATCAATGACTATAGTTTTTTTTTAAAAAATAAAAATAACAGTGATTATATTAATGTCCAATAATTCCTTTATGAGTAAATAATGCAGTTTTAATTGAGACTGCTATTTTAGGACTTTTAGCATATACAAGTTATCATCATTATTTATAGTCACTATTATTTTTGTAACTCTATTATGTAGATACAGAAGAAACTAATGACTAGATATACTAAGACTATGATTTTCACTAAATATGTTGAATTTGTTTTATTAGTTTTGCTTTATTTTACTAGGTATGGCTTGGAATAGGACATCTATTTTAAATCAATATAGTTCATTAAAATTTGCTTGCTACCCGAGTCCAGTTGGCAAGATGAGCAGAAAATTAGATCATTATAGTTTGCTGTTAAGAAAAACCATTGAGTCAATTACAAATAGCAATTCCATATAAAATAAAATGAAACACTGTCTATTCCTGCACCAACCTTACAAATGTATATATATGCTTGAGTCCATTTTTGCCAACAATACATTTTGGTAGGATCTTCCTCTACTTTGTACGGAATGATGTTATTCTCCAGGAACTAGTCATTGCTGAAGACATATCGAAAGATAATGGGTGGAAGTCTTATAATTTTCTCTCCTATGAAATACTCTGGCTGTACTTCTTCCAATAGATTTTTTTTTAATTTCCTCTGGAAGTCTGTATCCTTTGCCAGCAAATGTCATAATGATTCAAAGATATAAATTTGTTTGTCAAAATTCTTCATCTTCCATATACATATGAGGTTATTGAAAATACAGTGGTTGTGTTAAGCTTTGCAGAGTTAAATGCATTTGCAGAGTAAATAAAACAAAGGGACATGTCTTTCTGGTAGTCACTACTCTACACTAAGATTCATCTAATATCAGCAATGCTATCCCCACTCTGTTTCTTATTTTGAATCTGATTTGAATTTCTCACAATTCTCTGTTGATGACTGCTGGAACCATTTTTAAAGTATCCTAAGCAAAATTTTCCTTATGTGTAATATTAATGGTAGTTGATAATTTTGCATTCTGTTGAAGCACTTTTCTTTGAAATGGGGATGCATATGATTCTCTTAGTCGGTCAATATCTGTCTTCCAAATTTCATGGCATAGAAAATTAAGCACCTCCAGTATTCCCTCCATTTTTGAAACATTTAAATTTGTATTTATCAGTTCCTGGATCCCTGGTTTTTTTCAATGCCTTCAGTGAAGCTTGAATTTCTTCCTTTAATCAACCAGTTCTTGATTACATAGCACATCCTGAAATATATGAGCAATTAGCAATTGGACTTCTTGCAAGATGATTCTCAGGTAAACAACTGGTGTTGGGAGCTCTGCAGTGATTGGTGAGTTTGGTGACCAGAAGACCAAGTAGAGAGTTTGGGTCAAATAATTAACCCCCATGGCAATGTGGTCCTTTCCCTGAACTGGAAGGTGATTTTCACCCACCATCTATACTTCCTCCAGAGCTCAGGAAATCTGTGACTTTGTCACAGGATATCCTGGACTGAACTGCTCAGGCTACTGCAGGCCCATCATGGCCAAACCCCACCAGTTATCCACCACTGTGTCCTGGCCACCAAACCTAGAGCCCACCAGCCACCATACTGAAACTTCTTCAGCTGTGGCTGGACCCCGCCAAACCACTGCCAGCTGAACGTGACTTCCCCTGCCATGTCCGGTACCCTTCCACCAACTGTGTGTGGCCTTTACCACCATGATCAGCACCTCCCTACTGCAACTGGAGCCCACTCATCACCCACTTGTCATCTGCCCATGGCTCCCTCTGTACTGTCAGGAGGTTGTGCACGGTCTTCCTGTGGTACTCCCGCTGCAACTGTTCCTCTTCTCTCTGTCAGGTGGAAGTTTCCACTGCCCTAACTGGTACCTTTCCGGCATCTACTAGTAGCTCTAGCAGCCACATTTATGCCCTGCCTGTCATCTGCCTACAGAAATTCCTGCTGTAGATGGTGGCCCCAACACCTCCCACCTGCAGCTTTACCAGCCAATACTGGAACCTGTCACACTAGCCACCCCCTCATAATTTGGGAGAACACTCCCAGTGCCTCAGTTATCTTCTGACTGTGGCCCATGCTGACATAGTTGGAGTCTGGAAGCTGTCCATGGGTTTTAGCCGCCATACACGGAAATGTCTAGAAATGTACTCAGTGTTGGTCTGTGACTCTGAGTCCCTGATCATGGTTCTTGATGCCATGGCCAGATCTTGAATGGCATCCATCTCCAGAGCTTCCTGCCAGGACAGCACATTCCCCGCAGTCCCCATGGTGACCAACCTCGGCTGTGAGGTCCCCTCCACTGGGCCGACCTTGACCTGTGGCACAACAGAATCACACTGAACCAGTGTTCCTTCGCAGGGCAGCTATGCCCCACTCTCAAACCACCACCACCTCACCTAGGGCCCTTAGCCCGAACACCAACTATCCCTGGTCCCATGGCTCACCTGTCGACCTGACCTGGACACATGACCCCACCAACTGACCAGCCTTTGATTCATGGCTTCTCTACCACATGACCTAGACCTGCAACTCACCTGCCAGCCTGTACAGGCCTTGTGGCTACACGACTGACCTTCCCTATCCCAGTGCCCTGTGTACAGCAGGCAGCCTCAATCTACCCTCCAATGCCTCCCACCAACACCAGCCACAAAGTCACCACAGCACCTTGCCTTATTGGTTTTCACAGCACCAATTGCAGTGCCTGTATCCACATTGCCCAAGAGGACCATCAAACTACAAAAAAGAATAAGGGAATCCCTGATGACTAGGGAGAGAGTGCAACCCCAGTGAGATAAACAGTAACCTGAATCCGAGCACATTTGGCCAAAGATAGTCCTCAGAATCATCTTACCAGACTCACAGAAAGAAAGCTCAGTGTTCTTTGACACCAGAAAAATGGCACCAAGTTCCTCCAAAACATCATGCAGACAGCAACCTGCCTCAACACCCTAAATAAGAAAAAAAAGTAACAAAATGCAATGTCAGAAGACGTTCTGAACCTAACTATGTTCATAGAAGAAGCAGTCATTGATCTGCCACCACCACCACCACCCCCCCAAATTCAGAATGCTACTTGGAGTCACACAGGATGTCAGGGAATCAATACAGAAAAAGGATGAAATAATGGACGAGATAAAGTCCACACAACAAAGGGAATTAAAAGTTTTGAGGGATTTGGCAACAAAAGCAAAGAACAAGATAACAGACGTCAAGAACAAGAACATACTAAAAGAACCAGAGAACCCTACCTGGGATCTTAAGGACAAACAAGCAGACTACAACAAATGGAGAGTGAAACAATAAAAGAAACTCAAGAAAACTTGAGAACAATGACCAATGCTATTAAGTGAAACAATATTCAAATAATTGAGATACCAGAACAAGATATAAGTAAGAGCAAAAGTAGTGAGGGAATTCCTGGAAGAAATTTTCTAACTTATTGAATCAGACAATCATACAGGAAGCAGAGAGACACCAATTAGACTACATCCCAGGAGAACTTACCAAGGCACATAATAGTTAACTTATCCAACTTTGAGGAAAAGGAGAAAATCATAAGAGCAGCTAGAGAAAAATATCTAGTCACATATAAAGATACTCAGATAAGAATATGTTCAGACTTATCAGCAGATACCATGAAGAAGAGGCGAGAGTGAAATAATATCTTACAAAAGTTGAAAGAGAATTATGACAATCCAAGAATTCTCTGTCCAGGCAAAATAGAATCTTCCCAGACAAGTAAAATCTTAAGGAATACATCAACTGAAACCCAGCTCTGCAAAAAATTCTTGCCGATTCACTGTGGACAGAGACCAACATTCAATGAACATAAATAGGAGGCCACTACATAGCACAAGTCCATCCAGAAGTTATCACACCAAAAACAACCCCCAATATGACATTGCCCCAACTGTGAAAAGAAAGAGAGAATGAAGCCCCACATACATACTAAGCACCCTGATATAGATGCAGGTAGGAGAACATCCAACACAAAAGGTACTAACTAGATGACAACAAGGAATCCACATATGGTTGTAATAACTCTGAATGTCAATGATCTGAATATATCCATTAAAAGACAAAGGCAAGTGGACTGGTTTAGAAAATATAACCTATTAATTTGTTGTCTGTAAAAGACATATCTTAAGCTCACAGTCAAAAATATGCTGAGAATTAAAGACTGGTGAAAAAATATACCAAGCAAATGGCAGCTTAAAAAAAGCAGGGGTCACAATCACAATCTATGACAAAATTGATCTCAAGTTGCAAACCATAACAAGAGACAAGGATAGGCACTATATAATACTCACAGAATCATTAGACCAGGAACCAGTAATCATAATAAATATGTACGTGTCCAATGAGAGACTTTCAAAATTCATGAAATTCTTCAAAGGATGAAAAATGAAATCACATGCTTTACAATTATACAGCCTTACCTAACAAGTGATTTTAAACACCACTCCCTGAGAAAGATAGAAGTTCAACAAGGAGGCTACATAGCTAAACTCTATAATTAGATGACTTGACCAGATACACATTTTTAGAGCTCTCCACCCAAATGAAAAAAAATTAACTTATTTTCAAGTGCACATGGCACATATTTGAAAATAGACCATATACTTGGAAACATGTTGAGTCTGAGTAAATTCAAGTACATAGAGGTCATTGAGACTGCTCTTAGACCACTGTGCCATAAAGCTGGAAATTAACAAAAGGAGGAACAAGATAACAAAGGCAAACAATTGGAATATAAATAACTGTCTTCTGAAAAATGAGTTGATACTGGCAAAGATTAGAGAATAAATTAGGAAGTTTTTAGATACCAATGAAAATGAGAACACAATGTACCAAAACCTATGGGACACAGCAAAAGCAGTTATCAAAGGAATTTTGAGAGCAACATGCATACATGAGAAAGGAAGAGAGGCTTATAATTGATATGCTGCCACAAAACCTCCAGCAATTAGAACAGAGTCAACAGAATAATTCTACTAATAGAAAAAAGAAAAACATTATAAAAATTATGGTAGAGATAAATGAGTGGGAAAATAAGAAAACAATGCAAAAAATCAACACAGTTAAAAAAAGCTGATTCTTTGAAAGGATCAACAGAGTCAACAGACAAATGGCAAACCAATCTAAAGAAAGGAAGGAGCACACATATATAGCCAAGATGAGGGATAAAACAGGGAAAATTACAATGGATGCTAATGAAATTAAAAAATAATAATAACAACACTACGAAGCTCTGTACTCCAGTGAATTCAACTTGGAAGACATAGTCAAATACTTGGATAAACAATAACTCCTTATATTATCCCAGATAGATGTCAAGAACCTCAACAGACCTATAGCAATAGAAGAAATAGATAAGCTTATCAAGGGACTACCAACGAAAGTCAACCCCAGAGCAGACAGCTGCACAGGAGAATTTTACCAAGAGTTCAGGGAAGAGCAAACACCTATCCTACACAAACTCTTCAAGAGCATAGAAAAAGATGGCAGACTCCCAAACTCATTCTATGAAGCAGTATAACACAGATATCTCAGGTGGGCAAATATCCCACAAGAACAGAGAACTATAGACTGATATCTCTAATGAACATTGATGTGAAAATCCTTAATAAAATATTGGTCAGTAGAATACAGAAGTATATAAAATGAATAATTCACCATGACTAAGTAGGATACATTCCAGGGATGCAGAGTTGGTTCAAAATCTGAAAGTCCATCAACATTATCTAGCCCATTGACAAGGAAAAGGACAAGAACCATATGATAATATCAATTGATGCAGAAAAAGCATTTGACAAAATGCAACACCCATTCCTAATTAAGGCACTCAAGAAGAAAGAAATGGAAGGAAAATTCCTCAACATAATACAAGCTATATATGAAAATCCAATAGCAAGCATTATAGTCACCAAAGAAAAGATGAAAACAATCACACCAAATAAGGGGACCAGACAAGGATAACTCTTGTCCCCATTTTTATTCAACATTGTACTGGAGGTCCTAGCTCACAACATAGGGCAAAGGAATGATATTAAAGGTATCCTCTTCTGGGGAAAGAGGAGGTAAAGCTATTGTTATTTGCAGATTATATGATTCTATATATTGAAAGTCCCCAAAGCTCCACAACCAAAGTGGTGGAAGTGATTGAGGAATATGGTAGAGTGGAAGGATACTAGATCAACAAACAGAAGTTTATTGCATTGCTATATATGTCATATACTATTATAGAAGGGGAGATCAAAAAGGCAGTACTCTTCACAATAGGCAAGCACAAATTGTGCTCCAATATTATTGTGGTACAGTTCACAATCAGGAGTCGGAAACAACATAATTTCCATCGATGGATAAATTGATTAAGAAATTCTGGTATATCCATACAATTGAGTACTACACACCCATAAAAACTATAATGATCTCATGAAGCATATTGTCTCAAGGGAAGAGTTGGAAGAAATGACGCTAAGCTAAGTTAGCCATGGACAAAAGGACAAGTACAGCATGAGAACACTGAGGTACGTCCAAACAAACAGCACAGTGGGGATAGAGGAAAAGTATTGCAATTCCTAATTTCCGGGGCCAGGTCCAGGCACTCTGGCAGGGGCAAAAACAAACCTAGGGATGCATATGGCATCCAACTAAAATGAAGGGGAAAAACAAAACAAAAACAATGATGTCATTGTTATAGCAGGAGAGGATATAGTTTATGTCTCCACAGGAAATGGAGTGAGAGACCAGACCTCATTCCCATGCGCCCAGTCTTGAGGGCTGTTCATTATCAGAGAAGACTGAGGGGCGGGCCTCAATCTGAGCTATGTTGACCACCCCCAGAAGAAGGTGCTACAGAGGACAGCACTGAAGATACTGACTGGGTGGGGTGGCCAGTGCTGCCCACATGAGAACAAACTAAGAGAGAAAGAGAAAGAGAGAGTCTACTTCATCCAGGCCAACCACACCTCAAGTGCAATGCTCCTGTTCAGCAGCCAATGCACATAGAGGATTGTAGGGCCAGCTCCAGTTCAAGACATGTCGTCCCCTCACACTCCCACAGCACTACAGAGGACAACACTGGAGAAACAGTGCAGGAAGGGTATCCCCTCTGACCCATCCCCACTGTAGGGCAAACTAGGAAGGGACAATAACAGAACAGCAATGGGAGTAAAGTCATAAAGTGCCTAAGGAATCTCAAGAATAAACTTCTGACTTGCCAGGCAGTACTTGGCACCTCCCCTGACCTGCCTGGGGCCATTCACAAAAGTCAGCAGACAGATCTGGAACTCTGTATAGACTTTTTTGGCTTTCCTTCCACATATGTCTATTTATATAAACTAGGCAAGATAAACAATCCAGAAAAGAAAACACTGGGACAAATGGTTCCAGGGCAGGGGTGGGGCATATGTGGGAGAGGAAGAGGCAAGTGGAAGTGAGTGGAGAGCCAATAAATTCAGAGACAGAGCAACAACAAGGGATCTAAAATGAATAGTGAGGAGGGTATAGAATGCCTGGTGGTGTTTGATAAATTGTAATGTAGCTGGGAGTAATTACTGAGATCTGAAAGAAGGGTGATCATGATGATAGGTGTGTTAGTCTGGGTAGACTAGAGAACCAAATTCATAGACACTCATATGGGCTAACATCGGATTTATGAACTTGATTTGGACTGGGCTAGGATGTTTTCTTTATGTAAAAGGTATTATATACTCTTTCTTATATATAAGTGACTGTATGAATTTCTCTAGTCTACCCTAATACATCATCCCACAATTTCTCTACTCTTTTGTCATTAGCGTTCAAAGCATCAAACTGATTCAAGAGAGATGTATAATCAAGGATGTACTTTAACTCTGTGGACTAATTTACATTATCTCCATCTATAGCTTGCATATAAGAAATTGATTTTCCTGAAGTTGGCTGCTCACCATATTCTGACAGATGATCTCAGGTTCTCTGTTGTCTCTTTCCACCGATGTAGTTCATTTAATTTCTATGTATTCCACCTGGAGAGACACACATGTATAGTTACAATTTTTTTTCATTAAAAAAAGGGAGGTGGGGCATTTTCAATAAGTCTAGTCATTAATCCTGCAATCTTCATCATTGATTCTATCAAAGTCATATTTTCTAATTTCTTATCTTTCTTTATTTCCAGCTTTCACATTCCAATCTCCTGTAACTCTCAATTACCAGTTTGTTCAATGTCAGACTGAAGAAGTTAGTACATATCTTTAATTTTCTCATCTTTAGCATTAGTGATTGCTGTGTAATTTAAATAATAGTCATATTAACTGGGTTACCTTGTAGGCATATGGCCATTATCCTTTCACTGCCAATGTTTTACTTCAGGACAGAAATTGAAATATTCTTTTTACCATGAATTATCAATGATTATTCTTCTTGTTTTGCCATTCCTAGCATAGTAGAGAGTGTTTCAATGGTATACATAAATACATTGTCAGGAAGATGCCAGAGTTTCAGAAAGGATTCAGAAGAGGATGTGAGATGAGGGAATCATTGCTGATGTTAGATGGATGTTGGCTCCTAGCAGAGAAAACCAGAAAGATGATTATTTGTGTTTCATTGACTGTGCAAATCCCTTACACTGTGTGTACCGTAAGAAACTATGCATGATCTTGAGATGAATGGGAATTCCAGAACACTACATAGTGCTCATTTAGAACTTGTACATGAATCCAGAAGGAGCTCTATGACTGGAACAAAGGGTTATTATATTGTTTGAAATCAGGAAACGTGTCCAACAAGATTATATCCTCTCACCATACTTATTCAATCTGTATGCTGCGTAAATCATCAGAGATGCTGGATTGTATGAAGAAGAATTTGTCATCAGGATTGGAGGAATGCTTATTAGCAATCTGAAATATAGAAATGCGCAATCTTGCTTCCTAAAAACAAGGAAGACTTGAAGCACTTGCTGATGAAGATTAAGGATTGCCACTTTCAGTATGGATTACAACTCAATGTAAACAAGATCAAAATCCTCACTAGACCGATAGATAGCATGTTGATAAATGGAAAAAAGGTTGAAGTTGTCAAGGATTTTGTCTTACTTGGATCCACAATAAATGTTCATGGAAGCAGCCATCAAAAGATCAAAGGATGTATTAGGTAAATCTATTACACAAGCCTTCTTTAGAGTATTGAGGAGCAAGGCTGTTTCTCTGTGTATTAAGGTGCACCCTACTCAAGCCATGGTATTTTCAATTGCTTCATATTCATATGAAAGTTGGACATTGAATAAATAATATAGAAGAGGAATCAATGCATTTGAATTGTGGTGCTGGGGAAGAATATTGAGAAAGATAAACAAATCTTTCTTGGAAGAAGTGCAGCCAGAGTGCTCCTTGGAAAGCTTACATGCTTTGGCCACGTTGCCAGGAGAGCCACGTTAAGAAGGCCATCATGTTGGTAAAGTAGAGGTTTACTGAAAAAGAGGAGCGCCCTCTTGGATAAGGACTGACACTGTGGCTGCCGCAAGGGGTTCAGGCAAAGGAACAATGGTGAGGACGGTGTGGGAGTGGGCGGCGTTTCTTCTGTTGTGCATAAGGTCGCTACGTGTTGGAGCTGACTTGATGACTTCATAACTACACACCTGCATCACAACTTGATGACGAATAATTACAGCAACAGCATAGTGGACCATATAATTGCCTGAATCAAAGTGGCCAAAGTGGTTCATTTCAACTCACTAATGACTTGGATAGGAGACTGGTAGCGCAGTGGTTCCATTGTGGTCTGCTAACTGCAAGGGAAGCACTTCCAAACCACCAACCTCCACTCCACATGAGGATGATCATCAAGAGTGATGGTCTTCTTTCCCATACTGTCGCTATAAATCAGAAGTGACTGATGCTCGTGAGTTTGGGTTGAATGACAAGGATACTGATTTTTATGAATTCTATATCATTTTTTATGAGTTCCAATTATCCTAGATTCATACTTCTTACATTCCACATTTTAATTATCAGTGGATGTTTTCAACTGTATCTTCTCATTGGCATGCAGGTTCCCAAAGCCTTGTTCCATCCACATTTAGACCTGGAAGCTTTTCTGAAACCTGTGTACCAGGGGTGACATTTCTGATATTGAAATATTGGTGGCAGAACTTCAGGCAGCACAGAAACATACAAATTACCACAGTAAAACAAACTTGGAGATAAGTGGTTGATTCAAGTCACTATTTATAATAAATAAAAACTTTTATAACAGAGGAAAAAACCCAATTATTTCAGTTCTGGCATCAAAGCATTCTGAGTAATATCTTCCAAATAGTATTTAGAATGTATGCTGCACGTGGCACTAAACTTCATGTTCTAATACATCACTACATAAATATGAAACTATATGCCCTAAAAAAGTTCACATTTAATAGATGTTACATTTATAGCATGCAGTCCTGGTCATATATCACAAGGTTAAAAAGAAAGAAACCCAGTGATAAAATACTTTGAACATTAGAAGTCAAGACATATGCCATATGTCCCCACAAAATCTCCATTGTGTAGGGAGTTTTCAAAAACAGCACGATATATAAGAGAGGTGACATTTTGAATAGAAATGAAGAATGAGTGGGATATATAGAGAAGGCTATCCCAGACATAATATTACTCTGAGAAAAGGGAAAGGGAAAGAAAATAGAGGCAAAGGGTGATCTATGCATATAAGAATACCTGGATGTTAACGAATATTCTTGAGATATATTGAAATAAATCAAATTAGCAAATAAATAGTAAGTATTAATTTTCTAAGTGCTAAACATTGTAGGAAGAAAATCATGTTTAAAAATAATAATAATTATTGAGTTGATGGTTATATAAAGAAAATAAATAAATTTTCAGCAGGGGGAGCTGTGTATAATTGTTGAAAGAAAAATAAAGATTAAACAAAAAGTGAAGAGTTTAGATACGCTTAGAATTCTTTACTCTTTAAGCACAATAATATGAAATTACTTATAAAAACTTGCTCAGTTTTGTTTCGTGATTAGACATTTTGTTCCTAAGTATAAAGGAATAAGAACTAATGTAAATATAAAAAAGGGTCTTGAATTCAAAGCATTTTTATTTTAGGATGTTCTATAATGCAAATTTATGAAAGAAGCATTGGTGGCAAACATGATATGTGATCAACACTATTCCATTGGTTGGTGTTAGAGTATGAATAGCTGGCAAAACTTGGCAGTTATACCCACTCATCATCTCAGTAGAAGAAAAGGCTTAGCCACCTACTTCTATAAGAATTGTAGGCATAGGCAATACAGGCATAAATTCTAGTCTCTATCATAGAAGATCACTATGAGATTAGGCAGACTGGATGACATCTGGCTACAACCACTTGGTTGATTTGAATCTTTGGAAAGAATGTTAGGCAGGGTTCTCTTGAGAAACAAAACCAAGTCACTTATGATTTTATATGTGTCTGTATGTATGTATATATATTAATCAGCATGTGATTATATATGTAATTCATATATTATCATAAGTGTATGATTATATATAATATATAACTTCACATATGTAAAATATCGGTTTATACAGCAAGAAGGACTATAACAGTTAACTAGTCCACACGGCAGTACAGAGGACTGAGTTCAACTTAATTTCGTGGAGTAGTTAATATACTTAAAATCCTTTGGGGGTGGGGAGGACAAGAAAGCAGAGAGCAGACATCGGAGTCTCCCCGCAGGCAAAACAGGCAGAGTCAGCCTACAGGTGGCAGACAGCAGGGTGGGTCAGCAACAGTTAGTAGCAAGTGAGCTTAGCAAAGCAGGCCTGTATGGGATTTTGAAATCCAGCAATGCCAAGTGACAGGATGCACCAGCCTCAAGGCCCAGCCTTATACACTCCAGTAGCATCGTGAAGCAGCTCAAAGGACCCAAGGGCTCTAGCAACATGATCCAGGAGTTGGCTTGGTACACGCAGAAATAGCTACAGCAACAGTACACTGGTCTGATCACCGGAGATCAAGAGAGAAAAGAGTGGGCCTTGCAGAGCCATTTATCTCTTTGCCCTCCAATCCAACTGTGACCTGATTAATCTTGACCCACATGTTCTTATTGGCCAGGTTGGCATAATGAGCCTATTAGAGCGTAACTTGTAACACCCAGGAATTTTATCCATAACACACCTTTAGAGATATATATTTCTGTAACCTCTCTTTAATTGCATCCTTTGAATGGGCCATTTGTCTCTTTCTTAAGAATCTGAATCAATTTAACAGCAAGGAGTGAGCTCCCTGGTGATGCAAAACTCAGATGCAAGAAACGAACAAGAGAGAGAAAAAAGAAAGAAAGCAAAGCGGGGAGAGGGAGATAGAGGAGGAAAGAAAAGGATTATGAAATCCAGCTAGGGAGTATTTTATAAAAAAAGAGGCGAGAAATGGAGCTCAAGAGAATAAGAAAGAACAAAGAGATGGTAGTGAAAGAATTTTCTGAATAATTTATCATTTTTATATAGGAGCATACATATCAAGAAACTAGTTGTTTCAGTCATTTATCAAGACATTTTAATGAAGTAATAAAATTATTATTTTATTAAACATTTAGGCCACTGAGAAAAATAGTTTTCCCATGAAAATGAGCAATTTCCATACCTTCTAAAGAGCATCTGGTCACCAATAATCCAGTGACTTAATCCGCTCCGCTGGGTCTTTTATTCTATTTCAGGTAACCTGTCCTTTACCTCCAGGCAGTACTACAACTCAGCTGTGTAAGACAGATGGGTTTCTCTCCTAGTCAAGATTTCTCGGGAAGTCAAGTCCACAGATTCTCGACATTAATCAAAACAGCCAGCCTCTGAACTTAGAAGGCAGTAAAAATACCCCAAATATACAACAATATTTGGTAATTTTTTTCTTTTTGACTAAGTGTCTGAGATTTATTTCCTTCATTTTCTATAATGTGTATCTATTTGAATTAGCTCAATATAAGCTCATAAAGGAATATGACTTAATTACCAATAAATACCCAATTTTCTGTCACATCTTGCTGCAAATATAAATCAAGTTTCAATATCACAATGCATTTTCATAATATATATGTTAGGCTGTGTTTTACAAAGCAACAAACGAGTGATCTTTATATATGTAGAAGAAAGGATTTTATAACAACAAATAATTTCATATCCAGAAAACCATCCAGCCTAACCCAATTCAAGCCTGTAGGTTAGATGCTACCTAAACACTCTCAGGCCCACATAGCTGTCGGTGGACCAAGCAGCAAGGTGAAGAGAGCGTCTGGAAATCACTGACTAGTGGGTATAGAATTGTGTTGAGCCAAGATCCATAGAAACATTGCAGGGGACTGATAGTTCCCAGGCTCATTAGTCAGCATGGGTTGTCAACCTCAGGGTCAGATGTGCAATGCAGGCAAACAGGAAGGTGAGGGGCCAAAGAGAGGACTCAGTTCCTCCCCCTTTACTAGAAGGACACACCCTCAAGGAAATGTCATCAGGCTGTGAGAAGTATATTGAAAGTACCACGGACAAACACACTGCTAAAAGGATAAACAGGTCTTTCTTGGAAGAAGTACAAGAGTATTAATATGTTGAACTCCACACCTACATTGACACAGGTGCACCAAGTTGGCTTAAAATCTAACCATCACACCATATATGGTTCTTTAGAAGCATTTTTTAAAAATTTACTGGATTATGCCTTTTTCTAAATGATGTTTGAAACTTTAAGTCACCAACTGTACCCACTGCCATCTAGTAAATTCTCAGTTTTTGTGATTTAAAAGGACAGCATATAACTGATCTATAGAGTTTCAGGGCTGTTTTCTTAAATGAGAAAGACACTCTCGTCTTTGCTCTGTGGAACTGTTGAACTTTAGATTCACAGCCTAATGCTTAATGTGCTGCACCACCAGAAATAATCAGTAAACTCATTGGAGGGAATATTTCCCAAAATCAGTTCAATCTTCAACACATTAAAAATGTTGTGCACTAAAGAACATAAAATTTACAAAGGGAAAAGACAGCTATCTGAAAATAGAATTTCACTAAAATATCAAAACCAGAAGACTCTTGCCTTGACTCATTCTGTCTTCCTGCTGTACCTGACTTCAAGTTTTTATACATCATGATTTGCTACTAACATTAATAAATTTTTTATTTACTCCAACATGGATATCTATTGCAAGGCTTTGTAGGTATGCATATCCCACCTCACAGAGCATTCCCATTCTCATCATTATGTCCGAGGCTTCAGCACAAATGCCTACTTATCAATGAGGCCACCTTCATGTAAGCAGAATAGCTATCACATCACTTTCTGGGAAGTATAGATCAAATACCTCTGGTGGCATAGTGGGCTAAAAAAATGGCTGGATTACCCTAAGGTTGGTGGTTCAAATCCACCAGAAGTTTTGTGGGTTGTTTGCTCCCGTAAAGATCTACAGTTCTGGAAGCCCTCGGGGTGTTTGGGACAGACTGTAAGACAATGAGTTTCTGAGAAGCATAGCTCAGGGAGCATGTAAAGTGTAATGCATCCATTAATTCATGCATTCCTAAGGATAGGTGTGTGCCAAACATTATATGGGGATAATAATTGGCAACAATTATGCTAACTGCAGTCTAATAATGTAGTCACCCTTAATAATGTGGATGCGATAGTTCTGGATACCTTTACTGCTGATATGGCTTGACCCAAATAAAAAAACTGAGTAGTCCTATTAAGAAACAGCTACAAATATAAAAATGTAGACTGTATGAGATATGATTGTAGAAAAAATTGATATTTTCATAGCTGAAATGGAATACATAAAAATTAATTCCATAAGTATTAATAAGCTAAAATGAACAGGTAAGGACCAACCTAAATCAGGTTACTTCACCAGGAATGAAAGAAAGAAGCAAAATGGTGTCACATTCATCATTAAAAATCGCACTTCAAGATTTATCTTTATGAGCATATATAAGCACACCCATATTCATTGCAGTTCTGTTTACCATAACAAGAAAACAACAAAATCTCCACTAGTAAAATGGATAAAAGAAACCTCGTGTACATAGACACAATGGAATAGTATGTATCATTAAAAACAATGATAAACAAACAATGCACCCCATGGTATGGATGGACCCGGAGTACATTATGTTGAGTTACATTAGCTAATAAAAAATGATAATGATTATATGAGACCATAGTTATAAGAGAGAAACCAATACTTCCCAAAAGGAACAGGTTTTTAAGCCTGTCAAGGGGGAGAGAGTAAGGGAGGAAAGATGAGTAATGGATGCAGATGAGTGTTGGGTCAAATGACAGGAATCCACAAGAGGATGAAGATAAATCAGAAACAGGTGAAGAGTAAACGCTTTGAAGGTTTGGTTAGTAATTTAAGCTGTTAAATACAAAATTGAGCATCTGATATGTAAACCTCCACCCAATTTACAAAAAAAATTGTTTTTGAAAATAAATTATTAATTAAAAAGAAAGAACAACCACAACCATGATTGAGAATGCTAAAATCAAACACACTGGAAACAATGGAATCAAAGTTTAAATTTTGAACACATGGTTTGCAGAAGATTACAGATGTCAGAAGTAGCCCCAAATCCATTCCCAGCGTCTGCACATGGAAAAAGCCTCCAGTAGCCCCCTCTGCCCTCGGAAAGGGGATGTGGATAGTATTGCTATGATGCAGAGTGCAGTGGGTTTTTGTCTGTTTTACTTTTCTGTACTTTGTTTTCTACGTTTTTCTGCAGATGAAATCCAGGATGGGTAGATCCTTACAGACAGTGACTGTACTGGTGATTCTTGGGGAGGATGGCAGGGAGGTTAGGGGAAGTTGGGGAGCTGATGACAAGGAGTACAAGAAAGAAGTAAATGTTCTAAAATTGATTGTGGACAATATTGTACAATTCATTAACATTGTTGAACTGTATGATATGTGAATATAAGCCAATAAAATTGTTTTTTTTTAAAGATCCTGAAGTATAATGTTATCAGTGATAAAAATTGTTAGGCAGATAGGCAGGGATAGGATGTCCATTGTCGCATGCCCAAGAGAGCCAAGTTCGAGAACAAAAGCCTAGGTTTGCCTGCTGGGCGTTAAAACTGGATCAGCTCACCTGGGCCAGGTGATTATAATTCAGCCAATGGGATCGGCCTGGAGTCGTTCACCACACCTCCCCCAGGAATCGTGAAAAGGCAGGAGCCAGGGGGAGAGAGAAGGGAGAAACTGGAGAGGAACTGGGAAGAGAAACTGAGAAAGAACTTGAGATAGTCTTTTTTGGAGGAAAACTTAGGAGAGAGGTCTTTGCGTGAGCCCGAGCAGTCTCTGCCAGGCTGCATGGTGGAAAGGAATCCTATGCATGCTGCGTAGAACTTGAAGCTTCTTTTAACTCTTATTAAATTCACTTGGATCACGAGCCCAGCTTCGGCGTGAATTCTTTCTCAGCCGGAGCCAAGGACGAGGTGTAACTCTAGCCTGGAGAGAGAGATCTTACAAAATATCCATTTGCTGTAATAAACGGATGATCAGTTAATAGAACTATTATTTAAATTTGTATTTCTTCCATTTCAATTTGTTATCTATGACCAGAAGTTGGAATCCCTTTTGTAATAAATTTTTGTTTTGTTTTTCCTGTCTCTAATCACCGTTTGCTTCTTTTTTTATTATTAATTGAGCTCATACATATATCATTTACGTTGTTCTTGCGATCATCTCAGAACTTGCTTGGTCTTCAGTCCTTAGTATTCAATGTGTCAAGCCTCTTTTTAGACTGTGCTTAAATTAAGAATGGGATATGCTCAGGGTCATATTTTTGATCTCATGAACCTTTTAATTTTTTTTCCATTTTTAATCCTATAAGGAATTGATGGTCCATAATATAGTTTGCCGCTGGACTTGTTTTTATTGATGATTTTTGTGTCAGCCTGGGTACATTAGAGAAACAAATCCACAGAAACTCATATGTAAGAGAGAGTTTTATATAAAGGTTAAGTGCATATAAAGAAAACTTCACAACCAACTGCTGGCCAAGACCACAACTCCAACATTAACTCATATGATGTCCAACACCAATTTACAAAGTCCTCCTCCATCTCACAAAACAGATGCAATGATGCCAACTGCAGGAGGAAAACCGAGTCAGTGAATGTGTAAACATCTCAGCGCTGGCATGGATTTCCACATGGCTGCTCCAGCACCCAGGACTGCATTAGGGTAGGTCCATGAGGCCTCTCCTCAGGGATGTCTTTAGCCTGGCTAGCTAAAACAGGGAATTGGCTAAGGCAGCTGCCCCCTGGTCCAACCATCAGAAAGCAAGACTCAAAAATTAGAAAAGCAAGGCTCACTGAGGTATTTATCTCTCTGCCCTTAAATTAACCCCACATGTGTTTATTGGCCAAGTTGGCAAAATAAATTAACTACCTCAATATTGAATTTCCCTCTTCCCACATATGTTATCAATTTGATTGCTGTGGATTATATTAGGCAAGGCCCACACATGGTCACCATTTATGTTGTTGAAAGATTAGTATTTGAACTGGATACATTTTTTTGTTGTAAAATATTCTATCATGTGAACTTCAACTTTGATTCTATCATTAAGGTCAAGTTTTTTTAAACAGTTACTTCCTCCTAGTTTCCCACTTTTGCATTTCAGTCATCAAGAAATATCACAGGCATGTTGAATGCATGCTTGATCCATTTTATAAAGCATAAATTAGTAAAATTATTCAATTGCTTCATCATTGGATTAAGTGTATGGATGTAAATTGAAATAATAGGGACTTTGGGGAAGATGGTACTGGAGTGACACATACCAGAGGGACTCTGCAGAATCCAGCCCAGGAGAGTTGCTTAGAGGGAAATTCAACACTGCTGGAATGCAGGAGGAGCATCATAAAGATAAGTAGGCACAGACCCATGGGGTTTTGAGGGGCTGGGCTTTTGGTTTACCTCAGTGGAAGATTGCTGGGACTTTACTTTGGCCCCACCACTGTCTCTGCCAGAGCTGGGACCATTTGGAGCCTGAGATGGGGCTTGTTGTGAACACAGTCACCGTTTGCCCCCACCTGCCTCAGGGCAGGGACAGGACCCTTGCAGCTCCACAGGCAGGTATCAGGGTCAGTAAAATTGTTGCTTCTGTTTACACCTCTGCTCTCTGTTCCCCCATAATCCTGGAAGGCTGTGCAGGGGATTTTTTGCCCCCTGCACAGTCACAGCTTGCCACTGCCACCTGGGCGGGGATTAAACCCTTGCAAATACATGGGCAGGGATGGAGTTCAACTACATTGTTGCTTTTGTTTACATCTCTGCTTTATGTCCCCCACGGTCTTTGAGGGCTGCGCAGGAAATTTTTCTCTGCTCAACTGCGGCTCGTTGCCACTGCCTCAGGGTAGAGACTAAACCCTTGCAGCTCCACGGGCAAGAAGTGGGACTCAGTTACATAGGTGCTTTTGTTTCCATATTTCCCTACATTCCTGCACAGTCTAAACAGTCTTACTTTAATTTTTTTCCTCCTCTTTATGTCTTTCCTGTTCTCTCACACTCCACTTCCGACCTCCAGACCACTCCCCTTAGCCTAGGGCATTTACACCTGCACCATACCCAGCTAGGTGAGCTCCACCCTTTGTAGCTAACCCGAGGCCAGAGAAAGCCCAGCTTTCCCTCCAGGGGATACTCTGCCCAACTTCTCACCAGGTAATAACTGCCTGTATACTTGGGGGCATAAGGCAGCTCGGTCAATTCTGATCAACATTCCAAGGAGTTGCAGGGACCTCTGCTCAACCTCCACAGCACCAAAGCAGGCAACCCACCAGCCATCTTGGGCACTCCCCTGATAGGGAAGCCACAGAAGGATAAAGTGGTAGGTTAATCCCATAGTAAAATTAGCTGTAGCCGGTTTGAAAAAGCGTTCCTACAAGTCTTCCAGAGAGAGCCAGTACTCTCTGAATCCCTGGAATGTGGCACCTGGCTCCTCTAAAACAATTCAAAGCAAACAGCCATCAGCCCCAACACCCTCAATGAAAAAACAGGAGAAACAAAAGGCAATGGCAGAAGATGCCTTGAGCAAAATAACATACATAGAAGAAGCATACATTGAACTGCCACAGAAATTTACAGAATGGTGCTTGGAATCGTACAGGATATTAGGGAAAACAATACAGAAAAAGGATGCAATGATAGAGGAGATAAAGGCCATACACAAAAGCGAATGACAGGAGCTTAGGGAGGAGATAACAAAAACCAGAAGCAGAAACATGGACCTTGAGAATCGACCGGAGGAATCAGAGAACCACATCAGTGACTTGGAGGACAAACATGAAGAAAAATCTAATGAGATCATCAGAGAAGCTGAAGAAAACCTAAGAGCTATGCCTGATGCTATTGAGAGGAACAGTATTAGAATTATTGGCTTACCAGAGGAAGACACAACAAAGAAGTCATCTGAAACAATAGTGAGAGAATTCTTATAGGAAAACTTCCCCAGCTTAATGAATGAAAACCAGGCAACCACTCAGGAGGCTGAAAGGACACCAACAAGACTCAATCCCAAGAATAAGTCACCAAGGCACATAATAGTTAAACTATCCAACTTTGAGGAAAAGGAGAAAATCATGGGGAAAATTACACAACACTATTATAAGAAACCAAGAGCGACCTCAACAAATGGAAGAACATCCCATGCTTGTGGATTGGAAGACTCAATATAGTCAAGAGTCAGTTTTGCCAAAGGAACTATATAACCAGAATTAGTAGAGAACCCCCCTAGAAGAAGGACACCATGGAAGGACTTGCTTTACCTGACTTCAGCACATACTATACAGCCACAGTTGTCATAACCACATGGTATTGGTACAATGACAGATACTCAGTCCAATGGAAAAGAACTGAAAACCCAGAAATAAAATCATCAGCATATAGACAACTGATTTTTGATAACGGTACCAAAAATATCCAAAGGGAAACAGATGCCCTCTTTAACAAGTGGTGCTGGCAAGAATGGATATCAACATGCAGAAAAATGAAGCAAGACACTTATCTCACTCCATGCACAAGAATAAACTTATGGTGGAGCACAGACCTTGAAGTTAAAGAGCAAACTATTAGGGCCATGAATGAGGGAATTGGGAACAAGCTGAGAACTTTGGGACAGGGAATATATAGACTATCAGAAATAAGGAAGGACACAAACACAGAGCGGCACAAATTGACAAATGGGATATACTGAAGATAAAACACATGTGAACGTAGAAAGAATCCACCAAGAGAGTAATAAGAGAGCCCACGGATTGGGAAAACATCTTTAGCAATGACACATCACACAAAGGCCTTATTATTAAAATCTATAAAACTCTGCTATCTTTCAAAAAGAAAAAAACTAATCACCCACTTGAGAGGTGTGCAACGGACTTGAACATAAGTTTCACAGGGACAGAAATCCGAATGGCCAACAAACATATGAGAAAATGTTCCCGATTTTTAGCCATAAGAGAAATGCAAATTAAAACAACAATGGGGTACCACCTAACACCCTTAAAGGTAGCCCAATTCAAAAAATCAGAAAGCAACAAGTGTTGGAAGAGCTGTGGGGAGACAGGAACTCTCATCCACTACTGGTGGAATTGTAAATATGTACGACCACTATGGAAATTGATCTGGAGTTATCGAAAACAGATGGAAATTGAATTACCATACAACTCAGCAATCCTCCTACTGGGAATATACCCAAAAGAGGCATGAATCAAACCAAGGCCAGACATCTGTGCCCCAGTGTTCATTGCGGCACAGTTCACAATTGCAATGAGTTGGAAGCAACCCAAATTTCTATCAACTGACGATTGGATTAAAAAACTCTGGTAATACATATAATGGAGTACTATGCATCGCTAAAAAGCAGTGATGAATGTATGTATGAAGCACATTGCTGCATGGGAAGTACTGGAGGAAAGCATGTTAAGTGAAGTAAGTCAGGCACAAAAGGACAAGTACAACATGAGTCTGCTGAGGTAAGCATTTAAAAATGCAAAAATAGCATAGGGAAAAAGCTACTCTACACAAATATCCTTGGGATGAGGACCATGTAGTATGACAGGGACCAGATCAAATGCAGAGATGTACATGGTAGACAACTTGAGAGGAGGTGGGGGAAGGAAAAAATGATGAAAACAAGGAAGAAATAGGTAACAGGGTCATGGGGCGCTAACCCACCCAAAGGGAAGGTCTTGTTTATATCTCTATAGGGAAAAATGGATCAGACTTCAACCAAGTGCCCCAACATGTGAATGCAACATTCCGACGTGGAGTAGGGAACCAGTAGAGAGGTCTGGGGGGCTGGCCCCAGGAAAAAATACTAAGTGGATGCCTGCCCCTCCCCCCAGAAAAATTTATTTCAAAGGATGGCATTTAATCTGCAGCTCTGGGAGAGGGACATATTTGATCAGAGCACATGGGAGCAGATGAAGGGGGAGTAGGAGAGAGTAGAGCACATCCTGGCCCACTAGGCATTGAGGATGATTATCCCAATGAGAGCAGCCAGTCCACAGAGAAGACCACATGGCCAACCCCACTATGGTACATGATGCCCCTCACTGACCCATGGCCCTGTGGGGAAAGCATCAGAGACACAGAGTGGGAAATGCACCCAGCCTGATCCCACCACACCAAGGCAAAGCACTGGGGGAGTGCAGTGGAACAGCAATGGAATGGAGAGGCAAGGTCCCCAGGGAATGCTGAAGGTGGACTTTGGGGCCAGGGTTTGGTACCCCAACAGACTGGACTGGAAAACACTCCTAAAGGCCAACAAACGATCCTTGAACTAACTATGAGCTTTTCTTTCTTGTATTTTGTTTTTTTCTTTGTCAGTGGTTTGCTGTTTTGTTCTATATTGTTGCTTGGTTTTGCTCTGTCATGTATTTGTGCATGTTATGATCTCTGCAGGTCTGTCTGAATAAGATAGGCTGGATGAACAATCTGGAGGAGAAAACAACAGGACTGACAGTTTCAGGGGGACATGGGATAAGGGGAGGTGGAGGGAAAGGAAGTGGTGTTAACAAACTCAGGGACAAGAGAACAACAAGTGATCCAAACTGGTAGTGAGGTGGGTGTGGAAGGCCTGGTAGGGCATGATCAAGGGCAATGTAACGAAGAGGTATTACTGAAACCCAGGTGGGGTCTTAGCATGATAGTGGGACAGGAGGAAAGTAACGGGAAATAGAGGAAAGGGAGGCAAAGGGCATTTATAGAGGTCTAGATAAAGACATGTAAATATGCAAATATATTTTTATATGAGGATTTATATTTATATTTTTATATGAGGATTGGGAAATAGATCTATGTGCCTATACTTACAGGTTTAATATTAAGGTAGAAGAAGGACATTGGGCCTCCATTCAAGTACTCCCTCAATGCAAGAATACTTTCTTCTATTAAATTGGCATTCAATGATGCTCACCTTCCAGACACAACCGCTGCAGACAAAGCGGCTGAATAAGGAAATGTGGTGAAGAAAGCTGATGGTGCCTGGCTATCAAAAGAGATACCGTCTGGGGTCTTAAAGGCTTGAAGATAAACAAGCAGCCATCTAACTCAGAAGCAACAAAGCCCACATGGAAGAACACACCAGCCTGTGTGATCATGAGGTGCTGAAGAGATCAAATATCAGGCATCAACAAACAAAAAATCATATCATTGGGTGCACACCTCCATGATATGATCGCTGAAGACAAATGGGTGCATAAGCAAATGTGGCGAAGAAAGGTGATGGTGCCCGGCTATCAAGAGGTATAGCGTCTGGGGTCTTAAAGGCTTGAAGGTAAACAAGTGGTCATCTAGCTCAGAAGCAATAAAGCCCACATGGAAGAAGCATTCCAGCCTGTGTGATCACGAGGTGTCGAAGGGAACAGGTATAAGGCATCATCAGAACAAAAAATATCTTACCTTAGTGAATGAGGTGGGGAATGCAGAGTGGAGACCCAAAGTCTATTTGTTGGCCACTGGAGATCCCCTTGGAGAGGAGTCTAGGGGAGGAGACGAGCCAGTCAAGATGCTGCGATATAGCACTGATGAAAAAAACAATTTTCTCTAGTTCCTAATGCTTCTTTCCCAACCCCCACAATCATGATCTGAATGCTACCTTGCAAGTATGGCTAGACCAGAGGATTTACGCTGGTACAGATAGGACCTGGAAACAAAGGGAATCTAGGACAGATTATATCTTCAGGTCCAATGGTGTGAGTGGCAATACTGGGAGGGTAGAGGGAGAGTGGGTTGTAAAGAGGGAACCAATTACAAGGTTCTACATGTGACCTCCTCCCTGGGGGATGGACAACAGAAAAGTGGGTGAAGGGAGACTTCGGACAGGGCAACTTATGACAAAATAATAATTTATAAATTATCAAGGGCTCATGAGGGAAGGGGGAGCGGTGAGGGAGGGGAAAAATGAGGACCTGATGCCAATGGCTTAAGAGGAGAGCAAATGTTTTGAGAATGAAGAGGGCAATGATTGTACAAATGTGCTTTACACAATTGATGTATGTATGGATTGTGATAAGCGTTGTATGAGCCCTTAATAAAATGATTAAAAAATTATATTCATTGTAACTTTTCTTTAATATCGCTGTATAGGTGTTATCCTGTCCCAGGCAGCATTGTACTTCATGAAGTATTCTTCATGAATTTGTCATTCACAGAATAGTAATCCATTCTCTTTATCCAATACTGGTCCATTTCAATTCACCAATTCCTAGAATTTAAATATTTATTCATTTTATTTTGACTTCCAATTTTCCTAGATCTATTCTTCATACAATACACATTTTAATTATTATTAGATGCTTGTGCCCTTTTTCTTCTCAGTTTGAGACCTGCTCTCAGCAAATGAAGTTCTAAAATGTGTTGCTCTGTTTCTGTCAAGGTCGATTCTCCCTGGAGGCAGCTCTTCTCCAGGTGCCCTGCATGAAACCACATAGACAATATTCTGCTACCAAATGTCAGGATTTCAGTGGCTACCTTTTCAGAATTGAGCTTCTTCTCCATTCTCTTGATATGTTCTTAATCTCAGAGCTCTGCTGAAATTTGTTAAACATGTTTGAGTTAGTTGGTATTTGAAGTACTGGAAGCATGGCTTCCACCATCATAGCAATAAGCAAATCACCTCCCTGTACCAAACTGAGAGTCATATAGGTTAATTAATTAGATAATGGGTTCATTGACCATTAGAAGATGTTTAATGAGATAAAGATAGCATCGAATGTAAACAAATAGCGTTCTCTCTGCCATAACTTAGAATTTTGGAGCCCCATTAGATTCCTCTTTTTGATTGTTTGTATTTGGGCTTCAGTTTGAACTCTAACAACAATTTGCTAAATAAGTAGCTACATTTAAATACTTTCCCATTAAAAAGAATAACATACTTAAAACAAGAGATTAGCCTTTAGATGGCGAATGTCATCTGTGATTTTGCATAAGTCTAATTTTTTAGCTGATATTGCAGGCCAGGGAATATATGCAATTTTTCTGTTTGCTTTTCTTTTTTGTCTTTTCTCAGGAAGCTATGACTAGTTATATATTTGATTTATTTTGTGCTTTTCACTGGACAGTAATTTAAATAATAAAACAATTTATTACTCCATATTTTGGTAAATAATGGAAGAAATCTTAGTACAAATTATTTTTTAAACAAACTGAAAAACTATTATAAATAGTTCCACTAAAGGATTCAATAGTGCATACAGAAATTAGCGTTATAAAAATATGTAATTTCCTATTTTTGTGTGGTATTATTAAATTAGATTTTACTGTTCCTCAAGGAACTTAATCTAATCGTTTTAATGATAATAATTTTACATACTTTTAGTCGTCCAAATATTATCATGAATTGGAAGTGAATTTACTTTGACAAAGATTTTTACATTCTACAGTATGCAATGGAAAATTTCTCTCTAAATAACTGACACCAGGTATTAGATGAAAGGTGTTTTATGTGAAGAAAATGAGTAACTTTTATTAATTTCAGAATGTCTGACAAGTATGCAATCCTTCCTCAAATCCTCAGAATTTTAGAACTAATGACGACTGGAGAAATGTAACTGAAATGACAAGGCCCCTAAATAAATCTCATCTCAAATTCGTCTAGCCATTATGCTGAGTAAAGAAAAAGATTTACAAATTTGTTTCCTGATTAACTTTGATGAATTAATTTTACCAAGACATATAACATCGATAATGAACAGAAATAGAAATTGGAACGTAAGAAAAGGCTAAATCACCAAGAAAATAGGAAAATTAGTAAAACAATTATCTTTCATCTTTCAAGATAACTAAGTCAATATAAACACATAAATAAACCAGGATGAGTAATTCTCCTGTAATTATAAGCCACATATGGAAAAGGTAAGGCTAAGTCTGGCTTCATCAGTCTTAGTCTCCAAGGTCAAGTATCTCCTAGGAAGATTTTGAAAGAACTTCCTCAAACATGCTAAAAATCTCCTAAGAGAAATGAAATATTGTTTTATTATAATGATAATTGTATAAATTGCAGTAAACATTTTATAGTATAAATTAATTTAAAGGCTTGAAGATAAACAAGCGGCCATCTAGCTCAGAAGCAACAAAGTCCACATGGAAGAACATACCAGCCTGTGTGATCGAGTGGTCCCAAAGGGATCAGTTACCAGGCATCAAAGAACAAAAAATCATATCATTGACTGCACACCTCCATGATAGGATCGCTGAAGACAAATGGGTGCATAAGCAAATGTGGTGAAGAAAGCTGATGGTGCCCGGCTATCAAAAGAGATAGTGTCTGGGGTCTTAAAGGCTTGAAGGTGAACAAGTGGCCATCTAGCTCAGAAGCAAAAAAGCCCACATGGAAGAAGCACACCGGTCAGTGCGATCACGAGGTGCCAGGGAACAGGTATAAGGCATCATGCAAAAAAAAAAAAAAGATATAAGTGTGTGTATGTATGTGTATATGTGTGTATATGTATATATGTATATATATACCATATTAAATGAAGGGGGAAGTGCAGAGTGGAGACCCAAGACCCAAGTGTCAGCCAATGGAGATCCCCTCATAGAGGGGTTTAGGAGAGGAGATGGGTTAATTAGGGTGCGAGGTAGTACCGATGAAGAACACAGCTTTCCCCCAGATCCTGGATGTTTCCTCCCCCCAACTACCATGATCCGAATTCTACCTTGCAGGGCTGGATAGGGCAGAGGCTGTACACTGGTACATATGAGGGCTGGAGGTACAGGGAATCCAGGGTGGATGATACCTTCAGGACCAAGGGTGTGAGGGACGATGCTGGGAGAGTGGAGGGTATTTGGGTTGGAAAGGAGGAACTGATTACAAGGTTCCACATGTGACCTCTTCCCTGGGAGAGGGACAGCAGAGAAGGGGGGGAAGGGAGACTCCGGATAGGGCAAGATATGACAAAATAACGATGTATAAATTACATGAGGGAGGGGGGAAAGGGGAGGGAGGGGAAAAAAAAGAGGACCTGATGCAAGGGGCTTAAGTGGAGAGCAAATGCTTTGAGAATGATTGGGGCAGGGAAGGTATGGATGTGCTTTATACAATTGATGTATGTATATGTATGAACTGTTATACGAATTGTATGAGCCCCAATAAATTGTTAAAAAAAATAAAGAGCCAAAATATGGGAATCACATAGGAGCACACCTGAAATGAAATGTGGAAAGTTAAATAAAAGTATAGGCTATTAAAAAAACACTTTATTACAAAATCAAATTTTACAACATATAGTCTTAAAAATAATTTCCAAAATCTTAAGGTAACTTACTACATAAATTAATATTAAATTTTTATCTTAATTTTTATGTCACCAAGAAAACATCATAACATGTTTAGCTAGCAGATTTTAAATGTTTGTGGAAAAATACAATTGAAGATAATGAACTTTTTTCCCACAACATTTTAATGCCCCTCTTTTGTGTTGTTAGGTGCTCTTGAGTTGGTTTCTACTCCTAGCAACTTATGTGCCGCAGAACAAAACACTGCCCTGTCTGTAGCCATCATCACAATTGTTCTTATGTTTGAGCTCATTGTTGTGGCCTCCTTGAGTGTCTTCTGGTTTCACGGCCCCTCCACATTACCAAGCATGAGGTCCTTTCCAGGACCTGGGCTCTCCTGACAGCATGTCCAAAGTAAATGAGACAGTCTTCTCATCCTTGTCTCTAAGAAACATTCTAGCTCTACTTAAAACATACCAAATATTTTAATGCACAATATTCAGAAGGCTTTAAAATGATTTTGCTCATGAGTGCCAAAATCTGATCCTGAATGACTACAGAGAGATGTAGTTCTTCAAAACTAAACTTTAACCCTTGTGTTTTAATTTCTACACAATAAATAATATTTTCACAGGTTAAGGAAGACTACACCTCCAACTCAGATAACTCAATACACTGAAGAGTTCAAATTAAACCTCAATTATCACAACAGACTTGTAGAAAGATTAATATTCAACTACTTGAAAATTTAAGACTGCATTCATCACAAATTTTAAGGTTTTTCTTCTGTTTAACAGAAGTTAATGCTCTTTCTCAAATGTTTGTTTGTTCTAGTCTACACAATTTACTTCCTATTATTTGGTAGCAATTTTATTATATTTTATTGCTTATAATCCCTAATTTATATACCACAGGGGCTTTGGTGGTGTAGTGGGTTGTAAATTGGGCTATTAATCATAATTTCAGTCATTCATAAACATTTCTTGAACTGTGTGAGAAAGATGAGGCTGTCAACTCCTATAAAGAGTTACAGTCTCAACAACCATATGCCATTTTTTGTGTAAATAGCATCCAGCCACAAAAGGATTTATTCTGTACAATGTGAATAATTCTGGAATTGCAATAGTTAGGTAGCCTTATTTGGCCCAATATCCCTCTTCCAAATGTGTTTTAAAAATAAATACAAGGGGCTAATTCATGAAAAAAAAAAGGAAGACCTTTATGCCCCCTGGAGATGATAAACATAAATAAATAAAGAGGCCTCTAAGGCAGCAATTCTACCCTTTGGGGGTAGAAGGACCCTTTCACAGTGGTTGCCCGATTCATAACAGTAACGAAAATAATTTTATGGCTGGGGGGGAGGTCACTACAACATGAGGAACTGTATTAAAGAGTCACGGCATTAGGAAGGTTGAAACCACTGCTCTAAAGGGTTCAAAAGGCAGATTGGAAAGAAAAGACATAGACCTAGCAATGGGGCTGGGGCTCACACTGAATCCGAGCTCAAAGTTAAGAACAATTAGTTCTTGCATCATGACCCTGCTTAATGCTAGCCCTCAGGAAGGGAACACAGAAAATATGGGTGCTATAGCAAAGTTTGGTGAAGAAACTAGATGATGCCTGACTAGCCAACAAAATAACATCTTGGTTCTTAAAGACTTGTTTTCAAACAAGCAGCCATTTAACTGATATATTGTGTTAGTCTGGGTTGCCTAGAGAAACAAATTTTTAGACACACATGTGTATAAGAAAGAGCTTTATATAAAGAGTAATTATACATTAATGAAACATCCCAGCCCAGTCCAGATTAAGTGCCTAAGTCCAATATTAGCCCATATATCAGTCTATAAATTCCTCTTCAGATTCATGCAACACATACAATGACGCTAAATGCAGGAAGTTCAGAGGAAAGTCTTGTGGATCCAGTGGCAGGGAAGCATCTCAGCACTAGAGTGGGTTTCCATGTGGCTTCTCTAGCTCCAGTGCCCTGGCTCCATCAGTGTAGCTCCATGTGGTTTGTCAACAAGAATGTTTTCACAGGGAGGGTGTATCCCACCTCCCAGAAGACACACAGGAGTTCCCAGAATCCTCAGAAGAAGGCTGTGCCCACACAGAAGCCTCACTAGCTATGATTGACAGGCTAGACTCCACCCCCTTCACTCAAGTGGACAGTTGAGAATGTAACTGCCATTGATGTCAACTAAGTCCACGTGGGAAAAGCACTCCAAAATCAGTCACCAAAGGATTGCAAATTATATAATCCAAAGCCGAAGTAGGAAATATTATCAGAGACCAAATTGTGAGTTCTGGTTTGCAAAAGTCTATGGCTGACAGTGGGATCCCAAGATACATTTGTGAAATAAGCCTCGGTTGATTTCCCTCTATACATATTGGAGGGAAGGGAATAAACTGGTTACAAAACAGGATATATTATAGCAAAGACTATTGGAGATCAAAATGATAAAGCTGACATGAACAGTTAGAACCTTGTCAGTTGACCCTTCTCATGTGCATTGAGCCTGTTGTGGTTTTCAACATTTGATGTGTTTTGGTTTGGTCCTTTTTTTCTTTTTCTTCATCTTGGGGTTAGCTCTCACATATATTGTCCCTGGGGATAGTCCTTTTGAAATTTTGCTATATTCCTTTTCTGGTGTGTTTTTTTTTCCTTTTGTGGTATATGAAACCCAGGATTGATGAACCTATAGAAGCAGCAAGTAGAATAAGAGTTCTTGGAAGGTACAGTGGGGGCAGGTGGGGGTGGTGATGGTAAAGGGGAGCTGATAGCAAGTAGTTCAAGAAGAAATATAATGTTTGGAAACTGATTGTGGTAGCAATTGTACAAACACTGCTTGATATGATTAAACTGTGGAATGATATGATTTCCGTATTACCTCCCAATAAAAAAGTATTCAAGAAAAAAAAAAGAATTACAGTCTCAGAAACCCACCTAGGGCAGTTTTACTATGTCCTAGGGTCACTATGACTTGGCATTGATTGACGACACAGAGATGAGTCTTTGAGTTTATATACCATTATAGAGAATCTTAAACAGCTTCTTATGCTTAGTATTTTAACTGTCTTGTTACTTTACCCTTTGCCCAAAATTGTACCACTACTTTTGCCAATAATTGTAGGAACATATTTCACTTATGCTATTTCTGTTACTTTTTTGCTATTATTTAATTTGGGGGTTTTACTTTGAGGCTATCTAATTTTGGTTGATGTTTGTAAATAGAAAATGAATTGAAATTTATGTATTAATAGGGTGCAACCAACTAACAAATAAGCTTTTTAATCGCATAGAAGCTCAACAAAAATCCTTGAACTCACATGCTTAAATTGTCCTGGATAATACAATTGCCTTACTGTTATTTTAGCCAATGAGGTATACTATGCAAAATATCTACTTTCTGCTATAGAGATGGAACAAGACATTAGCAAACATCCCTCAAATCAGTTAGCACCATGTGATTTTCATGTCTGATCCACCTGTATTTACATTTTCTGGCTGGTTGGTGTTGGATCATGTAATAAGTCTATATTGGTAACTGGGCTAATGAAACTCATCTTTATTTTAAAAGTTTCATAGCCATTAACTGTATGGGACACTTTTGACAAACTTGGCATTATTCAAAAGGCAAATGTAATGTTATGAGACAATTATCTACATTGAAAGTATTCATATTTCAGAAAGACCTGAGCCAATTCATTGTGTAAGCAAGGGACTAAAGTCATATGAGATGGCTATGTCTGCCATTCCTTGTTAAATATGAAGCCAAGCAGAATAATCACCTGCTTAAAGCCCATGCACAAAATTTCAGAATAATTATGAACTGATCAAGAAATTTCTTTTGACATAAGTACATGGTAAAATATGAAATGCCTGGCTGGTGTGGTTCAAATCTCTTTTGTTCATCCTGTGCTCATGCTGCAACAGCCAACTTCTTTGTGGGTTTAGTCACGGAGTTAAGTAAATTTCTTTTCCTCTGTGGTAAGACGAAGAATATATCAGGCTAACCATTATCCAAATCTCCAATTCAAATATACACAGGAAAGGTTCTGCTTGAATAGTTTGTTTCTAAAGAAGCACTGTCTAGTAAATATGATGTAACTAACCAGTGACTAACCTATTTAAAATTACAATTTCAATTAAAACTCTGTAATAAACCTTAGAAAGAAACATTTATACCTTAAACCAACTGCCTTCAGAGCTCCCACTCCAAGTAGTCCCATTCTAAGATTCTCTGAAATGTTAACTACCAATCAAGTAATGTATTTCAGGCCTTTTGTGCTCTCCTCATAAAAATCCTTGCAGTGTTGCCCTTTTGATGGGCTGGTTTTTACTCTGGAATTCAATCTCTTCTTGCCTGAACTGTCTCTCGACTTTCGATAAATGTCATTGCTTTTACTTCCACAGAGAAAGTTTTCATTAGTCTTTTACACATCTTACTGCATCAGCATTTTTAACCAAAGAACCAGGTTCATATTCCATCTGCAGCTCTGAAATTTTCTACAGATTTCAGAATAAATGGCATTTTAGACAGAAGAAAATATTTTTCAATATCGGGTTAACTTGATGTATAGTTTGTAAAAGTACAAAAATCCTTCATGTCCTATTGTTCAAATAGGTTCTCTTTGATAGTAACATTATTATCTTCACAGAGAGTTATATATATAGTATATTGCACAAAATATATTTTCAACTTATAACTTTTGAGCTATACGTCTGTAATTCAATTGTTTAGCATTTCAAACGCTATTTTTTTCTTCACTCAGCGGCTGTTACTCAGATAGTCCACATTACCTGATTCCATCCCACCACGAATTGCCTTCTTAACAAATTCTATTGATAAGACAGATAAATATGTGCTTCAGTTTGATTGGTAAACATTTAAAAAGTGATTTTATATAGGCTTTCTTTTTTCACAAAAAATACCTTACCAATATCAAAGAGGGAAGGCTTCATCCAAGGTTAAACTAAACAGATAAACTCATCTTTTATTGAAGGAAAACTTTTCCTCTTGTTTGTCTTTGCCTAGAATTCTATATTAAATATAAATGCCTCATACCACGGGATAGGCTGATTTCAGCTGAGTATGATACATTGTCTTCTTTGGAAATTGTTTTGGGATCTTTTAAGATAAAAGATCTATATCAATGTTATTATTATTGGTTACCTGCCTCGGTTCCCTGATTCTTATATTGACTGTTTCCCACGGGTGATTTTCATTAAATCCGACATTGTTGCACTGAGACCTTTCCCTCTTTGTGTACTCTTGAGTCGGTGTTCTCAGACTCAGAAATATAGAAGAAAAGAGCAATCTCTCTTTGATTGATTTAGGGAAGCAAGTGTAAAATTTGCGACGGACTTTTTTCTGACAAGTCTCCTCTTTCAAGTCTCTTAATCTGATATAAAGGACACGGTAGCCTCTAATCACACTCTAATCTCTGCTGGTCTAAGTCCAAATAATTTCCTTCCACCCCCTGTCCAGTGGATACTGAAATCCCTTATTATTCAATGATCCTATTTTTAAACTCTGCTTGGGAAAGCAGTGGTGACTTTTGATGCTAATCCTGTTCAGTCCACTGCCTCCATCCCCATCAGGGAAATGGCCGAGGGTTTTAAGGGGGTAAATATACTGCCAGCAGCATAACAAGGAAGAGAGGAAAGCTAAATTAGAATGTTCAACACTACAGGGGAGAATTTAAAAATAGTTTTTATATTAAAAATCAAGTATATGTATTCTGATGAGCTATCTATTAGTTTCATTGAAATTGCTAGTTAAATCCTTCAGTCACTGTGTTTCATATGCAGAGAACTGTAAACCAAGCATCAATTTATATTCAAGGCGGCAGCAGTCTCCAGTACTCAGTCAGATTCCTTCAAAAGAAAACTGAACCTGATAATATTTTATATTCCATTCTTAATAAAAACATTACTTCCTATCAAGACTATCTTTATGGGTTCTTTCTTATACCCCTGCTTGAAAATTAAAAATAGCAAAACAAATAAGCAAAAACATGTAGCCATAAGCTGCAGCCTGGGAGTCACAATATTCCAAAGTGGTCAAGCAAGTGTACAAAGATTTAGATATCAGACCAATTTTTAATAAAGTGGAGGAACTCAATAAATTATATCAAATCAATTTTGCTTTGAAATCCTATGAAAACTTTATAAATGATGTTGTAATTATTAAGTTAGTTAATACAGTCCTTCTTCATGCCATTAGGTCATGTCCCTGGTATTCTTTTGCGATGCCTTTGTGATGGGCCCCCTACACGGCCCCCTTTCTTCTCTATATGGATTCTTTTTTATTCCTCAAGCCATAGATTTTAGCAAACACTCTCTAAAGTTGTTTCCCACCCCACACCCTCTTGGGGAGATGACTTTATTATCCTGTGTTATTTTTGAAAATTACATGAACCATTGCCATTGTAATAATCACATTTACAAAGTCACCTCCTTCTTCATCATATTAGCTTAAGGAAAACAGGATTATGTCTCATTAATCATATTAGCATGTGTATCTTAAAGATTGAGTGCATTAACGCCACCACCACCACCACCCCCAATAAAAAATCTCCAGGAATTCATAGAACACGTCTTGAAATATTTCAGAAAGCTGCAGCAGTATTGAAAGCACTCCCTTAACTCTGCCAGGATATTTGAAGACAGTTAAGTGACCAATTGTCTGGAAGAGATCCATATTTGTGCTCATTCCAAAGAAAGGTGACCCAACAGAATGCTCAAATTATCAAATGATATCATTGAAATTGCACACAAGTAAAATTCTACTTAAGATCATCCAACATGGTTACAGCAGCACAGTGGCAGGTAACTGCCCGAAGTTTAGGCCAGATCCCAAAGAGGAACGTAGAACAAGTGATATCATTGCTGACGTTAGATGGATCTTGTCTCAAAGCAGTGAATAAAAGACAAATGTTTATTTGTGTTGCATAGACTAGACCCAGGCATTCTACCCTGTGGACCATCATCAGCTGTGGATAACCTTGAGAAGAATGGGAAAGCCCAAACTTTGCATTGTGCTTATTCGGAGCGTGTACATGGATAAAGAGACAGTTGTGTGAACAGTACAAAAATACTGCCTGGTTTAAAATCAGGAAAGGTGTGCATGAAGAATGTATCCTCCCACCGTCCTTATTCATTCTCTATGCTGGGCAAATCATCAGAGGAGCTGGATTATATGAAGGTGAATGTGGCATCAGGACGGAAAGGCTTGTTAACATCCTGCATAGGCAGAAGGCACCGCTTGGCTTGCTAAAAGTGAGGAATAGTTAAAGTACTCGCCGATGAAAATCGAAGATCGCAGCCTTCCGAATGGAGTACAGCTCAATGTCAAGGAGACTCAAGTCATCATCTGTGGACCCATAGTTAACGTCATGATAAACGGTGAAAATGTTCAAATCGTCACCTGTGGACCCATAGTTAACGTCATGATAAACGGTGAAAATGTTCCAATTGTCAAGGCTTTTGTCTTTTTTGGATCTACAATCAATGCTCATGGAAGCAGCAGTCAAAAGATCAAAAAACATATTGCATTGGATAAATCTGCTGCACAAGAATTCTTGAGAGTATTAAAAAGCAAGGATGTTTCTTTGAGGACTAACAAGGTGTGCCTGATCCAAGCCATGATGTTCTCCTTTGTATCATATGCATGTGAAAGTTGGACATTGAATGAGGAAGACCATACAGAAATCGGTGCATTTGAAGTATGGTGTCGGTGAAGAATATTGAAAGTAGCATCAACTGCTAAAGAACGAACATCTGTATTAGAAGTAAAGCCAGAGGGTACCTTCGAGCCAAGGATGGCACAACTCCGTCTTACATACTTTTCAAGTATTGTCAGGAGAGACCAGTTCCTGGAGCAGGCCATCGTATTTGGTAAAGTGGAGGTGCAGTGTCTGCACAACCTTCAGTCCATTTTTGTAAACATTATATATTTTACATACCTCTCAATCTACGGAGCTCATCTTCCAGTACTTTATAGAACAATATTATCTTCAGATTCATAGTTTTTTGCTTGCTTTTCAACAGTAATCGTCCATCTTTTTTCCTAATATGTCTCAGGCTGTAAGCCCCATTGAAGCTGATCTACTGTTGGCACCTGCTGTTTTTTTTCAAGTACAGGTGACATAGTTTACAGCATATTCCCGACAAGCAAGACAGTAAAGCATGCCCAATGGCAGACTGGTGGTAGATCTAAAAGTATCACCCAAAGAGTAATTGAGAATGAATGATTGAGAGAATTGTTAAAGATGTTAATATTTTTTCTTTACTCAAATCTACTCTAAAGGATTTATAAATTCGTAGTCGCCACATCATGACAATAGTCATTGAATAATACATTAAAGTGAAAATTAACTCATTGCCATCAAAGAAGACAACATAGAATTTCCTCATAGCGTTTCTTAAACTTTAAATCTTATTGAGATTACACAGAGATAGCCTCATCTTTCTGCCACAGAGAGACTGGTGGGTTCGAACCACTGAACTTATGGTTAACAGCTCAGTGGGTCTTATTGTCTTTCTTAATGTTAACTGTATTGTGATTACTATGTGTAGGTGATTAGGCATTGGATCCTGCTTTCTTGTTTGGAACTCTGAAACAATGAGGAAATTCCTGACTTCTCTTCACCTCACAGTTCTCATTTTACAGTGAGTAGATTGACCTCATAGTGATCCTATAGGGTAGAGTAGAACTGTCTCTGTGGGCTTCAGAGAATATAACTCATTATGAGAATAGAACACTTTGTCTCTCACCCAAGGAGCAGCTGGTGGTTTAGAACTGCTAATCGTCGGGGTTGCAACCCATTATACCACAGAGGGTTGCTTTGAGTTGGATTCAGCTCTATGGCAGAAAGGTTTTTGTTGTTGGAGACTGATCTCAGTATGTGTCGTAGGGATAAATCTGTAGCACATAAGCAGTGCAATGAACATATTGAGCCTTAAACTGGAGTCTACTATGCATTATAACAATATTAAAGTGGCGGAGCAGTGTGAAGAAGAGGCGAGAACGACCCCCAGATCGACCAGAGCCTGCGCGCCACCGCATCCCCTCATTCAGCGCCTGCGCCCCGCCGCCCTCGTCACCATGCCCAAGAGAAAGACTGAAGGGGATGTTAAGGGAGATAAAGCCAAGGTGAAGGATGAACCTCAGAGGAGATCAGCAAGGTTATCTGCTAAACCTGCTCCTCCAAAACCAGAGCCTAAGCCGAAAAATGCCCCTGTGAAGAAAGGAGAGAAGGTACCTAAAGGGAAAAAGGGGAAAGCTGATGCTGGCAAGGACAGGAACAACCCTGCAGAAAATGGAGATGCCAAAACAGACCAGGCACAGAGAGCTGAAGGTGCTGGAGATGCTAAGTGAAGTGTGTGCATTTTTGATAACTGTGTACTTTTGGTGACTGTACAGTTTGAAATACTATTTTTATCAAGTTTTATAAAAATGCAGAATTTTGTTTTACTTTTTTTTTTAAGCTATGTTGTTAGCACACAGAACACTTCATTGTTGTCTTTTGGGGGAGGGACAAATATCAATACGCTGTCTCCAAAGCTGGATGGAGTGAAAAACAACACTTTGCCCCGCTAGTTTTGAGAGACTCCCTCTGGGGTTCCAGGGGAAGGGGGGATTCCCTGACATGACCCACGTTTGCCACCTTGGCACACACACCTTGTGAGGGGGAAAGTACAGCTGCGTTTTGACATCCTCCACCCCTTCTTCTCTTTCCCCTCTGCCTTCAGCGCAGACTTAATTCCACAAACACAGACACCTGTTGGGACCTGACCTCAAAACATTGGCTGTTAGTTTATCGGCGATTTGGACTTTCCAGTGACGCCATCCTCATGGCATCCCTCGAAAGAGCAGCGCCACCTTTGTTCAGATGGGCGATTCTGCCGTGTCCATTTCATTTTCTGAACGACAGGGTCGGCTCGTGAAACGTTGTTAAAACAACATGCTCAATGTGAAATGTCACCCTCGCTCTTAACCTTCCCGGGTCAGAGCACCAGCTGAAGACTTCAGTGGGTTTTACAATGGCTTTCTCATTTTGGTAGTCCATTGAAGAAGTGAATTTAAAAGTTGTTATATGCTGTTAACAATCGTCTGCCCATGTCCTGCCTGAATACCATGATTGTTTATGAGAAGTGTCTTTAATAAAGCTGGATACAATTTGAAAAAAACAAAACAAAACAAAACAAAAAATATTAAAGTGGCATGTAATTCTAAAAATAATAAAACAGCAAATAAAACAATAACTGATAGCACTTACATTAATGTATGTTAATACATTCTTTGGTTGATTGTTGATTTCTACTAATCTATACACTAATGTTACTGCATGATCTGGCTCCATAGATGTTATTTGGATTCATCTTGCCCTCAGCAATGCCACAGGGGACCGACATGGACTTAAGGGCGTGTCCTAACCAGATGTTAGCAAAATGTTCACAGATATGAAACCAAATACATGATGTCATAAATAAATAGATAAATAAATGGAATTTTGCCAAAAAAAGCTAAATAGAGTTTCTAGGAATATGGACATCAGTTAACAAGCATAGGAAGATATTCTCAACAAGTACCAGAGAAGTACCACTAAGAGTGAAGTAAGCCCTGTGCTCCAAGAAATCTAGAAAACAAAACAAAACTCAAACTTACAAGGTAAGCACACCACTGTTTGGTAAAGTTGTCGCTCATTGGAACAGAAGGAGCAAGGGGAAGAGGCTGCACTACCATTCACAGGAAGACCAGTAATTCCTGGGGCCACTACTGACTCTCCTTCACAACTGACCAGTGGCCTGAGCTGCTTCTGTGTGCAACTTGATTTGGCAACTTTATACAGAGAGGGAAAAGACCTAAGAGAAGCAAAGAAATACTTAAGAAGAAGTACAAAGGAGGGGGATTTTCACTCCCTAACCTCAAACCTATTTTACAGCCACAGTATTCAGAAAAGCCCAGTACAATGATAGATATACAGACGCACCAACCAAATAGAAAACCTGCGAAAGAATCCATCCACCTACAGGCAAATGATTTTCAACAAAAAGCCAGAAAACATTAAATTGGAAAGAAGTCAAAAATGCACTTAAGCTGCATCGGAGATACAAATGTAAATCCCAGAACTATAAGGGTCACCAGTGAGAAAGAGGGATAAACTTGTGTCCTCCTGCAGATTGTACACATAATAAGACACATAATGAACTAAGCACACACAGTGAAAGATGGAATAGATAGTTAGCAACTATTGAAAATAGTAGTTATGGGCATCAAAAGGCTTTAACAAAAGTGTAAAAGAGAGCCCATAAACTAGGGGGTGAGGGGAGACAGCAGTAACAGAAAGGACAAAGGACAAATTTCTAAAATCTATAGAATTGATCAAGACTCCAATAAGAAACACACACACACACACACACACACACACACAAATATACAATTAAAGAGTGAACAAATGTATGGCCAGAAAGTTTACCAAAAATAACCTTCAAATGGCTAATTAACGTATGAAAATGCTCGCTATCTTTAGCCATCTGGGAGATACAGATCAAAAAAATGGTGATCTATCACTTTATACCAGCAGCAATAGTCCAATTCAGGAAAATAGAATGAAAGAAAATGTTGGAGATGATGCAAAGAGATTGGAACTCTCATGCATTGCTGGTGGGATTGTAAACCCAGAAAATCATTGTGGAAAGTGATGTGGTGCTACCAAAAAAAACTGGAAATGAAAACACCTTGTGGCTCAGAAATACCTTGCTGGATATATGCTCCAAAGAAATAAGAGACACAACACAAATGATGTCTGCTCTCCCATGTTCATTGCAGCACAGTTCACAATAGCAAGAAGGAGGAAACTGTCCAAATCAGTAGAAGTATAGATAATGAAAACTGTGGTCAACACGTCCCATGGACAGTATGGACCTCTAAAACACCAGGGATGCAACCACAAAGCACTTCATGATATGAAAAGACCTGGAAATCATTATGCTGAATGATATTAGTCAATCACAAAAGGACAAATATTGTTCTCAACCTGTGGGTTGTGACCCCTTTGGGGGTCGAATGACCCTTTCACAGGGATCACCCGATTGATAACAGTAGCAAAATTATAGTTGTGAAGTAACAATGAAAATAATTTTATGGTTGGGGGGTCACCACAGCATGAGGAACTGTGTTAAAGGGTTGCTGCAGTAGGAAGGTTGAGAACCCTTGTTGTGTGAGATCACCAAGACAAGGAGAAACACCAAGACAGAGGCAGGCATCTGTTCTCAAGTCAACCAGGTATTATGCCGGCCTAATGCTTACGATCCATATATAACTCCCTTATTGGTACATTTTGAAGACCACTTCATCAGATGAGGCCTCCCATTCTCTGGGTCATGTTGAGAGGAGAGGAAGAAGACCAATAATTTCCTGTCATATAATATTGTTACACAGCCATACTAATGGAAGGGCCATTCATACAAGGGTGTTCACTGAACCTTAATGTAATTCAAGTCCAAAGGAAAAGAGGCAGCGTCATATCTGTCTCAGAGAAAAGGATTTCACTTTGTTGCTGGGTAAACCAGGGAATTGTCATTGGGGAACGTGCTTAACATTACTAATATGTACAATGAGAATTTGTATTATGTTCCCAAAGATGCAAATTTAACTAACTTTCTATCCAGTCCTTAATGGCCCAGTTCTGCTATGGACAACGGAGACTTTACACTTTGTCTTTTTTTTTTTTTTTTTTAAGAGCACAGCATCTTTCATAAACCACAATGGAAAAGTCCCCTTGGAAACCTCACTAAAGGAACTGGACTTTACCTTCAAGCCACCTGGAGCAGATTCAGGGAGCTGAGATATGCCATTGAAGTAACAGCTTAAAGGCCCCAGTGAGCTCTGAAGCAGATAACTATTATCCAAAGGTTGTGAATTTTGAAGTCATTGTGCTTTGGTTCAAAGTTATAGCTTTGAGGTTTCCCAATACTTGGGAATTTCAGATGACCATGTTTGGTATTTTCATACTCTTGTTTGCTTTTTTGGTGATATGTCTTAGTCCATCCTGTATAGTTCTGCTTTAGTGAATGAGTGATAGTATTTTTCTTTCTCCAACCCTTATTGTTTGGTAAATAGTGTCTAGTCACTTAAGATTCTGATCTATACAGGTCAACAATTCATGTATGTTATTTGGAATACTATCTTATATGTGTATATTTTCCTATTTTCAATAGTATCTTAAATTTTATACCATTGATTAATGTAAATACTATATGTTCCATGCATATTATTTGTAATATTCCCAATAAAATGATAATGATATACCTTAAGTGGATGAGAGACTCCTATAAACCATACATATATACTTGGATTTTGAGCTCACACAACCTTAAGCTGTAAGAACAAGTCGTTTTTATGACATGGTGCTTTTCAATATTTGTCTTCATGAAGCGATCACTGAAGATATGGATGTTATAGCAACATGTGACTAAATCAGATGGTGCCCGGTAATTAGTAAGAATACCATCTGGACTCTTAAAGGCAGGTCTTAAAACAAACAATTATCTAAGTGAGTTGTAAGCTAAGGCTACAAAGTGAAAGCACACCAGCCTTAGTGATGCAAGGATTTTAAACAATAAAATCTAAGACCAGAGGGGAGACTTTTAAGAGAGCTTTTAATAGATGACAGTCTACCGCTTGTCTGCCCTTTTGTCACACTGTGGTGGGTTGTGAGTTGCTGCAATGCAGAAAGCTATGCCACTGGCATTTCAAATACTAGCAGGTTCACTCAAAGGGGGAGATTTCAGCAGAGCTTCCAGACTAAGAACAGACTACAGCTAAGGAGCAGACTGTCTACTACAGATAAATTATCCACTGAAAAAGATGCGGACAGCATGGAAACATTGCAAGCTACAGAAAACCTAATGAACAGTAGCAGAATATGGCCAGAGGAAGTGCCAGAAAATGAGCCCCTGAGGTCAAGAGCTACATTTGGAGGGAACGTCAGTCATTATGACAACATGAGTGAAGAATAGAGCCTTTGGGAATTCCTCATGGGGCATGACTCAAAATGAGAAAAATACAGCTGCAAAGTCTATTACTAACTGGAACTTAGAATGTACGATGTATTAATACGGGGAGTCATTGAAAGGGAACGTATAAAGATGAATATTCTAGGGGTTAGTGAGGGGAAATATTAGTGAGCTGGAATTTGCCATTCTGAATCAAAGAACACTGTAGTTTACCGTGATAGTTTAAAAATAAAACACAAGACAAAAAAGTATTGCATGCATGCAAAAGAACAAACTAAATGTGGGGGAAAAAAAGAATTAAATGTAAGACTCAAAGCTATCAGGATAATCAATGAGAAAAGTGGGACCAAGCAAGGAGCCCTAGTGCAGGGAATGCACGGGCAATTAGCAATAACAAAGGAAACACACTCCATGGAAGATAAAATAGATGAGTGGGACCTATTAAAAATATCGAAAGACTTCATTAAAAAGAGTAAAAAGAGAGCCCACAGATGGGGAAAATATATTTAGAAATGATGTAAGGACTAATTACTAAAAGTACAGAATTTTACAAGCCACAAAAAAATAACAGTCCTCTAAGAAGGTGGGCAAAGGACCTGAACAGATGACTCACAAAGGATGACACTCAAATGGCTAATGAAAACATGAAGAAATGCTCCCGGTCACTAGCCATCTAGGAAATGTAAATCAAAGCAAACTAAGGTACCACCTAATGCCTATAACTGTAGCCCAATTCAAATAAACAAACAGACAAACAAAAACAGAACAACAAATGTTGGAGAGGGTGTCGTAAGACAGAAACTTAGTCACTGCTAGTGGACTTGTAAATACATACAGTCACTGTGGAAGCCAATATGGTGATACTTAAAACAGATGGTAAATGAACTACCATATAATCCAGCAATACCATTACTGGGCATATACCCCAAAGAAATAAGAAACAGACATTTGCTCCCCCATATTTATCGCAACAGTGTTCACAATAGCAAGAACCTCCACACAGCCTAAATCTCCATCAACAGAAGAGTGGTTAAACTCAGAGACAAGGGAACAACAAGAGTTCTAAAAGCGATGACAAGGAGGATGTAGAATGCCTGGTGGAGTTTGATCAAGTGCAATGTAGCTGCAAGGAATTACTGAGAGCCAAGTGAAGGTCAAATGATAGTGGGACATGAAGAAAAATAAAGGAAGTAGAGGAAAGAACTCACAGGGAAAAGACATTTATAGAGGTATAAATATAGGCATGCATATCTGTAAATATATTAATGTATAATCATAAGGATATAGGCCTAAGTGTATATATTTTTATGTTAAGTATTAAGGTAGCAGACAGATATTGGATGTTTACTCAAGTACTCCTTCAATGCAAGAACATCAGAAAATATAGAGTCTGAAATCTTAAAGGCTTGAAGTTAAACAAGTGGCCATGTAACAGGGAAGCAACAAAACCTATGTGTTCATGAAGTGAAGAGAGGATCATGAATATGTGATCATAAGGTGAAGATGGGATCAGGTATCAGGCATCAGAAGACCCAAAAGTAACAATTATATCAATGCAAATGAGGGGTCAGAGTGAAGACCAAAAACCCATCTGTAGATAATTGGACATCCCCTCAGAGAAGGGTCACAAGGATGAGAGAAGCCAGCCAGGGTACAGTATAGTACAGGTGAAACACACAACAGTCCTCTAGTTCTTTAAAGCCCCTCCCACCCCAACTATCATAAACTCAGTTCTACCTTACAAATCCAGCTAGACTGAAGCATGTACACTGATACAGATAAATATTGCCATTGACACATGGAAGCTGGGACAAATAACTCCCTAAGGAATAACAGTGGAAGTAGCGATACTAGGAGGGTAGGGAGGAGGTGGAGGGAGAGGGGTAGAAAGGGGAAGTAGATCACAATGCTTGACGTAGAACAACACCCCACTCCCACCCCAACCCCGCAAGGGGATGAACAAAAGAAACATGGGTAAAGTGAAATAGTGGACGGTGTAAGACATGAAAATAATAATAATTTAGAATGAGATCATGAGGGTGGGAAGGTGGGAGAGGGAAGGAAAAAAAGAGGAGCTGACACCAAGGGTTCAAATAGAAAATGTTTTGAAACTGATGATGGCAATATATATATATATAAATATGCTTGATACATTGATGTGTGGATTGATATAAGAGCTGTAAGGGTCCTCAATAAAATTATCTATTTAAAGAAAGAGTGGATAAAGAAACTGGTACACACAACCCTAAAAAGCAGGGATGAAACCATGAAACAACTCAACTCATGGAGGGATCTGGAAGACATTGTACTGAATGAAGTTAGTCAAGCAGAAAAGGAGAAACACTGTCTGAGTCCACTGAGATAGGAACAAGCAGCCAAACAGGCACAAGCTCAGGCTTGGAGGCAGTCTGGTCTTTGGTCTGGGGACCAGACAGCCTGGTGAAGAGCCTGACCAGTGCCAATGAACCACATATCATCTGCTCCAGGTAAGAATAATGGAGGTCACTTGGGTGGAGGAAGCCTCTGGCCAACTAGGATCAAATGGTCGGGGGAAAGAAAAGGGTGGGATGGAGTGGTACTGGATGCTGAGTGGTTGCTATGTGGATCTGGGGTGAGGTTCCCCAAAGAGGGAGGTGGTTTGGGGCTTACAGATGAAAGGTGCAGTGCAGGAGAGCAAGAGGAAATACAGTCACTTTGGGGAGATATTAGGTGCATGTCTGTTGTGAAGAGAAGAGAGAGAGTTGACTTCCAGGTGGGGGAGCCATATGGAGGATACTTTTGGGGAGATTAGGTGGGGAGTGTCTTTAAGAGTATGCAACAGGAGGGAAAAATTAACCTAAGGCATCTGGGGGGTTCATGGGAACCAGGCCAGGGACGTGGGATGCTAGGACACTGAATTCTGGATCTTTGGGGCACAAGGAATGCTCCAGAGGCCATATGGGGTGAACTGGACTCACCTCAGACACACTTGTAACCTGAGGGATAAGTCTGAAAATGCATGGGTCTCAGGAAGCAGAAGACAGTTAAGACAAAAGCAGTATGTTGTTGGTTGGTAAAAAAACAAGGTCTTGTTACAGTGATGCTGTGTTAGACAGGGTTCTCTAGAGAAACAAAATCAGATTGCTAGTAAATTATATATCACAAGAAATGAACTGCTAAATTATATACAGATAGATAATACAAGAAATGAACAGTTAAATTATGAAGCAGTACAAATGGCTCACTGCAACTCACTCCCGTGAGAGAGTTGTGAGACATTGGCAGTCCTTTAAGTCTTGAGGGCCGCCAGGTAGTCCTCTGTAGAGAGATCCAGGCTATCTCAGCACAGACAGCAAACAGCAAGGCAGGTCACCAACTGTCAGCCAGGTCACCAACCATCAGTCCCCAGCTCCAGAGATGTACATTCCAATCGTGTGGTCTTAAAGGGACCTCAACTTACAGTGACACAGTCCAATGGCTAGGCATCCCACAGGTAGCGTAGCCTGTAAATTGTAGCACAGAACAAGCAAGGCAGCCGCACACTGGTCCGATGATCAAAGAGCTAGAGACAAGAAAGGCGAGGCTCACAGAAGCATTTATCTCTCCGCCCTTCAATTAATCCCACTTGTGTTTATTGGCCAGGCTGGAACAATAATTATCTCAGATGCCCTATAGGCTGTATCAAGATACATATTATTCCAGATATCCTGTGATGGACAATCTGCTTTAATTTGCTTATGCTTGTTCATAGTAGGGTGTACCTCAGTGGTGCGTCACCAGGGGTCACCCACTTGAAACTGTGTTATTTTTCTGCTTTTTTTGGTAAATGAAACCCAGAGACATTGTTTTGTTTGTTTGTTTTGTTCATAGTGGAGTGTATCTCAGAGTTGTTATGTCAATGGAAGTCACCTCTTAAACCTGGGGTATATGCTTTTTCATTTGGGGGTTTATGAAACCCAGGATTGATGAACCTATAGGGACAGCAAATAGAATAAGGGGTTTGGTGGGGAGGACAGTCCAGAGGTGGTGTTGGGTAAAAGGGAGATGGCACAGAAAAAGAATGTTTGGTAACTGATTGTTGTAGCCATTGTATAATTCTACTTGATGTGATTGAAATATGGAAAGGGTCGGTATCTCCTCCGTGGCAATGAATTTTTTTCTTTCTTCTTCTTGTTTTTTTTCTGAATGGATCTGTGAATTAGTACAGTTCTCTTCTCTGTATATTTCAAGACAATTTAGACATCCTAAAGTAAAATTAAGTTTTTAATATCCATAAGAATATGGAAAATGTTTGTAAAATTTTAGTGCATATCCAACCTAATTTTTATTTATTAGGTTTTTATTATATTTAAAAGAATAACCTCAAAATATCTTTAATATTCACCACACATAATGTTTTAAATTGCTTTGAAAATACTCAGATGGTCATATCTGTTATTCTTATAAGGCAGTGGTGTGGAAAAGCAAGGTGCCTTAATGAAATGTATGGACAGTTTGATTGCTGATATGACATTTATAAATACATGGAATTAAGTAATATGCTCATATTATTTTTAAGTCTGGAAGTTAACACAGTCATACTAAGTACTTTTGGATAAGAAAACATATACACTGAACATGGCAGAATTAGGTCTCATTTTGAAGCAAATGATATCTTAATTAAAGTGTTATTGAAAGACAGTGGAAGTTATCATCAAGTTAACATGTAAAGATTTAGACATGTGGATCTCAGTTCTCAGACCAACATAAAACATATATAAACCACTCATTAATTTTTGAAAATCTATGCAACTTAATAGTCACAAGTTCAAGTAATTAAATATTTAAGGTGTAAACATTTGACAATACTATCTTATAATACTAAACATCAACTAACTCTTGTTCCAGTATGCATGGAAAAAGCTTTTATGCCTTGAGCTAGGTAAGGAATAACCACCATATAATGGTTACTTTTGTTACTTACATAAATAAGCTGATAAATTCCATTAAAATTCAGTTTAATAACTTTATATGTATAATAGGCTACATTATATTACTATATTAAAGTTGGCTATTAATAACTGAAGTTATTAATAACGATTGGCTATTAATAACTATTGGCTATTAATAACTATTGGCTATTAATAACTATTAACTAATAACTCTGAAGTTATTAATAGTTATAATGACGTTAAATTTGACCACAATAATCCCAGTCATAATGAATACAGAGCATAAATTGTTTGGTTATAAAACTCCATATTTTCTTCCTTTAGTTACACATCAACTTTGATCTTGAATTGGTTGAAAGTGCAAAAAAATTACCCAAATCTTATTTCTACCTCATTTTTGTTACCATATTGTTTTTCCACGTTCGCCTCTCTTCTCTCAACATCGATGGTATTATTTTCCCTCCACACTTGTGCCATAAAACACATTTGTATTATCTCAGTTTTGTCCCAACTAATAATTATTTAAAAACAAGCACAATCCCTTGTTTGTAATGCATTCCTTAAATATGTCTCAATTGGTGGATTTAAAACAGATATGGCAACACCACACATGTTCACATATCTCATTGTCCCTCATTCTATATTCATTTACTTTTCTATATTAATATTTTCTGCATTCATTTTCCAAAGTTGGAATCATGAGTTTGAAGAATCAACTGATATAAACAAAAAAAATTCAATTCACTTTATTCAAATAAGGATACGTTCATGCATGCTACCCTATTTCCCTAAATTTTCATGTTCCATCACTGGATAATCTAATTTTTAAAAGGCTCCTGCCCTACATAAAATATGTTGCTGAACAAACAGAAACAAGTTTGGATTTCTCACCAAATATCTTACATATTTTTAATATAGTTGTCTTTATTACATTCTGTGGTCACTTGCTATTGTGGTCATTACCTTACTCCTCAATAAAAGTCTTACTCTTTCTATTTTTATGAGATCTTAACATAGAGAATTAATTTACAAGCTCCTACAAATGTGTACCTGATCATTCATCATCAAGATGGGAGCTTGATAGGAGAAAAATGAATGTCTTTATCAACAACAAGAAAATGAAACTATATCAAGAGCTCTATCCGTGTCACAAGGACCCAGGTGCTGTCTGGTAAGTACTGGACTGCTAACCACGAGGCTGCGAGGGAAGGAGAGCAAGCTACCTGCTTCTGTAAAGGTTTACAATAGAACAACTGAATTGTGGTGGATGTTTTGTTTTATGGATATTAACGCAACTTTTATTATGATGACAGAAATCAAATATGAATTAAACTGTTAAAGGATTAAAATTTTGTATGGAATTTAAAGCACATCTGTACCCATCTACATCCTCTGGTCTATCCAGATTTGTAAGGCAGAATTGGGATCATGATAATGTGGGGGGAGGAAGCATTTAAGAACTAGAGGAAAGTTATGTTTCATCGTTGCTACCCTGCACCCTGACTGGCTCCTCTCCTCCCCACAAACCTTCAATAAAGGGGTGTCGAGTTGCCTACAGATGGACTTTGAGATTCCACTCTGGACTCACCCTCATTCGACACCTTGTGGCCAATTAGCTGCTGTGCTTCATCCTTGTAGGCTTTGTTGCTTCTGAGATAGATGGCCACTTGTTTTTCTTCAAGCCTTTAAGACCCCAGACACTATATCTTTTGATAGCCAGGCACCATGGGCTTTCTTCACAATATTTGCTTATGCAAACATATCCTATCGGGAAGATAGGCACCCACTGACATGAATTTTTGTTGTTTAATGTCTCATACCTGGTCCCTTCTACACCTCGTGGTCACACAGGCTGGTGTGCTTCTTCCATGTAGGATTTGAAGCTTCTGAGCTAGATGGCTGCTTGTTTATCAGCAAGGCTTAAGACCCCAGGCGCTATATTTTTTGATAGCCAGGCACCATCAGCTTTCTTCACCACATTTGCTTATGTACACATTTGTCTTCAGCGATCGTGTGGGGAAAGGTGTGCATCATGGGATGGCAATTTAATGAAACAAAGTTTTCTTGCATTGAGTAAGTACTTGAGTGGAGGTCCAATGTCCATCTGCTGCCTTAACACTAAACTTATAAATATATGAATGTGGATCTATTTCCCCACCATCTTATATAAATATATTTATGTATGTACATGCCTGTTTTTAGACCTCTATAAATACCTTTTGTCTCCTTGTTCTTTCCTCTATTTCCTTTAATTTTCCTCTTGTCATGCTCAGCCTTCATTTGGGCTTCAGTAATTTCTCTTGGTTACATCGCTCTTGTTGAATCCCTACCAGGCCTCTCACACCCTCCTTGCCACTAATTTTGGATCACTTATTGCTCCCCTGTCCCAGGATTAGTCAACATCACCTCCTTACTCCTGCCCCCCCCTACAATTCCCAACCCCCAGAACCATTGGTCCCATTGTTTTCTCCTCCAGACTGTTCATCCAGCCTATCGTATCTAGATAGATCTGTAGAGATAATAATAAGCACCAAAAATCAAGGCATAGCAAGATAGGCAAGGAATAAGAACCCAATGATGACAACAAAAAGAAAACCAATGACCCATAAAAACAATAATTAATCGAAAGAAAAGACAAAATTTAAAAAAGGAAGAATAACTTGTAAATAGATCAAGGTCTGATATTTGACATCTAGGTGTGTCCTCCAGTCAAGTCCGATGGGGTACCATTCTCTGGCCACAGAGTCTATCCTTTGCACTCCCTCAGAGCTCCCTGCTCTGCTCTGCCAGTTGTTCTACCGCAGGTCTTTAGTGCTTTGCCTCAGTGTCGAGGGTCAGGCAGGGCCAATCCTGACACTGAGTCTCCAGTGATGTCCCCTGTAGAGTCATGGATCAGCGAGGGACATTGTATCTCATAGTGGGATCAGCCATATGGTCCACTCTGTGCATTGGCTGTTCGGAACAGGGATATTGTCCTCCAGGCCTGGTGGGCCAGGATGTGCTCCACTCTCTATTGCTCCCAATTCATTTGCTCCCATGTGCTCTGATCAGACATGTGCCTCTTCCCTAGCTGCAGCTTCAGTGCTGTCCTGTAAAGTAAATTCTTCTGGGGGGAGGGGCAGTGGTCCAAGTACCTGGTATGGGGGCAGAGCCCTCAGGCCCCTCCACTGGCTCCCCACTACCTGCCTGCACACTGAATTTGCATCCCGTAACACTGGATTTAAGTCTGGTCCCTCTTTCCCTGTGGAGACACAAACAATACCCTCCCCTTGGGTGGGTCAGTGCCCTATCTGCCTGCCACACATGTCTTTCTTTTTCCCCATTCCAACTGCCCCCTCCACCCCCTAAGAAATAGTTAAGTGAAAACAGTAAAAAGGAAGAGACAACTTTGAAATTATAGTAAGATTTGACATTCTCTTTGTGTATTATACATTTTATGTGGTTTGTGTGATGCTATCACGCTATATTATGCTATTTATCATGTTGTGTATGTAAATTCTTTAATTTACGTATACAGATATTTACTAGAAATTTATTTTTCTAGCATTGTTATTCTGTCCCACATCATTATCATTCCCTTGCTTCTTACTGAAGTGCAACTGCTATGTGTCAGTAGAGGTAACTATTTCATAATGATCGTTCAGAGGCACTGACTGATCAGCATGCACACCATCTAATGCTAGAGCAAAATTGTAGACGTCTCTTGTTGGGTAAAACATTAACCCATTAACTGTTGAGTCACAGAAAGATCCACAGGTTAGTGACAAAGAATTTGACTGACAATGAAGAATATACTCATAAATGTTGCTCATTATAAAAACAAGCATGTAAAGTAGATGAGGACATATTAAACAATCTTTATGCTGATGGCAGTGAGTATGAAAACCAGATAACTCTGGTCCAGGTAAGGAATTGTTTCATTTTTACAACTTACTAGGCTTGCAAGAATCGGTGGCCCAGTCATTGAAGAGGATATCACTACCCTTAAGAAGCTCCAGGAGTGGAGCATGTCCTTTGGACCCAGGGTCCCTACACTGAAATCCTCCTAGACACAGAAGTCAGAGAGAACTTTAGCATCAAAGAGGGCCCAAGACGATATATGATGACATAAGCTGTGAGAATCAAGTGATTGGTGTGAGATGACTGCAGTGGACTTTCCAGTCCATAACCAATGTGGTTACAGTGGGATCTCCAGTTCAGGAAGCAAAAGAGCTGAACTCAACTGTGCAGGAGACTAGCAGGCGGAATGAGGTGTCTTTGAGCATTTGATGATAGAGGCTAAACAAACAGTAGCACTTGTTTAACGAGAGATTGTTAGTAGATGTCAGACTTGAATAAGGGCTGGTGGCAAATGCCATCTTTTCCTTTTCACACTTTAAAGAGGCTTGTGCAGCAGATTTACCCAATGCGATGCATCCTTTAGTCTCTTGACCACTGCTTCCACAAACATGAATTGTGAATCCAAGCAAGATGAAATCCTTGTCACGTTCATTCGTTTCTCCACTTACAGTGATGTTACTTATTGGTTGAATTGTGAGATTTTTGGTTTGCTTTACATTGAGTTGTAATCCATTCTGAAGGCTGCAATCCTACCATCATCGGTAAGTGTTCAGTCTTCCTCGCTTTCAACAAGCAAGATTGTGTCATCTGCATAAAAAAAGTTGTTAACAAGCTTTCCTCCAGTCCCGATGTTGCATTATTCTTCATTTATGCCAGATTCTCTGATTAGCTGCTCAACATGCAGATTGAATTAGTGAAAGGATAAACCAAGACATACACATTTCCTGATTTTAAACTCTGCAACATACCTCGTACTGTTAGCACAACTGCTGCTTGATCCCTGTACAAATTCAACATCCACACATTTAAACGCTCCCATAGTACCTTTCTTCTCAAGCTTATCTATAGTTTGATAAAACACACAAAATCTAATGCCTTTGCACAGTCAATAAAAAAGTAAACATCTTTATGGTATTCTTTGCTTTTAGCCTAAGTACAAAAGACGTTAACAATGAAATTCCTTGTTCCATGTCCTCTTCTCCATCTCTCAGCTGCCTTTAAAGATACTGTTACAAACTTGTTGGGTGATCTTCAGCAAAACTTTAAGTGCATGTGAGCTCAATGATATTTGTCTATAATTTGAGCTCTCTATTGGGTCATCTTGCTTTGGTATACGTATAAATATGGACCTCTTTTTATCAGTTACCCAGGTAGTTGTCTGCCAAATATCCTACCATAGACGAGTAAGAGTTTCCATTGTTTCTTGCTTTTTGTAACATTTCAATTGGTATTCCATCAATTCCTGCAGCCTTGTTTTTGGCTAATTATTTCAATACAATTTGACCTCCTTCCTTCAGCTCCACTGGTTCTTGCTCATATGCTACTTCCTGTAATGGCGGAACGCCCACTACTTCTTTTGGTTCAGTAACTCTGTCTTAATTCCTAATCCTTTTGATGATTCCTGTGTCATTCAATATTTTGTGCATAGGATTTTTCAGTCTTGCAACTTGAAGTTAGACTTTTTCTTCAGTTTAAGATATGTTTAGTGTGCTCTTCCTTTTTGGGTTCTAACTCTAGTTCTTTGTTCATTCTGTTATAATATTCTACTTTGTCTTCTTGAGCAGTCCTTTGACATTTTCTATCCGCCACTTTGACTTCATCATTCCCTCCATTTGCTTGACTTACAAGAAGAGTAAGAGCAAGTTTCAGGGTCTCTTCTGATATCCACTTTAATCTTCTGGAATCATGTTCTCCCAGGAAACTGTTATTATTTTTCAATGTGTCAGATTTATTCTTGAGATGTTTTTGAAATTCAGGTGGAATATATTTAAGGCCATATTTTGACTCGTGTGGACTTGTTTTAGTTTTCTTCATCTTCAACAAGAGATTTTGTTATTGTTGTTAGGTGTCACGGAGCCAGTGACCCAGTGTACAACAGAAGGAAACATTGTCCCATCCTGAGGCAACCTCACCATTGTTCCTGTGCTTGAGCCCATTGTTGCAGTCACGATGTCAATCCATCTAGTTGAAGGCCTTCTTCTCTTTGTCATTTCTCTTTCTCTTTACCAAACATGATGTCCTTCTCCAGGGACTGGTCTCTCCTGACAACTTGCCCAAAGTCTCCCCATCCTTGACTGTAAAGAGCACTCTGGTGATACTTCTTCCAAAGCACACCTTTCCTGATTTTAAACCATGGAATATGCCCTTGTGCTGGTCACACAATTGCCTCTTGCTCCGTGTACATGTTCCACATGAACACAATTAGGTTTTCTGAAACTCCTATTCCTCTTCCAGGTATGCACACTTTAAAAAATGATCTACACCGTTGAGTGCCTTTTCATTGTCAATGAAACACGAGTAAACATCTTTTTGGTATTCTCTGTTTTCAGCAAGATGCATCTGACATCAGCCATGGTATTCTTGGTTTCACGTCCTCTTCTGAATTTGAACTGAACCTGTGGCAGCTCCCTGTCAGTTTACTGCTGCAACCTTTGTTGGATGGTTCAGCAAAACTCACATGCATGTGTTATCAATGACATCGTAATATAGTTTGGGCATTCTTCAGGGTTATCTTTCTTTGGAATGGGAACAAATACTGATTTTTCCAGTTAGTCGGCCCAGTAGTTGTCTTTCAAATTTCCTGGAATAGTTGAGTGAATGCCTTAATGCTTCATCAGTTTCTTGAAACATTTGGCCGAGGATTCCATACTGCGCTAAACTACTATTTAAAATGGGATAGGCAATGGAATTTTTATATACCATGGACAAAATGTTTATTCCTCCTGAACACAGTCCTCTTAGTCAGTTAGTTTGCATGCAAATAGTGATTAAAATATTAAAATATGTCCCAAGAAATTCCATTGGCATTTCATGATGCAATATTTTAGATTACAAATGCCGTTTCCACCCTAGTTTTTTCTCACTATCTTAAAGACCTTTCTCTGATTCAACAGTTAATGGAGTAATGCATTACACAACAAAAAACTTCTGCAAATCTCTTCTAGCACTTAGATGTCAGTCATTCTCATCAGCAGGTGCCTGTGTCTATTATCATAAAATATCATCACTACTGCTGGTACATAGTAAGAGTTGCACTTTATTAAGAATCAAAGTGAATGATAAGTAAGGTGTGAGAAATAAGTAATAATGCTTGTAAAACAGATTGTAGTAATATTTGGATAAATAAAATAACAACATAAAATAAAAATAATGACACATATTTCGATTATAAAATAATATTTACTGAAAACAGTTGACATAATAATAAATAATTCATGAGAAGTACAGATTAAGTAATAGTGTTGTCATATTAATGTAAACTTACTTTAGAGACATTACATTTATACCTTTTAAAGTTAATAATACACATTAAAAATTGGCTAACCAAAAGCAAATCTCAACAAATTGCAAAGAATTGTTATCCAATAGGTCCATTATCTGACCACTGAATAATTAATAACAATTAAAATACTGTTTAAAATACATATGTGAGAATTTAGGTAGCACATTTAAAAGTACTAAAGAGTTGAAATAGATATTAGAATAAGAGTAAAACTTATTACAAAGAGATAGCAACAGAAAAAAACCCCTCCTGAAATTAACAATAATTTATAACATAATTTCAAGGTTTAGGATACAAAGTTAATATAAAAAAAACAAATTACTGGCCTATGTGCCAATAATGAACAACTGAAATTTGGCTAAAAAACATTATAATACCTTTTGTATCTTAGGGTTAGGGTTAGGAAAGGAAAAAAAGAGAAAAATACCATTTGTATCACCACCAAAATGCCTACAATGTACATAAATACATTTTGTTGCTAGGTGTCATAGAGTAAAGTGAACCTATGTACAACAGAACAAAACGCTGTTCAAAGCTGTGCCATCCACAGAATTATTGTTATATTTGAGCCCATGTTGTATCCACTATGAGTCAATCAACCTCATTGAGGATCTTCGACTTTTCCATGACCCGCTATTTTACTAGGCATAATGTCTTTTCCCAGAAACTGATCCTCCTCATAAAAAGTCCAAATTTTGAGGGGAAAAGTCTTACCATTTATTGCTTCGACATACTGAGGCAGGTAGTTAATTGTGTCAACCTGGCCGATAAACACAGGTGGGGTTAATTGAATGGCGGAGGGATAAATGGCTTGTTGAGCCTCACCTTTTGGGTTCTCAGGCCTCTTGCTTTCTGATGGTCAGACCAGGATGCAGTTGTCTTAGAAGTTCCCTGCTTCAGCTTGCAAGGCTGACTTCCTGCAAGACATCTCTGAGGAGAAGCCGAGTGAACCTACCCCAATGCAGCCCTGGGTGCTGGAGCAGCCCTGTGGAGACCACTGCCAGCGCTGAGATGTTTACACATTCACTGATTCTGCTTTCCTCCTCCAGTCGGCATCTTTGTGTCTGTTTTGTGAGATGGAGGAGGACTTTGTGGATTGGTGTTGGACATTGGGTTACTGTTGGATTTGTGGGCTTGGGCAGCACTGGGTTGGGATGTTCTCTTGATATGCATTTAACCTTTATATAAAACTCTCGTATGCATGAGTTTCTGTGGATTTGTTTTTTTTAAAGTACCCGGACTAACACACAAACATCCTGTATTAGACTGGGTTTTCTACAGAAAAAAAAACAGTGATGCTTTTATGTATTGTTTATAGAAAGGAATTTATATTAAATATTATTTGCGTAGTTGTAAAAATAGGTAATTCCAATCTTGTTCAAGTCAGGTCTCTCCTGATCCGTGGAAGCTGGTGGTACAGTAAGCAGGATGGGGAAGCAAAAGAAGTTGGGGGCACAGCTAATTGTATGAAGAGGTCCAAATTCTGCTAAATGAATGCATGGTTGGTAGTCCACTGATGGCTCATGGAATAAGCAGGTGATGCAACAAAAGATAAGGAACCAGACATGAGCTCCAGCTCCTGCGGATGACAGATGGCCAAAGAGGATTAGAAATAGATTAGATTCTGCTTGGTCTCTCTCTTAAAGCAAAAGACTTATACTGAGGAGGCTGAGCTCCACTTTTACATTACCAGGGAGTAACTGGCATGATCCCTAACCATGACACATACCCAAGGTTAAATTTCAGAACATTTACACAAGATCTATATAAAGTAAAATATATAGTAAAAAATAGCTAGATGTGGCAGTTACATAATCTTCTGTCAACTTGCAAAAGAATGGAGTCTAGTCTGCCAATCAGGTCATAGCCAATGAGGCCTCCATGTGCACATGGCCTTCGGCTGAGGATTCTAGGAACTCCTGTCTTCCTCTCTGGAAGCGGCACACACTTCTTGCCCTGTGAGACACTCCTGGTGACAAGCCACAGGGAGCAATAACGATGGAGCCGGAGCCCTGGAGCTGGGCGAGCCATGTGGAGACCCATGCCAGTGCTGAGATGCATCCACTGTCACTGGATCCATAAGACTTCCCACCCACTGGCCTGTGTTCTTCTTGCATTTGGCATCATCACATGTGTTGTGTGAGTCTGAAGAGGGATTTATAGATGGTATTGGACATATGGGCTAATACTGACTTATGGATTTGATCTGGACTAGAATGGGGTGGTTTCTCAATATTCATTTGCTCTTGTATATAAAGCTGCTTATTATACACACGAGTGTCTATGAATTTGTTTCTCTAGTCTACCAACTAGCACAGTTTTCAAAACTGTTGGTATTGATACAATAATACACAAATAGACTACTAGAAATAAAATACCCAGACGCTGACTCATGGCCAAAAAGTACATACTGACCCATAATTGCGCCATATGACAGCAGGGTAGAACTGACCCTACGGGTTTCTGAGACTGTAACTTTTTTTTTTTGAGTAGAAAGCCTCATCTTTCTCTTGAGAAATAAATTAAAAGCCCATAAATATACCCATTAAATACAGTCAATTTGACTGGATTAATTTAGATATAGAGATTCCTCTATAGAATTTTCAGGGCTATAAATATTTACAGAAGTGATCTACTCCGTCTCTCTTCCAAAGAACAGTTGGTCAGCCCATGTGGTTGCCATGAGTCAGCATCGATGCAATGACACTGACTTTGGTCTGGTTTAACCTTGGCTCTTTCTTGTAACACTACTCAGCCATTTATATAAAATAACAAGGTTTAAAGTATTACCATGACTCATCAGAAAAGAAACTAAACAAACAAACAAAAAAACTCATTGCCATTGAGTTAATTTCAACTTGTAGTGACCCTATAAGACAGAGTAGAAATGTCCCAGTAGGTTTCCAAGACTGTAAATCTTTAAGGGAGTAGAAAGCCCAATTTTCTTCTTGTAAAGCATTGGTGGTTCCCAATTGCCAATTTTATAGTTAGCACCCAACAAGCAGCCCACTGAGCAACTATGGATCTAGCACTAACAGGACTAAGTCTCAAAATTATAACATATTAGATCAAAGTAAATTTATAAAAGAAAAGATACAGCATAAAGTGTGGTGAAGAGGGCTGATGGTGCCCGGCTACTTTAAGCCTGGGGACTTAAAGGCTTGAAAGTAAACAGGCGGCCATCTAGCCCAGAGGCAACCAAGCCCACACGGAAGCAGCACACCAACATAGGTGATCGTAAAGGGCAGAGGAGACCAGGTCTCCAACAACAAAGGTGGGGTGGTGGTGAGAATCACATCACCGTGAAAGAGTACATGATGGGGACCCAATGCCCATCTGTAGACAGCTGGACATCCCTTCCAGAGGGGTAGTGGGAAGGAGATGGGTCACTCAGGGTTCAGTGTAGCAACAATGAAACTAAAAACCTTCCTCTAGTTCTTGAACGCTTCCTCCAGTCCCAATCATCATGACCCCAATTCTACCTTGCGGACCTGGTTATACCAGAGGATGTACAGCGGTGCAGTGGGGATCTGGAGGCACAGGGAATATAGGACAGACGAACCTCTCAACACCAGCGGTGGGAGTGGCGACACCGGGAGGGAAGGGGGTGTGGAAAGCGAGAACCGATCTTGGAGATCTATGTGTGATCTCCTCTCTGGGAGATGGGCAATGGGGAGGCGGGTGAGGGGAGACACTGGGGAGTGTAAGAGAAGATATAATAATTATTTATAAACTATCAAGGGACCAGGGGTGGGATCAGGGAGGGAGGGGGACGGAGAAAAAAAGGGAAACCGAGCTGATTCCAGGAACCCAAGTGGAAGGTGAATTATGAGAATGATGAGTGCAACGAATGTATAAGGGTGCTTTGCTCAATTGATGTATGTACAGACTGTGATAAGAGCCTTATGAGCCCCAATTAAAAAAAAAGATACAGCATGGTTCATATTACATTGCTTGTCAGAAAACACAAAATAAAACATTACCATTGATATTTATATTTGTAGTAAAAATGCATCATCATAAATGAATATATATTCCAAACTAACCCATTTGAGATTCATTCAGTATCTTGAGTTCCTACATAAAGTGTCATCCTCTTGATAGACACTCAGGATACAAATTGAATCAAATATACACAAATCTTTCCTCTCATGGTGGCTATATACTAGGAGAAAGAAGACAATAAAATGATAATTATCTGAAATTGTGGTAAAAAATTAGAAAAAATTCTCAGACACTCTGGTAATGCCAATGTGAAAAACTTGATTATTAACTGAAAGATTGGTGCCCAGGCCCATCAGAAGTTCAGCCTGGCAATTTGCTTCTAAGACATTGCAGCCTTGAAAACCCCATAGAGCAGTTCTGCTCTGCACCCCCGTGGTCTCCCCATGAGTTAGGATTGATTGAAAAGCAAATAATATCGACCACAAGAAAGACTTCTTAAGAATAACATATTGGGAAGAAAGGGGAAGGATAGAAGATGAGAAATACAATTTACATGGAAATTTTTGAAACGAAAAGGTTCAACTATTAAAATTGCTTTAATCTCAATAGTATCTAGTTAATAAATATATATTGTCATGCGATACCATCTTCATCTCTAGAACTGATGAGGATGTGGATGACTAATAGCTTTGCTTTGTTGTCTTTGGCTATTCATTTTGTAGAAACTATGAAAATGTGCCTACGACCACAAAAGCAATCCCTCTTCTAGTAATCTTCTTTAGAGAAATAACACAAGAACTAATAAACATCTTTGCATAAGATATTCATTTTTGCATTATCCACAATCACCCAAACTGGAAGTAATCTAAATCAAAAAGTGATTATTTAAATAATTTGTGGCTCAGCAATACAATACAACATTATGTAGGTGTAGAATGAGATAGATCTCTAAGTACAAGCATGGAAGTATGCTTGTGATATATTGAGTGGAAAAATAAGTATGAGGGCCATGAATAGTGTGAAGCAATATTGGTTTAAAAAACTATCTGTTTATATATTCATAGAAAATGTCTAAAAGGATAGACACAAAACTATTTATAGTTGCTACCTCTGGGACATGGAATTGGAGTGTGTTGTAATAAGAATTTATACATTCCAGCTTAAACATCTTTGCATGGTTGCATTTAAACACCAATATTATTTAAATAATAATAATGTTAAATTATCCATAGGTGAATTACTAATGTAAGTGGAAAATTAATCACCAACTTTTAACTTTCTGCTCTTCTCATCACTCATCATACTCAGCAAAAGAACATGACTTTAGTTACTTTCCACTCATTTTGCTACCCAGACCCAAAGCTCATGGGCATCAAGTCAACGCCAACTCATAGCAACCATATAAGACAGAGGAGAAACACTCTTTAGGGTCTCTGAGGCTATGATTCTTCGTGAAACAAACCACATCCTCTTTCTTTTCAAGCTGAGCAGCTGGTCACCTGGTGGATTTGAACCACTAATCTTGCAGTTAGCACGTCAATGCTTAACCTATTGTGTTACCAAGACTGTACTACTGGGGCTGTGAAAACATTCCTCATGAATATATACGGAATGATTTTCCCATTGTATACCCCATTTTGTTCTTAATTTATTCTATCTTTAAAAATGTAAAAACAAAATGAAAACTTCTTGCTTCGTATTCAGAGAATGTTTTATTTCTCTTCTCTGCTTTCATAGCAAAAGCTTTCAATACTTTGTTCTCTGTTGCGCTCAAGGTATCCATTACTAAAGTCAACCTCTGTGTGTTATGTGCTGTTGAGCTGGTTCAAACTCATAGGACAGAGTAACACTACTCCATATGGGTTCCTAAATTGTAATCTTTATAGGAAGAGATCCACAGTTCTTTTCTTCTGCAGAACTGCTAGTGGGGCCAAAGTGCTAACGTTTGGGTTAGCAGCTAACATTGAACTATTTTTTCACAAAGATCCCATTCAAATTGAGCTACCCATGGTGAATTCTCCTCTTTCATCTCCTATTGTTTTCATGAGCATACTCTTTTTTTTGGCACAATGTAATATGTCCTTTTATTTCTTTTTTTAAAAATCATTTTATTGGGGCTCATACAACTCTTATCACAATACACACATACATCAATTGTGTAAAGCACACTTATACATCCACTGGCCTCCTCATTCTCAAAACTCACTTTCTGCTTGGGTCCTGGGAATCAGCTCCTCATTTTCATGAGCAGACTCTTGACTAAGCTTTTCAGTAATTCTTCCAGTATCTTTCTGTCTCATTAGCCATGTCTTCCCAGTTCAATTCTTTTCTCCTCCTTCATTTCACCAATCTATGTATATCCTGAGGCTCTTAGGATCCATTGCTCCTCTTGTCTTCTTTCACTCTCTGGGTGATTCCATTGTTTGAAGACCCGACTTCATGCAGACAACTCCACAATTTGTGTCTGTAGTTCAGATCTCTTTTCCAGACCCAAATCAGTGATTTCAATTATATATTTAAACTTTCTCTTTTGAAGTCTCAGATGCATCTCACCTTCCTCATTGGTTATCCTCAACTTTCTTCTTTCAAATATATGACCACTACATCTTTGTAAGTGATGAGACTAAAATTTTGATGTCATACCTATAGCCAGTCTGTCAGAAAATCTTCTTGACTCTATATATGCTCAGAAACTAGCTATTGGACAATACTTAGACCATAGACACCCTAATCCACACCATAATTTATCTAAATCACTACAAAAGCCACATCTGCATTTCTTCTTTAGTCTTTCTCTACTTTAGAGGATTTCTTTTAAAACAGGCCCTACCATGTTGTTTTTCTGCAGAAATTCCTCCAAGGGCTTCCCAGCTTACAGTAAAAGCCAAAGTTCTTATGATGTTGTAGAGTACCCTACATGATCTATTTCCCTTTTTATTAATCTTTTTTTTAACCTCATCCCCTAGTACTTTTATGCCCATTCAGTTCAGGTCTTGCTATTTATTGAGCATACTAGACAGAATTTCTCCTGAGCACTTTTGTGCTTTCTATGTTGTCTGTCTGTTATGTTCTCCAAACATATATATCTATACACACGAGTCTGATTTCTTAGGAGCTTGCTTCTGCTTTATAAGAGATAATGGCTTTGGTCATACTACTTAACTTTTAAACAGAAGCCCTGACCCTAGCCCTCTTCTCTGAATGATCCTACTCTAGATCATGTAACAACCTCTGAAATACACACACAAAACTTTTATCTACTGATTATTATATAAAATTAAATTTAAAATTAAATTTAATGATATTAAGATTTATTAGTTTATATTTATTGTATATTAAACACTTAAAGCATATTTGGAAAATACTAAGTCTTAATGAATACTCATTAAGCAAATGAATGAAAAGTCCAGTGCCAGATTTGAGTCAATTTTTGACCTTCATTAAAGGGCAACATGAAATAAGTAAGTTGGAAGACCATCCAAAAATGAATGAACTAAATTAACAATAAACTGCACATATAAACCTTATCAATATTTTAATACAATAAGACAATATTAATTATTTTAAAGCATTCTAATTGCCTATTAAAATTAATTGTTAAGGTCAAAGTATTGATTTCATCATTCAATGACAAGTAAATCAATTTTAATCCTTAGTAATCAGCATTTTGGTTAACACTTCCACCTGAGTTTCAGGTCACTACTTAATTATAGTTCCCACATGGATTTGTACAGTAACAAAATTAAATATATTTTAATCATGTTATATATTGGTAATAGTCCATTAAAATTGTGGCATGAAATTACAGTCATTCTCCAAAATAAACAAAATATTTCATCAATATATTACAGTAATAATGCACACTTTAGAATAAGAACTCTTTTTTTTCCCTGTTCTTGATATATGACCTGTAAGAAAAGTAGAATAGTACTTGGGCCACATTTTTTATATAACTGTCTCCTACTAGAAAGTTAAAAAACAAATTATTATATTATAGTCAAAGAGAAGTTTATGTGAAATGAGTCTATTTTGCCTGATTTAATTCCCCATATCTAAAACTTCCTTGAGCATGGACTCTTTTCTTTTTTCCTAGTGTAATAAAGCTGTAGTCCTGTGTAAAGTTAGTTAATGTGGTCCTTTTAGCTATAGTCTTCCATTTGTAATGTAGGGAAAGTCTTCTCTTTTATGCCTTTGTGCTACATTGGGCAAATCTGCCATATGAGACTTCTTTAAAGTGTTGAAGAGCAAAGGTGCTACTTTGAGGATCAAGGTGCATCTGGTTCGAGCCGTGATATGCTCACTTGCCTCGTGTGCATGGACAATGATAAGGAAGCCAAGGAAGGGTGGATGCATTTGAAGCATGATGTTGGCAAAGAATATCAGTAGTACCATGAGCTACCAGAACAAGCAAATCTGTCTCGGAAGAACTTTAACCAGAATTCTCCGTGGAAGAAAAGACTGACATTTTTTCTCGTGTATTCTGGACATTTTATCCTCAGAGACAAGTTCCCAGAAAAACATTGTGTTTGAGAAAGAAGGGAAGTCTAAAAATGAAGACTCTCAATGAGATGAATTGACACAGTGGCTGCCATTGCGGAATCAAACATAACAAACACTGTTGGTTATTTTTCGATAGGGGGATGGGGTGAAAAGAAAAAAAATGTGATTTTGATAGAGATTTGATTTAAAATATTTTATTTGTAAAAAAAGGGCTAGAAATCTATTTAGTAGTAGCTGCAGAAGCCTTGATGGTGCTTCTGAGTAAGTATAATTAGACTGCTAATCACACGGTCAGCGGCTCACACCAACCTGGGGCTCCTTGAGAGAGAGCAGGTCCAGGCTGTGTTTCAGTCTGCTGTACTTAGGGTCACTGTAGGTGACAGCCCAGTGACACCTAATAAAAAAAAAAAAACATCTGTGTCTGTAGGTACAATTCTGTTTTCGAGTGAGTTGCCCACTATGTTAATCAGCAGAATTAAGGTGGGAGGCACTGACGCCATCACCCTCAGTTTATTTGGAAGTTTATCGGTTTTCTTCCAATTTATAGGAACATTGCAACAAATTGCTTTCTCTTGCTCTGGATCCCACGTCTGGCTTATTTTTATATGACCTCTGGTTTGGGGGGACTTGAGCTAACGATAATATCCTCTGATCTGATTCACCAGGTTCCACTGCCCCAGGTCAGCAACCTGCCTTCTGACTTTCCAGTTTGAGTTTGGTAGGCTCGGTCCTTAAAGTGAGTTGTGTGAAACACGGGATTTGGGACTTTCTAGCTTCCACAGCCATGAGAGGTATTTGCGTGATGTTCCTGCAACCAGTGCCCATTGGTCTTGTCTGGAGGCCCGTTTTCCCAGCCTTCCCAGCAGTAGCCAGTCATCTGATCTGTCACTGAAACTGTATGAATAAAGAGAATCCTCTAAATCCCATAGATCTGGGATTTCCCAGCCTCCATAATTGTGTGGGCCATTTCTTTGCTAGTTCTAGTGTTCTATGCTACATTGAGACTGTGAATTTTGTCATGCTTTATATCATCTAATAATAGGTATACTATCTAAATATCTTTTCAAACACAATGTTAGTATACCATTTCTGACAACTTGAGCACCAGGTTTAATATATGTTCATGCAACTATATGCAAAAATTCAACAAATATTTAAGCTAACTGTGGCATAAGTATATGGAAAGATAAGCCAATATCATGGTGGGGGGTAGAAATACTAGCACAGGGGCGATTCTAACTCACAGCTACCCTCTATTAGGTTTTCAAAGCTGGAAGTCTTTATGGCAACAGATAGTTGCATCTGTCTCCCAAGGAGCTGCAGGTTGGTGGGAACCGCTGACCGTGTGATTAGCAGTCGAATACTTCCTCAGAAGCACCATCATGGCTTCTGAAGCTACCACTAAATAGCTTTCTAGCCATTCTTTTACAAATAAAATAGTTTAAATAAAAAGTCTATCAAAATCAAAACCAATTTTTTTCCTTTTCACCCCAACCCCTATCAAAAAATTATGTTATGGAGAATGAGTTTTGATAAGAGATTTTAAAAACATAATGAGATGCAGTAATCTTGAAAAATAAGCTCTTACTAAATTGTTACACAAATAATGAAACAAGGAAAAGAAACCACTAAAAATACCAAATCAGGGCAGCAGAAACTGTGCTAAGCAAAGAAAAACAGTGCTCCGAGTCACATATTCAAGTGAATATTACTTTCTCAAAGCTGTGTCAAAGGGAAGCCAGGAACCCATTTGCTGTCCATTGCTCTGCTCGACATGTGCAGTAGTTACAGGGTTTCTGTTTGTATGAAGACAATGTTTGCTTATAAAGTGACTTTGAAGGAAATTCCAAAATACGTGTTCAAAAATGTTCTGAATGGTAATGCTTAAACAGTTTTATATATTTTAAACTATGTATTTGTGTAAAGCGAATAGACTAGCACCGACTTTTATGTTTAATTTGCTATCCAGCCCCAAACCAAAAAATCTCAAAGCTATAGAAACACACTTCTAACATATATGTAGAATATCCACTTATTTCACAGGTCGTTTGCCTTTTAAAACCTAATCCTGACCTTGTAAATGCCCAGGGTTTAACATGATGTTCTATTACCTGTTTAGGGAGCCCTGGGGCTGCAATGGCTAAACCTTCTGCTACAAATGGAAAGATGGGTGCTTCAAACTCCAAAGTCTGAGTAAGATTAAACACCTAAAACTTTTCTCCTCTTGTGAAGATTTCAGCTGGGAGATTCTATGGAACAGTTCTACTCTGTCCCTCATGATTGGCATGAGTCAGAAATGACTTGCCAGCCCACCATACAACATTGTCTCTCCGATAACACAGAAATCGTCTTACACAGTACACAATAGTGTTTCTCAAAGAGGAGTATCTGTAAACAAAATTTTAGGAAATCTTCAGGCGTTCAATCATCTTTTTAAAATAAGGTAAGTTTATTTTCAGAGTCATATGAATATGAGCAATAAATGTAATAGATCTGCAACGTCTCAAGGACCTCTTGTGCAATCAGTAGCCATCAAAAAAATCAGTGCTTGAATTTGCTTTTGGAATCATACTGACAACATGTTGAACTCTTTTAATTTACATGTTATCATTTAAAGCATTATTTCAACCTGAACAAGATCAATCCTTGACTAGCAAGACTCAATAACATCGCCACGCGGTGTGCTAGCTAAGGACCTGCACTCCTTTAGACCACTGTGTGACATGTTGGAATAGAATCAGTGACGTCACTACTTGTGCATTTTCCATGTCTTCATTAAACTTAATCAAATTATATTGTTAATCATATCAAACTTAGGTTAGCTATTAGTATTTCAGTGGTTTTGTATGAGTACACACCTCATGTTTGAGAAGTTTATAAGTATACTTTCACATAATTATGTAATGCTACAATATATGTAAATGAAACCTAAAAAATAATTTGAGGACAATGGGAAAAAGGGAGTCTATATTCTCTTGCAAGCAAATCATTTTTGTTTTATTTTAGTTTACCTTTATATTATTTTCATCTTATTTATGTATTTACTTAGTGAAGGGATAAATCTGTAAATGGACCCAAGCATCTCCAGAAAAGAACACAGTGTCTGACCCATTGTTTTCCCAAGATCCACTTTAGTAGCACCCCGGAAATATCTGCAGAAAAAGATTAGACAGTTATAAAATAGATGAGGTAGAGGGAAAGAAGAGGTGGAAAAAGTGAGAATCCTAAACATTTAAAGGATTAAAGACACAGATTACCCTAATTTGGGGAGTTCCATAGTATTTTGGACTTAAGTTCTCACACTGCTACCTGTCTGCATACACCCCTCCCTAAAAAAAAACAAACAAATATTTCTCTTTATTTTACATTATGTGTTAGTCTAGGTACATTAGAAAAACAAATCCACAGAAACTCATATGTATAAGAGAGAGTTTTATATAAAGGGTAAGTGCACTTCAAGGAAATATCCCAACCCAGTGCTGCCCAAGCCCACAAGTCCAACATTAACCCATATGTCTGACACCAATCCACAAAGTCCTTCTCCATCTCACAAAACAGACACAATGATGCCAACTGCAGGAGGAAAGCCAAGTCAGTGAACATGTAAGCATCTCAGCACTGGCAGGGGTCTCCACATGGCTGCTCCAGCACCCCGGGCTGCATCAGGGTAGGTCCATGTAGCTTCTCCTCGGGGATGTCTTGTAGGAAGTCAGCCTTGCCAGCTGAAGCAGGGAAATGGCTAAGGCAGCTGCCCCTGGTCCAACCATCACAAAGCAAGAGACCTGAGAACTAGAAAGGCGAGGCTCACCAAGCCATTTATCTCTCTTCCCTTCAATTGACCCCTTCATCAGCCAGGTTGGTACAATACACTTTAACTATCTCACATTGTGTCCACTAAATCTCAATTGGTTAATAGATTTAGACAAAGACCCAAAGATTGAGTGACAGAACTATGTACTGAAAAGTGAAGTGAACCTGAAGCACTTACTGTTGAAGATTAAAGACTATTGCCTTCACAAACAGCCTCGCAACTGAACCAGTAAACAACATCTTGAAAAGACTGGTAAGGATGTTATTTTCCTTGGATCCAAATTCAACAGTAATGGAGGCAGCACTAAAAAATGAAACAACAATGTATTTCAATGGGAAAATCTGCTTACACCTTTTATAAATGTTAAAACCAATGGTACTACTTTGAGAATTAAGGTGCACCTGAACCACGCTACGGTATTTTCAGCCACTGTGCATGCGCAAAAAACTGACAATGAAGGAGAAAATTTTAAGAAAATTGTGTATATGAATTATTGTGATGGTCTGATAGTTTTTGTTGTTGTTGTTAATTTGGTTGGGCTAGAATTGTCAGTGGGTTGGCAGTTAATTTCGCAATTCCCATCATGTGATATAACACAGTGTAATTGCTTCCATAAAAGGGGGTGCTGTGTTATGAGTGTTCATTCACTTGTAAGAAGGTTATGATAAGATGAAAACCTATTCATATCACAGCCCTGATGAAATCAAGTGAAAGGAAATTTCTTTGGGAGTGTAGCCTGCCTCCAATATATGTGGATAATTTGGAAAAACTTGCTTACTTTTTGCTTGATTTTGGTTGGATCTGGATCCTGCATCTAGCTTGTTCTACAATGTCTGGTTCTTTGAACTTGAGTTTGCAGCCTGTCATATTGCCAACAGATTCTGGGAGTTAACAGTAGCCCATGCAACCAGAATCCTGACATCTGATCTATGGACAACATTAACCCCTGCAGCTCCACATCTCATGAGAAACTTCCAACTTGGTATTGGACCCAGGGAATGGGAACTTGCTTACCTGTACAAACGTGTGAGCTATTTCTTTGAAATATAGTATATCAAATCCTCCTCCACATTATATGTATATACATATATACTTCATATATACTGTATAGATATATACATACATGCATATATACAAAGGGGTACCCCAAAAATCAGAATTTTAGAGTTTTGAAGTACGCATTTTACCCACTAGAAGAGCATTGAGTAACTTGTTCTGAGTTCATGCACCTAGTGGTATCACCTGGAAAGGTTCTCTCTGATCACAGTGAATTTTTTCATAAAAGCAGTTTCGCTCAAAACTTATTCTTTTGTGATGGCTAATTTAAGAGACCAGTGTGTGGTTGTGGAATTTTATTTTCTGCTTGTGAAAAATGTTGCAGGGGCTAGGAGTGAGCGGCGAGGAGTAGAGTCCAGAGTCCGGCTCCAGTGCTTGTTGGGTGTCGCACTTGGGAACCGAGGCTGCTTTGTTTTGCGCTGTTCTAATCCGGTTTTCAACATCATCAAGAAGGAGAGCAATCGGCAGAAGGTCGGACTGGAGCTGATTGCCTCAGAGAACTTTGCCAGCCGCGCAGTTTTGAAAGCTCTAGGGTCATGCCTAAACAAGTACTCCGAGGGCTACCCAGGCCAGAGGTACTATGGCGGAACAGTTTGTTGATGAGCTGGAGGTCCTCTGCCAGAAGAGGGCACTGCAGGCCTATCACCTGGACCCCCAGTCCTGGTGGGTCAACCTCCAGCCCTACTCAGGCTCCCCGGCCAACTTTGCGGTGTACACTGCCCTGATGGAGCCCCATGGGCGCATCATGGGCCTGGACTTGCCCGACGGAGGCCATCTGACGCATGGGTTCATGACGGAGAAGAAGATATCAGCTACATCCATCTTCTTTGAGTCCATGCTTTATAAGGTGCACCCGGACACAGGCTACATCAACTACGACCAGCTGGAGGAGAACGCCCTCCTTTTCCGCCCGAAGCTGATTATCCGAGGCATCAGCTGCTACTCCTGGAACCTGGACTACGCCCTCCTGAGAAAGATTGCCGACGAAAACGGGGCTTACCTCATGGCGGACAAGACGCACATCAGTGGGCTGGTGGCCGCCGGCGTGGTGCCCTCCCCCTTTGAGCACTGCCACGTGGTGTCCACCACCACCACCCACAAGACCCTGAGAGGCTGCCGGGCCGCGATGATCTTCTACAGGAAAGGAGCGCGCAGCCTGGACCCCAAGACTGGCAAGGAGATTCTGTACAACCTGGCGTCACTCATCAACGCTGCCGTCTTCCCGGGCCTTCAGGGCGGTCCCCACAAGAGTTCCGAGCTTATCAGTACCAGGTGGTGGCCAACTGCAGGGCCCTGCCCCAGGCCCTGACGGAGCTGGGTTACAGCATCGTAACAGGGGCTCCGACAACCATTTGATTCTTGTGGATCTTCGGTCCAAAGGCACTGATGGCGGAAGGGCTGAGAAGGTGCTGGAAGCCTGTTCTATTGCCTGCAACAAGAACACCTGCCCAGGGGACAAAAGCGCCCTCCGGCCCAGTGGACTGAGACTGGGCACCCCGGCACTGACGTCCCGAGGACTCCTGGAAGAAGAGTTCCGGCAAGTCGCCCACTTTATCCACAGAGGAATAGAGCTGACGCTGCAGATTCAGGAAGATGTGGGCGCCAAGGCCACCCCGAAGGAATTCCGGGAGAAGCTGGCGGGCGAAGAGAAGCACCAGCGTGCCGTCAGTGCCCTCCGGAAGGACGTGGAGAGCTCTGCTGCCCTTTTCCCTCTGCCCGGTCTGCCTGACTCCTAAAGGGGCTGCGGGCTCCGGGTCTCCCTCCCCCAGTGCAGCACAGAGCAGGGAGGGTGGGCACCAAGGAGCCAGAGAACTGCCCCAGCAGGAACCTCGCTAGTCTGTATCCTCGGAGCAGGCTCGCTTCTGAGCCCTCTTCAGGTAGCTTCTTCACAAATCACGGCGGGTGTAACAACTATTCTGGGACACTAATTCTGGGGCAGGTTGTTATGGGGCTTAAATTTAGATGGCAATGTCACACAACTATCCCCCATCCCCTCCCCCCCCCACACTTAGTCCTGGAACACAGGAAATACTGTGAAGCCACTTGGCCTTCATTCCCTTGGACTTGCATGGACATAGGTGTCAGGCAAAGCTTTTAGACTCGCCCTTCTGCCGGTTACTGGGCTTTCCCTGGACTTGCTGTGGCAGATCACACTCGCCAAGGAGGCAAGCTGGTCAGAGCTGCCCATTCTCACTGTTCTGGTCCCCTGACAGGGTTACCAAAGGAAAGCAGGACCCGGAGCCCTCTAACGAAAGAAGGGAGTTCTATGCTGTGCACACTCTGAACCAGAGCCCTAAGTTAGACAAGCCATGCAAGGTGCATCCCAAAGGTGGTGTGCCAACAGTCGGTGATCTTCTCCCTCCACATTCAACAAGGCCTGGGGGCAGAGTGACCAAGTACCCCAGGAGCATCCTCTCCCACTCCCCGCAGGCATCTCAGCAGCAGGGAGAGCCAGCTCCCTCCAGTGGTCAGTCAGGAAACCAACCATCACCTCCTCGCCTTCCCATGGAAACATGATCTCTCACAAAGCTGAGGTCAAAACATGAGTGGCCATAAGTTTTTAATGACTGAGTGTCTACAGGAATGATCGCTTTTAAAAATACAACTAGTTTTTTTATATTTCAAAAATAGCTGAACTAAAATAAATTAATTTTTCAAAAAGTTAACAAAAAAGAGAAAGAAAATTGTTGCAGAAACGGCTGTGATGTTGAACACAACTTACGAGGACATCACTATTTTTTAGTTTTGAGTTGTTTGTAAAAGGGGGTTTCTCAGTTACACACACAAAAAAAGGTGAAATCACGTTGAATGAGAAACCTCATTCTGGGCGTCCATTGACGTCCCAAACGAATGACAATGTTGACTTGCAGTGCATTTGGAGTTCATTCCACCAGGTCAGACAGTTAATGAGCTTTCTGTTTAAGGTTGTTAAAAGATTGCATCACAGTGTGCGACAAAAAAGGCCCGATTTGTGGCAAACTGGGCCTGGTTTTGCCACCACGACAATGCACCTGCTCAGGCTGCCATCTCGGTATGCCAGTTTTTGGCAAAAAACAGCCTGCCTCTTTTGCCCCATGCTCTTTACTCTCCTGACTTGGCTCAGTGCAATTTATTGTTGTTTCCGTGAATGAAGAAGGACATGAAAGGACAGTGATTTGATGATGTAGAAGGGATGAAGAAAAAAACGAGAGAGGTGCAATGAACCAAACAAACAGGTGAGTCTAAAAAAATGATTCCAAGAATGAAATTACAGATTTAACAAGTGTCTTAAGTATAATGGAGAGTATTTTGTAAACTAAATTAAATACATAGATTAAAAAAATCATTTTGGGGGTACCCCCTTGTACCTACACACACACACACACACACTTAAGAATTACGCATTGTTCTGCTAACCATAAGGTCGGCAGTCTGAAAATACCAGTCACACGGCGGGAGAAAGATGAGGCTTTCTATTTCCATAAAAAGTGACAATCTTGGACATCCACAGGGACATTTCTGCTTTGTCCTGGAGGGTTGCTATGAGTCAGAATCTACTCAATGGCAGTAAGTATATACACACAGACACAAACACAAGCATAAGCTAAGCTTCACTAGTTTTCCTTCCATAGAGAACCTAGCCTAAGACAAATGACACGACTCTACCTCACTATCTCATATTTTTCTCACATGGTATCCTGAGGAATCCTGGTTGGTAAAGTGAAGTGAAGTGAAAAATAGAAAGACCCCATCTGAGACAGATTGATTGACACATGGACTTCAACAGTGGACTTCCACATGGTAATGATTTGCAGATGGTACAGGTCAGAGCAATGTTGCCATCTGTTGTACACATGGTTACTAGGCATGGGAACCAACACGGGCCAACCAACAACCACAGCCTTGACTTGTGAGTTACTGTCTCTCAAACGCCTCTTTCCCTTGAACCTTCAGAGGATGCTAAGATTTTGTTTGACAACAATTCTTCTAGGATATCATGTCCCATCCCAAATAGAAAGAGGAGAGGTGGAGGTGGAAGAACACTGAACTATTCTGAGTGCCTATGGCTTAACATTGAGCACAAACTTAAGAGAAATGAGATACATATGGGAATGAAAGAGTCTTAAGAGTTTAATCTGTGTTTAACAGAGTTTGTAAGCATATTTGATGTTATGATTCTTCCACACGGTTTCTCTGAAACGCTTATATAGATCTGTGTCACTTAAGGTCTGTTTAGATAGTCTGCCTGCATATGTATGCCCACGATTTCATAAAGCGTTTACACTTGTTTGTTTTATCACTCATCTCCTTTTATTATTTTTCCCCTAATGATTTCATAGATCTGTACTCAGATTCTCCCGTCATTGCCCGGTAGGTGGGATGCGAGCCTTGAGGCAGAAGGCAGGGCTCTGGGGATGAAGGCTCAAGCATTGTCGCCCTGGCAGATGGGGGTAGTAGCAACTCTGAAGATCAGGTTGCCTTTCCCTCTCAGGCAGGCAGAATAGTGGGCAGGCCAGGGCAACAGCACCCACACCTCACTTGCTTCTTTTCTTTCTGCTACTGCTTCCCCCTCTCAGCTGCGTGGTTGGCACCACACATTCCTCTGAACCCTGCCAACCGTTCCTGTGGCAGCTGTGGTCAGGAGACCCAAAGCAGGCTCTCATAGGATTTTACTATATTGTGCACACAGCATTCAAATAACATAGCTTCCTTTTTCACACAGAGTCAGGACAGTGATGCATGCCTGCACTCGTTGTACTATTAATCATTCTATTTCTGACAACAGCATACATCCTTGAAGACATTCCTTTGCATTAATATTTGTAACTTGAAGAATCAAAACCTGTTACAGTCAAGTCAAATTCCAACTCACTTATACCTTAGCCTCTAATACAGAATAAGCATCTGTGTATTTCTTCCATTAATTCATAAAATTGCACACTGGCCAGTGCTATAATGGTCACTGAAGCTCTAAATAAAATTCAAAATATAAATTGAAAAATGTAACAATCTTTATTGGCATGGAGAAAACTTTTAATACATGTCTTCAAAATCTAATTTAGGCAAATCTGCTGCATAGGACCGCTTGAAAGCGTTGAAGTGCAAGGATGTGAGTTTGAATACTCAGGTTATCTGACCCAAGCACGGTATTTTCTATAGCCTCCTATGCATTTGGTTGACAAGTAAGGAAGACCATGTAAGAAAAGATGTAATTGAATTAGGGTGAAGCGAAGACTGTTGAAATATCCATGAACTGCCGGAATAACAGAAACGAAATATAGCCAGAATGCTTCTTGGACAGAAGTATGGTGAGATTGTATCTTACGTTCTTGGAACATGTCATCAGGAGACAAGGCCCTGGAGAAGAACATCTTGCTTGGTCAAGTAGAAAGTCATTGGAAAATAGGAAGCTTGATTGACACATGCACAATGCCAGGAAACACTTCCTGGCTCCTCTCATGACACGTCACACCAGTGCAGCCTCCTTCGTGGCACCTAACATCAAAAACAACTTCACAAATATTACCAAAAACGTAAACTTTCTTCTTCTTTTTTATACTATATTTTGAAACTGTTTCATTTATATATATATAAAATCGTAAAGATTATGAAATGAATTAACTTAAAAGATATAAAACTTATATTTAGGTAACTTTAGTGTTTACAAACTGGTTGTTAGAATTTAATCTCTTTATTATTATGCCTGCTTAAAAACTCCCAATTTATCATAATAAATTAATTTGATAACCAATGATTAAAATATTTTAATTTCCAGGAATCCAGATTTCCACATTTCTCTTAAGTTGAGTAACCAATATAGGACATTTACCTTAGCTCTCCTTCTGAAATTTGAATAGATAGCTTCCTAAAAGTCACTTTTGAGTCAAACAATATTTGGATCTATTACTAAGACCATTTTGTTCTGGGAATTGTACTCTAAGAATTCAGTCAGTTTAGAGGACAAAGACTCCATACATCAAACTGGGAGCTACATTTATCATAAAATCATAATTATTTTCATTGTTCTTTAGGACAATGTGCTATGATAAACCTTCCAGAAGCACAAATTTGCTTATCAGTTCTCTTCTCAAGCTTTTTTCCATAGCGATGTCAATGAGATTTGGGATACGATTTTGGACAGTCTTAAGAAAATTTTTGACACTCTAGTTGAAATATGATGTCGATTTATAAATAGTATATTTAACAAATATCAACCAATTTCTATTACAGGCTTCATTTGATTTTGGTGTTAACACCCCAATCTTCATTCTGAAAACAGAGCATGTGAAATGAAAAATTTAGTCAAAGGAGTTTACAAACTTGTTTCAGGGTCATTTCAGTTCACACTGTGGGCAAAGATTCTGACCAGTTCTTATTTTATCCGAACTAGTGCATCCCTAATCACAATGCTAGCAGCCAGCTGTGTTGATTCACTTGCATCTAGCACATGATTTTATTTTGTTTAAAGGAAAAGAACTCCATTATTTTTTCTTTTTGCTTAGACAACATTATGTTACATCCTAAACAACATATTACCAACACTTATTTTTACCAAATCTTTATCACAGTTGTGAGTAATCATGTAAAAATGTATCTTTGATACCAGCTTAAAAACAACATGAAATACACATGTTTTTCATCATTATTAAAAAGAAGTGTTTAATTTTGTTTATTATCTAATTTATATTTTATCATCTGTTAGTAAAATATGTCAAGTGTTGTTATAGAAATCAATTGGATGTTGTTATAAAATTGTCCGTCCAGTTTCTTTTATTCATTTGTGAACCTTGAAGAACAGATCATGAGAATGTGAGAATTTTCAGCAACTTTACTCATGTGTAGACATATATAAACAGAAAGACACAATTCAGCATGAATCTCAATCTCTTGCTTTCCACATTATGAATAAGTTGCTTTTAAATTCTCTTTGAAAATAAATTTAACTAATGTAGCTCTGTTCAACAATGTGATGTAAAAGACATAGAAAATCTAACTACTGATAATCTTCAGAATATTTCACACTGCTTTGATAGTAAAAGATACAATTTAAAAATAAACACGAGTATAGGCAAATTTTCTGATTAAGTTGCCCATACATAGATCATATGCAATCCTCACTCAGTTCAACTAAATTCTAATTAAGTGAAATGAAAACTATATTGTATTCTTCAAATACTATAGGATTGACAATTTGGTCAAAATGTTTCTAAGAATAAATATGTTTATTTTTGTTTAGTTGCCTATACTCTGACCTAAATCATATTAAATTAATATACATATTTTAATTAATATACTAGTATTCTATTGGTTTTTTAGTTGTTTAAATTCCACTGATGTATAGAATTATGCCTGACAAGCTATTCCAATATTCCTCCAGAGTTGTTTTGAATGAATACATTTCTGAAACATGAGAGAGCATATATTTTATGTTTATTATAATTTTATGAGAACAATGGATGTATGCCTGCTTGATAAGCAAATGATAAATATTGTGTTAATGGAGAGGACAGTGTTTTTGTATCAAATTGCCTGTGGTTATATATTTTATGGTTAGGGCTCAGATGCTGAGAATATGCAATGCTAACGAGTAGAGCAATGTGTCCTGTTACTGAACAGTATCAACGCATGCTCTAATAAAATTACTCACCTAATTCAAAAGTACTCATTAAATGAACCATCAAGTAAATTATTTTGTCAGTACACAGGTATAATTCCACTACACTTTCTCTTCTCATTTTTCATTGTGGTCAGTGAAGGGCAATTCCAGTAGGTGGAGTAATAGTAAAGCAAATACTTAATGTTACTCTATAACTTTCTGATTCTATTGTCATCTGGACAAAATTAGCATAAATCACACGAGGGTGATATAGAAGTAAAAATCCTAAGTATAGATAAGTGCATTACTTTACAAAGTAAATGTTTTGCTGTAGAACAAAATCATGCTGCGTGTAGTCCGAACTGCTGTAGTTTCCCATTGACACTTCAAAACTTTTTTGGAGAACTTGGATTTAAGACAAAATCTGAGGAAATAGATCTTTGGCAGCAGCACCAAATTTGATTGAGAGTTTCTAAGTAAAGTGCTGGCGAAATCAGAGAAAACAGACTCTGGCAGATTCAATGTTGATATTCATTCAGGTTGTTTGAGATTTCAGAAAGAGGCTTGTCTCATAAGTCCATGGCTTTGCCACATTCCCTTAACCTGGCCAGAGTTTTTACTCTTCTGAGCAGAAGCATGATGGAGAAATCTTTGCTGAGTATTAAGGGAAAGAACAATAAATAAGATGGATGTTTCCTTGACATCTAACTCTTTCTCAAAGGGGATATTACCCAGCTTTCAGAGCAGCTAATCTATCATATATGTATATATAAAGAACATTAATTTATTCTGCCGAGACTATTTATCTATCTATCTATCTATCTATCTATCTATCTATCTATCTATCTCCAAACCAAAAGAAAAAATAATGTTTATATTTTGCTAGCATGTTACAGTTTAAAGCCCAAGGGTATGTCTGCCACAAATCTGGCTACCGAATTTTGCAAGCCCCACTGGAGCAAGCAAGACTATGCCTGATCATAAAGCAAGGCTTTATTGCTCTCTCAATAGCTAGAAATTCATAAATGCTCCTTCTGTGTACGTTTTACCTCTTTTGGATTAACCACAGATTATTCCATGATATGCTTAAAATTATGGAGAACTGAAAGTTAACCAAATTCTTTATTTTCTGTTTGGCCTATCAAGCAAAGTATTATATACCAGAAAATCTACAGAACATATGCTCCTGCAATGTTATACAGAGGCATAAAATACTCTAAATCGTTTTCTTTCTGGAAAGTACTGCGGATGAAGCAATCAATAAAAAACTCTTAAATAGCACACATTTCTATTTCTTTGTGCTTTGCCCAACCTGTTTAATTAACTGGACAAATAGATACAGAAACTATTTCATCAGATCTTCAAAAGTGAAGAAATATTAATAAAACACACAAATACTATATATATTCATTATTAACCTACTACTGCCTAATCAATTCCTTCTTATAGCAAAGCTATAACATAAAGTAAAACAGCTCTACAGGGTTTTGGAGGCTGTAAATTTTACAGAAAGCACACTACTTCTTGCTTTTGCTTCCATAGAATGACTCAGTTCAAACTTTTCAGTTTCCAACTATGGAAGGGATAAGGAGACCCCAACTCTATATCTGCTCACGATGATTCCTATGAGGTCAAGGTCAGACCTGCCTCCAACTTCCAACTTTCTTTACCTTAGTCTGACACCAATCATCCCTTCCACAGCACTCTACTTCTCTCTTGGGGTCCATACGCCATTGCAATGTCCATACAGAATGCACAGATGATGCAAACAATTATAGGGCCTATTAGGACCTTTCTCTCAAGTTGTTCCTCTTGGTCGCATAGAGCCTTTGGCCCCTGCCTTAATTCAAGCAAACATCGCCAGGCTCCTTTAGCATGGATAGATAGACGAGAGGCACTCTGCAAGCCAGGCCCCTGCTGAAAGGCTTCTGTCGCACTCATTCCAAGGTTCACTTCTCTGCCTCATAGTCAGTGCTGCCTACCTGGTCTACCTTAGGGTCTTGGTCCTGGGGCAGGCTTTATTCCTGGCCCTTCTTTCTTGTTGGTCTTGGGATTCTCTATTCTTGCTTCTGAAATGGCTCACCTTATACCCTATGGAATAACTAAAGTGACCATTCCCTTCTATTGGAGTCTCACACACCAGTTCGCCTGGACCCACCCCATCATTTGGAGGAAGTTCATTCACTTCACGGCAGTGCTCAATGCTTAATTCTTGGGCCATCAAGGGTCTTCGGCTACATTACTACTTCCTGCCCCACGTTTCTCTTTAAGGTGATTTATTGAAATTATAAATAGGCATCATCTTGCACATTGAGAAGTGTTACTGGGAAATATTTAACAATATTTTACTGATATTGCTCAAAATCAACCACAGACATTTAAGGGCATTATCTTACCTGTTTTCTTGTTACATACTTCCTCTCAGTACAACAACCAAAAAATACATACAATTTAGAAAAAAGGACACATGGGATCTGAGTCATACGTGTCCATGTTCTGTCTGAAGAGCCTGGGTGGCGGAGCCATGTGGCACACACCTACTGACCTGATGATCAGGGTTGGAACCCACCTGGCAGCTCCATGGAGGAAAGACAATGACACCAGAGCTGCATCCATCAAGACTGCAGTGGAGAAGCCCCACCTGCACCTGGGGCAGCTCTACTCTGTAAGAGTTCGGTTAGTATGCGGTGGAGGCCCACTCAACAGCAGCTGCAAGCAACAACGCTCTGCCTGAATTTACCTTTGGAAGAAGATACTAGAGCAGAAGGTTCCCAAGATTCCCAAGCGTGCTGCATCATTGGCCATGGCGGAGTGGTTGTAGTTGTTGTTTGGTACTTTGAGTAGGTTTTGACTCATGGTGACCATCTCCACAGCATCAGGACCCAGGTCTGCACCATGTTCACACCCGTTCCTTTGTCCGAGTCCAGGGTGGCAGTCACTGTGTCAGCTCACTTTGTTGACAGCCCTACTCCGCTTCATCAAGCCTGATGCTCTTCTTCAGGGATTGGCCTCTCCTGACAGCACGCCCAACGTGCAGGGGGATGGATCCTTGCCGCCCTTGCCTGTAACCAACAGTCTGGCTAAGGTTCCTCCAGGACATACCTGGCACCATTACAGAAAAGAATTTTCAAAACGGAAGCAAAAGTGAAGCTTAAGTGATTGCCCTGAATTTATTTCGACCCATGTTTAACAGAGAGGGAAAATGTGGTGCTTTCGTGGAAGTATCTTTGTCACCTCATCATCAGCTATGCGTTTGGGGTGCTGGGGGTTCTTTGGTAATTTCTCGTGTCCATGTAATCTCTTATCACTCACATGTAGATAACTGTTTTTAACAACAGAGTTGCTGAATCCCTGAGGACATGCTGCGAGTTTTTTCCACATTGTAAATAATTAAAAATTAATGAGTTACTTCTAAGGGGTTAAAAATACCTTATCAGGAAATAGTCAAATAATTAAATGACATAAAAAACACATTGTAGTTCATTATGTTTGTGAGGAACTCACTATTGCTCTGAAGTAAATTTTCCATATTGACTTAGAATGCACCTCATTTCTACAGTCCCCACCTTTTATTTCTCCCATGTGTGGTTCTCTGACTGGTGGGTCACAAGAGATTATCATTTGCTCACTGGTTAATATTTCTTGACTTTGCAGAATGAAAGTATTCAAAGTCTCCAATGACGAGCCATTTGCCTCTCTATATAATTTTATTCCGTTTCAACTAGTATGCAGCAACCGATTTGCAAACGCAAGTCTGCTTGGAGCATAACCTTTTCTTTCTTCTTGTGTTTTAAATGTGATTATTCTGTACTATCGTTAACACCGAGGCATAAAAGCGGATGACAGTGCTCGTGGAGCCCCTCCCCGTCCCCGGCAAAGTTCAGCCTTCGCAGCCACGCGGACACACACACGCAAAGCAGCAGATGCTTTTGACTAGTGAACAGCAAGCTCTGTCTTGTTCACAAGCAGTGCTGCTCAGAACCCTGTGGGTCTACCAAATCCACACCTCTGACCTAGATATCTTCCTGCACCATTCAACCAACTGCCCCCACCTCCAGCCGCTACCCTCTGCTGGCATCCTGTCCATCCCTGCTGGCTCTGTTTGGGTTCTTTTGACCAAGGCGTTGGACTCATATTCACATCTAGTAAAATAATATCACTCTGTATCCCCGAGTGATATGTTTCGGCCCCTGCTGCCATCCTTCTCAGGAATGCCCAGGCCCCTCTTTCCTGCTGTTCCATTCCCCCGGCTTCTTCCCCTGCCTTGGATCATGGGAGCCTGCTTTTCAGTTTTTCTGGTGCAGATTCTTCCTCCCCGCTGGGTTGTTAGTTCCGCCTTCAAAGGCACCCTGTTCCTTCCACCTCCAGGGTGGATGTGTTGATATACTGCAAGCATATTGCTGAGAAACAGAAAGAATGTTTCTTCTCAGTTTTATTCTGACCAGATCACATTCTGTTTCTTGCTTAGGGTTTACTCAGAGCATCTTTAGAAGTGCAGCTTTTCATGGGTAGGCATCCCAAGGTATTTACAGGAAGAGGAGGACAGGAGTATTTAGGGGAGGAAAGAATACGAGTCAAGTCTTCTGGACATCTATCTCCAATGACATTAAAATGTTAAAACACTTTTTATCATCGATGCACATGTTTTTTTTATTTCTAAGATTACTTTGAAATTAGAAAACAGGAAAGAATTGCTTGATGTCAACACCACGAAACCCCACAGATGTTGAAAGCATTCTGGTGATCTCACCATTGAACAAAATTACAAGTTAAATATTGTGCCAACTTAATTGTTGTTATTAGATTCTGTCCAGTCCATTTACACCGATAGCACCTGTTGTACCTCAGAGCACAAGACCACCCATGCCGCACTAGCCTCAAACAGCAGTCTTCCGGTCCCAGCTCACCATTGCAGCTACTGTGTCCATCAATCTCGTGGGACATTGTCTTTTTAATGCTAAACTCCTCTCTATTTTCTGAGTATGATGTCTTTCTCTAGAGATTGGACTCTTCTGATAACATGTCCAAAATACTTGAGAGGAAGGCTCCCATCCCCATGTGTACCGAGAATTCCAGCTACCCTGATTCCAAGGAAGATTCTTTTTTTTTTACCTCTAGCTGTCCATGTTTTATTTACTAGTCATTCCATAATAATTCACACTGTCATAATTCAAATTAAAATGCATTAGTTTTTTCCCCACTTTTCCTTATCCATTGTCCAGATTTCATGTACACACAAGAGGACTTAAAAAAGTTCTTGGGACATGAGTATTAAAATATAATAGAATTTTCCCATGAAATTTTTGACATCAATTCATGTGGGGAAACTGGAAATATCATGATGGGTCAGGTAAAGCTTAGCCTTCAAAAGAACATTTTTTTTTTTCACTTTAACAATTTACAAAACATGTCTTGGTGTTAGGTGTAATTATGACTGTGTACCCTTTAATTTCTTTTTATTTATTTATTTTTCTATTTATTTATTTATTCCCCTTTAATTTCTTGATGTCCGCCTGCATGGGTGTTGGTTGTTCATTCAACTACAAGGAGATCCTTGGTAGCTTTGTTCTTTACTCCCACGTATCAGGATGCTGCTTACTGGCTTATTTATGAGATTCTTGTTTCTACATATTGAAGTGGAATCCATTCTAATGGTTATAGGGAGTCTTTAATTTTCACCAAATGCTTCAAGTTCTATTGCATTCAGCAAGCTGAGCTGGTGTAACCTGCATATCCCACTTTGATAACAAGCTGTCTTCCAATCTTGTCCTTCTGCAGATAGCCTACCTTTTCTGCCAAGGTTTGTTCCACATCCTTTTCTGAATCCACTCTGGAATTTTGACTGTTCTCCATGAAAACTTGACTTGCATGTGATTTTAGTGATAGTGTTCAATACTGCCTATGTTCCATTGGATCACCTTTCTTTAAAATGGACCCAATTCATTTAAATATGTATCTCTCCAAGTCAGCTGGCCAGCTTGCTGTCTTCCAGATATCTCCCACAAGATAAATGCCTGCCTACAAAGCTACACTGGTTTGCTGAAACGTTTCAATTGGGTGTCCATTGATTCCTGGCTTAGTTTTCTGCCAACATCTTCATTGTGACCTGGACTTCTTCCTTCATTATCATGGGTTTAACCAATTCCTTTTGGCCTGGTGACCCCAGCTTTGTAGTATGTTACAAGTTCCCTGAAAGAGGGATTATATCAGAGAAATGTTAGATGTTTCAAGCTCTTTTAAATAATGAGCAGTATCAGCTAAAATATTTTTGAGAATATTCAAGTAGGAGACAATTATAAAATAAGAATATAACTCCTGAGTTTATGACAATATATTTCTGATGAAACAGCTGTTTAAATTATAGAGCCTTCACACTAAGTACAGCTGTTATGATAGAGCTTTAACACTAGCATCTGTAGCAATAATGTATTTGATCTTTCCTAATAAGGTTTAGTCACTACATCATGAAAATAATCTTATCATAGTATATCTAAATGTAAATTAAGTAAATAATTTTTTTCTGAAGCTTCTAAGCTTTAGCCTTCACTTTATTAAAAGTCCTCAATGAAAGCATTCATAGCATAATAATATTTAACATTATATTACCTAATTACAAGTTAAGATGATACTTTAAATAAATTAGAATATTTCCTTATAACTCGATCAAATTTCTTTAATGCATTTAACTTTCAATTGATGTGGCATATTATTCTATAATCTTCTTTAGAGAAACTATGTAGTTCCCATTAATTTTATAATCTCTACTTAAATCCAGCATCATTAATTTTAATTAGAAGCATAAATCAATTTAGAAAAATAACCTGGTTATATGATGTTATTAACATATAAATTTATAGAACCTATAAGAATCAGCAAACAATAATGCTAAAGAAAGCCAAAAGTCTATATATACAGGCTATTGTTCAAGGACAGGAAGCACATGTTTTCCCTTTATAATGTAAAGATTAATGGATTTGTAGATAGAAATGGATTTTTAGAGATTTTCCTCCCTGACATAAGGACAGATACTTATATAACTGCAAAGGTGTATCTTGATTTAAAGTAGAATATTATATATGGTACATCATGGTTTGGAAATGATGTTTCTAGTATAAATGTAATATTAGCACAAAGAAAGTACAATCTGGGGAAGGAAAAAAATCATTATGTGCTAAGTTCTATCTTAGCTCGATGGCAGAAGGGGTCATGTCAGTCATGAAGGACAATTCCAAACTCTCACAGCTGAGCAAAATTCCATTATAAATCATCTCAATATAACATCTCAATATACATAGATTCAATTTTACAGAGTCCTCAAATCATGACCCCATTTTGATAGTAATATATAAAGTAACTGTGGACCTAATTTTGCCACCAACTCATTGTGCAACCTCACACAATCATTCCCCCTTATATGAGTATTATTTTCTACACCTAAAATACTAAGATTTTGAAAAATGATCTCTAAAGCCCCTTGTAGAGTGAATAGCTTGTTTGTCTCCCTAAAAATGGAGAGCTTGTAGCAAGAATATTATTCTTCTTTCTCAGTGCCTATGTTCTTGGATATGATAATGTTGCATTTTAAAGAGAGAGTAAGATATTATTAAATCAGAAAAGTGGGATGCATGAATTCTTTAGAAATATTATGGATTCTTCATCTACGCATGCAAGAGAACAGTCACTCATCATGGATTTACTTATAAAGAAAATTCCTAATGTTAGTTAACCTTCAAATTCAGATCTATATAAGTGACTTGTTCCCATCACACTATATACTATACCAAAATTATGGAAATGTAATAAAAAAGCCTTTATCATTCTACGTTATCTTATTTTATATATGGGTATAATACAATTATGCATAATTTGAGACCATGAAATGTTTTAAGTTACAACATAAATTATATGATCATGAAATAATCTTCAGGCCATGTCAAGCTCAACACTCAACATTTTGGAGCAAGTAATACTTTCACGTGTACAGCAGTGATGATGGGAGGGAGAGAACCATGCATATCATAGGATGCTCAGCAGCATCCTTGGCCTCTACACATTAGCACTGTCTATCCCCTACTGGTAACAACCAAGAGTGTCTCTTGGCATTGCCAAATACTTGCAGGCGGCAAATGCATGCCCTGTTGTGTGATATTGGTCCATTGCTAGGCTCTCTCTGCATGCAAGCTATGAGGAACAGTCGAATGCTCATCTAAAAAGTTATCATTTTAAAACTGCAAGATGAGTTTGAAACATTTGTTGTCACATTTACTGTGAAATTCTGACTGTATGACTAGAGGTCTAAAAGTCAAGAAACAAAGACAATCTTCGCCCAGTTTTTCCAAAACTTTGAATAAAATTGTAGTGAAGCTGCATAAAAACACAAATCAGGCTTCTGCTGAGAATACTGCATTTTACAGATGTGCTTCCTTAGCACAGAATCTCCTCATTACTGGACAAATACCCTTATGTTCCTGTTTGCTATATGACTGAAGAGCCACTGATTGAATTCCGTGCCCTTCTTCATGACCTCTATGTTCAAAACATTTTATTATGCTGGCAAAAGCAAAAATCACTCTCTTTATTACTGGTTTTAAGCCAACAAGTTTGCTGGCTCTTAATGAAAATACATTCTTTACCAAGAATTTTGTGTTTTTTCCCCTCTGTGGATCCCTGACACTCCCATTATTATTATACATTTGCATATATTAAGTCTTATTTTGAATATTTACCATTGTAAAAGTAAATGAGATGGGTGCTACCATGTGTCTATGCTCTGGAGAATTCAATTAAAGAAAAATCATGGTTCGCATTGAACCTTGAGAGAATTATGCGTGTCCATAGAGAGCAGTATTCAGGCAAACAGTGACGTCCATCTGGTTTACTTTTAAAGTGTTAAATGGACTGAGTGACTCGAAAAGTTTTGGATTCTCTCCCAAATTGAAGTAGTGCTGTTTCTGTTTGAAGTTCAAGTTCTGTGGTTAAACTTGGGAGGCTTTAATATGAACTAAGTGGGTTTGGTTCCAAAAAGAAAGTGCATTTAGGAAAATCAGGTTGCAGTTGATCTATATACTAATTTTAAAAATCCTTAAAACAATCTTATACTACACATCCAAGGAACGCTGTGGAGATATTTTGTTGTATTTATTGTTTGTTTGCCTTTCTCTTCTAAGTTTAACAAATACAACGAATGTTACCTAAACAGCAGTCAATCACAGTTCTGTGAGAGAGAGCTCACCCATGGTGTGGTAGCTGCATAATCTCTGGTCAATTTGAGAGTACTACAGTGAAGGGCTGGAATCTAGTCTGTCAATCATTTCATAGCCAATGAGGCCTCTGTGTGGGTATGTATTCTGGGAGTTCCGGTATTCCCTTCTTGGAGACGGAATACACTTTTCTCTCTCAACCATTGGGGATGCTCTACTGACAAGGTTGACTCTCTGTGAGTCATCCCTGAAGAGAAGCCAAATGAAGAACCCTGCTAGTGCTGAGATGATTACTTACAATGCCACTGTATTGAAAGTTTTTCTATCCACTGGTCTGTCATCATCCTGCATTCAGCGTCATTGCATGTGCTTTGTGCATCTGAAGAGGATTTTATAGACTGGTATCAGACTTATTGGGCTAATATTGGATGTATCAACTTGGACTGGACTGGGTTGGGATACTTTCTTTGTGTACAATTACATTTAATATAAAATTCTGTCTTATACACATATTCGTATCCATGGATTTGTTTCTCTAGTCTACCTGGACTAACACACATGGTATTAAAGGATGAAATCTAACCTGTTATGAAGGCATTGATGAGAAATGAGACAAGAGGAATTGAAAGAATCTGAAATGAAATTATTTCTTTAAAAAAAGCAGCCTGTGAAGCATTCACTAGTCTATATCAAAACATTTAGACCTGGCTGATCAACTGGAAAGATATATATTTGTGCCCATTCCAAAGAGAGATGCTTGAACAAGATGTGGAAATGTCCCAACACTACCATTGCTATCTCATGCTGTTGTTAGAGGCAGTTGAGCTGATTCAGACTCCTAGTGACATACAAAAGGACAAAACACCTCCTGGTCCTGGGCCATCATCAACATTGTTCTCATGCTTGAGCCCACTGTGGCTTCACTGTGTCAATCTACCTTAACCAAGCGCTCTCTCATTCTCACTGCCCCTCTACTTTACCCAGCATGATGGCTTTCCTTGTCCAGGCACTGGTCTCTCCCAATAACATGTCCATAGTATGTGTAGTGAAGTCTTACTATCCTTGTTTCTAAGGAGCTCCGCTTCTTCCAAGACAGATGTGTTTGTTGTTTAGGCAGAACATGGTATTTTCCATATTCTTCACCAGCATCATCATTCAAATGCATCCATTCTTCTTTGGTCTTCCTTAATCAATGTTCGGCTTTCGCACACAAGTAACATTTTTCTGATGTTCATCCAAAAATGGCTACAGCAGTTCATGGGCAGGGAGCTACTAGAACGTCAAGCAGGATTCAGAAGGGAATGTGGAATAGGTAATATCTTTGCTGGTGTCAGATGCACCCGAACGTAGAGCATACCGTAAGGGTATTTATTTGTGCAATACTGAGTGTGCAAATGAATTTGAATATGTGGATAATTTTGTAAAAAGATATCATTTTGAAGAATGGGAATTCCGGAATGACTATTTGTGCTTTGGTGGAATTTGTGTATACACCAAAAGGCAGTCATTCAAAAAGAACAAGGGGACACTGGAAGGTGTGCTGCTAGATTATATCCTTTTACCATATTTATTCCATCTGTGTGCTGCACAAATAATCTGGAAACTGGGCGATATGAAGAAGAACTGGGAAGTTTCATTACCAACCTCGGGTAGGTGGATGACACAATCTTCCTTGCTGAAAGCCACAAGAATTTGAAGCACTTGCTGAGAAAGCCCATAGATGACTGCCTGCAGTGTGGGTTATAATTCCAGGTAAGGAAAACAACAAAAATTCCCCAGTCATACCAGTAGAAAACATTAGGATAAATGGTGAAAATTTTGAAGTTGTTAAGGGTTTAATTTTACTTGGATCCACAGTCAATTCTTACTGAAGCAGTGGTTGAAAATAAAATATGTATTTCTCAAGGTAAAGAAAAAAAGTTAACTAGACTAGAACATGTAATGATAAACAGAGTACAAATTGAAGTGTTTTGGCAAATCTGCTGCACAACCCCTCTTTAAAAACCTAAAGAGTAAAAATAGTAGTACATTGATGATCAAGTTGAACGTGACACAAGCCATGGTATTTTCAATGGGCAATGAATAAAGAACACCAGAGAGACTGATGAATTCAAAATTTGGAATTGACCAAGACTATTGAAAGGACCAGGAACTTCCAGAAGACCAAGCAAATCTGTTTTGAAGGAAATACAATCAGATGGCACCTCATAAGCAAGAATGGACAACCACTGTTTTACCTACTTTGACTTTGTTATTAGTAAAGACCAGTCCCCGAAAAAGACATCATGCTTGGCAAAGAACAAGGGTAGTGAAAATGAGGATGGCCCTCAACAAGGTTAACAACACAATGGCTACAAAAAATGGGCTCAAATATGACAACAATCCTGAGGATGATGCAGGCCTGGGCAGTGTGTTAGTCTATTGTACATGGGGGAGGGGGGTTATGAGTTTGGAACGGACTTGATAGCAACAAAAGCCAAATGGGTCAAGAAGCCATATCAATGAACTGCACCACTGGACCATAGGCCAGGACATAGAAACTGCTTCCCCCAGACAGTCTTTACTCCAGGGGAACCCAACTCAAGGCCCAGAGCCCGATGCAAGTGTTTCTGCGGACTGGCTCTGCAGGGAGAGATGATTAGGCATTTGAGCAGAAGTGTGATGGTTAATGTAGTGCTGCTAGTCATCGGGAAGAAGGAGTCTGCGGCACGAGAGTCAAGCGTCTGGCTACAAATCAAAAAGATGAGCGGCCTATCCACTCTGTGGCTCTGGGAGAAAAATACCGAATACCTTGCTCTGTAAAGATTTCAGTTGGGTGCATTTAACCTGTTGCATAGGGTTCCTAAGCATCAAAGTAAATGCAAGGGCCCCTAACAATAAGTTATCTGCAAAGAAATTCAGATTTTTGTAGGGCCGGATCGTTGCCCCAAAGTCTAAATATACTAACATATGAAGCACCAGAGAGGGAGCAATTGACTATTTCTGATGGGCCAAGGAAACAACCTTCTTGCCTCAAAAATGGAATGCATCTATTTCATGTTATAGGAAATAAGCTAGCATTACTTAAACATTTATATGAAATAATTAATTTAGTAACTCTTCTTCTGGGCCTCGACAAACTTTTCTACATGTGTTTTTTGGAATGTTTCACTTTTTTGTTTGATTTTGAATTTTACTGTTATTGAGGGGAACGTTTAGAGAAAAAATATTTTTCATTCAACAGTTCACACACATTCTGCTGCACGGCATTAGCTGAGACCCACACAGTGCAGCAACACTGTCTCCCGCTTTCGCCTTCTGTTTAATTTTTCCAGTCATCCTTCATTCCTATCCTTTCCTGGATCTCTGGTTTAATCTCTGGCTTTCTTTTTGATCTCTCGTGATTGATTATTCTGAGACCTAACTACTTCACTGGTGTTATGGGCCTGGCAATCATTTTGCTAAAAAGATATTTAATGTGGAATGTAAAATTAAAACATCTAAAGTACACAAAGTAAACAGAAACCATGTTAAAGATAAATATAAGAATAATGCATAGTGTGTTAGAAAATAATACATAAATTTGGTATTCTAGTTCTTTAAAAAGTTTTAAAATTTAATACATTAATTCCCACTGTCATTAAAACCAAAAGAATGGGGTTATGAAGGCAGTGGTATTAGTTGTGGTCTCATTGACGCATGCTTAATTACTATGCTTTGCAATAAAGCATAATAATAAAGTATATACTATGCTTCATAATATGCAATCATAAGGATTTGTTAACATTTATCATATATCAAATAAGACATGATTGCCCTAGGATGGACAAAAACAACAACATTACTACTATCAATTATAGTTTTATTTTTATTTTTGTGAAGATGTCAAGGCCCAATTCTTGAGGTATAATCAGAAAACCAGGCTTATGAAACTGTTTCCTCAGATTTCTGTTTGTTTTGATATTAATGATAGATGATAATCCATGTGTTTGCTGTATATGCATTTAAATTAAATTGCTTTAACCTAAAATTGAAAAAATATCCTTATTCAGAGAAAGAATAGAGAAAAGAAAAAAATTGTAGAGGAGTACATTGCCATTAAAGTTTGGCCTTAAATTATATTCCACAAATTAATATCCCATATAACTTGATCAAAGTAATTTGTTTAGAGATACATAGAGAAGCAAGAAGACTCCTCATTTCCAAACAAAAACTGCCTGAATGCTGGCAAAATGTCCAGATCCCGCATTTCACATTGATGCCCACTTGTTAAACTTTTTTCTTCAAATTGGAGTTACTTCTTTGTTCCAGGTACAAGGAACAGAATAAATACATTCTAATAGCTTCATGTCGTAAATCTCTAGTGTCTGAGCTGACCTGAAGAAGCATTTATTTGTCCTAATCAGTATCTCCGGAGGCCATGTTCCCTTTGAGAGCCCTTCTCAATGTCTAATTTGTCAGTTGGATAACATTAGAATACTCTTTAGTTTTCCTCATTAAGATGCATATTTTTAATGCTCCATACTAATCATTAATATAAAAAAACGGGAAAATTCCACCAGCAAAGTGCTTAGACTAGAAATATAACTGCAAACACCTGAAGCTTCCCAATTACTAGGGGACCCTCTTTCCAGCTGGCAACTGATGGCTGTATCACAACACAGATGCCATGTTGAAGCTCACCTAAGTGGCCCCAGTCTAAGTGCTGGTTGCCAGATGACTCTGCAGCCACAGCGGATTGCGGAATACAGATGACTGCTCCTTAGCGGAATCACTGTTGACAGGGTTGGTGAAACAACTCACGAACGATGAACCGAGAAAGTATTCAGCTGTTCATGCAGACCGATCAGTGTGCCACACCCTAACCTCAGTGAGGATTACTGCAATTTCCTCCCGTCTTATGATCACTTGCCTCTGACCAGAAATGACAGAGATGCACAGACAGCAGGAGGTAGTCTGAGTGTACAATTCACATTTTCTGACTTTCCCTTTAAGTTGGGCCTTAGAAAATACATGGGAGCTTCAAAAAGTTTGCTGAAATGTGGAATAAAAAGTACTGAATTTTTATTATTAATATTTTTAAGTTCCCTTTTATTATAGATCCATCGCCGTTTCAACACTTTTAAATAACTTTATTGATATGTAGTTCATGTACCATACAACTCAATGATTTGGATATATTAAAGATATGTGCAGTTATCACCCCAAACATTTAAGAACATCTTCATTTTTACATCTTGTTATTAGCTCCCAATTACCCACCTCCCTTGGTATAACTTTAAGAGATTGTTAATCTAGTTACTATCTCTATACATTTATCTAGCCTAGATTTCATGTAAAGAAATCACCCCCAAAATAAAATATAAAAACCAACAATAACAAAATAAGACACAGAAAAACCTCAATACAAAAGAAAGGAGAAAATTTATAAAGCTCAAATACATTAAAAATGGGTCTAAAGGAAAATAAATGAAGAGATGTTAAATTTAATTTAACTACATATGTCTACATTAATTCACTTTCGAATTCACTCTGTCTGATATTGAGGCTCTTCACATCCGTGAGCAATGACCCCAGTGAATTAAATGGTGACTTAATCCCCAGAAGGGGGGGCTTTGCAAATGTATTTTGGCTATTATTGTTATCCACAGTCCTTTGCAAATTGAGTGCTCAGAGTTTAAACTCTATGCAATTCTCTGCTCTAATTTTAGATTTTATTATTTACAATTCTTTCATTATACTGGCTGATGTGCTTCTACTATGTAGGTTAACTGACCCTGTACGTAGATGGCTGATTGCTTTCAGATATGTCAAGAAGTTTTTGTTTTTTTTAAACCTTAAAAACAAAAGTTTCTTTACTCGCAAGACTGATGACAACAAGCAAACCCAATAAAGTCTAAAATGAAGTAAGAACTTACCAAGAGTTTAATATTATACATCTATGTAGTCCTCTATATATGAAGCTGATAACAAGCAAGAGTCCCAGCGGTTCAATGGTTAAGCTTTCAACGGCTGATCGAAAGGTTGGAGATGGTAACCAGCAAAGGCCCTGCTGGAGTTTTTGTAAGAATACCATCTCAGGATTCAGTGTAGCAACAATGAAACTCAAAACCTTCCTCTAGTTCTTGAACGCTTCCTCCCCTCCAATTATCATGACCCCAATTCTGCCTTGCGGACCTGGTTAGACCAGAGGATGCACAGCGGTGCAGTAGGGATCTAGAAACACAGGGAATCTAGGATGGACGAACCCCTCAACACCAGCGGTGGGAGTGGCGACACCGGGAGGGAAGGGGGTGTAGAAAGGGAGAACCGATCTTGGAGATCTATGTGTAACCTCCTCTCTGGGAGATGGGCAATGGGAAGGTGGGTGAGGGGAGATGCCGGGCAGTGTAAGATAAGATAAAATAATTATTTATAAACTATTAAGGGAGCAGGGGGAAGGGGGAAGCTTGGAGGGAAAGAGAGGGGGATAAAAAAGGAAACTGAGCTGATTCCAGGAACCCAAGTGGAAGGCGAATTTTGAGAATGATGAGGGCAACGAATGTATAAGGGTGTTTTGCTCAATTGATGTATGTATGGATTGTGATAAGAGTTGTATGAGCCCCAATAAAAAGATTTATTAATTAAAAATAAAATAAAATTTATATTTCAATTAAAATGGCAGATTTTCTCAAAAAATCCAAAACTTAGCAGTAACTACATTTGTAAGTAAACAGTTTATGTATGTGTACTCTGTGTACATTTTAATATTAAAAAAACCTTTAGAATAGCTTTACTTTCCAAGCATGTGCTAACATACTCTATTAATCTTGTGAAGTAAAAATAATTATTTTGTGAAAAAAAAAGAATTCCATCTAGGAAAAGATTTTTCCCCGATATGCTTGAAATGAACTTGTAGGTCACTAAAGGCTCTAAGTCCACTTCAGTTTTCTTTTTCCTCCTTTTTTCAGCCACTCGGACCAATATGTAGATTCAAGGGGTAAGGGATCCGGAGGGTTTTTTAACAGAGGAATTTTTAAAATTGTCTTTCTTCCTGTTAAACCCACCATTTTTATTTTTTGTCACTCTCCCATCCTTTCCCTCTCCCTGTTCCCACCCCTCCCTTTCCTCCTTCTAGTCAAAAAAGTCTTATCTATTGGTGTATAAACTGCATTTCTTCTTTGTTTTTCCATATAACAAGAACAATATTATTTATCTTTTAAGATTGATTGAGTTTGCAAAGCATAATGTTTTCTGGTTTTGTCCATGATTTGCTGTGATTAAGAAGGTGGTCTTTGCTTTTTATTGAGGCATAAAATCCCACAGCACAAATGTACTAAAGCAGCTGTGCTCATCCTGGGGGTCGCGACCCCTTTGGGGGTCAAACGACCCTTTCACTGGAGTCACCTAAGACACTGGAAGAGCACATAAATATTTCACAATTTATAATTATATATTGTTTTGTGATTAATCACTATGCTTTAATTATGTTGAATTTGTACAATAAAAATACATCCTGCATACCAGATATTTATATTATGGTTCATAATAGTATCAAAATTACAGTTATGAAGTACTAACCATAATAATTTTATGGTTGGGGGTCACCACAACATGGGGAACTGTATTAAAGGGTCTTGGCATTAGGAAAGGTTGAGAAGCACTGTACTAGAGCCCGTGTGTCCATTCCTATAGAGTTGGGCATTTGGTTGCATCCATGTGCTTACTATTGTGGAAATTGCTGCAATAAACATAGGTGCACATATGTCTGTTTGTGTTATATTATTAAATGCTCTTTAGTACATGCCCAGTAAAGAGATTGCTAGGTCATAAGATACTTGATTTGCATTTGTTTAAGGAAGTGTTGTACTAATTTCCCACTGGTTATGTAATTTACCCATCCCATCAGCAATGTAAAATCATGCCGGTCCCTCCACATCCTCTCCAACATTTGTTATTTCCTGTTTTACTGAATGTTGCCAAAGTGTTGGTGAGAGTTGATATTTCATTGTTGTTTTACTTTGCATTTATCTTATTGTTAATGATCGTGAACAATTCAGCATCTTGTTACTGGCCACCTGTGTATTGTCTTTGGGAAATTGTCTATTCGCGTCTTGTGCTATTTTTGATTGAACTATTTGTATTTTTCTTGTCAAGATGTTGTAGTTTTCCAAAGAGTTTTGGAGATTAGACACTTATCTGATATATTACTGCTGAATATTTATTCCCCAAACTGTGGGTTCTCTGTTGACTCTTTTGATGAAGTATTTTGTTGTCCATAAATGTATTTTAATAGGTCCTAGATCTTTATTTTGTCTTCTGGTGTGTGTGTGTAGTGTTAGGTTCAGTAGTGTGTGTGTGTGTCTTGATTTAGGGCCCTTAAATTTTATCCTTATTTTTACACTGGTGGTCTTACTAATTGTAGGATTTGTATTTAGATCCTTGACCCATCTCGAGTTTGGTTTTATACATGGTGTGGGGTATAGATAGGTCTTGTTTCATTCTTTTACAGGTGAAGATCCAATTTTTTTCACGCACCAATTTTTAAAAAGACTGTCTCAACCACTTAATGTGTTTTAGTTCCTTATCAAAAATTAGGTGTCTATAGGCACTTGGTTGTATTTCTGGGTTTTCAATTCTAATCCATTGGTCCTCATATCTATTGTGGTACCAGTATCAGGCTATTTTAAAGTTTGGGAATGAAAGCACTCTTACTGTGTTTTTATTTAATGGCACACCACACAGTGACATATACAGTCATTTGAATATGACTCATAACATATAAAATATAATTTAATGACTCTAACATCTGAAACTATACAATTATAAATATATAAAATCAATGGTGCTATCGTGATAAAACAATTACATAATAACTGAAACTAGAAAAATACTTTGCTAATAAACATTTACAAAAGATAAGAGTATTATACAATTGGGATGAGAAAACAAACTGTTAGTATATGCTCATCTTCCTCTTTAAACTTGTCCTACAATGGTAACATGTATATTGGTGGGTTGCTATAAGTTATGCTATCAATATTTCAAATATAGGCAGTGTCAAGCATGGCAAACCATTTTTAGCAAATTTTCCAGATGTAGGCAGACTAGGGAAAATCAAAAAAGTCATCCACTTCTGAGAAACTAGCTACATTAGCCTTAAGAATAGGCACAGAGTATCGTCTCATATAATGCCAAAAGATGTGCCCCACAGGTTGAAAGGCACTCAAAATGTGATTGGGAAAAAGTAGAATCCTCAAAGCAGAGTTGATTCTAATCCTGAAGATAGAGAAAAGTTTTTTGAATATCCAGTTGCTGATGTGGCAAAACTGAAAATCACTTTTTTTCCACAATGTAAGCAGCAATTGAATACCTGGACATCACCAGATGGAATATATACACATTGGTGCTGTATATTGGAATATACATTGGTGATCACATTGACCACATTGCTAAAAAGAGAACATGAATAAGCTTGCTTTCATTAGTCAGAACAAGATCAGGGTCTAACTGCAAAACTCACCATCAATTTTTTTGTATGCAAGTTCAAAGTAAAACTCAAAAAATTACAACAAATCTGTAAAAATACGCTTCATTCCACCTGAATTTAGAGATCATTTCAAGAATAGATTTTCTGTACTGAACACTAATGACCAGTTGTGGAATAAAGAAATTTTGAACAATATCATTAATATCACACGCAAGTAAAATGAGGTTGAAGAAAATGTTAAAAATGGTCGCACAACAGATCAACAACAAGCTTGCAGACATTCAATATGCATGCAGAAGAGGATACAGAAAAATGGATGTCATTGTTATCAGATGAATCTTACAAGAAAGCAGAGAATACCGGAAAGATCAGTACCACTTCTTTCATTGATTATGAAAATGCATTGGATGTGTGGATCACAACAAATATGGATAGCAGTGTAACCAAAGGGAATTTCAGAACACCTAATTGTGCCTATGAATAAACTATATATTAATTAAGCAGTTGTTGTTCAAATAGATCTAGAGGATACCTCTTAGTTTCTATAGGTATTCCATCAGTTCCTATAGCCTTTAATTTTGCCAAAGGGTTGATTGCAATTTGGACTTCTTTTTTCATTGTGATTGGTTCTTGATCATTTGCTACCTTCTGAAATAGTTGAATGTGCACAATCCCTTTTGGTATTTAAATCTCTGTATTCATTCAAACTTCTTCTGATAGTTTAATATTTTCCCCCAAAGAATCCAGAATAACACAACTGGAGATTCCTCTTTTTTTCATATTATTTCAGTGTGAAAAATATTGAGCTTGTTCTTCTCTTTTGATTTTGAATTTACAGTACCTACATATATTATCATAGTTTAATTTTTGTTTTCAAGCTATCTTTTGAAATATTCAGTTCAATATTTAATTCATTTCATGCATTCATTTTACCCTATGTGGTAGTTATATAATCCAGTGTCAACATGAGACTATTAAGAGTGAATGGGATAGAGTTTTGCCTGTCAATCAGGTCGTAACTTGATGACCTCTCTTGGAGACATCAAGGAGATAAATAGTTTACTGGCAGTCAGAGAGACTCTCTGCTACACATTCCTGTTGACAGGACACATGGAGCTACACTGATGGAGCCAGGGACCTGGAGCTGGAGGAGCCACATGGAGACCCATGCCAGGGTTATGATGCTTCCACCACCACTGGATCCACAAGACTTTCCACCAACTGGCAATGCTCTTCCTGCACTCAGTGTCATTGCATGTGTTGTGTGAGTCTAAAGAGGAATTTATGAACTAGTATCAACATATGGGGTAATATCAGACTTATGGAATTGATCTGGACTGGGTTGGGATGTTTTCTTAATGTGAAATTGCTCTTTGATATAAAGTCCTCTCTTACACACCTATGATTGTCTATGGATTTGTTTCTCCAGTTAACCCAGACTAACACACCCTATGTTGAAAAGCATGTTTCAAAATCTCTTCTCAAATTGGAAATAGTCTTTTCTTTCTTTCCAGTCGTCTGCATGACTTTCTTTTCCTTAATTCTTCAGATATAATGTCCTTGATGCCATTCCACAACTGGCCTTTTATCATTAGTGTTCAGTGTATCGGCATTGTCCTTCAGATGGTAGCTAGAATCAACAGAGATATGTCCACAGCCATATTTTGGCTCCTGTAGGTTTGTTTTATTTTCTTTAAATTTAACTTGGATTTTCATATGAGGAATTAGTGGTCACTCCTGCAAGTCCCTGCCTTTGTTCTGACTAATGATCTTGAGCTTCATAATTTTCCCTTTCTAATAATGTAGTAATTTTGATCACTGTGTGTTCCATGCCAAAGGTGTATGCATAGTCACTTTTAATGTATTTAAAGGGGTATTTTCAATTAAGTTATTAATTCATAAATATTCTAGCATATGATCATCAGCTTAGTTTTATCACCAATACTATATTTTCCAACAATAGGCTCTTCTTTGTTTCCAACTTTCACATTCCAACCACAAGTAAATATCAATGTATTTTGATTAGATGAATTAAAAATTGTTGAACTTGTTAAAAATCTACCTCATGGACCACATGGTAGAAACACACCAAAACAAAAAATCATATCAATGTGAATGAGTGGGAGAGTGGAGTGGAGACTCAAATCCCATCTGTAAAAGGTTGGACATTACCTTACAGAAGGGTCACAAGGAAGTGAGGAGTCAGTTAGGATGTGAGGTAGCAACCATGAAACATATAACTTTCCTCTAGTTTTTTTAATGCTTCCTCTCCCCCTCTGTCATGACCCCAATTCTACCTTACAAATCTGGTTAGACCAGAGTATGTACACTGGTACTGATAAGATCTGGAAACACGGGGAATCCAGGACTGATAAACCCCTCAGGACAAATAATGAGAGCAGCTATACTAGGATGGTGGAGGAAAGGGGGGGAGAAAGGGGGAAATGATCACAATGATCGACATATAACACTTCCCGGGGGCCAACAACAAAAAGTGAGTGAAGGGAGACTGGTTGGTGTAAGACATGACCCCAAAACATTATAAATTATCAAGTATTCATGAGGGTGGAAGAGGAGGGTAAAGGAGCTGATACCAAGGGCTCAAGTAGAAAGAAAATGTTTTGAAAATGAAGATGGAAACATACGTACAAATGTGCTTGACACAATGGACGGATGGATAGATTGTAATAAAAGCTGTAAGGGCCCCCAATAAAATGATTTTAAAAAATCTGCTTCATGGAAAAAAATCATCCTTCCAGGTACATAAAGAATTAAAGTCTTAGAAACCCAATGGAGCAGTTTTCTTCTGTCCTGTAAGGTAACTAGGCATCAGAATCGACTTGATGGCCTTGAGGTGGGCATTTGTTTGTTTGTTTAGTTTTTGGTAACAGTGGTTGACAAATTTGAAAAATAGTCATTAAAATGATCTTACAGCAACTTTAGTTGTAATACTCTATCTTGAATTATGTACACATTGATATAATTTAAGTGGAGAATAAAATTAAGGTTAAGGAGTTCTGGTGGTTTGGGTGGATTAGACCTGGACTTTGCTAAATTCAAGTTTGGTAATTCAAACTCATTTCCTCAATCTACAGCAGAACTGACCCACCCACTCCGGTGCCATACTCGTCATCGTTGTCACGTTGGAGTCACTGCTGCAGTAACGGTGTCACTCTAGTTTGCTGAGGGTCTTCCTCTTTTCTACTTCCCCTCTGCTTCACCAAATGCCATGTCCTTCTCCAGGAGCCGGTTCCTTCTGAGAACATGGCCAACGAATATGAAATGAAGTCACACCATTCTTGCCTTTAAGGAGCACTCTGGCTTTACTTCTTCTCAGACAGATTTCTTGCTCTTTTGGAAGCCCATGGAACTTTCAATATTCTTCCCCAGCACCATGATCTAAAAGCATCAATTCCTCTTTGGTCTTCCTTACTCAATGTCCAACTTTCACAGCATATGAAGAGATTGAAAATACCATTGTCATGTGCACCTTAGTCCTTAAAGGAGCAGTGTTGCTTTTCAACATTTATGAGTTCTTCTCCTGCCAATTTATGCAATGCAATACTTTGGTTGATATTTTGTCTGTTGCTTCCATAAGCATTAATTGTGTATCCAAGCAAAACTAAATCCTTGAACACTTCAATCTCTTCTCCCTTCATTGTTGTGTTACCTATTGGTCCCTTGTGAGGATTTGTTTTTGCTTTTTAATATTGAATTATAAGTCAAAATGAAGGCTGCAGTCCTTTACCTGAATCAGTGGTTAATGTGAACAGTTAATATATCAAGTTAACTGAGTGATGATTCTAAATGATTTGGCATTTATTACCCAGTCTTCTTCCATTTTTGATGTGATTAGCTAATCAATTGGAATGGGATTTATCTTGAGTCTGTGAGCTTCTTTGTGATTGGTGATTCAAGAATATATATATAATACATATAATATATATATTCTCTATAGCTATATTTATCATATTCTGAAAAAAATTGTCTCTTGACCATGAATCTACCGCATTGTCTATCTCTCTTTTGTTCTTGGATCACGAGCCAGTGGTATGCAAACTGATTTGGGGTTCATCAACTCAACAATACATGCACCAGGAGAAACCGCCAACCTATTGCCTAACCTCCGGATCTGGGACTTGCAAGGCTCTATGATTGTATCAGGCATTTATCACTCTCTCTGTCTCTCTCTCTCACACACACAAACAAACAGAAAAACAATAAGTTGGAATAAACTCCATGGTCATGATAGTGTGCTTGGTTTGGCTTTTCTTTGTTTGTTTTATTTTAATAACTAGGAGTGTCTGAAAAGATGACTAATAGTCTCATCTCCAAATTGAAAATCCATAAGTCCATGCTGAAATCCAGAAAACCATATTATAATTATATTTATGGGTTATTTTCATATTACATAACCTTGGATTACACACTTATATTTTAAGATTCAAAGTGTTATGTTCAAATTAATATAAAACTTGGAGAAAATGATGAGAAACAATGCTTTATTTTCTTTACAAAGCATTTTGGATAAAGATAATTAAGGTTAAATTGATATTGATTCTTATTTTGAGTTAAATTAAAATGCATATAGTTAAATAATGCTTATATAAAGGGCTGATTGGCAAAAAGATGCTTTTAAATAAGAAGGAAAAATAGAAGAAAAAGAAAAGAAGTAATAGATACAAATGAAGACAGAACCTTCATTATTGAAACATCAGTTCAAATCTCAAAATTAAGCAAGACTGAAAAAAGGAAAAATGTGAAATTGGCAGAACTAAGAAAACTTGATAAAACAATGAAGACTCATTATATTTATAGCATAGCCTATGAAGTATAATCACTAAGACTCCAATTATGATTAAATTTTTTGGTATAGTAAGAAGTTTAACCTTGTACCTTAAACTTAACTGAATCCCGGAAGCTAGCACACTGAGATAATCTTAAAACCTTAAATAAAAAAAATTCTGAATGTACCCTTAGAACCATACAATATTTTAGCTTGACTAGTCAGGAATATCTGCCCTGAGCATTGTGCTATTTCAGAATCGGCTTTGTATTTCACAATAACACTAGATTAAATAAACATTGTAAAATATATATATTTTTAATTACTAATTGCATTGTTTGCCTTTCTAAAATGAGGGGGGAAAACATATTCCAGAAACAGATTAGACATTAATAGATTATCTTGTTATAAGATAACCATGTATTCACATTGGGCATATCTCCTGCAGTAGTAGAGCTCTTTAAAATGTTAAAAAGCAAAGCTGTCCGTTTCATAACTAAGATGTGCCTGGCACAAGCAATGGACTTTTTTTTTTTTTGTATCACTTCACACACACAGAAAAGCCGAATAATTAAAGAGAAAGACCTCTGAAGAATTAAGACATTCTAATTACTGTGCCACCGAGCATATTGACTATGCTATGGATAGCCAGAAGAATAAATCGTTCTGTATTGGAATAAGTTCAGCTAGACTGTCTCTGAGAAGTGAACATGACAACATTTACTTTTACTTATAATTAACGCAAACTTAGGGCCGAAGGAGGAAATGGTATAGTTTTAGGTGATGTTTCCCTATCCAAGCCAGACAAAATCCTTGATAATCCGATCTTTTCTCCACTTATTGTGATGCTACCAATTGGTCCAATGGTAAGGATTTTTCTTTTCTTACATTGAGTTGAAATCCATACCAAAGGCTATAATCCTTCATTTTCATGAAGAGGTCCTTCAAGTCCCCTCACTTTAAGCAAGCAAGTTTGTGTCATCTGCATATCACAGGTTGTTAATACGCCTTCCTCTAATCTTCTTCATATAATTCAGCTTCCCTGCTTATTTTCTCAGCATACAGATTACAGTTCAGCCTTGATTATTGTTCTCTCAATTTGTGTAAGGCTAAATATTTTCTTCTCTGTTAGTTTTCTAACTCCAGGTTACAGTTAACAGTGTGGGAGTCGACATATCTGACCTCCTCTGGCTTTCCTTTTGTCATGAGGTAGGGGTCAGGCATGCCTTCCACCTCCATCCTTTTTTACACTATTCTGAATTCACCTATTTCTCTCACAGCACTCTTCTTCTCTGCTAGGCTCTATAATTCATTACAATGTCCACATAGACCCATCGAAAATACTTATGATCGGGAGGTTTCTTTGCAGAAGTTAAGAGGTTTCCACACAAAGGGTTCAGTAAACAGTGAGGAATGAGCATTGTTGGTCCACAATAACACCTCTGCTCAGCCAGCAACCAGACAGCTCTCAGGTCTTCAGCCTCTCAGCCACATGGTAGGACATAGCCAACCATCCACAGCACACCTCTCCTCAGCCAGCAGCCAAATTTCACTGCAGTTTTCAGTCTCATAGTCCGTTGGCTTCTATCCCTGGAGGCCAGGAAGCTAGTACACCTGTTCTGTCTTGAACTTGTATTTAAGCAATCTGGAGTTTGTTCCATAGTTGGTTCCTATCTCGCTGTGCTTTACATCCAGTGATGTTGATGTGTGTGGTTGCTATTTATGCTGCTGAAAAGATTGTATACAAATATAGCCATCTGCACTACTTATCTGTCAGTTTGTCACTCTGTGGTGGCTTTCATGTTGCAACGATGTTGGAATCTAAGGCGCAAATACTTCATATCCTGGCAGAACTGACTCTGTAATAGTGGATTACACACACACAGTTAAGTAAAAAAAAAAAAAGTATTGTGGCTAGGGGACCAATTCATCCTTCCATGGATTAATAGATCGCTGAAGACAAGTTTGTTTGTTTATTCAGTAATACTCTTGACAAAGTCTCACTGAAATGCCTTCAAAAGAGAAGATCTAATATAAAGTGGTTCCCCAAGTATGCTGAAACAGTAAAATCCAACACAGAGATGTCAGCTCAGCAGGTTATCGTGACTGTTTTGGGGTATGCCAAAAGTGTAATCCTGATACATTGTCTCAAAAAGCTCTGAACCACCACTGGTGAAAAAGAAAGAAGGGGCACAGAAAATTGAGCCCAGGAATTTTTGTTTTCCAGGACAAGGAACCTGCTCATTCTTTGAGCTGGTAAGGTCTGGCCTATGAAGATTCCATTGGGAAACCTTACTCCACACATGGTCCAGCCATGACCTTGCCACTTTAGAGTTCATTTAGATTTCCCAAAACAAACAAAACATATTTAAAAGGAACATTCAAAGATGCCAATCTACTGTTTTGAAATGATATAAGTGGAAAAGCATGGAATGCTTTGATGACTGGCCAGCGACATGTAAACACCACCTTCAGAAGCGTAGAGACGTAGACGAAAGGCATAAGAAGAAAAAAAACAGCTTGACTTTTTGATGTTGGTTTCATGAAGGTTTCCATTATTTTCTAACAATTATTTTTAGATTTTTTTCATATAGATTTGAGGGGGCTTCACAAATTTACTAGGAGTTTTTAATTCCATTTTTTCAAGGAAAAATGAAAGCCCCTTTGTGATGTATGTGTATATCTATCTATCTATTTATCTATCTATCTATCTATCTATCTATCTATCTATCTATCTATCTATCTATCTATCTACATACTTAACTATAGGAGACATATATAGATAGGTAAGTAGTTAGATAGAAAGGCAAATTGAAAGGTGGATAGATATTATTAGGCTTTATTATATCTATAAGTTTGAAGCTGCTAGTAAGTGACTCTGTTGTGCATGTAAGTTCTAGAATCTTTTCAATCTCAAATGGTGATCAGAAACCAAACCATTATAAGAGCATAAACTAAATGAAAAATCAACTTCTCATGACCATTCTTAAGAAAGATACTCTGAAACTTAACATTTATAGCATCTCTAGGAAGCACTGGTGGCGCAGTGATTACATTACTCTTCTACCAACCCAAAGATTGGTGGCTTGAACTCACCTGTGGCTCTGTGGGAGCAAGATGTGGGAATGTGCTTCCGAAAGACATACAGACTCACAAAGCCCATAGCTTCAACCTAGAAATGACACATAGGCTGTGGTTAAATATAATATCTTTGAATTAAGTGCAGGGATTATGAATTATTTACAAACATATTAATGTTTGCATTTAAGTTTGATCTTTTAAAAGCTAAGAGTAATATCACAAAGGGACCTTTATTGAACCCTAATTATATTTCATCTCTTAGCTACAGCAAAGCATAAGTGCCAAAATAATCATTTGGAAAAAAGTGGGTGTCAGGAAAAGTGGGTGACTTCATTGTCTTCTTTCAAATTTATTTTTGAAATGCTGATGGATAGATCAAATTGTAGTTTGTCAAAGACAAAACAAAAGTTTTAAACTTAATTTGTTTTCACAAAATCCTCTCTTTGTTTAATCCATTTTTGTTATGAAACTCATAATTAAGGAAACATTTCTTTGTTAATAAAAGGTTAAATAATTGCTATTTCTTATATGCATAAATATAATAGAAATTTTATAGTATATAATTGTAAGAGTATAAAGATGTAATACATAGAAAGTAAGATGCTTATACACATCAAACTACACTTTATACTGTGCACATTAATACAGAATATACTGATTTAATGCAATGCAGTTTCTATTTCAAAAGGGCATGCCCTGGTTTCACTTCAACTAATTCATTTGATAAACCTGTGATGTTTACCTTGATGGAAAGTCTACTTATTTGCAGAACATTAAAATCTATGTGTAAAACAGAACATCTGTTAATGATGTTTTTGTTGAAGACAAATGATAGGTGAGTAGATTTCTAATAATTAAATTTTAAAGCTCCCTAGAAGGATGGTTGCTTATTTATGCTTATATTCTACAATTAAAAATGCAAATTATTCACATTAACTTTTCATAAAATGTGGTTTCCAAATAATGTACATGGAATTTGGGAACTTGAAGGGGATTTAGATATTTCAAAAATCATATTTTATAGGTCAATAACTTGAATCAGATACAACTGGATTATATGATCACTGGATTTGGAGGTTTGCATGTAGGTTAATTTCAATTCCATACAGGTTCCTCATGGAAGATTTCCTTTACTCTTGACCTGAGATTAATAACTAAACAATAGAATACACATGCTGAAAAAAAGATCCATAAATGAAACCAGAGACAAGAATTCAGATGAAAATGTACATCAAAACTGATTCCACTTCCATCATTTAGAGATTCAATAAAACAGCCAGATTTCTTTTCTTCTAAAAGAAGGATGCAGGAAGGTTGAGATGAGTCATGTCATTAAAATGTTCACTGCCAACAAATTGATCTCTGCTTTTCTCAGTTGTTTTGTAACTACCATTTTATATCTAACATTTCTATTCTCACCTCAACTCAGTTCAGTCTGGCTTCAGCCCACATTTTAAAGATTTTTCTTTCACCAAGGTTACCAATGCCCATTATGATTTTTAAATAAATGGCTAACTATATCCTCTAGTACATCTGACGTTTTAACTTTAGAGATCGGTTGTTACGACTTCCTTCTTGAAATGTTATTTTTCCTAGCTTCTGCTTACAATTTTTCCTCCCATCTCTCTTATAAGGGTCCTTTGCTGCCAATTCTCTCTTCTCTGGGCCTTAAAATGGATGTCAGCATAGTTTGACCTTAGTCTTCTCTTAATATCCCTACACTCTCTTCCTCACCTACTCCATGACTTCAGCTAGTCTGTACTCAAATGACCCAAAGTATATTAACATCTCAATCCTCTCATTTGCATAGAAGTAACCTCATGTTCAGTGGTCATTTGTGGATTCCACAGAAATATCTGCATTCAATACCCTGGAAGTTTGCGTAGCCAAAAGTTAACTCATAATCTTTTGGGCAAGAATGGAAAAATGATACTCAATTAATATTGAAAATAAGTTATACTCCACCCAAAGATATTTCTGGTGGTATCAGTACTCATTGCTGTTGTTGAGTCAATTCCAACTCACCGTGACTTTTCAGGACACAGTAGAACTGCCCCACATGGTTGACCATGTTGTAAATACAGTAGCAGACTGCCACTTCTGACTTCCAGGCAGTAGACAGTGGTGGCAAGCCACCAAGCTTGAGTTACCAGCTGGGCGATTGATTCCCTGTGCCATCCCAGCCCCAGGAACTCCAGAAAAGGGTTGTCCAGGGAATAAGCTGCTCTGTTACACTCATTTCCCAACTTTTAGGGCCGTGCGCTAACAATCACGGATCTGTTCCACAAAGAGCTTCCAAGAATTCTAAAAAAATGCCATCAGTTGTCTGCAGAATACTCTAATTCAAATATAACTTAGATTTAATTAATTAAATGGTAATTCATTTCACATCGCCTAAATTTATAGCAATGACACATAGAAGATTAATCCCCTGGTCTCATTGCATTTTGATTGTAGGAAAACAAGTTATATATAAACATATACACACACACGTGTGTGTGTGTGTGTAAAAAATAGTTTTAGATATTTAAACTGGAAAATAATTAGAGGCTGTCTTGGGAGGAGCTAGCTGGGGTTACTTTAAGTGAATAGAGGCAAAATTGCTTTAAGCCAAGAACAATGAAAAAACTCAGTAATTAAATGCTCAGAGGGCAGAACAACTGAGGCAGGGAAGTAAAGTAAACTAGGAAGGATGGAGCTAGGATGGGCTTGCATCCTTTAATTTAAAAAACAAAAAAGACACAGAGGCTCAGCCAGTGGTCATAAGAGAGTTAGGAAAGACATCATAGGAGATGAAGCGGAGGTGAGAAAATGAGGATCATATGTATTTTTCAACAGAATGCAGAGTCATGAGAATAAGGAACATTTATAAGGATAATGACATGACTTGCTTTTGCTACTGTTCTCATTTTCCATGGGGTCTATTTGAAATAATAGCAACTCCTGCCTTTCAGAGTAGACTGGCTCCACAGTGTTAGCTGGACTGATTTTTACAGATGAAGAGGCAACGTCTAGCTTCTCCAGCCCCCCTCGGTGGTCCTGAGCTGTTACCATTTAGTTTGCAAGAAAGTAGAAACTAGTTGTGACATGGAGGGACTCCATGTTAATCATCTCTTGTTGCATAACAAACTACCTCAAGACTTCACAGCTTTAAACGCTATGCATTTGTTATTTCACAGTCTCTGTGAGCCAGCAATCTGGCACAACGCGGCTGGGAGTTCTACTTCTGAATTTACCCCAGAGTGCAATCATGAGGTGACTGGGCTTTTATCATGTCAGTGGTCAGCTGGGTAAATAAAAGTAACTGGATCTTACGGTTGCTTCTAAAACTGTAGATCATTGAAATAATTCAGTTCCTGCAAGCTGCAGAGAAGAGGGCTGTATTTACTTCCTGTGAACACCCCCAATTCCCTTCCATGTCTTCCTCCTCCAACAAGGCAATTTGCTTTATCATAACGTTCATGTCAAGGAATGTATGGGAGACAATGAATAAGCTGTAAGCTTTTATATCTTAATCAGTGAAATGCCTTTTATTAGTCATGTCCCTATTCTACTTGTTAGAAACAGCTTCTAGGTCCAACCAGCCCTGATTCCACGTCAGTAGGTTGCACAAGTACAGGGCCTCAGGAGGTAGGGCTCACTGGCAGTTATTTTGAAAATGCTCTCTCACAGCCCACCCTTTGGATTCTCATGATTCATGCCACTCTCAAGGTTCAAAGAAAATTTATTTCATCACAGGATCCATTCAAAATTTAGAAGCTTCATTATTGACATGTGATCCATCTTGGTGACTGCAGTACATCTCTATCTGTGACCCTATGTCACTGTTTCTATATAGACAAAAATTCACTCCTCTGAAATTTTCCAAATTCTGGAATAACAAATTTGCAGCATTTAATAAGATTGTTACTATTATAGCTTTTAAAAAACAAAAAGACACAGTACACTTAGCATATCTTCAACTGAAAGAACTAAACAAAAAGTCAAGCCTCAAGTCGCAATATTGAAAGATTATATGGTCAAAATATTGAATGATGCATGAAGCATCAAAAGAAATGGGAAGGATATACAAAGTCACTGTACAAAAGAACCCAAAAAAACTAGTCAACAGTCAATGGTTTCAAGAAGTAACACAGGAGCAAAATCAATGCTACTGAAGGAAGAATTTCAGACTGATTGAAAGACACTAGCCAGGAATTGATGGAATACCAACTGAAATATTTTAACAAGGTGAAGAAGCCCTGGAAGCACTCACTTGTCTATGCCAAGAAACATTTTATTCAAGGAGATATTATGGAAAAGAAAATCAAATGTCCCTTAGATAGTCTAAAAATCCTGAAAGAATGTTGAGTTGCAACTGCTATTCAGCTAATGGAGGCCCTTCCATCATTGGCTGACTCTGGCTGATCTGCTATGGCCTGGTCCTCAGTAGTGTACCTCAATTTTTCAGGTATGTGCATCCTCTGCAGCCCAGTACCTCAGAATTTGTGCTCTAGACACAAAACCATTGTTAGAGCAATGTGAACATTCTGAGGTTTTCCACCCAGACTTTTCACTCTCTTGGGTCTCTTCTACTAACAAGGAAACATGTCTTACTTGTCCTTCTCCTTCCTTTTTCTAGAAAAATATGTGGGGAAACAATACCCTCCAGACTCCTTCATGTTAAGATTTCTGCCTCCATCGCCTCTTTTCCCTTTGTCTGCGTCTGTCTCGCTAATGTAACTCACTGCCATCAAGTCAATGCTGACTGACAGTGACCCGCCATGGGGTTCTGAAACTGTAACTGCTAATGGGAGTAGAAAGCACTTTCGAACTGCCGACCATGTGGAGTGTAGGCCAACATGTGACAACTGGACCATTAGGTAATATCAGGATCAAAGGAGAAAGGATCGACATTGTCAAGGATTTCATCTCACTTGGATCCATAATCAATGCTCATGGAAGCAGTAGTCAAGAGATCAAAGGATGCATTTCATTGGGTAATTTACAGCACGAGACCCCTTTACAGTGTTGGAAAGCAGGGAGGCGATTTGAGGATTAAGGTCTACATGGCCCAAGCCATGGTATTTTTAGGGGGCTCATATGCATGTGAAATTGGGTATTGAGTAAAGAAGATCAAAGGAGCATCAATTCATTTGAATCATGTTGTTGAAAAAGAATATTAAAAGTTTCATAGCTTGCCAAAAGAACAATCAAATCTGTATTGGAAGAAATACAACCAGAATCCCCTTTAGAGGATGGCTAAATTTCATCCCACCTACTTGGGGCATGTTATAAGGACAGACTAGTCCTTGGAAAAGGACACCATTGTTGGGAAAATAGAGGGGCATCCAAAAAAATGTGAAGGCCCTCCAGGAGATGGATTGACGCAGTGGCTTGAGCAATAGACTCCAACATAAGAACAATTAGGGGGATGGTTGAGGTCCAGGTGGTGTTTTGCTCTGTTGTTACCGGGGGGTAGGGTACCAAGAGCTGGAACTGACTCCATGACACCTCGCAATAGCCATGAAAACTGGCCAGCATTGGTGTCACACAACAACGGAGAACCTGAGCAAGCTAACCAGAGTCCGAGGTTCTAGGACAGCAGAAATGCAGGGCTAAAAAGACTTTTGAATAGTGACAAGGATAAGTAAAGCCTCCAGGCTGGTCTAACTGATGAGTCAATGTATATCAGAACAAGGAGTAGGAGACCGTGAGCCTGGTCCTCACCTGGGCCTTGCCAAGTGGGGACTCAGTTAGGTCCCAACTAACCAGGGACATCCTCCATTTTCCTGGCAAACCCCACTCTGCATGCAGCATAAAGAGTCTGCAAGCTGTGAGCTGCATCTCTCACCCTTTCCACTGTGTAGGCCCTCTGGGGGACTGGCCCCAGTGTATCAATCAACCTGCTGTGCTGCCTCCTCCTACCTGTTTGTTCTCTCTCTGGGTGGCTGCCAGGCAGTGCTCCTTTCTGGAAGCTGGTGGTACTGAGATCCACCCAGAAAAGGAGTCATCATACCCGAACAATAAGAGAATGCCCAAAGTCCTGAAGAAGTAGTCCTTGTTTTGTACTTACATGCTCAGAAGTAGCATTGCAGGCTGGACAACTACAGTACAGTACAGTACAATATCAGGCAGACTCGCAGATGGCTTCACTTATGGAGCCACACAGATAAAGAAAGGCATCCAGGACTCATCTGTATGGAAAACCACCTGCGTTAAATGAATCTTTCTGTACACATCAAGACATGGTGGAAACACATTGTTTATTACCTCCTTTCCCCACACATTGTTTATTACTTCCTTTTTCCTCCTCTACCTTCTTAGGTAGAGTGGAGGACAATCCAGCAAAATCAAGCAGCAAAGTACTCGTGAAGTCAATAAGAAGACCTTGAGATGTTACTGGTAGTCATAGCTTATTTTTTTAAGTCTCATATCAAATATGTCAAAATCTTCTTGGGCTATCTGGGTAAAGGCTTTGTCATGTCCCAGATCATTTAAGTCTGACCTCTTGGCTTCCTGTCAGTAATCCAGTGACCCCTGGCTGCTGCTAGGCTATCAGTTAATACAGAAGCACCCCCATCTGTTACTACTTTGATGGTTCAACAGTGACCTGAAAATCTCTTAGCCAGAGAAATGTACCTTGACAAGGGAAATTTGGTCACCTTATCTCTCACCAGACCCCATTTCTATACAACCTCTGACCCCAGGACTCCTCTCAAGACTGTGGCCTTAGAACATCGCTCTCCACTCTCCCGTTGATATTTCCAACTCCCCACATCATCCCCAGGAAGACCACCCAAATCTCTGATGTTTCCTCAGGCAATGATCGCGCTGTAGCTCTGCTGGAATGGGCTGTGGAGAGACTCCCTGCTACCCAGACTCTAGCTCTCCAGGCAGCAGAGCCCACTGGCCTTTCTGCTCCTCAGTGTGGTCCCCGAAGGAGGCAGGGATTCCCCAGCCCAAGGCAGAGGTCCTCAGTTCCTTCCTCCTCTGAGCAGGCATCTCAGTGTCTAGACTCTTCCTTTGACCGTACTGCCTTGGGTCAGGATTGTCTTGACAACACCCACCGGACAGCAACAACAACCCTAACGGTGCTGGGTGCTGGGGTTGGGTACAGAGAGCCCCAGCCCAGGGCTGGACATGGCAAGACCTGGGAAAATTGTGCCTAAGTGGCTCCAGTCTTGGAAGAAGAATGGCACTGTTACCTTGGAGACACTGAGTCCTTCTCCCCCTCCCCCTTGTGATGGGGACTCTGGGACCCCAGCCTCCCCCACACCCCAGAGCAAAGAGGGTCCCATGGCTTGGTGGTTGGAAACTTGTTACTGTTTTTAACACCAACATTTCCTACTGAATGTGAGTTATACTTTGAAAAAAAATGAATCGATTCAACATGATTTTCCATAAGAAAGATCAGAAGGCTCCTAATCATAAGCTTCGGACTATTTGTTGAATGAATTTGAATTCACTTCTGGAAATGAAAAAGGCAGCATTGATATTGAGGGAGTAAGAGCAAGAGGTTTATCAATTTGCTAATTTTGGCAGAGATTTTTAGTCCAGTTTTAACTCACGAGCTAAAAACACTTACCACAAAGACTTCATGTTCCAGGGCTCAGTCCTGGTATTTCTTCAGCATGTGTCCCCACTTCCCACCTGCAACTCTAAGTATCTTCCTCTTAAAAACATCTCTATGTCTTAATGAGAAATCTCTTTCTCGTGTATTTCTCTGATCTCTACCCATCTTCAAACCCTATGTTCATCTTTCTACTTATTTACTCCAAATCTCTTGGATGTCTAATTGGCAGATGCAACTTCACATACCCTCGTCAAAATGTCTGTGTTGTCTTTTGATAGATCTATTCATCTCCTAATAATTTCAAACTCTACATGACACGCATCCGTTGACCGCGTAACTCGGATCAAATGTCGGTGGGATGCTAGCCGCCACTATTTTCTCATACCACATTGATGAATCAATGTGCATGCCTTCACATGCCTCCCAAATACGTCCATTTGCCCCTGGTCACCACAGCAGGCTTGCCAGTTCATGTCGCCATACCCTTTCAGATTTCTATTGAAGTAGATCCCTGGCGAATGTGCAGGCTTCAACTCAAAAGTCGCGAAGTCCACAGCCATTGCAGAATTGCGATTCTGATTTCCTTTTCTGCCTGAACTGCATTATTGCTATCTACTGACAAACAAATCACTTCAAAGATTCATATTTCTACCAGCAAACACTGCTGGAATACAGATTTGTTGCCAAGGATGCTTTCTCACTCCTAACATTATCAATATGGAAGAGCCAGGATATCTCAAGGAAAAAGGCCTCCTTTTCAACTCAGTGGTGATATTTGTCTCTTACCTTGCGTTTATATCTCCTCCCCTTACTCCTCACTTCCTGCTAGTTAAATGTGAAGTCCTTCTTATATATCAGTGGATGTAAGCAGATCTCAGGATGTGAAACTAAGTCTGAGCACCTAGTCCAATGTTCTCTGTTAGGGCTATAATTTTGTCATATAGGCAATATTAACTCATGAATTATATCTTTTATGTTCTTGCTCAGAGCTTTTATTTAGCTCCCACATAATCCCTTTTATTATTACCATTTTTCTTTCTTTTTTTCTATCCCTTGTCTACACACATGGTGCCTGTGCTTGAGGTTTCTTTTCAGAGTTTTTTGTTAAAAAACATAAGGTGAACAAAGTTTAATAAATTGGCAGGGGAATCCGAGCTATATTTTATTAACAATATGCTCAGACTGGGAGGGTTCAAGTGCTTTAAAGAGAAATATGAAAGAGACTGTGGTGAACTGACTTCCAACTGGAGAATTTACAAAGCTTCTTTTATTGGTAACTTATTGTTACTTTCAGTTTTTATGTTTCAAAGGTTTTGGATTGCTCCTTAGAGTTTGGGATTTATCTGTCCAGAACATTACAATGTCATAAAAAACAAGAAGCAAATCAAGTTCAAATTTCTATTTTCTAAAATCTCACAGAACTCATTCTGCATGGTAGAACTGTTTGCCCCACAAGCTGAGACTCAGGACAAAGAACTACGCACATTTTTCTCGCTTAGTTCCCTGCAGTTTTCAACTTTTAAGCAATCATTACAAAGTTCTTTTTTTCCCTCTCTCTCTCTCTAGTTATCAGGATGAATGCAAAACTATGATTTGATGATCCAGGGCATTTATGTGTGTGCTTTTTATGAATAACTAATGCCTAACTTAATATAATATTCCACTTTATGATTTCAGCAAAGACAGAAAGAAAATAGGTAAATTACACTTGCTCACATAGTAAAATATATTTGACACTTCAACATAGAAGATCATTTTTCATATGAAAACAAAACAAAAAAAGAGGTGACTTTTCATCGGCTCATTGTTGTTATCAGTGCTTTGAGGTGGCATCCAGTCAGCCCCGGCCCATAGTGACCCTGTGCACAACAGAACGAAGCGCTGCGCTGCCTGCCCCATCCCATGCCTGGCCCGTTGTGACAGCTATGGTGTCAGCCCATCTCCTGAGGGCCTTCTTTCTTTTCGTCTCTGCCCCTCCACTTTACTGAGCAGGACATCCTTGTCTTTCCTGACAGTATGTTCAAAGTATGTAAGACAACGTCTTGACATCATGTCTCTAAGAAACGCTCTAGTCATATTTATTCCAAGATATGTTTGTTTGTGCTTCAAGCAATTCATGCCACTTGCCATAGTCCTCAATTCAAATGCATCAATTCTTCTTTGCTCTTATTGATTCGATGTCCACCTTTCGTAGGCCTAGGGTGTTCAGTGTAGGACAATGTCCGCTTGTGCTTATCAACACACACAAAACCTCAGCTAGCACAAGCTGAGAACAAGCATTACTTCTCACTTTGAGAAAGCTCCAGACTTTTCTGGTGTATTTTCCATATAAAAATGTTTCTATTCACTACTATAAAGCATCAGTGTTGGTAGTCTGGGTTTAAAAATAATCTCAAAACGCCTGAATGCATATATTCTATAGCAACATTGGACTGATGCAAAGTAGCTTTTCAGGGTATTTATTACCAATGAATTCTCTTCATAGCGGAACAGCCATTTTTCCAAAGGGTTTACTATGATATTGCTTTTAAAAAGCATAAATACTTTTTCTTAACATATTAAACAAATGCAGAAATTTTACTTCGGTTTTTTATACACAATACATCAAAATTGACCAATCCCTAGAGACAAGAAAGAAATTTAAATTAATATGTTTAAACACCTAATACAATGAGATACTTTGTTTATAGTTACCTTACAATAAAATTAGAACATGCTTTTGCAGTTGAAAAGATAAAATACTGCATAAATATATCTTTTTTAAAAGCCAGGAGTAAAGAAAAAGTAAACAGTATAATGGACACAGCATTTATATATGGAAAAAAACCTGATCTGCCATTTTAAATTGTAAAACATAAATAATTAATTTTTGAACATTTGCTAATTTATACATAGTTGCATAGTTGTTAATATTAAATGGTATTTTGAACTTAGGATAAAATATTGTACCCCAAAAAACAAAATATCTTGACAAACCATTGAGTCTCTCTTTCAAACAAGTCTTTCTTCTAATCTGTCTTCATCGAACATAGAAGTCATGTAGTGGAAAAGAACTTGATTTTTTCCTTAGTTGGAAAAAGTGGTTTTGAATTATTCTTGAAAGTTAAATGACTGTATCTAATTCAGTTAGCTTCTGTGGGTCCTAGACATAGTCAAGTTAAAGAGAATTTAACTGGTTCTTCAGTAGTTGTACCAATATAAAAATGTAAAAATATAAAATTAACGATAAAACTTCTAAAAAGTAAAGGCACTGAAAGATCATATGGGCTATCTTAGGAAGCTTATGCTTAATCTGATACCAGATGGGTATCTTAAGGTTTTCTAGAGAGACAAACTCAGGGAAGCTCATATATATCTGCATGCAGAGAGGTTTATAGCAAGGCAATGTTCACAGAGATAGAGAAATTAGAAGGTCATGAATCAAATGTTAGACTGGAGATCTCTCCTAACTCAAGTAGCTGCAGGGACCAGTAAACTCAAGATTGGCAGTAAGGCAACAGGCTGGTGCCTGCAGAGGTGAATGAGTCCAAGGTAAACAGGGCAGACGGAAGACCTTTGAAGACTCCCAGAACAGGCAGAAAATATGGAAGATTGTTGGATCACATACAAAAAACAAGAGGCTGATGAGGCAGCTGCAGGATTCGGGTCTAGCAAAAATAAAACATATTTTTCCTACGGTATCTGCTTATAATGGAAGCAGGTCACACCTCAGAGTAGCTCTTACCATTCTAGATTTTAAGTCTTCTCTGTCAAGCCACTGAGAATTCTGGCCCAGCCAAGTTGGCTAACACACTTAATTCTCCTGTTGATCCCTTAGAAAAAAATATAGATGGAACTCGGGCACTGAAAGACACTCTGCACTTATATCACTACCAACCACAAAGGTCATGATTTACTGATTGCCATAGTTCTAATCCTCTGGCCGGCTTACTGAACCATCCAGGAAACACCAGAAGGAGATGGAAAGAATACACAGTCACTGGACCAAAAGTATTGGTCCACCATCTCAAGAGTTAGCATGTGATCATGAAGAAAGCAATCCAAGCAGCGCTGAAGACACTGGTGAAACAGCACGCCTTTAGGGATTGACAGGGTACCCATTGAGATGATTGCTAGAAACTGTATAAGGCTAGAGGAGCTAATTCAGACATGTCATGAAATTTGGCAGTTAGACACCTTGACAATTGAGGGCAAGATATATCACCTCAATAAGGTGATCAAAAAGAATGAAGAAATTATCCAAAAATATCTCTAATGTGGCATTTGAGTAAAATTTTGCTGGAGATAATTTTAACATGTTTGCAACAGTGCACCAATGGGAGATACGTTCAGAAGAGGATATGAAATGGAGAATGCTATTGCTGATCTCAGAGAGATCTTGGATGAAAGCAGGTCAGATTAGAAAGAGGTGTACCTGTGTTGTATGGACTACGCAAAGGCATTCCACTGTGTGAATCATCACAAACTATGAAGAATGCGAATGCAGGAAAACGTCACGGTGCCCATATGGAACCTATACTTGACGAGGAGTCAGTCCTTCAACAGAATGCGGGGATACAGCCTAGTTTAAAATCTGGAAAGGCATGTGTCAGGGTTGTATCTTTTCATCATATTTATCCAACTTGGATGCTGAACAAACTGAGACACTGGACTCTATGAAGAAATATGCAACACGAGGATTGGAGGAAATCTCATGAACAACAATCTGCACCATGTACATGACATAACTCATACTTGCTGAAAATGTCCAGGACTTGAAATGCATATTGATGAAAATCAAACACTACACACGGGCTTTTGTATGGATGGATTGTGCCCTAACATAAAGAAAACAAAAATCCTCATAACTAGATTCATAAGCCACATCATGATAGATGGAGAAAATTTGAATTTTTCAAGGACTATATTTTACTTGGGATGACAATCATTGTCCAGGGAACCAGCAGTTAGTAAAATTAAACAATATATTGCATGGAAATAGCTACTGTGAAAGAACGCCTTAAAGTATTCAAAATCAAAGATGTGTCTATGAGGAATAAGGTGCATCTAGTATAAGCCACGGTATTTCCAGTCACCTCATTCATATGCATGTGGAAAATAGTTAATGGGTAAACAATACTAATGAAGAATTGATGCACTTAAAGAACTGTTACCCAAACTTATTTGGAAATTTTCAAGGGGGGGGGGGGAATTTCTTAGTGACCCCTGGATATTAAAAACTATTGTACTATAACACATAATCCAGGATACAGTGTATGTATCTGCTTTGCAGCCACCCTCGATAAATCTAGCACCTCCCAAGGAGAGGTATTGCCCACTTTGGGAAACACTGAGCATTGGAAAAGATTATTAAGTACACCATGAGCTATCAGAATGAATTAACTGTCCCGTAAGAAGTATATTTTGTATGCTTCTTAGACATAAGAATGATGGAACATTTCTGTTACATTTTGGACATCTTTGATTCTTAATTGGGAAGGGACCCTCAAGAAAGATAGACTGCTTGAAAACTTAGAAGGGCAATGAAAAAGTGGACGATATTAATTAGTTTGACAAGGTTGTTTCAACAATGAGCTCAAAGAACAACAGTGCTTGCTTAGATGGTGCAGGGCTGCACTGTACTTTGTTGCACTCGATACAGTGTCACTATGAATTAGAGTCCACTTGATGTCACCTACCCATAACCCTCTGATGGTATGGAGTCTAAGCTGCTAGAATAATTCAATTTCCAAACTGCTGCATAGTAGAAAGTACTGGAAGTTTGTGGGAGATTATAGGTTTAGAAATCACATGGGGCACTTCTGTTGCCCGATAGGACTTTTATGAGTCAAAATTAACTAGCAAGTAATGACTTAATTCTTTCAAATGGGTTAATCATCTCAAATACTGCTTTCATAAGTTTTAAAATCAAATCCTTTTATGTAAAATTTAACCGATACTGAATCAAACCCCTCAGTGTTATTTCCCTGGATAGTGATCTCTATTGAAACATATTTAGTCAACTCCAGCAGGGCAGCCTTTCACTCCAATGTCCAACAAATGTGCCCAGGTTGTTTTGTTTTTGTTTTGTCTTTGGCCTTTCCATTTGAAGTACAGCGCTGCTTTGCTGCTTTTCTATGTAGACTATTCCTTGCATTCTTCACGACCTCGCCAAGGCATACTCACTGTCATCAAGTCGATGCTAACTCACAGCGATTCCTTGTGGATGAGGTTGTAACTACCTATGAGCATTGAAAGCCCAGTCTGTCTCCTGAGGAGCTGCTAGTGGTTTGGGGCTGCTAACCACGGGGATCACAGCTCAATGCTTAGTCACTACACCACCAGAACTCCCACTTAGGTTTTACTTCCCCTGAAAAACCTTCTGATCAAATGAGATTAAGAATGAGAATTACATTCTTACATACCCTATCAGAAATAGGGAAGGACACAAACACAGAGGAGGCACACATTGACAAGTGGGATATACTAAAGATAAAACACTTGTGTATATCGAAAGAATTCACCAAGAGAGCCCACAGACTGGGGAAACATCTTCAGCAATGACACATTAGACAAAGGTCTTATTACTAAAATCTTCAATACTCTGCTAACTTACAATAAGAAAAAACCAATTGCCCACTGAGGAGGTAGGCAAAGGACCTGAACAGAAGTTTTACCAGGGCAGAAATCCAAATGGCCAATAAACATGTGAGAAAATGTTCCCAATTATTATTCATAAGAGAAATGCAAATTAAAACAACTATGAGATACCATCTAACACCCTCAAAGATAGCCCAATTCAAAAAAAGCAGAAAGTATCAAGTGTTGGAAGGGCTGTGGAGAGATAGAAGGCTGTGGTGGACCTGTAGGTATGTGCATTATGGAAATAGATTTGGCAATATCTAAAACAGATGAAAATCAAGCTACCATATGACCCAGAAATCCCCCCTACTGGGCATATACCCAGAAGAGGCAAGAAACAAACCACAGACAGACATCTGTGCTCCAGTGTTCATAGTGTCACAGTTTATAATCACAAGGAGTTGGAAACAACCTAAATTTCCATTAATGGACAAATGGATAAAAAAAACTGTGGCACATACATACAATGGAGTATTGTTCATTCCTAAAAAGCAGTGAAGGATGCCTGAAGCACGTCACTGCATGGAAATAACTGGATAAAATTATGCTAAGTGAAGTAAGCCAAGCACAAAGGGACAAGCACAGCATGAGTCCACTGAGATGTGCCAACAATAGGGGCATAAGGGAAAGCGGCTATATACATGCATTCTTGGGGTAAGGTCCAGGTACTATGGCAGGGGGCAGACAGAATCCAGGGATACACCTTGCAGCCATCTTAAAAGGAGGGGAAGAGGGGGAAAAGCCATAGGTAGCAGGAGAATAGGGCACTAACCCACCCAAAGGGAGTGTATTGTGTTTATCTCTTTAGGAGAGGGAGAGAGGGATTAGACTTAAACCCAATGCCCCACGATATGAATGCAACATACTGGCGTGAAACGGAACCAACAGAGAGATCTGTAGGGTCTTCCCCTATCTCAGTGATGTGTCCCCTACCCTCCCACCACCATCACTCCCAGAAGAATGCGCTTCAGAAGATAGCACTGAAACTGCAGCTCAGCAAGAGGGGCACATATGATCAGGACCAAATGAAGAGGGAAAGAGAGAGACTGGAAGACTCCTTGGACCACCAAGTCCCGAAGATGATATTCCGGCCTGGGGCAGCCAATGCACAGACACAATGTCCCTCACTGACCCATAGTGCTAAGAGGGACAACACTGGATACTCAGTATGGGAACTGTGCCCGATCTGACCCCACCACACCAGGGGCAAAACACTAAGGACTTGTAGCAAGGGGGGCAAAGAAACAAAGTCCACAGGAAAACCAAAAATAGGCTTTGGCACCCCATCAGATTCCACTGGAAAAGACGCATAAAGGTCAACAGACACACCTGGAACTATTTATAGGCTTTTCTTTTTTTACTGTTGGTTTGTGTTGTTGTTGTTGCTCTTTTGTTTTTGTTTTCATTTATTGTTATGTTTTGTTTTGTCTTATTTTTGTGCTCATTATTGTTGCTGCATGTCTATCTAGATATGATAGGTTTTTCTAACAATCTGAAGCAGAAAACAACAGGACCTATGGTTCCAGGAAGACACAGGAGAAGGGAAGGCCAACAAACCCAGGGAAAAAGGAGCAAGTGATCTAAAATCAATGGCAAGAAGGGTGTAGGAGGCCTGGTAGGGCTTGATCAAGGGCAATATAACTAAGAGGAATTACTGAAACCCAAATGAAGTCTGAGCATGATAGTAGGACAAGATGAAAGTAAAAGGAAATAAAGGAAAGAATCAGGAGGCAAAGGACATTTATAGAGGTCTAAATACAGGCATGTACATATGTAAATATATTTGTATATAACTAGAGGGGAATAGATATATGTACTTTTTCTATATGTTAAGAATTAAGGTTGCAGATGGATATTGGCCCTCTACTCAAGTACTCCCTCAATGCAAGAACACATTGTTCTAATAGCCCGGCATTCTGTGATGCTCATCTTCTGGACATGATCGCTGAAGACAAAATGGATGCATAAGAAATGTGATGAAGAAAGCTGATGGTGCCTGGCTATCAAAATATGTAGCATCTGGGGTCTTAAAGGCTAGAAGATAAAAAGTGGCCATCTAGCTGAAAAGCAACAAAGCCCACATGGAAGAAGCATACCAGCCTGAGGGCTCATAAGGTGCTAATGGGATCAGGTGTCAGGCATCAAAGACCCAGAACAAAAAATCTTACCAATGTGAATGAGGGGGAGTACGGAGTGGAGACCCAAAGCCCATCTGTACACAACTGAACATCCCATTACATTAGAATCACAAGGAAGCGATGAGCCAGCTATGGTGTAGTATAGCACCAATGACACACAATGTTCCTCAAGTTCTTTAATAATTCCTCCACCACACCCCACTATCATGACCCCAATTCCACCTTACATATCTGGCTAGATCAGACCATGTACACTGGTACAGACAAGAGCTCGCAACACAGGGAATCCAGTACAGATAAACCCTTCAGGAACAATAATGAGAGCAGCAATACCAGGAGGGAAAGGAGAAGGTGGGGGGACAGGGTGGGAACCAATCACAATGATCAACATATAACCCCTGCCGCCCACCCACAACCCCCGAGTGAAGAGAGACAGTGATCAGTGTAAAACATTTTTTTTAAAAGCAAACAAATTTATAAATTATAAGGGGATCTTGAGGGAGGGAGGGTGGGAGAGGATGCTCAAATAGAAAATGTTTTGAGAATGATGATGGTAGCATATGTACAACTGTGCTTGACACAATGGATACAGGTATGGATTGTGAGAAGAGCTGTAAGAGCCCCAATAAAATGATTTTTAAAAATAATAATTATAACAATATATAATTGATCAAGGATTCATGAAGGTGGGAAGTCAGGGGAGGGAGGGGAAAATAGCAGAGCTTATCCAAAGGCTCAAGTAGAAATAAAATACTTTGAAACTTTTGGTGGCAATATATATACCAATATGCTGAATACAACTGATGCATGGGATGTTATAAAAGCTGTAAGAGCTCCCAATAAAATTATTTTTTTAAGAAAGGGGAAAACTAATTGCATTTTTCAGGATTATTTAACACTCAATGTAAATAAAACAAAATTTCTGGCACCTGACCAAAAAATAGATTGAAGTTGTCAAGTATTTCATATTGCTGAGATCCACAATCAAATGTTCATGGAAGCAGCATTCATGAAATTAAACAAAGGGTTGCATTGCATCAATCTGTATCACAAGATCTCTCTAAAATATTGAAAAGCAAGGATGATACATTGAGGATTAAAGTGTGCTTGACTCAAGCTATGATATTTTCAGTGTCCTCTTATATTTGTTAACAATAGAAGACATTGAATAAGGAAGACCTAAGAATAATTGATGCATTTGAACTGTGGTTATGGCAAAGAATATTGAAAGTACCAAGGACTGCCAAAAGGCAAACAGACCTGTCTTGGAAGAAATACTCCCAGAATGCCGTTTAGAGGATGGCAAGATTTCATTTCAAGGATTTTTCACGTGTTGTCAGGAGAGTTCAGGCCCTGGAGAATGCCATCATGATTGGTAAAGTAGAAAAGCAGTGAAAAATAGAAAATCTCTCAAGGCAATGGACTGACACCATGACTGCAACCAAGGGCTCAAAAATAAGACTGGACAAGTGATGTCCGTTCTGCTGTACATAGGTGGCCATGAGTCAGAACCAGTTCAGCAGTACCAACAATATATGTTATTATTTTTATATCTAGTTTTCACTTATATCTCTGTGTATCTGAGCACAAAAGCCTAGGAAACATAATTTTCTCTTACCATAATTATATTTTTTGTACTACTGAATCACTATTTCGTCTCATTGCCTAAATTTTGCATTCTTTAACGGTGCTTAATTTTAAAAAGCCATACTCTCACTTTGCATTCTTGAGTGTACACTTTGACTTATTTAATCATTCATTCTTTGTCTCTCTCTGGTATTGGTGAGAGATGGAGATTGGGAATTAGCCCATAATTTTTCCAACATCGATTGCATTCTAATAAATTTGCTCATTCATCCTGACTTAACCAAATAGATGCATTTTGTTTAACAAATAATTATAAAACATATATTTTCCTTCCCAGCTAATTTTCATTATAAAGTTGGAGACTTTTTCAATATAAAACTAGATTTAATAGATTAAATTTCACTCAGTAGGAAGTCAGGAAAATATTAGATGAAACCTGAGGTAGGAAATATTGTGAAATTAAAAGTTTTGGGGTATTTAGAAAAGAAATTTAAATTAATTGGAAATCAGCAACAATTTATCAAGAAAATGCATATTACAGTGGACTGGCTTGCTTTTTAGTAGGGTCACTTGCATTATTTGGAAAATACTTTATAGTACGTAGTAATTTTAGTGAAGTATTTGACACGACTTTCTTAATATCCTTGAGGGGAATAAATCAATCTGTAGCTAGTGGATGTTAACTTAGCAGAGATTTCTTCTCGTGTGATAAAATAATGTGGTTTTCTTTCTATACCAAAATGAAAATAAGTACTGGGATGAGACACAGAAGGTATGCTTATCAAATATTGAATGACATGTAGCTGATTATTAAAATAATAATAAATCCAGATGCAGAATTATGGAAACGAACTACAATTCCTAATACAAAGAAAGAAAGACAAGAAAATTAAAAGTATCAGAGATATTCTATATAAGGGAAACTTGGTGGTGTAGTGAGCTGCATGTTGGAAGTCTAACAATAAGGTCAGCAAGTCCCTGCCCCTAGTAGTTCCCAAGTATAAAAATAAGACTGCCTGCTCCTCTAAAGGTCAGTAGCCTCAAAAATCCAGAGTGGCAGTTCTACTCTGTCCTATATGGTCACTATGAGTTGGACTCTACTCAATGACAAGGAGATTGGGGGATTTTTTTTGTTTGTTTATTTGTATCCCAAATAAGTCTTGAGTTTAGTTTAAAAATCAGTGATAAGAATGCAGAATAAAATCTATGTGGAACCTTTCATAAGTTAATATTATACTTCACTGCTATAAAATTAATGTGATCAAAGGTAAGTGAACCATAAAGTCTTGACTCAAGGAGCACACATTGCTCAAAGTACCTCTGGCCATTGTCAGGTGGTTGAGAGGCGTCAGAGACCAAATCAGTCGAAGTTAAGCAAACAGGCTTTATTAGGGAGAAAGACCCAGCCTAGGCAAAGTCCCACAGTGTCTGGGCCGAGGGAGTCACGCCCCAGACAACAGGGGTGGTGTTTATATTGCCGGGGAACATGCGACTGGGTTGCCTCGAGTCCGTATTAGGTAAAGTAGTCAGGGATTGGAAGATGCAGGTATGTCTAGCTTTCTGCAATGTAAGGTGTCTTCCTGGTTCCGGGTGTATTTGTGCCAGGTGCAGGGCGGGCTATGAGCAAAACGAGCTGTGAGCAAAATGGGCGTGAGCAAAAAGGGCCATGAGGGGAAAAAAGACTTGCAAAGCTGCTGACAGGTTACATTAGCCAGCTCTGGTCAGCTCCGCAGGTGGGTGGGGGAGATTCAAGGTCACTTGCTGCTAGTTGCTTCAGCCAGTTCTGGTCAGCTCTGCACGCGGGTGAGGGGAGGTTCAGAAGTCACTTGCTGCTAGGAGCAAGCCTGATATTGACCCGGCTAGGCAGCCTTGTTGAAAGGACCAATGGTGGCATATTGGGCTCTGTATTGAGAAGCTAACCAGGAAGTCAATGGTTCAAATCCACCATTCATTGCACTGCTTGGAAAAAAGATGAGACATTTCTATAAGGATTTTAAATCTTGGAAATCCAAAAGGGGTACTTTACTCTGTCTTCTAAAGGTGTTATATATCAGATTAAACTCAATTCAGGAGGTTTGTCTGTTTATATGTTTGGGATTGAGAGCTTTCTTATCCATGAGTATGTGGAGAAGACTATCTGGATGACATATGAAGATCATATAAAGTTTGCCTTAAGATGAGGGTGGAAAAGGATAGCATGCCCTCTTCAAATCCTTGAAAGGCTTTCATAGGTAAGACAAACAAGAAATACTTATTAATAAGGATAGAATAAAATGCCCTGTTGTAGTGGGTTATGCACTAAACTGCTAATTGCAAGGTCAGGTTGGCAGTAAAAATTGTTAGCTAGCCAGACAAGGACAGGGAGGCTGTCTCTTCTATGCCTGCACAAACCCCTACAGGAAATTGGGGAGAAAAATCAGGTAAGCCTTAGCCATCCATGAAGACTTTAACCACGCCTTCCCAGACAGAGTCTCAAAATACCCTGACAGCGGGAAGGCAGTCTCTTTGACCCCCATTCCTAGTTAGTGGTAGGTCGGAGGGAATCCTCTCCTTTCTTTTTATCCTGCTTCTGGACCCCTAGGCCATGTCACAGTCTCGCTGTCTTCAGTTCACCACGTGTGGGTGTGCAGTCCCACTAGGTAGCCTGTGTACAGTTGTGGGCCCCAGTGCGGCTTCCACGCACTTTGGCAAACGTTCCTGAAATAGCATGTTCTCTTTCGAGACTGTAAGACCTGAAATTTCTCCCATCTTGTATAAAAACCCACTTGGATTACAAACCAGGCTTTGGCATGAATTATTTCTCATTTGAAGTCAAGAACCAAGATAGTACCCACTCGAGGAACTTACAAAATCACCAGCCACTCTTCTAGAAAAATAAGAGGTTTTCTACCCCTGTGCAGATTGACAGTCTTGGAAACCCACGCAGAAGTTCTACTCTGTTCTATAACTTCACAAAGCGCAAGAATTGACTCGATGGTTGTGAGTTTGGCTTTGAGTGAGAAGAACAGAATTAAGACCAAAGAGTGAAAGCATGTGCCACCGGAAATGTAACACCCCAATTAAAAAGAAGAAACACCACAACCAGAATAAATGTCTGTGGACTCACTGAATTACCTTGTCACTAAGTCAAAACTCAAACCAGAAGTTTGATCCAAATGATATATATTGTGTTGGTCAGAGTAGAACTGTGCTCCACGGGGATTGTAATGGCTAATTTTCATAAGGACATTTTTTTGCTAGGCAGCCTCTGGATAGGCTTCAACTTTCAGGATTGTGGTTAGCAGCTGAAGCATATGAACCCTTTCACTGCTCAGCAACTCCTCCCTGTCCCTCTAAAAACCAAACCAAACTCACTGCTCTTGACTCAGTGCTGACTCAGAGTGGCCCTACAGGATAAGGTATAACTGTACTGTGAGATTTGGAGATTGCAACTCTTTAAATGAGTAGAAAGCCCCATCTTTCTCCCTCGGAGCAGCTGGAAGTTTCAAACTGCTGACTTTGTGGGTCCCAGTCCCACTTGTAGCCACAAAGCCATTAAAGCTTCTTTACCAATTTCCTAGCAAAGAGTTAATAAAGTAGCTGAAAACTATTTCTGAGCAATTTAATAAGAGATGAGTAAGACGGTGACTGAGATGATCTATATGAGGGAACGTCAGAACGTTCATGAAAAAAAAAAATCACCACCCTTAATGCCTTTTTCCACCGAGTTTGTGAAGCCGCCTGGTGAGGCTGCAGCTGTTTAGCGGAGTAGAAAGTCCAATCTTCCTCCTGCAGAACAGACGGTGGCTTCTGCCAGTTCCCCGTGAGATCCTAAGCCACCTTGTAACCACTACCCCGCCAGAGCTCCCTCGGTAGGAATGCTTCCATCCACTTATCCAGGTTAGCCAGACCGAAGGGAAAGAGTAAAGAGAACGACAGCGGAAGGACCTCTAACCTAAAAGGGAGGTGCATGCACACTTCCTCCAAGCCTGATCATCACAAAGAAAGGCAAAGGGCAGATAAAACATGTCTCCTTACCAAAGGAAGAGAAGGAGATAGTGAAAAGATGTGGACAGGGAAAGAAAGAATCTTCACTCCCCCTCCCGCCACAATGGCTGAATTGACGGGGTTTCAGGAGCATGAACTCTAGGGCACATGGGGGTGCATGTGTTCATCTGCTTTGATGTGCCCAGGGGTTCTTGATGGAAAACAGACTCACAAACCATGAACAACAAGCAGAAAGAAATGTTTCTTTAAAGAGGAAACACCTGGGCAGCGCAGGTGAGTTGCCACTGAAGGGCCTTGATCTCAAGGGTTTTATAGGGATGTGGGGCGCTGGGCTTGTCTGTGTCTCCACATGATGAGTGAACCCATCCCAGGTCTGGTCACATTCCTCAAATTTAATCATGAACCCGCACGTTCCCTGTCCACTGTGGTCTTGCATGGGCAAGAGCAAGGGCAAGGGCAAGGGCAAGGAAGAAAGCAGGCTATGGATCAGCAGAGTCAGGGGGTTGCTGACTCTGGAGTTTAAAATTAGCCGAATGGTCCAGCGTCTGCTGATTTCAGATTCTAGATTATCCTAGGCTGTGAAAATCACCCTTCCAGATATCCTGCAGCTTCCAGTGCCTCCCATGTATGTGTTTTGGGGAGTCCTCCAGCCCCGCATACTAGCTTATATACTCCCTATTTCCTGTCTCAAATGTACATGACCAGGGGAGGAATGCTACAGAAAACTAGCCAATTAGCAGAAGGCACACTAGAAAGTGTGTCTCCCCCCACCCCCTACCCCACCCCCCAATCTGGATTGGAAAGCTTTAAACAAAAAGTGTATTGTACCACAAGTGAATTTTCTACAGCAGTTTTAGATAATACAACTCCCTATTTACAGTATTCAGAGATCTAGATCCAATGTTCATATAAAGGCTCTATATAGTGTATCACAGCGTTTTGCAAAAGTAAAAGTGCATCTCATTACTTAGAATTTTTATACCACTCTCCCTCTTAGAGCTGAAGAAAATTCATCCCGTGGGTGAGTATCCCTAGGCACACAGATTTGGCAATGCCCATGGCCAAGGCCAGGGTCACACCTCACTGGAGAGGAGTGGGGGTGGGGGGAAGCAGCTCGAGCAAGGACTGGAGGAGCCTGCAAGTGTCCAGCTAATTGTGGAAGTGTTCCCTTAGACAGCAAAACCTATGTTTACATTCTAGGAGGGACCCATAAGGGACCCACATCAAAGTGTTAGTTTTCTCAGGTGGGAAAAACTTCAGCTCTTAACTTCCCACAAGAAAGAATTCACACGGAACTCTGGTTTGTGATACACATGGGGTTTTATGAAGGACAGAAGTTTCAGGTTCATGGACAGTTGTCCCTCCCCCCAGAAGAATTTACTACAGAGGACAGCATTGAAGCTGCAGCTCAGGGAGAGGGACATGTCTGATCAGAGCTCATGGGAATAAATGAAGAGGGAAGGAGAGTGGAGCACATCCTGGCCCACCAAGCCTTGATGACGAGATTCCTGCTCAGAGCAGCCAATTCACAGAGAAGACCATATGGCTGGCCCACTATGAGACATGACATCCTCACTGACCCATAGCCCTACAGGGGGAAACACTGGAGACACTGTGTAGGAATTGCGCCAAATCTTATCCCACCACACAGAGGCAAAACACTAAGGGTGTGCAACAGAACAGCAAGGGAAACAGAGCAATGAAGTCCCCAGGGTGTACCAAAAATAGACTTTGGGGTCAGGGCCTGGTGCCCCAACAGACTGGAAAACACTCCTAAAGGCCAATAAACAGTTCTTGAACTAACTACAAGTTTTTCTTTTTTGTTATTGTTGTGGGAGTTTTTTGTTTGTTTTGCTTTGTCATTGGCTTTTTGTTGTTTTGCTTTCTTCTGCTGCTTGGTTTTGCTCTGTCTTGTTTTTGTGCATGTAATTATCTCCACAGGTCTCTCTAAATAAGATAGGCTGGATGAAGAATCTGGAGGAGAAAACAATGGGAGTGACAGTTCCGGGGAGACATGGGAGAGGGGGAGGTGGGGGGAAAGGAAGTGGTGTTAACAAACCCAGAGACAAGGGAACAACAAGTGATCCAAATTGGTGGTGAGGATGGTGTAGGAGGCCTGGTAGGATGTGATCAAGGATAATGTAACCAAGAGGAATTCCTGAAACCCAAATGAAGTCTGAGCATGATACTGAGGCAAGAGGAAAGTAAAAGGAAATAGAGGAAAGAGCTAGGAGGCAAAGGGCATTTATAAAGGTCTAAATAAAGGCATATACATCTGTAAATATATTTATATATGTGGATGAGGATATAGATCTATGTGCATATATTTTTAGGTTTAGTATTATGTTAGCAGAAGGACATTGGGCCTCCACTCAAGTACTCCCTCAATGCAAAAACACTTTGTTCTATTAAACTGGCATTCCATAATGCTCACCTTCTCAAAACAATTATTGAAGACAAAGCGAGTACGTAAGCAAATGTGAAGAAAACTAATGGTGCCCAGCTATCAAAAGATATAGCATCTAGGGTCTTAAAGACTTGAAGGTAAACAAGCGGCCATCTGGCTCAGATGCAACAAAGCTCACATGGAAGAACACACCAGCCTGTGTGATAACAAGGTGCCAAAGGAATCAGTTATCAGACATCAAAGAACAAAAAATCAGATCATTATGTGCTCAACTCCCCAATACGATTCCTGAAGACAAAGCAAGTGCGTAAGCAAATGTGGTGAAGAAAGCTGATGGTGCCCGGCTATCAAAAGATACAGTGTCTGGGGTCTTAAAGGCTTGAAGGTGAACAAACAGCCATCTAGCTGAGAAGCAACAAAGTCCACATGGAAGAAACTCACCAGTCTGTGCGTGATCACGAGGTGTCAAAGGGATGAGGTATCAGGCATCAAAGAACCAAAACGTACTGTGAATGAGGGGGAGTACAGAGTGGGGACACAAAGCCCATCTGCAGGCAACTGAACATCCCCTTACAGAAGGGTTGCAGGGAGGAGATGAGCCAGTCAGGGTGCAGTGTAGCAACAATGAAACATACAACTATCTTCTACTTCCTAAATGTTTCCGCCTTCCCCTTCCCCCACGCATACTATCATGATCTCAATTCTACCTTACAAATCTGGCTAGACCAGAGGATGTACACTGGTACAGATAGGAGCTGGAAACACAGGGAATCCAGGACAGATGACCCCTTTAGGACCAGTGGTGAGTGGCAATACCAGGAGTGTGAAGGGGCAGTGGGATAGAAAGGGGGAACTGACTACAGGGATCTACATATACCCTCCTCCCTGGGAGACAGACAATAGAAAAGTGGGTGAAGGGAGATGTTGGACAGTGTAAAGTATGACAACATAATTTATAAATTATGAAGGGTTCATGAGAAAGGGGCTAGCAGATAGGGAGGGGGAAAATGAGGAGCTGATGCCAGGAGCTTAAATGGAAAGCAAATGTTTTGAGAATGATGAGGGTAATGAATGTACAAATGTGCTTTATACAATTGATATATGTATGGATTGTGATAAGAGTTGTATGAGCTCCCAATAAAATAATTAAGGGAAAAAATAAAGAAGTTTCAAATTTTACCGTTACTGAATGTGGTCAACCTCGTGGGACTACATGCCAACACCTGGTGGCCTGAGGAAGAGAGAGAGATCAGAGAAAGAGAGATAGAGGCCATGGTATAGCCAAGCAGAAGGCAGAGAAGCAGCCTATGGGAAAGAGGGCAATGGTCTCTTTAGGCCTTTGGCTGGGAGCTGTGGTCCATAGTACTGGTTGTCCCCCTTGGCTGAATTAAGTCTACCTGGCCTGGTTAGCCAAGCAGAAGGCAGAGAAGCAGTGTATGGGAAAGAGGGCAGTGGTCTCTTTAGGCCTTTGGCTGGGAGACGTGGTCCATAGTACTGCAGTCTCCCTTGGCTGAATTAAACCTACCTGGCCTGGTTCGGGCCCACCCAGGGGTACCACCCCCTTGGCTCCAAGGCCTGAATTTGGAGCATGCCCCTTAGACATCCCTGCCTCTTGCTACCTAAGAAAAATAACTCCTCAATTAACTCACTTGTTCCATTCTAACCTTTTCTCTGACTGTTTTGAGTGCTGCCCTTAGTCTGAATTCTTTCATGGGAGCAGGACAAGAACTGAGATTGGGAAGGAATAAATACCTAGAATCCCCAGAAACCACAGGCATCATTGAGAGAGAGAACAGCAGATGATGGGGACACATGCTAAATGATGCAGTCATCCAGAGGAGACTCAGCTTTGAGTCTCTCCGCTCTCCCTTCTTGTGCTGCTTGCAAAAAAAAAGAGCCCATGCAAGGGACAGCATTCAGATCAGAGACAACAGAATAAGTGAGTTTAGAGAAGGGGGTACTTTGGTGTACAGTGCCAAAGGACTCCCAAGAAAGCTGAGGACCTAGTACATCACATGGCATTAAAGTTAGGCTTTATTCAGCTAGTGGGGGGCTTTCTGCCATTGGCTGACTTTCTGTAGTTCCTCTGCTATTAGCTGGCTTTCTGAAGCTTGTACCCCAATGGTAATGGTGTGCTCTTGTCCCCAGGTCCTAATACCAGAGAGAAAAAAATCAATTCAACCATTATAAAATATTTTATATCAGTTGTTTTCCCTATTAGGATACTTAGTGGTTCGGTGAGTTAAGCAGTAGACTGCAAACCACAAATTTGGCAGTTCACACCTAGTAGCTGAGCCACAGGAGAAAGGTGCGACTCTCAGCTCGAATAAAGATTTACAGTCTCAGAAACTATAAAATCGTTCTCTTGTCCTACAGAGTTCTATGAGTCAGAATGAACTCAGTAACCGTGGATTGGGTTTTAGGGTTGGTTCCCCAAATCTACTTTATTATTATCCATAACGTAAGCCAGCGGTGCTCAATACATCTACCGCAATCTACTAGTCAATTACAAATGTACTGTGGGTGCATCACGTGGCATTAAAAAAATAGACGTAAGCCTATCGTCAATCCCATCACTTAATTAAAGCTAATCAGATGCAATCTTAGGTGTCAGATACATCCGCAAACAACTGCGCTGTGCAGCAAAACTGACAAGCTAAGTAAGTTACTGCCAATTTTTAGACCTTGTTTTTTTTTTCTTAAATGTAAGAAAAGGTATTAAAATGACTGGGGGAGCTGGACCAAGTAAGAGGACAAAAACATATCATTTTCATACAGAATGGGAGATCTTGACACTACAAGCCAACATTCAGCTGAAGTCCAGAACGCATGAACAGTTTTGAAACTTACTCGCAGAGGGAAAGTACCCAAACATGAGAAAATGTGCTACCTCCTAGACTGCATTATTTGGCTCTACTTATTTATGTGAGTCAGCCTTTTCCCATAAAGATCATTAAGTCCAAGTACTGTTCCACCATGACTGATGACCTTTTGGAAGTGTGTTTGAGACTGGCTGTTAACAGCTACTGTCTGGACTATGCATCCCTAGTCCATTTCACTCAGTGCAAGTCATCAACGTAAACTCAGGTAATGACAAAATATATATAGTTAATTGAGTTGTGTTTTGACATATGAACTCATGTGGTTATGCAAGGCACATAAATGTACATTGTACATATAAAGAATTCACAATGCATTTATGAATATATGCAATAAATAAATAAAAAATATGTTTGGCATTTTTGTAGATCATTTTGACTTGATCATTTTCTAAGTAGTTCACATGCTGTAAAAGTGTGAGCCCCCCCTGACAGAAACTATGAAAGTTTGGAAACAATACAGTACCTGTTGGATTACGATGCAAAGCTAATATCTAGAAATGGAAAGTTTAAGATTTTGTGTGCTCTGATGGTAGACGGACACCATTATTAATGAAAAAAGACTGTAACAAAATACTACTCACAGAATAAGGATAGTAAGAAAGTACATTTCTATGAACCTGAGTTTGTAAGACAGGGAGTGCACGGACTCAATGGCAGTGAGTTGGATTTGGGTTTGGGGGCTTAGATTCATTCTCGTGGTTTCCAAACCTCCTTTCCTCTAATCACCAGCCTAAGAAAACAAAAGAATATTCCTGAAGCCCAAATCCTCTCAGAGGTCACCCCAAACACAACTTTCCCCGGATATCTAACAAAAAGGTAATAGGTAGAAGCTGCAGGAAAGAAGAGATAAGAGATAAGATACTAATAGTGTGTTTGAAAGATGTGAACTTCAAAGGGAGAAAGGTGGAAGGGGGAAAGGAAATCAAAGGAAGGAGGTGATATGGAAGGGGACAGGAAGGGGACAGGAACACGAAGATAGTATGAAGATGATTTCAGGTTCCCATTCTTCTTTTTTTTTAGCTTAGCCTAATTTATATTGCTATGCTGGTGAAGTGGCTTTTACAATTTGAATTTTTACTTTAAGATGTTTGGAAATGTCAGGCAAATTGGATTTTTATTTATATCTAGCCAACTAATCATTTGCCCTAAGAAACAGAAAGCATTGGCGTTCAGAGACTTCTTTTAAAACAATTAAAGAGGTTGATATTCTCTCAAAAACCTCCTGAGCCATTGGAAAAATGACAATTAACAGAAAAATATTTTTGTTATGACAAAGTTCCTGACAGGTGGGAAAAGATTTGGAAAGATTTACAGTGACTTTCAATTATCTCTCCTTGGACACTCATCTGTTTTCCATGGTGTTCTGCCTAATTAATAGCTCTTCTGCAAATGGTGAGAAAATCAGAATTGCTATTTTCTACTAGTCTAAAATTAACAACAATCAAGAGCAATGCTGGGGTAAAACTTGGTATGAAATATGTACAGATAGATAAATGGAAACAGAATCTTCACCAGTCTCATGTGTAAATTAGCTGAAGGTAAGAAAACTCATGAAATGGTATTGGTTTTAATAGGAAAGTTTGAATGAAAGTAATTATGCTAATAGTGAACTATTTTGATCGTGTAATTATTTTCTGGCTACGCTTTGATTTGTAAGTTGATATGAAAGGGATGAAGCAGGCTGTCTCCACCAAATGCCCACCCTGAATGAAAATCAGCTGACCCTGCCACAGTAAAGGGTTGGAAAGAAATTAGGCACACTAATTAGACACCTAGGGGAAAATCCAAACTGGGCATGTGCAGACCAAGGCCACCTGGGCCCAGGTGGAAGACAACGTGGATGCACCTACATTAGGAAGCAGCAATATTACATCACACAGGTGCTCCTAAACTCAGCCAAGGAGGTCGGTCAGTACCCTCAACCATGACCCCACCCCAAAATGGAGATAAGACAGGATAAATACCAGACTGAGGGCAAGCCACGCCCTCTTGTTGTGTAGGCACTCTCTTGCAGGTCGCGTGCGCCGCTGCGCCCTTCCCGGCGCGCTCTCTCTTCTTCCTTTCTCTCTTGGCTCTGTACTCTGGTTCCATGCTCTTGTGGCCATCTTCAGTCACGAACTCTTGCACAGTCAATCCATGGCCTGCATGCTTTTCCGAGGTACCGTGAACTTTTGGATACGAGAATACCTGAAATTTCCCTTTCCCTCATAAAAGCTACTTGGATTACAAAAGTGCTTCTGCCTTGTGAGAAGCAGGGCCAAAGTAAACCAACCCAATAGCCTAAAAAATCCAAAAAGTATCGTGGAAGGAAATGTAATATTGTTTATTTATATCTCAACATTAATATCTGTAATATGGGTTTAAATAATTTACATTGGTATTACTACTTATATGTCCAACTTTCCTCTCTCAAGATTATCAGTAGCGCTTGGTCAATGTCCACTTGTTTCAAGAAGACTTGATTACAGTGCTCATTGCTTACTAAAGATCTTCAAACCCTTCTTAAGTAAAAAGATGTGAGCGTCAACTATGGTCTTGGAAACTCTTTGGGGCAGTTTAAATTTCCTTAAAAGGTTTCTGTATATTAGACTTGACTATACTACGAAGGTTATACTTGTTTCCCATTACAGATCCCACTGTTTTCATTTTTGTGACACGGATGGACACATAACTAAGTAAAACTAAAGTACATGAGGATATGTTATTCATATTGAGTATCACTGTTAGTATCAAGACAGAACCAGTCAAACGGGGAAGGGTGACAATGAAAGGAGAAAACAGAGTGACCAAGAAAAGGAATCCAAAAACAGGAGAGTGAAGGCACGCTGCCCTCATACTCCACAGCACAACGAAGATGAAGGTCATAGAAGACATATTTTCTTATCAATGAAAAAGGAGGAGGTAGTGAAAACATGTGAGGGGGTACCTTAAAAAAAATGGAATTTTCCCAAGCTATATATATATTTTTTAACTAAGCAACCTTATCACCTTCAAAGTATTCTCCATTACACTTAATTCATTTGTCAAACCTGTGATTCTATTCTTGGAAACATTTCTCAGACTCATTTGTTTGGATGGCTGATAGCATCTCCCACATATTTTTGTCATATCTTCTAAGTAATAAAATCGCTGTCCTTTCATGTCCCTATCATTTGAGGAAACAAAAAGAAGACAGTCGCATGGAGTGAGGTCAGATGAGTAATGTATGTGGGACAAGAGAGGCATGCTGGGGCTTTTTTTTTTTTAATCCAAAACTGGCCCACTGAGATGGCTTCCTCAGCAGGTGCAATGTTATGGTGGCAAAACCAGTCCCCCGTCTGCCACAAATCAGGCTTTTTGTCTAACACTGTTGCGCAATCTTTTCAGAACCTCTAAATAAAAGCTTGGAACAAACTCCAAATGCACTATGAGTTGACATTTTTGTCCTTTTGGGAAATTGATGAAAGCCCAGAATGAGATTTGTCATCAATCTACATTTCACCTGTTTTGAAATCTGAAAACTATGCACACACTTGAGTTTTTCCCCTAGCTCTGTCCTTGTAAGCTGTGTTCAGCATCACAACAGTTTCTGAGGCATTTTTGCCTAGCAAGAAACAAAATTTCACAGCCACACAAAGCTCTCTTAATTTGGCCATCATGAAAAATGAGGTTTGAGTGAAACTGCTTTTATGAAAGAAAAAAAAACTCATTGTGACCACAGAGAACCTTCCCAGGGGACACCACTGGGTGCAGCGCTCCAATTCACTGTGAGTTTCTTAATGCTTGGCTAGTGGGGGAAATGCTTATTAGAGAGCTCCGCTCTGCCTTGTACAATTCTGTTTTTTTTGGGGGGGTACCTCCTCATATGTGTGTATGCAGGGTGGGAGGTGGGGAGAGGGGGAAGCACAGAAGGGTGGCAGGGTAATTTGCTGGAAACACAGAATGCCTCTCTCTCCCTACTATGGCTGAATTGACTTTTGGTTTCAGCCCTGAAGGAAAAAGAGCCTGGCAACACATAAACTCTGGGGCGGAGTAGTGCACATTCCTGGAAAGGAGAGATATGCCACAGAAGCAAATAATCGAAGAATACCCAATGAAAAGCAGACAATGGTGGAAACTGCACTATCAACAGGATCAACACCTTGCTCCTCATTCTCCTATCCCCTCAGAATAGCTGGGGTTCCACAATAATGTAACTCCCTCAATGAACTCACTCACTCCATTTAAACTTTTTTCTCTGACTCATCTGCGTATTATCCCTTACCCGAATTATTTCTTGTGAGCTGGACAGGGATCAAGAAAACAGAGACTCAAAACGGTGTCTAAATAGGCAGACAATTTAGGTTGCCCATATCAAATCTTCCCATTTATTGTTGTCAAACAATGTCTATGTTATAAGTTAAATTGAGCTTCTCATACTCCCAAAATAGATATTGAAATCCTAACCCTTTTACCTGCACAATAAATGTAACCATAATTGGGAATAAGGATGTCCCCTTGCTATATTAAGGAGGCATATCAGAACAGAATGAGCTCTAAGTTTAATACCTTATGAGTGATTTTATATATATATATATATATATATATATATATATATATATATAAAGGTTACAGAGCCTATCACCAGTTTTATATCAACAGCTTCTACACATTTTCTTTCAACCCATCCACTGTAATCCTCTCAATAGACCACTACTGAGCACGTTTCCACTTTGTGCTCCCTGTTTCTGGGCTTAGGCAATCCTCTGAACTTTTTCTTCGTGGAAATGCAGCCCTTATGACCTTAAATGGTAGACTATTCTAATGTGTGTATGAGATCAGTACCAGATTAAATGATTACTTAAAGGTCAATAGGCTTTGAGGTTCTACCAGTCTCTATTTGACCAGGTCAGCTAGTCTATTTTATGATCTTGAGTTCACATTTCCCCCTATTCTCTCTAACACCTGCTAATGTAATCCTTTCCAGAGTAATTGGTACTGGTAGATGGGTACCCATTAGTTCTGCTCTCATGATTGTGAGAATGGAGCCAGACAGGTACACAAGTGGCTGGCATTGTGAAGAGGATGCTATATAAAAATAGAGAGGTACATTCATAAAGCAGCTTTCCAAGAATTGTTAGTAGCTACTAAAAATTGAATAAATCCTTGTTGCATGGCACAGTGGTGAAGTGCTAGGCTGCTAACTGCAAAGTTAATGATTAAAACTCACCAAGTTCTTTAAGGAAAAAATAGTGGCAGAATGTGTCCATAAAAAATATAGTTTTGGAAACTTCTAGGAACAAGGTTTAGGACCTACTGTATTAATTTTAGGAACTACCATAATCCACCGGGACCGCATTAGCATAATTCAAAAAAATGCCTGTCTCCAACAAGATCACATCCCTAGTCAAATTAATAGGGTTAGAATTTGAACGTGTGCTTTTTTATTTATAAATCATTTTTGGGAGGTTGAACAATTTTTATCACAATACATCGATTTGTGTCAAGCACATTTGTACATATGCTACCATCATCATTTTCAAAGAAATTTCTTCCTACTTGAGCTCTTGGTATCAGCTTATCATTTTCCCCTCCCTCCCCCACCTTCCCTCTCTCATAAACCCTTGATAATTTATAAATTATTATTTTTTCATGTCTTGCCCTGTCCAATTTCTCCCCTTACCTCCTTGTCTGTTGTACATCCCCCTGGGAGGGGGTTATAGATAGGCCATTGTGATAGGTTCCTTCTCTCCCCCCCCCCCCCCACGCCTTCCCCTTCCCCTCATGGTATGGCTATTCTCAATATTGGTCCCAAGGAGTTTATATCTCCTGTATTCCCTGTGTTTGCAGCTTTTATCTGTACCCATGTACATGCTATGGTCAAGCCAGAATTGGAAGGTATAAATAGGGTCATGATAGTGGGAATGAGGAAGCATTAAGGCACCAGAGGCAAGCTGCATGTTTCATCGATGCTATACTTCACCCTGACTGGCCAGTCTTCTCCCCATAACCCTTCTGTAAGGAGACGTTAAATTGCTTACAGATTGGCTTTGAGCATCCACTCTGCACTACCCCTCCCCCATTCACATTATGATTTTTTGCTCTGGGTCTTTGATGCCTGATACCCGATCCCATCGACACCTCATGATCACATAAGCTAGTGTTCTTTTTCCATATAGGCTTTTTTTGCTTCTCAGCTAGATGGCCATGGTTTATCTTCAAGCCTTTAAGACCGCAGACACTATATCTTTTGATAGCCAGCACCATCAGCTTTCTTCACCAGATTTGCTTATGCACCCACTTTGTCTCCATCCAACTAAAAGGGAGGGTGGGTGGGAAACAAAAGACATGAGTAGCCGGGGGAACAGGGCACTAAGCCACCCAAAAGGAGTGTTATTTATATCTCCACAGGAAAGAGGGACCAGGCTTCAACCCAGTGCTCCAAGCCAAGAACACAACACACTGACATGAAGCAGGGAACCAATAGAGAGGCCTGAGGGGCTGGACCCATTACCAACTAGGGGGACAGCCCCCTCTACACCCAGAAGAGTTCATTTCAGAGGACAGCACTGAAGCTACAGCTCAATGAGAGGGACGTGTCTGATGAGAACGCACAGGAGCAAACGAGGGGGGGATAAGAAAGAGTGAAGTACATCCTGGCCCACCAAGCCCTGAGGACAATATTTCTGTTCAGAGCAGCCAATGCACAGAGAGGACCGTAGGGCCGGCCCTACCACGAGGTACGGCACCTGCTTTGACCTATTCATTGTCACTGTTATCTACTAGATTCCTGCTCATAGCAACTGCACAGGACAAACGGAGCTGCTCTTTGGAGTCTTTCTCTGTCATAAAAGGTGCTTGTAAATTGACTATTGCTATATTTGATTATTAAAATGTATTTAACTTTTCCAGCTCTAGTTAAATTTGAAGAAGACACATTTTGTAATACTGAAAGAGCAACCTTACAGAATAAAAATAGGGGAAAATATAATAAAAATAGGACTGTCTTAGTCATTTAGTATACCATAACAAAATATCCAAAATGGGTAGTTTTAAAGAAAATATGCTTATGTCTGTCTTATCAATTCGGATGATAGAAATCCAAATTTGGGATTTTGTCTCTAAGAAATGTTCTTTTTTTTAAGTATCTAGTAGCTGCTGACAGTCCATTGGTGTTCCTGTACTCCTAGATTCATTTGCTCATGATGGTTTCCTGCAGTGTTGAGTTTCTCTGTGTCTGAATTCCCTTCATAAAATCCTATGCAGACAGGATTTAGGATTAAGATCTACTATAGTTCTGTATGACCTCACACACATAATAAAAAGGAAAAACATTTCTAAATAGAATCACATTCATGCATGTATTCAAAGGGTAGAGCTTCAAAAGATGTTTTACCTACTGCCATTACGATCTAGAGGAGTCTAACTTATTACAAGATCCGACAGGACATAATAGAACTGCTCCTTGGGGTTTTTTGAGACTAACTTTACTGAAGCAGCCAACCTCATCTTATTTCTTTTGGAATGACTTAATAGTTTGAATTGCTATCCCTTTAAATGAACAGTTCAATATTTAATCTACTGTGCCATTAGTATTACTTGTGGGTCAGAGTTTAACCCATGAGATAATTGAATTGTTTATTTTCACCTGAAACCACCTGGTGACACATCTTTCTTCAGGTTACCTGCTGGACCTTTTTGGAACACTGTCAACTGTAAAACCATAGAAAGATCAATTGAAAGGGTTTTTCCCAAGCATTCTTGGGTCTTTCAAACAAGCCTGTAAGAAGCTATGAAGTTTCCAATGTGGGCTCTCCTTGTGAGCAGCAAAGTAAAGAACTGAGAAGAAATAATAGGAACTTAATATATCTTAGAGATTATCCTTCAAAATGAAGTTGTCATGCTTCCTTACACAGGGTGGTGTTTATCTTATTCTGAAAGGACTGGCTGGTTCTTAGGACATGGCAGCTATTTATTTCTTTTTGGAGAAGCAAGACATTCTTTGTTGTTCTTTTCTGGTTCATTTGTTTGTTACCTTTGACTCTCAAATTGTCCTGGAAATTGAAATAAAGCTACTTAAAAATAATTGATAAAGAGTTGGCCAAGTGGCCTGATGCTTTAGCATAAATATGTGTGGATTTTTAAAAATACAATTATATTTTTAAGCACCTAGTTACAATTTAATTGACACTCTCATTATTGTCTTTACTCGACTTACCTGAAGTTAAAAGGGACAAGACTTGTAATGCACCTTCCACATCCTTGTGGTCTCAATTTTACTTATTCATTTTTCCAATTGCCAGTGTGATGAAAGAGAAGGGAAGGGGTAGAAAGAACTTTACCCTAAAGCACAAATAAAATTTCCCGGGGCTTATATTTTTGCTTTCCATATTCTAGTATCTTGGATTACTTGTCTATTCCACCACACAGGAGAAATACTTTCTTTCCTATTTGGCATTAAATGTTTACATTTTCCTTTGTAATACATTTACCACCAATCCATTTTCAGGAGCTGAGTCTCAGACTAACACAAAACAGTGGACTGGTGTCTTGATGATCGAGAGCAGAGAATGTCAGAGCCACAAAGACAGTGACTCGGGCAGACAGAAAGGCTAACACTTAAATGCAATTTTTGATTCTTCAGAAAGGAATGATCGGACCTTCTTTAGCCTCCTTCTCTTATGCTGTTGCCCTCAGGTCTTTCTTTTTCCGCTTTTAATATTAGATTTGGGGAGATTCAATTGACTGCTGTGCCCTGCTGCCTAATCAGTCAGTAAAAAAGCACCCAAGTCAAGAAAAATATTTTAAGAGATGTCAGTTCCATAAAAGTCAACAGAGATAAAGAGATTTATTGCTTCTCTCCTCGCTGCTGACCTGATTCTAGTGGAGTCGGAAATCAAGAAAAGCCGATTGTTTGTATGTGGATATGAAAGCAAGCAAGCATGAGAAATAGATTTAGTTTGCAGGGTGAGAGGAATAATATTTATAAGTTGTCAGAAGTCCCCTAAAGTTGATATTTTACTGGGCTACTTGAATTTCTGGAACTCGGTTTTTGTTTGTCTGTTTGGTTTTGCTATTATTGTTGGCAGGAGAAAATAAGATAAACTAAAAGAACATGTAGCATTCTGGTTAATATGCTTATTTATTATTTAATGCATTCATATTACCAATATTTATTATATTACTATCTTATGCTTAAAGTTGTGCCAGTAACTAGAATTATGCCAATGAATCAATGTGATTTGGGTGGCTATTTTGGAGCCACAGTTTATAAAAAAAGATTAAATTAATCAATCACTTCTTAGAAGGAAATATGGACAGAACTGGAATAGAGTAAGAATGACAGAAGGCAGAAGGAATTGCTTAAATCATAGGTCAACTTACGGCTCTTCTACTAATTACTGAATATCTTTTAGATCATATCAAACCATTAAAGGATTTTTGTGTCTAAATTGAAACCCAGGGGGGTCCCAGAGTTACCTCAGGTACTACAGTGTTTCCCTGAAAGTAAGATATGCCCCGAAAATAAGACCTACTTATAGTTTTGCCTCTCGCTGAAATATTAGGCATCCCCTGAAAATAAGACCTCCCTGAGCATAAGGCCTCCCAAATAATAATGCCCCCAAAGCTACCGTAACTCTGGACTCTGGACTGTATGGCGGGCACCGCCACGCAGCCCACTGTTGGCTGCAGCACATCCGGAGAAGACAGGATGTGTGAGTAAATGTACCATAGCTTGTTGTACCTGGAAATAATGGTAGTAACAAGAACTTCTGATACTGTAGGATTCACAGTGTGTCTGGTTATGCTAGTTTGTGATAACAACTACTACCATATTGTATTACAGGTAATAAATTTCCTCTTTTTGTACAACAATAAATGTGCACTGAATTCTTCTTCATGGAAAAATTATACATCCCCTGAAAATAAGACCTAGTGCATCTTTGGGAGAAAAAATTAATATAAGACACTGTCTTATTTTCAGGGAAACAGGATAAATAGAGACTTTTCGGGTTGGAAAGGAATTTAGAGATCTTGTAGCTCTTGATTCTATACATAGCAAAATAATAATAATACTCAGAGGGGTTATTTTTTTCACACAACACATTATCTTATTACTGTCTTATGAAAAAAAAAATCCGGTGTCCTTTGCGCTCCTTATTTCATAGTAAATCTCTCAAAATGTGTTCATAGTTCTTATATAAGCAGTTTCTCTTAAAAGCTGACTTTATAAAGATGATGGGAGTAAGTGGTACAGACTACAATGCAAGCAGGTTGTTGACTCAAATACTGCTGTTCATGCATATCTAAAGTCATATCCAAATAACTTAAACTCACTGCTATTAAGTCGATTCTGGCGCATAGTGACTCTATGGAAAAAGGTAAGTCTGCCACCAAAACTGTCCACCTTTCCTGGAACAGGATGCCTCATCTTTCTCCTGTGGAGTGGCTGGTGGTTTCAAATATCTGACAGTTTGAAACTGGACAGCAGTTCACTGCTTAATCCCCTACACTACCAGAGTTCCTCAAGTCTTACTGTGCTTATGAACACTGAATCTAGACACTTTAGGCTCATTTACTGCCCCCCTACAATCACTCCCAATAGAAACTAATTAATGAATTAACTGTTAGGAATAAGCCAGGCATTCTGCAGTGTTAATATTCTGCCAACTCATCCGACTCTCAAATGATAGGCTGTATGTTTTGTTGTTGGGTGATGTCTTGTCAGTTCTAATTCAGTGTGAAATAGAATGAAACACCAACCACTAGTGTGCTATGCCCCTACTTCTATGATGAGCTGTTATGTACTGTTGCAACCACTGTGTAAATCAACTAGATCGAGGAGCTTCCTCTCTTACACTAACCCTTTATTTTATTCAGCCTGGTGTTCCTCCCCATACACTGATCACTCCTGATAACATATCCAGGTACATGCAATGAAGTCTCATGATTCTAGCTTCTAAGGAGCATTCTGACTCTACTTCTTGTGAGATAAAGATGTGTTAATATTTCTAGCAGTTCATGGTATAGTCAATATTTTTCATCAACCAACAATTAAAACACATAGATTTTTCTTTGGTCTTCCTCATTCATAATCCAGTTTTCAAATCAATAATCAAATAATCAAAAACTATTTGACATGCCCCCACCTCCCAAAAATCAAACAAAAGATTTGGTTGGAACAGTCAGTCCTCAGAACTTGCAATCCAAGTCAATTTAAACTCTTGATAAATCAGAAAAAATTCCTTATGGCTAAACAGCTTCCAGGTTAAGTCTAGGTGACAAAAATCCATTTGGGGACTGTTGTTCAACATGAAAGAAGGTGTGTCTTCAATGTGAGAATCACTTGCTGTGAAGGGCTGTTTTGCTAATGTTCTTAAGGATCTTGGACTTTTTTACCTTTCTGGTTTCTGGTAACCGAGTCCACCACGTCCTCCTCACTTTTTACGCTTGCCTTCCTTGACGTTCATGATCAGGTCAACAAAAGGAGGTGCCTTGAAGCCAAATGACAGAGCCGCATGAACACATTTAAATGAATAACATAAAAGATTTGTTACATAAAGTGAGAATCATATGCCCGAATATATGACTTATATGCTTCCTGGGTTGACTTATGAAGGACATAGTTCTTTTCAATATGTTTTTTTTCATGTTGAGACTGACTATTGGAAATTCTGGACCAGGAAAGCTCAACTTCACCTAGCGGCATCCTGGATTTTTTCAAGTAACAAAGGAAACCCGATTCTTCTGGACATAAAATGAGCAAGCATGCCCTCTTCCATTCAAGCTCCTGGCTGTTTTACCCATACGATGAATTACTCCTTCGATCAACTAGAGGGTCATGCTGAGCAATGCAGTGGACTCTGGGAATATCCAGCCCTCGAGCTGTCACATTTGTATGCAACAATGTCCCTGAATCTGCACTGCAGGATTGGAGAAATGTGGTTGTTTGCTTATTTCGCTTCTTCTGTTTTCCATAAAGATCACAACAGGTGAACCAATGTAGTTCAGAAATTCATAGTGGCATTTGACAGACTTGTGGGACCCCCAAAGAACACCATTAACTTCTCCCTCCCCCCTAAGGAATGAAAGAAGAGGGACAGACAATGTATCTCTGCTCAAGGCCATGCATGGTTACATTGTGCTGTCATCAAGTCCAATGTACAAGGCCTCCTCTTTCAGAGAAACCCTCACCAGGTCTTCAACTTTTTGAGTTTCAGTGGCAGAAAAAAAAGCACACTCTCTCTGTGAACTGGCAGAAGTTTAATAATTTGCTGTAATCCCTCTTCAAATGAAACATCCAAGTTATGATCAGCCTTATCAATAACCAGGCACTCTCAGTTTGTATACACAAACCCTGGGGCATTCTGCATGTGGTCTAGGAGGCGGCCTGGTGTGAGTACAATGATGATGGTCCTATTAGCCAGTTCCTTTGCTTTAGCAACTCTATTACTGAGCCCCATGATCAGCCCACACGTGTGCAGCTAGTGTGTCATTACCTCCATCAGCACACCAAATTTCTGCATGGCCAGGTCTCCAGTGAGGGAGAGGATAAGAACTTCTGTTCCAATTCTGGGCATGGATTTTAACTTAAACATGAGTTCAACTGCAGGGATGAGCAATGCCAGGGTTTTACCACTGCCTGTGTTTGCAGCTAGGAGATCCCTGTCTTCCAGAAGCAGTCTGAGACTCGATGTTGAATTTCAGTCATGCTTGTAGAGCCGATTTCTCTAATCTCCTTTAGAGTGTTTTCATTGACAAGATTAGCTAGAGAAGTCAATGAAGTATCTTCAGATGGCCCAGTCCCAGGGGGCAGGCTGCGCACTTCACTATCATCTTGCTCTTCAGCTGGTTTTTCCACTCGCTGGAGACTTCTTTAGGCTCCTTGGTGTCTTCAGTTTTTGCTTCGTTTTGTTTGTTTAACCAGGCAGGGCAGCAACCGCCATTCTTCTTTTTCTCTTTTATTTCTGAATTGGGAGGCTTTGTGACTACTTCCTCACTGGAGAAAAGTTCAGATTTCTTGGGAATTTTTTATATTTTTACACTTTCCACTTTTAATTTTTTTTTAGACCTTTCTCCCTGAGAAGCCTTCCTTCATAGGCAGTTTGAAGGATTGTGTATCCTTTTCTCCTCCCACCGGGTGGAGGCACATATCCATTTTGTGCTTCTGAGATCCACACACCTGACGTTCCTGGTAACTTGAGGTTTTGTTGCCTTGATTTCCAGTTCTGCGTCTCAATCTTCTAGCTTAATAGAATTTCGTCAATAGGTGAGATGTGACTGGGAAGCGACTCCTTTACTCCTGTGCCGCAACCTGGGTCACTGCGGATCTTCCAGTTTCTTGCATTTCTTGAGGCTTAAGTTTTATATCAGTATTTCATCTGGCAAATTCCTTCTTTCTATTTAGTCATAGGCCTTCCTTAGTTTCTAGGTTTGTAGATGATTCCCACATGGTTTTAGTCTTCCCGCGGGTGTGCTTGTCTCTGTATCTAAGCTACACTTCTTAGTTTAATTTAGAACTCATTGGATTTAGGGCCCATCCTAGTGGAACATGAGCTAAAAAATACAAGAAACATTTTTTTACAGACAGAATTTTATCTATAGGTGTAGGAGTTCCAATAGGTATTTTCCAGAAGGGGTGCAATTAATCTATAACAATACTCAAAATAGACGATATCCCATGAATGGAACGAAAAAGTCAATACTTTTTTATGAATGAACCTTGACCATACGCAGCTTGTGAATACTGATTCAGGATTTCTAATGCATCTTAAATGAGTTCTAGCTTGTCACTGCTCTCCTTTATCTTCTTGCCTATGCATCATCAAAAAACAAGGTAACCATCTTCTATGCTTCCTAATTTCAAAAAATTTTTTTAAAAAGCTTATACTGATGAACACAAATTAGAACAAAAAAGTCAATTACTTTTCATTTTGAATTTAAAAAATTTCTTCCTACCATCTTTGCATATGTATCTGGTTTCAGTATCTGTCCACTTATGAATCATATGAAACATTTTGGTATATAAATATTGTAAAAGAAAGGAAATATTGTCTGGGAGGCTGGCCCCAGCACCATAAATTAAGTGGATTCCTGCCCCTCCCCCGAAAAGAATTTTTTCCAAAGGACGACATTGACTCTGCAGCTCTGGGAGATGGACATATTTGATCAGAGCACACGGGAGCAGATGAAGGGGCAGGAGGAGAGAGTGGAGCACAGCCTGGCCCACCAGGCCGTGATGATGATGTTCCTGAGTAGAGCAGCCAGTCCACAGAGAGAACAACATGGCTGGGCCCACTATGAGACATGATGCCCCTCAGTGACTAAGGGCGATACAGGGGACAGCACCGGAGACACAGTGTGGGAATTGCACCTGACCTGATCCCACCACACCGAGGCAAATCACTGGGGGAGTGCAGCGGAACAGCAAGGGGATGGAGTGGCAAGGTCCCCAGGGAAGGCTGAAAGTGGACTTCGGGGCCAGGGCGTGGTGCCCCAACAGACTGGACTGGAAAACGCTCCTAAGGGCCAGCAAACGATCCCTGAACTAACTACAAGCTTTTCTCTTGTGAACTGTTTTATTCTGTTCTTTGTCAGTGGTTTGTTTTTGTTGTTTTGTTGTCTGGTTGTATACTGTTGCTTTGTTTTCCTCTGTCTAGTTTTCGTGCATGTTAGTGACTCCACAGGTCTGTCTGAATAGGACAGGCTGGATGAACTATCTGGAGGAAAAACAACGGGACCGACAGTTTTGGGGGGACTTGGGGTGGGGGGGTAGGGGGGGTAAGGAAGTGGTGTTAACAAACCCAGGGACAAGGGAAAAAATGGGACCCCAAATGGTAGAGAAGTGGGAGTGGCAGGCCTGGTGGGAAATGATCAAGGGTAAGGTTGCTTAGAGAAGAGGTATACTCTAGCCCAGGTGGCGATGAAGCATGGTAGTAGGGCAGGAGGAAAGTCAAGGGAGATGGAGGAAAGAGCTAGGAGTCAAAGGGCATTCATGGAGGTCTAGACAAAGACATGTACATGCAAATATATATAGGAGGATGGGGAAATAGATCTATGTGTCTATACTTATAGGTCAAGTATTAAGGTGGCGGAAGGACCTTGGGCCTCTACTCAAACACTCCCTCAATGCATGAATACCTTCTTTTACTAAATTGGAACTCTATGATGCTCACTCTCCCGACACAACGGCTGTAGCCAAAGTGGGTGAACAAGTAAATGTGGTGAAGAAAGCTGATGGTGCCCGGCTATCAAAAGAGATAGTGACTGGGGTCTTAAAGGCTTGAAGATAAACAAGCGGCCATCTAGCTCAGAAGCAACAAAGTCCACATGGAAGAACACACCAGCCTGAGTGAGCGAGTGGTTCCAAAGGGATCAGTTACCAGGCATCAAAGAACAAAAAATCATATCATTGACTGCACACCTCCATGATAGGATCGCTGAAGACAAATGGGTGCATAAGCAAATGTGGTGAAGAAAGCTGATGGTGCCCGGCTATCAAAAGAGATAGTGTCTGGGGTCTTAAAGGCTTGAAGGTGAACAAGCGGCCATCTAGCTCAGAAGCAAATAAGCCCACATGGAAGAAGCACACCGGCCAGTGCGATCACGAGGTGCCCAAGGGACCAGGTATAAGGCATCATGCAAAAAAAAAAAAGATATAAGTGTGTGTATGTATGTGTATATATGTGTATATGTATATATGTGTGTATATATATGTATATATATATATCATATTAAATGAAGGGGGAAGTGCAGAGTGGAGACCCAAGGCCCAAGTGTCGACCAATGGAGATCCCTTCATAGAGGGGTTTAGGAGAGGAGATGGGTTAATTAGGGTGTGAGGTAGTATCGATGAAGAACACAGCTTTCCCCCGGATCCTGGATGCTTCCTCCCCCCAACTACCATGATCCGAATTCTACCTTGCAGGGCTGGATAGGACAGAGGCTGTACACTGGTGCATAAGAGGGTTGGAGGTACAGGGAATCCAGGGTGGATGATACCTTCAGGACCAAGGGTGTGAGGGACGATGCTGGGAGAGTGGAGGGTGAGTGGGTTGGAAAGGGGGAACTGATTACAAGGATCCACATGTGACCTCTTCTCTGGGAGAGGGACAGCAGAGAAGGGGTGAAGGAAGACTTCGGATAGGGCAAGATATGACAAAACAACGATGTATAAATTACCAAGGGCATATGAGGGAGGGGGGAATGGGGAGGGAGGAGGGGAAAAAAAAGAGGACCTGATGCAAGGGGCTTAAGTGGAGAGCAAATGCCTTGAGAATGATTGGGGCAGGGAATGTATGGATGTGCTTTATACAATTGATGTATGTATATGTATGGATTGTGGTAAGAGTTGTATGAGTCCCTAATAAAATGTAAAAGAAGAAAGAGAAAAAAATGATTAGGGCAAAGACTGTACAGATGTGCTTTATACAATTGATGTATGTATATATATGAACTGTGAAAAGAATTGTATGAGCCCCAATAAATTGTTAAGATTTAAAAAAAAAAAAGAAAGGAAATATTATCACATATCCTCATTGTAAGCACGTGTGCCTATTTTCAATAATTTTATAACACATGCAGGATGAAGTATTTTCTTCTCCTGAATGTTTAAATTTGAAAGCATATAATATCTACTTCCTTGTCCTTAGAAAACATTACTAACAGATTAACTGTTGATTTTAAGAGAGTTATCTAAGAAAAAAGTCAGAGATTTCAAATTTAATTTTATTGTCATCATTAGGATCTAGAATGTATATATTTTTCTCTGAATTTATATTTTAATTTGTCTGAAAATTGTTAAATGGCTTAATCAATTGCTTATCCATTGCCATTATGGATGAAAAAATCTGAATTTGTAACTATGTTTAATGAAAGCTTAAAATAACACACAAACACAATGATATAAAGTAGGCATAAACATATTTCCTATGAATTTATTTCATTAAAAAAATCCAGCAAATATATTTAGGACAATATAATTAAAACAAATCTAAAGGGTGATGCAATGCAGATAGTTTATTTCATTACACTAACACCCTTCAAAGTAATTCCACATTCTTGTACTTTTATTAGTTTAACTCTTAAAAATTAATAATTAATAGTCAAATTATTACTAAAATAAAGATATTGTAAATTATTTTAAGGTATAGAAATGAAAGATGATCAATTTTCTATAATGCATCTAATGTTTATAAATGGGTCCAAAGAAACCTTATGGTAATAACAAGATAAAACGAATCTTCGTCTATTAATTTCTTTTCTCTTGGTTCATGGGAAGATGCTTTTTTAAAATTCCATGAATTATCAATACATGCAAATAGGTAAAATTGCTAAAGAATGAAACACCAAAGCTAAAATTGAATCCCAAGTCCCTTGAGTATTTGCCTACGGTGATATTTAAATAATTTGTAATTTATATTGATATTATTCTTTATAGCTATTCTTAGAGTCAGTAAAGTTCTTATTGTTAGGTGGCAACAAGCCAGTTCTGACCCATAGGGACCTTACTCACAACACAATGAAACACTGTCTGGTTCTGTACCAACCTCACAATTGTTCCTGTGCTGGAGCCCATTGCTTAGACACTGTGTCAGTCTGTTAGATAGCCCGGGAGGGGGGGGGGGTGATTGTCTTCGCAAATGCCTGCATAGGGGGGCCACAACTAAGGAGCTCTATGGAAATCAGGCATCAATTAGACACCTATGGAAAGATCCAAACTGCGTATGCTCAGACACAGGCCACCTGACCTCAGGTGGGAAGTCCAACTAAGTGAACAGACAAGAAGCCGCATGATATTACACAAGCAAGTCTAAACTCAGGTTACTGTGGTCAGTCAATATATTCAACTCTGCCGCCGTGGCCGAAGGAAATGAAAGCGGCCACGGGCAGGTCTTCGGCTTATTACTCCTCTCTTTTACTCTGCTCTTATTCGGGTGCGCTCGCTCAGGTTAGAGGGCAAGTGTCAGAGTCTCTTCTAAATCCACTTTGATCCTTTTTTTCTTTCCTATCTTTTTAATGAGTTTTTGCTTTCTTCATGAATGATGTTCTCGATGTCTTCCCATAGCTTATTGGGATCAGTAATAAGTAAACTTATAAAAATATACTTATAAAAATATATGTGTCAAGCAGCCATCTAGCTCAGAAGCAAAAAAGCCCACATGGAAGAAGCACACCGGCCAGTGCGATCACGAGGTGCCCAAGGGACCAGGTATAAGGCATCATGCAAAAAAAAAAAGAGTATATGTATGTGTATATATATATATGTGTGTGTATATATATATATCATATTGAATGAAGGGGGAAGTGCAGAGTGGAGACCCAAGGCCCAAGTGTCGGCCACTGGAGATCCCCTCATAGAGGGGTTTAGGAGAGGAGATGGGTCAGTCAGGGTGCGAGGTAGTACCGATGAAGAACACAGCTTTCCCCCAGATCCTGGATGCTTCCTCCCCCCAACTACCATGATCTGAATTCTACCTTGCAGGACTGGATAGGGCAGACGTTGTACACTGGTGCATATGGGGGCTGGAGGCACAGGGAATCCAGGGTGGATGATACCTTCAGGACCAAGGGTGTGAGGGGAGATGCTGGGAGTGTGTAGGGTGAGTGGGTTGGAAAGGGGGAACTGATTACAGGGATCCACATGTGACCTCCTCCCTGGGAGAGGGACAGCAGAGAAGGGGGGAAGGGAGACTCCGGATAGGGCAAGATATGACAAAATAACTATGTATAAATTACCAAGGGCACATGAGGGAGGGGGGAGCGGGGAGGGAGGGGAAAAAAAAGAGGACCTGATGCAAAGGGCTTAAGTGGAGAGCAAATGCTTTGAGAATGATTGGGGCCGGGAATGTATGGATGTGCTTTATACAATTGATGTATGTATATGTATGGATTGTGATAAGAGTTGTATGAGTCCCTAATAAAATGTAAAAAAATAAAAGGAAAAAAAAAAGAAAGAAAAGAAAATGATTAGGGCAAAGAATGTACAGATGTGCTTTATACAATTGATGTATGTATATGTATGGACTGTGATAAGAGTTGTATGAGCCCCTAATAAAACATTTTATATATATATATGTCATCCAAATCTGCTTCTTTATGGCCATGATAGATACCTGAGACCTGAACTTGAAGCTTAGATTTTTAATAATTTCCCCTTCTGGGTTTTGAAAATTTACTTCATGTGGCTTTCAAATTAAACTAGTGAAATATTTTCCTTAATATGTCTCCTTAAAACCCCATGGCTTTAAAAATATTTCAATATGTTTTCAACAACAGTTGGCTTTATCAGAATAGAAGAATTCCCTCAGAAGAATTCTAATGGTGCAATGGTTGAGTCCTCAGCCACTCACCAGGAGGTTAGCTGTTCACATTTATTCAAAATCACGCTGGCAAAAAGACCTGACACAAGGGGCAGTGTCACTGTCATATGGGATCACCACTCGGTGAAATGTACTTGATGGCAATTAATAATAAAAGTGAACACTTTCCCCTGGTTTTAAATTAAGGACACGAAAAAATGTTTTAAAATTATTTTTTTACATATTCTGCAAAGAGAAATTTTTTAGTTTGTGAAAAAAAAGTATGTTGTTGCTGAATATTCTCGTAGGCTTCATGCTATCCCAAAGGAAAGTCTTCTTCATATGCCTGGACATCAAACCTGGATAAAACAAGAACCAGCTCTACACAAAGAAAGCGAGGCCATGCTATTCCTTTGACTAAAAATAATAATAAAATATTTGATAGGTCTTTAGAGGCCTCAACTGAAGTGTGAATATCCTAGGCCATTAGCCATAAAACCAAACCAACCCCATTAACATGTAGTTGGTTCTGACTCCTACTCTCTATAGGGTTCCCCAGGTTGCCTGTCTTTATGGGGGCAAATGGTGGGTCTGAACTGCTGACTTTGTAGTTAGATGTCTGTGGTACTTACATAATCTGGTGTCCATTTGGGACTTGAGAGGACTAAGATTGAACAGGAAACACTCTCTTAGCTCACTCCCTGATCAGAGACTCTCTCCTGACAAGACATGTGGAACTGCTCTAGTGTCCTGGGCTGGAACAGTCAGGTGGAGACCCCTGCCAACACGGATATGCTTACAACGACATTGGATCTACAAGACTTCCCACCCAGTGGCCTGTGATCTTCCTGCATTTGGCATCATTGCATGTGTTTTGTGAAGTTGAAGAGGAATTTATAGATTGGTATTGGACGTATGGGCTAATATCGGACTTATGGATTTGATGTGGACTGGGCTGGGATGTTTTCGCTATATTCAATTGCTCTTGTATATAAAGTTATTTCTTGTACACATGTGAGTGTCTATGAATTTGTTTATCTAGTCTACCCAGACTAACACAGGATCCTGACAACATAAATATGAGCCATAGTTTCCCATACATATCTAATGGTAGTCAGTTTCTTCCCCTTGATATGTTGTGATGAATCTAATTACAAGAGAGAAAGTTGGTATGAATTTCAAGTGTTTGCTGCTTACATCAGAGATAACTCATATAGTTGTATAAACACTAGATTTGCAGATGCCCCTTTCTCTCAAGTGTTCTGGTTTGCAAGATAAATTATATGGTCATCTTACCTATATAAAAGGGCTTATATCGCAAGTCATAACTCTTGTTACCCAATGTTAACAACATGAAAATGAATTAGTATTCATTTGAGGAGAATCCTAGTTTCAGATGCCCTAGCCATCACTGGAAAACTGTGTTCTTTGAGGATAATGGGCGTGGCAAAAAATGTCTTTTAGAAGAACCAATGCCAAACTAGTTCCCAAGAAGTTGGAGACTAAAGATGTCCCAAATGTCTAACTCTTCCCAAAGGTTATTCTACTCTGTTTCCCTCTACCTGTCCCATATGTATATGCTGCCATGTCCCTGGGTTCTGCAATGCACTGCAAGGTCCCACTCAGGAAACTTTGATGGAACGTTCAGTCCCAAATCCAAAAGTCATACTGAGGTGAGTCCTGAGCCTCAAACCAAAATTGTCTAAATAATCACAGCAGGTTTTCTTGTTTCCACCAAAGGTCGGTGAGGAAATAGAGGTATGGCTCTCCATGTAGTGTTATGTGATGTGTTTGAAAATTGGACAGTGGTACCAGCATCTGTACCTCATCTAAGGAAATAAAAGGATGGTATCTTCAGTCACATCATCCACTAGAGTCAAAGATCCCCCTGAAGGAAACAAAGCATGTGGCTGGTTAATACCCTCTACCAAGGTAGAATGAAAGATGCCTTTGAGAAAAAGAGTATGACTTGGTACACAATATTTATCATAGGTAGATTTATTGTGCCAACCTGGCCAATAGAACTATGTGGGGTTAATCAGATCACAGTTTGATTGGAAGGCAAAGCTAAATGGCTCAGCAAGGCCTGTCCCGCTCTCTCATGCTTTCTGGTGATCAGACCAGCATGTGGCTATTTTAGCTAGTTCTCTGCCTCAACTTGTGAACTACACTAACTGGGGGAAAGGCCACCCATGGATCATGTCGCTAGAGCTTGAGGTTCCTTCAAAACCTACGTCGCCACACTTCTGGTATGTACATCACTTGAGCTGAGACTGGTGGATCCTGTCGCTTTGCATTGCTTGAATTCAATGTCCTATCCGGGCTTGCTTCGCTAAGCTCCTGAGCTGCTGACTGTTGGTGACCCCCCCACCCCCTGCACCCACCTTCTGTTTGCTGTCCTGCCTATGCGCAGATTCTTTCTGCATTACTGAGGGAAGACTCATCTGTCTGCTTCCTTGACCTTGGACCCAGCAGCCCTCTTGAGTTGAAGGACTTCCAGTGTACTAATTGTTCCACAGAAGTGAGTTGACCAGAGCCCTCTGTACTGCTGTGTGAACTAATTTAATTGTTATATTCCTATATGCTGTATAAACCTATCTATCAATCAATCTATCTATTTATAAGTGTCCTGGTTTTGTTTCTCTAGAGAACACATTTATTAAAGTGAGGTCTTAAACCCACCCTGATCCTGTCTGTGAGTCTAGTATAGAACTGTCTTCCAAAATGGGTTATAGACACAGGCATAGAGTCTAGAATCAAAATACATCTAACAAGGAATTAGAAGGCCCATAATAATTGACTGCAGCTCATGGATGTTAGGTATTTCAGATAAGATTAAAAGTGTTAAATCTGACAATGTGAGAATGACTCTCATTAATGTAGAGATTATAGAAAAGAAATAATGATGCTCTTTGTCATTGTATGTACCCCCAATGTTGCTCTTTTTAATATAATTGACATATATTGTATAGTTCTCCATCATGTAACACCACCATCTGCCTGTCGTTTTGCTGTTGGTGGTGCCATTGAGTCTGTCCCCACTCATAAGAACCCTCTGTACAATAGAATGAAACACTACCTGGTCCTGTATTATCCTTCCCACTGTTTTTATGTTGGAACAAATTGTTTCAACCCCGGTGGCAATCAATCTTGTTTAGGGCCTTCCTCATTTTTCATTGTCCCTCTACTTTTCAAAGCATGACATCCTTCTCCAAGGACCGATTTCTTCTTGGATAACATTTCTCCTGATAACATGTCTAGACAAAGTCTCACCATCCTTGGTTCTAAGGTTATTCTGACTTGCACGTCTTCCAAGACAAATTTGTTTGTTCTTTTGGCAGAGGGTGGGGCTTTCAATATTCTTCACCAGCATAATCCAAGCACATGAATTCTTATTTTTTGTTCCTTATTAAATGCCCAGCTTTCATATGCATAGGAGATGATTGAAAAGACCATGGTGTATTAGGCTGGGTTGTCTAGAGCAGTGGATCTCAACCTTCTTAATGCTGCAACCCTTTAATGCAGTTCCTCATGTTTGGGGACCTCCAACCATAAAATTATTCTCGTTGCTACTTCCTCACTGTAATTTTCTACTGTTATGAATTGTAGCATATCTGATATGCAGGTTGTATTTTCATTGTTACAAATTGAACATAACGCAGAGTGATTAACCATCAAAACAGTATGTAATGATATATTGCTAAATATTTAATTCTAATTACAAATAAATGAAATTTTGTCTCAAACCTGGTGTAGGATGGATAACAGTCTTCACATCGGGTATTCATATGTGGGCATATCTGCATGTGTGTGGACCCACCTGGAGACAGATAGAGTAGCATGTCTCAGTTCCTAAGACCATCAGAAATATGTGTTTCCCGACGGTGAAGGTGACCACTGTGAAGGGGTCATTCAACTCCCAAAGGGCTTGCAACCCACAGGTTGAGAACCGCTGGTCTAGGGAAGCAAAACCAGGGACACTTATATATGTATAGGAAAGAGCTTTCTATGAAGAAGTAATCTGATATCAATAAGGCATCCCAACCCAGTCTAACTCAAGTCCATAAGTCCTGTGCTATCCAGTGCCCTGTTTATTTATTTGTTTTCCCCATTTGAAGAATATTTATTTTTCTTAAAATTATTTTAACTATAAAATAAAATGAAAGCATATATCACCTAAAAAGCAAAATAGTCATTTCCATATCTATATTTCATGTATACTTATATAGATGTGTATATACACCTAGCACCGTGTGTGTGTTCTATTAACAGGGAGAGGAGTAAAGGCATAGGAATGAGGGTTGGTGCTGGGAGCTCTGGGGATGATTTGGGGTAAATCAGGGCCTACGGCTGTCATATCCCCTGCCCTTCACTCTTGAGAGCTGGTGTTCAGATCAGGACATCACACTGGTTTTTTTGGGGTTTTTTTTCACAGAGCCAGGTTGGGGCAGGTGCTCCCTCCAGTGTCCCCATCTCCGTAGGTGGGAGAGAGGCATGGAGTGCAAGGCGAAGCTCAGGACCGAACTCATAGACTGGGCTGTGGCCTGGAGGAGCAGCACTCATGCACAGGGAACAGGGCTACATAGACCAGGTTCTACCTTTTGGCCCTGACCCCGGAACTGGAATGAGGTATATGAGGGAGCTCTCTCTCCTCTCAGCCGTCCCTTCTGTTGCTGCCTCCAGCACTTCAGGAACAGAAACAAAAAGGTAATAATAATTTATAATGATGAAGATGCACACAATATATGCATATTTATAGGACATCAAAGTGGCAGCGAGAGAATTGGAGACACCCTCCCCCTTAGCCGTGGGGTCCTGTAGAGACAGGGAAAGAGGAACAAAAGGCATCTACCAAGAGGACTCCTTTTGCTTGCAAGTCTGAGAGGTGAGCATGTGTATGTGGGGTTGAGGAGGCAAACTTATCACATGCAGATGCAGTCAGAAGGCTTAGGAGACACACGGATTTGGGAGACCAGGCTGGATGGAGGGGAAAAAAGACCCAAACTTGACTGATCTGAGTAGACCAAGCCATATCTGGGCTTCCCTCCTCTTGTGGCTTGACTGGATCTTTGTTCCTCCACTTTCTCCACTCTGGGCAGGAGCTCTGGGGCTCCCGCTTACTACTCTCCATCAAGTGGGCTGTCTTCAGACCCAGGTAGCTGAGGCCAACACGGGAGAAAAGTGGAGAATGATGCAGGAAGATCACAGGCCAGTGAGCTCAGAGTTGCATCGGTCCCAGGTGGTGGAAATGCGGCAGTAGAACACCAACAGCTCTCAGGGTCAGGTGCCCCCATGAGGCTTGCTAGACACAGACAGAGCCCCAGCCAGCAGGAAGGGAAATGTCAGTTTCTCTCCCTCCTCCTCAAGCACACTTCTGACACCAAGGAGGGATCATCAAGCTGAGACTTAATGGACAGGTTGACATTTTCCCCTACCCAGGAGTGTCCAGTCGCATCCTCCCTAACTAGCACACATGGCTTGGTCAAGTGCACCCTGGTTCTCAAGGTAACATCCTTGCCTTCCAACACTTCAAAGTGGTTCTTGTGCAGCAGATTTACCCAGTGCAATGTGTCCTTGGATCTTTTGACTGCTGCTTCCATGAACATTGATTATGTATTCAAGCAACATGACAGCCTTGACAACTTCAGTCTTTTCATGGTGTTACCTATTGGTCATCTTGTAGGATTTTGGTTGTCTTTACATTGAGTTGTCATCCATACTGAAGGCGACAATCCTTGATCTTCATGGGCACGTGCTAAAAGTCCTCCTCACATTCAGCAAGCCAGGGTGTGCCATCCGCACATCACAAATGATTAAAAACCATCCTCGGATTCTGATGTTGAATTCTTCTCCATATTATCGAGCATCTCAGGTTATTTGCTCAGCATACAGTTTGAATAACTATCGTGAGAGGATACACGCCTGACACACACTTTTCCTGCCTTTAAGCCAGGCGATATTCCCTTGTCCCATGCAGCTACCTCTTCATCCATGTACAATGAAGTGTTTTTAATTCCCATTCTTCTCAAGACTTTCCATAGTTTGTAATGATTCCCACAATCTACCTGGTAGCTTAAGCCAATTTCTGGGGTCTTTTTTTTTAACTTTTTACCAACTCTCTTCATCTTCCTCCTGGCTTTCCCCATATTAAATATCACTGCCAACTGATGCCATCATCATGCTAACATGCTAGGAAGTTTCATTGGGAATTGAAATTTTGTTTGTAAATCTATTAGGTACATTAAGTGTTGCCAATTAAGAACATGCTCCTTCTCTAAGATCAGTTCTGCTTTGATTATTTTTTCTTCTCTGTGAGATAAAATATTCAAATTTCAAGAGATGGAGGCTATCAAATGAAATATTCAGACAGTATCAGTTCTTACATGTATGGTTCCCTATACAAAAATTGGAATTTTCAATTACAAGAACAACGGTGCTTTCATAGGTGAATGTCAGAATGTCACATTTCTATCTCCTTGTCTACACTCGTTAAGAACCTCCAAGAACCAGTGCTCTGAGGTCAAAGATTGTAGAAAATTACAAAATTCAATTAAAGAAGCCTTGTATTATATAAAGGTAATATTTCCTTCATTATTTGATAAGCAGACATATAAAAGCTAAGGAAACATTATTTATAAAGGGTTCCATATTATAAATGACACTGAAATTAAACAGATATATCAGGAATTCTTATAATATTAGTGAACATGGCAAAAATAGAACTTATAAAAACCTCACTTAAGCAGTCTACATTAACTTTTTAAAAAAATTAAATATGTCGTTCACTGTTAAAATAGCAAGGCTACCACGGCTTGCCTGTAAACAATAGGACATTATGGTCAACTCTCATGATGGTGTTTTCTTCTGTTTCTGTGATATGTAAAACTGATTGTGGTAACAAGCATACTTTCGAAGCATTCTTTCAACACATGGACAGAAGAGATCTTATGTGACAGAAGAGCTCCCAGGCTCCATTTAGAGATCAATGACACGGGAACTTTCCACTCTTACTTCAATGATTACCCATTGTCACGTGTAGAGAATATCTGTTATATTTCCTATGCAACATCTATTTCCTCTCATAACCATTGCAATCTTGTGCTGCGAAATTATGTTTTCTGCTGGGTATGTTCTTATGGTATGGTCAATCAAAGTTGCAAAACAATTGATGAAGCTTGTAATGGATGGGGCTGGGGGATGACAAACTAAAGAAATTGCGCTGTTGTTCATACTACCTAGAACCCTGGTTTTGCCCTCATTTCCCTCCTGTTTGATTAGCATTGTCTGACTTCCATGAACTCCGTAAACTATCCCATTACATGCTCCCTTTTGAATAAGTTAATCGATGTATTTGCGACCAGGGATGTTTTAATAGCTACTCTATGAATTCATTGCATTTCCTCGTCTCGGAGCATGCCTGATAAACCCAGGCAACATACAGTGAGACAAGTGTGTTTCATTTAAAATGAAAGTGAAAAAAAAACAGCACAAAAAGATAGTGTTAGAATCGTCCTCTAATTTATTCTCATAAATTATTCTTTTTGATTAAAGTAGCTAGTAGCTAAAAACTGTCTCCTGGTCACGACACAAAAATGCCAAGAATTTGCTGGATAGCAAAAAAACTCCTGGCTTTTTTACTAGATTATGATTACAGCGATTGCATAGTTGACATGCAGAAGCCTTGAAGAGATGTGGCCCTTGGGATAACAAACATGAAGTCGGAAATAAATGAAATTCAAATAGCAGAACCATGTTGATGGTCAGCACCGCTCCTCTTGGCAAGAAAGCATTTTTCTCTTGTTTTGTTTTTCCTCTTCCAAGAACGAATTTGCATGACACTTGCTGTAGACATTACATTCCTCCAGGTCACACATTAATTGACTATCCAGGTGCTCAGAGGAAGGAGACTAACACCAAGTGCTTATTAAGAAGCCTCTCAAGAAAGTACAATGTAATCACAAACATGATTGCCTTGATAATAATTAGTACCTGGGGGCTAGCTTGTAGCCTAAATCAATAATGGTTATTTTCCCCATTTCAAATCTATAAAATTCTAGGCATGATCCTTTCTCCACCCGCCTTGGCATAAGTGCTAAAAGCAAGTTTGTGTCAGATTCTTGATTCTGTAGCAGTTGCAGACACAATGTAAGAGATAAAGCCTAATGAATTTCTACAAACATAACCAATTTGTTAGCATTGACTGGTCACTTCGGTGAAAGAACCAGTCAATTTAATCAAATTGGCCAAACTGGCCTGAAGCTGAAGTGACAAATGGATGCGGTCAAAATAATCAAACTAAGTAAATAGACTGGGTGTTTTCACTTTAATATCCTTATAATGGTCCTGAATCTTAATTTTTTGCTAATAAACACTAGTCCTGGCTGAGTAGAAAAGGTTCATATTAGAGAGAACACAAAGCAAGATGCCTACTTACCCCACTGGTCACAAGCAATCACCTGAATGAGCCAAACATGTAGGCAAATGGACTAAACCTTTTCCCCGGCTTCTTGACTGAGGGCATGCCAGGAGTCCTACACCAGGCTTTCTAAGCATTGGCATATGAAGAATCCAGAAGAGACATTGCCCCTAGCCACAGTATAATTGGCTATATACATACAGTATAAACATATGTTTACTGGACAGTAGACACAGGGATACTGAATTAGGAAACTTACCCAAGCGACTCCACCAAGAGGCTAAGAAAAATAGACAGCTGAGCGGACTTTCGAAGGCCCTCACCAATCATGGTAATTCACTTCCAACTGCTGCCTGGCTGGCACTCTTCCTAAGCAGACAGGGAGAGCTGCTGCTGCTGCGTCTCTCCGATAACAAGGTAATTAATGTTAACAAGGCAGACCCTACTGAGGACGGTCAGCTGTAGCATCCGAGTTATGAAAGGGTAGAATTAGAAAGCCTCTCTCAATGTGGCTTTTCCCCCTCCCAAGCCTTATTTTAAAGAGATTTGAAAAGGCAGTGGTAGAGATGTGAATAAACAAAGGCTATTATAGGAAAATGAAATTCCTTCCCGAGCGTCTTTCTATTACAGAACTTTTCTGAATCCCCAATGGCATTTCATAACCTAACCTTCCAAAATTAGTTCCATCTCTCTCCCTTTAGTAATATCCTAGGATGCGTTTATAAACACCTTTATGGTTTATGTTATCCCTTCTAGGAGCTAAGGATCAGCCCCGCTCTCCCCACCATGAAGCTTTACTTTGTAGATACACATACACACCCAAACATTAGAGGAATGCTGGTAATTAAACACTAGCTAGCCGAAAGGTTGGTAGTTCATGCCCACTAACTGCATTCTAGGGAGAAGTATGAGGCTGTCCGTTTCTTGAAAGATTTGTGTCCTGGGAAACCCTGTAGGGTAGTTCATAGAACCGGGTTAGGTTTGGAAATAATCATTATTGATTAATTACTCAAAGCCTACTGGCAGGACACAGTGATTGTAACCCAATCTTAGTGGCACAGTGGAGCTAGTGTTGGACTACTAGCAGCAAGAGTGTAGGTTCAAACACAGCATCAGCTCCATGGAGAAAGATGAGCCTGTTTGTGCCTAAAAATTTGCAGCCTCATAAACACTAAAGTTTTACCATCAAAAGATGGCTCTGAGGTTTTGAATTGACTGAAAAGTCTTAAATAGCCTGTGTTCAATGGGAGCCCATAAAGTGAGTGATTCTTTGGGCTACCAACCACAAGGTGAGCAGTTTGAGCCCACCAACCATTCAGAAGGAGAAAGATAAGGCTTTCTTCATCCTTTTTTTTTTTTTTGGCTTTCTTCTTCTACAAAGATTTACAATCTCAGAAACTCACAGAAGTCGTTTAATTCTTTCCTATAAGCTTGATCTCACAAATGTGTGTGTATGTATATATGTGTGTATGTGTATATATTACACACATGTGTATTTATTACACACGTATATATAGAGTTTAACTATGTATTGTATGTTATATATGTATATGTGTGTATATGGAAATGAAGCCTAACATAAGACTTAAAAGTAAGAAATGAGGGAGGGGAGACCGGGGAGGGAGGAGAAGGAGAAAAAGGAAAATGAGGAGTTGATTCCAGGAACCCAAGTGGAAAGTGAATTTTGAGAATGACGAGGGCAACGAATGTATAGGTGTGCTTTACACAATTGATGTATGTATTGATTGTGATAAGAGTTGTATGAGCCCCAATAAAATGATTAAAGAAAGAAAGAACAAAACAAAAACATATTCATGAAAGAAAAAAAAAAGAATTAAAAGCAGGTGTTCAAACGTGAATGCTCACTGCCTTATTAATCACAATAGCCCAATGTGGAAACAGTCCAAAAGGCAGATGGGGGAGAATGCCATGGAAGCTTGCCCAGCTATGACAAAAGGAATCAAGTGTTGACACGTGCCATAACGTGGTCAAGTCACAAAACCATTATGTGGAGGCACAGGAGTCAGTTACAAAAGGCCAAATAGGTAAAGTGTCTCTAGTCGTACAAATACCCAGAATCGACAAATCTAGATGACAGGAGTAGATTGGTACCTGCCAGGGACTGGAGATGAGGGGGACTAGGCCATGACTGGATGGATAAGGAGGTCGGGTGGTGCTCTGGTTAGGCCACATAGCTCTTGCTAACGGAAAGTCGTCAGTTCAAACCCACCGACTGCCCCACAGGAGAAGAATGTACTCATTGCCAATAAATTAAACATTTTGAAATGGTAAAAAAAAAAGTAAGAAATGAGACCTTTAGATATTCTAAATTGGGCTTACTTAGAGTCTAAAGTGTGACCTAAGCAAGCTACACTATTTTCAATCACTTCATATGCCTGTTAAAGTTCAACAGAGACTATGAAAAACTGATAAAAAGTTGGTGCATTTTTATTATGAATAACTGTCATGGTCTTAATTTAGACCCCCATTGTACTTCTCTACTTGAGTCCTATGGGTTGTAAATCCCTTGCGATAGGAACACAGAAGTTACAGACAAAAATTCATGATTAAAATGGTTTATTAAAGATATTAACAAGTTGTAATGCCAGTGAGCAATGCTCAGGATAGTTGTTTACCAGTGCAAGTTACAAAATTTTAATTATGCTAATAAATGTTGAAAGAGACATAATGTTCTGCTCTACGTCCCAGCCTGGAAGCATTCAGCTCAAGGCCCATGGGTTTACAAACCAGCCCCCTGAATTAAGTGCCCAGAGTCACACCACTCTGAAAGCCAGCTCCCTACACAAAAGCATTCAACTTGCTTCAGTGGTTGGGAAGGCCATTGCTCTGTTCCAGGCTCTGGCGGCAGGATCTGCTGCTACTCCTCTGATGATAACAGCTGTCATCTGGGTCCAGGAAGTTAGTTGTGCAGAGATCGTGGTTCCAGAGGATACAGTACACTCCTGGTTCTCACTGTCAATGAGATCCTAGCTCCTGCTTCCCAGAAGGCAGGTCAGAATGGTACTTCAGGGAATTCTATTCGCAAATACTCAGGTAAATTCTATCAGTACCTTTCCTTATCTTCTTACCAAACTCATTCAGGAAAAGGTTATCTGGTGGGAGTTAGAGATTTGGGCTAGAAGAGCCATACTAAATAACTCACTGCCCTTGCAATAATTATAAATATTGAATATAACATGGACGATCAGAAGAACAAACAAATATATCTTAGAAAAGTGCTGCTACAATGCTCCTTAGAATTCATGATGGCCAGACTTTGTCTCAAGTCCTTCGGACATATTATCAGGAGGGACCAATCCCTAGAGAACAACATCATGCTTGGTAAAGTAAAGGGTAAGCAAAAATTAGAAAGACTCTCACCAAGATAGGTCAACATCGTTGCTACCACAAAAAAGCTCAGCTGTAGCAATGATGTGAGGGCAGCATAGTGTTTTGCTTTGCTATATACTTGGTGGCTATGAGACAGAACCAACTCAGAGGTACCTAACCCAATCAAATAGAAATTGTACTCGTGAAAAATTATAGTCGTCAACATTTAGTAGGTGTTAGGGGTTGTGGTGGTAGGTATATAATCGTTTGTCAATTTGAAGATAAAGAGTGTAAGGATGGAGTCTCGCTTGTCAATCAGGTTATAGCCAATGAGGCCTCTGTGTGGGCATGGCTTCTCCTGAGAATTCTGGGAACTCCTGTATTTCCTGCTTGGAGGCAGAAGACCCTTCTCTCACTCTGCTCACTTCCTATGAGACATCCCTGAGGAGAAGCCACATGGACCTACCCTGATGCAACCTGACATCTGAAGTTGGAGAAGCCACGTAGAGACCCCTGCCAGCACTGAGATGCTTAAAACTCCACTGGATCCAAAAGCTTTCTAACCTCTGACCTGTGATCATCCTGTACTCGGTGTCCTTGCGTGTGTTTTGTGCATCTGAAGAGGACTTTACAGGTTGCTATTAGATATATGGGCTAATGTTGGACTAATATTGGACTGGACTGGGCTGGGATATTTTACCAATCCTCATCTTCTCTTGTATATAAACCTCTTTCTTATACACATATGAGTGTTCATGGATTTGTTTCTCTAGTCTACCTGAACTAACACAAGTGTTCTAGTAAAGGATCTACTAATATGTGTGTGTGTGTGTGTATAATGTTATAGTTAATAAGAATTAACTGGTTGGCCCTCAACTCACACCTACTCTACAAGGAGCAGACGATAGCATACCTGGGCCGGGGTCATCTGTATGATTAGCTGTGAATCAGACCATTGTGATCCATAGGGCTTGCTTTAGCTGACTTCTAGAAGCAGATGGAAAAGCATGTCTTCCTAATCTGTAGCTCTGCTGAGACCTACAGCTCTCAGTACCAGAACAACTGATGGGCCTCCAGTGACCAATCTGTAGTGATGAGGTAAGAGGTGTATTGTCTGGAAATTGAATCCTCATCTTCCCTGTGGAAGGCCAGAGGAATGCCACTCACTATTATTGGCCTTTTCCCCTGCATTAAGGCATTGAACATAAAGGCAGTTACAGATGTGGGGACCAAGGCCAGAGGAAGTTAAACAAGTCAGCAGAGATAACACAGATAATAAGCAGAGAGAATTTTAACTCAGTAAATCTGGTAAAAAAATAATCACTACAGACACAACATTACAGGACCCTGGTAGGGTGGTTGTTATGTATTGAGCTGAAATCTGAAAGGTCAGCCTTGTGAAACGAGCAGGCACTCCATGGGAGAAAGATAGGATTTTCCATTTCTGTAAAAAGAGTTACTGTCTCAAGAACCTACAGAAGCAGTTCTACCCTGTCCTATAGGGTCATTATGAGTCTACGTCGACTCAATGACAGTGAGTAAGAGATCCCACATATAAAATGTATCGCCATTGTTAATTCCAATTTATAGTAAGTATATAGTACAGAGTAGAACTGTTTTGTAGGATTTCCAACACTAATCTTTTTTTAAAAAATAGCTACATATTTTTCCCATAGAGAATCTGGTGATTTTGAACACCTGATGTAGTTGCTTGCAGCCCAATGTTCAACTCACTGTCCCCAAGAGATTTGAGATAAAAAATTGGATACTTGTACAAAAAAAATAATATTAGTCATCCCTGAATCTTGAATAATATATTGAATGAGCAGGGTGACTACAAAAGGAATCATAAGAATTAATAGTAGTGGGGATTATTACAGTAAGAAAAAATATATAGAAACTTTTACTAAACCAAAATATCAAAAAGTGAACCAATTGTTTTTTGACATATTTTTCATCTGAAGGTGCTGTTTCTATCTCTAACATTCCCCAGAAGAATTCTGTGGTCTTCGATTGAACCATGTCAACAGGTCACTTAGCATCCTTGAGGAACACAAATATGGTCCTTTGAAATAATCTTTGAGTTTGGGGAAGAAAAAATTAAATATTCAAAATCAGAGTTATAGACTCATTAGGTAAATTCCCCAGTGGAATTCTTTGAGGACAACCCCTACTACCTTGGAAGAATGAATAAGAAAAAGATCCCTGGCCTTTTCCTAACTAATGAAGTTTTCTATCTTCTGAAAATTTCTTCTAAAGTGGCCCTATGATCATCTGTGTCTTTGAAGACAAACAAAAAAAAAACAAAACTATCACTAATATGGCCTTGGAAACCCCTAATATTGTTGTATAACCTTATAGCCTGAACTCTCTGCTTTGAATTGAACTGGCCCAGAATATCCCTCTGGAAGCCACTGTTTTGACTGGACCTATTTTTGAAAGTAAATTACTGAGATGAAAGCAAGTGTGGTACTGAAAGAACATGTCTAAAGTCATTCACTGATTACAGACATATGTTTTAATAATGTGTTGCTTGGAACACACTCATGGATGTATGAATTGGAATCCTAGTACCAATACTGAACATTATATAACTTTTATATAACTCTTATAACGTTATATACTTAATGCTACATAACTTTTACACTGAAACAAAACAAAAACAAACAAACAAAAACCTCACTGCCATCAAGTTAATTCTGACAGAGTAGAGCTGCCGCTGTGGGGTTCTGAGAGTGTCACTCTTAAGGATGTCTTGTTTATCGCATGGATTGACACTGCTAACTCTGTGGTCAGTGGCCCAACATGTAACCTACTACAACAGACCTTTGATAAATCATTTTGATGCAATATATCTACATGATGTATATATTTGTGTCACACACTGTTTTCAGTCATAAAATGAATTGGGATTCCATAAGAATTATCTTCATGAGATTATTCTATGATAAGTCTTATAAACTGCACGAGACTGTGTAACACTACTTACAACTTGTGTCCATAGTTATTAGAGGACAAAATGTTTAATAGTTTCATTAATAGCCTGGTAGAGAGGGAAAATTGACCTGCTGGACACTAGAGAGAGGAGAGCTGATGAGCTGTGGGAGCGCATCAATAATATTATTCATTAAGAAAGCAAAAGGTTAGTCAAAAGACAGGAGAGTAGTAAAAGATAAAAATGGGTGTTAGAAGAAACTCTGAAACTTGTGGTTAAGGGTAAAGTACTTAATGCAAATGGAATAAATGGAAAATTTCAAAAGGCAGTTCGAGAAAGCAAGGTAAAATATAATGAAATGTGCAAAGACCTAGAGGTAGAAAACCAAAGAGGAAGAACATGCCCAGCACATCTTAAACTGAATGAGTTCAAGACAAAATTCAAGCCTTAAGAGGCAGTACTGAAAGATTCTATTGACAAAATAATGAATGATTCAGAAAGCATCAAAAGGGGATGGAAAAATACACAGAGTCACAGTGCCAACAAGAACTAGGCGATATTCCACCAACAGGTAGCATATGAGCAGAACCAGCGGTGCTGAAGAAAATGTTCAAGTTGCACTGAAAGCATTAGCTCCAAGAATTAATGGAATACCAATTGAATGGTTTCAACAAGCTGGTGAAGCACTGGGAACACATACTCCTCTACTAGGATATTTGGAAGTCAGCTACTTAGCCAACTGACTGGAAGAGATCCATATTGTACAAATTATAGAACATTAGCATTAATAACATATGCAAGTAAAATTTTGCTGAAGATCATCCAACAAAAGTTTGCAGCAGTGCATTGACAGGGAGCTGCCAGAGATTCAAGTCAGATTCTGAAGAGGACATGGGACAAAGAATATCATTAAAGAATACTAGAAAGAGGCTTACTTACTGTTGTTTTATTGACTTTGCTAAGACATTAGACTGTATCTGACATACCAAATTATGGATAGCATTGCTGTGGTTGGGAATCCTAGAGCACTACATGTGCTTATGCTGAACCTGTACATGGTTAGTTGTGTGAACAGAATAAAGGAATATTGCATATTTGAAAATCAGGAAAAGTGTGTCTAAAGGTTTTGTCTTCTCACCATACTAATTCAAATTGTGTGATTAACAAATCATCAAAGAAGCTATATTATATGAAAAAGAATTCAGTATCAGGATTGGAGGAAGGCTAATTAACCACATGCAATATGTAGAAGACATAGCCTCGCTTGCAGAAAGTGAGGGTTATTTGAAGCACTTGCTGATAAAGTTCAAGGATTCCAGTTTTAAGTATGGATTTTGATTCAATGTAAAGAATACGAATATCCTCACAATTGGGTGAGTAAATAACATCATGATAAATAGAGAAAAGTTTGAAGTTATCAAGGATTTTTTCTTGCTTGTATCCACAATAAATGCTTATGGAAGCAGCACTAAGGAGATTCAAAGATGCAGAATATTAGACAAATCTTCTGCACAAGACCTCCTTTGAGTAATGAAAAGCAAGGCTATTACTTGGAAGGTTATGGTGCGCCTGATCCAACCCATGGTATTTTCAATTTGATCATATATATGTGAAACTTGGACATTGAATAAGGAAGCCTGACTCAGCATGAACACATATGAATGGTGGTGCTCTGAAGAATATTGAAAGCTCCATGAACTGCTTAAAGGACAAACAAATCTGTTTGGAATAAGTATGGCTCCAGTGCTCCTTAGGGACAAGGATTGCAAGACTTAGCAAAGGGGTGGAAGCAAAAAAAATCCCCCCAAACAGAGAAAGGCCCTCAAGGAAATGGACTGACGGTAGTGGTTACAACAATGGCCTCTGTGGTAGTTACATAATCTGTTGTCAATTTGAGACTTACGAGTGAAGGGGTGGAGTTTAGCCTGTCAATCAGGTCACAGCTTGATGGCCTCATCTGGAGGCGCTAAGGAGATCCATAGCTCATTGGAGGTGAGACACATAATACTCCCCGTGAGACATTTTCATGGACAAGACACATGGAGCTACACTAGTGCTCTGAACCAGAGGCACATGGAGACCCTTGCCTGTGCTGAGATGCTTACATCGCCACTGGTTCCACAGGACCTTCCCCCCATTGGCCTGTGATCTTCATGCATTCGGTGTCATTGCATGTAATTTGTGAATCTGAAGAGGAAATTATAGACTGGTATTGGACATGGAGCCTAATATCAGACTTATGGACTTGATCTGGACTAGGCTGGGATATTTTCTCAATATGCAATTGCTCTTATTAAACCTCTTTCTTATACACATATGAATGTCTCTATAAATTTGTTTCTCTAGTCTACCCAGACTTAACACAGGCTCAGATCTAAGAGCAGGTGTCAGGATGGCACAGGACCAACAAGGCAGTGTTTAGTTTATTTGTGCATAGGGTCACTATGAGTCGAAACTGACTTGATGGTGTCTAACAACAATGAATTGGGAGCACATCAGAAATTGAGAAATTTGGACTTTAAAGTCAAATACATAGATTATGAAAATACATAACAATAAAGGTTAAAATCAAATTCAAAGTAATGAAGTTGATTTTGACTGATAGCAACAGTATAGGACAGGGCAGAATTGTTCCTGTGGGTTCCCAAAACTGTAACAGTTTATGGTAGCAGAACAATTCATTTATGTAACCCACTATACTACGAGTGCTCCTGTACATAACATCGTTATTAGTTAATATGCCTCTCTAAATTTTAACACATGCTAAATGGCTATGATTGGGACAGCTCTAGCTTTTAGTCATTCTGCCAACCTCTTTGCCCTCGTGCAGGCCACCGCGAATATCAGTGCAGTAAAACAGCAAAATGAAACGAAAGGATTGACTCACAACCAGTGTCTGAAAGTTTAGATGACACAGTATCGCTGCCTTAAAGTGAGGAGCAGCCTTCATTAGGGATTATGACCCAATGTAAAAAAGAGCAGAAACCTCACAATTGGACTAGGAGGTAACATCATGATGAATGGATGATCAGCATAACTAGAGAAACTCCTGAAGAGCTTTGCCTTGTTCACACTGAAGCATGTCATGAACAGCAGGAAAGGGCCTATATGATGCCCAAAGTACAGGAAGTCCACACTGGGCATTTTCACCTGGGAACAGCTCGGTCCCATTAACCTTTGGGTGATGGCAACTGAAGGCGACAGTACAAAAAAGCGGTTGCTCACAGCTTAAGGAAAGATGACAACAGGCCGAAATAAGATGGGTTGTGACAGGGATGATCTCTAAAGCAAAGAAATGGCATGGAAGATGCAACGCAAATGGGAAGTGACAGGGAGAAACTGTTTGGGAGTGTAAATGAGCTCTGTGGGACAAGGAGTAGAGCATGCATTGGAGTGAAACCACTGAATTATGGGATCATGCCCCCAGAACTCTTAGCACACAATATTTTCTCCCAGTCTACAGAGCAAGGCTAGATTTGTTATACATCTTCTTGTCCTGTCCTCAGAGAAGCAGCAAAGTCAATTCGGACTAGAAAATTACCAACCTTTGTCTTTTTTTTCTCTCATTCGTCCTCTCTTAGATTAGTGAGAAAATGTAAATGTAAATTTTTCCTGCTCTGTGCCTGTGTCTTCGCTGTCTGGTAACACATTAGGAACTCCTGGTGAGAAGATTTAATTCAGTGGTTTCTCCTTCTTTCGGGGCTGATGTACCTTTGAAGGTGCTAATGGATCCTCTCCTGTTCAGACTCGAGACATTTACCTCTGACTCATTTCTGTGAAAGGTCTTTTAAAATGACCATATCTGGGAAGCGAATGCCTCACCTTCTTCCTTGGCTTTGACCCTCCGGTGTTTCTTGTTTGTATTTTCCCTGTAGACTCTGTTAACAGACTGTAGGTCATAGGGGGTCCTGGATCTGAAATCTAGGTCACAAATTGATTGCTCCTTGCTCAGCATCCACTCTGTTTCTAGAGAGAGCCCCTCTCTACATTGAATTAAAGCTATTTAACACATCTCTAAGTACTGTGAAATTTTGCAATCTGGTTCAGCAGAAGCATATCAGCTCACACATCTTAAATGTTGGACAGCAAGAGCTGTGGCCATTCTAAATTCTACCCCATGCAGTCAAGCTTTCAAGTGAGTAGCCAAATAAATCCTTGACATGCTGGGTGCTCAATGCCTCTCTGCTTGCATTCGTTTTCTTTCTTTCTTTTTTCTATAACAGATGCTTAAAGAGGAATGACAATGATAGTCAGGGAGTAGATGTGGGTAAGGCTTTGAAGTAATTTTTTTTAATTGCAGGAGTTTTATAGAATGTGTGTATGTTAAGTAATTATAAGCCAGAAACTAAAGCAAAAACCCTCAAGGATACCATAAAATCCCAATGCACTGCTGTCTCTAAGATAAAATACTGGCTTGTGATATACAATAGGGTGTAGGGTGAAAGGGCTTGTGATAAAGACGATGTTCATTATGTACTTTAAAGCCCTGAGCTAGATGAAATTCTCCTCACCTGGATAAATGAGTGATTACCAAAGTGTGAGCAAATATGTGTGTGGATTAGAAGGATATTATGGGGGAGAGATAACAAGCATTAGGAGGTAGTGGATCACCTCATCACCTGATGTTTATGGAAGGAACCGTGCCTGCATCCATCTGTAGAAACAGGTCACCTGTTCTTTATTTTCATCTTCCCCAAAAGAGAAAGGTGGATACATAAGCTTTAATCTTAACACAAACCTTGAGACAGAGATAAAAAACTGTTTCACCTGAAGATTGGCTCAAGTGGGGGGCTAATTATACACATTCTGTGACTGCCACATGTAACCACATAAGAAAGATTATGAGAACGTTCACAAGTGTGGTTGTTACATAAACTGGTGTCATTTTTGAGGATTAAGAGTGTAGGGGTGGAGTCTAGCCTGTTAATCAGGATATAACCAATGAGGTCTCTGGGTGGGCATGGCCTTCTCCTGGGGAGTCTGGAAACTCCCGTATTTCCTCCTTGGAGGCAGGAGACACACACTCTCTCTCTGATCCCTCCCTTGGAGACTCTCTACTGACAAGGCTGACTCCCTGTGAGACATTGCGAACAAAGAGCCTGATGAGGTGCTTACACCATCACTGGATCCATAAGAACCTTCCCCCTACTTGCCTGTGATCTTCCTGCATTCGGTATCATTGCATGTGTTCTGTGAGTCTGCAGAAGTCTTTACAGATTGGTATCAGACTTATGGGCTAATATCAAACTTATGGACTTGATCTGGACTGGGCTGGGATGTTTTCTCAATATCCAACTGCTCTTGTATAGAACGCTCTTTTCTGTGCACATATGAGTCTCTATGAATTTGTTTCTCTATTCTACCTGGACTAACAGAACAAGTTCTGAGGAGCATTGCCCAGATGAGAAAGAAATGCAACCTGAAGGAGGAGTGTTATAGTAGTGCACATCCCACAGCAGAAAGGAATAGAGTGAAGTAACAGTGAGCCCAATGCCCAAGAGAGCATGAAGTGCAGAAGACGCAGGGAATTATAGGTAACATTCACACTCAGTACTAGCAGTATCACCAGAAGGAATGGAAAATCCCAAAGCTTTGGAGCAACTCCAGTATGGAAATAGCTAGCTGCAATTGGTCATTGGGAAAATCAGAGAAGACTCAGAAAAGATATGTTTTCATGTAGAAAAAAATCAATACTTTCCCTCACATCCTATTCTTTATCCATTTTAGATCTAGTGACCGTGTCGCATGGTAGGGATCAAATGGCTCATAAGATTAAACATTTTTAAAAGATAGTTTTATGAATATGCTAGCACTGTTCATTTGGTTCCTGTGAGTCCAGAAATATAATGTTCCATGCAAATAAGACATTTTGGTTAGTAAGGAAAAGATAACTATTAAGGAATATTGAGCAATATTTAATTTTGTTCTTATGTTGCTTCATTGTTAAAAAACAAAACATTGTTATCCATTTCAGTGAGGGGGAAAAAATCCCCATGAAACTTAAAACTCTTTAAAAACAAAATACTTTGAGTCCCTAGTGGCATTTCTCTTAACCTCAGAGCACTGACTTCTTAAAACAAGTAAAAACTAGATAATACATATTCTCACATTTTCTTTTAAAATAATACATAATATTCAAGTATTAAGCATTAAGTTATCAAAATAACATTTTAAGAGGATACATTTATTTAAAATTAAGATTATGAAAGCTCAAAATATAATTCATTTTCAGCAAATACTATTCATTATGCTTTAAAATGTAAATATTTTTAAATTCTAAAAATAAATGATTCATTATTTGATTGCATTTGGAATAAAAATAAATAAATGAGTCCATTAAATCAGGTAATAAAATATACGAACAAAATTTTTTCAGTTGAATAAAAATGACTATTTGTTGCTAGGTACTTTAGAGTCACCTGAGACTCATAGTGAACCCTGTACAAAAGAATGAAACACTCCCCAGTACTGTGCAGCCTCATAATTGTACCCCTGTGGATACATTGTTGCAGCAACTGTATCAATTCACCTTGTCCAGGGCCTTCCTCGTTTTTAGCACCCCTCCATTTTATCAAATGATACATTCTTCCCCAGGGACTGGTCTCTCCTGCCAACATGCTAAATTCTCATGAGATAAAGTCTTGCCATTCTTACCTGCAAGAGAATTCTAGCTGTACTTTATCACAAACAGATTTGGCATTCTATGCTATCTTCAGTATTGTTAAGCAGCACCACGAATCAAAAGCATTGCTTCTTCTTTGGTGGTCCTCATTCAATGTCCAACTTTCACATGCATATAAGGCAAATTGAAAATACCATGGTTTGGGTCAGGCACATCTTACTCTTGAAAGTAACTTCCTTGATTTTCAACACTTTCAATGGGATTTATGCAGCAGATTTACCTAGTGTCAGTGTCAGTTAAATATGTCATTTAACTGATGCTTGATATTTCCATGAGCATTGATTGCGGATCCAATCAAGACAAAATTCTTGGCAACATCAATTTTTCTCCATTTATTACAAGGTTATCTATTGTGAGGATATGGTCCTATTGTGAGGATATGGATTTCTTTACACTTGAGTTGTAATCTGAAGGTTGCAATCCTTGCTCTTCATCAGCAAATATTTCAAGTCCTCCTCACTTTCAGCAAGCAACCTTGTGTCATCTGCTTGCCACAGGCTGTTAAGAAATCTTCTTCTAATTCTGTTGTGACACTCATTCATATAATCCAGTGTATCTGATCCATTTGCTCAGCATACAGATTGAATAAATATAGAAAGAGGATGGAGCCCTGAAACACAATTTTCCTGATTATAAACCATATAGTATGTCCTTGTTCTGTTTATACAAGTACCTCTGGATTGATGTATAAATTCCGCAGGATGAAGTGTTCCGGAATTCCCATTCTTCTCAGGGTTATTCACAGTTTGTTACTATCCACACAGTTGAACACCTTAGCATAGTCAATAAAGCACAAGTGAACATCGTTCTGGTTTTCTCTGTTTACAGGCAAGATCCAAAAACTATCAGAAATAATACCCCTTGTGTATAAGGCTGCATTGTGTAGATAAGCAAAAATAGGCATACATACATACAAAAATGACATGCAACAAATAACTTTATATCAAGAATTAATCCCATGTCAATGACACATTCCAACCGAGTCCAACTCAAGTACACAAGTCTGATGCTATTCGGAGTCCTCTTTTAGACTTGCATTTCCTAAAGACTTATGCCATAGAAAGGTGAAAAAGGGGTGCATGAAGATCACAGGCCAGTGGGTGCAAATGTAAGTAGATTCAAGTTCTGTAGAAGCATAGGAAGGCACCTACAGCTATCAGGATTAAGCGGTCCACACAGGACTCTGCCTGGAGTCAGATACAGTATCTCAGCAAGCAGAAAGGTAGAAGGGCAGAGAGAAGGGAAGTTCCCATTTTCTGTCATAAATAAAGACCACATCCCCAAGGAGGCTTCATCAGCCTGTGATCCGACTGACAGGTTGAACTCCATCCCTTCACTTTCATATAAACACAAGTTGACGTAAAATGACCATGCCTCTTCCACGTTCTCTTCTGAATCTGGACTGGAGGTCTGGAAGCTCCCTATCAAATGTACTGCTCCAACCACTGTTAAATGATCTTCAATACATTCGGTATTGATGATATTGTCATAAAACTTGAGCATTCTGTTGGATCACCTTGTTTTGGAATTGGTAAAAATATGGATTTCTTCCAGTCAGTTAGTCAAGTTGCTTCCTTAAAAATTTCCTAGCATAGAAGAATAAGTGTATCCGGTGCTTCACCAGGTTTTGAAATATTTCATTTCATATTCCATCAATTCCTGGAGTCTTAATTTTGGCTAGTACTTTCAGTGTAGCTTGAACTTCTTCCTTCTGTAACCATTCAATGTAATCATAAGTAATAACAAATATGCCTACTTTATAGGATTTTTGAAAAATAGAAATATATTGATCACATTCAATCAAAAGAAAAAGTGTATAATTTTACAATTTTATAACTGAAACCTTTATGATCCATGGGTTTTGCATATCTATTATGGTGCACTAGTGGTGCAATGGTTATGGGCTTGCCTGCAACCCATGTTATCAGTAGTTCTAAACCACTAGCAGCTCTGCAGGAGAAAGATTGGGCTTCCTACCCATCTAAACAGTTAGTCTTGGAAACCCACAGGAGATCACTAGGAGTCAGCAAGGGCTCGATGGCTGCAAGTTTTTATTTGTATTTTTTGGTTGCATGGGGCCCTCGGGGTGTAGTAGATCAGGTGTTAGAGGGTAAACCACAAGATTGGCTGTTTGAACCCATCAGCTGCTCTTCAGGAGGAAGGACATGGAGGTTCTCTGCTCCTGTAAAGATTTACACTGTTAGAAACCAAATGGGGCAGTTGTACTCTGCCTATGAGTTACAATTGTTCAATCACAATGAGGATTTTCATTTTTGGTGGGGCGGAGGGTATGATGTAACATAAAGCACCTTGGACGTGCAATGGTTAACCAATCACTCAATGACGAAACAGAAGTTTAGTGGTTTGAACGCACCCACTGCACCAGACAAACAAAGATGTGGTAGTGTCAATCCTTTCATCCTTCTCACTTTATTCATTCATTTATTTATTTGTTGTTTTTTTTGTTTTATTGTTTCTGTAGGGTTTTCCAGTTTCTGAAGCACAGAAGGAGTAGTTGCATAGAGATAATAACTGATACAAGGGTTTATAGGAGTGAAGGGGTAGAGGGTGGGAGATAAGGAAGGTGAGGAGGTTTGGGAAGAAACAATGTCTTTGGGAAGGAACACTAAATCTGATTGTGATTAATTACATAGAACTCATTTTAAAAGAAAATTAACTATGAAAAAAATGAAGAAGAAAATGTTCTAAACTGAAAAAAACAAAGAGCAGTGCAGCCCTGGAAGCACTATGGGACCGTGGTGCTCCGTCCTTCTGGTTGCTGTGGGATGGGTCAAAGGCAATGTGTTCACTTGGTGTTATGTCATCTCTCCATCAATACTCTCTAAATAACACTATTCAGGTTAGACTTAGTGTAGGTCGGATTTTGCCAGCAATGAGATTTGGTTTCAAACTTGAGAGAAATAGATAGATAGATAGATAGATAGATAGATAGATAGATAGATAGATAGATAGATAGATTTATAAAGATATAGATACATTTTAAAAGAGCAGCAAAGGAAGGAGTAATGTATGCACAAAACTATGAACTTAACAAATAGTTAACATTTTATGTTCTATAGTGACAAAGCAACTGACTGTGGTAATTCACTGGGAGAGTGGTCTGGAGTGCACTGAGTGCGAGGTACTCGATAGCAGGTGCTTAAGTAGAGAACTATGCAGATATTCCTTTGTTTTTTAAGTAGGGGCATATTTTATTACTGTGTCTATTCATTTCTTAGGACTCCATAACAAAGCGCTGTTATAACAAAAGGCTTCCACAACAAGTTGAGTGGCTCCAAAAAAGCAAGCAAACAATTAATTCTATCCTGTCATAACACTGGGCCAGAAGTCAGAAATCCAGGTGTCAGCAGAGCCAGGCACTCTCTGAAGCTTCTACAGAAATTTTCTTTGCAGCTTGATCAAGCATCACTTAGCTAGAGATAGCATCCCTTGAATCTCTGCTTCTTTCTCCACGTGCTTGTCTTCCTTCTGTGAATGGGCGTCTAGGTCTCTGCGTTTGAATTTCCTCTTGTAATATGGGAATTTTCTAATTTGGATTAAAACAAAAATTTAACCTCACTGCTATTGATTCACTTCTGACTCATAGCCTCCCTATAGGGCAGTGTAAAACAACTATAGATTTCCAAGGCCCTAAATCTTTAGACAACAAAATGCCTCATTGATCTCGTGCAGAACAGTTGTTGGATTTAATAAGCCACTGACTTCTGTTAGCAGCACAATTCTCTTTTTTGAATCATTTTATTGGGGGCTCATGCCTCTCTTATCATAATCCATCTATCCATCCATCCATTGTGTCAGCACATTTGTACATTATTGCCATCATCATTTTCAAAACATTTTCTTTCTACTTGAGCCCTGGGTATCAGCTCCTCATTTTCCCCCTCCTTCCCCCACCGTCCCTCCCTCATGAACCCTTGATAATTTATAAAGTATAACTATTTTTTCATGTCTTACGCTGACCAATGTCTCCCTTCACCCACATTTCTGTTATCTGTCCTTCTGGGAAGGGGTTATATGTAAATCATTGTGATCATTTCTCTCTCCTCCCACCTTCCCTTTACCCTCCTGATATCACTACTCACATTATTGTTCCTGAGGGGTTTGTCTGTCCTGGATTCCCCATGTTTCCAGCTCTTATCTGTAACAGTGTACATGTTCTCGTCTAGCCAGATTTGTAACATAGAATTGGGGTCATGATATTGGGGAGAGGAAGCATTAAAGACCTAGAGGAAAGTTGTATGTTTCATCGGTGCTATACTTCACCCTCACTGGCTCATCTCCTCCCCATGACCCTTCTGTAAAGGGATGTCCAATCACCTACAGATGGGCTTTGGGCCTCCACTCTGCACTACCCCTCATTCACAATGATATGAGTTTTTGTTCTGGGTCTTTGATGCCTGATACTTGAACCCATTGTGACACCTCATGATCACACAGGCTAATGTGCTTCTTCCATGTGGACTTTGTTCGTTCTCAGCTAGAAGGTTGTGCTTCTTTATTTTCAAGCCTTTAAGATCCCAGACGCTATATCTTTTAAAAGCCCCAAACCATCACCTTTCTTCACCACATTTGCTTATGCACCTCTATGTCTTCAGCGATCATGTCAGGAAGGTGAGCATCACACAATGTCAACGTATTATAACAAAGTGTTCTTGCATTGAGGAAGTACTTGAGTGGAGGCCCAATGTCCATCTGCTACCTTAATATTTAACATATAAATATATTTACTTAGATCTACTTCCCTATCATTATACATAAATGCATTAACATGTACATGCCTGTATTTATACCTCTACAAATGTCCTTTGCCTCCTAGTACTTTCCTCTATTTCCTTGTACTTTCCCCTGTCCCATTATCATGTTTGGCCTTTGTTTGGGTTTCAGTAATTCCCCTTGATTCCATTGCCCTTGGTTAAGCCCTACCAGGCATCCTGTACTGTTCTTGCCATCAAATTTAGATCACTTGTTGTTCCCTTGTCCCTGGGTTTGTTAACACCCACTTCCTTTCCCCTACCTCCCTCTCTAACTTGTCTCCCCAGAACTGTCAGTTCTGTTGTTTTCTCCTGCGGATTGTTTGTCCCACCTATCATATCTAGATAGACATGCAGAGACAATAATAAGCACATAACAAGACAGAATAATAATAACAACAACAAAAAACCCAAACCACAACAACAACACGAAAAAACATCGACAAAAAGAAAAGACTATAAATAGTTCCAGGTCTATCTGTTGACTTTTAGGAGTGTTTTCTGGTTGAGTCTGATGGGGTGCCACGCTCTGGCCCCCAAATCTATTTTTGGTATTCCCCAGGGAATTCATTGCTTTGCTTCTTTTACTGTTTTGTTACAAGCCCTTAGTGTTTCACCCCAGTGTGGTGGTGTCAGATCGAGCAGCCTGATTTTTAATCCATTGTGCACAGGAATGCCTACATTGGATTCAAGCCTAACCCAATTCAGTGTGACCTCATCTCAAGAAATTATATCTAAAAACCACCTGGTTTCCAAGTGAGATCATTTTTATAGGTTTAGGTATCTTTTGTTTTCAGTCAAGAGCCATGTCAGCAGTGATATCCCACATTCCATGTCCTCTTTTGAATTTGGCTTGGATAACCTTGCTTGCTAAAAGTTAGAGGTGCGAAGCACTTGATGATGAAGTTTAAGGTTTGTAGCCTTAACTGTGGATTACAACCTAATATATAGAACATCAAAACTTCACAAATAAACCAATAGTTGCCATCATGATTAATGGTGAAAAGATAGATATCTTCACAGATTTTATCTTTCTTGGATCCACAACCAATGTTCACAAATGAACAGCGGTCAAGAGAATGAAGAATGCATTATGGTTGTTAAATATGGTACATAAGAATTCTTTAAAGTATTGAAAAGCAAGGATGTTAATTTGACTAAGGTGTGTCTAATCAAAGCCACGATATTTTCAATACATGTGAAAATTGGACATTGAATAAGAAAGACTGAAGAAAAATTGATGCATTTGAATTATGGTGTTGACATGGAATATTGAAATTATGATGGTTTTCAAAAAGAACAAACAATCTGTGGGAAGAAATACAGCCATTATGCTCCTTAGAAGCAAACATAGTGAGCGTTCATCTCAAGTATGTTAGACATAGGAGACCAGTCCCTGGAAAATGGCATCATGCTTGGGTAAGTAGCAGGGCAGAGAAAAAGAGGAAGACCTTCTACAAGTTCAGTTGACACAGTGACTGCACCAATGAGTTCAAACATAAGAACAATTGTGAGGATGGCACAAGACTGGGTGGTTGTTCATTCTGCTGTACATAGGATTGCTCTGAGTTGGAACTGACTGGTCAGCACCCAAGAACTCTAAAATTTTAGAGATTGACCTTTTCTCTATTATGTTGTTGCTGAAGATTCCCACCCCACCAATCTGTGAGCTCCTTTTAACCTTTTGATGAAGCCTTATGATGCACAGTGTCTTATTTGCAGTAGATCCCAGGCATCCATACTGTCTTCTCCTGTTTGGGCCTCCTTCTTATATTTTTAGTACATAGGAAATCATGCTTTGTAAAGTGTAGGGGCAGCAAAGAAGGAGGAAGGCTTCAATGGGCTCCGGTCACAGGGACACTTGAGAGGGTGGCCCGAGTGTTCAGTGTTTTATTCTGTGGTCCGTGGGTCACTATTGGTCCATGGCATGGAACAGTCTGTACTAGGGCCCTTAACTTTGTTCCTAACTTCTCATCCATGATTCTTATAGCTCTGGAATTTGCATTCAGATCTTTGAGCTAACTCAAATTGTTTTTGTATATGGGGTAAGCTATGGATCCTGTATCAAGATTCTTGATTTTATAGATATAAAATCATATATAGATATAATTATAATATATATTATTATATTATATAGAATTCTAATCATATTATATATGTAATATTATTATATAATTATTATTATACAATATGATTATATATAATAAAGCAGTTGCCTATAGGTGGGTTAATTGATTTCTGTACTTCCTATTCTATCCCATTGGTCTAGGTACCTACCGTATTGCCAATAGTAGTTTTTTAAGACTGTGCCTGCATAATACACTTTAAACTTGGGTAGTTCTAGGCATCCCACTTTATTTCATCTCAAGGGATTCTTTGTTTCTCTTACCTCTCCATATGAAATTGGTGATAAGGTTGTCTATTTCTTTAAAGATTGAAGTTAGAATTTGGATCGACATTGCATTGTATTTATAGATTCCTTTGACCAGTATAAAAATGTTCACAATATTAAGTTTTTCGATCTGTGCACATGGGTAGGTCTCTTGTGGTTCCTCGTAGTTTGGGTTTCTGTAGTTTTCCATATACACATTTTTTTCTCTCTGTTGTTAGATTTACTTCTAAGAATTTCATCGTTAGTGAGGCTATTATAATAGTTTTGTTTTCTTGACATCTTTTTCAGAGTTCTTTTCCTTGATATACAGGAATTTGATTGAGTTCTTCTCATTAGTCATGTAGCCCGTCACATTCTGAATCTCTCAATTATTTCCTATAGTCTTGTTTGTTGACTCTTTGAGGTTTTCTACATATAAAATCATATCGCCCACAAACTGTGAGGATTTCACTTCTTCTTTGTCCAGTTTTCCTCCATTTATTTTTATTGTCTATGTTTTCATTCATTCTCACTAAGACCATCCTCACATGGGGCTCAGATCAAACCCAAGAGTCCTATATTCCTGTGAGAAGAAAGCAACCTTTTCTCCTTTTGTGTCATATAAATCCCTGGGAAGAGAGACACCACACACACACACACACACACACACACACACACACACACACACACATCCCTCAGAGTAGCCTGTTAGTTTCTACCCTACTTCTTGAACAGTCATTTGATAAGGAGACGGTGAGTAGAATCTTGTGTCTTTTCAACCTTATTTATATTCCCATAACTAGTTTTAGGATTCTGCCAGCCTCAGTCAGACCTGTGGATTGAGTCTGAGAGAGGGCTGTTTCCTTAAGGAATGCATGGACTCACGTAAAACAGATGCAGCCAGCTTATAAAACCTAACAGACACCATGAAACAAGAGTTAATTCTGTCAAATATCTCTTCTACAAATACAACTGAAATTCCTTTACATTTTCTTAAACTATTTTATTTCCTCTCCACTGTTTCTAAGCTGATTACTTATTTCTACATCTAGAGCATTCAAATATACGAACAAAACTAATAGATCCAAATTAATAATATTGAGAATTTCTTCACTTATAGACATTAGAGAGTTAAATAAATATATTTAATAAAAAGCTTTTCATCATCTTCCTCTGAGCTGACATTTCAATAAAATATGTACCATTATAAAACATTCCAATAAATAAACATTATTAAGTAAGTCAGTTCAAAAAGAATGCTTTCTAAAGAAGCTTTCTGTGACGTCTTGATGGCTATGTTCCTAATAAAGAATCAGGCAAGATTTGAAGCAGAATATAGAAGCTGAATATAATCACTTTTATCGCTCTCTATCTATTTTTTAAGAATGATACTCAAAGGTAGAGTCATTGTGTCCCCTATGGCTTGCATTTCACTATTTATTTTTTGTTATGATTCGCAAACACCCTTCGTTAAATACAAACGGTAAGTTTTATATTAAAAACCTACTTTTATCTGTTTTCTTACAATTTCAAACATTCCTCTTAACATGTAGATTTGAAAAAATATGTAAGATAGAAACATGTGACACAGTGAGTTATGCTTTGGGTGACTAACTTCAGGGTGTGTAGTTCGAAACCACCAAAAGTTCCATGGGAGAAAGAAGAGACTTTCCACTCTGTAAAGTTATGGTCCTATTTCGCCCTATAGGGTCACTATGAGTCTCAATTGTCTTTATGGCAGTGACCTTAGTATAGCAAGTTAATTTAATAATTTGAAATAATTAATTTGCTTACTGTGATAATGTGCTATCTAAAGAGTTTATTTTTAATGGTTCTCCTGTTTTAAGTAATGTTTCTCATTTTTAAAGATATGCTACTTCTGAAATCATAAAGGTGAGCCAAACAAACAAAATCTCACATTCTCATGCACAGATAATCTCTGTTAAGAATTTTGTGATTTTATTTCTCTTTATGTGTATTTTGATGTGGAAACCCTGGGTGGGACAGTGACGTTCGTGCCTACTAACCAAGAGTTTGTCAGTTGGAACCTAACCGAGTGCATGCGAAGACAGGCCTGAGAATTTTCTGAAAATGGCACAGCATGAAATCCACTCGGAGGAATGGTCTACTCTGCAGCCTAAGGAAAAGCCATGAGTCATAATCTGCACAACCGAAACCGGTTTGATTTGGTTCTGCCATGCAATTTTAACAGTTGGAAACATAATGGTAAGCTCTTTGTTTTGCTCTTTCCAATGAACATACGATGAACATTTCCCCCAAATTAAGTCATTTCAACTACTACATGATAGTATAGAATTGATAGTTATTTGTTTATTCATTCTCGCATTATTGAGGATTTGAATTGCTTTGAGTGTGTATGTTGTTATGTATGTGTGTCTGTACTTGTAACATGTTTTAGCACTTCATTTTTGCAGTTAGAAATGTAAATTTTGGAGTTGAAGATCAAATTTTATTATCTTAATTTTCATTTCTTTAATTATTAGTGAGGTTGAATATTTTAAAGTGTTTATTAGCCATTGCAAATGAATAATTAATTAATATGCAAGCTACAGAAAAATTTCTATGGAAATATTAGCTGAAATCAGATCCTATGATTTTTATGTAAAAGCATTTACATAGAGCACCTCTCTTATTTAAGCATTGTTTTATTCAGTATAATGCTATTTTCCTATAGAAAAGCATTATAGTTATATATGAATTTCCAAAGTCTCTTTATCATGCCCTTATTACTAATTACATTCATATACTCTGTTTTTAGGATGCTGAACATGTTATAGACATTGTTTTTTTTAAATTTATAGCACAATATCTTTTATTTAGGTGTGTTAAGTCTTGACTTAAATTAAAGATTTTATGTCAGCTCACAGGGGGAAACAAATGAATAGAAATTACTTTCTATAATTGACCATCAAGTTAGGATAAGAAATAATTGTGTGCAGCTATATATAGTCTTTGAGTTACTCTGCTGCATTGGGTAAATATCCTGTTCAGAGTTCTTTAAAACAAGGATGTTACTATGAGGACAAAATTGTGCCTGACCCAAGTCATGGTATTTTCAATTGCCTCATAGTGCATGTGAAAGTTGAACACTGACTAAGGAAGACTGGAGAAGAATCAATGTCTTTGAATTGTGGTGCTGGAGAAGAATATTGAGAAGATCATGGACTGCTGAAAGGACAAACCCATCTGAGCAGGAAGAAGTATGCTAGAGCGCTTAGAGGCAAGGCAGACAAAACATTGACGTACTTTCTCTGGACACGTCAGGAGCAACCAGTCCCTGGAGGAGGACACTCTGCTCGGTAAAGTAGAGGAGCAGCATCTTCCCCAAGAAGATGGACTGACATAATGGCGGCGATAATGAGCTGAGGCCTAGGCACAGGTGTGAGGACGGTGAGGAACGGACAGTGTTTTTTGTTTTTTTATAGGATGCCATGCGACAAAACCAAATCAGTGACACCTAGCAACACTTCAGAATCAAGACCGTAATGAGAAGACATATTAAGCAAAGTGTAAGGCTAAAAATGGAACACAAACCTGCTACTGTGGTGCAGTTGGTTTCAACTTGTACAATTTCTCTACTACTGACTTGATCCTGACTCTTGGCGACCCTATTGGACAAAACAGAACTGTCCCGCGGGCGGGGTGGGGGGCGTTTACAGGAGTATATAGGTTCGACTCTCTCTCACGGAGCGACTAGCGGTTTTAAACTGCGGGTCTTGTAGTTAGCAGATCAACATGAAACCAACTAAGCCACCAGGGCGCCTCAATTTCAATTTACAGTGTCCCTAATAGGGGTGTCAAGACTGTGAATTTGGATGGGCACAGAGCGGGGCTTTCTATTCCCTTAGGAGTCACAATCTTGGAAACCCATGGGGCAGTTCTAGCCCCTCATTTTGGGTCGCTATGAGAAGGAATCCACCTGATGAGAAGGAGTAGGGTTGTGGGAGATTTTCCCACCTGGTGGACATGAATAGTTCATTGAAAAGCCTTGTTTTGAAGTAATATAAAAGTTATAGTAAAATAATGAACATATACTGTTCTGCCATAAAATGGTATACACAATGAGAATTAATTTGCATTCCATTTATTATATAATTTAGGTTAATTTATAGAATCACATCAATGAAATCTGACTATGTTCTGTAAGACTCGGCTTCCCTTTAAGGCAGTAGAATTTGAGTCTTCTCACCCTGCAGGTGTTACAATTAATTAAATCAGCAATTCTATTTTGCAAGTATTATGATTGTGATAGCTAATGGTGATTAGAGTAGATAATATTGTTAGGTTCTCACTTTCCAGCTTAAGGGTATCACTTTTATTCCAAAGTGTTGATTGTTTCTTATCTAACTCTGAAAATATGATTAGATGAGTTTAAAGTGATGTTTCCTATATTGTTTAAGTATGG